>NC_062551.1:0-1200000 GCF_016906955.1 Phacochoerus africanus
GCCGGGGACTGCCGAGCCAGAGAGAGGAGGCCAGCCTGAGAGGGGCTGTTCTGGCAGATGTGTCCACGCGAGGGCGCCAGAGCCCCTTCTGGCCCCAGGTGCAGCTCCCAGGCTCGAACAGGTGAGAGCTGCAAGGCTCCAAAAGCGCGCAGGCTCAGCCTCGTGGCTGGCGGAGTGCTGAGCGGAGCCCACCCACGGGAAGCCCCCAGAGGGTCTGCGGGTGTTTCCCGGCCCCAGGGACTCTCTCCCCCAAGACCCCTCAAGTCAGCCGAGAGGCACAGGTGTCCCTTCTGGATTTGGAGGTGGAATGGCACCTGGGTGGGTGGCAGTGGGGTGAGCGCTGGAAGCATTTCCTGGGGTTCGGCGTGCCTTGGGTTCCCCTGGAGGCAGGCGCCCAGACACACACAGCCTCGGGATTGGACCGCGAGCTGGCCCGGTCAAGCCCCTCCCCGTCAGGGGTCCGGTAGGTGAGAGGAGGGTGGTGCGGAGGAGGAAACGGGGCGGGGGCTTCGGTGGCATGAGGGCCGGCAGCTGGGCTAATGCCCGTGCTTTGTTGGCTCAAGAGGCTGAGGGAAATGGCCTTCGTGCCTTGGGAGGGGAGCCTCCCTTCCAGGAGGGCGCCAGGCTAGGGAGTCCTGACGGAAACCGGGTCTGATGCGTTAAGGGTGGTTGATTGGTTTCGTCAAGCAAGCTCTCGGGGAGTTCCCACGTGGCGGCCAGGCTTAAGAGTCTTCTTGGTCACTGCTGTGGCTGGGGCAAGAGCTGCGTTGGGCGACCCACCTCTGCGCAGGCCACGCTCCTGTGCAGGGGCACCCAATCTGTTGAAATAGGAAGAGCGATGGAGACAGATGAGCTGGAGGGATCAAGAAATGACTCAATGCCAACCTCTTATTCGCTCTCTCTTTGGGCATTCCCTCTCCCTGTCTCTCAATATATATACATACACAGACATCTGTATGTATATCTCTCTGTACCATTCTACCTGCACACACCAACACACACACACACACACACACCACCAGGATGAATGTGTAGCGATGGAAATGGATAGATCCTAAATCCAATTTCTCTCCTGATCCAAGATCTCGGTGGAGTGGTTGGCAATGCCAGCCTGGGGATGCCCAGCTGGGAGTGGATGCTTTTGCAGAGCGAGGTGGATCTGCACGCCACACATGGGTGCAGGAAATAACTCGGGAAGTAAATGGGTTCAAAAATAATCAGGTCTTTATCCTCATCCATTCTGGGTGTCTTTTCGGGTGCCCCGACCCTGTGGTGCCTAGCGACGGAACAAATGGACGTCACAGCCACCCCGTGGGAGGGCATCCTCTTGCCCACACCTCTGTCCAGGCTTTGTCACTCGAAGGCGTCCTAAGGATGGCCATGGGGACAGGGCTGAGGAGGGCCCTCGACGTCCCTGTGATTTGGAATTCGCTAGGAATGAGGGAGGGGGTTCCTTGTCCGCTGCTGGATGCCCTCTGGCTACCTGGATTGGGGCACAGTTGATTCAGACCTCCTCCCGTTTGCCACCGGGTCGTTGGGTTTGTGTTCTCGTTCTGGGTGTCCGTGGTGGGGCTGTTCAATTTGGAATCCCAGCGTGACGTGGGTTTTCGGCTGGGATGCGCCCAAAGTGCCTGCGAGGTGTGCACGGCGGTGCCAAAACAGAGGCATTTGGGAGAGCATCGGTGCCAAGCGCTGGGCTTTGTCTCTCCAGAGGGCTCATGAAACCCCTTTTCCTTCCATGGGCGCGTCTTCTCTCTTTCTTCTGGGCACCTGGTGAGATGATGGGAGCTGTAGCCAGGCCGGGCATAAGCAAGGCCGTCTACTGGCTGGTGCGCAAGCAAGCTCTCCCTGAGATGCCTTCTGGCCCCCTGGGGAAAAGGGTCGAGATGGTCGGGGTGTTGGGTTGGAAAACTCTGCGCCTGGCCACATGGATGGCGATACCAATCACGCAGGCTCCGGGTGGCGTCAATGCATGTGGAAAGAAAGAGGGAACGAGGGCCCGTGGGCGGGGGCGGGGGGAAGGAGAGGAAAGTATCGAGGCCAGACTTCATGGGACGTAGGAAGGACTCACAGGGGGAAAATGAGGAAGACAAGGAACCTCCTTCACACCTATCTTCCTAATACATTGTGCCAAGCTCTATAAAAGGGAGGCAGGCTGGCACGACCTGATGGATTTGGAGATGAGGGTTCACCCAGCGAGGCATGGCATGGGTTGGCGTCGGAGGCCAGACCCGCGGAAGGGCTGAAGCGAGCCCCTTCCCCCCCCAGCCGCCCACGGATGGCCCCCGACAACGCAGCCCCGGGACTCCGAGCCAGAGAGAGGAGGCCAGCCTGGAGGGGGCTGTTCTGGCAGTGTCCACGCGAGGGCGCCAGAGCCCCTTCTGGCCCCGGTGCAGCTCCCAGGCTCGAACAGGTGAGAGCTCAAGGCTCCAAAAGCGCGCAGGCTCACTCGTGGCTGGCGGAGTGCTGAGCGGAGCCACCCACGGGAAGCCCCCAGAGGGTCTGCGGGTGTTTCCCGGGCCCCAGGGACTCTCCTCCCCAAGACCCCTCAAGTCAGCCAGAGGGCACAGGTGTCCCTTCTGGATTTGGAGGTGGAATGGCGCCTGGGTGGGTGGAGTGGGTTTGAGCGCTGGAAGCATTTCCTGGGGTTCGGCGTGCCTTGGGTCCCCTGGAGGCAGGCGCCCAGACACACACAGCCTCGGGATTGGACCGCGAGCTGGCCTGGTCAAGCCCTCCCCGTCAGGGGTCCAGGTAGGTGAGAGGGAGGGGTGCTGAGGAAGAAACGGGGGCGGGGGGCTTCGGTGGCATGAGGGCCGGCAGCTGGGCTAATGCCCGTGCTTTGTTGGCTCAAGAGGCTGAGGGAAATGGCCTTCGTGCCTTGGGAGGGGAGCCTCCCTTTCCAGGAGGGCGCAGGCTAGGGAGTCCTGACGGAAACCGGGTCTGATGCGTTAAGGGTGGTTGATTGGTTTCGTCAAGCAAGCTCTCGGGAGTTCCCACGTGGCGGCCAGGCTTAAGAGTCTTCTTGGTCACTGCTGTGGCTGGGGCAAGAGCTGCGTTGGCGACCCACCTCTGGCCAGGCCACAGCTCCGTGTGGCAGGGGCACCCAAATCAATGGTGAAATAGGAAGAGCGATGGAGACAGATGACTGGAGGGATCAAGAAATGACCAATCCAACCTCTATTTCGCTCTCTCTTTGGGCATTCCCTCTTTCTCTCATATATATACATACACAGACATCTGTATGTATATCTCTCTGTACCATTCTACCTGCACACACACCACACACACACACACACCACACACACACACAGGATGAATGTGTAGCGATGGAAATGGATAGATCCTAAATCCTAATTTCTCTCCTGATCCAAGATCTCGGTGGGAGTGGTTGGCAATGCCAGCCTGGGAGTGGATGCTTTTGCAGAGCAGAGTGGATCTGCACGCCACACATGGGTGCAGGAAAATAACTCGGGAAGTAAATGGGTTCAAAAATAATCAGGCTTTATCCTCATCCATTCTGGGTGTCATTTTCGGGTGCCCCGGACCCTGTGGTGCCTAGCGACGGAACAAATGGACGTCCACAGCCACCCCGTGGGAGGGCATCCTCTTGCCCACACCTCGTGTCCAGGCTTTGTCACTCGAAGGCGTCCTAGGATGGCCATGGGGCAGGGCTAGGAGGGCCCTCGACGTCCCTGTGATTTGGAATTCGCTAGGAATGAGGGAGGGGGTTCCTTTGTCCGCTCTGGATGCCCTCTGGCTACCTGGATTGGGGCACGTTGATTCAGACCTCCTCCCCGTTTGCCACCTGGGTCGTTGGGTTTGTGTTCTCGTTCTGGGTGTCCGTGGTGGGGCTGTTCAATTTGGAATCCCAGCGTGACGTGGGTTTCGGCTGGGATGCGCCCAAAGTGCCTGCGAGGTGTGCACGGGCGGTGCCAAAACAGAGGCATTTGGGGAGCAGGGTGCCAAGCGCTGGGCTTTGTCTCTCCAGAGGGCTCATGAAACCCCCTTTTCCTTCCATGGGCGCGTCTTCTCTTCTTTCTGGGCACCTGGTGAGATGATGGGAGCTGTAGCCAGGCCGGGCATAAGCAAGGCCGCTCTACTGGCTGGTGCGAAGCAAGCTCTCCCTGAGATGCCTTCTGGCCCCCTGGGGAAAAGGGCTGAGATGGTCGGGGTGTTGGGTTTGGAAAACTCTGCGCCTTGGCCAGCATGGATGGCGATACCAATCACGCAGGCTCCGGGTGGCGTCAATGCATGTGGAAAGAAAGAGGGAACGAGGGACCCGTGGGCGGGGGGCGGGGGGAAGGAGGAGGAAAGTATCGAGGCCAGACTCATGGGACGTAGGAAGGACTCACAGGGGGAAAATGAGGAAGACAGAACCGTCCTTCACACCTATCTTCCTAAATACATGTGTGCCAAGCTCTATGAAAAGGGAGGCAGGCTGGCACGACCTGATGGATTTGGAGATGAGGGTTCACCCAGCGAGGCATGGCATGGGTTGGCGTCGGCGCTCGGAAAGCCTTGGCGAGAGGCAGAGCCCGCGTGGAAGGGCCCGCCTTGGTGTGCCATGAAAGCGGGGGAAGGAGACCCCAGCCGCCCCGGATGGGCCCCCGACAACGCAGCCCCGGGGACTGCCGAGCCAGAGAGAGGAGGCCAGCCTGAGAGGGGCTGTTCTGGCAGATGTCCACGCGAGGGCGCCAGAGCCCCTTCTGGCCCCAGGTGCAGCTCCCAGGCTCGAACAGGTGAGAGCTGCAAGGCTCCAAAAGCGCGCAGGCTCAGCCTCGTGGCTGGCGGAGTGCTGAGCGGAGCCCACCCACGGGAAGCCCCCAGAGGGTCTGCGGGTGTTTCCCGGGCCCCAGGGACTCTCTCCCCCAAGACCCCTCAAGTCAGCAAGAGGCACAGGTGTCCCTTCTGGATTTGGAGGTGGAATGGCAGCCTGGGTGGGTGGCAGTGGGGTTTGAGCGCTGGAAGCATTTCCTGGGGTTCGGCGTGCCTTGGGCTCCCCTGGAGGCAGGCGCCCAGACACACACAGCCTCGGGATTGGACCGCGAGCTGGCCCTGGTCAAGCCCCTCCCCGTCAGGGGTCCAGGTAGGTGAGAGGGAGGGTGGTGCTGAGGAAGAAACGGGGGCGGGGGCTTCGGTGGCATGAGGGCCGGCAGCTGGGCTAATGCCCGTGCTTTGTTGGCTCAAGAGGCTGAGGGAAATGGCCTTCGTGCCTTGGGAGGGGAGCCTCCCTTTCCAGGAGGGCGCCAGGCTAGGGAGTCCTGACGGAAACCGGGTCTGATGCGTTAAGGGTGGTTGATTGGTTTCGTCAAGCAAGCTCTCGGGGAGTTCCCACGTGGCGCCAGGCTTAAGAGTCTTCTTGGTCACTGCTGGGGCTGGGGCAAGAGCTGCGTTGGGCGACCCACCTCTGGCCAGGCCACAGCTCCGTGTGGCAGGGGGCACCCAAATCAATGGTGAATAGGAAGAGCGATGGAGACAGATGAGCTGGAGGATCAAGAAATGACTCAATGCCAACCTCTATTTCGCTCTCCTTGGGCATTCCCTCTCCCTGTCTCTCATATATATACATCACAGACATCTGTATGTATATCTCTCTGTACCACTTCTACTACACGCACACACACACACACACACACACACACACACACACACACACAGGATGAAGGTGTAGCGATGGAAATGGATAGATCCTATCTAATCCTCTATTCTCTCTGATAAGATCTGGTGGGAGTGGTTGGCAATGAGCTGGGATGAGGTGGGAGTGGATGCTTTTGCAGAGCAGAGTGGATCTGCACGCCACACATGGGTGCAGGAAATAACTCGGGAAGTAAATGGGTTAAAAATAATCAGGTCTTTATCCTCATCCATTCTGGGTGTCATTTTCGGGTGCCCCGGACCCTGTGGTGCCTAGCGACGGAACAAATGGACGTACACAGCCACCCCGTGGGAGGGCATCCTCTTGCCCACACCTCGTGTCAGGCTTTGTCACTCGAAGGCGTCCTAGGATGGCCATGGGGCAGGGCTGAGGAGGGCCCTCGACGTCCCTGTGATTTGGAATTCGCTAGGAATGAGGGAGGGGGTTCCTTTGTCCGCTGCTGGATGCCCTCTGGCTACCTGGATTGGGGCACAGTTGATTCAGACCTCCTCCCCGTTTGCCACCTGGGTCGTTGGGTTTGTGTTCTCGTTCTGGGTGTCCGTGGTGGGGCTGTTCAATTTGGAATCCCAGCGTGACGTGGGTTTCGGCTGGGATGCGCCCAAAGTGCCTGCGAGGTGTGCACGGGCGGTGCCAAAACAGAGGCATTTGGGAGAGCATCGGTGCCAAGCGCTGGGCTTTGTCTCTCCAGAGGGCTCATGAAACGCCCCTTTTCCTTCCATGGGCGCGTCTTCTCTTCTTTCTGGGCACCTGGTGAGATGATGGGAGCTGTAGCCAGGCCGGGCATAAGCAAGGCCGCTCTACTGGCTGGTGCGAAGCAAGCTCTCCCTGAGATGCCTCTGGCCCCCTGGGAAAAGGCTGAGATGGTCGGGGTGTTGGGTTGGAAAACTCTGGCGCTTGGCCAGCATGGATGGCGATACCAATCACGCAGGCTCCGGTGGCGTCAATGCATGTGGAAAGAAAGAGGGAACGAGGGACCCTGGCGGGGGGCGGGGGGAAGGAGGAGGAAAGTATCGAGGCCAGACTCATGGGACGTAGGAAGGACCACAGGGGGAAAATGAGGAAGACAAGGAACCTCCTTACACACCTATCTTCCTAAGTACATGTGTGCCAAGCTCTATGAAAAGGGAGGCAGGCTGGCACGACCTGATGGATTTGGAGATGAGGGTTCACCCAGCGAGGCATGGCATGGGTTGGCGTCGGCGCTCGGAAAGCCTTGGCGAGAGGCAGAGCCCGCGTGGAAGGGCCCGCCTTGGTATGCCATGAAAGCGGGGGAAGGAGACCCCAGCCGCCCACGGATGGGCCCCCGACAACGCAGCCCCGGGACTGCCGAGCCGAGAGAGGAGGCCAGCCTGAGAGGGGCTGTTCTGGCAGATGTCCACGCGAGGGCGCCAGAGCCCCTTCTGCCCCAGGTGCAGCTCCCAGAGCTCAACAGGTGAGAGCTGCAAGGCTCCAAAAGCGCGCAGGCCTCAGCCTCGTGGCTGGCGGAGTGCTGAGCGGAGCCCACCCACGGAAGCCCCCAGAGGGTCTGCGGGTGTTTCCCGGCCCCAGGGACTCTCTCCCCCAAGACCCTCAAGTCAGCAAGGGCACAGGTGTCCCTTCTGGATTTGGAGGTGGAATGGCAGCCTGGGTGGGTGGCAGTGGGGTTTGAGCGCTGGAAGCATTCCTGGGGTTCGGCGTGCCTTGGGCTCCCCTGGAGGCAGGCCGCCCAGACAGCTGCGTGTCGGGGGCCCATCCGTGGGCGGCTGGGGCTCCTCTTCCCCCGCTTTCATGGCATACCAAGGCGGGCCCTTCCACGCGGGCTCTGCCTCTCGCCAACCCATGCCATGCCTCGCTGGGTGAACCCTCATCTCCAAATCCATCAGGTCGTGCCAGCCTGCCTCCCTTTGATAAGCTGGCACTATGATTTAGGAAGATAGGTGTGTAAGGACGGTTCCTTGTCTTCCTCTTTTCCCCCTGTGAGTCCTTCCTACGTCCCATGAAGTCTGGCCTCGATACTTTCCTCCTCCTTCCCCCCGCCCCCCGCCCACGGGTCCCTCGTTCCCTCTTTCTTTCCACATGCATTGACGCCACCCGGAGCCTGCGTGATTGGTATCGCCATCCAGCTGGCCAAGGCGCAGAGTTTTCCAGACCCAACACCCGACCATCTCAGCCCTTTTCCCCAGGGGGCCAGAAGGCATCTCAGGGAGAGCTTGCTTCGCACCAGCCAGTAGAGCGGCCTTTGCTTATGCCCGGCCTGGCTACAGCTCCCATCATCTCACCAGGTGCCCAGAAGAAGAGAAGACGCGCCCATGGAAGGAAAAGGGGAGTTTCATGAGCCCTCTGGAGAGACAAGCCCAGCGCTTGGCACCGATGCTCTCCCAAATTTGGCACCGCCCGTGCACCTCGCAGGCACTTTGGGCGCATCCCAGCCGAAAACCCACGTCACGCTGGGATTCCAAATTGAACAGCCCCACCACGGACACCCAGAACGAGAACACAAACCCAACGACCCAGGTGGCAAACGGGGAGGAGGTCTGAATCAACTGTGCCCCAATCCAGGTAGCCAGAGGGCATCCAGCAGCGGACAAAGGAACCCCCTCCCTCATTCCTAGCGAATTCCAAATCACAGGGACGTCGAGGGCCCTCCTCAGCCCTGTCCCCATGGCCATCCTTAGGACGCCTTCGAGTGACAAAGCCTGGACACGGTGTGGGCAAGAGGATGCCCTCCCACGGGGGTGGCTGTGCCGTCCATTTGTTCCGTCGCTAGGCACCACAGGGTCCGGGGCACCCGAAAATGACACCCAGAATGGATGAGGATAAAGACCTGATTATTTTTGAACCCATTTACTTCCCGAGTTATTTTCCTGCACCCATGTGTGGCGTGCAGATCCACTCTGCTCTGCAAAAGCATCCACTCCCAGGCTGGGCATCCCCAGGCTGGCATTGCCAACCACTCCCACCGAGATCTTGGATCAGGAGAGAAATTAGGATTTAGGCATCTATCCATTTCCATCGCTACACATTCATCCTGTGTGTGTGTGTGTGTGTGTGTGTGCAGGTAGAATGGTACAGAGAGATATACATACAGATGTCTGTGTATGTATATATATTGAGAGACAGGGAGAGGGAATGCCCAAAGAGAGAGCGAAATAGAGGTTGGCATTGAGTCATTTCTTGATCCCTTCAGCTCATCTGTCTCCATCGCTCTTCCTATTTCACCATTGATTTGGGTGCCCCCTGCCACACGGAGCTGTGGCCTGGCCAGAGGTGGGTCGCCCAACGCAGCTCTTGCCCCAGCCACAGCAGTGACCAAGACAGACTCTTAAGCCTGGCCGCCACGTGGGAACTCCCCGAGAGCTTGCTTGACGAAACCAATCAACCACCCTTAACGCATCAGACCCGGTTTCCGTCAGGACTCCCTAGCCTGGCGCCCTCCTGGAAAGGGAGGCTCCCCTCCCAAGGCACGAAGGCCATTTCCCTCAGCCTCTTGAGCCAACAAAGCACGGGCATTAGCCCAGCTGCCGGCCCTCATGCCACCGAAGCCCCCGCCCCCGTTCCTTCCTCAGCACCCACCCTCCCTCTCACCTACCTGGACCCCTGACGGGGAGGGGCTTGACCAGGGCCAGCTCGCGGTCCAATCCCGAGGCTGTGTGTGTCTGGGCGCCTGCCTCCAGGGGAGCCCAAGGCACGCCGAACCCCAGGAAATGCTTCCAGCGCTCAAACCCCACTGCCACCCCACCCAGGCTGCCATTCCACCTCCAAATCCAGAAGGGACACCTGTGCCCTCTGGCTGACTTGAGGGGTCTTGGGGGAGAGAGTCCCTGGGGCCCGGGAAACACCCGCAGACCCTCTGGGGGCTTCCCGTGGGTGGGCTCCGCTCAGCACTCCGCCAGCCACGAGGCTGAGCCTGCGCGCTTTTGGAGCCTTGCAGCTCTCACCTGTTCGAGCCTGGGAGCTGCACCTGGGGCCAGAAGGGGCTCTGGCGCCCTCGCGTGGACATCTGCCAGAAAGCCCCTCTCAGGCTGGCCTCCTCTCTCTGGCTCGGCAGTCCCCGGGGCTGCGTTGTCGGGGGGCCCATCCGTGGGCGGCTGGGGTCTCCTTCCCCCGCTTTCATGGCATACCAAGGCGGGCCCTTCCACGCGGGCTCTGCCTCTCGCCAACCCATGCCATGCCTCGCTGGGTGAACCCTCATCTCCAAATCCATCAGGTCGTGCCAGCCTGCCTCCCTTTTCATAGAGCTTGGCACACATGTATTTAGGAAGATAGGTGTGGAAGGACGGTTCCTTGTCTTCCTCATTTTCCCCCTGTGAGTCCTTCCTACGTCCCATGAAGTCTGGCCTCGATACTTTCCTCTTCCTTCCCCCCGCCCCCCGCCCACGGGTCCCTCGTTCCCTCTTTCTTTCCACATGCATTGACGCCACCCGGAGCCTGCGTGATTGGTATCGCCATCCATGCTGGCCAAGGCGCAGAGTTTTCCAAACCCAACACCCCCGACCATCTCAGCCCTTTTCCCCAGGGGGCCAGAAGGCATCTCAGGGAGAGCTTGCTTCGCACCAGCCAGTAGAGCGGCCTTGCTTATGCCCGGCCTGGCTACAGCTCCCATCATCTCACCAGGTGCCCAGAAAGAAGAGAAGACGCGCCCATGGAAGGAAAAGGGGAGTTCATGAGCCCTCTGGAGAGACAAAGCCCAGCGCTTGGCACCGATGCTCTCCCAAATGCCTCTGTTTTGGCACCGCCCGTGCACACCTCGCAGGCACTTTGGGCGCATCCCAGCCGAAACCCACGTCACGCTGGGATTCCAAATTGAACAGCCCCACCACGGACACCCAGAACGAGAACACAAACCCAACGACCCAGGTGGCAAACGGGGAGGAGGTCTGAATCAACTGTGCCCCAATCCAGGTAGCCAGAGGGCATCCAGCAGCGGACAAAGGAACCCCCTCCCTCATTCCTAGCGAATTCCAAATCACAGGGACGTCGAGGGCCCTCCTCAGCCCTGTCCCCATGGCCATCCTTAGGACGCCTTCGAGTGACAAAGCCTGGACACGAGGTGTGGGCAAGAGGATGCCCTCCCACGGGGTGGCTGTGTACGTCCATTTGTTCCGTCGCTAGGCACCACAGGGTCCGGGGCACCCGAAAATGACACCCAGAATGGATGAGGATAAGACCTGATTATTTTGAACCCATTTACTTCCCGAGTTATTTTCCTGCACCCATGTGTGGCGTGCAGATCCACTCTGCTCTGCAAAAGCATCCACTCCCAGGCTGGGCATCCCCAGGCTGGCATTGCCAACCACTCCCACCGAGATCTTGGATCAGGAGAGAAATTAGGATTTAGGTATCTATCCATTTCCATCGCTACACATTCATCCTGTGTGTGTGTGTGTGTGTGTGTGTGTGTGTGTGTGCATGCGTGTGTGTGTGTGTGCAGGTAGAATGGTACAGAGAGATATACATACAGATGTCTGTGTATGTATATATATTGAGAGACAGGGAGAGGGAATGCCCAAAGAGAGAGCGAAATAGAGGTTGGCATTGAGTCATTTCTTGATCCCTTCAGCTCATCTGTCTCCATCGCTCTTCCTATTTCACCATTGATTTGGGTGCCCCCTGCCACACGGAGCTGTGGCCTGGCCAGAGGTGGGTCGCCCAACGCAGCTCTTGCCCCAGCCACAGCAGTGACCAAGAGAGACTCTTAAGCCTGGCCGCCACGTGGGAACTCCCCGAGAGCTTGCTTGACGAAACCAATCAACCACCCTTAACGCATCAGACCCGGTTTCCGTCAGGACTCCCTAGCCTGGCGCCCTCCTGGAAAGGGAGGCTCCCCTCCCAAGGCACGAAGGCCATTTCCCTCAGCCTCTTGAGCCAACAAAGCACGGGCATTAGCCCAGCTGCCGGCCCTCATGCCACCGAAGCCCCCGCCCCCGTTTCTTCCTCAGCACCACCCTCCCTCTCACCTACCTGGACCCCTGACGGGGAGGGGCTTGACCAGGGCCAGCTCGCGGTCCAATCCCGAGGCTGTGTGTGTCTGGGCGCCTGCCTCCAGGGGAGCCCAAGGCACGCCGAACCCCAGGAAATGCTTCCAGCGCTCAAACCCCACTGCCACCCACCCAGGCTGCCATTCCACCTCCAAATCCAGAAGGGACACCTGTGCCCTCTGGCTGACTTGAGGGGTCTTGGGGGAGAGAGTCCCTGGGGCCCGGGAAACACCCGCAGACCCTCTGGGGGCTTCCCGTGGGTGGGCTCCGCTCAGCACTCCGCCAGCCACGAGGCTGAGCCTGCGCGCTTTTGGAGCCTTGCAGCTCTCACCTGTTCGAGCCTGGGAGCTGCACCTGGGGCCAGAAGGGGCTCTGGCGCCCTCGCGTGGACATCTGCCAGAACAGCCCCTCTCAGGCTGGCCTCCTCTCTCTGGCTCGGCAGTCCCCGGGGCTGCGTTGTCGGGGGCCCATCCGTGGGCGGCTGGGGTCTCCTTCCCCCGCTTTCATGGCATACCAAGGCGGGCCCTTCCACGCGGGCTCTGCCTCTCGCCAACCCATGCCATGCCTCGCTGGGTGAACCCTCATCTCCAAATCCATCAGGTCGTGCCAGCCTGCCTCCCTTTTGATAGAGCTTGGCACATATGTATTTAGGAAGATAGGTGTGTAAGGACGGTTCCTTGTCTTCCTCATTTTCCCCCTGTGAGTCCTTCCTACGTCCCATGAAGTCTGGCCTCGATACTTTCCTCTTCCTTCCCCCCGCCCCCCGCCCCCGGGTCCCTCGTTCCCTCTTTCTTTCCACATGCATTGACGCCACCCGGAGCCTGCGTGATTGGTATCGCCATCCATGCTGGCCAAGGCGCAGAGTTTTCCAAACCCAACACCCCGACCATCTCAGCCCTTTTCCCCAGGGGGCCAGAAGGCATCTCAGGGAGAGCTTGCTTCGCACCAGCCAGTAGAGCGGCCTTGCTTATGCCCGGCCTGGCTACAGCTCCCATCATCTCACCAGGTGCCCAGAAAGAAGAGAAGACGCGCCCATGGAAGGAAAAGGGGAGTTTCATGAGCCCTCTGGAGAGACAAAGCCCAGCGCTTGGCACCGATGCTCTCCCAAATGCCTCTGTTTTGGCACCGCCCGTGCACACCTCGCAGGCACTTTGGGCGCATCCCAGCCGAAACCCACGTCACGCTGGGATTCCAAATTGAACAGCCCCACCACGGACACCCAGAACGAGAACACAAACCCAACGACCCAGGTGGCAAACGGGGAGGAGGTCTGAATCAACTGTGCCCCAATCCAGGTAGCCAGAGGGCATCCAGCAGCGGACAAAGGAACCCCCTCCCTCATTCCTAGCGAATTCCAAATCACAGGGACGTCGAGGGCCCTCCTCAGCCCTGTCCCCATGGCCATCCTTAGGACGCCTTCGAGTGACAAAGCCTGGACACGAGGTGTGGGCAAGAGGATGCCCTCCCACGGGGTGGCTGTGTACGTCCATTTGTTCCGTCGCTAGGCACCACAGGGTCCGGGGCACCCGAAAATGACACCCAGAATGGATGAGGATAAAGACCTGATTATTTTTGAACCCATTTACTTCCCGAGTTATTTTCCTGCACCCATGTGTGGCGTGCAGATCCACTCTGCTCTGCAAAAGCATCCACTCCCAGGCTGGGCATCCCCAGGCTGGCATTGCCAACCACTCCCACCGAGATCTTGGATCAGGAGAGAAATTAGGATTTAGGTATCTATCCATTTCCATCGCTACACATTCATCCTGTGTGTGTGTGTGTGTGTGTGTGCGTGTGTGTGTGTGTGTGTGCAGGTAGAATGGTACAGAGAGATATACATACAGATGTCTGTGTATGTATATATATTGAGAGACAGGGAGAGGGAATGCCCAAAGAGAGAGCGAAATAGAGGTTGGCATTGAGTCATTTCTTGATCCCTTCAGCTCATCTGTCTCCATCGCTCTTCCTATTTCACCATTGATTTGGGTGCCCCCTGCCACACGGAGCTGTGGCCTGGCCAGAGGTGGGTCGCCCAACGCAGCTCTTGCCCCAGCCACAGCAGTGACCAAGAGAGACTCTTAAGCCTGGCCGCCACGTGGGAACTCCCCGAGAGCTTGCTTGACGAAACCAATCAACCACCCTTAACGCATCAGACCCGGTTTCCGTCAGGACTCCCTAGCCTGGCGCCCTCCTGGAAAGGGAGGCTCCCCTCCCAAGGCACGAAGGCCATTTCCCTCAGCCTCTTGAGCCAACAAAGCACGGGCATTAGCCCAGCTGCCGGCCCTCATGCCACCGAAGCCCCCGCCCCCGTTCCTTCCTCAGCACCACCCTCCCTCTCACCTACCTGGACCCCTGACGGGGAGGGGCTTGACCAGGGCCAGCTCGCGGTCCAATCCCGAGGCTGTGTGTGTCTGGGCGCCTGCCTCCAGGGGAGCCCAAGGCACGCCGAACCCCAGGAAATGCTTCCAGCGCTCAAACCCCACTGCCACCCACCCAGGCTGCCATTCCACCTCCAAATCCAGAAGGGACACCTGTGCCCTCTGGCTGACTTGAGGGGTCTTGGGGGAGAGAGTCCCTGGGGCCCGGGAAACACCCGCAGACCCTCTGGGGGCTTCCCGTGGGTGGGCTCCGCTCAGCACTCCGCCAGCCACGAGGCTGAGCCTGCGCGCTTTTGGAGCCTTGCAGCTCTCACCTGTTCGAGCCTGGGAGCTGCACCTGGGGCCAGAAGGGGCTCTGGCGCCCTCGCGTGGACATCTGCCAGAACAGCCCCTCTCAGGCTGGCCTCCTCTCTCTGGCTCGGCAGTCCCCGGGGCTGCGTTGTCGGGGGCCCATCCGTGGGCGGCTGGGGTCTCCTTCCCCCGCTTTCATGGCATACCAAGGCGGGCCCTTCCACGCGGGCTCTGCCTCTCGCCAACCCATGCCATGCCTCGCTGGGTGAACCCTCATCTCCAAATCCATCAGGTCGTGCCAGCCTGCCTCCCTTTTGATAGAGCTTGGCACATATGTATTTAGGAAGATAGGTGTGTAAGGACGGTTCCTTGTCTTCCTCATTTTCCCCCTGTGAGTCCTTCCTACGTCCCATGAAGTCTGGCCTCGATACTTTCCTCTTCCTTCCCCCCGCCCCCCGCCCCCGGGTCCCTCGTTCCCTCTTTCTTTCCACATGCATTGACGCCACCCGGAGCCTGCGTGATTGGTATCGCCATCCATGCTGGCCAAGGCGCAGAGTTTTCCAGACCCAACACCCCGACCATCTCAGCCCTTTTCCCCAGGGGGCCAGAAGGCATCTCAGGGAGAGCTTGCTTCGCACCAGCCAGTAGAGCGGCCTTGCTTATGCCCGGCCTGGCTACAGCTCCCATCATCTCACCAGGTGCCCAGAAAGAAGAGAAGACGCGCCCATGGAAGGAAAAGGGGCGTTTCATGAGCCCTCTGGAGAGACAAAGCCCAGCGCTTGGCACCGATGCTCTCCCAAATGCCTCTGTTTTGGCACCGCCCGTGCACACCTCGCAGGCACTTTGGGCGCATCCCAGCCGAAACCCACGTCACGCTGGGATTCCAAATTGAACAGCCCCACCACGGACACCCAGAACGAGAACACAAACCCAACGACCCAGGTGGCAAACGGGGAGGAGGTCTGAATCAACGGTGCCCCAATCCAGGTAGCCAGAGGGCATCCAGCAGCGGACAAAGGAACCCCCTCCCTCATTCCTAGCGAATTCCAAATCACAGGGACGTCGAGGGCCCTCCTCAGCCCTGACCCCATGGCCATCCTCAGGACGCCTTCGAGTGACAAAGCCTGGACACGAGGTGTGGGCAAGAGGATGCCCTCCCACGGGGTGGCTGTGTACGTCCATTTGTTCCGTCGCTAGGCACCACAGGGTCCGGGGCACCCGAAAATGACACCCAGAATGGATGAGGATAAAGACCTGATTATTTTTGAACCCATTTACTTCCCGAGTTATTTTCCTGCACCCATGTGTGGCGTGCAGATCCACTCTGCTCTGCAAAAGCATCCACTCCCAGCCTGGGCATCCCCAGGCTGGCATTGCCAACCACTCCCACCGAGATCTTGGATCAGGAGAGAAATTAGGATTTAGGTATCTATCCATTTCCATCGCTACACATTCATCCTGTGTGTGTGTGTGTGTGTGTGTGTGTGTGTGCAGGTAGAATGGTACAGAGAGATATACATACAGATGTCTGTGTATGTATATATATTGAGAGACAGGGAGAGGGAATGCCCAAAGAGAGAGCGAAATAGAGGTTGGCATTGAGTCATTTCTTGATCCCTTCAGCTCATCTGTCTCCATCGCTCTTCCTATTTCACCATTGATTTGGGTGCCCCCTGCCACACGGAGCTGTGGCCTGGCCAGAGGTGGGTCGCCCAACGCAGCTCTTGCCCCAGCCACAGCAGTGACCAAGAGAGACTCTTAAGCCTGGCCGCCACGTGGGAACTCCCCGAGAGCTTGCTTGACGAAACCAATCAACCACCCTTAACGCATCAGACCCGGTTTCCGTCAGGACTCCCTAGCCTGGCGCCCTCCTGGAAAGGGAGGCTCCCCTCCCAAGGCACGAAGGCCATTTCCCTCAGCCTCTTGAGCCAACAAAGCACGGGCATTAGCCCAGCTGCCGGCCCTCATGCCACCGAAGCCCCCGCCCCCGTTTCTTCCTCAGCACCACCCTCCCTCTCACCTACCTGGACCCCTGACGGGGAGGGGCTTGACCAGGGCCAGCTCGCGGTCCAATCCCGAGGCTGTGTGTGTCTGGGCGCCTGCCTCCAGGGGAACCCAAGGCACGCCGAACCCCAGGAAATGCTTCCAGCGCTCAAACCCCACTGCCACCCACCCAGGCTGCCATTCCACCTCCAAATCCAGAAGGGACACCTGTGCCCTCTGGCTGACTTGAGGGGTCTTGGGGGAGAGAGTCCCTGGGGCCCGGGAAACACCCGCAGACCCTCTGGGGGCTTCCCGTGGGTGGGCTCCGCTCAGCACTCCGCCAGCCACGAGGCTGAGCCTGCGCGCTTTTGGAGCCTTGCAGCTCTCACCTGTTCGAGCCTGGGAGCTGCACCTGGGGCCAGAAGGGGCTCTGGCGCCCTCGCGTGGACATCTGCCAGAACAGCCCCTCTCAGGCTGGCCTCCTCTCTCTGGCTCGGCAGTCCCCGGGGCTGCGTGGTCGGGGGCCCATCCGTGGGCGGCTGGGGTCTCCTTCCCCCGCTTTCATGGCACACCAAGGCGGGCCCTTCCACGCGGGCTCTGCCTCTCGCCAACCCATGCCATGCCTCGCTGGGTGAACCCTCATCTCCAAATCCATCAGGTCGTGCCAGCCTGCCTCCCTTTTGATAGAGCTTGGCACATATGTATTTAGGAAGATAGGTGTGTAAGGACGGTTCCTTGTCTTCCTCATTTTCCCCCTGTGAGTCCTTCCTACGTCCCATGAAGTCTGGCCTCGATACTTTCCTCTTCCTTCCCCCCGCCCCCCGCCCACGGGTCCCTCGTTCCCTCTTTCTTTCCACATGCATTGACGCCACCCGGAGCCTGCGTGATTGGTATCGCCATCCATGCTGGCCAAGGCGCAGAGTTTTCC
Organism: Phacochoerus africanus; assembly: GCF_016906955.1. NCBI lineage: Eukaryota > Metazoa > Chordata > Mammalia > Artiodactyla > Suidae > Phacochoerus > Phacochoerus africanus. The sequence goes on from NC_062551.1 coordinate 17,194, forward strand.
AGACCCAACACCCCGACCATCTCAGCCCTTTTCCCCAGGGGGCCAGAAGGCATCTCAGGGAGAGCTTGCTTCGCACCAGCCAGTAGAGCGGCCTTGCTTATGCCCGGCCTGGCTACAGCTCCCATCATCTCACCAGGTGCCCAGAAAGAAGAGAAGACGCGCCCATGGAAGGAAAAGGGGCGTTCCGTGAGCCCTCTGGTGAGACACCATTCCCAGCGATTTGCACCCCTTCTCTTCAAACTACCACCGTTTTGGTTCTTCTGAAGCACAATGTGTAGGCCCTTCATGCCTATCCTGAAACCCAGATCCATCTCGCTTCCAGAAGCAGCAGCTCAATCATGGAACCCAAGACCAGCAACAGAATGCCAGCAAACCAAATGAACAAGGGGAAGAGCCCTCAATCAACTTGCCCTAATCCAGACAGACAGAGGGCATCAAGCACCGGAACAATGAACACCTTCCCTCATTGTGCCCTGTATATCAGCGACAATCAACCATAAGTCATGACACACCCGAACAAACACACAAAGGACTCAACTAGCTGCTCATCTTTCACCAGAGGTGTCAGGGTTGAAGCGGCTGCCCCTCGGGCAAGCGACAGGCAGAAGTCCTCCGTAGATCCTGTCAAGACTTCCTAGCCCAGCCACATCAGACCAGACCTAATTTCCTGGCATGTATGAACTGATGCCTATAATGACGTTTTTATTGATTAATTTATGCACATGCTTAGATCTTTTCCTGCGCCCTTTTGTGGCATGCAGATACACTCTGCCCTGGAAATGCATCCACTCCTAGGCTGGACATCCCCAGGCTTGCACTTCCAACAAAATACCACCTGAGATCTTGGGTCAGCAGAGCCTTTAGGATTGCTTTATCTCTCCAACTTCATAGCTATTCTGGAGGACTGTCTATGGATATGTGTGGGTAGATATATATATCCAGAGAGAGAGAGACAGACAGAGACAGAGAGAGATAGAGACAGAGACAGAGTGATTGACTTACTTCTTTCTCAATGAAGCTCTTCTTTTCCATCTCTGTTTGCATGGATCCATTGATTTCGGTGCCCCTTGCCACACTGAGGTGTTGTCTTGCCAGAGACTGATCTCTGAATGCAGCTCTTGCCACAGCCACAGCAGTGATTAGGAGAGCCTCTTTGGCCTGGCTGCCACATGGGAACTCCCTGAGAGCATGGGGGATGAGACCAATCAACCCTGCTTGATTCATCAGACCTGGTCTGGGTCGGGCCTCCATAGCCTGGCACCCTCCCGACAAGGGAGGCTCACCTCGACAGACAAGAAGACGTGTCCCTCAGGCTCTCCACCGAAACCAGCACAGGGATTTTCCAAGCCGCCCCCCTGAATGCCACGGAAGACACCCAGGGAATGCTTCTCGCATTCCAAACCCCCTGCCCCCCAAGCAGCCTGCCAATCCACCTCCAAATCCTGAAGGGACATCTCTGCCCTCTGCCAATCCTGAGGCATCTTGGAGGAGAGAGGCCCTGGCTCCCTGGAAACACCCGAATCTCATCTGGGTGCTTGCTGTGGGTTCCGCTCAAGACACCATCAGCCCCAATGCTGAGCCTGCGCAGTTCGAGCCTTGGCGCTCTCACCTGTTAGAGCCCCACAGCTGCACCTGCGGCCAGAAGGGACTCTGGCGCCCTCGTGTGGACATCGCCTCAAACAGCCCCTCTCAGGCGTTCCTCCTCTCTCTGGCTCAGACGTCCCCAGGGCTGCATTGTCTGCGGCCCATAGGTGGATGGGGTCAGCTTCCCCCGCTTTCAGACAAGGCCAGAAAAGGCCCTTCCACCGGGGCTCTTTCTTTCTCAAAGGCTTTCAGAGCCCGGAGGCCCACCTACGCCATGCCTCGCTCTGGAAACCCGCATCCCGTGGACGAGCGTGGCGTGCCAGCCTTCTTCCGTTTGCTACAGCCCTGCACTCACGTATTGATGAAGAGATGTGTAAGGACGGAGTGATGGATATTTTTCAGAATTTCCCCCCTGGGATTCCTTCCTTCATACTGTTCAGTCTGGCCACGGCACCCCTCCGTCTCTCTTTGTTTCTTTATATAGTTCCGGGTCTCTCTTTCCCACTTTCTTTCTAAGTGTACTGACCCCACCTGGAGCCTATGTGCGTTGTCTCACCGTCGATGTTTGCCAAGGCGCAGAGGTTTCCAAACCCGACACACCAACAAACTCAGCCCTTTTCCCCAGAAGGGATCTCAGGGAGAGCTTTCTTCAGATCCGTCAAGGGAGCTGCCCGAATGAGCCCGACCAGGCTCTAGGTCATGCCTTCACACCAGGTGCATAGAAGGAAGAGAAGAAAGTCCCATGGGAAGAAAAGGATGGCATTTCATGAGACCTCTGGAGAGACACAATTCCCAGCGATTGGCACCACTTCTCTCCAAACTACCACCGTTTTGGCACCTCCAATGCACAACACACAGGCGTTTTATGCCCATTCCCAAACCCACATCCTGCTGGGCTTCCAAAAGCAGCAGCTCAAGCACAGAAGCCAAGACCAGCGACAGAACACCAACAACCCAAGTGAACAAAGGGGAAGAGACCTCAAGAGACCTTTCCGCAAACCAGACAGACAGAGGCATCAAGCACCGGAGCAAGGAACACCAGCACTCTTTCCTAGAGCATTGCTCAGCACGAGGAGGCTGAGGGACCTCCTCAGCCCTCTCCCAATGCCCTAGACAGGGTGTGGACTAGAGTGTGGGTGTGTAGGTCCATTTCTACAACCAGTATGGGCCATAGGATCCAGGGCACTCGAAAAAAGACCCTGGAACGACCATAGGAAGAAGCACCCCCGCGCTTGGGCACATGTCTATAAAACGTTCTTTTCCAAAGGTAAGTGCCCCACGTTGTTCAGGCAGCACTCATCACAATAGGAAGCCATGGAAACACATTCTATGTCCAGGGACAGATGACTGGATTACGAAGAGGATGTCCATATGCACAATGAAATAGTACAAATCCAAAAATAAAGGCAAAGAAAATGCCACTGACAGCCACATAGATAGTAAGGAAACTCTCATCCGCAATGGCATATATCCAAAATTGAAAGACAAATATCTGGGGAAACCCCTTCCATCTGGACTCTGACAAATGACACCAAGGAACCTTTCTACAGTGAAGAAACGCATGGACGTAAAAGCAGATTTTGTGTTGCCAGAGTGGATGGGGAGGGCTGCGATATGGAAGATCACGCATGCAAACAATTGCCTACGGAGTGTACATGCATAAATTTACTGCTGTTCATCAAGGGACCTACAACTTGTCATTTTTTTTTTGGAAGGAATAGGAGGGTAATTTCAAAAAGGTGTATGCATATCCATGGGCAATGGGATCACTTTGCGTTAAAGTGAAATTGATCACCATGAATCAGCAATAATCACAACTAATAAAAGATTTAAGAAACCCAACCATATTCGAGGTTCGGGGTTCTTCAGAGAATGTGTCAGGGTCGAGGCTGCTGCCTCTCATGAAGAGACACCGGCACTGTGACTCTGCCGAAACTGGCCAGGTTTCCCAGCCTAGCAGCATCAGGCCAGACCAAATTTTCCCGCGTGTATGAATTTACTTCTGTCAAACCACTGTTACATCTTAATTTTTGACTTCCCCGCCGTTTCCCTGCACCTGCATGTGGCAGGTGGATCCCCCTCCCTGGGAAATGAATCCACTCCGATGCTGGACCTCTGCAGGCTCGCAGGCCAAATCCCATGCCTCCCACGATATTGGGTCAGGAGAGCCTTTATGATTGTGTTACCCACCCATTCCCTTAGCTTCCTGTAGGAATAAACACATATGTGTATAAACATGTGTATATCTATGAAGAAATATTTATATATCTCTAAGTATGTATGTATTCATTGACTCGTCATTCAGCTCATCGTTTTAAATACTTGTATGTATTTATCAATTTATGGGGTTCCTCCTGCGACACAGGGATGATGGCTGCCCAAAGACTGATCTGCCAATGCGGCGCTTGCCTCAGCCACAGCAGTGACACCGAGAGACCCTTAATCCAGGGAGCCATGAGGGAACTCCTTGACAGCTTGCTGGATGAAGCCAATGCACCCAGCTTAGTTTGTCCATGCTGGTTTTGGTCAGGCCTCCATAACCTGGTGCCATCCTGCAAAGGGAGGCTCATCTTGAAAGGCAAGAAAGGAATTTCCCTAAGCCCCGTAAGCCAAAAAAGCATTGGGATTAGCCAACTGCCCACACTCATGCCACCGAAATCTGCCCATTGATTCATCAGCACCACCGTCTTTCTCCACCAACGCAAAGGCCAGAAGGTTATGGACTTGGAATTGCCCAGCTCACGATGGCACACTGATGCTGCGTGGGTCTCAGCTCCTGCCTCTGAAGAACGCAAGGCATGCCGAAACATAGTGAAGGCTTCAAACGTTCTCAGCATGCTGCCACCCAACCATGCTACCCATCCCCATCCAAACGCTAAAGGGACACTTGTGCCCGCTGCCTGACATGATCCTTCTTAGACCAGAGGGTTTCTGGACTCCAGGACACAACCAATAACCATCTGGATACTTGCTGTGCATTCTGCTCAGAATACTCTCAGCCCCAATGCAGAGCCAACATTTTTTGAGCCTTGGAGCTCTCACCTGTTAGAGCCTCGGGGCTGCACCTAGGGCCAGAAGTTCCTCTGGTGCCCATGTGTGGACATCTGCTCTGAAAGCCAGTCTCAGGATTTCCTCCTCTCTCTGGCTCAGTAGTTCCTGGGGCTGCACTGTCGGGGGAGCCAGATGCCTGTTAGGTCCCCTTCCCCCGCTTTCATGAAGTACCAACAGGTGCCTTTCGAAGTGGGCTATTTCACTCTCAATAACTTTCAGAGCCCTGATGCCAAACTATGCCGTGCCTCGTTGGGTAAACCCTCAGCTCCCTACCCATCAAGGCATGCCAGCCTTCTTCCTATTTTACATAACCCTGCACTTACGTATTTATGAAGATATGTGTGGAGGTATGGAACGATTGATTTTTTTTCTTAATTTTCCACCTGAGATTCCTTCCTTCATTAAATCTGGCCTCATTTTTCTCTGTGTATTTTTTCCTCTTCTTCGCTTTCTCTCTTTCCCTCATTCTTTCTAAATTTATTGGCACCACCTGGAACACGCATGAGTAGTTTGCCCGTGAACGTTTTTCAGGCCACAGTTGTTACCAAACCCACCACAGCGACGAAACCAGACCTTTTCCCCAGGGGGCCAGAAGGGATTTCAGGGAGAGCTTCATTTGATCATTCAACAGTGTTGCCTGAATATGCCTGACCAGGCTGAGGTCATGCCTTCACACTAAGTTCGAAGAAAGAAGAGAAGGGGGGGCACATGGAAAGAAGCAGATGCATTTTCCTGAGACCTCTCAAGATACAATGCCCAGTGACTGGCACCAATGCTCTCAAAAATACCACCGTGTTTGCAACTCCCACGCACAACACGCAGGCACTTTATGCTCATCCCCAAAACCCAGGTCAGGTTGGACTACCCAATTAGCAGCTCAAGCACAGAAAACAAGAAAAAGCAGCAGAAAACCAGAAGCCAAATGAAAAAAAAAGGGAAGATGGAGTTCCCGTCGTGGCGCAGTAGTTAACGAATCCGACTAGGAACCATGAGGTTGCGGGTTCGGTCCCTGCCCTTGCTCAGTGGGTTAAGGATCCGGCGTTACCGTGAGCTGTGGTGTAGGTTGCAGACACGGCTCAGATCCCGCGTTGCTGTGGCTGTGACGTAGGCTGGTGGCTACAGCTCCGATTCGACCCCTAGCCTGGGAACCTCCATATGCTGCGGGAGCGGCCCAAGAAATAGCAAAAAAAGACAAAAAAAGAAAAAGAAAAAAAGGGGAAGAGACCTCATGAGACCTTTCCCCAAACCAGAAAGCTGGAGGGTATCTAGCACCGGAAAAAGGACCAGCATCACTCATTCATAGAGAATTTCAACCCATGAGGTTGAGGGCCCTCCTCAGCCCTCTCCCAGTGGCCATCCTTAGGACGCCGTCGAAAGACAAACCCTGGACTGGGTGTGGACAAGAAGGTGCCCTCCAGAGTGTGGGTGTGTAGGTCCATGTGGACGGCCACTACGGAAAACGGCAGGCACGCTCCAAACCCAGGGAATGCCTCAAGCATTCGAAACCCACTGCCACCCAACCGGGCTGCCAATCCACCTCCAAATCCTGAAGGGACACCTGTGCCCTCTGCCTAACAGGAGGCGTCTTGGAGGAGAGAGTCCCTGGGGCCCAGAGAACACCCGTAAATCCTCTGGGTGCCTGCTGTGGGCTCCGCTCAAGACACCATCACCGCCAACTGGCGCTGAGCCTGCACGTCTCGAGCCTTGGCGCTCTCACCTGTTAGAGCCCCACAGCTCCGGTGCCCTCGTGCGAACATCTGCTTGAACAGCCACTCTCGGGTTTTCTTCCTCTCACTGGCTCAGCAGTCCCTGGGACTGCATTGTCTTGGGGCCATAGGTGGGTGGGGTCTCCTTCCCTCACTTTCAGGAAAGACCAAGAAGGGCCCTTCCACGTGGGCTCCTTTTCTCTCAAAGGCTTTCAGAGCCCTGAGGCAAACATACACCTTACCTCGCCGTGTATACTCTCATCCCGTGGGCCATTATGGGATGCCAGCCTTCGTCTGTTTTGATAGAGCCCTGCACTTATGTATTGATGAAGAGAAGTGTGTAGGGACGGAACGATTAATATTTTTCTTATTTGCCCTTTGTGATTCCTTCCTTCGTACACTTAAGTCTCTCCTCGACTCTTATTTGGGTTTTTTTTTTGGGGGGGGGGTTGATATAGATATTTTTCTGGTTCTCTCTACCCCTCTTTCTTTCTAAGTGTATTGACCCCATCTGGAGTGTGCCTGCATTGTCTCCCCACTGATTGCTATTCAAGACCCAGTGTTTACCAAAACCACCACGGCAACAGAACCCGACTTTCCCCAGGGGGCCAGAAGGGATTTCAGGGAGAGCTTTCTTTCGATCAGTCAATGGTGTTGCCCGAAAACGTCTGACCAGGCTTCAGGTCACGCCTTCACTCCAAGTTCAAAGGAGGAAGAGACGAGGGTGCCATGGAAAGAAATGAATGCAGTTCCCCGAGACCGCTTGAGAGAAAATGCCCAGCAACTGGCACGGCTGCTCTCCAAAATACCACCGATTTTCTGCCTCCCAGGCACAACACGCAGCCACTTTATGTGCATCCCCAAACTCAGCTCAGGCTGGGCTTCCGAAATTAGCAGCTCAATTGCAGAAACCAAGACCAGCAACAGAAAACCAGAACCCCAAATGAAAAATGGGGAAGAGACCTGATGAGACCTTTCCCCAAACCAGAAAGACGGAGGGCTTCAAGCCCCTGCAAAAGGACCACCATCACTCATTCAGAGAGCATTTCAAATCACAACAAGGCCGAGGTACCTCCTCAGCCCCCTCCCAGTGGCCATCCTTCAGATGCCTTCGAATGAACAGCCCTGGACTGGGCGTGGACAAGAAGGTGCCCTCCAGAGTGTGGGTGTGTAGGTCCATGTGGACGGCCACTATGCACCCCAGGATCAGGGCATCCGAAAGAGCAACCTAGAATGGCCGTAGGGCCCAGGACACCCACGCTTGCACATGTATTCAGGAAATGTCCTTTTCCAAAAGTTAAATGCCCCACGTTGTTCAGGCAGCCCTCTTCACCAGAGCAAGCCATGGAGACACAGCGGATGTCCACGGAGAGGTGATGGGATTAGGAAGAGGTTCTCCGTATACACAGAGGAAGTGTACTCAGCCAGGAAAACGTGCAAAAAAAAAAAAAAAGTGCCTTTGGCAGCCATAACTTTGGCAAGAAGAACTCTCACACGAAACGAAATATGTCTCCGAGAGAGACACAAAGAGCGTGGGAAAGCCCTTCCTTCCAGAATCTTAGAAGGACACCAAAGAACCTTCCTCCAGGAAAGAAACTCATGCCCTGCAAAAGAGACATTTGGCGGCCAGATTGGAGCGGAGGGTGTGGGGAAGGACCTGTCTGTGGAAGAAAACAGACCCACACACTCGCCCTCGGCGTGGGTGGTCAAGGACACCCAGCTGCTGAGCACAGGGGACGACATGCAGACAGCGTATTTGGAAGCAAAGGGAGGATGACGTGAGCAAAACAATACGGACAGACAGGTGTGATGGGGTCACTGTGGTGCTCAGCTCAACTGGAGCCCCATGTATCAGCGACCGTCGAAAAACAGTCATGATCAAAAAACAAAAAACAAAAAAAATGACAGAATTAGCAGCTCAGCACTCACCTGAGAAGGTGTCAGGGTCAAAGCGATTGCCTTTTGGGAAAAGAGACAGTCAAAAGGCGTCTGCGGATCCTGTAAGATTTCCTAGCCTAGCCACGTCAGACAGACTCGATTACCTGACTTGTAAAAATGGCGAATAAACTGTCATTGACAACAACACAGACGGTAGGAAAACTCTCATCCTAAAAGATACATGTGCAAAAGCGAGAGATAAACACCACGGGAAACCCCTTCCCTCTGGACTCTGACAAATGACACCCCTGAAGCGTTCTACAGGAAAGAAACGCATGGGCTGGAAAACAGATCTGGGGGTGCCAGACTGCGGGGGGAGGCTGCGGGGAGGCCTGGGGTTCGGAGGGTCGTCCATCCAAACGATTGCCTGTGGAGAGGGGAAGCACAGAGACCCCGCTGTTTAGCACAGGGACCTGTATCTCGCCCCTTTTTCAAGCCAGAGGAGGATGCTGCAAGGACAGGTGTGTGTGTATCCACGCACAATGGGATCGCTCTGTCGCTACGGTGAAATTTTGCCCCAGGAATCCGCAAGAATCGGAAATAATAAATGATTAAGTTCTCCATGGAGCTCATTCTTTCCATATCTCTTATTATTCATACATTTATTTGGGCGCCACCTGCCACATTGGCATGCTCTCTGGCCAGGGTTGGATCTCCCAATGCAGCTCTTCCCACAGCCACCGCAGTGACACCGGGAGAGACTCTTAAGCCTGGCAGCCACAAGGGAACTCTGTGAGAACTTTCACTAGCCCCAGCTTCCTTCAGGCCTCCATACCCTGGCGCCATACTGAAAAGAGAGGTGCAGCTCAAACGGCAAGAAGGAAATTGCCCCAGGTCTCCTGGGTGACAAGAGCACAGGGATGAGCACAGCTGCCCCTCATCATGCCACCCAAGTCCCCCGTTCATGCCTCAGCACCAGCCTCTCTCTCCACCTCCCGAAAGCCCCGACAGTCAGGGGCTTGAAAACGGCCAGATCAACTCACGACTCAGAGCCTGTGTGGGGCTCGGCTCCTGCCTCTGGACAAACAACAGGCATCTCAAAACCCAGGGGACCCCTCAAGCATTCGAAACACGCTGCCACCCAACCAGGCTCGCAGGCCCACATCCTGTGCTGAAGGGACACCTGTGTCCTCGGCCCGACCTGAGGCACCTTGCAGCAGAGGGGCCCAGGGGGCAGATCTAAAAGGAAAAAAAAAAACAAACAAACTACTATAAAAGCGACGATAAACTCAAGGAACAGCAAAAGGACAAACATGAAGGCATTAAAAAAAAAGGACTTCAAAATCATAAAATGTGGGGAATGAAAGAGCATCTTAGACTCTTTTTTTTTTTTTTTTTTTTTTTAGAATGTGACAATCAGGCTAAAGCAGGCAGATATATGAAGGGATTAACATACTTGGAAAACAGGGCAACCACAAATCTAAACCAAATATCACACTCACAAAAACTAAAAAGAAGGGGAGTTCCCATCGCGGCTCAGTGGTTAGTGAACCCGACTAGCAACCATGAGGACACGAGTTTGAGCCTTGGCCTTGCCGAGTGGGTTAAGAATCCAGCATTGCCATGAGCAGGGGTGTAGGTCATGATGCCACTTGGGTCCCCCGTTGCTGTGGCTGTGGGGCAGGCCGGTGGCTACAGCTCCGATTGGACCCTTATCCTGGGAACCTCCATGTGCCGCGAGTACAGCCCTAAAAAGACAAAAAGGCAAAAAAAAAAAAAAGAAAAAGAAAAGATTAAGAAGAGGGCACAAGCCTAAAATAAAAGGAAATCATCCAACCAAAAAGAGAGAAAGGAACAAAGGAGAAACAGAATCAACTGGAAAAAACAAGCTTTAAAATGGCAATAAATACATATTTATCAGTAATTACCTTAAATGTCAATGGACTGAATGCTCCAGTCAAAAGACGCAGAGTGGCAGATTGGATAAAGAAACAAGAGCCTGCAATCTGCTGTCTCCAAGAGACTCCGCTTAGGGCAAGGACACATAAATTCAAAGTGAGGGGACGGAAAAAGATAGTTCATGTGAATATGGAAGACGGGAAAGCAGGGTTGCAATACTCGCATCAGACGTACAGACTTTAAAACCAAGGCCGCAAAGAAGGACAAAGAGGGACACTATTAATGATAAAAGGATCCATTGCAATCGTCGCTATATACGCCCCTGACATAGGAGCGCCCAGATACATACGGCAAATACTAACAGCCGTAAAAGGAACCCATGGGAGTACAATCACAGTAGGAGACTTTAACACCCCGCTCACATCTTCGGACAGACCTTCTAGAAAGAAAATCAGTAAGGCAACAGATTCTAAACGGCACAACAGAAAAGTCAGACCTAACTGACATTTTCAGGGCCTGACAGTCCCAAAAATCAGAATCTACATTCTTTCCAAGTGCACGTGGAATATTCTCAAGACTGACCCCATACTGGGCACAAAACTCACCTCAACAAATCTAAGAGTACAGAAATCATTTCGAGTATCTTCTCTGAGCACAGTGACATGAAACTAGAAATCAACCACAGGAAAAGAAATGAGAAAAAACTGACTACATGGAGACTAAACGACCTGCTACTAAAAAACCAATGGTCATCTCGATAGATGGAGAAAAAGCCTTTGACAAAATCCATCATCAATTCATGATAGAAACTCTGGCCAAAGCGGGTATAGAGGGAACATACCTTCACATAACGAGTCACTTACGGAGTTTCCACTATGGCGCAGCAGAAACGAACCCAACTAGGAACATGAGGCTGTGGTTTGATCCCTGGCCTCGCTCAGTGGGTTAAGGATCCGGCGTTGCCGTGAGCTGTGGTGCAGACTCGCCTTGGACCCTGCGCTGCTGTGGCTCTGGCGTAGGCTGGCGGCTACGGCTCCGATTAGACCCCCTAGCCTGGGAACCTCCATATGCCGTGGGAGGGGCCCAAGAAATAGTAAAAAGACAAAAAAAAAAACTCAGAGAAAAGCTGAAAGACGTCCTGCTAAAATCTCAAACAAGACAAGACAAGGATGCCCACTCACACCACTTTTATTTAACATAATATTGAAAGTCATAACCACAGCAGTCAGACATACAAAAGAAATAAAAGGTATCCACATTGGAAGAGAAGAGGTGAAAGTGTCTCTCCGTGCAGATGACATGATACTATACATAGAAAACCCTAAGGACTCCACACGAAAACGACTCGAACTGATCAAGGAATTCAGCAAAGTAGCAGGACACAAGGTTAACATTCAGAAATAAGCTGCCTTTCTGTATACTGACAATGAAATATTAGAAAAGGAATATAAAAATACAATACCTGGGAGTTCCCATCGTGGCGCAGTGGTTAACGAATCCGACTAGGAACCATGAGGTTGCGGGTTCCATCCCGGCCCTTGCTCAGTGGGTTAACGATCCGGCGTTGCCGTGAGCTGTGGTGTAGGTTGCAGACACAGGCCAGATCTAGCATTGCTGTGGCTGTGGCTACAGCTCCTGACTCAACCCCTAGCCTGGGAACCTCCCTATGCCACAGTGCAGCCCTAAAAAGCAAAAAAATAAAATAAAACAAATCACATCCCTCAAAATTAAATACCTACAAATAAATGAATAGCCTGTTCTCCAAAGAAAACATACGGATGGCCAACAGGCACATGCCAAAATGCTCAACATCACTAATTATTAGGGACATGCAAATCAAAACTACAGTGAGGTACCACCTCGCGCTGGGCCGGATGGCATCATTAAGAAGTCGCCCATCCTTGAACATGCCAAGACTGCACCACCTCCTGCAGAAGGGGGGTCCCAGTCCCTTTGAAGTCCCCTCTTTGCCTGGAAATTCAAGCTCCTTCTTCTGTGTATTCCACCTCCATCTCCGTGTTTCGATTTGGCATGAGGGCACAGGGGCAGCCAATACTTGGGGGACCTTCCGACCAGGAGGCCGAGTCTAAACACCTGGAAACCAACAGCCCACCCCCTCCTAAGTGGGGCAGAGCCCACTTGGTGACCCGAAGCGCCCACCTTACCCGAGGCTCAGGGATCTCCAGAGACACATCTTACCTGAGTCAGGAGGGGTCCCAGCTCCAACCTGGGGCAACAGCCCCCTGGACTACTTACTGTGTGACCCCCCCTCTCTGACCTGGGACCTGGAGCTCCTCTTCTGAAAAACAGAAATGTGTCCCCCACACACACACAAAGTCAAGATGTAAAATTACGTATTCCCAAATAAAAGTGGCCTGTTCCTGGATAATCTACCTTTGCACATCAAGCAGCGCGTGAGGGGTGCTCCGAGGGTGCGTATAAACGAATGGGCTGCAAACACATCAGAGTCTCCGGAACCTAAAAAACCTTTACTGGAATGTTTCCAATAAAGAAGGTTGGTGGAAAAGAGAAACGTGTCGCGAAGGAGCAGACGGTGAATTTCAGGGTCCGGGCACGCGGGGGCTTGGAGGGGGACGCGAGGAACGAAAAAGCTCTCAGCCACCTCCGTGACTGTGGCCAATGAGACAGACCTGGACTCCAGGCTACTACGCCGGCTGGGTCCTAGACAGCCACGGGCCCTGGACTGTCCCTGAGCTGACCAGGGACGGCTCTCCTGTTCGGATGCGAACGCCGTGGCCTGGAGAAGAGCTGCTGGCTGGGAGAAACCAGACAGCCTCAGGTGGCCAAACAATGGCGGAGCCAGGGTGGGAGAGGCCCACCCTGGGGTCTGGGTTTTGCCTTCTCCTGGGCCCTCGAAGGCGGTGAGCAGCTACCCAGCTCCCACTGTGGTCGCTCGGAGAGAGCAGTGAGGGCTGAGGCCCGGGGCCGTCACACTCAGGTAGGGGCAGCTGGAGCCCTGCCCTCCACCCGGGCGCAGCAGGAAGCACTCACAGAAGGTGGGCCTGCAACCCTCAGAAAGAGCAGCGGCGCAAAAGGCAGCTGGAGACTGGCTGCCGCCGGCAAAGCCCGTTGACAACTGCTGGGAATTAAAAGCAGAATCCGGGTAACCAAGCCTAACCTTCTTTCCACCGCGCTCAGTCTAGCCTCCCAGGCTGCTTGGGTTCCGCGGGCACAGGCTCCGCACACCAGAGGGCCTGCTGAGAAGCGGCTGCGCCCAGCCCTCAGCTCAGCTGCGCCGGGATCCGCAGCCCCGGCGGGTCCGAGCCCCGAGGGCGCTGCCCCTCCCGCCGGAAACCGCGGGCGCAGCCCCGCCCACCGCCGCGGGGGGGGGGCAGCGGGGGGAACGGGGGGAGCGGGGGGGCGGGGCTGCGCTTCTCCGTCCTCGGAGCCTAATGTAAGGCTTTCCTTTGATTCCGAACTAAACTGTGTCACCCTATTGGCTGGAAGGACACTGGGCAGGCGGGCCCTTGGCCGGGGGCTGACTCCGAAGTGTCCTTATCAGAAATTGAGAACCTCGCGGTTTCAATGAACGGACAAGTCAACCAAACTGTAATTAGTGCAGTTGGTTGTGAGAGGCTCTTGTCAAATAAGGTGATTCTAAGACTTTGATCTGATGTTTCCATCACGTCTGCGTTTTTGCCTTTTTGTCTTTTTAGGGCCGCACCTGCAGCATATGGAGGTTCCCAGGCTAGGGGTCGAATCGGGGCTATAGCCGCCGGCCTACACCACAGCCACAGCACGGCCAGATCCGAGCTGCGTCTGCAACCTACACCACAACCCAAGGCAACCCCCGATCCTTAACCCAAGGAGCGAGGCCAGGGATCGAACCCGCAACCTCAAGGTTCGTAGTCGTATTCATTTCCACCGCGCCACGACGGGACCTCCTGCACCACTTTACTTAAGAAAGTTTAGTGGAGGGTTTTTTTGCCATATTTGTCAGGTCAGGTTTGGAGAAATTAACTGATTTTTCCAAGGATGTACATCTAATAACCTTGAAAATGCTGGCTGAAGCTTCAATCGTCTCAAATGCTTTTCCACTGAAAATGATGCCTCAGAGCTCCCTGGTGGCTCAGCGGGTTAAGGAGCCAGTGTTGTCACTGCAACAACTCTGGTTACAGCTGTGGTGCAGGTTCGATCCTTGGTCCTGTAACTTCCACACACGTGCCCCAGGTGAGGCCAAAAAAAAAAAAAGAGAGAGAGAGAGAGAGAGACCCTAGTTGTGGGAAGTGACTGCCTGCTTAGGAGGCGGAGGTGTCCTTTGTCTCTTGGCTGCTGGCCCAAGGCCCCGGATTCTTCCAAAGGGCTGCGCAGCAACGTCCGAGAGGAGGAGGGAAGGGCGGCCAGCCGAGGAGGCGCAAGAACTTGAGCTCCCCCTTTTGTCCACCCGGGCCCCTGCATATTGGAGGCTGCCGACCCACCCGGGGGAGGGCCGCCTTCCCTCGGATTCCAGTGCGGTCTCCCCAGAAACAACGTCAGAGACACACCCCAAAAATGACGTGTTACCAGCAACCTGGACACGCCTGAGGCTGGTCACGTTCACACGCGAGTCATCAGAGGGCCCAGTGAGACGGAGCTGGATGCTCAGGGGCCTTCCCAGGCACCAAAGCCTGTCCCCACCCCGCCCCCCACCGCCTTTCTTCTTTGTGGGAAAAAGCCTTTCAATCTCCTGCACCTTCCTGAGTCCAAGGGCAGCTACTGACGAGGAGCGTGGTGGGGGCGGAAATAGGCAGCAGTGCGGCCGGGGTCTGGGCCTGGTTCCTCCTCAGGGAACGAGCGTCATAATTTGATCCCCCCTCGGAGCTCTTCTGTGGGAACCAAGGCCCCTGAGGGGCGGCGGCGGGGGGGACCACAGGCTGACGCCCCAGAGCGGCTGGAGCCAGAAGGTCAATGACTGGGATTCCTGAAAGACCACCCTGTCACCCCACCGCCCCCGGGTCAGGGAGGGTCCCACGGCCTTCGGCCTTCCTCCCAAAGTTTGCCTATGAAAACTTCTCCACGGAAACCCAGCAGAAGGTCAGGCCTCTCGAGGGGGTCTCCTGCTCCCTCCGCTCAGCCCTGAAATAACCCTTTTTCTGCTCCAAACTCTGAACACAAACATGGATTCTGTACTTTACCCTAAATTACACTAATCTGACTACATCCTGTTGCCAAACTGAACGGCTGCAAACAAAAGGAACAGGAAGCCTCGGCTGTTACCCAGAAAGACAGAGCTGAGTGGCCCTGAGAAGGAATTTAGCAGAGAAGGGGCTCTGTGTTGGGGACACACAGTCTGAGGGTTGATGCCTGGCTGAGGAAGCGTTTCAATGACCCGGAGACACTTTCATCGTCCCACACAGAGGAAAGTACTCAGATTATTAACTTGAGACGTCTGCTTTCGGGGATTAGCAGTGTTGACGAAAAATTGATCAGTCAGATTTCCCAATGTGGCTCAGTGGGTTAAGAATCCAACTCGTACCCATGACGATGCAGGTTCGATCCCTGGCCTCGCTCAGTGGGCGAAGGATCCGGCATTGCCGTGAGCTGGGGTGTAGGTCAAAGACACACCTGGACCCAGTGTTGCTGTGACTGTGACATAGGCTGCCAGCTACAGCTTCATTCGACCCCTAGCCTGGAAACTTCCATATGCTGCCTGTGAGGCCCTAAAATAAAATAAAATAAAATAAAATAAAATACTTACCAGTCAATCTAAGAAAGATTGGAACATTTGAGCCAAATTTGAGAATTATAACCTGGAAAGGGCATAATTTGAGAACTGTACTTTGAAAACTGAGCTGCCCACTAGAAGTCAAGGCGTGTTTATATATGTTTTTTGAGACAGAGGCCGAGCATCAAATGATGTATTGTTGACAGTTTCCAGAATCCAGATCCAAGCTCATCTAAGCCCCGAACTTGTAAGGCTCCTTACAAGATCAGGAAGGAAGGCTATCTTTTTTCCTTTTTTGGCTGCACGTGCAGCATATGGGAGTTTCCAGGCCAAGGATCAAATCTGACCCCTATCTGCGATCTACACCGCAGCTGCGGCCACGCTGAATCTTTAACCCACTGTGCCACAGTGGGAACTCCAAGAAGGAACATTGTCTTTTAAGAAGTTGTCTCGTGGAGTTCTATTTGTGGCTCAGCAGGTAATGAACCCAACTAGTATCCACGAGAATGTGGATCCGATCCCTGGCCTCCCTCAGTGGGTTAAGGATCCGCCGTTGGCACAAGTTAAGGCGTAGGTCACAGAGGCAGCTCGAATCCTGGGTGGCTGTGGTTGTGGTGTAGGCTGGCAGCTGTCGTTCTGATTTGACCCCTGGCCTGGGAACTTCCATATGTTGTGGGTGTTGCCCTAAAAAAAAGAAAAAAAGAAAAAAAAGAAAAGAAATAGGGGAAGATGGGAAAGAAGGGAGGGAGGGAGGGTGAGAGGGAGCTGGGAGAACTTTGGGGAAAGTGAGGTTGATGCAAAAATGCGGATACACTGCACGCAGTGCCCGGAGAGGCCAAAGGACAGAGAAAGATGTTTCTGTTAAACTTTCCTTGTCTTGCCATAAGACATGAATTTTATTTCACAACAGTAATCTTTTACCAAAACGTATGTTTGAACATCTATTTCCCACCCCTCAAAATTCATACACATCCTGGATCCTCCCTACACCTTGAGCTACTGAAAGACTGGCTCTGGGCAAGAGTCCCCAGTTCCCCAAATAAACTGAAGCTCAGGGCTCCTACATTGCGCTTTTTTTTTTTTCCAGTTAACACAGGTCTGTTTGTTTTTTTTGTTTGTTTTCATCTTTTTGGAGGGGGCACCCTTGGCATCTGGAGGTTCCCAGACTACAGGTTGAATCAGAGCTGCAGCTGCCAGCCTGCACCACAGCAACAGCAACACTGGATCCAAGCCGAATCTGTGACCTATGCTGCATCTCGTGGCAACACCGGATCCTTAACCCAATGATGGAGGCCAGGGATCAAACCGGCATCCTCATGGATGCTGCTCAGATTCTTAAGAAGCTGAGCCACAGCAGGAGCTCCCTCAGTAAATACAGTTCAAGATGAAATTTTTTAAGAAAGTCCAATGTCTCATAGACTAAGCTAGCCCACCCATTCTTCTCCTTTTTTGCAAGGGGGAGGCGGAGGGGCGCTACACCTGGGATATGTGGGAGTTCCCAGGCTAGGGGCTGAATGGGAGTTACCCCTGATGCCTACGGCCCATTGATCTACACCTCGGGTGCGGCTGAAAAAGGGGAATAAATTTGGGGGCGGGTTCTTGTGTGCACTCCCTGGTGGCCTAGCAGTTAAGGATCCGGTTTTGCTGCAGCAGCAGCTCTGCCCAAGCTCCCACCACAGGCCGGCTCTTCCTGAGCAGCAAAAGAGGAAGATTCCACCGTCTTAGCGTCTCACATTTCTTTTCTTCCTTCCTTCCTTTCTTCCTTTCTTGAGGCCCTCGGGGGCTCAAAGACCAGATCACCGACTGGAACCCAGGGGATGGCAACGACCTGTTCTGAGCCTCATGAATTCAATCCACCGCCCAGGACCCTTCAGGACTATGCTTGTACCCAGAGCTTAAAACGTCTCCAATTTTGTGGGCAGTCGCTGCTTGGGAAATAGCCCCGGTGTTTACCTTACTTGCTGCAAGTGACAGATCCTTCCTGCTCCCGTGCTTTGGCCTGGTTGTGTCTTTTGGCTTGACACCCACCAAGACAGGGACCCAGTGTTTGGGTTCAGAGCCCCAGTCAGCTCTGTTCTTGGGGATTACCTGAGCGGTGGGTCCATTCTCCCAGTTCCTTCTCAACAGCAGGGTAAGCCGTCTACACAGCAGGGCAACCTTGCCGGGCGATGTTCTGTGGTCCCACCTCGATAATAAGTTGACAGTGGTCCTACTTCCGGTACATGGAGATCATGGTATTTTTCTGTGATCAAAGGTAGAAACATTCTTTCCACGTCTCTTGTGAAATCCAGGAGATGTGGTCTTGAATTTGGTCCCTCATTTTAATGCAAAAGATTTCTAGAGATTTTCAGAGTTTGGGGGTTTCATTTATATCGTTTCCAAAGCTTTTTTAGAGCTACATTATGTAGACATGCCAATCACTCATAAGTGCCACTTCTACTTAGAGAAAACTTCTCCCAGTGGTTTTCCAATATGCTGATTAAACCATGTATTGTGTTTGAATACTTTAACCATATGTTGCTTATTTTGTGTCTCATGAAAATTCAGTGAATTAGCGTTTTCCCCTAATAGTGCAATACTCATCAGGTACAATTCTTTTTTTTTTTGGTCTTTTTGCCTTTGCCGCTTCCTGCAGCATATTGAGGTTCCCAGGCTAGGGGTCTAATCGGAGCTGTAGCCACAGGCCTACACCAGAGCCACAGCAACTTGGGATTGGAGCCAAGCCTGCGACCTACACCACAGCTCACAGCAATGCCGGATACTTAACCTAGTCAGCAGGGGCAGGGATCGAACCTACAACCTCATGGTTCCTAGTTGGATTCGTTAACCACTGCGCCACGACGGGAACTCCACATCAGATACAATTCTTGCTAAAACTGGATTTTACAAGGAAAGGCACAGGCGGTCCTGGTTGGGGAGTACAGCTACAGTCTCAGAGCAAAGAACCTTGCTTAGGGCATAAGACGACCATGTCCACTCCAAACACCCACTGGCAATTCACACTGTGGCTCAGCAGGTCAATAATCCCACTAGTAGGAGTTCCCATCGTGGCTCAGTGGTTAACGAATCCGACTAGGAACCAGGAGGTTGCGGGTTCGGTCCCTGGCCTTGCTCAGTGAGTTAAGGATCCCGCATTGCCATAAGCTGTGGTACAGGTCGCAGACGTGGCTCTGATACCACGTTGCTGTGGCCCTGGTGTAGGCCAGCAGCTGCAGCTCCGATTAGACCCCTAGCCTGGGAACCTCCATATGCCCCGCGGGAGCGGCCCTAGAAAAGGCAAAAAGACAAAAAAAAAAAAAAGAATCCTACCAGTATCCATGAGAATGCAGATTCCATCCCTGGCCTCCCTCAATGGGTTAAGGCTCCAGCATTACCACAAGTTGAGGCATAGGTCGCAGATGCGGCTCAGCTATGGCAGGGCTGTGCCCTAGGCAGGCAACTTTGGCTCAGATTGCACCCCTAGCCTGGGAACTTCCATATGCCACAGGTGTGGTCTCCCCAAAAAAGACAGCAAACAAACACCGGCTGCCTGGCGGTGGGTGGAGAAAAGAATCAGTGAAAACACCCAGGGACGGCCTCAGCCCTGCAGGCTGTTTTGTTTTGTTTTGTTTGTCTTTTGAGGGCTGCACTGTGGCTTATGGAGGGTCCCAAGCTAGAGGTCGAATTGGGGTTATAGTCGCTGACCTACGCCACAGCCACATGAATGCCCCATCTGAGCCTGCGACCTACACCACAGCTCATGGCAAGGCCGGATCCTTGACCCGCTGAGCAAGGCCAGGGATCGAACCTGCATTCTCAAGAACACTAGTCAGATTCCTTCTGCTGAGCCACCACGGGACCTCGGCTGGAGGCTTCTTGACAGACACGCTCGGGACCCAGAGCAGCCAATCCCCAAGGGACGGGGCGGGACCTTTGGCGCGCTCCGCACACTCCCGGCGGCCTATTGGCGGGCCGGCTTCGCTCCCAGCGCTGATTGGTGGCTTGTACCAGACGGGCTTCAGGCGGACTCCCAGCGCTTGGCTTTGCCTCAGCTGCGCGCCAAGGGCATCGCGGCCCCGGTGCGGGCTGAGGGGGCAGCGCGCGAGGAGGGCGAGGAGCCTGCAGCGGCGCGCCTTGCGAAGCCCTTCTACACCCTCGGCCGGAGACCGTCAGATTCCAGGCGGGAGGCCGGACTGCAGCCCAATCCCCTCAGCCTGCGGCCCCTGAAAGCCCCGCCGACGAGGGGCCGAGTGCCTTACCTCAGGGCTCGGGGCGCAGCGCCTTGGTCGTCAGACCCGCGAGCCTCGCGGCCGGAGAACCGAGAGCCCCTCAGGAGCCCCAGCCTCCCCCACAGCCGAGCCCCCCGGTCCCGGGGTCGGAGAACCGAGAGCCCCTCAGGAGCCCCAGCCTCCCCCACAGCCGAGCCCCCCGGTCCCGGGGTCGGAGAACCGAGAGCCCCTCGGGAGCCCCGGCCGCCCCCTAGCCGAGCCCCCGGGTCCCCGGGATCAGAGAACCGAGAGCCCCTCAGGAGCCCCGGCCGCCCCCCAGCCGAGCCCCCCGGTCCCCGGGGTCGGAGAACCGAGAGCCCCTCAGGAGCCCCGGCCGCCCCCCCAGCCGAGCCCCCCGGTCCCGGGATCAGAGAACCGAGAGCCCCTCAGGAGCCCCGGCCGCCCCCCAGCCGAGCCCCCCGGTCCCCGGGGTCGGAGAACCGAGAGCCCCTCGGGAGCCCCGGCCGCCCCCCAGCCGAGCCCCTCGGTCCCGGCGGCCGGAGAACCGAGAGCCCCTCAGGAGCCCCGGCCGCCCCCCAGCCGAGCCCCCCGGTCCCGGGATCAGAGAACCGAGAGCCCCTCAGGAGCCCCGGCCGCACCCCCAGCCGAGCCCCCCGGTCCCGGGATCAGAGAACCGAGAGCCCCTCAGGAGCCCCGGCCGCCCCCCAGCCGAGCCCCCCCCCCCCCCCCCCCCGGTCCCAGGTCCTCAGGGCCGCCCGACCCCTGACAGGAGCCCCGCCCCCCGCGCGGGCTTCCAGGGGGCTCGGGACCCCCCCCCCCCGCCGCCCCCAGCTCTGGCCGCAGCGCCTTCCCCTCCCCGCACCATGCGCCCCGACAGGCGCCAGGAGGAGAGCCCTGACCCAGCCGCTGGGAGGACCGAGCGGAAGGCGGCGGTGAGAGTGGGGGCCGCAGGGCCGGCTCCAAGCCGGGCGATCGGAGGCGGGGAGGCCGCCTGGCGACAGGGCGCCCCGGCCACCTGCACACAAGGCGGGGGAGAAAGCCCAGCTCGCCTTGGGTGCTGGCTCGCCTTAGTGAGTCACTGATGCAAGCTACGATTTCCCCTAGGCCACAGATGCTTTCAAAGACATTTCCATATACTTCTCCAAGGAAGAATGGACAGAGATGGGAGAATGGGAAAAAATCCGATACAGGAATGTGAAAAGGAACTATGAAGCGCTGACCACTATAGGTAACAGGAAAGGCGGCCCCAGATGAGCCCGGGCAACCTGAAACAGGTCTTCCGTCTGTGTTAGTCCGGCTCTCTCTTAGGTGGCTTCGTCCTGCTCCCATTTCCCTTCTGCGTGGAAAGGGACCCGCAGGAGATCCTTCTTTCGTGTCGGTGTGGGTCTGGCACCGGCAATGCAGGGCTCACCTCTTGCCTTTAGGCTCTCCCAGCCCATCCCACTAGGCTGCCCTGACCTTGCCGTGTGCTCCCCGTTGTCTCTGTGCTTTGTTCCTCCTTCCAGCTCTTCCCTGTTAAGACAGAAAGGTGGCTTCTTTCCAGGTCTCAGAGCCCCTCGGCCAGCTTTCATGTGTCACCGCAGGCAAGCCATCAAACCCCAGGTGGATGACCCCGAGGATTCTGACGAAGAATGGACACCAAGGCAGCAAGGTGAGGGGCCAGGAGGATTTAGGCATCTTCCTGAAACCAGCCTGGGTTTAGTCCTCGGCTGCATCTCAGGCATTTGCAAAGAAAACACAATCATCCAGCAAACAAGCAACATGGAAAACAGTATTATACAGTCAGAGACTATCCATATTAAGTTTCCAAATGTGAAAAATAATGAGTCTCCTCTTCTCCGCCGTCTTATGTGGGGTTATGCTCCTCACCATGCCTCTCACAAGACTTTCAGGATCAAACAATTCCTGGCCAAGAAACAAAAGCAAAATCATTCCATTTCTCAATGAAAACTCATAAATAAAACCAGGTACAATTGCAAGAGAAGACCCCGGGGAAGAACCAAGCTGGGCCTCTAAAGAGCTGCCCGTGAGCTGGCACCCACACGTTTATGCTTTGTCGAGGTCACTTCCATCTACCACCTCACTCTGAAAACATCACTATCTCGAGAGCTGGTTGCGGTTTTTTGTTTGTTTAATTTGTTTTTGTTTTGTTTTGTTTTGTTTTTTTAGTTTTTTGCCTTTTTTTGTCTTTTCTAGGGCCGCACCTGTGGCATATGGAGGTTCCCAGGCTAGGGGTCCAGTCAGAGCTACAGCTGCCCACCTACACCACAGCCACAGCAATGAGGGATCCGAGCCGAGTCTGCGACCTACACCACAGCTCACGGCAACGCCGGATCCTTAACCCACTGATCGAGGCCAGGGATCGAACCCACAACCTCATGGTTCCCAGTCAGATTAGTTAACCACTGAGCCAGGACAGGAACTCCTGGTTGCGTTTTTTTTGGCAAAATGATTTTTCTGTTTATATCCGTGTTTCTGCACTAGTGCCTTGGCTCAGTAATAAATGAGATCTTTGTTGGGAAAATATTATATATATATTACTTATAGATACATTAAAAAGTGGTAAATGCAGAGTTGCCGTTGTGGCTCAGGGGTAACAAAACTCGACTAGTACCCATGAGGACACGGGTTCAATCCCTGGCCTTGCTCAGTGGGTTAAAGGATCTGATGTTTCCGTGAGCTGTGGTGTAGGTCGAAGATGAGGCCCAGATACAGCATCGGTGTGACTGTGGCATAGGCCAGAGGCTACAGCTTGGATTCAACCCCTAGCCTGGAACTTCTACGTGCCGCAGGTGCAGCCCTAAAAAGATTAAAAAAAAAATTTTTTTAAAGTACAAAATTCATCACCAGGGGAGTAAGGACTGGCAAGTGGCTTCATTTTGGGGTTTGAATTTTGAAACAGAAATAAAAAGATCTGAAACAGTGGGGGCTAAATGTTGACATAAGACTGAATGGTGATGGGTGTATAGGTTTTCCAGTATCACTCTTTTTTAAATGATTACTCTTGCTAAACATTTTCAGTTAATGAAAGGGCATGTAAAGAAACCTTAATTAGACTGTAAATTCACCAAAGAGCTTCCTAATGCTACTTCCATAAACAGTTCAGTTATTGGATTAAATCTCTTAGAAGAGGAAATGATTAACACAGGATGTCAAGATACATAATTTATTCACGTACATTTAATCATACCACAGGATCTTCCTACCCCAAGATGAAACTGATTTTGTCTTGATTCTAGGAAAGGATTTTTTTTTTTATTTTATGACCAGACCTGAGGCATATGGAAGTTACCCCAGCCAGGGCTCAAATCCAAGCTGCCACCTGCAGCCTACACCACAGCGGTGGCAACTCCAGATCCTTAACACCCTGCGCTGCCAGGCCGGGGACTGAACCAGCAACACCACAGGAACAAACCAGATCATTAACCCACTGTGCCACAGTACGAACGCCTATATCTAATTTTTTGAGGAAACTTCATACTGTTTTCCATAAAAGCTGCAGCATTTTACATTTCTAATAATACTGTGGCAAGGTGTGAAAGGTTCTAATTTCTCTACATCCTTATCAACACTTGCTATTGTCTTTTTTTTTTTTTTTTTTCATGGTGGCTTTCCCAACAGGCATGAGATAATTTCTCACTGTGGTTTCAATTTGCACCTGATTGGCAGTATCAAATATTTTTTCACATGCTTCTTGGCCCTTTGTATATCTTCTTTGGAGAAATGTCTCTTTCCCACTGTGTCAGCTCAGGCTGCCATAACAAAATACCAGGGCCTGAGTGGCTTAATCCACAGAAACCTGTTTTCTCACAATTCCTGAGGATGGAAGTTTGCTATCAGAGTGGCTGCCGTGGTCAAGTTATCTTCCTGGTTAGGGATCCCGCTTTGTCACCGAAGCAGCCTGGGTCACTGCTATGGTGCGGGTCTGACCGGTGGCGTGGGTTCAGGCCATGGTCTGGGATCATCCCCTGGCCTGGAAACTTCCGCATGCCAAGGGAAGAGAAACCACCTTCCAGCCACCCTGTGGTAACCCTGTACCCGTCATCCTCTGCTTCGGAACCCTCTGTCCCTAGTTAGAATAGCCAGAGTTTGGAAACACTTGCCAACCGACCACAGAACAAATTTCTCCTCATCTTTTAGTTAAACCTTGTCGGGTGGCCTTCAGAGTGGAGCACAATAAACACCAGAAGGTGAGTATTTCCCGAATCCTGTTGACAAGAAAATTTTCCTCCAAGATCCCATGACAGGTAAGAACAGGGCAATGGACCGAGTATCCCGGCAACCGGTGCCACCCTGCCCTCACCTCTGAGCACAGCGCCCGACAGCGTCGTCTCTGTAATCGTTCACAAGAGCAGCCTTGTGAAACACTACCTTGGTTTCATGATATTTGAGACTTTACCTGAAGCATTTTACGTCAATGAACTCAAACCTTACCACAGTCCTACAGTGCCCCTAGGTAGGTACTACGATTCTCACCGTTTATACATCAAGAAACTGAGGTAAAGAAATGTTTGATAATATGCTTGCGATCCCAGTATCACTGGTTGTGTGATCTAATCCAAAGCTCCTTCTCTAAACCGCTTACCAGCTGATTAGAAGTTCCACAGTTTTGTAAAGTTGACGCTGTCTTGTTCATACAACTTTCTGTCATTCATCTGATTATTTCAACCCCAGTTTGTTCCGCTGTGCTAACATGGCAGAGGTGCTGACGCCATCTGACTAAGGGATGCTTCCAAATACGTGGGCAATTGGCACAGCGAATAGTCCGTGAGGAAGGCGTTTGGCTCCCCCTCAGAGGCTCCTTGTCTAATAAGACGAAGCATCCCCTAGCCCTGATGAGCCTCAGGTTTATCACTGAAAAACAGCATATAAGAGAATCCCTTAAGGACTTCATATAGGCTACATGCTTCTCAGTAGAAACCCATCCATCTGGAACGACTTTCAAAAGCTCAATCCTTTTTTTTTTTTTTTTTTCTTTCTATGGCCACACCCGTGGCATATGGAGGCTCCCAGGCTAGGGGCTCAATCAGGAACTATAGCCACCGGCCCATGCCACAGCCACAGCAGCACCAGATCTGGGCCGTGTCTGCGACCTACACCACAGCTCACGGCAACGCTGGATCCTCTGACCCACTGAGTGAGGCCAGGGATCGAACCTGGTCGCATGGTGCCAGGCAGACTGGTTTCTGCTGCGCCATGATGGGGACTCCCAGGAATGCTCGTTCCTGCAGAGGAGGTGCTCCCCCTCCCAGCTCTAACTGGGCGATGCTGAAGTTTGGGACCACCTGCTTAGCCTGCGCCCGCACTGCAAGCTGTGAGCGCCTGGTCCCCAAGTGGTTTCTTCTCAGAAGCCCCAGACCCAGCTCAAGGGACCTGAGGGCCCCCCGAATGCTTTCTGAATGAGTGACCCCACATTTAAATAATGAACTAGAAGCAAGAGTGTCGGGGCATGCTGAAAACAATATATGGGAGCTGGACTTCCAATGCGGTTGAACCATATTTCAAACATGGTTATGGTTGAGGGGTCGACTGATAGCGGGACTGGACCCTCACTTGGCACGGGATTAAAGAGCTCACAAAACAGTTTCGTGAACATTATTAGATTTCCTGTTTACTATAACATGACTTAGCACATACCGCAGTTTAAGGATCGGGACACCGATGAGAACTAGCTCGTCGTACAGCCTTACTCAAGTCGAAGTGGCGGGAACAAGCTAACCTAATTGCAGATACTCTCTCGAGGACATGGCTTTTAGCATCATCTATGGTCTGCTTATTCTGCCAGCCGTCTCTTTGTTCTCCTCCCGGTCTCAATGCTCTGTCACCTCATTTTCCAGCTGTGTTTGCCCCCTCTCTGCTTTTCTATTTCTTCTTCCGTCAAATATCCACTCACTAAGAGAACACCCCTTGGAGTTCCTGTTGCGGCTCAGCGGGTTAAGAACCTGACCGGTACCCGTGAGGATACGGGTTCAGTCCCTGGCCTCGCTCCGTGGGTTAAGGATCTGGGGTTGCCGTGAGCTGCAGCACAGGTCGCAGATGCGGCTCGGGTCTGGCGAGGCTGTGGCTGTGGTGTGGGCTGGCGGCTGCAGCTCCGATTCAACCCCCGGCCTGGAGGCAGCGGAAGAGAGAGAACCTTAGGAAGTGGGTTCTAGCCCTGCAGCCACCCACTTGGGCCCTTTATTTACCTCAGTGTTCAGGAGCCCCGGGCACTCCCCACAGCTGGTGACATTGCCAACTGCAGTCGTGCATGTGAAAGCACTTCGTAATTCCTAGAGAACTAAAGAAATCCACGTTGTCTTTTACTATGTGACCCACATGGAAGAGAGTGTCCAGGGTGCCATTAAGTAACAAATCTAGCTTGAAGGAACTGTTGACAACAGCGGAGTTGCCAAAGACAAGTGGCTCAGAGCAGGCCCAGGAGTCCCCAGTGTCCCCTCCTGGAGAAGCACGTACCTCTAGACGGCGCTCTGGACAAGAACTGGGTAAGAGAAAACAACACGGGACTTGCGTCCCTCTAGCCCCTGGGAAAGGCCGGAGAATGGGGCCTCGCACGGGGGACTGTGGGTAGGCGTGGGTTTAAGCTGGACTCAGCTGAGGTCTCAAGGGAGCGCCGGGACCTTGGGGAAATCTTACACACTTTCTGAGCCCCTAGTTGCTGTTCTGCAAAGTGAAGACACGGGCGTAGAGCCCACATGTTGTTTGAAAGCATTAAAGGAGATACGCCAGTGCTGAGACACACAAACCGTCCGATGAGCCTGTCTGTGACAGCAGGGGCCATGCTTACTTAGTGTTTTCTATGTTTAGGCCTTTACCGAATGCCTAATGTGTAATGTGCCCTCACCAAATATTTTCTGAATGAAAAAATATGTGAATGAACCATTTTCTAAGCAGAAAGGTTCGGAAGTTAAGCCTATTAACGGCAAGAGCTGGAAGCTACCATTGCATTAGGCGTCTGTAGTCGGTGTGGAGACTCAGTCTCTGAACCAACAGCTCACGGGGTGAAAGCACAGACCCTACCGAAGGACAGGCGACAAAGTGAAGGGAAGGTAGTTCACATCTTCTGGTAAAACGGGGACGAACGCACAGACCCCACCAGCGCTGCTCACCTCGCCTTCTCCAACTTAGCCCGCAGAAGGAAGGACGCGGAAGCCCGGATGTACAGCCTGCGAGAAAGAAAGGGCCGCGCCTACCAGGAAGTCGGGGAGCCCCAGGACGACGACTACCTCTGTGAGTGACCCCCCTCTGTGAGTGTCTTGGCACAGTCGCCCCCTCCCTGGAGACTGAGAGTCCAGGACGGGGGCTCCCTGAGGCCGAGGCGCGGCTCTTCCTGCAGCTCTTTGTACCCTCTAATCCCTGTTGCTCTGGCCTCCAGATTGTGAGAAGTGTCAGAACTTCTTCACTGACAGCTGTGCCGCTCACGGGCCCCCGACCTTTGTCAAGGACAGTGCCGTGGACAAGGGGCACCCCAACCGCTCAGCCCTCACTCTGCCCCCTGGGTTAAGAATCGGACCGTCAGGCATCCCTGAGGCTGGCCTTGGAGTGTGGAACGAGGCCCACGATCTGCCGCTGGGTCTGCACTTTGGCCCCTACGAGGGCCAAGTCACAGAGGATGAAGAGGCGGCCAACAGTGGATACTCCTGGCTGGTGAGAGAGCGCCTCCTCCCCGTCCTTTGGCTTCCAGGCCCCTTCCACACGCCAGGACAGAGATGGGGCCCACAGGGCCAGCTCTGCATAGTGAGTGGGGTTTGCAGGAACTTGGAGCTTCTATTTAAAGATCAGAGGAGGAGTTCCCGTCATGGCTCAGCAGTTAACGAATCTGACATCCACGAGGACGCAGGTTTGACCCCTGGCCTCATTCAGTAGGTTAAGGGCCCGGCGTTGCCGTGAGCTGTGGAGTAGGTCGCAGACACGGCTTGGATCTGGCGTTGCTGTGGCTCTGGTGTGGGCCTGCAGTTCCAGCTCCAATTCAACCCCTAGCCTGGGAACCTCCATATGCCATGGGTGCGTCCCTAGAAAAGGAAAAAAAAAGCCAAAAAAAAAAAAAAGATCAGAGGAGAGGTGGGAACACAACGGAGCAGATACAAGGAAGCAGCTCCTCCCTCCTGGGCCCTTGTCCTGAGTGGACAAACCCGCCGAGAGGCGCACATGATGATTAAGGAGCTTATCACGCGGCCACAAGTGGCAGCTAAATCCACGCAGGGTGAGGGCACTGATGACAGCAGAGGGGAACAGTGCTTCCTTTACCTCCCACCAGAAGAACAAGCAAACAAAAAAAACCTTAACTTCTTTTTCTGAAACTCAGATCACCAAAGGGAGAAACTGCTACGAGTACGTGGACGGAAAGGACAAATCCTGGGCCAACTGGATGCGGTAAGTCTAGGAAGCTTCCAGGGCCGAGGAGAACATTCCTCTCTCTCCAGCCCACACCCTTCCTTCTCATCCTGCCTCCCTCCGTGTCTTTACTAAATCTCCTGTTCCTGGAGTTCCCGTCGTGGCTCAGTGGCTAACGAATCCAACTAGGAACCACGAGGTTGCCGGTTCGATCCCTGGCCTCGCTCAGTGGGTTAAGGACCTGGCGTTGCCATGAGCTGTGGTGTAGGTCGCAGACTCAGCTCAGATCCCAAGCTGAGCTGAGGCTGTGGTGTAGGCCGGTGGCTACAGCTCCGATTGGACCCCTAGCCTGGGAACCTCCATATGCTGCAGGAAGCGGCCCTAGAAAAGGCAAAAAGACAAAAAACAACAACAACAACAAAAAACCTAAATCTTCTGTTCTGCTCTTTCAAGAGATATTAGGGGGAAAAAGGAAATAAAAATACAGTATATTTCCCCAAAATGTAAGTCTCAATCCCAGACAGAATTTGGGTACTTGAAAAAATCTTGAAGTCTAGAGTCCCCCAGTACACTTTAATTTACCTAATCAGCACTTATCAGCACTTACTGGAGTTCCCACTGTTGCACAGCAGGGTAAGGACCCGGCATTATCTCTGCGGTGGCACGGGTTTGATCCCTGGCCGGGGAACGTCCACAGGCCACGGGTACAGCCATAAAGACAAAAGAGCAAAAGCACTTGCTATGCGCCGGTGTAGACTGTGGGGTGCACTACTCGAACGCATCCTCACGGAGAACACACCCCAGCCGGCCACTCAACAACTGACTTCAGGATTACGCAGCTACACTTTCCTGTCTTTCAAGAAGTACAGAGTCAGGATGAACAAGGGGCCTCCAGTCTGTGAGGGCAGGCTGCCTTCCTGTGCCCGGGTCTCCTCAGACTGGGTTCTGGAGCCTTTGACGCGAGGGCCTCTCGCTTCATCAGGGGATGCAGAAGGTGAAGCAACTGCTACTACCCAAGCGAGCGCTCCAAGCCGCTGCAGGAGCCTGGGGGAGGCAAGCCACTGGGGCCCCGGATAAAGGTGGGGAGACTGCAGAAGCGCCTCTCAAGGGGAGAGAGGCTGGGGCTGAGTGGTGAGGAGGTGCGCTGACCCAGAAGCAGAGGTCATGACCGCGCGCCAAGTCCTGCGCAAGAGAAACAGGACTTAGCTGAGAGCCTGGAGAAGCTGGAGGTCACCAGGTTTCATGGTCACCAGGTTTTTTTGAAGACAAGCCTGAAACCGGGCTTTGGAAGATGGCTACTCAGGTAAGGAGAGAGCTTTCCAGCCAGGACGAGCCCTGCAGACGGGATCTGGAGACAGGAATTCACACGGCCAAAGGGACTTGGGGTATCGGCAGGCTCCTGAGGTCGGTGGGGCGGGGGCAGCCTCGGGGCATGAGGGCACGAGCTGGACGTGGGCCTGCCAGGCTGAGAACTCACCGAGTGGTTTTCTCCCCTCTCCTGCCTCATCGCAGGTATGTGAACTGCGCGCGGGACGACGAGGAGCAGAACCTGGTGGCCTTTCAGTATCACAGGCAGATCTTCTACCGAACCTGCCGGGTGGTCAGGCCAGGCTGTGAACTGCTCGTCTGGTACGGGGACGAGTACGGCCAGGAGCTGGGCATCAAGTGGGGCAGCAAGTGGAAGAAAGAGCTCACAGCAGGGATCGCAGCAGGGCCAGGTGGGCACCACCCCTTCACAGCGCAAAAAAAAAAGAAAAATCCGGGGTTCCCGATGTGGTGCAGTGGTTAACGAATCCAACTAGGAACCATGAGGTTGCGGGTTCGATCCCTGGCCTTGCTCAGTGGGTGAAGGATCTGGCACTGCTGTGAGCGGTGGTGTACGTTGCAGACACGGCTCGGATCCCGCGTTGCTGTGGCTCTGGTGTAGGCCGGTGGCTACAGCTCCGATTGGACCCCTAGCCTGGGAACCTCCATAGGCCATGGTGCAGCCCTGAAAAAAATAAGATGCTTCAGAAACGGATTCATTTCACATCTTTGATTTTTCCAACTTTTCTATTAACATTTTTGTTGTAATTTTTTACTACTTCACCCCAAACATATATAACATCATACAGGCTGAAAGGCTTAGAGGCCAAAAACGAGCCTGCAGGCACCCGTCAGCTCTCTCCCCTTGGGCTGTTTCTGCTTCGTTTCTTCATTTTGCTACAGGCTGTGTGCCTGCTGACTTGCATGCAGTCACTAGGCCACTTAGTTGTCATGGGACTTCACACTCTGTGCCAGACAGGGCTCCAGGAGCTAGAAATGGGGCCTGAACAAGACGAGAATCACTGCCCTAGGGTAGCAAGTGCCTCACACCAGACAGGGTTTAGGGAAAGAAATCCAGGCCAAGTGCCTCAGGATCATGGAAGCGGAGGTGGGGGGTGGCCGAGGGCGGGGAAGGGCTGGGGCCAGAGAGGACATTTGTGCAAAGGACTCCAGCAGAGGGAGCAGCAGGGACCCAGCCCCAGGGAGGTGAGGCCACTCAGGCGGCCACAGAAAGAGAGGAGGCCGGGCAGATACACCGCAGCCCACGACCCACGGTGGGCACTGGGGTTTCCTGGGTGAGACGGAACGATTGTGTAGTTTCAGGTGGAAGTGGCGGGTTGTCTGTCCTAAGACGATGCTCTGCTTAGTTTCTGGGGAGAGAGAGCAGTGCAGGGTCCCCTCGGAGGTCAGCGCATCACAGGTGAGAGTGGGCAGTGGGCAGGCAGAACATGGGCGGGTGTTAAGCTGGGAAGGGTCTGCCTGGAGAGGCGTTTTTGCACAGGACTTCCTCTTTTTTTTTTTTTTTGCCATTTCTTGGACTGTTCCCGCGGCATATGGGGGTTCCTAGGCTAGGGGTCGAATCGGAACCGTAGCTGCCGGCCTACATCAGAGCCACAGAAACGCAGGCTCCGAGCCATGGCTGTGACCTACACCACAGCTCATGGCAGTACTGGATCCTTAACCCACTGAGCAAGGCCAGGGATCCAACTGTGTCCTCAGGGACACCAGTCAGATTCGTTAACTGCTGAGCCATGACGGGAACTCCTTTCCTACTGTATTTTACATGAGGTATGAATATTTGCTCTGACGCCCGAGGAAGGATATATTTTCATTTATGCTTATTTCGAAAACGGAGAGAGATGCGATTCACGACCTCCTTGGGGCAGCAGAGGCCACAGTCCTTTGGTCGGTGGGGCCTGGACCACTCTGCCGCGTCCAGTCTGAATCCACTTCCTCAGAAAGACCCAGACACAGAGAGGTGCTCAGCTAACGATGTCTGACGGAGGAGACTCAAATTTCACTCGCACACGCCCTCACCATCGCTCCACCCTGCCTCCCACACCCGCAGCTCACCAGGCCGAGCGCCGCCAAGTTCACAGATCCCGTCCCCTCACCCAGGCGGAACCCACCTACATTACCAAGAGTGTGGTCATCCCTCAGCAGGGTAAGACAGCTGTGGACACTGTTTGACAGACTAAGACTTCAAAGACGCTCAGACTGGGGAAAGGCCACTGCAGCTCCATCTTTAGGAGGAGGAAAGCTGCCTCGGACGCCGTTTGAAGGGCCCCAGTCTGGGCGATGGGTAGGAAAGGCCCTTGGTGCGGCCTTTCTGGATTTCTGAAGAAGATGCAGTACATTAAAATGGAACGGAGAGACAGACTGTAAAGCAGCACTGGGTGGGAGGCAGAGCTGGCCCTGCCGGCACTAAGATGACGAGTGGGGCAGGCCTTCCCAGCAGACAAATCACCCACCTGACCTAAGGCTTCCTCTTTCAGCAGAACCACAACCAAAGATCCATCCATGTCCCTCCTGCTCTCTGGCCTTCTCCAGCCAGAGATTCCTCAGCCAACATGTGGAACGCAGCCACCCCTCTCAGAGCCTCCCAAGCGCATCTGCAAGAGGAGGCCTCCAACCAGAGGGTCCCTGCCCAGACAATCAACAGCAGCAGCAGCCATATCCTGATCCACACAGCTGGGAGGGCAAATCTCAAAGTCAGGACGTCAAGGAAGGGTCCAAACCTTTCCTGGAAGGGATAAGGCTGAGGCAGACTTCAAGGGCCTCTTCCTACTCACCCGAAGGGCAAGTGAGGACTTCTAGGGTACGTGAGAGAATGACGGAGGAAGAGCCCAGCGCAGGCCAGAAAGTGAACCCAGAGGACACAGGCACACTGTTCACGGTGGCAGGAGAGTCAGGAATTCTAAGGGTCAAGAACAGAGGGTATGGGCCAGATTCGGGTCTCACCAGACACCCGAGGACACACACGGGGGAGAAGCCCCATGTCTGCAGCGAGTGTGGGCAAGGCTTCAGTGTGAAGTCAAGTCTCGTCACACACCAGAGGACACACACGGGGGAGAAGCCCCATGTCTGCAGCGAGTGTGGGCGAGGCTTTAGTGTGAAGTCAAATTTCATCACACACCAGAGGACACACACGGGGGAGAAGCCCTTTGTCTGCAGCGAGTGTGGGCGAGGCTTTAGTGTGAAGTCAAATTTCATCACACACCAGAGGACACACACGGGGGAGAAGCCCCATGTCTGCAGCGAGTGCGGGCGAGGCTTCAGTGTGAAGTCAAATTTCATCAGACACCAGAGGACACACACGGGGGAGAAGCCCCATGTCTGCAGCGAGTGTGGGCGAGGCTTCAGTGTGAAGTCAAGTCTCGTCACACACCAGAGGACACACACAGGGGAGAAGCCCCATGTCTGCAGCGAGTGTGGGCGAGGCTTCAGTGTGAAGTCACATCTCATCACACACCAGAGGACACACACGGGGGAGAAGCCCTTTGTCTGCAGCGAGTGTGGGCAAGGCTTCAGTGAGAAGTCAAGTCTCGTCAGACACCAGAGGACACACACGGGGGAGAAGCCCTATGTCTGCAGGGAGTGTGGGCGAGGCTTCAGTGTGAAGTCACATCTCATCAGACACCAGAGGACACACACGGGGGAGAAGCCCTAGGTCTGCAGGGAAGGTGAGTGAGTCATTACCAACAAACCACATCTTAACCACAGAAGGATTAATGTTGCCACCAGACAGTCTATACCTCAGCTCTGCGAAGGCTTCACAGGAAGTCTGTGACCCCTTACAGTCCTCACAAGTGTCCTGAATGCAGAAATAACTGGTTAAATAGATCCTCCACTTTCATGACAAGAGTTGAGGTAGACAAACAGGGGAGGGTTTCTTAAGAGTCCTGGAGATGTTCATACCAGTTCTCTTGCTGGTTTTCGGCTTCCTGTTCCAATAAATTTTGTCTCCATAAACATCTGAAGCCCAGACTATGTACCTCATTGCCCCATTATCACTGAAAGAAGTGGGGTCCAGGAGGCCACAGAGAACTCATATTTTCAGCCCAGTCTCCAAAAGAACTGAATCCCTGGAAAGGCCTAAGTCTGGAGTCAAGCCACTTAAGCTTATCGATCAATTCCTGGGTCCAGGGAGAGAAGTCGAGGATTTGGGACAGACTCACCAAGGCAGGGAGTTCCCTGGTGCCTTGGGAAGTGTGGCCTTTTCTCCTAAGAGATGCCACCCTCCCTTGGCCTCTCGTGGCTCCCCTCTGGTTTCCTTGACTTCCGTAGCCTCAGAGGGGAAAGCCACGTGCACACGTGAGTGCACGCGCACACCCCGGCTCAGTCCGGGGCATCCATCTCCCTCCCTCTCTCTGCTGGGCGCTCGGGCCTGGGGACTCCAGATCTGAACACAGTGGTGGATTCTCAGCTCTGCCCTCACCCGCTGGTGGCCTAAGGCAAGACGCTCAACCTCTCTGTGCCTCCTTTCTCATCTGGAAAATGGGGTGGGAGGGCCCAGTGGATGAGCACAGGCAGAGGCCGGTGCAGAGGCTGAGAATGCAGGCCCCGCACGCTGCTATTCTGTCCCTGCATAACCTGCAAGGCCCACGTCTTCCAGGTCCTTAGAGCTGGAGCACAGGTCCTGGGAAGCGCTCCGACGCCGGGCAGACCCTCAGCTGCCCAGGGAGGAGGCAGAAGGCAGGCCTGCCTAGTGAGCCGTGACCTCCCTCCCCAGGCCCCCTCCCCGGGGGCCGGCAGGACTGGCAGGCGCCTGTGAGACGAGACCCCCAGCCTCGCCCTGGCTGAGAACAGAGTCTGGAGACGCATCTCTGAGCCTTTCCTGCCCCACCTGCACTGAGTGTCCACACTGCAGCTGCCGCAACACACGCCTCGTACTCACTTGGGGCAAAATTGTTGCTGCCTTGACCCTTTCATCTCCAAATTTAGGTTTCCAAGTGCGGTCTGGTGGGACAAGGGGCCGCTGGGCAGAGCAGGGCCGCGTGGTGGGGGGGGTTGCGTCGAACGTCCCCAAGGCCCAGGAGCAGAGGACCCCTGTGGCCCAGGCGGGGATGAGCAGCCTCACGTGAGGCCCAGCGCACTCGGCTCCCACCGCTGGATCAGAGAGGGTGCTGAGCGCCAAGCAGGCGCGCTGTTCCTGGGCCGGGCTGAGCTGGGACAGAGAGGAGGCGGTGGTCTCGTCTCTAAGAAGCAGTCACGTCCTCTCCTCCCAGTGACCGCCCTGCTCCTGACCGATGGCCCAGGGAAGCTGAAGCCCTCTCTCCAGAAGACACCAAAAGGGCGCCCAAACCCAATGAGGCCTCGAGCCATGGCCTGCGGGCCCCTCCCTGTGGCAGGATGGTGCAATTACCGAACCCATGTGGACTTCACCCATAAATAGCCAACACGGTCTTCTTTCTTTCACGCCCTTTTTTTTTTTTTTTTTTTTTGGCTTTTTAGGGCCACACTTGCGGCATATGGAGGTTTTCCAGGCTAGGGGTCAAATTGGAGCTGCCTACATCAGAGCCACAGCAACGCAGGAACCGAGGCACGTCTGCAACCTACACCACAGTTCATGGCAATGCTGAAACCTTAACCCACTGATCGAGGCCAGGGATCAAACGTGCGTCCTCACAGAGATGAAATATGTACTGTAAGACCTTATTTTCTAAGCTCTCATGCTCGATGGCAAGCTTTGTTAGAAAAAAAAAAAAGAGGGGGGATATTTTAGAGTTCCCGTCGTGGCTCAGTGGTTAACGAATTCGACTAGGAACCATGAGGTGGCGGGTTCGGTCCCTGGCTTTGCTCAGTGGGTTAAGGATCCAGCGTTGCCATGAGCTGTGGTGTCGGTCGCAGACATGGCTCGGGTCCCGCATTGCTGTGGCTGTGGTGTAGACCTGTGGCTACAGCTCTGATTGGACCCCTAGCCTAGGAACCTCCATATGCCGTGGGAGCGGCCCAAGAAATGGCAAAAAGACAAAAAAAAAAAAGGGAAATTTCAAAAGACAGACAATAAAATCCCCTATAATCGCATAGTGAATACTAATTAATCCCGAGAGTTGGAGCGTCTGGGTCACCACACACAGACAACAGCTGGTTTTTGAGGTTACTCGTGACACAGTTTTTGAACACTGGTTGTACATTCCAGGTCCCGCACAAGAGGGTTCAGGAGGTGGAGGCCAGCAGATCTGAGCTTCACGACTTAGGAGCTGGCCCTGCGGGTGTGGAAAAGCTTTAAGACTCACAGAGGGTGCGGATCTGGGAGACGCACGCTGCTGGTGGGGCAGGAGACCTGGAGGAGCGGGACTACTGTTGTGAGGGCGTCTGCCACAAACACAAGCGCAAAGACACGCAGCGAGGGAAAGGCCTGACTCCTGCACGCAGATCAAGATTCCCGCCGGAGAGAAGGCGGCAGGAAGGGCTGAGCAGAGAGAACACGCAGGTGGGGACCCTGGACAGCGTTCAGGGCCCAGAGAACAGCCTCCGGCCACCCCTGGGGCCGTGGCCCGTGTCACACCCAGCCCCGGGGCAGGCGTGTGCCCACGGCCAGCACCGCCCTGAGCATTAAAGCGGAAACCCGGAAACCCGAGGGACTTCCCCCAGGCGAGGAGGGCTGCAGGGCTGGGCCTCCTCCAGACCTGGCCTGGGGATGCAGGCGGGGCCAGGCCACCGGCTGGTTCGGCCCACACCCTGCCTCTGCCCCTGCCCAGTCACTGCCTGTGTCTGAATGGGACTCGGATGAGGTCCAGCCCATCAGACAATGGAGGGTCTGGGTGACAAAGGGCCCTGTACCTGGAAGGTTCCCGGAGAAGGGGCAGCAGAGACCCCACTTAAGAGTGTTGGGACTCGGGGGGACAGGCAGAATCTCCCAAGATGGGTGGAGTCAGTTCGGGGGCACTGCCCCGCCCCCAGGGTCCTCCCTTCCCACAGGCCGTGCTCCAGCTCCGGTGCTCCCAGCCCCCCAACGGCGCTGCCCGCTCCCTGCTCCCGGTCGTGGCTGAGGCGCCGGTTCCCTGCTCGCTGCCCTGTACACTTGCCAATCTGTGCCCCCGAGAAAAGAATCTGATCCTGATTCAGGGGCCAGCCTGGCTCCTGGCTCTCCCTGGGCGTCACAGGCTCGCTGCTCTCCCACACGTGCTCGGGACGGCTGCTCCGGAAGCTTCTGTGCGTCTCATGACGTCCACATGGGCAACACTGCCGCGTCCAAACACCCAGGGTTTCTGACCAACACTTGGGGATGGACAGCGAGGGCTGGATTCCCGGCGCTGAGAGGGACCCGGCCTTTCCTACCCCAGGCAAGCGCGTGTCGCGCGTCCTCTCCCTTGGTGGCCTGCACACGCAGCAGCGGCGGCTGCTCTGTCCTCTCATCGGCCACATGCACGACACACTCAGGGACCACGGGAGCCGTGACAGGGCCGCCTCCTCTTCAGCCAGGCCTCCTCGTGCCTCAGCACAGCAGCTCACCCCCCACCAGCACCCGGAAGCGGGGAGAGCTCCCCGCGGCGCGGAACCGCAGGAGGGAGGCACGTGCAGCTGAATCTCCGACTGTCGCAGCTCGTGCGGCAGAGACCAGGACAGGCAGTCACCCCCACGCAAAGATCGCCTCAACCTGGTTAGGGACCTACATCTAAGACCAGATGCTATAAGTCTCTTAGAGAAAAACACCGGCAGAACATTCTCTGACATAAATTGCAGCAATATCTTCCTGGAATTATCTCCTCCACAATGGAAACAAGAACAAAAATGAACAAATGAAGGCGTTCCTGTCTTGGCTCAGCAGTAACAAACCCGACTAGTAACTGTGAGGCTGCAGGTTCAATCCCTGGCCGTGTTCAGCAAGTTAAGGATCCAGCGTTGCCATGAGCAGTGGTGTAGGTCGCAGACACGGATCGGGTCCCCCATTGCTGTGGCTGTGGTGTAGGCCGGCAGCTGCAGCTCCAATTCGACCCCTAGCATGGGAACTTCCACATGCCATGGGTGCAGTCCTAGAAAGACAAGATAAAATAAAATGAAATAAAATGAACATAAAATAAAAAATAACAAATGGGACCTAATCAAACCTAAAAGCTTTTGTACAGCAAAGGAACCCCTAAACCAAATAAAAAAGACAACCTACGGAATAAGAGAAAATGTTTGCAAAGACACAACTGACAAGGGATTAACTTTCTAAATAAATAAATAAAGGGATTAATCTTCACAATGAAGCTCATACGAGGACACAAATCCCTGGCCTTGCTCAGTGGGTTACGGACCTGGCATTGCCGTGAGCTGTGGTGTATGTAGCTTACAGAGGCGGCTTGGATCCTGCGTGGCTGTGGCTGTGGTGCAGGCCGGCAGCTGGAGCTCTGATTTGACCCCTAGCCTGGGAATTTCCATATACCGCAGGGGCGGCCCTAAAAAAAGAGACAAAAAAAATAAAAGTCTACAAACGATAAATGTTGGAGAGGGTGTGGAGAGAAGGGAACCCGCACATGTTGTTGGTGGGAATGTAAGTGGAGCAGCCACTATGAGAAGACAGTGAGGAGGCTCCTTAAAAAACTGAAAACAGCGTGTCAGGCGATCCAGCAGCCCCAGCCCTGGGCATACATGCGCGAAAGGCGTAATTCAAACAGATGCATGCACGCCTGAGCACACGGCAGCTCTCCCGAGTCACAGCAGCCAAGACATGGATTCAACCTAAATGCCCATCGACAGACGAACCAACGAAGATGTGAGGTGTGAAAATACACACATGTACACACACACTAGAACATCAGCCGTAGAAACCATGAATAATGCACGTGCGGCAACATGGACAGACCTAAAGTTTTTCATACTAAGTAAAGAGAGTCAGACCGAGACAGACAAATACCACGTGGTATCACCTGTATGTGGAATGTAAAAAACTGATACAAATGAAGGTATTTAAAAAACAGAAACAGGAGTTCCCGTCGTGGCACAGTGGTTAACGAATCCGACTAAGAACCATGAGGTTGCGGGTTCGATCCCTGCCCTTGCTCAGTGGGTTAACGATCCGGCGTTGCTGTCAGCTGTGGTGTAGGTTGCAGAAGTGGCTTGGATCCCGAGTTGCTGTGGCTCTGGTGTAGGCTGGCGGCTACAGCTCCGATTCGACTCCTAGCCTGGGAACGTCCACATGCCGCAGGAGTGGCCCAAGAAATGGCAAAAAGACAAAAAAAAAATTAAAAAAAAAATAAATAAAAAAAATAAAAAACAGAAACAGACTCACAGACATAGAAAACAAACTTATGGTTACCAGGAGCTCCCATCGTGGCGCAGTGGTTAACGAACCCGACTAGGAACCATGAGGCTGCAGGTTCAATCCCTGGCCTTGCTCAGTGGGTTAAGGATCCGGCGTTGCCAGGAACTGTGGTGTAGGTCGCAGTCTCGGCTCAGATCCCGCGTGGCTGTGGCTCTGGCGTAGGCCGGCGGCTGCAGCTCCGATTAGACTCCTAGCATGGGAACCTCCACGTGCCGAGGGAGCAGCCCTAGAAAAGGCAGAAAAAGAAAAGAGACACTAATCAGAAGAGGCCCCACCAACGAGAAGGGACCTGCACAACGCGAACCCTCACACCAGTCAGAAGAGGGCGCCCTGAGCCTGGCACAGTAAACCCTCAGGCATCAGGGGTCAAATCCGAACGGGACCCGCAAGACTCTTGCAACTGGCAAAGCAAAATGCCTCTGCTCCCCCACAAAATCAGACCATGGTTCCCTGGTGAAAACAGGCCGTCAGCCCTAGGGTCCTGCCCCCGTAAGTGGTGACCATGTATCTGAAGAGGTCCCAGGACCCCTGCTTTGATGCCGGGACTCAGAATACATTGATCAGACGCCAGTCCATGGGGGTCTCCTCCTGCGTCAGTCTGGGAGGGATCACTTCGCTTCTGTGCAGGGTGCCGGCCAGGATGAGGCTGTGGCAGGTGCAGCTCGACTGCCCAACAGGCCAGCACCTGCAAAGCCGGTCACTTAGTGGAGGGAAGGCCCTCCGGGCCGGGTGCATCTGCTCTCTGGGGGCCGTGGGTGGGCGAGCCAGGCCGGCACCTGTGATCCCTGCACTGACCACCACGTGCCTGTCTGCGCAGCGTCCGGCTGCCGAACCTCCAAGGTGGTCACAGCCGCCAGCCCAACAGGAAGTCCAGCTGAGGCCAGCGGGCATCTCATCAACCATGTTCCACGGTGGCCTGAGTGTCACGATGCAGGCCAGTGGCCCTCAGCCTGGCAGAACGTCCACACCCGCTGGGATGCTGACCCACACACGCTCCCTGTCCCAGGGCGCGGGGGGGGGCCAGTCCTAGGCCAGGTGGTGTCCCCGGTGGGCAGCCAAGGCCAGAAAGCAGAATCCACAGCACCAGCAGCGCGGTTGTCCTGGAGCAGAGGGACAACCTGCCGGAGCCATGGGGCCCTACTGGTGAAGAACAGCGAGCTTTAGGGCACAGGGGCGGGCAGAGACCGAGCGTCTGTGCAGCCACACCGAGCGGGACACACAGAGCTGACCGTACGGAAAGGGTCTGGGGACGCCGAGGGGCTTGGGGCGGAGGTGAGCGGAGGGCTGGGAGCAGGGCCTGGAAGCCCCGTCAGTCTCTGGCCTGCTCCTGCAGCCCGTCCCGTCGCTCATGCAGAGCTGCAGGCTCCCTCTGCGCGTTCCCTCAGAGGCCGCGTAGCACCTTCTCCTGGCCACGACCTGACCCGGGCCCGGACAGCCCTGAGGACACGGCAGCTCCAGGGCTTGGGGAGGTGCCTTGCTCGCAGCCGCCCAACAGGACCTCTCTGAGCTCCGGCCCCTCTGGCTGCGGCCTCAGCGTCTCCCCTCCCCGGAACACCACCTGCCAAGGCCTCCTCCTCAGCCACCCCCACCTCAAGCGGGAGGCTTGTGCTGCTGGCCTCTGCCTTGTCGCCAGTGTCACCTCACTGTACCTGGCGAAGGTCGACACTTCCTGCGGGAAGGAGGGTCCCAGCTGCCTTCGCGTCCCTTGGACCGGAGTGAGTTCCAACCCCCACCTCCGTCCCAGTCGGGATCACGGGCGGGGAGGTGCGGAGTGGGGAAGGGGCTCAGGGGAGCCGCAGGCCAGCTGCCTTCTCTCGGGAACAGGAAGTGAGCCTCCAGTCGCTGCTCCGGGCCTGGATGACCCGGGTCGGAAAGAACCGTCAGGGCCAAGACAGTGCGCGTTCTAAGCGCACCTGCAGGACCTCGGCTCCCCGAGGCAGAAACGCTCCGGGTGACTGCCTGGTTTAAAATCACTCTCCGGGAGTGTGAGGAGCAGCAGAGGCGAATCAAACTAGTGTCCATGAGGACGCAGGCCGGATGCCTGGCCTCGCTCAGTGGGTCGGGGATCTGGCATTACTGTGAGCTGTGGCGTCGGCTGCAGCTGCAGCTTGGATCCTACGTGGCTGTGGCTGTGGTGGAGGCCGGCAGCTGCAGCTCTGATTCCAGCCCTAGCCTGGGAACCTCCATATGCTGTGGTTGCGGCCCTAAAAAGACCAAAAAAAAAAAAAAAAAAAAGGTCACACTCTAGGAGTTCCTGCTGTGGTGCAACAGGATCAGCACTGTTTTGAGAGCGCTGGGTGGCAGGTTCCATCCCTCATCTAGCACAGTGGGTTAAGGATCTGGTATTGCCACACCAGGTGGTGACTGTGGCTGGGATCTGATCCCCGGCCCAGGGATCCCACATGCCACAGGGCCGCTAAAAATGAAGTAAATATATAAATAAGCAAAGTCACACTCTGTCACACAATCTGGACGTAAAAGGCCCCGCCCACCCCCAGGCAGCCCAAGGCAACAGCAGGGAAGCAGCTGCTCTCTTCCTCAGCTCACGTGCCCTGTCCTCCTGTTGGCAGAAAGGCTGCTGCAGCTCCAGCATCACATGCACCCACTTAGAGAGGAGTAGAGGGAGCAGGGCAAGACCTATGCCTGGTTTCTTTTTGCCAGAAGCCCACCAGATACACCCTTTGCTCTCAGGAGACAGACTGTGGTCACTGTGGTGTGTGGTCACTCCTGGCTGGACCATGGAGGCAGCAAGGCAGTCATGTGTTCAGCATGGAAGGGCTGGCACTGGCCCTCCTGGACGGGACCCCCATGCCTGCTCCTCAGCAGCCCACAGCCCTCCCAGGGCACCCTGCCCTGCCTGCTCCTCTAGGACCTCTGGGGGCTGGGAGGGGTCAGGGCTCCAGAGGGAGGGTTAAAGGGCACTGCTGTTCTCGTCAGCTTCCTCAGGACACGCGAGGCGTGCGAAGGAGTGAAAATAATTAATCCTGTCTACACTGCTTGTCGCAGAGGCGGTCCTGGATCAGCCTTTCGTGTGGCACACTATCAAACACTCCAGTATGTGGTGCTTCTACACCTCAGTTTCCTCCTCTGCAAAATGGGGAGAACAGCGACACGGTCAGGACGTCACGATGAAGTGAGCTGATCCCTGCAGTGAGTGGAAGCCATGCACAGATTTAAAGCATGAACCCACAGCTGCTCCGCACGGCTCAGCAGTGTTGGTGTTGCTGTTTATCTTTTGTCCTTTTAGGGCCGTACCCGCGGCACGTGGAGGTCCCCAGGCGAGGGGTCGAAGAGGAGCTGTAGCCACCAGCCTACGCTAGGGCCACAGCCACGCAGGATCTGAGCTGCATCTGCAACCTACACCACAATTCACGGCAACGCCGGATCCTTAACCCACTGAGCAAGGCCAGGGATCAAACCTGCGTCCTCATGGATACTAGTAGGACTCATTAACCACTGAGCTGTGACAGGAACTCCCCAGTCTCACTCTTTTTAATGGGCTGGGTAGGGCAGAGTTCACTGAGCTAAGTGTCCCCAGGGAGACAGCCTCTTGTTTCTGGTCTCCTGCCCTCATGGGCATTTTGCCAAAACAGGCGGGCACCCATCTCTCTGCGGGAGTATCTCCTCAAACACGAGCCCTGCCAAAGGCCATGCACGTTTAAATCTCAAATAGTTGTAACCAACACACCCAAACTGTGCTAGAAGGGCCCCCTCCCTGCCTCAGAGAAGCCTGGTCCTCACTGCACAAACAGCCCAGGCTCATCCATCAATGACTAGAAAAGGCACCGCAGCACGAAGAAAAATGTCCCCACATCCAAAGCGACACAACCTGTCAATCGACACCATCCATTTTCCATACAGACGCCCTTGTCTTTATTTACAGATTACACAAAATCAGCTCACGTGCACAGCATGGTAAGAGTCGAACACACTGAGAGATCGCGCCAGCCCTCTCATTTCTGCAGAGCTCAGACCACCCCGTCTGCGTGCAGGGTGGGGGTGGGGGGCTCGAGGGCCAGAGGATGAGGGGGCAGCGGGCATCAGCTCAGAGAACCTCGCCCCGCCACCCAGCTACCTCGGCCTGGGGCGCCGCCGCAGCCCATCCAATCCCTGTCCCCACAGAGCCAGGACTCGCCCGGCTGGACCCACCCCCTCCCGCCCCACCTCCTCCCAGCCCGGAGCCCCGCCCCGGCCCCGCCCCGCAGGTCCACGCCCCTTCCGGCGGGAGGAGCCTCGGCGCCCCCGCAGGTACCCGCGCTGAGCGCCCCCCTGCCACCCGGAGCAAACCCCGGTGGGCCCCACGGTGAGGCTGCGAGCCGGGCGGACCTCCCCCGCCACCCTCACCCCGCCTTCGCTCCGCCCCGGGTTCGGTCAGACACGTGGCCCGTGGGGCCCGGGAGGTGTCCCGGCAGCGCAGGGCCCGCCCCGGAAGGTTTTGGGGGTGGCGGGTGAGGTGACCTCCTGCCAGCTCGCGCAGTCCCCAGGCCACCAAGCATATGATCTCTGGGGCCGCCCTTCGGCTGCAGACACTTCAGGACCACCTGGGCTCCCTGGGGGTAGGGGCAGGCCCTGACTTTTCTGCTTGGGGGCTAAGGTGACCCCTGAGTCAGGGGTCTGAGCTGAGCTCTCCCCCACAGCTGTCTGGCTGGAAGGAGGGGCTGGAGGGGAGGGGAGGGGAGGGTTCTGGCGCCGAGGCTCAGGGCCTGGTGGCTGGTGGGGTGGAGGCAGTTTACACTGGCTCAGCGATTCCAGCCCCATCCCGCTGGGCCCAGGGGCACTTGGGGACTTTGTCCCCCAGGGCTGTTTACTCTAAGGCCTTGGATGCAAGGCTGGCCCCACATGCTCATCCTTGTCCCTCTCGTGGCCTAGGGCAGAGGCATGGAGCCCGTCAGCAGCCCG
Organism: Phacochoerus africanus; assembly: GCF_016906955.1. Lineage (NCBI taxonomy): Eukaryota > Metazoa > Chordata > Mammalia > Artiodactyla > Suidae > Phacochoerus > Phacochoerus africanus. Next base: position 60,973 of record NC_062551.1, read on the forward strand.
CTGACCACACACGTGCTGGACACTGCCTCGGGGCTCCCAGCCCAGGGCCTCTGCCTCCGTCTGTCCAGGCTCGAAGACCGTGGCCAGCAGTGGACCGAGCTGACGAGAAGGTAGGGGAGGGCCCCCGGCAGCCCAGGGTGCGGGCTGACCACAGCCGGACGGTCCCTCCAGACTCTCGGAGCCTCTGTCCCCACCGGTGTGCAGTGCCCGCTGGCCTGCGAACAGGGTCTGTCCCCACACCCCGACCTCCCGCAGGAGCGGTGGCTGAGGCCTGAGGTGGCACGTGAAAGGGCTCCTTGTCACCGTGACGGACAGGTGACCAGGCGTCCCGTTTGTCCTCACCCTGTGTGCAGGCCCCAGAAGCACCCCTTTCACAATGGAGAGACCGAGGCAGCTCGAGGCCTCCACTCCTCCAGCCCAGGCTCAGGCCCTGCTGGGAGGAGCCGCCCCGGACCCTCGTCAAAAGGAGGCAGCGCCCCTTGGTGGGGGTGGGAGGCGGAACCCCAAAGCTTCAGGGCTACAGGAGCGAGCCCTTCAGGAAAGCTGGGGCTCTGGGTCCCAAACAACCCCCCCAACCCAAACTGTGCTGCTAAGTGTGGCCCCTTCTTTTTTGTTTTGGCTGCGCCCATGGCATAAGGCAGTTCCTGGGCCAGGGATCGAACTGAGCCACGGTAGTGACCCAAGCTTCAGCAGTGACACCTACTGCGCCACCAGGGAACTCCAGAAATGCTGCCCTTTCTGATGAAAACAGACGCCTGCAAGCACAGCGGGCAGCGTCTGGGGCTCCTCCGTGAGCGAGGCCCTCAGAGCCGGGCCCTGGCGCAGCTGGAGACAGGCCACCGGCAATGGCCGAGTGAGCAGCTGCACACGGACGCAGGAAGCTACCCGTGAGGGATCATGTGAACGGAACGGCACAGGTTCTAAGGCAGAATGGGCAGCATAACCCTGTTTTAGGTTTGTAAACAAGCACCTCTCTGCATGGAGAAAATCTGAAACACACGCAGGCCAGATACAAACAAGGGTTGCTCACGGGGACCCGCGGGACACTTCTTCCCTTTCCGTCTCCGCGATTCCCTAGAACGACCGTGCAGAGGCGTCCCTGGGCTGCTGCAGAAGCCCGGGCCCCAGAGGCTGTGCTGCTGTGGCGCCTCCAGGCCCTGCCCACCCAAGTCAGTCAGGCTGCCGGGACATCGGAGGCCACTAGGCACGAGACTGGAGCGACCTCCGCAGGGGGCTCGCCCGGCCCTCTGAACCCCCTTTCCGCCCTCTCCCCAGCTCTACAGACCCCGACGGCCGCTGCCCCGGCCTCCTACCGCCAGGCCGGGTGAGGGCGGGCACCTACAAGCTGTCCTTCGACACCGAGGGCTACTGGAAGACGAGAGGCCAGGAGAGCTTCTACCCGTATGTGGAGGTGAGGGAGGAGGGGTCCCCCTGTGACCCTCGGGCAGGCCCTGCCCCTCCCCCCTGCCTTGAGCCCCCAGGAGAAAGGGCTGCCCGGCCTTTACCCCCGCACGCTCAGTCCCTGGGGACAGGTGTCTCCCTTTGCCTGACCGGGGAGGGTCTGGCTCCAGCCCCAGGCCTGCGTCTGCACAGGCGCCAGGCTGCTGCTGCAGCGGCGGCGTCCCGGCCCCTGGCTCTCCTGGTGCCTCCTCTGCTCTCAGGTGGTTTTCACCATCACAAACGAGACCCACAAGTTCCACGTGCCTCTGCTGCTGAGCCCGTGGTCCTACACCACGTACCGAGGGAGCTAGCAGGTGGCTGCCAGCGGGCCTACGAGCATGAGCCTGGACCCCGCACCCTCCTGTGTGGGCTGTGGCCTCACGGGGCAGCGGGTCACACTTCTGGGGGACGTTCTGGCCCCCAATTTCAATAAAGTCGGAGCTGGCATCTTCGAGGTGGCTGCAGTCACTAGGCAGGCTCGGCTGGTCTGCCCCCCGGGCCCCGTGGGGTGAGGGGCGCGGGCGTGTTCACAGACCAGGTGGGCTCGGGGGAAGGTCGACACGGCGCCGTGGGCCCTGGCGGGGCCTCTCCACGCAGCACACGTGACAGGACACGCAGCACACATGAACACCTTCATTAGCTGGCGCGCGTCTACACAGCAAATACCTGCTATCCTTGGTGCGTGGGGGAGGCATCCGGGGGGGGCCCAGGCAGGGGCTACGTCGGAGTGCCCACCAGTCCCGCGGGGCCTTGGCCCAGCGTCTGTCCAACCACCGCCGTCTCCAGGGGCTTGAAGCCCACATTGTCCAGGGGGACCCCGAAGGCCAGCAGCTTCGCCTCGTAGGTACGCAGCAGGTCGTTGTGGGCCTGTGGGGACACAGCGGTCAGTGAGAAGCCGACTTGCTCAGACCCACCCAGCCCTGTAGAGGGGCGGGAATGTGGCCAGCCTTTCCCAGCAGCTCCTTACACCAGCCCCAGCCCCCACATGAGCCCGCTTGTGTAAACTGGCAGATCTGAAGCTTTGCTCAGGGATTCCTGGCTTGGCACCAGCCCATCCCACTGAGTCAAGTGTGAGCGCTCCCAGGAGCGTTTGTGTCCCGCCTGCCTTAAGGGAGGGCGGGACAAGGACATTAAAAGGCTGGACTCCTTCAGGCCAGGTGACCTTCCCTTAGGGGGAGGCAGGGGGTCTTCCCTTAGGGTGGACTACTCCCTAGTGCTGACCAGAAAGCTCCACACTGAAGGATTTAAACTTCCATTCCTGGGAGGGGCTGAAACTTCAGTTAGATTAGGCATGAAGTCTTAGCCTAAGTGACTTTTTTTTTTTTTTTTTTTTTAAGGGGAGCATCTGGGGTGTCTGGAGGTTCCTGGGCTAGGGGTCAACACCAGATCCAAGCCACATCTGCAACAGCAACACTGGATCCTTAACCCACTGAGCGAGGCCAGGGATCAAACCGGCATCCTCGGGGATACCAGTTGGAGTCTTAACCCACTGAGCCACAAGTGGAAATCTAAGCATGCGGTTTCTTTTTAACCATTTCCCCCTTCTGATCAAACTCTTAGCCTGAGAGATGTGATCGAAATGTAAGGTGAGTGCTGCTCTCAGCTACTGCCTGTCTTCTCTTCAGCTTTTCCTGATCCCGTCTGGGTTTTCTGGTTTTGTTTTCCTGGATCTGAGATTCACAGTTCGAGACTTCAGGTCCACCTTTTTTACACTGGGGATTCCCTGGCTTTTCAACGTTCCAGTACCAAGGAGATCCTCTGCTTGGCGGTTAGTGGCACTGGGGGGGGACGTGGTCATTACAAGCAGGACGACCTGCGATGTCTGGAGTCCTCAGGACCAGACCAAAGAAAGGCCTCCCCCCCTGAGGAGGGAGCCAAGCGGTCTGGCCGGTGATCCTGCGTGACCGAGTTTCAGTTCCCCAGAAGTGAGTCCAGGTGAGCAGGTGTGACAACCATGCAAGACATGTCCCAGCCCAGCTGGAAGGTGACCGGGGCTTTCGTCCTGGCCAGTGTCGAAGGCCGTTAATGGGGCAGCCACCCAACCGCCCCGCATGTGTGACTCCAGGTGACCCACGATGGGAAACGGAAGAGCAGGTGCCTGGGTGCAGCTCCTGGCTCCCTGCGGGCGCGTCTCCCTCCTTGTCCAGCAGCATCTATTCCCTACTCCCAGCCCAGAAAAGTGGAGATCTGAGCAATGGCGCTGGCAGGGCCGACACAGGCAGGGTTGCTCTCCCCTCTTCCGGAAAATGCATCTTTTTAAAAGAGCAAATTTCATCAGATGGCTGTAAGAGTGTGAGGCGCTGATGCATGTCAGATGCTCAGAGCCTGGCTGTTTGTCCTCGCCACAACACGCTGCCAGGGTCTGGGGCTGAGGGCACAGGGTGAACTAGGGCCAGGCTCCGGCATGAACTCAAGGGGTGGGCCCTGTCCTCCCCCTTCTCCACGTTCAGCCCTCCTGACAGTCACACACAGGTTATGAAAACCCCCAGGAACTGCATGCACCAGTACGTAGCCCTAATTCCACGCACCTAAGTATCAGGTGTTTCCAGAGCATCTGGAGGAGGTCCTGATGGGCAAAGGGGGCCTAGGGGGTTTGGTCACCCCGGAGTCCAGGGCCTGTGATGGACACTGACTTTATCCTGGGGCTCCACGGCCCAGGGTCATGCCAGAGTCCCACCTGAGGGGTGCCCACAGGCAGTGCTGTGTCTGATTCGCACAGACGAAGCCCTGACAGATTCGTGGGCTCAGCCGCGGAGGTGGGGACGCTGTGCGCAGGGCCCAGGCTGCTGGGGTGCGTGGCACACAGTAGGCACTGCCCTCCCCAACTGCAGGAGGCCCGAGTGTGGCTTTCAGCAGAGACTTACAAAGGAGTCAGGAACGGTCGGAGCCGTAACTGCCTCTGCTTGGAGGACACGGACGTTAATCTGGGGGAGCAGAGCAGATCCCCCAACAGCCCCAGGGGCCAGGCAGGCATTGTGGTGCCAGAGCGAGGGTCGGACGGGGACGGGGACCGAGCCTGCTGGACAAGACACCAGACATGCCCTGGGCAGGCCCTGCCAAGGAAGCCAGGACAGCAGCTGGATCTCAGGGGACGTGCGCCAGCCCACACACAGGCTGAGGGACCCTGGCAGGCATGAGAGGTAAAAGGCCGGGGGTCCTGGGTGAGGGAGGCCCTGAGGGAAGGGTGGGGCTCGGCACCTTGCAGACGCGCGCCAGCTCGTACTGTAAGTCCTGGATGGTGCTGTTCTTCGCCTCCAGGACGTCCTGCGGAGAAGAAGGCAGACAGGGAAGAGCGCCTGGCTCCCCACGTGGGCGTCCACACAGGGAGCAGCTGGCGTGGGAAGGTCCCCAGGACACAGAGCTGCTTTCCGTGAGGAACTGCCCGGTGGGGGGGGGCGGGGGCGGCAGCCTGGCCTCCCTCTGGAGCCATCCGGGCTGCCAGCCGCATCCCAGGAAAGCCCTCAAGCCTCTCCTGCCAGGTCCTGGAGCAGCTGCCATGACCACAGGGGACAGGACTAGGTTGTTTGTGTTTTTTTTTTCTTTTTTCTTTTTAGGGCCACACCCATGGCATGTGGAGGTTCCCAGGCTAGGGGCTGAATCAGAGCTACAGCCTCCGGCCTACGCCACAGCCACAGCCACGCAGGAGTCAAGCGATGCCTGCGACCTGCACCACAAGCTCACGGCAACGCCGGACCCTTAACCCACTGAGCGAGGCCAGGGACAGAACCTGTGTCCTCATGGATACTAGTCGGGGTTGTTAACCGTTGAGCCCCGACGGAAACTCTGGGGAGCGGTTTTTATCCCTTCATCACGGATGCTGGCGGCACAGGGCCTCGTCCAGCTGCAGGAGAGGGCAAAGCCCTTCTCCCCTTTGTGAGCGGCAGGGACAGAGATGAGCCCCAGACTCAGACTGTGGTGCTGCCGCCCAGACGAGGCCCCCTCGTGGCTGCCGAAGCCCTGACCCCAAGAGCCTGGCACCCACTGAGCCAGGACCCACCACTGCCCTGGGAGCAAACACCAGCCAGAACCACAGGCGTGACAACGCTTCGGGCCCAGGCCCTCCTCCGCCGGCAACAAGGCCTCGCCCTGCCCCAACCCTGCCCACCTCCCTGTGGCTCTGACCCCATCTGCTTCCCTGGGAAGGAAGAGCAGGGACAACAGGGCTATTCCCCCTGGAAGGGTCCGTGTCTGGGACGGGCTGGCCGTCCCGCAGAGGGCCTCTCCCTGGAGGCTGTCCACTGCCCAGACCCCCAGCTGGCCAGGATCCCAGAGCCAGGCCACGTTTCCCAGGAAGCAACGAAGGCCCCTTGGCCAGCATCACCTGTACTTTCTGTGACACCTCCCACCCAGGTCAGGGAGCGGAGGGGCACGACCCAGCTCCAGGTAAGGTCACTAGCAGGTACGGTCAAGGTTCTGCCTGCTGAGTTGTCTTGACTCTCATCTCATCCACTGGCCCACGGACACCGAGGCCTCTCGGGTCCTTTGACTGCTGTGCCCCGTACCCTGGACGGCCCCGGCAGAGGAACTGCCGTCAATGACTGGACGTGCAGGTGAACAGATGCTCTAGCTGCTGCTCAGACCCATCGCTCTGGGATGCCTTGCCCAGCAGCCACCACAAAGGCACGCCCACAGCCCTGTGTCCCCCACCCAGAGCCTAGACCAGCACATGCTATTGTTCCAGGCAGGCGGTGGCAGTGGCCTCAGGTGAGAGCCAGGAGACGTGGCCATCCAAGAGGCCTGAGAGACCCAGGGCCTGACAGGCTGAGCTGGAGCGGACGGTGTGGACTTGGGCTCAGAGGAGGGGCGGGAAGGAGACAAGGGCAAAGCCACAGAGCCCAGGGATTTGACGGTGCACAGAGGCCTGGGAGCGCGGAAACCGTGAGCCCCCCTCCACGAGGTTAACGAGAGCCTCAGCTGGGACGAGAGGCTGGATCACAGCGTGGGGCCCCGACCAGAGCCCTAGTGGCCCACTGTGGGGGCACGGGGGTGCTGGCAGCCCTGCCCAGGAGCCTGTCTGGGGCCTACCTCCAGCTTGCGGGACACGAGGGTCAGGGCCGAGGGGTCCAGGTTGGAGGCTGCCAGCACCTCACTGAACTGCACCTCCTTCTGCTCCACGGCGGCACTCAGCGCCTGCACCTTGCGCTCCAAGACAAGGTTTTTGAAGCCTGTCTTCTGCTGCACCTCCAGGATGGCGGCGGTGAACTTCCGGTACAGCTCATCCCGCTCCTGCTGCACCTGCAGGACGCACCTCTCACTGGCAACAAGTTCCCTCCCGCCTCTGCCCCTGGGCCACGACACACTTCTTTCACCAGTGCCAGCCCTGGGCGGGGATCTGTGTCATCTACACTGCCTGAGCCCCACTCACCCTGACAGAATTAAAGGGAGGCAGCTGTCCACACTGTGGGAGGCAGGAGGACACACCTCTGGGGAGCTGTCCCCGGTACAAGCTGGAGACCCCACAGAGGGGCAGGCCAGCGCTGTCCCAGGTTTGCGCCGTGGGCTATACCACGCCCTCCGTCATCCCCACACAAGATCCAGGGCATGTGGGGCAGGGGGCCTCTTAGGGGTCCACGTCCCTGCCAGCCCCAGATCCTGAAACTCAGGGCTAAAGTGAGTACAGGAGCCACTGCCCATCCGTCCAGGCAAGCATCCTTCCATCTCCTTTTAACTGTGCGCCACAAAAAAATCCAGACTTAGGAGCTTAAAACATCAACCCCACCTCCAGAAGCCACCACGGGAGCATCGTTGGTGACTCCTTCTAGAATGTTCTCCACACCTGTAAAAACACATGTGTCTGCTGGGAAGAAAAGAGGCCTGTGCTGGAAGCTCGGTGCACCTTACCCTCTACCTACAGGATCAGACCCCCAGGCAGGATCTGCTTCATCCAGGCCTGGATGAAGAGTGAACCACTACGTTATTCGGGCAGAAACGAACTCAACACTGTAAATCAAAAGCAGTTCAGTAAGACTTAAAACACCCAGCCAGGGCAGTTCCCTGGTGGTCCAGTGGTTAGCATTCAGCACTCTCACTGCTGTGGCCTGGGTTCTACTCCTGGTCTGGGAACTGAGATCCCATGTCAAGCTCCTACATGCGTGCTACGGCAATAATAATAATAATAAATAAAAATTAAAAAAAAAAAAAAACAGCCAGAAAGGCCATCACTAAAAAGTCTACAGACAATAAGTGCTGGAGAGAGAGGGCGTAGAGAAAAGGGAACCCTCTCACACTGTTGGTGGGAATGTAAATTGGTGCAACCACTATGGAAAACAGTATAGCGATTCCACAGAAAACTAAAAACAGAATTATTATTTGATCCAGCAATTCCACTCCTGGGCATTTCCTCAGAGACAACCATGACTCAAAAAGATAAACATACTCCAGTGTTCACTGCAGGACTATATACAAGAGCCAAGACACAGAAACAACCTAAATGTCCATCGACAGAGGCGTGGATCAAGAAGATGTGGTGCATATATATACACAATGGAATATTACTCAGCCACAAAAAGGAAAGAAATAATGGCATTTGCAGCAACATGGATGGACCTAGACACTACCATGCTAAGTGAAGTCAGTCAGACAATGAGACCCCAACATCATATGGTAACATCCGTGGAATCTAAAAAAAGGACACAGGGAACTTCTTTGCAGAACAGATGCGGACTCACAGACGTTGAAAACCTTATGGTTTGCAAAGGAGACAGGTTGGGGTGGGGGGTGGGCTGGGGTGGGGATGGCTGCACAGCTATAAACGTGAGAAAATTCACCGACTTAAAAAAAATAACCAGTTTAAAAATAAATAAACAAATTTCTTTAAAAAACCAGAAGGTGACACCGACATGCACATGTACCGCAGACCACAGGCACTCGGAGAGGGTGGCACAGAGCACGGCCCCGGACACGCTCTGCCTTCTCTCCACTGGCACCCACTGTGAGCAGCAGGGATGGTGTCTGCCCATCAGCCTGCAGGGCCCTCGAAGGCTCGTGGAGGGTGGATCTACCTCTGCTTACAGGACATTCTGAGGGAGCAGCCCTTTCCATCAGCACAGCCTGGGATCATGAGTCCAGGCGAGAAGGGAGAGCAGCTGTGCTGATGGCTGGCACACAGGGTCTCCCTGCCCTCGGCCAGACCCCGGGAACTCCAGGGCAGGGCGGCCGTCTCTCCACTCACTCACAGAAACCTCAGAAAAGCGCATGCAAAGACACATTTCCCACCCAATCACGGCAGCAGGGAAGCACCCTGCACACGCTGGGTGGGACAACTCTGAACAGCTCCCTGGGCAGACGGCCCACAATCTCAACCCAAACCTCTGGCCCAGCAACTCCACTGCTAGGAATCGACTTTCCTAAAAGAGACACACCGTGGCCCAAAAACGAACCTCAAAGGCTGCTGCCACAGCAAAGGGCGGAACCCAGGTTCTGGCCCAGGGAAACAAGTGTGCCCTGAGAGCACCCTCTGCAGAGATGGCACACAATGATTTAAGAAAGCAAAACCGTCTCTGCGCAGCACCAAGCGTCCCTGTGCCAGGATGCGAGCTGTGTGGAAGGGGACTCGTGAGGCCTGGCACCGTTACCCACAGACTTCCGCTTGACACACATGTCATCCGGCACTTGGAACACAGGCTCCTCCTGGGGCCTGGCCATGTTTCAGGAGGAGGCTGAGGGGACAGCAGGGCTGCTCCCGGGCCGTCGTGGAATGTGCCACAGCGTGCCTCCTCGAGAGCTGCTCAGAGGGAGGAGGGGCAGCAGGGCCTCCAGCTTCCAAAGCCAGGAGCCAGCCCAGCGCCGGCTGTCCTGGGTACCAGCTCTGCTCACCTTGATGAAACGCTGCTCCAGCACCTCGTGCTCCCACTGCAGACTCTTCAGCTCCTTCTCGGCAACTTTCAGCCGCGCCTTCGTGCCCTGGAGAGAAAACGGGGCTTGTGAGAAAGCACTCACAGGCCGCCCGTGAGGCAGGTGGGCCCCAGTGACCTTCAGAAAGAACTGGCTCCAGCACGAGTGGCTGCGCCCTCATCGCGGCCGGGGCCCGGGGTCCCCAGAACACCTGCCAGTCTCACGTGCCCCTCCGCGCCCAGGGTAAGGGCGAACTCACCAGCAGGATGTGCTTGTCCCTCTCGTAGCCGCTGAGCTTCTTGCGCATGTCGCTCATCTCGTCTCGCGCCTTCTGCAGCGGGTCCGCCAGGCGCCGGTTCTGCAAGGACACCTCCGCCATCTCCTTCTCCAGGACCTCGCCCCTCTTCCGCATGTCTTCCATCTGCTCCTGTGCAGAGCACGCGGGAGGCAGGGGGCGGGCTCTGAGGGCGGGGCCAGGGCCGGCAGGGGCGGGCTCGGCAGGGGCGGGGTCTGTGGGCAGAGTCGGAGGGCCGGGGCGGGGCCAGGGGCCGGGGCGGGGCCGGGGGCCGGGGCGGGGCCGGCGGGGGTAGGGCTGTGGGTGGGGCTGCGGCCGCCCCTCCTGCCCACAGAGAACTGCCGGCCCTGCAGGCAGGTGAGGACCTGAACCCGTTTCTCCAGTTCTCAGTGGACCTTCCGGTCGTGCATCCTCCATGCTGATGGAGGTTACAGGACCCCAGGGGACACGCGCCACCAGTGCCAGACTGGGTGACAATGACAGCCTGTGAGGCTGCCTGAGCTGTGGCGTAGCCAAAGGCACAGGGGATGGTCTGGTCTCGATCAAGGGCAGCTGAAGGGCAGGCGCTGGGCGCGCGGCAGCACCTTGAGGGAGTTGATGAGCGCCAGGTTGTTGAGGGTGACGTCGTTGTAGTAGTTCTTGATGTCCGTGAAGGCCTCCTCGTGCCGCTGCATCAGCGCGCTGATCTGGCTGTTCTTGCGCTCCTCCACCTCGTGGACCTCCGTCTTCCTGCGCAGGTCAAGCTCGTCCCGAAGCATCTTCATCTTCTTGTCGTACTTGGCCTCGATTTCTGAAAGGCAGCGGCACAGAGAGCAGCTGAAAGAGCAGCTGGCCCTGGGGCTACAGGGAGGGGCAGAGGTGTGACCAGGGCCCAAGAACACCCACTGGGACCGAGGCTGCCGGCCGACGGGACAGGTGGTCGCACACACGCCAGCCTGGCCTCGTCTGCCCGTCCCAGACACGGCTCAGCGGAACTGCAGCAGGGACCCACGTTAACAGCTGAGGGCCAGCTGGTCCCCATGGGCAAAAACCACGGCCTATGTGGCCATCCAGCCAGACTGTGGGGCTTTGCTAGAAACCAGACAGACCTCTGAAATCAGAGCTGCAGGCCAGGGCTGTCAGGTGCCGCCTGCTCCTACCATCAGTCTGTTCCGGGAGTACAGGTGGGTCTTCACAGCCTCCCGACTCGCACGGAAATGACTCGCTCTGGGATCTCGGGTGGACTGGTCCACCAGCCTCAGAAACGCCCAGGTGCACGCCCTGTGTGTCGGGCTCTCGTGAGCGGGTGGCCCGCCCTGGGTTCACCAGTACTAGAGGTCTGCTACTTTCTGGTGGGAGGGCTCTGGCACCACTGACCTCTCACCTGCCTCTCAAAGTCATTCCGCATCTTGGTGATTTCCTCGGTGTGTTTCTGCAAGAGCGGACGCAGGCCGTTACCAGCAGCCAGACAGGACAGACGCCAGTCCCTCGCCGCACCCCAACCTCCCCCCCCCCCCCCCCCCGCCGTGGAAGAGCCGGCTCAGCAGACCTGTGCTGCTTCTGGTGGGTCCCCTCGCCTCCAAGCTCATGGACCAAGCCCAGGGTAACAAGGCTGTGGTAACTGCCAGGTTTCTTCACGCACTTCCCTTGGCTAATGCCACCCCTGAGCCTAAGAGAATGTTAACAGGAATTCCCATCGTGGCGCAGTGGTTAATGAATCCAACTAGGAACCATGTGGTTTCGGGTTCGATCCCTGGCCTCGCTCAGTGGGTTAAGGATCTGGCATTGCCATGAGCTGTGGTGTAGGCTGCAGACTCGGCTCAGATCCCGTGTTACTGTGGCTCTGGCGTAGGCCAGCGGCTACAGCTCCGATTCGACCTCTAGCCTGGGAACCTCCATGTGCCACGGGTGAGGCCTAGAAAACACAAAAATAATACATAAAATTTTTAAAAATTTAAAACACAAAAATAAATTAATTAAAAAAAAAAAAACAAAAAACTAAGAGAATGTTAACAGGCGTTCAGAACTCTGACCATGCTCAGCCCTGTCCCGCCTGCCCAGAGCCGCAGGCGCTCTGAGTGTCTGGTAACCTCTTTGGCTTAAAACAGCAACAGGGAGTTCCCTTCATTGCCCAGCAGCTAACGAACCAGACTAGGATCCATGAGGATGTGGGTTTGATCCCTGGCCTCACTTGGTGGGTTAAGGATCTGGCGTCACTGTGAGTGCTATAGTGCAGGCCACAGACATGGCTTGGATCCTGAGTTGCTGTGGCTGTGGTGTAGGGTGGCAGCTGCAGCTCCAATTTGACCCCTAGCCTGGGAACTCCCATATGCCACAGGTGCAGCACAAAAAAGCTAAAAAAAAAAAAAAAAAAAAATTCCTTCCTCCACCTGGAACCCCCAGCCTCCCTGAGAAAGGACCAAAGAGCACAGCTCAAGAGACGAACTGCCGTGGCTGCCGTGGCTGAAGAGCTGCTTGCCCCAGTGGCATGAGTGTCTCTGGGGTCGGGACTCAGAGCACGTGGAGAGGGACCCAGGGCTGGACTTCCCTCTTGGGAGGTCAGCCTGTCACTCGTGTTTGAGATGGAATTCTGCATTTGGCCCCAAATAGGGTTTGATTGGCTGCTTATTATTGTTGTTTAATAGTTCAATTAATTGGAGTTCCTGTCATGGCTCAGCAGTAATGAACCCAACTAGGATTCATCAGGACGCCGGTTCAATTCCTGGCCTTCAGTGGGTTAAAGATCCCGAGTTGCCAGGAGCTGTGGTCTAGGTTGCAGTTGCATCTTGGATCCCACGTTGCTGTGGCTGTGGCGGAGGCCGGCAGCTGCAGCTCTGATTTGACCCGTAGCCTGGGAATTCCCATATGCCAAGGGTACAGCCCTAAAAAGGGGAAAAAAAGAAAATAAGTTTAATTAATTGCCAAAATGTAGGAGTTTTTAACACAAAACTATGAGTTCCCAGTTGCAGCTGAATCCTGAGGTGCTTCCAGCCACCCTCGTACCTACCAGCCGCAGGTTCTTCACCACCACCTCGTTGGCCAGCTCCTGCTCCTTCAGCTCCACCTTCAGCGCCCGCATGTCCCGGCGCAGGGCCCCCTCCTGTGTGCGGTGCTCCTTCTGGGCCAGTTTCATCACCACAGTGCCCTCAGCCTTCATCTCCGTCAGGCTGTTCTGATGCTCGTACAGCAGGTGCTTCACCTTCTGCTTATAGACCTTCAGGCGGGGGCGGGGGGGGGGGGAAGCAGTGCTGCACCTGCTCTGCCTACTCACCTACACACATGCCCACCTGCACACACACAGGATCACCTGCACACTGCACACACCCATGCTCGCCTGCACGCACCCATGCTCGCCTGCACGCACCCATGCTCTCCTGCACTCGCCTGCACGCACCCATGCTCGCCTACACATACCTGGTCGCATGTGACCACCTGCATGCACATGCTCTTTTATGACAGATACCTCCAGGTCCCCTGTGTTGAGGACAGGAGGTGCTCGATGCGGGGAGAGACAAGGCCCCCGCCCATGTGGGGACGCCAGCCCCACTCACCTTGATCTCCACCTGGTGCCTCTCCTCAGCCTCCTCCATCTCCCGGTCTTTGTTCCGCAGCTCAGCCTTCTTCTCCTCCAGCTGCCGCCGCGTGATCTCCCAGAAAGTGTGGATCTTGTCCCGCTCCAGCTGGAAGTAGTTGCGTTCCTCCCGCTCTCGGTCCAGCTCCTCCCGGATGCGGCCCACGTGCTCCTCCACCTGGCGGGCAGGGCAGGGCCGTGAGGCCACCAGCAGGGCCACCCGCCTCCAGGGGAGGGTGGATGGAGAAAGGCCAGGAAGGAGGTGGCGGGGGCCACTCTGACCTCCAAGCAAAGCGGAGCTGAAAGTAAGAAGTCACAACAGGGTGCCAGGGAGACTCGGGGACAGGGGACACGTGGCGAATAGCACTTATCCCTCCTATTTGGACAAAAGTCATAAACTGGTTATACCCTGCATCCATTTCCAGGAACTCACATGAAAGAAATTTCTCAAAAGAGCACAGGAGCTTTCTGCTTAAAGATAGCAGCTATACTGCTACTATGAGAGCGAAAAAATTAAAAAAGACATGACTTAAGATAATTTTAAAGAGGGGAATAGTTGAGAAACTACAATCTGCCAGCTAGATTCTGTGCCCAAAGATGTGAAAGTGTGAGGATGATGTAAATACATTCACCAAACAAGGCTAAACGTGAACAATTCACCCTTAAAGACACGAACCAAGCAAAAATACACAAAACCAGTAAACCCCCAGGGCTCCGGTTGTGGCTCAGCAGAAATAAACCTGACTAGCATCCATAAGGACGCAGGTTCAATCCCTGGCCTCGCTCACCGGATAAGGATCCGGCGTTGCCATGAGCTGTGGTATCGGTAGACAATGGCAGCTTGCTTTGGTGTTGCCGTGGCTGTGGCGTAGGCCAGCAGCAACAGCTCCGACTCCACCCCTAGTCTGGGAACCTCCACATGCCACAGGGTGCAGCCCCGAGACGGAAAAAAAGAAAAAAGAAAAGAAAAGAAAGTAAAATGTAAGTCTAAAAAAAAATCAGTAGACCCCAAACAGTCAAGAGTGTTTGGTCCAGAGCCAAATGCAAATCTGCAAATAGATTAAAGAAGAAAAAAAGACAGAGTCCCAGTTTCCCGGGACTCACGTGCCCCTCAAGAACGAGTTATCGCCTAAGCAGAACCTCAGGCCACTGACCATAAAGTCTTCCTCATCTGATAACCCCACAAAGAAACCACAGTTCTTACTTCAAGAGAGGGTGACAGCAACCAGCGAAGGAGGGGCAGCAGGGGTTCCGAGGCAAAGGGGACCCAGGGTGGGGCGTGGCCCCTCATCACGGTCCTGTCACTCAAACAGAGAATCTGGACCAAGCCCCTCCCTAACTTGACAGGTCACACTTAGCTGTTCCATCACTCAAACAGATATAGAGGCTTCTCATAAACGCCTGGATTTGCAGCTTCTTTTTTTCTTTTTTTTTTTTTGTCTTTTTGCTATTTCTTTGGGCCGCTCCCGCAGCATATGGAGGTTCCCAGGCTAGGGGTCGAATCGGTGCTGTAGCCGCCGGCCTACGCCAGAGCCACAACAACGCAGGATCCGAGCCACGTCTGCAACCTACACCACAGCTCATGGCAACGCCGGATCATTAACCCACTGAGCAAGGGCAGGGACCGAACCCGCAACCTCATGGTTCCTAGTCGGATTCGTTAACCACTGCGCCACAACGGGAACTCCCAGCTTCTCTTTTAAAAATTAGAAAAGAATACAAGGAGATCCTGCTGAGTAGCATTGAGAACTATGTCTAGATACTCATGTTGCAACAGAACAAAGGGTGGGGGAAAAAAAATGTAAATGTAATGTATACATGTAAGGATAACTTGATCCCCTTGCTGTACAGTGGGAAAATAAAATAAAATAATAAAATAAAATAAAAATAAAACAAAATATGACATTCATATAAATATAAAATGAACACATGTCAAAAAAAAAAGAAAAGAAAAGACGAATTCTTGCTGTGGCACACTGGGATCAGGGGTGTCTCTACAGTGCCAGGACGCAGGTTCAATTCCCCGACCTGCAACTGCGGCTCGGATCTGATCCCTTGCGCAGGAACTCCATAAACTGTAGGGTGGCCAAAAAAAAGAGAAGAAGAATCAGAAAAGAGAGTTCCCTAGCGGCAGAGCAAATTAAGGACCCTGCATTGCCACTGCTGTGGTTCAGGTTCAGTCCCTGGCCCAGGAATCCGTATAACTCAGGATTAACCAAAAAACAAACACAGAGTTCCCGTTGTGGCTCAGCGGTAATGGACTTGACTAGTATCCATGAGGACTTGGGTTCGATCCCTGGCCTCACTCAGTGAGTTAAGGGTTTGGCATTACCGTGAGCTGCGGTGTAGGCTGCAGACACGGCTCGGATCCAATGTTGCTGTGGCTGTGGTGTAGGCCAGCAGCTGGAGCTCCGATTCAACCCCTAGCGTGGGAACCTCCACATGCCCTAAAGAGACAAGAACAGACAAAAGCACACAAAGCCTCTCGACCACCATCCAAGGGCTTCTGCCTAGCTCTCCAACTTCGGGTCTTTTTTTTTTCTTTTTAGGGCTGTACCCACAGCATATGGAGGTTCCCAGGCCAGGGGCTGAATTGGAGCTCCAGCTGCCGGCCTACACCACAGCCAAAGCAAGCCAGATCCAAGCCTTGTCTGTGACCTACACCACAGCTCATGGCAAATTTGGATCTTTAACCCACGGAGAGAGGCCAGGGATCAAACCCACATTCTCATGGATACTAGTTGGGTTCATTACCACTGAGCCACAACAGGAACTCCAAAACACTTCCATCTGCTATGGCTGCAGCCCTAAAAAAAAAAAGGCGGGAGTTCCCGTCGTGGCGCAGTGGTTAACGAATCCGACTAGGAACCATGAGGTTGCGGGTTTGGTCCCTGCCCTTCCTCAGTGGGTTAACGATCCGGCGTTGCCGTGAGCTGTGGTGTAGGTTGCAGACATGGCTCGGATCCCACATTGCTGTGGCTCTGGCGTAGGCCGGTGGCTACAGCTCCGATTAGACCCCTAGCCTGGGAACCTCCATATGCTGCGGGAGTGGCCCAAGAAATAGCAAAAAGACCAAAACAAAAAACAAAAAAACAAAACAACAACAACAACAACAAAAGGCTCTTTTTGGGGGGCAGGGAGGGCTCCCATGGCATGTGGAAGTTTTCAGGCAAGGGCCTGAACCCTAGTCACAGCAGTGGCCCGAGCAGCTGCAGTGAAAATAGCGGATCCTTTACCTGCTGAGCCACCAGGGAACTCCTAAGATAGCCCTTATATCAGAAAAAACATTTCCTTTGGGAGTTTCCACTGTGGCACAAAGGGTTATGAATCCAACTGCAATTGCTCGGCTCACTGCAGAGGCATGGCTTCATTCCCCAGGCCGGGGCAGCTACAGCACAGGTCACAGCTGTGGCTCGGATTCAGTCCCTAGCCCAGGACCTTCCATATGCCA
Organism: Phacochoerus africanus; assembly: GCF_016906955.1. Classification (NCBI taxonomy): domain Eukaryota; kingdom Metazoa; phylum Chordata; class Mammalia; order Artiodactyla; family Suidae; genus Phacochoerus; species Phacochoerus africanus. The sequence continues at coordinate 77,542 of NC_062551.1, forward strand.
CGGGTGCAGCTGTAACATTTAAGAAGGAAAAAGAAAAAAGACAAACATTTCCTTCCCAATTTCTACTACCCTATAAAAGAGTTCATCCCCATGGCTCTACTGCATTTTTAATAGAATGTACTGCATTTGAGACGCCGCGGGAGGTATAACCTGGTCTGGACAGAACTGCAGAAGCCAGGCTGAGGGGAGGTGGGCGAGGACGGGGCAATGGTCTGCAAGAGGTTCCTAGACAAGCTGGGAGCACAGCCCACCCCCACCGCGGCCCAGCGCCGCGGGCCGGGGCTCAGGCCGGCCCACTCACCTGCTCCTTGCTCATGTCCTCCGGAGCAAGCCCGTCAACAGTCGGGGTGCCTCTGGCCTTCCCTTTCTTCCCTTTCCGTTTGGGCGCCTCCGGTTCAAGAAGAGAGAGTCAGGTTCACCTTCGCGACGGCTCCAATTCCCTCCAGGGAGCAACCTCTTCCATTCCGGAACCTGCCTTCACCTGCTCCCACCTGCACCACCCAAAGCTTTCCCGGGCTTAGCTGCACGCGTATTCTGCTGCCGCCTTTGGAGCAGCAAGGAGAAACTGTCCTTTTCAGAAGAGAATACAGTTTTCCCTCAGAAAGGAAGGGGACCTGTTCAAAATCCACTCCCTGGGGTATGGCAGAGACCTCCGTGTGCATGCACAATTTCCTCGGCCTCAGAAAGGAAGAGCCCCACGCCACGCGGTCGACTGTGACCACACAGGCTCCAATGCTCGGCAGCCACCAGGAAGAAACCTGCCATAAACGGCCCGGTCAACATGTAGACAGAGAGGCTCAGCAGGAACCAGAGCGAAGGCCACGAGGCCCTGAGCACAGGCACACGCTTGGGCTCTGTCCGTGGACACCGCACAGAACTGCTCACGGGGTGACACTTGGTTTTAACGACTGTGACAAGGGGACTTCCCAAGGGCCACTCAGCAGATACAAATTTCCTTAACTTTCTGTTGCTGTGGCCCATGCTTTAGCGTGTGCACATGATGAGCTCTGCAACATTTTTATTATTACAAAAAAATTTTATGTGGACATCTCAGAAAACATAAAGAAGCAAAAAGAAAAAAAGAAAGGAAGAAAATCGCCCCTGTTCCAGCCAGCTAGTGAACGTAGGGATCTTTCGGGTGCTCGTTCCAAACACCTTTCCAGCGAATCTTCACTCCTAAACACCTCCGAGGTGTCCACTGCACCAGAGGATCCCCAAAGTCTGTCCCGCCTCAGCATCCGGGACATTCACAGCCAGCAGCTGGGGCCCGCCCCACCGAGGCACCACCCTCTCCCAGCTGCTGCCCCGGCCTGGAAACGGAGTTACCACCAAGCCTGTGTAGTCCCCCCACTGCACTAGCGGGGCAGGGACGGGGGGAGGGTACTGCTCCGCTCAGGACCGCCTGATCCTCCCAGGTTCTCCCAGGAAACAGCAGTTCCGTCCCCCAAGCTCTGCCCTGGGGACTCCACGGGCAGTGGACCCGCCGTCAGGGACCTCCAATCACCCCGGTATGCCCTAGGCTCTGGGGTGGAATGGAGGTGCTCTGTCCCAGGCCCCGGTGCGCCTTCCATTCAGGTAGAAAATCCCCGAGGCCAGGTTCTCCCTTCCAGACGCCGTGCACTCTGGGCCCTGGGTCTTGGGAGCGGGGGTGGGAGTTCTCTAACCACCCACCCCTGTGAACGCAGGCTCCTGGACAGCCCAGGTCTCCAGCTCCAGGTGCCCGCGGGGTCCGGGGTGCGCAGCACCTTGGGTTCTCCCCACGAGGACTGCGCGGGAGCACCAAGCCCTCAACGACAGGAACCCCGGGCTCCAGGCCTCCCGCCCTGGGGTCTCTGTATGCACGGGTCGCGGGGGACCCAAGCCTCCCGACCAAGGGTCTCCGCGCGCAAGAGACCCCAGAGCTCCAGGCCTCCCGGCCTGGGGTCACTCTGGGCGCCGGACCGGCCGGCCCCGGAGCCCCAAGCAGCCAGCGCGGACCCGACGAGACCCCCCAGGCCACCTCACCATGGCTCGGGTTAGCGCAGCCCGCCGCGCCCCGCAACCAAACGCGTCCGCGGCGCTGCCAGAGGCTGCGCGGTCTCCAGACAACCGCTTCGAGGTCCCGCGCGAAGTCCGAGGATCCTCGCGAGAGTCCGCCCAAGCGGACGTGGCCCGGCAACCGCGAGAGCGCGTCCCTAGCAACTGGGCGGAGCCAGTGGGTTGGGGCCGCCGCTAGGGCTTCTCCCCTCGCTAGGTCCCCACCAGGCGGGTGAACGTGCTTGCTGAGGGTCTTCCCCACTAGGACTTAAGCCCCATGGAGGTGGGAGGAACTGTTTCCGTCCACTTCTTACCTACTGTCTGTATGTACAGTACCTACTGTGCTGTGCACAGCAGCTCAATAAAGGCTTCGCTGAGTGAGCGGCCGGAAAGATCAGACCAGCGCTCCGGGCCAGCATTCAAATTAGAGTCGAATTTGGGCTGAGACTCTGCCCCTGGGTCTCACCGGATCCCGCCCATCTTTGAAGATGCCTCCTACCTGAGGCTGGAAGATAGCCAGGTTTCCGCAAATCCTCAGAAGAAAAGAAAAATATAAAAGAAAACCAAGTTCCAGCCAGGTCCAAAGTTTTGAAATTAGCAAATATCCCCTCCCCAAAACTAACTGCTTTGCCTGAAGAGGTCTTGTCCTCGTGGTAAGGGAAAATGAGAAACTGTTGCTAGAAGTTTCCAGGCAGGTACTGCTAAAAAAAAAGTCATTAGGCTCCTTTGCTAACCTCTTGCCCTGAAAACTGCTAACCACTTTACCAAAGGAAATTTCCCATCCTTCCCACCAGCCGGTTACCTTCGCGAATCACTCTGCACCCCCATGAAGGCTGGGAGTTTGACAAGCAGGGGCTGTCTTTGCAGACCAGTTGTCTTTTTGCCCACGCTCTCAACTTTAGCGTCTTCCTAAATTGTGGTTTTGCAGGTCATGTTTAGGGGAGGGAGAAGAATCTTCCCTTCCTGGAGAGCTGCCTTGGGGGACAGAATAATGAAGATGCCTCAGTCGCTGGGCTTGCTCAGGCCTCAGGCACCCAGAGTGGCACAGAGGTGAGAGCCACAGTGACGAGTCAGGGGGCGGGCAGGGCTTCCTGTTTGCCCAGCTGATCGTTTCTGAAGAGGAGCAGCCCTGGTTAGAAGTACTGTATCGATCCAGCTTGCACACAGAGCCATGATTTATTTACAGCAGCCGCGAGACCTTGGTGAGGTCGGGTGGTGACACTGCCTGGGCACCAAGAGCCTGTGCCTCTGCGTCAGTCACCTCTGGCCTGATAGGGGTCTGCTCCCGGAAGCTGGGGTCCTCCCAGAGGGGTTTGGGCAGGGGAGACAGTGCAGCTGGGTAGCACAGTGGGGTAATTATTGTTATTTAACCCTTACATTGCAGACCCGCTATGTTGGGTGCCTCGTGCTGACTGGCTTTTTGCTTCAGAAGTCCACATGTGTGTCCTGAATTAAATAAATGCATCAACAATAATTGCTTTGAACAGAAAGGGCAAGGATGGGAGGGTGAGCTCAGGGTAATGAGACGGCATTCGTTTGTCACAAATCGCAGCACAGCATGGCTCATCCGTGCGCTCTGCAGGGACGAACAGGTCAGGGAGGCCTGGCTGCCAGCGCTCTGGGCTCGTGACAAGGCCCATGGCGAGCTGTGTCTTCATACTGGATTTAAGTTCAGATTTTTAGAAAAGAGCCTTTTCTTTACATGGCTTAAGATTCTTTTCTACAGTGTCAAGCTGTGCCTCTCGGACACCCAGAAAAACGGCATCTGAGCTTCCTGCAAAGTCACAGAGCAAATGTGAATACATGCAAACCTACCGACCCATGTCTAATACCTGGACTTCTGGGTAAACTGGCTCAGACCGCGGCAGGAATGTGATGGAGGCCTGGACAGCAGGACAACAGAGTGCCCAGGACCGGATTCTCTTTTAGAGACAGTGAAGTAGCCACAAACGACGCGACGTAATGTCAGTGGGATTTGCTTCAGAACAACTCCGTAGTGGACAGAAGCACTGAAAGTCGGGAAGAAACAGGGTCAGCCTTGAGGCGGTCATCAGTGACTCTGGATCATGGGTACATGAGCGCTTGGGCTATTCTCTCTACCTTTCTTTGAAAATGGTGGGGGTTTTTTCTTTTTTGGCTGCCCCGCTGCATGTGGTATTCCCCAGCCAGGAATCAGACCGAGCAGCAGTTGCAACCTACTCCACAGCTGCAGAAACTCTGGATCCTTAACCCACATATCAGGCCAAGGATCGAACCTCAGTCCCGGCACTACAGAGACGCCACTGACCCCCTTATACCGCAGTAAGAACTCCCACTAAAGTGTTTTTTGTGTGTGTGTCTTTTTTTTTTTTTTTTTTTTTTGCTATTTCTTTGGGCCGCTCCCACGGCACATGGAGATTCCCAGGCTAGGGGTCGAATCGGAGCTGCAGCCACCGGCCTACGCCAGAGCCACAGCAACGCGGGATCCGAGCCGCATCTGCAACCTACACCACAGCTCACGGCAACGCCGGATCCTTAACCCACTGAGCAAGGGCAGGGATCGAACCTGCAACCTCATGGTTCCTAGTCGGATTCGTTAACCACTGTGCCACGACGGGAACTCCCCGCAAAAGTTTTGAATGAAAAGTTAAAAACAGGGCGTTCCCATCGTGGCTCAGTGGCAACAAACACAACTAGCATTGATGAGGATGCCAATTCGATCCCTGGCCTCCATCAGTGGCTTAGGATCTGGCATTGCCGTGAACTGTGGTGTAGGCCGAAGACGTGGCTCGGATCTGGTGTTGCTGTGGCTGTGGTGTAGGCCGGCAGGTGTAGCTCTGATTCAACCTCTAGCCTGGGAACCTCCATATGCCACACACTCGGTCCTAAAAAGAAAAGTTACAAACAAACACTGGCCTCTGGAGGCAGGTCACCTGCTGTTTATTAGCTGGAATGAACCTTGACACTCCTTCCTCTGTATCTATTTATTCATCTACCAAATGAGGATAAAAAAAAAATTTTTTTAAATTAGGGCTGCACCCGCGGCATATGGACGCTCCAGGCGAGGGGTCCAATCGGAGCTGTAGCCACCTGCCTACGCCACAGCCACAGCATCACCAGATCCGAGCCGCATCTGCAACCTACACCAGAGCTCACGGCAACGCCAGATCCTTAACCCGCTCAGCAAAGCCAGGGGATCAAACCTGCACCTCATAGACGACAGTTGGGTTCATTCCCGCTGAACCACGATGGAAACTCCATGTGAGATAAGGACAGTTACCAAACACCGGTTTAATCCAGTTTCAACGCTGTCTAGCAGGTTATGCCCCACACGAGACGGGTTTTACCCATGAGTCTGCCCCTGGGCTGGGTTCAGGGGGCGCCCTGGCCTCCATATGACCCCTGGGAGACGGCTCAAAGGCAAAATCTCAACCTGGCTACTGGCGGAGACCTTCTATCTGGCTTATTGGCTGTTGTGGACCAGAAAGTACTCAAGCGGCCTCTCGAGCTGCCTGGGCTTTCTCACGCAGGGTGGCCAGGTTCCAGCAGAGCCTTTTGAGAGACAGCTGACTCCCACTTCACGCTCAGCCTTGGAAGTCCCGTGGCACGGCGCAGCCGCAGGTTTTGCCTAAGTTTGGCAGAGGAGCACCGATGGGGAGTGTCTTGATGGAACCGGAAGGTTTGGCAGCCATGTGGAACCAGAAATACTTTCTGAGCAGAGTTCCTATTGTGGCTCAGTGGGCTGGGAATCCCACTAGTGCCCATGGGCATGCGGATTTGATCCCTGGCCTCCATCAGTGGGTTAAGGACCCAGTGTTGCCCCAAGCTGCAACGTAGGTCACAGGTGCGGCAGGGATCTGGCGTGGCTGTGGCTGGGGCGTAGGCCGGCAGCTGAAGCTCCAATTCAACCCCTAGCCTGGGAACCTCCATATGCCGAGGCTGCAGCCCTGAAAGAAAAAGAAAAAAAAATACTTTCTGACCATTTAGAAACATACAGGAGTTCCCATTGTGGCCCAGCAGGCGGGGAGGCCGCGGCCGGGATCCCGCAGGGCACGGGGATGAGAGGGGGTCTCCGAGCGGGGGGTGCACCGGGCACAGCCTGCGGGGGCCCACTGGTATCCACGAGAATGGGGGTTCAATTCCTGGCCTCACTCAATGGGTCAGGGATCCAGCGTTGCTGTGAGCTGTGGTGCAGGTTGCCGACGAGACTCAGATCCCGTGTGGCTGTGGCTGTGGCAAGGCTGGAGGCTAAAGCTCCGATTCGAAGCCTAGCCTGGGAACTTCTATGCCACAAGTGTGGCCCTAAAAAGCAAAGACACAAAACAAACTTCCACCCCAGCTGAGTCCCAGCAGCCAGCGCCCGCCCGAGGCCCTGACTTCCCAGGGCTCCCTCCCCAACACTCACTCTGCAGCTCAGCTTTGTCCCCGAGGCCGAGCTGGAAACCACAGCAGCTTGTCCGGGTGGGTCATGAAATCATTTTAGATGGTTGCACACAGCAATTTTTATTTTCCTCTGTTTTGTAAACTAAAGACAAATGGTCACTATTGGCCTGCCTCACTGACAGTCTCCAAGGCCATGGGCTCTGTGTGACGGGAGCTGGGCTGGGCAGGGAGGGCCTTGGCTGCCGGAGGCTGTGTGGGACCGCCTGCCTTTGGGAGGGTGTCTTTTCTGCAAACACCAAGTTGATACTCACCTGGACCCTCTGCAGATTTTTTCCACTCCCAGCTGGGAACAAATTCTTTTTCCCCAGCGCTTTTTCCCGCTTCGTTTCGTTTTTTATAAGAGTGCAGACCACAGGCTTGCATTTGGGTCTTCTGGTTTCCAGTGCCTGGCTGTGCAACCTTGCTCCGCCTGCCCACTCTCTCTCTTCAGCTTCTTCACCCGGAAAATCGGGAGCCGGTCTTCTACGGCCTTGCCGGGACGATGGATGCGCTACCGGGCTCCTAGGACTTGGCACAGAGCCGCGTTCCAGGGCCTTCTTCAGGGGACCGGCATCCGGATGTGGGACTCCATCGAAAGGTTTGGTGCTCTCTGCCCACCTAGATCCTGCCTTCCTTCCGGCGGGGGCGGCGCGGGGGGGGGGGGCTCTCGGCCAGCTTCCCTCGCCTTACCTCCCAGCCCCCGCCCGCGCCCCGACTCAGCCTGGCCTTTAGACCCTCCCGCCCACCCGGAGTCTTCCCGGCGTTTATCACACTCTGCAATTCTACGTTTATGGGCCCGAGGGTGTTGGCGCGCCTTAGCCTCTGCTCGGGCCTGCCTCTCCACACCCGCGGAGCCCCAGTATGCAGCTGGCGCCCCCCAAACATGTAGGGGTGAACACACCGGCGGAAGGAGGCGTGGTTGCTGGATCATCAGGGCGCGAGCCCGGGCCGCAGGCGCAAGGTGCCGGAGGGTGCGCAGGAGGGGTGGCCTCCGCGGGGGAGGGGGTCCGCAGGGGCCGGGGCCGGCAGGGGGCGCGCGCGGGACGGGGCGGAGCCGCACCTGTGCTGCGGGGCTGAGGGAGGAGAATGGGGGGGGGGCCGGGCCCCCGAGCAGCTGCGTGCCCCGCCCCGCGGGCTCCTCCCCGCCGCCGCGGCCCCCAGGCTGCTGCCCCGATGCGCTGCGCCGGGAGCTGTGGCCGAGTCGCCGCCGCAGCTGCAGGGGCGCCCGGCCCGGGTGACGCCGCTGCCGCCGCGCGCGCCCCTCCCAGACCTTGCAGGCCGCATGGAGCCCCGGGAGGGCGCCAGCCAGGGAGGTGAGTGCAACCCCAGCCCCCAGGAGCCCCCGAGCTGCGACTTCCCCGCTGAGACCCGCAGTCCCTTCCTCCGGACCTCTCGCCCGCTCATCTGCCGCGCCCGGGGGCCGCGAAGACGTCCCCCGCAGTTCCGAGACCCCCCTGCGCCTGACCGGAGTGGTGGGATCCCAGTCCGCCGCGCCCGGCGATGCCGGCCGGGGGCACCTCCCGGGAACTGCCCCGGCGCTGGGCCTGGGGCGCTCGGGCCGCGTCCCCGCCCCCTCGTCCTCCGCGCTCCCGGCCCCGGCAGCAGTGCCTGGCGCGCTCCCGAGTGGGCGGCCCAGAGTTTCGTCCTGAGCCCCCTCCAGGCCCAGCCCGGGATCCGGGGGATGGGGCGCGCCGGGGCCAGAGTTTGGGATCCAGGTCAGCGAGGCGTGCGGGGGGGGATGCTGCTCTCCCAGCTGCGCGTGTGCTTTGTTCTGCTCAGCCGAGCCTCCCTGGGGGTAGGGCGGGGAGGCCGCGGCCGGGATCCCGCAGGGCACCGGGATGAGATGGGGTCTCCGAGCGGGGGGTACACCGGCACGGCCTGCAGGGGCTCCCACCCTGCAGGGGCTGCTGGCCTGGGACGAGGCCCAGGAGCGCACACAAATGGGAGCCCGGGTGTGCGGAGAGTGACCCTTGCTCACGGCCTGAAATCCCACCTCGGTTTCTGTCCCTGGAGTCTGGCCCTAGGCAAGGGTGGTGCCTGGCGGTGGGAGGAAAACTGTAGGAACCTCCCCTTTCAGGAAGGGATTTCCTGTGCCACGGGCCTAGGAACTTGGATGCAAACTGCGGGGCTGTGCTCCTCCACCCGCCTGGCCAAGCCCCAGAAGCACCTGGGGTTTTCCAGAGGTCCCATCCCAAGGACCCACTCCGGGGCCTAGCCACAGCAGTGGCTTCCTCTGGAGTCTGAAGGGCTGGCCCTGGAGGTGTCCTGAGCAACGGTCCACCCACCGCTGTGTCTGCAGGTCAGCTTGGGCAGGTGCATTCCAGATGGCTGTCTGGGGCCGGAGCCGCCCACCCTCCCAGCACCACTAGACACACTCGGGGCCAGTGGGAGTGGGTTTCCTTTGTTTTGTTGCTGGTGGGAGGGACCCAGCTTTTTCTTCCATGGGCAACACCAGGACCCCGGATCTTCCCAGTGGCAGCTTTGTGAGGTTGTGACGGGGAGGATTTGGAGAGCAAGGGTTGGGGGTGTGGGCAAAGCAGCCAGGCCTCTCTGAGCTCTGTGTCCTTCCTCAGGGGGGGCAGACCCCTTCCCTGGCAGGGCTGGGGGAGCCCAGAGGGAGAGCGGAGAGAAGGCACGAGGGAGCACGCTCCGTGGCCCTTCAGTTTCTGAGTCTCACTGAAGACCTGGAGACCTCACCGCCTCTGCACAGACGCACACGAGAAGGGTTTTATAGAGCATAATTAAAATACAATTGTCCCTCCTAAATGAATTAACAATCATTTCTTTTTCTTTTTTAATGGCCAGACCTGAGCAGCTGCAGCCAGATTCTTTTTGTTTTTCTCTTTAGGGTTGCACCTGTGGCATATGGAAATTCCCTGGCTAGGGGTCGAATCGAAGCTATAGCTGCAGGCCTGCACCACAGCTCACAGCAACGCCGCATCCTTAACCCACTGAGCGAGGCCAGGATCGAACCCACATCCTCATGGATCCTAGTTGGGTTCATTAACTGCTGAGCTACAACGGGAACTCCTGCAGTCAGGTTCTTAACCCACTGTGCCATGGCGGAAACTCCAACAATATATATATATATATATATTTTTTTTTTTTGCCTTTTCTAGGGCTGCTTCTGAGGCATATGGAGGTTCCCGGGCTAGGGGTCCAATCGGAGCTGTAGCTGCCGGCCTACGCCAGAGCCTCAGCAATGCCAGATCGGAGCCGCATCTGCAACCTACACCACAGCTCATGGCAACGGCAACGCTGGATCCTCAACCCACTGAGCAAGGCCAAGGATCGAACCCACAACCTCATGGTTCCTAGTTGGATTCGTTAACCACTGCACCATGACGGGAACGCCAACAATACTTTCTCAATGTCGAAGTGCAGGAGTTCCCTCTCTGCTGTAATGCTTCTTTCGGGCACCAGGAAGCAGGTTCAGTGCCCTCCCAGCATGATGCGTTAATGGACCCAGCGTTGCCACGGCTATGGCGTAGGTCACGACTGTGGCTCAGATCTGATCCCTGGCCTGCTAAGTCCTTATGATGCAGGGCAGCCAAAAAAACCAATAAAAGTGAACAGACATGCAGGCGAATGGGGAGTGCGCTTCTTGGAGGTGACTCTGGGAAACGAATTTTCTAGCCTCCCCACCTCCAGGTCCACCCACTGGTGGGGAGAGGCCGGGGCCTGCCCTTGGGGGCTTAGCCCAGACAGGGTCTACCCGGCATCCTCTAAGTGCTCAGAGGAGCAGACTCCGAGGAGGAGGGGCTGGAGGGTGGGGTACGGGACTCGTCACTCCGTCGTGCATTCACTCGCTCACGGTGGGTGTGTGCCGGGCACCTCCTCCAGGCTCAGGGCAAAGCGCTGGGCACACAGCAGGAAGCCGGAGATTTGGGCCAAGTTCTTGGCACGAATGTGCTGGAAAATAGGTCAACAGCGTAGCAGAGGGTAAGCCTATCAAATCCATTCCCAGCAGCCTTGGGGCAGGGCAGGACGTGACCCCCAACTCCAGGTGCTGCTTCTGTGCTTCCAGAGGTCAGGGTGGCCGCCGTCCCTGAAGGGGCCACAGGCTTCACTCCCTGGAGGTAGAGCTCACTGCTGACCCTCCCGGGGCATCAGAAACACTGCCCACCTTGGCCCTGGCCTGGGCAGCCACGGGGTCTGCTGTAGCCACCGAGCCCGCAGCTTGGCCAGACTGCGTGCTTGCTCCTGGGCTCCCTGCCCCAGGGAGGGCAGTGGGGCCCCACGTGGGGCTTCTGTCCTTTCTTCCGACATCATCTTCCAGAGCGGGTGTCAGGACAGGACTGGGTGGTCCCTAACACAACCGCGTAACTCGGGGGGGGGGCTCATCCATTCCACAAGCCTTTATGGTGCACCTACTGTGCACCAAGCTGAGTCCTGCTCTCTGCACGTCCTTCCAGCTGAACCATCAGTGTCCTTGACGGCAGAAGGTACGTCTTCTGCTCTTTTTCTCATCCCCCCACAGCTGGGACACCAGGATTTACGAAATAAGACCAGACTACTGCCAAAGGGAAATAAAAGGAATTAAAAAGCGGCCACATGGTGACTTTAAAAGTTTTGGGCCGCGATTTCCATTGGCCCTGTGACCATCGGCTGTAGGTGGTTTGCTGTTTCAGGGACACTGAAATTTGATCAAATGCACTTCTTACAGTCCGAACGACAGGACTCTGTGCCTGTGGGGCTGCATGTCTGTCCCAGGGGCTGCCGGGACCCCCTGGCTGTATATCCCAGTGCCCCAGCCCAAGGCCAGAAGGGGGGGGGTGCCATCCTGGCTCCTCATCCCCGCCCCAGCAGCGCCTGTGGCCTTCACCCCTCCCACCTGGGCTGGCTCTTGGAAAAACGCAGGTGGATGCTGCGCCACTCGCTCGGAGGGCGGTCAGCATTGCCATGTCCCTCACCTGCCCCCCCCCCACCACTGGCTCCCCCTCCAAGGCGGCCACACTCCCCCAGGGCCTTGGATGGTGCTGGCTCCCTGATGTCACACAGGCCTGCACAGCCTCACTGTCCCCAGATGGGAGAACAGCCCCAATGCCCCCTAGCACTGTCCCCCGCCCCCAAGAGCACAGGAATTGGAGTCGCAATCATGGGCGCAGCGGCAACGAATCTGACTGGGAACCATGGGGTTGCGGGGATCCCAGGCCTCGCTCAGCAGGCTAAGGCTGCAGCATTGCCGTGAGCTGGGGTGGAGGTCGAGGAGATGGCTCAGATCTGGCGTTGCTGTGGCTGTGGCGCAGGTCGGCAGCCATAGCTCCAATTGGACCCCTAGCCTGGGAACCTCCATGTGCCAAGGATGCGGCCCTAAAAGGCAAAAAAAAAAACCCAACAACCCAAAAAACCCCATATTGCTTGGGACTGTGTCTGGCACAGAAAAGTGAGCCACTGCCACTCTTCTTGTTACTGACCCAGGGCCACATGTGGAGGCTGCAGAGCCCCATCCACTCAGTCGGCCCCTGCCCCCGCCCCCCATGGGCCACACATGCGGAGGCACAGCAGGACATCCGAAGCTCCTGTGCACACTCAGGGAGGGGGACCGGCTGCTGGGCCACCTGCCCCCCAACAAGGAAACAGCAGTGTCCAGTGGAGCAAAGGCCCCCAGGCAAGATTGGGGGCCCCAGCAGGGTCTCCATGGCTGGTCTGAGGCATGGGAGGAGTCCCTGATACCCGTGGGTGCACGCCTAGCCCCCAAGGACACCCGGGAGCCATGGTCCACGTGTGGCAGCGAGAGGCAAAGCAGCCCCAGGCCCTGAGTAATGACAGCACAGGCAGAGCCTTGGGCGGGGGGCGGGGGGAGCAGCCGGCAGCCTGGCCACGGCAATTCCTGTCTTTATCCTCCCGCTCGGCTGGACCCTCCAGACCCACATACCCCACCAGGCGAGTCCAGGCTGCTGCCCACACAGCCCACCCCTCACAGGCAGCTGTCAGCACTGGGGGCCCCCGTCGGCAGCTGCTCCTGTGGCTGCGTCCACACCCGGACGCCATGGCCACAGCCCTGAAGGGGGCTGGGGGCACCCCCACCCCTGGAGCATCTGTGCAGCAGGTGGGGGCCCCTCAGCTGAGGGCAGGTGTGGGCTCTGTGGGGCAGGGTCTCAGGAGGGGCAGCAGTGGGCCAGCAGGGGAGCCTCGCCTGACAGGTGCTGGGCTGCTAGGTGGGGACCAAGCCGTGGCTGCCTCTTGCTTCCTGGGAGAGGCCCCAGCTCTGAGGGGCCCAGTCTCTACCAAGCAGCTCTCACCTGACGCAAAGGGACAATGAGACGAGCAATTCCACGGAAAAAAGCTGCACAACCAAACACTGGCTGTGTTTGGTGGGCCGGGGACCCCGTACGGGCATATGGGCTATTGTAATTCAAACAGAGAACAGGCAGCTGGCAGGGGCCATTCTGGACCCAAGGGGGCCAGAGGACAAGGACACGCAGGACCAATCCCTGGGCCCTAGGGTGGACCAAAGAGCAGAGACAGGTGACCGCAGGTCTGAGGGGGGCTCTGACAGGACCAGCCAGGGGCCCCATGACACGTGTGGTCCGTCCCACTCAGGTATGCAGAGCACGGGGTCTGGAGGTCAGCAACGGGAGAGGTCAGCCTCCTCCAGCCACCCACCCCGGCCTCGAAGGAGGGCCAGCCAGAGTCCCCTCCCCTCCCCTGGGGAACCCCTTCTCTGTTGCAGGCACAGTGAAGGAGGTGGAGGTGCCACAGGCTGCCCTGGGCACCCCAGCTCCTGGGACGGGGACCAGTGGCCACTCGCCTGTGGTCGAGGAGGAGGTGGGCACCCCCGCGCCGGCACCGGGGCTCCTGCAGGTCACGGAGAGGCGGCGTAAGTACAGCCCGCAGGCGGGGGCGGGCCCAGCCCCACCGCCCTGGCCCCCGGGGCCTCGGCTGCGCCCCCTCCGTGCCACCGCGCTGGGCCTCACCTGGCCCTGGCGGAGGCGGAGGCCCCCCGCTGACCAGCCCCTCTGCCCCCAGAGCCCCTGAGCAGCGTCTCCTCCCTGGAGGTGCACTTCGACCTCCTGGACCTCACCGAGCTCACCGACATGTCCGACCAGGAGCTGGCCGAGGTCTTCGCTGACTCTGACGACGAGAACCTGACCAGCGACTCGCCCACAGGTGGGGCTGGCGCTGGGGCCTGGAGGGCGCTGTGGGGGCGACCTGGGCCGGAGGCCGCCACGCACGGCTCCCTGGAGACACGCTTTCCTTTTGGTCTTTTGAGGGCCATACCCGCAGTCTATGGAGGTTCCCAGGCTAGAGATGGAATCGAAGCCGGAGCCGCCGGCCTACACCACAGCCACAGCCACAGCCACAGCCACGTGTGTTCTGAGCCGCGTCTGCGACCTGCACCACAGCTCATGGCAACGCCGGATCCTGAACCCACTGAGCGAGGCCAGGGATCGAACCCTTGTCCTCGTGGACACTGGTCGGGTTCGTTGCTTCTGAGCCACGGTGGAGACCTGCTTCTGCAAATGATTCTTTTTCGGACGTGTGTCTGAGAAAGCATCTGTTGACAAAGCACCATGTCGCACACCTGTCTGCCGACCTTAAAGCAGCTCCACTCCTCAAACACCAATGCAAGGCCACGGCTGCAGCCCAGAGCAGGGCTGGGGAGGGCGGGAGGCAGGGCCCCTTCTCCCTCTCTGCTCACAACCCTGGAGGCGAGGGCCTGGTCTGGGCCAGGCTCACACCCAGGGTGAGGCCATGCTGTGCGGGGACCCTCCTGGGGGCATCAGGAAAGCCTCTGTCCCGGCTGCACCCAGACCCACTTGTACCCACTGCTGGCCCGTGGAGGGGGGGGAGGGGGTCCAGACTCCAGGTTGGAGGCACACATGGGCCCAGCCCAGTAGCTGCAGGCACCTGAGACTCCCAGCCACACTGACCCCACCCTGTGTCCCCGCCAGGCCTCCACCCGCTGCCCAGGGCCGGCTGTCTGCGCTCCCCTTCTTGGACACGCGCCAGGGCAGAGCAGAAGCGGGAGAAGCAGCCTCTGGGCGACCCGGAGCGGCAGCCTGCCGTTGCAGACACATTTCTGACCGTGGAGAGGCCCAAAGAGGACTAGGCCAGCTGGCCGCAGGGCCGAGGCCCCTGGACACTGCCCGCCCCGTGTGGATCCAGGCTGGGGCCTCAGGGCACCTCAGCAGCAGCTTAGCCCCGTGGCCTTATGTCCAGCCCCTTCCTGGTGCCTGGATCAGGGACAATGTTGGGGGATGAGACGGGAGTGGCCTGGGCCTTCTGGAAACTTCTGTCTGCAGGACTGGTTTTCTTGTCGGCCACCAGACTTCTGGGTGGGTGTGGGGAGAGCAGAGGCCCAGAGGGGAGCGGTACCTGGCGCCCTCTCCAGCGTCTCGGGGTTCCAGACTGTGAAGGGCCATGCCGAGCTCCAGCCACAGATGAGGGCAGGGCACTCAGCCTGGAAGGTCACCACCGCGACTCCAGCCCTGCCCCCTGCCTGCCGCCCAGGGCAGACCCCCAGCCCTGGTCCCTGTGTGACAGGGACCTTCCCGAGCCCAGGACACCAACCACACCCTGATACTCAGGCTGCTGGGCAGGGGAGCAAGCAGGCAGGGCTCATCCTCCCCGCCCCTGCCAGACAGTCCCCGTGGCTGCCACACACACGCGCGCGCCATGGGTCTGCGTCCTGGCCAGCGTTCCAGCCGCCGTGCAAGAGCCCGAGGGGCACCCAGTGCTGCGTACCTGCCAGGGAACAGAACAGGCTCCTGTCGGACAGCAGGTCCAAGAACAGTTTTAAACGAACGGTGTCCGCTTGCTTTTTGTCCCCAAGGCCACCAGCCCTGATCCCTTACCCACAAAAACGTTTCCGCAGAAGTGGCTCCTCTGCTGGAGCCTATGGAGCCCTGGGCACGTGGGGGCCTCTGTGAGCTCCACCAGCCCTGCCAGGATGGGGCCTGGACTGGATGCCTCTTCACATGTGAGGGCAACACGGGTTCTTCCCTGGAAACTGACCCGGCAAGGGCAGCACACGTCCCCCCCAACCCAATTCCTCTCCTTGCTGCAGCTTCCGCATAACTCACTTCCAAGAAGCAGGATTAAAACGTCACCCATCCCAAGTCTGACCGACCAGTCTCTTCCTTCCTGGCTGACACCAGGGAACAGGGGCACACCCCAGGGGCTGGCTGCTCCAGTCCTCCCCCAGTTGAAGCCACTGGGGGCTCCACTGAGGTGGCCTCCAGGCTCTTATGTGGGCCAAGGGTCCAGGCTCTCCAGGCATGAAGAAATGAAGACGCCGCCCCCACATGCCTAGGCAGGAAGGGCCGAGGGCCTGGAGGGGCTTTTCCTGCCCAGGGAGGCTCCTGGGGGCTTGAGGCCCAGAGCAGCAGGTTCATCGAAAGAGCAAGCTGGCAGGTTGGGCCGGCTGTGAGCAGCAGACCAAAGATGAAGCCTAAACCCCCAGAAGGCAAAAAAGCCCCAGGCCAGGCAGTTCCTCCCATGGGCTGAGCCTCTGCAACCAGAATTCTCGCTCAGGTCTCATCCGCAGGCCCAGCGGTGCCTGGGTGATGCGATGGCCCAGACAGGGTGTGGGTGCACGAGGGCACCACAGGCAGAGCATGCTGTCACCAGGGGTCACCGGACCCAGACCCCCAGGCTCGGACGTGGCGCCTTCCTGGGGTCAAGGAGAGCGCTCTACCTCAGAAGGCACCTCATGGCAGGACCCTGGCAGGACCCCGAGAAGCTCGGCACACAGAGGCTGCACTGTGGGGGAGCTCTGGGGATTTTAAGAAACTCAATCATGCACCTTTTACAAACAAAAAAGCTGAACATGTTTATCCCAAGGTAGAGAGTCTGTTTTTGAGGCAAGTGTAACAAATGATTTGGAAATGCGGTGCTCGAGTTCCAGCCCATGGCCTTGGCCAAGCCAGCACTGGGTCCCTGCGAGGCTCCCTCCACCAGCAGTCAGCCCAGACGTCCACCCGAGGCGCCGCTGACCGTCACCATGGGAACGCAGAAGCCATTCCCACGAAGCCCAGGCTCCCAGCCCCGACGCGGCTCCCGGGGCCTGGGTCGCCAGGGCACCCTGGGACCAACCAGACCACTGGGCTCTTGGGCCCAAGACCTTGGTTACAACCCAGAGGTGGCTCCTCTCACCTGGAACAGGGCCTCCCTCTCTGAGATTCCAACCCTAAGGGATCACAAGGAGACAGGCTGCGGGGAAGGCCCCACCCTGAGAACGAGGGGGGACTCTGAAGGGTGCCTCCCAGGGCTGTGCGTGGGCCCAGACTCAGCCCCCACCCTCCCCAACCACAGCCCTGCGGGAGGGGTCAAGGCCCCTCCCTAAGGACCAGCAAGGCTTCCACCAACCCAGAGAGCTACTACCTTTGATACGGGCCTGTTTTCCTTTGTGCATCACCCCGCTGCCTCACCAAGAGGTGATGTTTCTTTTTCTTTTTTTTTTTGTCATCTTAAGGCCGCACCCACGGCATATGGAGGTTCCCAGGCTAGGGCTCAAATCAGAGCTGCAGCTGCCGGCCTACACCACAGCCACTGCAACACAGGATCCAAACCACATCCGCAACCTACACGACAGCTCACGGAAACAGTGGATCCTTAACCCACTGAGCGAGGCCAGGGACTGAACCTGAGTCCTCATGGATGCCAGTCAGGTTCGTTTCCGCTGAGCCTCCAGGGGAACGCCTGAGAGTTGATGTTTCTGAACTGGTCCAAAGCCCCCTCTCCCTCTCCTCCTGGGGCAGTTAAAGTGCAGGGCCCAGCAGCGAGGTTTCCCCACCAAGCGGCTGGCCCTGCAGAGAAGCCTACCACCCGATTCCTCAGGGGCCCAGGGGGTTCCCACACTCAGGCCTCCCCAGGGGGCAGGTGGGTTGCCGCCACTGCCCTCCCGTCTGCCTCAGGAGCAGCGAGAGAGTGCTCTGGGGCAGGAATCCTGCAGCTCAGAAGACCCTCAGCTAAAAACACCGTGTGTTTTCATTGCTTTCGGAAGACCCTCCAGGCTGTCCCGCGCCTGTCCCCGGTTCCAGCCCTTTAGCCCCATGGTGAGGGACATGTCCCCTTCCAGGCCGCCTGTGCCTTCCACGAACTCCGCGTAAGTGGTCTCATCAGAGAAGGGCCAGGGGCCCAGGAGCTCCTCCACGTCCGCCCCGCTCCAGCACCTCCTTCTCCAGCAGCTGCCTGCCCACCTGCAAGACGCTGCAGTCAGGCCGCCCACCCTGCGCCCCAACAGAGCGCGCCCCCTTGGCCCGGCCACCGTGAGCCCCAGCAGAGCCCCCGCTCTGCGGCGCCACTCGCCTTGTCCACCTGCTCCCGGCAGCGAGACGGCAGGTCCAGGGTGCGTGCGTGGGCGGTGCTGAGGAGTGCCCGCACCTCCTCATCCGTGAAGCTGCTGCGGAAGGTCCGAGGACCCCTGCCCCAGCCTCGCCCTCGTCGCAAACGGCACACCTGGGTGGGTGAGGAGCACGGGTGAACCTGGCTGGACAACGCCCGGAGCCCCCAGCCCACCGTGGCCACTGCCCTACCTGGGCGTAGGCACTGTGGGTGACCCCGCGCAGGTGGTCCTGGGCCCCCATGGCGACCCGCCCGAAGAACAGCCACTCCGCGACCCGGCCCCCCAGCAGGGCGCACACACAGTCCAAGAGCTGCTCCTGCGTGTGTACGTACTGCTCCCTGGGCAGGCACTGGGCGAAGCCAAGCCCCTCACTCCGGGGGACGATGGTCACCTGCTGGGCAGGGTAGCAACCCTGTCACCCCAGCGCCTCCCCGGCGGCCAGGACCAACCTCGCCCCTCGGACCAGAGTGTGTGAGAGGAGATCCTAGGCCCCACCACTGACAGGAGTCACCCCAGGATCAACGCAGAAACCCCACCGGTCCTGCCAACCCGAAGACACTGTGGAGGAGCCACGGGCGGGCAGAAGCCGGGGCAGGGGGGGGGCGAGCTCCACGTCCAACCTCCGTGTGTCAGGTGGCAGCCCTGTCCAGACCCCGCCTGGAAGCCCAACCCTACCCCTCCCTGCCCACCCAGCCCTCAAGGAGCCTGGCGACCAATTCCAGACTGTTACAGCCGCTGAAATAGAGAGCGAGAGAGGCCCGCCGCGTGGGACAGAGCATGCCCACTCGGCACGGCCTGCAGAGTCCCCAGGCAGCCGCCACCCAGGCCAGAGGTCAAGGGATGAGCTGGGAGGGAGCCAGCCCCGAGTGCACGGCAGACGGGGAGGTGAGACCCACCTTCAGCTGGGGGTCCGCGAGCTCCAGGAACCAGCCCGGCACCACAGAGCCAGCCTCGTGGTAGGCCACTGTCACCTTCTCACAGGGCTGCAGGACCTGCATCTTCTTCTCAAGACCTACAAATCCAACTCCGGATAAGAGGCTGAGGAGGGTCGGACAGCTGAGAAACGGGTGCCCAATCCCCGCCCTCGACTCAGGATGTGCTGGGGGCCGGCCGGTGAGAGCCTCCGTCCAACAGCGACAGCCCCAAAGGCTGTCAGCGCCACACACACACTCCGGCCGGGCTCAGAGCCTGGCCCCACAGCAGACGCCGTGCTACCCCTGCTCTGCAGAACCACGTCTCGCCCTTTCGGTGTGCCCGCAGCAGATGGCTCTGGGGCCCATCTTTAGTCAATGGCATGAGAGGCTCGGTCTGTGGCTTGACTGGAAGTGATGGATGCCAGAAGCAGAGAGAGACAAGAAGTGATTGTCAAATGCCACCTCCAAGCCAGCTAGAGGCAGGGAACAGGGTGCAGAAAAGGCAAGGACACCCGAGGGAAGCCCGGCTTTTTGGCAGCTGGCTCCCCAGGATGGCCACCAGCACAACCTCAAAAAAAGTCAAACAGGAGTTCCCGTCACGGCTAAGTGGTTAAGGAATCAGACGAGGAACCATAAGGTTGTGGGTTCGATCCCTGGCCTCACTTAGTCGGTTAAAGATCCAGTGTTTCCATGAGCTGTGGTGTAGGCTGGTGGCTACAACTCTGATTAGACCTCTGGCCTGGGAACCTCCACATGCCGTGGGTACAGCCCTAGAAAAGACTGGAAAAAAAATTTAAAAACCCAACAAAAAGTGAAACAAAAGAGTACGGCCAGCCTTCAGTCCCAACACACCACTTCCCGCACCTCCCCGCCGGAAGCCCCTCACCCGCCGGCCCCAGGACGCCGCTCGGGAGCCCCTCGCCCACCCGCTGAAGCACCTGCTGGCCCTTCACGCCGTCACGGCGCGTGGCCCCAGCCCTGAAGCCTCCACGAGGAAGCACTCGGCGCATCCTCCTCCAGCCAGGTCAGCGCCCGAACCCGGGTCTGACTCAGCGCCCGGCGCTTCCACCCCTTTGAAATTGTAGCGGCTGTTCTAGAAAAAGCCCAAGAGCTGCTGGCAGGTCCCCTGGCTCCAGGGCACTGAGGGCAGGGGGGCCCGGGTGAGCTCGAGGCAGGTGGAGCTGGACCGTCCCCACCCCGAGGCCGCCAGCTCACCTCCCAGGACCCTCTCGAGGGCCTGTGCAAAGTGCTTCTGAACAGAAGGACTCCGGTGGCGGGTGGCAACGAGGGCCGCTTCACTGCGGACACTGGAAATAGCAGCGCCTGACCCGGGGGGACAGAGAGCAGACGTGAGCATCCCCGGAGCGGGCAGCTCCAGGAAAACCTCCAGCAGAGGGACCAGAGCTAAACCAGGTCAAGGGCGGGAAGGAAACGGGAGCTGCTCTGTCAGTCGCCTCTGCTTTTAGCCAGTTTTTCAGTTCAACAACGTAGTGAGGTATAATTCGACAAAATC
Source organism: Phacochoerus africanus (assembly GCF_016906955.1). NCBI lineage: Eukaryota > Metazoa > Chordata > Mammalia > Artiodactyla > Suidae > Phacochoerus > Phacochoerus africanus. The sequence continues at coordinate 97,679 of NC_062551.1, forward strand.
TATCCATTTTCAATGCATGTTTCAAAGAGTTGTAGCGGATTTACCAAGATGTGTTCATGTCATGGCACCTACCTGGCTCCTTCCCACATCCGCCCCCAGCCACCCATCTACTCTGTCTGGACGTCCGGGTTCTGGACGTTTTGCACAAATGGAATCAAGACACGGGCACTTCCGCGTGTGCTTCTTCACGGGGCGTGACATGCTGGGGCCCGTGCAGCAGCACAGCATGTTCCAGCGCTTCGTCCCCCTTCTCCGGTGCGCTGGGCAGGTGTCCCGAGGAGCCCAGGCAAGTCCCAGATCCCGTGTGCCTGCGTGCCTGCATCCGGACGCTGAGGGCCAGCTGTGCACGGCTCTCAGCCACTCACACACACACAGACACGAGGGCGGTTCTGCCTTTTGGCCGCTGGGAAGGAGGCTCCTGTGAAGACCCACGGCCAAGCCTCTGCGTGGACAAAGGTTTCCAGTTGTCTCAGACAGATGCCCAGGAGATGCCCATGCTCGGCTGCTGCATGGCACATGGAGTCCCCAGGCCAGGGATCAAACCTGAGCCGCAGCCACAACCAAAGCAGACCTGCGGCAATGCCGGGGACAGAACCCGTGTCCCAGGAGTCCCAACGTGCTGCCAATCCTGTGTGCCCCAGCGGGAACTCCTGGATTTCACTACTTGAAGTACCGCCAACCTGATCTCCACGGCCACACCGTGTGACATGCCGCCAGCAACGCGCAAGGGTCCCCTTTCCCTACAGCCCTGCCCACTCCTCTCGGCGGTCTTCGCGGCCAGCCCGGTGGGCGTGCAGTGTCATCTCGCTGTGGGTTCAATGTGAATTCTCAATGACTGATGACACTGGGCTGCTTTTCACCTGCTTTCTGGCCACGGGTACGTCTTTGGGAAAACGTACATTCAAATGCTCTGCCTGATTTAAATTGGGCTCCGAATTCCAGACCCTTCCCAGATGCAGCCATTTCCTCCCACTTGTAGGTACCTTCTCACTCCCTCGACAAGGCCCCTGATGCGCAGGACTTCGCTTTTGCGGGAGTCCAATTCCGCGTCTCACGTGGTGCCTGGCACGCGAGACACCAGGGCCGACCCCCCACTCTCCCCTAAGACCTCAGAGCTCCTGGTCGCCTGCCCACCTTGAGTCGGGCTCTGCGTTCGGTCCCAGGGCCGTATTCCTGCGTTTGCTTGTGGAGACGGCGGCCCGGCACCTCTGGCTGGATGGACCTCCGTCCCCATCGACGGGCCTCGGCACCCTTGAGAGAGCAACTGCTCAAGACGCACAAGCCTCTGGGCTTCACTCTGCGGGTCTAGGTCTGAGCCTCGTTCGGGGGCTGGGGCTCGAGATGGGAGGGAGTCTTCCAACTCGGCTCCTTTACGAGGCTGTGTTGGCTGTTCGGGCCCTTGGCAGTTCCCTGGGAATTTCAAAGGCAGCTGTCCCGTGTTCAGCCGAAACAACACACGCGCGTCCTGCTCCCCCGCAGCAACTGCCGTCGTCACCGCGACCTGTCACAGGGTCCACCTGCTACAGCAGGGGTCCGTTAACAGACAGCTAAGGACGGGTTCCCGCCCTTGTCCTCGAAACCCCAGAGGGAGAGAAAAAGAAGCTACAAACCAAGACCACCACGGCGCGGCCCCCTTGGTGACGCAGGGACCTGTGTCGGGGGGGCTCTGTCACAGGGCCTCCGATGACTAACCAGCACCTTCTACTGCAGCCTGAGGGACTCCAGGACGTCTCTGAGGGCAGGTCTAACCAGAATAAGCTCCCTCAGCAGGAGAAAAACAAGACAAAACGCATCCTGGGAATGCCTGGGTTCAGCCAGACCCAGTGCCGTCCGGCCTCCAGGGCTCAGCAAGGAGTCGAGGGAATCTCACGGCCCAGAGGGCGAGGTCCGGCCCCCCGGCAGGCGTCAAGCGTCTCTTTACCTCTGACCAACGTGGGTTACGAAGCGCTTCCGTGTGGAGGCTCTGGGTTTATCTTCTTTGGAGTCTGATGACCTTTCTGGATATGTAGGCTCCCGTCTTTTATTCATTTGGAGAAGTTTTTGGTTTGGGGGATTTCTTTTTGGCCATCCTCATGAGACAGAGACGTTCCCGGAAGAGGGTCAAACCCGTGCCACAGCAGCGACAACACTGGGTCCTTCACCTGCCGCGCCAGGAGGGCCGCCCACGCTGGGAGGCGCCAGACCAGCCCTCGTCTCTTCCCTGCTCGGAACACCAAGAAGCGGCTGTGGTGGCTGGAGGGAATGAGGCACCCAGGGGGCCACGGGAACTTGGGCTCGCAAGGCCCTGTGGCCGCCGAGGAGGGTGAGCTGGGCAGGAAGGCCCTGGGAGAATCTCTGAACTCCTGAGGTTTAAACCACCTAGTAGGGAAACAAGCTTTCCAATGCAAAATGCTGAGGTTTTTGTTTTGTTTTTGTGTTTGTTTTTAGGGCCAAACCTGTGGCCTATGGAGGTTCCCAGACTAGGGGTCGAATCGGAGCTTTAGCTGCCGGCCTACACCACAGCCACAGCAACGCCAGATCCGAGCTGTGTCTACGACCTACACCACAGCTCGCGGCAACGCCGGATCCTTAACCCACTCAGCGAGGCCAGGGATCCAACCCTCAACCTCATGGTTCCTCGTCGGGTTCACTTTCACTGCGCCAGGATGGGAACTCCAAAATGCGGAGTTTTAATTACAAAGAGGAGAAAGGGCAAAGGAAGACCAGGGTGGGAGGGCAACGAGGAAACAGTATGGCTTCTTCACCTCTCCCGGCCTCATCTCTGCAGTCAAAACTTAGCAAGCCTCAACAGAATTAAAACGGAACAAATCAGGAGTTCCTGTCGTGGCGCAGTGGTTAACGAACCCGACTAGGAACCCTGAGGTTGCGGGTTCGATTCCTGGCCTCACTCAGTGGGTTAAGGTGCCGGTGTTGCTGTGAGCTGTGGTGTAGGTTGCAGATGCAGCTTGGATCTGGCGTTGCTGTGGCTCTGGCGTAGGCGGGTGGCTATAGCTCCGATTCGACCCCTAGCCTGGGAACCTCCATATGCCACGGGAGCAGCCCTAAAAAAGGCAAAAAGGCAAAAAAAAAAAAAAGGAACAAGTCAGTTTTGGGGCTAAGCATCTCTAAGGCCTCTGCTATGTCTCGGCAGGTTCAAGGTTCTGAAGACGGGGGTGGCACCTGCCAGGACCAGATGCCACAACCAGAAACCACCCAGCGACACCCAGCCTCCCCAGGCAAGCGGCACAGCCTGGCGACACTCACCTGTGAAGCTGGGCGTGAGGGCCGCCAGCTTCCTCGCCACGCTGAGGCTCCCATCCAGCTTCAGTGGACGCAAATGGACCTTGAAGATAGAGGACCTGCCTTTGATGTCAGGGGGGCCTAACAGAGAGAGGCACAGAGCCCCGGGGAGGGTCACTGGCGGGCACCTCACAGTGGCTGCACAGGCAGCCCCGTGTGTCTGCACTGCCCTTGGCTACTCACTGGGGCCGGGGAGCCAAGAAAAACGATCCCCAGGTCCCAGACCTTCAGCTCTGAAGCCCTTTCCTGACTGTGTAGCCTCTAGTCAACGGCACCCCGTCCCAAGGACCGAGACCCAACAAAGAGGGGGACGCGGGCTGCCCTGGCAACAGGTCCTCCCAGGCAGAGAGGCCGCGTGAGCGCCTCGCTGGCAGACTCTGCTCGGAGTCCAAGTAACGGCACCAGGAAGTAAGAGCTGATGAACTTACTTGTGTCACATGCCTCCTGCCACCACTGCATGGGCAGCAGTGGCATGCCCACAGCCCCGACCACATCCCTGCTCCCACAGCGCAGGGCAGCCAGGCACCTCCACCGCCTCACAGGCTCACTGCTTCGGGACCGCAGCGGACTCTGCTCCAAACACACAGCTGATGATCTAACCAAGCTCTTGTTTGCTTGCTTGTTTGTTTGTTTTTGCTTTTTAGGGCTGCACCCGCAGCATAAAGAGGTTCCCAGGCTACGGGGTGAATCGGAGCTACAGCTGCCAGCCTACACCACAAGCCACAACAACAGCAGTGCCAGATCCGAGCTGCGTCTGTGACCTACACCACAGCTCCCGGCAACGCCGGATCCTTAACCCACTGAGGGAGGCCAGGGATCGAACCCGCGTGCTCACAGACATGATGTCTGCTCCTTAACCTGCTGAGCCACAACGTGAACTCCTAACTAAACTTCTAAGCCAAGAGCATGAGGGCCCATGCGTGAGCATCCAGGCGGCCAGCACACTCACCAATGTAAATCCGACGGTCAAAGCGGCCAGGCCGCATCATGGCCGGGTCCAGGACGTCAGGGCGGTAAGTGCCAGGCCAACACCACGACAGTGGCAGAGGATGCCAACCAGGAGAAGGGTGGGTACCAGGGTTTGCAAGAAAGAGCTGGAAAGTCAAAAACAACCACGACTCACGTTCCCTCAAGAGAAAGGCCACAAACACCGCCAGCACGCTCTCAAGGGCAGGCGGCTCCAGCACGTGGTTCTGCTGCACAAACGGAGCAGTCTCTCTCTCCAAAACGTGCCAGCCCATATAGGCAGCTTCCCCAATCCTTGCCCAACCTCACCTGGGGGGCGCGGAGGGCGGCCCACCGCCTCCCTTCAGAAGTCCCACGGCCCAGCCCGGCCTGCTCACGGCTGAGGGGCCCCCGGCCCGCCGCACCCTTTCTCCGGCCGCCTGGCTCAGCCTTCCCCTCAGCAATTCTCTCTTCAATAAAAACCGACGGACAGACTCCTGTGCCACTGCGGACGCTGCAGCTGCGAGCGGAGCACTCAACCGGCAGAGCGGTGAGGCCCGCACTCACCCGTGGCTCTTGCTGGTGTAGACCACAGCCGTCTGGTGGGCGGTCTCCAGGTTGCACTCAAAGCTGTCCACACTGCCGACGTCGCACCGCACGGACCTCTGCAGAGACCTCGGCATGAGTGGCGACAGGCGGCAGCGGCCACACAGCCTCCTCACCAGCTCCGGCCCCAGGAAAGCCCCAAGCAGCTCCAACAGGCCCCAGCGCCAAAACCCACAGCCTCGGGTTTCAAATCAAAGCAGAAACGCCCACCACGGAGCTCCCGCTGTGGTTCAGCGGGTTAAGAACCCGATACAGTGTCCGTGAGGATGTGGGTTTGATCCCTGGCCTTGCTCCATGAGTTAAGGGCCCAGCCCTGCCGCAAGCTGCAGCGCAGGGCACAGATGCGGCTCAGATCCTGCGTTGCTGGGGCTGCGGCCAGGCCAGCAGCGGCAGCTCTGATTTACTGCTCGCCTGGGACCCTCCGTATGTCGCAGGTGCAGCTGTAAAAGGGGGGAAAAGCCCATCGACTGCTGACCCTGCCTTTGCCGCCTTTGGCCCTTTCCTCTCCTCTCCTCCCAAACCCTGGCTAGCGGCTCTGACATGTTACACGGCCAGTCACAGCCTCATACGGGGTCTCGTGCTACCTGGGACTTGTCCCCGAGGTGTCCGTGTGCATCAGCAAATAAAAGAGGACCTTACGGGGGGGGTGGGGGGTGGGCAGTAAAACCAGGAGAGGCGTTTCTCTGAAACAAACCCCAAAACGACACCTTACACTAAACCAAAAGCAAAATCTCCGTCTGGAACAGCCGGCCCTGCACCCACCCCTCACCGCGGACGAAGTCCTGGGAGCGGGAATGACACGCACGGACTGTTTGTTCACGACTTCCAGCCGGTCCACCTAGAAGAGAGGAAGCCGTGAGTCTCCCGCAGGACGCGGGCCTCTGTCCCCGTCCCACGCAGAGAGGCACGCCTCCCCCGGGAGCAGCCTGCGCTGCACAGCACAGTCTGGGTTCTGCCTTCCTCCTACTGTGGACACTTTCAGCCTGGGGGTGTTTCAGGAACTAGGAGCCAGGCGAGAAGAGAACATAAAAGCTGCTACAGCTGAGCAGCAGCTTCCAAACTGGCTTAAACGGCCAAGAGGAACGTAAGTCAAAGTCCTGTACTGGGAATTCCCATTGTGATGCAGCGGAAACGAATCCAGCTGGGAACCATGAGGCTGTGGGTTTGATCCCTGGCCTCGCTCAGTGGGTCAAGGATCTGGCGTTGCTGTGGCTGTAGGCCGGCAGCTGCAGCTCCAATAAGACCCCTAGCCTGGGAACCTCCATATGCCATGGGTGTGGCCCTAGAAGAAAGACAAAACAAAACAAAACAAAACAAACAAACAAACAAAAAACTCCTTCAGGAGTTCCCACTGTGGCACAGTGGGATAAGGATCTGGTGTTGCTGCAGCTGTGGTGTAGGTCGCACATGTGGCTCAGATTCAATCCTGGCCTAGGAACTTCCACATACTATGGGGGTGGCTGAAAAAAGAAAAGAAAGGAAAAGAAAAACAACCACCACAGACAAAAGTCCAAGATCAGATGACTTCAGAGGCAAGTTCTACCAAACATAATACAAAGAGGAACTTACACCCATCCTTCCAAAACTTTTCCAAAAGGCTGAAAAAGAAGAAACATTCCCAAAGACATTCTATGAAGCCACCATCACCCTCATACCAAAACCAAAGATACTACCAAATAAAACTACAGGCCACTATCTTTGACTAATATAGACACAAAAGTTCTCAACAAAATTTTTAGTCAACCGAATCCAACAATACATGAAAAAGACCACACACCACAACGAAGTGGGATTCATCCCAAGTTCAAGCCGATGGTTCGACGCAGGTGAATCAACCTCACACAGCACTTAGCAGAAGAAAATTCCAAAACCACACGACCGTCTCAATAGATGGAGAAAAAGGACTTGACAAAAGTCAACACCCACTCATAATAAAAACTCTTACCAAGGTGGGTTCCGAGGAAACACATCTCAACATAGTAACAACCACGTCTGACAAACCCACAGCCAACGGAACACGCAACGGAGAAACGCGAAAAGCCTCCTCGCTAAAACCCGGAGCAGGACGAAGAGGCCCTCTCTCGCCGCTTTCAGTCGACACGGTACTGGAGTCCGGGTCACAGCACAGCAATCGACAGGGAAGGGAGAGTTCTCGCTGCGGGCCAGTGGTAATGAACCCACTATCCATGAGGCCGTAGTCGCCGGCCTCCGCCAGAAAGAGCCACAGCAACTCGGGATCCAAGCCCTGTCTGCCACCTATACCGCAGTTCACAGCAACGCCAGATCCTTGACCCACTGAGTGAGGCCAGGGATCAAACCCACAACCTCATGGTTCCTAGTCAGCTTTGTTTCTGCTGCACCACGACAGGAACTCCCCTGTCGGTTTTTCTAAGTCTGTGTTTCTTATACTTCTCTTCAAGAATTCTGCAAACCCGTACGGACAAGATGAAGAGGTTCTGGTACTTTTTGTTTTTGTTTTTTGGTCTTTTTGCCATTTCTTGGGCTGCTCCTGCGGCATTTGGAGGTTCCTAGGCTAGGGGTCGAATTGGAGCTATAACTGCCAGCTTACGCCAGAGCCACAGCAACTCAAGAGCCGAGTCTGCAACCTACACCACAGCTCACGGCAACGCCGGATCCTTAACCCACGGAGCGAGGCCAGGGATGCAACTCGCAACCTCATGGTTCCTAGTCGGATTCGCTAACCACTGAGCCACGACAGGAACTCCACGAGTCGGGTTGGTTAACCACTGAGCCATCACAGGAACTCCTGAATCACTTTGTCATATAGCAGAAATTATCACAACTCCGAGGTTCCGGTACCTTAAAAGCAGGCATCGCACTCCTATAAGCAGCCATGCGCTTAAACCAGGACAAAGAGGCTGAGGGAGAAGCCAGTTTTTTCCTGGACGTCAGCTTGATGCGCTCGACGCGCGCCTCCGAGTCCGCAGGTCCTCCTGCTCGCGCTGCGGGCCTCCACACCCAGGCTCCCCCAGAAACGCTGAGGGCAGCCCCCAGCCTGCTTTCGGGGCCAACGTGCTCCCAACGAACTGCATTCTGCACGCTGCCTCTGCTGGGAACCGTGACGCAGCCCGGCCAACCCTCAGCCGGGCAGAAACAAAGGGTTGCTCCCGGCCCCCAGGACTCGCCCTCGACGTCCTTTCAGAGGAGTATCTCTCTCACCACCTTCACTGACAGAACAAAACCATAAGGACAGGAGGTGACGCAGCAGCGAGAAGAGCGGGGTGTGACCGAGTTCGGAAGCTAAGAAGGGGAGGGCAGGAGCTCCTGCGTCATCCCGCACCCCGTGTCACGCTCCCCACACAGACCGCAAGGGAGCCTCGCTTGGTTCCCGTGAACCTGGTGCAGGTAATGATGACAGAAAAAGAAGAGCACCTTCGGGTGGCTTCGAACAGAGCCACTGGGAACCCGACGTCAGTCCTGACCCCAGGGACCACTGCTGGACGTGGACTCCCTGCAGGCACTGCGACGAGAGAGAATTATCCGCCTCTGCAAGTCAATGGGGCATTTCCCACAGTGGCGATTACAGCCTCCGAGGGACTGGGATTCAGGCTGACGTGTAACCCTGAAGTCTTCATCTGCTTTACCCCATTAAAAACACCTTTCACGGAGCTCCCATGTGGCCCGGCAGTAACAAACCCGACCGGTACCCATGAGGACTCGAGTTCAATCCCAGTGGGTTAAGGCTCTGGCGCTGCCTGTGAGCTGTGGTGGAGGCTGCAGACGTGGCTTGGATCCTGCACTGCTGTGGCTGTGGGGTGGGCTGGAGGCTGCAGCTCTGATTCGACCCCTAGCCTGGGAATCTCCATATCCCACAAGTGCAGCCCTAAAAAGCAAAAATAAATAAATAAATAACTGAAAATGCTGGAGCAGCTGTGACCTCACATTTCCTCTTCCATAAAATAAGAGTTATGGAGTTCCAGCTATGGCACAGGAGATTAAGAAACCCACCGCAGGAGCTCAGGTGGCTGCCTAGGTGCAGGTTCCATCCCCCACCCAAGGAGGTGGGTTAAAGGATCCCACGTAGCTGCAGATAAGGCTTAGTCAGTACCTGGCTCGGAAACTTCCATATGACACGGGTGGGGCCATTAAAATAAAAACCAAGGAGTTCCCGTCGTGGTGCAGTGGTTAACGAATCCGACTAGGAACCATGAGGTTGCGGGTTCGGTCCCTGCCCTTGCTCAGTGGGTTAACGATCCGGCGTTGCCGTGAGCTGTGGTGTAGGTTGCAGACGCGGCTCGGATCCCGCGTTGCTGTGGCTCTGGCGTAGGCCGGTGGCTACAGCTCCGATTCGACCCCTAGCCTGGGAACCTCCATATGCCGCAGGGGCGGCCCAAGAAATAACAAAAAGACAAAAAAAAAAAAAAGTAAAGGGCGAAAGGGGCCCGAGGCCCGAGGGAGGGGGGCGGGGCCCGAGGGAGCGACGGACTCGGGACTGGGCGGGAGCCCCAGGGCCCTCTGGCAGGGGGTGTCGCCGCCGCTCCTGGGTTGGCGGGTTCCCTCGCGCGCACCCCGTTCCCCGGCACCGACCCGCGCACCCCAACGGCGCGAGCGCGGCGCCGAGGTCAGCCGTCCTCCCTGCCGCCCCGGATCGGTGGGCTCACCTGCCGGACGGGTCCGAACGACTGCCCGCCCGCCCCAGCCGTCCAGCCGCCTCGCCACAGCACGGCGAGCGGGCCGACCACCGCCGGCGGCCGCTGGGACAGGCTCCACGCCCGACCCGACGCCGCTCGGGCGGGCACCCGCGCCCCGCTGCGGCGAACGGGCCGGAGGACGCCACGCCCCGAGCCGACCCGCGCGGTCGCCTAACGCATGCGCCGTAGGGCCGAGGCGCCGACACGGGGCCCTCTCTTCAGGTGTCTGCTTGATGGCCTGATGCCGTCGGCCTCCGAACGCGCGCCCTGCCTAGTCCTACGCAGACGCCTTTCCCCGCCCAGACACCTGACCTGCCCAGGGACCGACTCGCACGAGATGCTGAGAGGGGAGCCAGCGCCTTTAGACTTACTTTAAATCGGGCGTCTCCGAGGACACGCGCTCCCGGGGTCCTCCGTGGGCAGCGGCTCTCAGAGTCGAGCGCCCGCCGCCCGCCCCGCGCGCGGGCTGGGTCCGGGGCTCCTCGTGGTCCCCGCGGCGCGCTGGGAACAGGTTCTGCTTGGAACTGGCGGGGCGTGTGTCAGACACCTTCCTTCCCTTGCTCGGATTTTTATTTTCTGCATCACAGGAACTCAGCCAGGCCTGATGTGCTTGCTGTCCAGGAATTTGGACACTGATGGACGCCGGGGGGGGGGGGGGGGGGGGGGCCACGCTGCCCGCCCTGCAGCCCAGAATGAACCGGCCTGTTCCTGGGCAGTGTGGCTGGGCAGACCTGTAGCGACCCTTCGCGTCTCCGGGGACGTCAGCCTGCGCCTCCTCCTCGAAGCCCCACTTCCTGTCCCGAGTTCTGCAAGGGAGCCTTGAGGAAACAGGCTTTTCTTGCACCTGGGAGTGCTGCTGTTTCTGTACCTTTTGGAGGCAAAGATGCCTGGGAAAAGGCCCCTAAGCGCGGCGGCCCTCCCCGGGAGTGCCAAAAGGGAACGGAAAGCAATTGCCCTAGACGTAAAATTAGAAGTGTTAAGACGATTTGAGATGGGTGAAAAGCTCAGCCAGATCGCAAAGGCCTTAGGCCTTGCCGTCTCCACAGTGGCTACCATCCGAGATAATAAAGAAAAAAATCAAAGCGAGCTCCCAAATCGCCACCCCCTCGCGAGCATCTCGGCTGACCCGCCACCGAAGCGCACTCATGGAGACCATGGAGCGATTGTTGCATGTGTGGCTTGAAGACCATGGCCAGCGGAAGGTGGCCCTGAGCGTCTCCGTTATTCAGGAGAAGGCTAAGAGTTTGTTCGACGACTTACAGCGTGAACAAGGTGCGAGCTTCCAAACGGAGAAGTTTAGTGCTAGTAAAGGGTGGTTTGTGAGATTCAGGGGACGCCACTGTTGGCCCCACCTGAAGATGCCCAGCACCGCTCCTGGCAAGGAAGACCTGTACCCAGAAGTATTGAAAAGCATCATCCAGGAGGGTGAGTACACCCCCCAGCAAGTTTTTAATGTAGACGAGACAGGGCTTTATTGGAAAAGAATGCCTGAGGGAACATGTCTCTCGTTGGAAGAGAAAACCGAGTGGGGGGTTGTACCATCTAGGGATCGCTTGATGCTGCTTCTTGGTGGCAACGCGGCTGGGGACTTTAAGCTGAAGCCCTTGTTAGTGTACCGCTCAGAAAACCCCAGGGCTCTGAAGGGGTACTCCAAGCCCGATTTGCCTGTACTCTGGCGCTCAAACAAAAAGGCCTGGGCCACCAGGAGCATCTTCCATGAATGGTTCACGGGCCTTTTTTGCCCTGCCGTTGAAAAATACTGCGCCCAAAGTAACCTCGCCAACAAAGCCCTGCTCATCTTAGACAGTGCACCGTGCCATCCAGTAAACTTGAGCGATCTGTCCGATAAGGTAAGAGTGGAGTATCTTTGTGACAGTACAGCCAAGCTGATGCAGCCTGTGGGTCAAGGCATAGCGTCTGCCTTCAAAGCTCATTGCCTGAGAAGGACTTTTGAGCACATCCTCGAAGCAGCAGATGGGGAGGAGGCTGCTGAGGTCGGGGCCTTCTGGAGAAACCACAGTATCATGGATGCCGTGGACGACATTGCCATAGCCTGGGAGGAGCTCAGAGCAGCCACGATGAACAGCGTGTGGCCTGAGTGTGTTCAGTTCCAGAGCGGCTCCCAAGCAGACAGCATCGCACAGCTTCAAGGGAGCATCGTGAGCCTTGCTGACAAAGTGGCTCTCGGAGAGGTGGCGGAAGGTGACGTGGCGCGACTGCTGCGGTCCCACGAGGAGGTTTCTCGAATGACGAGCTGATGCAGCTGGAGCAGGAGCCACCCGAAGAGGAGGGCAGCGCGGATGCCGCCCCGGCCCCGCGCCAGCTGACCCCGCAGGAGCTGTCCAGAGCCTTCTCACATTTCGAGGCCGGCTTACAGGTCCTCGCCAGTCACAGCCCTGATGACGAGTGGAAACGGAGAGTTTCAAATGCCATCAATGATGCAATAAGCTGCTACAGGGAATTGTGCGGCGAGAAGGCGTGGCGCTCGCAGCAGCTCTTCTAGGCTGTCGTCTGGGCGTGCAACCAAACTTAACCAGAGGTCGGTCCCTGGGACTTTGGGGAGGAAGCCCAGCCAAGCCTCTGAGTCCTCTTCTGGTGTTTTCATTTTAACACTTGAAAGCATCACATCTTGTCATTAAAATTTTACTTAAAAGTGTGCTTTAAGAAGATTGCGTGAAATAATATCTTGGAAAAGTTATTTAAAACAAACCATGAGAAGAGCTTCCTTGTGGTGCAGCAGGTTAAGGATCCAGCATTGTCACTGCAGCAGCTTGGATTGCTGCTGTGGTACAGGTTCGATCCCTAGCCTGGAAACTTGTACATGCCATGGGTGCAGCCAGAGAAAAAGGAAAGAAGCTTTTCCATGAAGATAAAACATTACAAACAATATCAAAGGCAAGTGACACACTGGAAGAAGATATCTCACAGAAAATCAGCTGATACCCCTGATACGTGAAAATTGAAAAGAAAAATAAATACTAAAAATCCAATAGAAAGGTGGACAAAAGATATAATTCATAAATAAGTCAATTAGATCTTGAAGCCTAAGTTTAACCTCACTCAGTGAAGTGCAAATTGAAGCCACACAGACACCATTTCTCAATCAGACTGGCAGTAATGAAAAGTACGACTACATACTCTTGGTGAGGCTCGAAGATGACAGGCATCCTCATTCCTGGCTGGTGGGAAGGCAAATCAGTGCGTCCCTTGTGGGGGCATCAAACACTAATAAAAAAAAAACAAAGCATTTCTTGGAGTTCCCTGATGGCTCAGCAGGTTAAGGACCTGGCGTTGTCCCTGCTGTGGCTTGGGGGCTGCTGTGGCACAGGTTTGGTCCCTGGCCTAGGAACATCCACACACCCGAGTGAAGTCAAGATAAAAAGACTTCCTTCTTTATTTTTCTTTTCTGCTTTTCAGGGCTGCACCCTCGGCATATGGAAGTTCTCAGGCTAGGAGTCGAATTGGAGCTACAGCTGCCAGTCTACACCACAGCCACGGCAACGCGGAATCCTCAATCCATCGAGCGAGGCCAGGGATCAAACCTGCCTCCTCATGGGTATAGTTGGATTCATTTCCGCTGTGCCACAATGGGAACTCCCAAAGATTTCTTCTGTTTCAGCAATCCCACTTTGAGGATTATACCCAGAAAACGCACCTCCACCAAAGGAGATACATAGGCACAGGTTATTTGTTGCAGGGTTGTTGTACCAGCAAGAGCTAGGAAACAGCCTGAAGAGTCTCCAGGACGATCAAACATGAGGTGGCAATTCCACACAATGGAATATAGCAAATGTAAGTGACTTTACACTAGTAATAAAGAACGCAACTGATGCGGAGTGGCTTCCAGGATGTACTATGTATTGAAAAATAACAACATGGAAGAATGTAGTATAGTATTCTGCCTTTTGCAGAAGAAAGAAGGGAAAATAAGACATATGCCTGTCTTTCTCATTTGTACAGAAAGCGCAAGAAGGAGAAATCAAAAACTGAAAGGGAAAAAAAAATGATTGAAAGGGTCAGAGTTCCCACTGTGGCACAGCGGGTTGAGGACCTGGCTTTGCCTCTGTGGCAGCACGGCTCAATCCCTGGCCCAGCGCAGTGAGTTAAGGCCAGCATTGCCATAGCTGTGGTGTAGGTCACAGCTCTGGCTCCAGTTCAGTCCCTGGCCTGGGAACTTGCATATGCCTGGGTGCAGCTGAAAAAAAAAAAGACTGAAGAGACAGGTACAGGGGTGAGGGAGCCGCCTGACCGAGTCCCCTGGTAAAGTTCTGGCTTTGGGACCCACGTTAACATACTGCACAAACGAGAGGGAAGAGGAAACAGGGAAGGGAAGCAGCAGAACATCCCAACAGAACCGTATTTCACAGGCATCAGAAATGCACAGTGAAGAGGGAGGGACACCCACGTTCATTTCCAACACTGTCCCGACGATGCCCTCAGGCTTCAGAGAAGAGAGCTCTCCAAACGCCTCCTAAGTGCTTGCGAGTGAGCTGCTGCCTCCTTGGCCCAGGTCAGCCGTGGGGAAGGTGCTCCGTGCGCCCCGGGCCCGGGGCCTTCACTGTCCCGGCACACAGGAAAAGGGAAAGAATGAATCATTTTGTCTTGAAATTGGAAGCACGAGTGAGAACTCCCGGTGTCGAATGTGTGTTTAGGTCCTCTTTTTTTTTTTTTCTTTTTTCTTCTGCTTTTTAGAGCCAGACCCGCGGCACATGGAGGTTCCCGGGCGCGGGGGGTCCGGTCGGAGCTGTAGCCGCCGGCCTACACCACGGCCACGGCAACACGGGATCCAAGCCAAGTCTGCGACCCACACCACAGCCCTTGGCCGTGCCGGATTCTTAACCCACTGGGCGAGGCCAGGCATTGAACCCGCAACCTCATGGTTCCTAGTCAGCCTCGTTTCCTCTGCGCCACGACGGGACCTCCCGAGGGGCCGATTTTGAGTGAGGTCTGTTACGGGTTGGTGGAACCCAGTCAGTGCGAACTCGCGGACTGGTGACTGCCCAGCAGCCGTGTGCGGTAGCGCGCTTTGGGGGAGCGATGCGGAAGGAATCAGGCAAAGGGCTGCCATCGCTGCCAGATGGTTCAAAAGAAGTGGTGTGTGCGGAGAGGCCAAAACCAATGGGGCAAGATGCCAACATTTGGGGAATTTAGGAGATGGGTCCATGTTTCTGCAACACTTCTGTAAACCTAAATTTGTCAAAAGGTGAAAAGATGAGTTTCCGTCCTGCCTCAGTGGTAACAAACCAAAGTAGCATCCGTGAGGACACGCAGGTTCAGTCTCTGGCCTTGCTCAGGAGGTTAAGAATCCAGCGTTGCTGTGGCTGCGATGTAGGCGGGTAGCTGCAACTCCGATTCAACCTCTGGCCTGGGAACCTCCATATGCTGTGGGTGTGGCCCTAAAAAAAAAAAGGATTAAAAGAAACTTCCTCTTTCGTACCTTGAGGAGGCTAGGTAAAGGCGGCATCCTCAGAGCGCAGCTTCAGTTACCCGAGGTCGGGGCTGGTGCTCACACCGCAGCCCTGGCACACCTCCCACCCTGCTGCCTGTGTCCCTGTCCCCGCCCCCCGGTCCCCCGGGGACTGGGCTGTAGCTGAGAGGAGATGCGTGGCTCTCCTGAGGGCCCCCTCGGTGGGTCTGCTTGTGAAGAAGTGAGTTTCTCTGGAGCCAGCCCTGGACCTGCACAACTGGCCACCTTTCTGCTGCTCACGTCGGGTCAATGAGGGTTTTCCACGAGGAGGAGTCTGTCGGGAAAACAGCTTCTATTTCATGAGCCTCCTCTGGGTGCCAGGCCGCATTCAGGGCTCCCTGGAACCAAACACCCCCAACAGGGATGTGTTCTAGTGCCTCGTACAGAAGAACCAGAGGCTGAGGCTCCGACGGCCACATGTGTGATGTGCCCAGCATCTGACCCCGCTGGGCGGGGAGGGCTGCGGGCTGGCACAAAGCCTTGTCCCCAGCTCACCACACACGCGGTCCTGGGCACAGACTCCGTGAGACCGGCTGCAGCGCCACCGCACAGCTCGCCCGTGGGGTGCTGCCCACACCAATGGGCTCCTCGCCACCACGATGTGGTCCCCAAAGACCCACGCGTGACGCCGCTTAAAGAACTTCTCGTCCGGAAGGCGTCGAGATGATGAGGGTGGCAGTTTAAAAAATAAAGCCAACTTTGTCGGCCACGTGCCAGTGGACTAGTTCTTGTGGACACAGTGATTGTAACTTGGGTAGCGTGGTGGTGGTGACACAGTAAATTCAAGAAGAGCCAACTTCCCTACAGTGGGTCCGTGATGATCGCGGAGTGTGCAGACCAGGGGCAGGAAGAGGGCACTGAGCCCTGACCCCCCCCCAACCCGAGAAGAAGGGCAGCGGGGCGGGACAGCTGCTGACCACCCTTACGGTGCTGGCCTTCCTCGGGGTCCTGCCAAGGCGGGCCAGGATGGAGGGCGCAGCCTGCGGCCGCCAGGGAGGGCTCCCCCGGGGTGCAGGGGGCGAGGGGTGGTGCTGTCTTGACCCAGCCCTTGCATCGGCCTTGCCTCTGGCCTCTCCGCTCTCAGGCTTCCCAGGCAGAGGGCACAGGTACTCCTGTGGCTGCATTTCCTGCCCCCCACCCCACCTGTGTGTCACCCACTCGCGCCAAGAGCCAAGCACGGTCCGGGAAGAGCAGGAAAGGCTGGGATCCATGCCTCTTCCCACAGGCTTCCTGGCAGCTGGGTCTTCAGAGCACAAAGCATCCCTGCAGATGCAGCTCCACCACTGGATGGCGGTGGCTCAGTCCACCACCCAAGGGTCCTGGCCAGCTGGAGCAGGACCTCCCACACCCACGCCCCGTGCTCCAGGTGTCCTTCCGGTGCCTGATCTCAGGACCCCAAGCAAAGGGCCCCAGTTGGTCTCCCAGGCACCTGGCAAGGATGCAGCCCCTCAGACAAACCTGGTCCCAGAGCTGCCATCAGCAGCCCTCTTGTCTAACCCTGACCTCCCGGGCACAGGCACCACTCCACCTGGAAGCAGAGCAGCCTCTCTGGGCAGGCCCCAGCCCAGCTTGGAGCACCAGGGTAGGCTGGGCCGGGCCAGGAGGGAGCGGTGGCCAGTCCATCCACAGCTAAGAGCTAGACGGCCCTCATCCTTCCATGTTGTACAGGAAGAGCCAGCGCCCCTGGACGGGCCCTGCCAGAGGCGGACCCGAGGGAAGACCTCGGAGGAGCTGTGAACAGCCCAGCCAGGGACAACCCAACGTCCCCAGAGACACCAGGGGCCTGGGGTGGGGGCGGAGGGGGCCTCCGGGTGGGTCCCAAACCAGCCACCCAGGTGAAACGCAGGCCAAGGCTGGCTGTGTGCGGCTGGCATCCTCAGTCCTGTCGGCCACTCCCTGGAAGCCCCCGGGATGACCAGGGTGGCCAAGGCCCAGCAGCCTTGCCCCAGGGGTGTGGAGGGCTTGTGCCCAAAGGGAGATGAGATACAGCCGCCTCCCCTCCCCTACCTTAAAGCCCTGCCATGGCCTCCCAGCAGCTCCCCCGGGAAACAGCCAGGCACAGCCACCCCAGGCCCCCGACAGCGCCAGGGAGATGCTGGTCCTTGCGGTGCCAGCCTAGCGGTGGGGAGAGGTCCAGAAGCCAGACCCTGGGGTCTCCAGAGCACAAGAAACGCCTTGACGTTGGCAATGACCAGCACGGTGGGCCTCAGACAGGCTGGCAGGGGCTCTGTTGCTCTAGGCGTCCACGTCCGGACAGGGCTCCTGGAAGAGTGACTGCTTCCGCAAGGTGAGGCGGGCACACCTAGGGCACGTGGTGGAGTTGTCGTAGTAGCAGTCCCTGGGGGCAGGGACAGAGGGTCAGTCCCAGGAAGGACAGGGGGCGGGGGGGAGGGGGTGTCAGTCCAGGAAGCGGCAGGGACAGGAGGTCGGTCCAGGAAGGGGCGGGGACAGGGGGTCAGTCCCCAGGGGCAGGGCTCTCTGCATGTAAAATTCTACCACTGAGTCTTCACAAGCTCGTTCCATCAGGTCCCCAAACCCCTCTACAGACAGGGAAACTGATGCAGTTTATCCCGAAGGCCAAAAGCTGGGGTGAGGGGGTCGTCCGATGCTCCAATTCCTCCAGGTGGGCCCCCCAAGGGGCCCCACCCATCGTCTTGTTACCAGGTGAGGTGGCTTCTGCTCACAGGTCTCAGAGACTCCACCTACCGACCTGCTGTCACCGCTCTGCAGAGCCTGTACCCAGGCCCCTGTGCACACGGTCCCCACGGCCACTTTAGGGTTTGAAAGGGGGCATAGCCAGGTGACACGTCAGACACCATGAAAACTGCTGGCTCAGAGGAGCTCACAGTCTCAACAAGAGTTTTCGCCGCGTCCTCACTGTGGCCGCATTTCCAGCTCTGCAGACATGGGGGTCAGCGGCTGCTGTGACAAACAGCAGGTGCCAGGCAAGACCCAGCGAGGACAGGGCGGGCCGGGGGGAGGCTGAGTCGGTGTGAGAAGCTGTGTGGGCCCAGCAGGTGCACACATATTTGTAACTGTCCCTTAAACAATGAAAATAGGGAGTTCCCGTCGTGGCGCAGTGGTTGACGAATCCGACTAGGAACCATGAGGTTGCGGGTTCGGTCCCTGCCTTTGCTCAGTGGGTTAACGATCCGGCGTTGCCGTGAGCTGTTGTGTAGGTTGCAGATGCGGCTCGGATCCCGCGTTGCTGTGCCAGCGGCTACAGCTCCGATTGGACCCCTAGCCTTGGAACCTCCATATGCCGTGGGAGCGGCCCAAGAAATAGCAAAAAGACAAAAAAAAAAAAAAGAAAATAACTTTCTTCCCATTTATGTGTATTATTCTCCCACCACGAGTCTTTAAAACATAAATGCTTAAGCTGTTTGAACCCAAGTCCTTAAACAAAGATATTAGGTATTTCTTTCGGCCCACGGAGGTCTGAGGGAGTCACAGGAGCTAGCAAGTGCAGGAATCTCGGGCCTCAGCTCAGCCTCAGTCCCGGGGGGGAGGGAAGCCAGCTGGACCGGGCAGGCCCGCGGGGGCTGGGCTGCACCCCCTCCCTGGCCCGGGGGGGCTTGTTCCCAGCGGAACTTTCAATTCAGACTCACACATGGGCGTCTAACTCCACCTCAGGATCAAGGCAGAGGGGTCTCGGGACCAGGCGGCCAAGACCAAGGCCCAGACATCTATCAGACAGAGCCCTGGCACCGGCCGGGCGGCCTGGGTGTGGGGGGGGGGCACCCACCTGTGGAAGACGGCGGAGCAGTCGGCGCACACGGACGTGTGGCTGTCGAAAGGGAACAGCACGTCACCCTCTCTGCAGAGCTCGCACACAAAGCCCTTGGCCTGGCACCGCTGGGGACAGGGCGGCAGGTCAGGGCCTGCTCTCGGGGCGCCTCCGGCCTGCTCCCCGACCCTCCCGCCTGCCCCGCGGCGGGGCCCACCTCACAGTCCAGCTTGATGTGCTTGGCGAAGAGCGTGTGGGTCTCGGCCAGCGAGCAGCCCAGGCGGCCCGAGTGCGTGTCCAGCAGGTCCTGCACCGAGTACATCTCGTCGTTCTCCACAAAGTGCTGCCGGTCCTGGAGCTGCGGGCCCGGTGGCGTGAGCCCCAGCGCTGGGCAGGGCCTCCCCCGGCCCACGGCCACCTCGGCCCGGGGCCTGCGCCCCTGCCCTGCTGACCCTGGCCACACACCCCACCGCCCCGCCAGGCGCTGCTTCTCTCTGCCCAGCCCGAGGGCCGCGCTCTGCTCACTGCCCCCGCCCTGCCTGCCCACAGCGGTCACCCAGGGAGTGTCTGTTGAACGGATAATTAGGTGAGCCTGGAAAAGTGTGTTCTACGGCCACCCCTGCCCGGGCAGGCCCGTGGCCGTGCACGCCGTGCAGACGCACAGCAAGGCCACGGAGCCACCGCACCTGCCGCTGTGCTCAGGGCCAGAGGCCACCAGGACAGACTGAGTGTCCCCTGGGACAGTGTGGGGACCTTCTAAAGGCAAGAGGTAGCAAGTCGGCTCCTCTTGGCCCTGGTCTCTGCTTCCCGCCTCCCCTCGCCCATGCCCTCCTCCCCCTCCGGGGGGGGCTCCGACCTGCAGGAGCAGCCGTGCTGCCATGGCCTCCCTACAGGTGATGAAGTATGGCTTCATGAGCAAGATATCCTGGCGCAGCTTCTGTGGACAAGAGGGGCAGGTAGGCGACCCGTCCAGGCCGGCCATGCAGGGCCCCTGGGGGCCGGGGCAGGGCTTTGCAGGAAGCTACCTCACCTTGCCCTCAGGGTCAGTAGGCACCAGAGGTGCCTGCCCATCCTCCAGGACAGTCCCAGATCTGAGTGCTCCAGCCACGCTCAAGCACTGGCCGCAGCTTTGGCCACAGCTTCCAGGCCGGGCAAGACTCCGAGGGCCTCTGTCAGCAGCTGCTCCACCCCAGCCCAGCCTCACACACCTGAGCTTGCAGCCAGGGTGCCCGGTCAAACCCCAGCCGCCCTCCTCAGCGCCATGGCCTCCTCAGCCACCTTCCGGTCAAGCCCAGTGCCCCTGACCAACCCCCCCAGGAACTCGCACCTGCCTGCCCCCACCCCGGCTCCTGCTGAGTGGCAGACAGCGCGGCCAGCAGCCGCATGCAGCCCTGCGCACAAAGACATGGCTGGGCTGACTTGGGATGCACACTGGGCAGCAAGGACGAGCACAGCGGAGAAAAGCAATGCTCAGCACCTCAGCAATGGCCATGCTCGCTAGGTTCAGCGAGACGTCGTTAAAAGTAACCTCACCTGCCTTTTATTTTTTTAGGTGGCTACTAGAAAATTTCAAACTGCCTCTGAGCCTTGCATGCCACTGTGACTGGACACAGCTTTATCGACTCTTAAGCAAAGAAGAGGGGATGGGCCCAGCTCAACCCAAGCAGGGGAGCAGGAGCAGGTGTACAGCGGCCCCCCGCCCCCGAGCCTCACCCGGATCTCCACCAGCTCCTCCACGTAGTTGAACAGTAGAGGGTTGATCTCTCGGAGCCGCAGCACCGGCCTTGACACCATCAGCGACAGGTAGCGCATGCTCCCACGGGACACCTGTGGGCAGGACACATGGCACCGCCGGGCGCCGCGGCCCCGGAGCCCGCCCCGCCCCCACGCAGGCCACGGCCCCTCCCCTCCCGCCCCAACCCCCATCACGTGCCCTGTGCCCCAGGAGCTCCCCCATCCCCTCCCCTCCCTCCCCCCTCACCTCGCCCTCCCGCCCCGTCCTCCCCCCCCCCCGCCCCCCCCCCCCGCCTCGAGACCTTGCGCGGCTCAAAGTCCCAATTGTGCACCACGCGTGCCGGGATGACGGCCAGGTCGTTCCAGTGGCAGTGGCTGCAGTAGTACTGGCCGGTGTAGTCGCACTGCCGGGCCTCACTGGGCACACCCCCTACGGAGTGGGCAGGGGGTTGCAAAGTCAGGGTCCCCGCCACACCCACCCACCCACAGCTTCAGGCCCTCCCCCAGCGGCACCCACTCGGGCCTGCGGAGGAGCGCCAGCGAGGGGGCCGCGGGCTCCGGACCTGACGGACCCTCTTCTGAGCCCCGAGAGCCCACCGGCTCAGCGCGCCTTGCTGCCCTTGGTTTTCTCACCAGTAAGAGGGGACAATGACGGGACGGCCGCATGGGGCTGCTGAGGAATCCCATGAAGTTAATCCCGGGAGCTCCCCTGAGTCTGTTTCTGGGAAGGAGGCCTGAGAGACGGCCCCCGTCATGGGGTTTTCCCACGTAGGTGGGTTTTCGGTGACAAGGGAGCCACACCTGGGTGGCCGAGTGCAGCCCAGCCCTGCAGGGACTCCTAGGTGCTCCGTGCCTGAGCCCCAGTCAGCTTGAGTGGGCAGGGGAAAGACGTCACTTCCCAAGGAAGGAGCAGGACTGGGTCCGCGCGGGAGCCAGGCTCCATTTCACTGCCTGGCTGCAGCTGCCCCCGGGCGCCCTACTCGCTCGGGCACTCACGCAGGGAGATGGGCGCCCGGCACTCGGCACAGCGGTAGTCCTGGCTGTCCAGCCCTGCCTCAGGGCAGATGCTCAGCTCGTACTCGGCCTGGTGGCTGACTTTGGAACGCACGCAGGGCTTAGAGATGAGGTTCAAACACTTGCTGTGACAACGGTAGTAACACCCTAGGTGGGGGGAGGACCAACAACAGGCTTCTTAGAAGGGGGGGTCATCCTGCAGCCCTGAAACCGTAGCAGGTCCAAGATGCCCGAGGTTCCCACCTGAGCCTTGCCCTGGATGTCGTGCAACCTTGCCCCCCCAACTCCAGCCTCACAAGTGTGGGGCCTACGTGCCATTCCCATCTGGATGCCCAAAGGGCATCAAACCCAAGTGTCTAAATGCAGTCCAGCTCCCGCTTAGCACACCCACCCCCCCTTCCCACCTGGGACCGCTCCAGCCCTCCACCCGCTGAGGCCATCGACAACGGTGCCGCCAGCCCCACGGCCTCTCACACCCACGTCCAGCCCTTCAGCCAGGGCTGTACGTGGCCCTGTCCCATCCCAACGCCCCACCCTCTGCTCATGGCCAGCGTTAAAAGCTGAGTAGGTCTTCGCCCACCTGTGGCCCCTGGTGCACCTACAGAGACGCCCCCGGCCATGTGAACCCACCTCTCCCACACCCCCTCCCAGGCACGGTGCTCCAGCCACACTGCTCTGTGCTGCTTCTTGGAGGCACTGGACACGCACTGACCCCAGGGCCTTTGCACAGATCACTCCCCTGCAGGAACATTCCTTCAGGATACACCCCAAGTCTGTGCTTAAATGTCACAAGATGCCCTATATTTTTTGTCTTTTTTTTTTTTTTTTTTTTAGGGCTGCACCTGCGCAGCCTATGGAGATTCCCAGGCTAGGGTTCTAAGTGGAGCCTAGGCCACAGCACAGCACAGCAATGCAGGATCCGAGCCGTGTCTGCAACCTACACCACGGCTCACGGCAACGCTGGAACCTTAACCCACTGAGGGGAGCCAGGGATTCGTTTCCACTGTCCCACGACGGGGATTCCGCAGGATGCCTTTTTATTCCACCCTAAAGTAGCACCCATCCCGTCTCTCCTTCCTTACTGTTCTTCGCCGTACTGTCCAGCTGCCACTTCACTGTGTCTGATTTCTCTTCCAGAAGAGCACCTCCAACGGGATGGTGTGCAACCATGGCAGTGTTTTCCTGCCCTGTCCAGCAGGGGAGCCACCAGCCCCATGTGGCTCCTGAGCACGTGGAACGTGGATAGTACAACTGAGAAGCCAGTCATTTATTTCAAATTCAAATTTGAGGAAGTTTCCATCATGGCTCGTGGAAACGTATCCATGAGGATGCAGGTTCGATCTCTGACCTCGCTCAGTGGGTTAAGGATCCAGTGTTGCCATGAGCCATGGTGCAGGTTGCAGGTGCAGCTCTGATCCCAAGTTGCTGTGGCTGTGGTGGAGGCCAGCCGCTACAGCTCCGATTCCACCCCTAGCCTGGGAGCTTCCATGTGCCATGGGTACAGCCCTAAAAAGCCAAAAAAAAGCAAGAAAGCAAGAAAGCAGGAGTTCCCGTCGTGGCGCAGTGGTTAACAAATCCAACTAGGAACCATGAGGTTGCGGGTTCGGTCCCTGCACTTGCTCAGTGGGTTAAGGATCCGGCGTTGCCGTGAGCTGTGGTGTAGGTCGCAGACGCGGCTCGGATCCCGCGTTGCTGTGGCTCTGGTGTAGGCCGGTGGCTACAGCTCCGATTTGACCCCTAGCCTGGGAACCTCTATATGCCGCGGGAGCGGCCCAAGAAATAGCAAAAAGACAAAAAAAAAAAAAAAGAAAGAGAGAGAGAGAGAGAGAGAGAGAGAGAGAGAGAGAAAGAGAGAAAGAGAGAAAGAAAGAAAGAAAGAAAGAAAGAAAGAAAGAAAGAAAGAAAGAAAGAAAGAAAGAAAGAAAGAAAGAAAGAAAGAAAGAAAGAAAAAGAAAAAACATTTGACTGGAAATGTGGTATGTGGACATGAGCCTGGTGAAGGCAGGCCTCTGGGTCCTGAGCCCTCGAACGCCACAGGGCCTGGGAAACTGAGAGCTCTGAGGGGGATTCACCCTCGCTCCCTGGGTGAGTACCTGACTGCCCCCCAGGAGCAGTTTGCTCCAGCTCACCTGTGCAGGTGTACCAGGCCTGGCCCCGCTCACCTGTGCAGGTGTACCAGGTCTGAATGAGTCCCCAGATGATGGTGTTGCACTTGTCACAGGTTTGCTTCACGCTCTTGCTCTTCTCCTTGTAGAAGCGGTGCTCGAGAAGGACTCGGATGTTGGGTTCATCCTCATTGGGGTCCTGGGGGAGGGCCAGGGAGGGGTGCCGGGTGAGCCGGGCGGACCGTCTCTCCCAGGCGGCATCTGGAGCTGAGGTGATGACTCTGCCCCAGGCCCCGGCCCGAGACCTTCACAACAGAACCCCCTGAAGATGCGTCAGGCCTGGACTGCCTCCGCCAGCATCCCTGGTGCGAAGAGCTGCCCCGGGGCCTCGTGAGGGCCAAGGCCACGAGAGCAGGGGTGGCAGGGCTTCTGCTGCCCTTCACACGTTGCTGGCTCCGCGCAAAGGCAGATGTTGCGGTGGGGGGAGTCTTGGACTCGCCAGGAACTGACAGAGCAACAAAAGAGGTGGCCCTGGCTTGTCCAGCACCAAGAGCTGCCACGTGGGGCCTGGGCCACCTGCAGTATTTCCACATGAGTAAAAGGAAGTCCACTTCCTTTGAACCACTGTATTTTGGGGTGTCTTACCCCACACCATAGCCTTACCTACGTTCAACTGAATATTCCAATTTGTAAATTCCCAGGATGAGCCCTGCAGGATGCAGCAGCACCTGGGATTCTGGCCCCTCCCGTTGTCGCCTTCAGGAAACCACCCCCACTCCGGCTCGAGGGGTTCAAGGTGGGACTCCCTCACCCACTTGCTCCATGAGTGGACGCATGACCTTGGACTGGCTCATCCACATGCAATGAGCAGAGAAGCAGCCTGCCCGGGGCCGGGGGCCCATCTCTCTCCCACCTTCCTGGGTGCCCTCACCTCCGCCCCTCAGCCCCGGCTGCCTTGTAGGAGGCGGGCCGGACCCACCTTCAGCTCCTGGAGCTTCAGCCGCAGGTGGACGAGCCGCACCACAGCGTCCTTCTGCTTCTCCGAGTGCTCGGGAAGCTCCAGGATGGCCTCCTTGCACTCCTGGATGGCCTGCCGCAGCTGCTGCACATCAGAGGCCAGGAACAGGCCCTGCCCGGGCAGGAAGCCAGCAGTCAGGTGCCTGCGTGCTCTCCTCAGTGGCCCGGCCCCGGAGCCCGCTGGGCGCAGAGTAGACCTCCTCGCCCCCTGCTCGGCCGGACGTCACGCAGGGCCCGAGGCCAGGGAAGATCGTGGCCAGGGCAGGGGCCTCCCCACACCAGCTGCCCCCGCCTGGACCTGGCCAGAGGCCACTCAGGGGCTTCCGGAGACGGAAATCAGGAAGTTTTTCAAACACAACTTCCTTTTTTGGAGTTCCCACTGTGGCTCAGCAGTAACGAATCCAACTAGTATCCATGAGAACGTGGGTTCCACCCTTGGCCTCGCGCCATGAGTCGGCAATCCAGCGCTGCCATGAGCTGCGGTGTAGGTTGCAGACACGGCTCGGATCCCACATTGCTGCGGCTGTGGTGCAGGCCGGCACCTGCAGCTCCCATTCCGCCCCTGGCCTGGGAACTTCCATACGCCACAGGTGTGGCCCTAAAAAGATAAAAACAAACAAACAAACAATGAAAAAAAACACACAACTTTCTCCTTTTAGAAATCCAGCGCCCTCTGTGTCGCTTTCACTTCTGCAGAGCTTCCTCTCGGGTGAAAGCAGAGAAATGCCACTCATCTGTCAGGAAGGAGAGGACGCGGCCTCTCGAGACACCCCAGCACCCCTGTCCCCGGGCCCAGCCCCTCTCAGTGACCCAGGGTGGGGCTTAGCGAAGCCCCTGCCGGAGGGAAAGGAGACGGGCCAGGTGTCTGAGCTGGGGGCTGGGGCTGCTCTCAGGCTCCTCCCCCAGCACCCAGAGGCTCCAAGAGACCAAGCGAGGCGGAGAGGAGACCCCGCTTGGAGACCAGAGGAGGAGGAGGGGCTCAGAAATGGCATAATAAAGACGCAACAGGAGTTCCTGGGGCTCCGTGGATCAAGGACCTGGCATTGTCACTGCAGCAGCTGTAGTGGCACAAGTTCGATCCCGGGCCCAAGTACTTCTACGTGCCGCTGGTGCAGCCAAAGGAAAAAAAAAAAAAAAGATGTAAGCACATAAATGAAATAGACATGGGTGTCGGCAGAGTGTAAAGCAGGAAGACCAGATACAAAATGACCAGCAAGGAGCTCCCACTGTGGCACAGTGGAAATGCATCCGGCTGGGAACCACGAGGTTGTGGGTTCGATCCCTGGCCTTACTCAGTGGGTTAAGGATCCGGCGTTGCCGTGAGCTGTGGTGTAGGTGACAGAGGCAGCTCGAATCCCACGTTGCTGTGGCTGTGGTGCAGGCCGGTGGCTGCAGCTCCGATTGGACCCCTAGCCTGGGAAGCTCCATATGAAGCAGGTGTGGCCCTAAAAAGCCAAAAAAACAAAAATAAAAACAAAAAAACAAACTCCAAAGTGAACAGCACATGAGGACTTAAGTCACATTTGAATGTTATTCTAATGTTTCTCCCAAATAAAAGTTGGGGACAGTTCACATAAAACGAAAAGATTTGAAACTTAAAAAACAATCATTAGAGCCTTTTTATTTAAAAAAAAAAAAAAAAAAAGCAAGGTTTCCATGGAAGAAAACACAGCACAGATAAAGGGGCCCGGCCTCACTGGGTTGGGGGTGCGGGGTGGGCAGGCCGCTGCCCCCTCCCTCCCTCACCCCCAGCACCATGGGGACAGGGCTGCCTGGGGCCCCAGGTCGAATCACTGCCACACACGCTCCACAGGAACTGGCACGTAGGGAGAGGAACAGCAGGCCAGGCTCCCAAACCCCAGGTCTGGCATGTCCCCCCAAGCAAGGAGATTGGGGGGTGGAAACCGGGGGTCACATAGCCTGAGCAGGGGGGTGACGAGGACACGGCTGGCTCCTCACGCTCTGGGGCACCTCATTCCTCCCCCAGCCTGTGGACCCCAAACCTTACCACCGGCCGGGCAAAGTGGTCCTCGGACAGGCCGAGATCCATCACGCGCTCTGGACAGCGGAACTCCGGTTCCCCAGGGGGCAGCTCGGGCAGGGCCTCTGGTGGGAAGGGCAGAAGAGAGTCAGACTGCTCAGCCGCAGGGGTGGGGGCGGTGGGGGGCACAGGAGGTGCTGCGGGCAGCAGGGCCCGTGCTGGCCTCGGCCCTGTTGCATTCGCAGAGGAAGCCTTGTGCTTGTGCAGACAGGGAGCCACTCAAAACTGTATTACAGAAGCTGCGCTCGAATTCTACAGCACAGGCTCCTGCGTGGGACGTGGATGCAAGAAAGGCCGCCTGAAGCCCACACAGCAGGATTCCTGGGCCCCCGTGGATTCAGGCCCCTCACCCTGCCGGCTCTCCCTGAGGCTTGGGGCCCCGGGACCCCCCGACCTCCATGGGCCTGGACCTCTACAGGCCCCTCCAGCTCCTAACCTCTCACCCTGCAGATCCCAGCGCCCGTTCACGCCCCCACTTCCCCGGGGCGAGTGCCTGCTGTGTGTTGCGCCCTGAGACACAGCGGTGACAAGACAGTCACAGATCCCGCCCTCAGGAGTGTTCCTCCTAACGGGGTAGAAAAGCCAGCGTGCTCCCCGCCCCCCGCGCCACGGAGGAAGCGCCCGGCGCCCCAGGGTCAGGCCTTGCGCGCAGGCCTCCGCCACGCACCCACCTCCGGCTCTGGCGTCCAGGGCCTCCTCGCCAGCCCCCCGCTCATGCTGCTGTGGCCCCCGCTGCTTGTCGAAGGGGTTGAGGTGCACCTGCCGGAACCGGGCCAGCTTCTCGTCATATTCCATAGCACCCCGCCTGTGGGGCGAGCAGAGGTGGGCGTCCAGCTCCCAGGCTCCCCGTCCCCTCCCCTCCCCTCCCAGGGTTTCAGAGGGGACCCTTGACCCCTGTCACTCCCCCAGGAGGCTCAGGGCGGAATGTCTGCCCTCCGCAGCTCCATCCTCTGCCCTGTCCCCAGGCCCCATGGCCCCACCCCCTCAGGGGCTGGGTGATCTGCTGAGGGGGTACCTGGGGGGGGGGCAGAGAGTCAGAAACCAGAACCCTGACTCCCAGCACCAGCCCCTGGGACCCCACCTGCTGCCTCACTGCAGGAGGAAAGGCCTGAGCAACAGGGCTGCCTGGCCACCCAAGGGGCTCCTTTCCTGCCAGAGAACCTGCCACCCGCGCAGCACAAGGATCAGGGCTCCGTCACCTGCACTGTGGCCCTGGGCAGGGCCCGCCAGGCCAGAGCCCCGTGACGAGGCCCCCATGGATGCCAGTGCGTCACTGTGCGGGCCAGGCTGGCACTTCACCGGCCTGGGTTCTGGCTGATGCCCCACGGGGCCTGAGCCCACACCTCGGGACCCAAGGCAAGAGGCAGGAAGGGCCTGGTCCGCAGCCTGGCACTGCTTTCCCCCAGCCACAGACCAGCAGCCTCGGACACAGGGAGGAAGGGGACCAACTCAACTAGCCAGGCCACTTTCCTGAGCGGCCCTCAGTCCCCAGGGTGCAAAGAGCTCCCAGGAGGTGGTGGGGATGTTTTTAAAGCTTTGCAGCGGGTTTTGCTTTCCTCGTGAGTCTGGATCATTCGCGGTTGTAAGAGGCAGTCCTATGACCCCTATCTGCCTGCACCCACGGCATATGGAGGTTCCCAGACTAGGGGTCTAAGGGGAGCTGTAGCCGCCGGCCTAGACCAGAGCCGCAGCAATGCCAGACCCGAGCCGCATCTGCGACCTAAGCAACGCGGGATCCTTAACCCACCAAGCAAGGCCAGGGATCCAACACACACCCTCACGGCTCCTAGTCGGATTCGTAACCACTGTGCCACGACGGGAATTCCTGTTTTGTTTTTTTGTTTAGGGCCCCACGTGCAGCATATGTAAGTTCAAATCGGAGGTGCAGCTGCCGGCCTACACCACAGCAACGCCAGATCCGAGCTGCACCTTCAGTGACTTACACCACAGCTTGAGGCAACACTGGATTCTGGACACTGAGCAAGGCCAGGGATCGAACCTGTATCCTCACAGATACTAGTTGGGTTCTTAACCTGCTGAACCACAATGGGCACTCCCTGCTCCCACTGCTGCTGTTGTGGTTTTTTTTTTTGGCTTTTAGGGCCATACCCGTGGCCATGGGTTCCCAGACAAGGGGGTCCAATCAGAGCTACAGCTGCCAGCCTATACCACAGTCACAGCAAGGCCAGATCCGAGTCAAGTCTGCGACCTACACCACAGCTCACGGCAACCCTGGATCCTTAACCCACTGAGTGAGGCCAGGGATCGAACCCACAACCTCATGGTTCCCAGTCGAATTCATTTCCGATGCGTCAGGACGGGAACTCCCTGTTCCCACTGTTTTAATAACTTTCCAGGTCTGGATTTTCTCTGATAGTGGAGAAGACTGAATTTTCACTTATCTCATGATTTCTCAGCTCCCTGCAGCTAGATGTGGTCATGTGATTATGTTCTGACCAATGGGATGTGAACAAAAAGATTTTGAGCCTTCTGGGAACTCTTCTTAAAAGGTAGGACTGCCCCTATTGAGCTTTTCCTGCCTCTTGCTGCCTGGGATGCAGATATAAAGGGTGGAGCTGGAGCAGCCACCTTGGGCTGTGAGACAGAAGCCCTGAGCTGCAAATCTCCTGGCTTCATTCAAGTGAGACAAGCATAAACTCCTGCTTCAACCACTGTTATTGGGAGGACGATTTCTGACTCTTGCAGCCAAAACAGATTCTAACTGCTAACACCCACAGCCTTATGGTAATAAGACGAATGGACCCTCTTCAAATCGCAGCTCTGTCAGCTCCAAGCTGTGTGACCTTGGGCAAAGGCCTAAACCTTTCTTAGCTTTTCTTTTTATTTTTTTACTTTGATGCTACGCCCATGTCATGTGGAAATTCCCTGGCTAGGGACTGAACCCCCACCCCAGCAGAAACCCCAAGTCACAGCAGAGACAACACCAAATCTTCAACCCACGGAGACACCAGGGAACGCTTGGCTTTGCTTAGGAGTTCTCATGTTCGAATGGGGAAAATAACAGTCCTCACCGCACAGGGTTACAGATTAAATTCGTTAGGACAAAGTTCTCAGTACCTTGGCCAAAAATAAATACCAGCTGCCATCTGCTGTTATCACTGTCACTATTAAGAATCAGACCGGCCTGATTCAATGTTGTCTCTTGCCATAAATAAGGGAAAACACACTGCCTCCCGCCCGGAGTGGGGGCAGAACTAAAAGGACTGGCATATGTGGCAGTGAAGCCCGAAACCCAAAGTCGCTGTAGAGGAAACTGTGTCTGACACCATGTGACGAGCAGCCCGACCCCAGGAGACTGAGGTGGGGGCCCGGGAGGTTCCCCTGAGAAACCTCCCAGCATTTTAAAATATGGCCAGGGGAGTGCCCTGGTGGCCTTGTGGTTAGGACCCAGCGCTCTCCCTGGGCACTGCAAGTTCAATCCTGGTCTGGGAACTGAGATCCCACGTCCAAAAAAGCTACCACTGCAGGCCATAGCCAACATTCTTTAAAATTAAATTAAAAAAATATATATGGCCAGAGAAGCTCAAAGAAGGAAACACCTCCCCGCTCCCGGCAGGGCTCCTGGGGCTCCAGTTCCTTCAGGAAAAGCAGCTCTCATTAACCTCGCCACAGGCGGTCAGCAGGGGTGTGGAGGCCGAGGAGGGCAGAGAAGTGGGGTTGCCCATCTCTCCCAGCCTGTTTCCCCCCTGCCAAAGTGCACAGTCCAGGGCAGAAGGACGCCACTGACACGTGGGCCCAGCAATGAGGGCGTGGGGGCTGCCTCTGCAGGAAGCACCACCACCCTCACCACCCCACCAGGCACGCCCCACAACAAGCCCTGCACCCGGAATTCAGGCCGGGTCTCCCAGGGGCAGGCAGGAAGGTGGACACTCAGACGAAAGGACACCAGTCCTCGGCCCCCCTCCAGAGACCGCCTCTCTGGGGGTGTGGACTTTGCTTTAAAGGAAACCTCAGGATGAAGCCCAGGGCTCTGGGGCACCTGCGTCAGCCTCCCACACCCCGGCGCCGGGCTCCAAGAGGTCCTGTCATCACCCCTGCTGCCACCAGGGGCTCCCGGGCTCCTACCTGCTCACACCTGGAAGGAGGCCCACCGGGACCGCTCTGGGCGCAGGGCCTGTGTTACTGTCCCTTTAAGGAGCCTGAGTCACCGAAGCCTTGCGCCACCTCCTCGAGGAGGACAGCCCCACCCTTCCCCCACAACAACAACACACACGCCCAGGACCCTGCGCCCCCCCCCCCCCCCGCCCATTTCACAGACTGGCCCGGCCCCCCCGCACAGGGTGGCCCTGTCTCGGGGGACCCTCCCCCCCCCCCCCGCCCCGGGCCTCACGGATCCTACGACAACGCCTGTCGACAGCCGGAAGCAGTGACAGTGTCACCTGGGGTGGCCACGTCCACCAAACCCCGCCGGAGCAGGGTGGAGACAGCTGAGGTCACCAGCCCCCTGTGCCACCCAGGGAGGGGCCTGGCGGCCCAGAGTCCCGCTGTGCGCCCCGGCGGGGCCTCGGCGGGGCCTCGGCGGGTCCCGGGGCCCCGGCGTCCGCGCGGGAGAGCCCCCCCACCCCGGCCCCGGGCTCCAGGCCGGCGCCCCGGCCCCCGGCCCCCGGCCCGCGCCTCCCGCCCCGCGCTCACCTGACCGCCGCCGCCGCCGCCCCCGCTACATCGTGGCCGCGCCCTCGCTGCGCTGGAGCCGCCGCCGCCCGCTGCTGCCGCCTGCGGCCCGGAGGCGCACGGCAGCCGCGAGGCCGCACCCCCAGCCGACGCGGAGGCCGCACGTCCCACTCCGGGAACTGGGCCCGCGGGGTCCCCGCTGTTCAGGACCGGGGGGAAGAGGAAGTCCCCTTGGGGCTCTGACGGTGCAGACTCGACCCCTGGCCGGGGAAGCTGCATGCGCTGCACGTGCAGCCCCAGAAAGCAAAAAAATAGATGGTGTGAAATAAAATTCCTACTTCACGGCAAGACAAGAAAAATTTCAACAGCAGCTCTGCCCTTGGGCCTCTCGCCCCTCGCTGTGCCCGGAGGACCCGCATTTCTGCGTCCACCCGCCCCCCCCCGCCCCGCCCACATGGCAGGAATGCCTGCTCAGCTACCAACAGCCACGTTTTCCCAGCTCCAGCATCAGGAGCTTAGATCTGGATTGTGTCAAGTGTCAGTAATACGTCATTTGATGTCCAGCCCTCTGTCGTAAAAAACTGCCATAACCGACTGACTTCTAATGGGCAGAACTGTCCTCGGAGCTTTCTAGATGCTCTTCCCGGGTTATAATTCTCAAATTTGGCTCGAATAAAGTTTCCAGCTTTTTGGAATTCCCATCGTGGCTCAGTGGAAACGAATCTGACTAGTATCCATGAGGTTGCAGGTTCAACCCCTGGCCTCGCTCTGTGCGTTAAGGATCTGGCGTTGCCGTGAGTTGTGGTGTAGGTCGCAGACTCGGCTCGGATCCCGAGTTGCTGTGGCTGGGGTGTAGGCTGCCGGCTGCAGCTCCAATTCGACCCCTAGCCTGGGAACCTCCATGTGCCAAGAGTGAGGCCCTAAAAAAAAAAAAAAAAAATTCAACTTCTCAGATCTACTGTTTAATTTTCTATTCACAATGGTAAGGAAGGGGACTGCATTTTCTAGATTTTTCCTTAATCACAAAAGTCCTAATTTAAATCAAAAGCAAACGTTCTTTTTAAAAAAGCTGGTATTTAGGAATTCCCCTGTGGCTCAGCAGGGTAAGGATCCTGCGGTGGTCACTGCTGTGGCTCTGGTTACAGCTGTGGCACAGGTTCAGTCCCTGGCCTGGGAACTCCCACATGCCGTGGGCACGGCTGGAAACAAAACTGGCATTTAATCTTCTTTTAAACCCTGGGAGCTGAGGGAAAAAAGGAAGAGGGGACCTCTGTGCAGTCAGCTTCCAGCTACCTGACCCCGTGCGGCCTTCGCAGCTGGCGAGGGGAGGAGGTGCTCCAGTTCTTCCCCCTCGCTGAGGACACCGGAGGCCCAGCGGGGCTTCTCAGCAGCGGCACAGGAGTCGAGGAAGCCCCGTCTGTCTTCACCACCCTCCACCACCCCCATGTCAGAAACGAAGGGCTAGAGTTCCCATCATGGCTCGGTGGTTAACGAATCCAACTGGGAAACGTGAGGTTGCAGGTTCAATCCCTGGTCTCGCTCAATGGGTTAAGGATCCGGCGTTGCCGTGAGCTGTGGGGTAGGTGGCAGACGTGGCTTGGCTCCTGCATTGCTGTGGCTGTGGCGTGGGCCGGCGGCTGCAGCTCCGATTCCTCCCCTAGCCTGGGAACCTCCATATGCCGCGGGAGCGGCCCTAGAAAAGGCAAAAAGACAACAACAACAAGAAGAAACCAAAGGCTGCAGCAAGAGTTTTGTTTGCTTTCTGCACAGCTTTGGGGCCTAGGACACTGCCTGGATACGTGGGTGCCTAGTGACAGGGCCTGAGGGAGGGACAGTCCCCAGGAGAGGAAGAATGTTCCACCTGGCAGGGGCCCACTCCCACGGTGACACAGCAGGGAGCAGGCAGAACCCGAGGAGCCAGATAGACGCTAAGCAAAGAAGCCGGTGAGTAGCAGGTGTGACGCTCAAGAAGCAAATAAGCAGGATGCCAAGTGTATGAAAAGCTGGGGAGGAGGACATGCCAAGCCCCAACGCGGAGGAAGCAGAGGACCGCGGGCAGCCGGCAAGGGCCCAAAGCCGGATGTGTGAACGCCTGGAGCCCACGGGGCCAAGGTTCGCAGAATAGAACTCAGGTCGCGTGGCCAGAAAGGTGCAGAGAGAGGGGATTGGAGGTGGGAGGGGTCGTGGGTCAAGGTGAACACTCTGGCTTTTTTTTTTTTTTGGCTTTTTAGGGCCACACCTGTGGCATACAGAGGTCCCCAGGCTAAAGGTCCAATTGGAGCGACCGCTGCGGCCTGCGCCACAGCCGCAGCCACGCAGGATCTGAGCTGCGTTTGCGACCTACACCATGGCTCACGGCAACGCTGGATCCTTAACCCACAGAGTGAGGCCAGGGATGGAACCCGCAACCTCATGGTTCCTCGTCGGATTCATTTCCACTGCGCCACGACAGGAACTCCCACGCTTGGGCCTTGATGGTGGTGCGAGACTCGGTCACTGCAGTGGCAGCACCAGGCCTAAACCCTCTGAGCCACCAGGGGCCTCTGCGAGCTTCTTCTCGCCTCAGGGCTTTGTTGAGGTGTAACCGACATGCAGCAAACGGAGCGTTGAAGTGCACCGTCGGATCCGTCTTGACACATGCATACACCCCACAGACTATGGCTCTCATTAAAATGAGAGGTCCCCCGGGCCCTGTGGCCACCCCTCCCTGTCCCCACTTCTGTCCCCAGCACCCATGGCCCTGCTTTCTCGGTCTGGGGCCTGCTGGTCCAGTGTTAGCATGACCTTGGTGATGCTGGACTTCTTTTTGTTAATCTTTGTTCTCGGCCTTTCCCACAACCGTCACTCTCCCTCCCCCGTGGCAGCTAGAAGGAGCTCAGGTGTGTGACACGCACTGGCAAACAGAGGAATCCTGGGGAGACTCTACGCTGACCTTATAAATGCTTCTGCGGGATGAAAATACAGCCTCCTCCTCCAGAGGCCTTCAGAGAAGAAGAGAGAGAAACGTCCAGACACGCCCACACGGGCTTGGGGGCCAGGCAGTCCTGCTCCATGGCTGACCCCTCCTGTTTAGCCTCAGGGCAGTGGCAGTAGCCTTGCCACGTGGCGCCATCAAAGGGAGGGCCTTGACCACTTCCAGCAGGGTCCAGCTGTGTGACGGCCACCACCCTGGAGCCCCTGGGGACAAGCTCGCTGGCTGGTGAGCTCGGAAAGCCTCCATTTGCTCAGATGGAGCCTGGATACAGATCACAGAAAGTGCTGGGCAGTAACCACAGGTCAAGTGCAATGAACCTGCAAAAGTGACTTTTCCTTTCTTTTCTTCCTTTTCGGCCGCCCCGCAGCATGTGGAGTGCCGGGGCCAGGGATCAGATCCGAGCCGCAGTGTCCGACCTGCACCACAGCTGTGGCGACGCTGGATCCTTAACCCACGTGCTGGGCTGGGGATTGAACCTGCGTCCCAGCACTCCCGAGACACCACTGATCTTGTGCAACAGCAGGAACTCCCAGCTTTTCTAAGTCAGCACTAAAGGTGCTCTCAGTTCATTTGGGCACCATAACAAGGTACTGGGTGCTGTAACTAAGTACTGGGTGCTGTAACTAAGTACTGGGTGCTGTAACATGGTACTGCGTACCATAACAAGTTACTGGGCGCCTTAAAAAAGTACTGGGCACTATAGCAAAGTACTAGGGGCTCTAACAAAGTCCTGGGTGCCATACAAAGTAGTGGGTGCTGTAACAAAGTCCTGGGTGATTTACAAGCCACAGACATTCACTTCTCCTGGTTCTGGAGGCTGGAGGCTGGGGTCGGGGTGCTGGCCTGCTTGGGTGCTGTGAGGGCCCTCTACTGGCTGCAGATGGCAGTTTGCTCCTTGTGTCCTTGCGTGGCGAGGGGGCTCTGTGGGCCTCTTTTATGAGGGCCTCATGCCAGCCAGCAGGCTCCAAGCTTGGGACCTCACCCCTCCAACACCAGCCACCGCATAGGGGTGAGGACTTCACCCTCCGTGGTGATGCAGCGCTGAGACACTCACGGACTGGGAAACCGTTCTTGCCATCAGACTGGGGGTGACAGCTCTCTGCCTCCTGCCTGGAGCATCTGTGTCACCGGGTCACATGGCCCAGGGCAGCCCAGGTGTGCCTCTCAGCTGGAGGGCCTGCACCGCAAAGTTCTGGTCTGTGTTAAGTCTGTGTCTCCCCAGGAAACGGGACCCTGGGCAGCTCCCAGGTCCGGCTCCGAGGTGGGCGTCTTCCCACAGAGCCCACAGTGTGAAACCGAGCCCACGCAGGTCTCCACCCTTGCTCCAAACCTCATGCAGCCCTGGCCCGCCTTCCATCTGGGAGAACCCCAACTGTGCGGACAGTGACGCCTGCAAAGTGACCCTCACAGGCTGGGCTTTGTCTGTGCCCAGTAGGTGCACACACTCACTTATTATCGTCTAAGCCAGTAGTTTTCTAAGAATTTCAAGAGCAGAGGTCTCTTTTTTCCCGCTTTTTTTAGGGCCACACCCGCGGCATATGGAGGTTCCCAGGTTAGGGGTCCAAAGGGAGCTGCAGCTGCTGGCCTACGCCACAGCCACAGCGAGGCCAGACCCCAGAGCCGTGTCTGCGACCTACACACCAGCTCATGGCAAGGCTGGATCCCTGCCCCACTGAGCGAGGCCAGCGATCGAACCCGCATCCTTATGGATGCTACTCAGGTTCATTTCCACTGCGCTGCAGTGGGAGCTCTTCTTCTTCTTCTTCTTTTAATGACTGTGTGGAAAGTAACATGAGGTCTCTTCTGTCGGAGGAAATCTTGGTGCCTCCACTTTGCTCCCGCGCCCCTTCCTGCGACCCCCTCCTCGTCCCCTCTTCTCCCAGGAACAACCTGTCTCAAATGAGCCAACGGGAAGGACGTGCGCCCTGACCGGACCCACAGGAAGGGGACAGGGACATCGCCCGTGCTAGGGACAAGCGGGGGGGGGGTCCTTAGTTCAGCGAGCGCGCTTTCTGGAGCACCCGCGCCCCTCTGCACAAGTCAGGAGCCTTGTCCGTCACTTCTCCCCCGTTCATGGGTCCCGTTTCTCGACGCTGACGGTCCGAGCCAGTCCCCAGCATCTACGTGGAATGCCACCTCCTGAAACAGGCGTGGGCTATAATCTCTGCAGCTGGGCCATTGCCCTAGAGAAAGCGCCTGCCACATGGAGAGGGGCAGACTCGAGGGTTCTCTTCCACTAGACACTCACTGTCCCCTCCCCAGGCCGTCATCCCCAGGGGCAACAGGAACCCTCCCGACTGCAGCCCTGCGCTTTGCAGCTGCTGTCCGTGGGCAGCTCTGTCTGACTCCACGCCTCAGCTTCTTTGTCTGTAAGCAACTGCCTCACAACTCTGCCCTGATGTGCGACCTGGTGGCTGAAGGGTTCGAGGCTGCCTGGCCCCCAGGACAGGCCCTGCTGTGGGGACAGTCCAGGCTACCAGATTCCATAACTGAGAAGTAACTGCTCAGCATAAACGTGTCCCCAAGTGCAACGTTATTCTGCGTTTATCTGAAATTCCACTGTAACCGGGCACCGTGTGTTTGCTCTGGCAGCACTGCCTCTGGGTGTGGGCCATCTCCTGGCAGCCCTGTGTGCTGGCCAGGGTGAGGGCGAGGAACGTGCCCAACCCTGGATGCCCCTGGACAATGGCCCAGGCGGAAAGGGGCAGGTGGACCTGAGGACAGCCGATGTGCTAGTGGCATCCACACTGGCGGGTCCTGGGAGGCTCAGGTGGGACTGCGTAGACCCTGGGCCGCTCCTCCTGCCCCCTCGTGGCCATGCAGGCAAGCTCCCGTCACTGACAGTAACAGGTATTCAAGAGCTAACACGTACGGCTTTTATTATAGGCCACATGCTGTTCTAGCCACTTTCTGAGGCTATTCCTGTTTTCAGGCTGCACAGCCAACCGCTCTGAAACGCAGTGACACAAAGCAGACGCTCCCAGCGCTCGGAGGGCTGTGGGTCAGGAATCCTGCAAGGGCCTGTGTTTGCCCAGCTCAAAGAACCAACGGAAACAGCCATGGCTGAGTGGGGAGGGGTCTTACCTGTCGGAGGCAGGGTCCTGGGGCGACTCCCCACCGTCTGCAGAATGGTCTTCGCTGGCCGAGGGGCGCAGATGGCCAGTTATAGGGGAAGTCCTGCCAGGTTTCCAGCAAACAAGGGAAACCAGCAAGGGGCACGCTCCTGGCCGCCCTCTTGCTGGCGGGGGCAAGGGCATGGGAAGTCAGTTTCAGGTGGGTGAGGTGAGGCGGGCGCGCGGAGAGCCTGTGGGTGCCTGACCGTGCACCAGGGCTGGCTTGTCTCTGTGCACAGCATCCTCCATGCGGGGTGAGGATCCTGGGAACTAAATTGCTTCTCCTGGGAACAGCGCTGGAGGCTCCTGGGCACCAGCGGGAGAGGAGGGAGGGTGGAGGAGGGAGAGCTCAGAGCAGCAGGGTCCTAGGTTCCGTCAGTGCTGCAGCCGGAGGGGGCAGGGCGGCCCAAGGAGCCCAGCTTCCCCCAGGTGACGTGAGCCAGGACGGAGGAGTCACGAGTGCAGGCTCAGGAGGAAGTGTGATTTCTGGCCATGGTGAGCCAAGTGGGCGGCCCACGGCCTGGGCAGGCACTCACGTCCTTGCACCTGGCTTCTGGCCTCCTTGCCGAGGCTTAACAGGGTACACGTGCCAGCCCTCAGGAGAGACCCCGCAGGTGACTCAAGTCTTTGGGGGTCGCCAAGCCCCTTGAGAACCTGCGCCATGGATGTCCCACCCCCCAGGCGTGTGGAGGCCCTGGCCCTGCGAGGCCCCCGTGGAGTTGGGGTGGAGGCAGAATATTAGCTCAGGTGGTCAGCACAGGAGCGGGGGCTTCTGACGCCTTCTTTGATGTGGCCGTCGCTGAACACGTGTGGCTTAGTAACGTCCCCACAGGCCTTGTTTACCGCAGGGAGGGCACCTACGCCCAGAGGCCATGAGTCCCTAATCCCCTGCGGCTCAGTGTACAGGATGAAAAGGACAAAGAAACTAGGAGGCTTATAGGACACTTCCACCCCTAGGACCCCACTGGGCAAGGGCTGGCATGGGTAACCGACTAAGGCCAGCGGGAGCAGACCACATCTCTCTGGACTCCACGTTGGTACCCGCCTCCCCCACTTTAAGGGATTAAAAACCCCTATAAGACAATAGAGAAGGGGGGGGCTCTTCTCCCCGCTCCCAGCAACCCTGGGAGCCGTCTGCTTTCCTTTAGTAAGAACCCTCCCTGCTTGCGCCTCTGTGCTCGCGGAGTTCGTTCTTTGACCGGCGTGAACAAGAGCCCGGATTCCGGTACCACCGTTCTGGCACCAGGGTCAGGCCCTCACCCAGCAGGGTCAGATCCCCACGGTGCAACCTGGCCGCTGGTACATGAGGAGGGCAAGCGGCCAGCGCTCCAGGCCTTGCAGCTGGCCAGCCAGGCAGAGCAGGCGCCCCGAGGCATGGCTCCTGGCAGAGCTGGGCTGCCTCAGGGCCCAGGCCGGGAGGGACATGGGGCCTCGGTTCCCTGGCTACCAGCCCCTTCCGCCTCTTTCTGCGCAGGTGAGGTGCGAGGGTGCTCCTGCTGTGTCCCGGCAGGAGCTGGGCTCGGGGAGAGCCCAAAGCTTCGGTGGGGGTCGGGTGGCGGGGCAGCCTGAGTGCCGCAGGTCTAGGCCCGTCCAGCTCTGCACAGGCAGCACCTCCAGTTCCACGTCTCTCCAGCAGGGAGAAGGGAGTCGCCAAGTTGACCCACTTTCAGCCAGAAGCCAGGTGCCCTGCAGCCGCAAGAAATGACCTCCAGGGGGCGCACGAGACCCAAACTTCGCTCCCAGCCTGGCCAGCACCGCAGCCGCTCTGGCCACCACTCGCCGGCCCCCACCAGCCCTTCCCTAGGGCCCAAGCCCCAGCCTCCAGCACAGCACATTTTCTGGCACGGCCCCCACCTCCTCCAACACCACGTCCAGGAGCCCCCAGTGGCTGTGCCCAGACACCTGCAGGTTCCAAGCACAGGCCCGTCCCAACCCCCACCCAGGCGACAGCGCCGCTCTGCCCGGCAACCTTGGCCCTCCCATCTGCCCCTCCTCCCGCTCTGGTCCCCAACGTCCCAGAATAAATGTCCAGCACCAGGCAGGGGTACCTGACAGCCATAAATTTATTAAGTATCCCCCCGAAATATAAACACAAGCCGGTAAAAAAATGAAACAAACCATAAAACATCAGGCCTGGAGCGGACAGTAAAGCAGACACAACGGGCCACACACAACGGAAATGACCGATGGTGGAGGATGGCTGGGTGGACTCGGGCGGGGCAGGGATGCTGCAAATACTGCAGGACGAACACTCGGGGGCCCTGGGGCGACGCGCTCGGGCCTGGTGGGGCGCGGGCGGGCTGTGTCGGGGGTACGCGGCTGGGGGCAGACCTCGGGGTCCTGGCCGTGCCACGCCCCCCGCCCGGCTGCCTCACTTGGGGCCCTGGGCCTCGGACTCCTCCTCGTCGTCCTCGTACATCTCGCCCTCCTCGTCGGCCGTGGCGTCCTGGTACTGCTGGTACTCGGACACCAGGTCGTTCATGTTGCTCTCGGCCTCGGTGAACTCCATCTCGTCCATGCCCTCGCCCGTGTACCAGTGCAGGAAGGCCTTGCGCCGGAACATGGCCGTGAACTGCTCCGAGATGCGCTTGAACAGCTCCTGGATGGCCGTGCTGTTGCCGATGAAGGTGGAGGACATCTTGAGGCCGCGCGGCGGGATGTCGCACACGGCCACCTTCACGTTGTTGGGGATCCACTCCACGAAGTAGCTGCTGTTCTTGCTCTGGATGGCCAGCATCTGCTCGTCCACCTCCTTCATGGACATGCGCCCTCGGAAGACGGTGGCCACGGTCAGGTAGCGGCCGTGGCGCGGGTCGCAGGCGGCCATCATGTTCTTGGCGTCGAACATCTGCTGCGTGAGCTCGGGCACCGTCAGCGCGCGGTACTGCTGGCTGCCCCGGGCGGTGAGCGGCGCGAAGCCGGGCATGAAGAAGTGCAGGCGCGGGAAGGGCACCATGTTCACGGCCAGCTTGCGCAGGTCGGCGTTGAGCTGACCCGGGAAGCGCAGGGAGGTGGTGACCCCGCTCATGGTGGCCGACACCAGGTGGTTGAGGTCCCCGTAGGTGGGCGTGGCCAGCTTGAGGGTGCGGAAGCAGATGTCGTACAGGGCCTCGTTGTCGATGCAGTAGGTCTCGTCCGTGTTCTCCACCAGCTGGTGGATGGACAGCGTGGCGTTGTAGGGCTCGACCACCGTGTCCGACACCTTGGGCGAGGGCACCACGCTGAAGGTGTTCATGATGCGGTCGGGGTACTCCTCGCGGACCTTGCTGATGAGCAGGGTGCCCATCCCGGAGCCCGTGCCGCCCCCCAGAGAGTGGGTCAGCTGGAAGCCCTGCAGGCAGTCGCAATTCTCACACTCCTTCCGCACCACGTCCAGGACCGAGTCCACCAGCTCCGCGCCCTCCGTGTAGTGACCTTTGGCCCAGTTGTTGCCAGCCCCACTCTGACCTGTTTGGGGGCCAGGGGGACAGAGACCGACCGGTCAGACCTCCGGCACCTGCCTGGATACCCCGCCCCGGCGGGCAACTGCCTGCCCGCCTGCCCTCCAGGAAGCGAGGCTGCCCACACCTTCTCCCTCCCTCCCTCCACGGCCCTTAGCTCCAGCCATGCTGTGCGCTGGCGACCCCTCTGCCTGGCGCCCAGTGTCATGGGCTGTGGACAGAGACTGAGTGCCTGGAGGTGTGGCTCCTGCTCTGCTTCCTGAGGGGATCCTGGGGGGTCCACCCACCCTCTGGCCAGCTCTACGGGAAGCTAAACTACAACCCCCTGCAAGCCCTTGCAGCTTGGGGTCGGGATGAGGGCTGGGCCCCTCGGTTGGGCTGCTGAGCTCTGGAGGTGGAAGTGGAGCGTGGGCCTCCTCCTGTCGCTGTGTGCGCACCCAGGGCCCCGGCACCAGAGTCACTGGCGTGAGGGCCGCTGACCGCCTGACCGTGGCAAAGCTGCATGCTCAGCCCCGGGTCTGCCCGCCCAGCTCGCACACGGTCCTGGAAGCTCAAGTCTGGTTCACACATTGCTCTGCCTGAAATCACAAGTGGTTTCCGTTCCCTGCACAGAACCCCTTCTCTGGGCCCCCGTCGCTGGCTACGCGTAGCAGAGATCAGTGCTGCCTTGCTGGTCAGGACCTGCGGTGACTCTGCCTTCGTTTCTGCTGCCTTGGGTTTGCCTGCCGTGGGTCCCCCTGAAAGGGTGGGACGGGGGCAACTCACCGAAGATGAAGTTGTCAGGCCTGAAGAGGTGCCCGAAGGCCCCAGAACGGACGCTGTCCATGGTCCCCGGCTCCAGGTCCACCAGGATGGCCCGAGGCACATACTTGTGAGCTGAGGGAGGGAGGCTCATGGGGTCACAGGTCGAGGCACTCTCCCTGCCCCCCACCCCAGCCTCATGCTCCTCTCCCTGAGAGCACAGACTCAGGGTCACAGGGGCCGGAGCTGCGCGTGCAAGGGGTCACGGGTGACGCCTGGCCGGCCACGACCAAGCCCCAGGTCCATCGGGGGAGGCCAGTGTGAGGCCAGTTCGCCAAGGACACCATTTCACACCAGCTGCTGAACAACCCCTGTCTGACCATGCCTGTCTGTCTGGCTCTGGACTGTCCTGGGGCCCCTGACGGGGCTTTGGGCCCTGCCCAGCCCAGCCCTTTCCGCAAGACTGCGCATGCGTCCGTGGCCATGAGACACATGGGCTCTCACTAGGGTGGTGGTTTACGAGGGCTGCTTGTCTTTACTCCGCGTCTCCCGTTACACCCGCCCCCCCGACAGGTGGTCGGAGATGCCGGGACCCAGCGGGCAAGCCCCCCACCCCGCGAAGACGGGGCTCACAGGAGGCCTCGTTGTAGTAGACGCTGATGCGCTCCAGCTGCAGGTCCGAGTCCCCCACATAGTTGCCACTGGGGTCTATGCCGTGTTCATCGCTGATCACTTCCCAGAACTGCAGGGGAACAGAGCGTCAGTGGCTGCTCGGACCCGCCAGGACCTTTCCCTCCACCAGCCGCAAAGCCCTGGTACAAGACAGGGGGTCTAGGAGTTCCTGTCGTGGCGCAGTGGTTAACGAATCCGACTAGGAACCATGAGGTTGCGGGTTTGATCCCTGGCCTCGATCAGTGGGTTAAGGATCCGGCGTTGCCGTGAGCTGTGGTGTAGGTCGCAGACGCGGCTCAGATCCCGCATGGCTGTGGCTGTGGTGTAGGTCGGCAGCTACAGGTCCGTTTCAACCCCTAGCCTGGGAACCTCCATGTACCTCAGGGGCGACCCTAGAAAAAGGCCCCCCCCCCAAAAAAGAGGGGTTTGGACCCAGAGCCTGCACTAGTCTCTTTGAATGACTTTGAAGAAGAGCCCCTGGAGCTCCCTGGTGGCAGCTCTGGCGTCACTGCAGTGGCTTGGGTTGCAGCAGTGGCACAGAGTCAATCCATGGCCTGGGACCTTCGGAATGCTGCACGTGCAGCCAAAAAAAAAGAGCCTCAAGCTCTGTCCTCTGTAAGAAAACTGTCATAAACACACACGCCCGTCCATGGACACTGGAGCCCCCAGGGTGGTCTGTACCTGCTGGCCAGGGACCTCGGACGGTCCACTTGTCCACGAGGGAGGTCGTCGTAAACCCCCTCTTGGGTTGTGCCCCAATTCCCTCTTTTCCGATGAGAAAGCGGGGGCACAGAGAGGGCAGAGATGCCTCCAGTGAGCGACAGGGACTCGGTCAAGGACATGCGTGCCCCTCAGTGTCTGGGCAAAGGATGTCCAACGACAGGGCCTCGCAGTGGCCAGCACATCGCAGCCTCGGGCCCTGGGTGGGGAACGACTTGTCTCCGGTGGCCCGGTCTGTCCAAGCGGACGCACTGCAGCCCCATCATCCAGGGCTCCCCCTGCCACCGACCCCTTCCTGTCCTGCTTCTCCCAGGACTGCGGCAGGGCAGGGCAGGGCAGGGCCGAGCCTCAGGAGCTAGCCCCCCCTTCCCAGCAGAGTGGCCTCAGGCAGGTCCTGAAGAGTCTCTGTGCCTCGGAGGTCCTCCCGGTTCGACGGCTGAGGACGAAGGCAGGTTTTGGGGAGCATAAAGCAGGTTACCTGTGCTTGCGTGTGAAGGCCCTGAGGAATCATGAGCATGTGTCGCACGAGGAGACACAGGGCCTGGGTGAAGGGAAGTTGGCACAGAGCTCTGTGCTCTGTGCTCACCCCAGCGGCACGTCCAGGCTGTCTCAGAGCCCAGCGTGCCCATGCAGGCCAGAGGGCAGTCACGCACTGTGAGGGCCTCCACGTATGGGTCACGCGCGCTGAAAAGCCTGCTCATCTTGTCTATAATACGCACACGCTGATCTAAAAATGCAGATGTCTCTGAGGGCACAAAGACAGGCTCTTTCACGTGTACATGTTAACGTCTCAAAAAAAAAAAAAGGAAGATTAGTTAAAAATAAAAATTTTTTGGCGTTCTCTTCTGGTGCAGTCACTGCAGCAGCAGCTCGGGTTGATGCTGTGGCATGGGTTTGCTCGCTGGCCCAGGAACTTCTGCATGCTGCAGAGGCAGCCAAAAAGAGGAAAAATAAACAAGAACCAAAACATTTTAAAACCCGAAAAGTAGGACAGTGTTGTTATTATAAAATGCACGGAAGAATCTTGGCAGTTCTGCCAGAGACTGTCATCAGAGGTCGGCTCTCAGCAAGGACAGGGACTGGACTTCTTCCTCCTTTGTGTATTTTTTTGTCATTGGTAAGTTTCTTTCCTTTTCTCCCTGGCTTTTGGCTGCCCTGAGGCAGATGGAGTTCCCAGGCCAGGTATCAGACCCAAGCCTCAGCCATGACCTAAGCTGCAGCTGTGGCAACACTGGGTCCTTAACCCACTGTGCCAGGCTGGAGATGGAACCTGTGCCCTCGTGCTCCAAGACGCCGCTGATCCTGTTGTGCCACATTGGCAACTCCACGTGTGTATTAACTTCGTAATGACACGTGTCACTGAGGCATTCAGGGTCCGGCCCGAGCCTCCTAACACCACCTGGACCCCTGTGCCCTCCGCTTCTCTGAGGCTACCTGAAAGCCAGAGTTGGGGCCTTGCTCCACAGAGCCAAGGGGCACCCCCAACCTCTGGCTTCAAGGACAGACCCTGCAGAGAAGGAGTGAGCCCGAGGCAGCAAGTGTGGACTGGGACAGGCTGACTCCGTCACCGTATCATCCACACACCTTCGAGCGTCATCTGGACCTCATCTATGGAATGAGAGAGTTTCCGGGAGGCAAGAGCCCAGGGTGGGTGCAGACCCAGCACCAGCCAGCGCCTGCTAATGACCCCCCCCCCCCCCCCGCCGGGACCTGTCTTTAACCATCTGCCTGGTACTGGAACCCACTGCACGTGCTCAGCTCAAGACCCCACTGAGTTAAAAGGCCTTAGGTGATATTTAAATTTGGAAAGCCATATTCACTGATAAATAAAAAAAGATAATTTTAAAAAATCAATACACTTTGGAATAAAAGATTATCACTAGTACAAACAGATCTTCAAGGCACAGCCCTGAGGGGAAGGCACACTGC
Organism: Phacochoerus africanus; assembly: GCF_016906955.1. NCBI lineage: Eukaryota > Metazoa > Chordata > Mammalia > Artiodactyla > Suidae > Phacochoerus > Phacochoerus africanus. The sequence continues at coordinate 142,487 of NC_062551.1, forward strand.
AATGAGCTCAGAGTGAGAACGAAACCTCACAGCATATATGCTCTATTTTGTCAACACAGGTGCTTATGACAGAAAGTGGGCTAGAAGAACAGGAAACAGACGTGTCCGCCTGGAGGGGGCACAGGAGGGAGTTAAATGGGTACTTTGCCCCCATCTGCAGTGTGTCAATGTTTTATTCATTTATTTAGGGCCACACCTGCACATAAAGAAGTTTCCAGGCTAGGGGTTAAATCAGAGTCGCAGCAGCCGGCCTACACCACAGCCATAGCAACGCGGGATCCCTGCCGCATCTGAGACCTACACAGCAGCTCAGGGCAACACGAGATCCTTAACTCACTGAGCAAGGCCAGGGATCAAACCCTCATGGATACTAGTTGTGTTCTTAACCTGCTGAGCCACAAGGGGAATTCCATGTGTCAATTTTTTATCTTTTTTTTTTCCTGTCTTTTTTTTTGGGGGGGGGGAGGGGGCGGCACCTGCAGCATATGGAGGTTCCCAGGCCAGGGGTAGAATTGGAGCTGCAGCTGCCGGCCGCTGCCACAGCCACAGCAACGCCAGATCCGAGCCACGTCTGCAACCCACACCACAGCTCACTGCAACGCCGAGTCCCCAACCCAATGAGCGAAGCCAGGGATCGAACCCACAACCTCATGGTTCCTAGTCGGATTGGTTTCCACTGCGCCAGGACGGGAACTCCAAGTTTGAAAACTTTTTAGAAGGAGACTATGTGGATGATAGCTTTGTAAGTTAAACCTAATAAACTTGTAATTTAAAATAATAAATAGCTTATTAATAGTTACATAAAGTGATTATATATAACATTTTAAGGTGACAAAATACATTGTTTAATAATAATTACGGTCATCATTACAGATGAGAAAACTGCCAGATGGCGCAAGGACCCCAGGGCCCAGGCCACGGCTCTAAGGACCCCAAGGTTTTGTCTGGACCCGGGGGCGCGGCGGGCCCCCACCCCACCCTCCCGCGCCCCGGCGCTGTCCGCGGTGCTGACCTTTGCTCCGGCCAGGGGTGGCGGTAGGAGCACGGGAGCCCAAAGCAAGTGGGATCGGCCAAGGCAAGTGGGAGGGCCGGCGGACCGAGCGGTGTCAAGCCCCTCCAGGACCCCGTGCCTTCCCCCCGCCCCTTGAGATACCGGGAACCAATTGGGAAGCGCTCGGAGAGGGGGCGGGGCAGGGCACCAGGAAACCCCTCCTCCCATTGGCTGGCAGGGCCAGGGCCCGCCTCTCCGAGGCTCCGCCCAGCGGCCGGGAGGCGGGGGCGCAGACAAAGGCTCCAGAACTGCCGGCCTCCCTAGGGGAGTGGGGTGGGAGTCCTCAGAGTCATCGGCCCATTGTGGGGGCTGGCGGTTCCCTGCCCGTCCTGAGGTGTCCACGTAGACCAAAGACCGAGATTCAGACTCCCGCCCTGTCCTGCCCAGGCAGAGGCCTCAGCTTCCCAGAGCGGCGAGTTTTCCTATCCTTGGGGGAAGGGCGACACCCCGTGTCACCGCATCCTGGAGAGGTGATGCGCTTGAAGCAGCCGGCACAATGCCCATCACGCCCTGGTCATGTCACGAGTCATTACGGCTGTCACGTCACCTCTCAGGAAAAGTGTATCCTCTCCTAGCTCTCAGTCACCCCGACCTCCCTCTGCAACTCCCCCGGCACCCCGCAGCCCCCCCAAAGCAGCCCCTTTTGCCCACCCTGGTCAGCCGCTGCTGGTGATGGGTGGGAAGCTTGCTCTTCCCTGACGAAGGAGCCCACATCCAGTGTGCCGGCAAGATACAGCCTGGCCACAGGGCAGGTGCCGAGCACCTGCGCAGGCAAATTTCCCACACAAGCTTTGACCCCTTCTGGTTTTGTTCAGGAGATTTTCCAGGGCAGGGAGATGGAGAGAAGCCACCAAACTGCTTCCACTGGTCACTACAAAGGGAAGTGGTTGAAAAGGTGGAAACAATTTGTCTCCCACCCAAATCCGTCTCTGTTGGCATTGTTAAAAAGGATAAATTATTAGTTTTAAGAAGAAATGAAAGTAACTGAAATTAACCCAAAATGAATAAAGTCATGAGCAAACTCAAGGGCCACAGCGCTGAGAAGCAGGACACAATTTCTGCATAGGACACTGTCCAGCATTCAGGCCACTGCCTCTGCCCTGCCCCCTACCCACCAGGCTGCAGCGGGGACATGATCCTGCCTTTGCCTGCCATGTGCAGGTTCCAGCTACGGAAAGAAGGGGTGTAACTGGATCACATCTCCCCCAGGCTCATGGTGGGACTCAGCTGCCTTCTTTCCCTCCAGTGACCCCTGACTCTTGGAGGAGCAGATGTTCAGGGCAGGCCTGCCCCCTGTGACCACATTAATAAGCCCTCGGCCCCTCCTGCCTGGCCAGGGCAGCTGTCAGAGACTGCCTCCAGAGCCCTGATTTGATTCCAGGCCTTGGTCCCCCAGGCATCCCCCTCCCCTAGGCACTTCCCTCCAGCAGGCGCAGCTGCCACCTCAGCGATTAGGGTGTCTTCCCACCACCCCCCCCCCCCCATCTGAGGAGCCTCCACCCTAGAGCCCAAGCTGCAATTTACATGTCAGCCACGTGGCTGCCCCAGCCCTGTTGTAATTAGCTTTTTGTTCTTGCCTGGTTTCCATGGCAACAGCCTCCAGAGGAAGCCTTTCCTGGCCCCTTCCCCTCCAGGACCTGTCTCCTCCCACTGCCTCCCGGGGGAACAAGCCTCACTCCAACCCTCGCTGGGTCTCTGGCCTTGGTGCTGACAAAGGCACCCGCCGCACCCCCCCCCCCCCCTCCGCCCGACATTGTTCTGAAGAAAGCACAGGGGGCAGCAGGCCCCACCCAGCCGGAGTCGTGCGCTCTGCGTCTTCGGGGACTGCGAGCTGGAGGGCGAGAGGCTCTGTCTCCACCTGCTGTGTGACCTTGGCCCAGGGACAGCACCCGCGGTCTTAGGGATATGACATCGGCCTGCTGGGTTTGGGTGGGGATCATGCCACCCCACTCCCGCCTCAGTCCCAACGTCCGTGAGGTGGGCTAACAATGGAGGGGAGGGGCCTAGCGGGGAAGCGGCTCTCGACCCCACCCCCCAGCCCGGCTTTGTTTCCACGTCCAACCCGAGACTCTCGGACCCTGAGTGGGCTTGGTCCAACATCATGGCGAGGAGCAAGGTGTTGCCCAGGACGGGCTGCCCAGTCCCGGACCAAGGTCAACCAGAGTCCGGGCCCAAGCCCTCCCCCAACAAAGGAACAGGGTGGGGCCAGGAGGCCGAGGGAGGTCATAGCCAAGTGGGGGCGCGGGAAAGGTTCGAGGTGGGGGAACAGGAGGAATCATTCTGGCTTCGGGGGGAGCCCCACCCAAACCTGCCCACCCCACCCATCTCAGCTGGAGGCTGAGTTGCGACCCCAAAGAAGAGGGCCACGCCCAGCCAGCTCCCCCACCTGCACCTGTGGATAGAGCGTGACCGACGACCTGCGCAGCGCTCCAGCAGGACCGAGGTGACCGGGGCTGGGACAGAGGAAAGGCGGGGGGTGGGAATGGGAACGGTGAAGGGCAGGGGGACCCGGCGGCCCGCAGCGAGGCCAGTTCCGTCCTTTTCTTTTCGGCTTCTCAGTGGCGAGGGCAGCTCAGGGTGCGGCTCCCGGCGCACAGCGCCTTCCAGCTTCCCTCCCCCCGGGGGAGCGGGCTGGAGATGACTACGCGGGATGAGCGCCCGGTGCAGGGGAGCGGCGCGCAGCCTCACCTTGGCCCCGATCTGGTTGCCGCACTGGCCGGCCTGGATGTGCACGATCTCCCTCATGCTCGGTGCGTGTGGCGGGCAGCTGCTGGACGCGCGCGGACCGGCTGGGTCTGGCTGCGGAGGATCGGTCGCCCCCGCCGCCCGCTCTTATAGGCTGGGCCACGCCCGCCACGCCCGGCCTGGCGTCACCGCGCGCGGCCAATCCGCGATCGCCGCCGCAGAATGCGGCAGGGCGCTGCAGCATCAGCACCGCGCATCCCCGCCCGACCGCGCGCTGCGGTGCCTCCTCACGCCGCCACCGGGTTCTGGGGGCCCCAGCGGGTGGGGCCCGAGGGCCGCCGCGCACCCGAAAGGCGGGGCTGGGGAGGCTCCAGGGAGGACAATAGAAGCCCCCCTTAACCCTCGTCCCCCGCCCCCGTGGCCCTCTCTACCCCACCCCAGTGGCAGCTTCTGCCCTTGGCTTTGCTAGGAGAGTGGGGTTGTTTTTGTCCACACCCGTTTAGGGACCAACCCCATCTTGCCACCCTGAAAAGCCGACATGGGCGTCCTCTCTTGTATCAAGAAGGAGCAGACAAGGTACTCGAGCTTTGCCGTATCTCTTCGAGGTGGGGTAGGCAGACAAAGGCTGCAGCAGGCACTGATTCTGGAGAAGAAGGCAGCATGAGACAGGGCTCCCAAGTGTCTGAGTCAGGAGGGCTGTGGGTGCAGGAGGGTGGAGGTGGGTTGCTATGGCAGCTCTGCGTTTCCCTGGCTTTCTGTGCAGTGGGGACGCTGCCTGCCCCTTCTTCCCCAGGAGGCTGCTGTGAGATGGACCTTACATGGGGGGAGGCTTTGAACCCCTGCCGGGCACAGCACCTGGCATGTAGCTGCTGCTCAGTAAACACGGGTTTTAGGAATTGTCATAAGGACACAAGCCAGACACAGAAGTGACGAGGCAGGAGGCGGGATTCTGCCTGACTCACCCCTTGAGGTCACCGTGTCTCTGCAGTCTTGGTCCAAGGGAAGCCAATTAAATTTGGCGGGGGCGGGGGGCTGTGTAGTGAGATGATGTGTGCATAAGGCTGGGATTCTTGGGGGAAAAACAAGAGTCAGCTGGTGAGGAAGGAGGGAGGAAGAGGACACGCACGGCAGCACTGGCTGAATACCCGGCTGGGGGCAGACTGTACAGCAAGCAGCTCTGACGAAGTCCTTGCTCTCCTTCAGCAGCAGCAGCCTCAGGAGGGGCTGCAGCCACAGCGTGCAGACTTTGTAAAGCTGTGGCCTGTTCCCCATCTGTGCTGTCTCGTGTGCTGTAGCTGCGTGCCCCCCTTTCCCCCTCTTCAAGCTCCCCAGTTTGGCAAATCTAGAAATGGGTCTTTTGTTCTCAGGAGACGCCCCTCCTCCACAGCGTGTCCATGATGTGGCTTTCTGTGGTTGGCTTCCAACCTGGGGCCCCTCCCTGTCCCCGTTCGGGGGTCCGAGGGAGCATTTGGCTCTTCTGTGGAGCTGGCTGCACCTCCCTGCTGAGCAAAGGAAGAAGCTTCGCATCCTGCTGGCCAGGACCCATCACCCACCCTGCCTCTCTGCGGGATGGCATCAGGCCAGGCCCGCTCCCCCTCCATCCCCAGAGGGCTCTGGTGCCCGGCTCAAGGCTGACTCATCGTCCGGCCTCCCAGCAAAGGCCCGTCCTGCCGGGAACCAGCTCCAGCCCTCAGTCAGGGCTGGTGCTGCCGCTGCTGGCAGATACCAACCCCGCTGAGCCTGTCCCAGGAGGGGGGCCAAGTGCATGCTGTGTCAGTGGAGGGGCCGGCTGGGAACTCAGGTCAGGGCTGCAGCAGACGGAGGTCAAGGGCTCCCAGCACCGGACAGCATGGTCCACCCCCGGGGCCTGGACACCCCCGCAGCCCCTGGACAGCTTCACCCCACCAGGGCCAGCCGAGGACTGACACTGCCTCCAGAAGGGCCGTGCCTGGAGCAGTGCAGGGCCCTGTGGATGCCTCAGAGCAGATGTGGAGAAGGGGTGCTGGACGGAGCCGAGGGGCACGTGTTCTGGCCGGTCACACATGGGGCACAGAGGCCCTGCTTCTGCCTCAGCGGAGGGCAGCCTGGGTGGTGCTGGAGTCTTGTCACCATGGAGGTGATGGAGCCGCTGCCCTCACCCCATTTGCTCTGGGCTGCGGTTTGCACCATAGAGAGAGCTGACGCAGGATCCAGGAGGGGCGACAGGGGCCTCCACGCCCCCCCCAGGGGGCTCTTCAGGCACTTGGGGCCATGGCTGCCTCGCCTGGGCAGGCCAGCTGGGTTCCTGGCAGGCTCCTGGGGTGTACTTTTTCCCCCTCTTCACCCCCCCAGCCCCTCTCCCCCACCCTCAAGCTTCAAGCAGCTTCTGGGAAGAGGCAAGACGAATGATGGGGCTCCACCGAGCACAGCCATTTGTTACCAGACTGCTTCCTGGCCCCCCGAGCCTGGGCGCTGGTCACTGGTTCAGGCCGAGGCCCCTGCTTCAGCCGGAGCGGACCCTGGCCGGCGCTGTCTGCCGCTGTGTGTGGTGCAGATGGGCCGAGCCCTCTGGTCACCACTGAGCCGTAGAAGAGAGGGGCCCCGCCCTCCCGCCGGGGCGCTGCGCCTGCTTCCTTAGCAGTCACGAAGGCCGTCCCCTGAGGTCCTGCAGTGAGCAACACCCGGACAGCTTCTGCCTGCACACGTCCCACCCCAGTGGGGGGCAACGTCCCCAGAGCGCGCCGCAAAGGCGGGCGTGGTGGTCTCTGGATGGAGGTGGCGCTCCCCGCCGTCTCTCCAGCCTCCCCCGCTCCCCGTGCCTCCTGGAAGTGCCCACTCTTCCTCTGTAGGGCCCCAGAGGGTCCAGCATCCATACCTTCAGAGATGTCCAGCCTGTCCTCTCTGCCAAGGGGCTGCCCAGCCACGTAGGAACCGGGCCGCAGGATGACACCACTGCCCTCAGCCCTGCAGCCTGGCTCGAGCGCCCGTCCCCCCTCACCAGGAGCACTGCAGCACCTCCTGGAGGGTCTTGCGGAGCTCCTGGCTGCGGAAGGCGTAGATGAGGGGGTCCACGATGGAGTTGCAGATGACGAGGGCCAGAAAGAGGTTGACGTTCTTGAAGACGCAGCCGCAGGTGGGGTGCTGGGGGCAGAGGACGACGAGGGAGAGGTGCAGGAAGAAGGGTGCCCAGCAGAGGAGGAAGACGCCCAGCAGGATGGTGAGGGTGGCCGCGCCCTTGAGGCCGCAGCCCTGGCGGGTGGGGTGCTGCGTCTTGTGGAGCCGGGCAATGTGCCGGCCGTGCTGGCAGGCCCGGGCCAGCATGTGGACGTACAGTACCGCCATGAGCGCCAGCATGGCCACGAAGAAGCTGACAAGGCCCAGCAGGACGGCCGTGTGGTGGTAGTAGGCGATGAAGAGGGTGCTGGAGAGCACGCTGCCCGCCCAGATGGCCGCGATGGCCCGCCCCGCGCGGGGCAGCGTCACGATGCTGTGGTAGCGCAGCGCGTAGAAGATGGAGACGTAGCGGTCCACGGCGATGGCGCCCAGGAAGCAGAGGCTCGACACCATGGAGCCGCAGATGAGCACGTCCATGACGTTGTCCAGCTGCTGCACCACGGCGGCCTGGGCGGCCAGGGCGCCCGCCTCCAGCAGCAGCAGCACGGCCGTCTCCAGCACGTTGCTCACGCTCACCAGCAGGTCTGACACGGCCAGGCAGCAGACGAAGTAGTACATGGGCGAGTGCAGGTTGCGGTTCTTGGCGATGGCGGCCACCACCAGCACGTTCTCCACGAGGCTCACCAGCCCCAGGCTGAGGAAGAGCCCGTCGGGAATGGACACCTCCAGGCACTGGGGGCCCGTCTGGTTGGTCTGGTTGGCGGCCAGCCCGAGGCGGGGGGCGGCTGGGGGCGCGGAGCTGAGGGAAGCCAGCAGCCTCCTCTCCGGGCCGAGCACAGGCATCGTCCCGCCGGGGAGCAGGGAGGGTGCGTCGCTCTCGGGGGGGGGGGGGGGGGGGGGGGCGGTCCTGCTCAGCTCATGGCTCCCAGAGGCGCCCCCACACTCGCCCTGGCTGGCTGAACGTGGGCCCAGGCATGGCCCGGCCAGAGAGGCCCAGGCGGTTCCCGGCCAGGACCCTCTGTGCTCAGCCCACCTCCCCGCCAAGTCTTCCCTGGACAGGGGGTCGCTCAGGTCCGGACATTTCGAGCCTCCTGCCTCGCCGCAGGCCGGGGCGGGGGACTGAGGTCCCGGGAGAACGGAGGCTTTCTGGGCATCTTTAAAGTCCTGCCTGAGCCCCTCCTCCTGAGGGCGGCCACGTGACGGGCGTGGGCCTGGGATGCACCGTGGGAGCTCCGGCACTCCGCCTGGCGCCAGGAGGCGCAAGGGGCACCCAGTCGGTCCTGGCTCCTTGGAGCGCAGAGCCGCCGCACTCTGGCCAACCTCGCCTGTGCTCAGCCAACGCCACCCTGCGCCGGCCTCCACTCCAGGCATGGAGCGCGGGGCTCCCCTGGACCTGCCCCGGAGTCTTCCAACCCTCTCCCGGCCCCGGCACAGAGACACCTCCGCCTGCCTGCTGTCTCAGGACGGCCCCAGCCCTGACCGCCGCCCCCCACCCGGCGCACTGCTGGGGGCCACCCTGGTCACATGCTGGGGACCTCGCTCCAGCTCATCCCGGAGGCGGGCGGCTGCCAGAGCTTCCCTCACAGCCCGTTTCCTCTGCAAAAGGTCACCACAGCCCACAGCCAGGAACCACTTCAAGGGCTGGCCTCCGGCTCCAGACACGCCGCAGCCGGACTCGGCGCCCCCAGTGCTTTCTCAGCCAAGAGAGCAAGGAGGGGCCTCCTGAGGGGCGGAGGTGGGGAGGTGGGAGGGGACGAGCTCTCTCCACACAGGGGCTGGGCGGTTCCCGTGAAGGCCTGTCTTCCCTCCGGGCCGCGTGAGACCACGCTCAGACCTGCTCATGAACCTTGATCTTGATGAACCCTTTCCATCCACAGCTCACCCTTTTGCTGTCTGTGCTTTTTTTTTTTTTTGGTCTCTTTAGAGCTGCACCTGCGGCATATGGAGGTTCCCAGGCTAGGGGTCTAACTGGAGCTGCAGCCACTGGCCTACACCACAGCCACAGCCACTCCGGATGCTTAACCCACTGAATGAGGCCAGGGATCGAACCCGCAACATCATGGTTCCGAGTCAGATTTGTTTCCGCTGAGCCACGACAGGAACTCCACGTCTGCGCTTTTTTTTTTTTTTTTACTAAAGTGCATCAAACGTAGAAGTGCACAGGCTACAAACATGCAGTTTGGTGCCTGACCCTGCACAGCGGGCAAGGCAGCCCCGGACCAAACGCCATCATCACCTGCGCCAGAGCGTCCAGAGGTCCTCCTGCCAGGGAGCCGCTCCCTGGCCTGCGGCGACCACCGCCATTGGAAACCTGGTAGGGTGGGGCCTGCACCTTCCAAGGCTGCACAGAGGTGGTTAATGCAGAGCCACGGTGGGCATCTGGGTGCCTCCTGTCTCCGTTGCAAACACTGCTACAGGGTGGCTCCCGGGGTGGGTCTGTGGGGCCAGAGGCACAGCTTCAGCTTCGGACAAACCATCTTCCAGACTGCTGGCCCTGTCTGCCTTGGCTGTGGCCAGGCATGGAGAGGATGAAAAGAGCCTTGCCCGAGCGCTGCAGCGGCCAGGCCCAGGGCACCGCCCCTTGTCCCCCCCAATCTCTCCTGGTGGACCCCCCCAAGTAGGCAAAGGGTCCAGGGCACGGCCACGAGTCAGAGCCCAGCAGGGCTGGGTGGCACCAACCCTCTGAACCTGGGCAGAGGCTCGGGCCCTGGCGGGGAGGCTGCTAGGCAAGCAGGGTCCTGCCTCCTGCTTCCGCGTCCTCACATTTCGGGGATGCATTTCTAGCTGGATCAATGGGGCCTTTGAGATGGATGTGCCCAACCCCAGCCCGAGACCTCAAAGGGCGTGAGAATCGGGCGGCCTTCGGCAGCACACAGCCCGCTTCCTGGTGAGATCGCAGACTCCCCTTCTGGCTCTCCCCACGTGAGGGGGACAGCAGGTATGGCTGAGCTGCGGTCACGTCTGTGTGGAGTCAGACAATACCAAGGCCAGTCCTGTCAGCTCGGCCACCCGTGCCCTTGCAAGACAGTGAGGAATGGCCACAGGACATGCGCAGTGGACACAACCACTCCTCAGAGCACGTGCCACCATAAAACCACGTGCTAACCCTGTGTGAGGACAGAACTGCCTCGGTCCCGTCCCAGCACCAGAACAGGGCCAGGCACACAGCAGGCCTGCAACAAAGGGTCAACATGTGAGCAGCTTGCAAGTGGCCGGGGTTTGAGAAGCCTTCCGCAGAGCCCGGGGGCGCCCACATCCAGTCCCAGCCACGCAGAGGCCTTCCTTAAGGAGGTCCACTGAGGGAGGCCGTGTGGGGGCACTACCAGCCTGCCAGCGCCCTTCACAGAGGGATCTTAGGAAGGCCTGGTCCAGAGCTGGGTCCCGGGGTCATCTCCTTTGAAGTAGGGGAGGGTGAGGAGGCGCCTGTGTATCCTGCTGAAAACCCAGGGTGGTGTATGGCTCAGGAAGGGGCACAACCAGTGGGCAAACAGGCACTGCAAGGCCCAGGTGGTAAGCCCAGCCTTCAGAGCAGGTGTTGACACGAGGGCCCTGGCTGTAGCTGTAATGGCCTCTCTCCCCCATGGCTGAGCACGGGCAGTGGTGCTGGCAGCAGGCCTGGGAGTGGGCAGTTTCATCACGGCCTGGGCCCAGCCTCTGCTTCACTATCCCTGGGACACTGGCTTGTCATGTTATTTTATTTTTTCTTTGTCTTTTTGCCTTTTCTAGGGCCGCTCTCTGCGGCATATGGAGGTTCCTAGGCTAGGGGTCTAATTGGAGCTGTGGCCACTGGCCTACGCCAGAGTCACAGCAATGCGGGATCTGAGCCATGTCTGCAACCTACACCATAGCTCTCAGCAATGCCGGATCCTCAGCCCACTGAGCGAGGCCAGGGATCGAACCTGCAACCTCATGGTTCCTAGTCAGATTCGTTAACCACTGACTGCGCCACGACGGGAACTCCTGGCTTGTCACTTTAAAGTCTGACTCCTGGCTGCAGTATGGCTGCCGCAGCTCCAAACATCACATTTCCACCTAAATGTATTTAAGGCTAGAAGGGGTAGGGTGCCGAGGTCTCCTTGCTTGCCTGTCATTTTCAGAGAATAAACCCCTTTCCAGAAGACCCCTACAGACTGTCTCACTGGCTGAAGCTCATCACAGCCATATTGGGGAGGGGGGGGCATGTGGCTCCAGGACAGACTCGCTCCCCAGAGCTGGGGTGGATGGCGGGAGGGATACCTGACAGCACCTCGTCTGTAGGGCTCTGTCCCTGCCTCGGGTGTTCAAAGCGCAGAGGTGCCCTTTACCAGCATGGCGAGGGTGCTGCCCAGGGCGTCCTGGAAGAGGGCCGATGGACCAAGGCCTGGGCAGAGGCTGAGGGAGACTGGCCTGCGGCAGGGTGATTGGTGGGCCTGCAACCTCGGGGGCCTTCCAGAACCAAACAGGACCCTCAGTCAAGGGCAGCCCATGCGGCTCAAAAGCACCAGGACCCGCCTCGTCTGGCGCTCCCCTGCACCCATCCACCCGGTCACACGCCCCCGAGTCTCTGCCGTGGACGTTCCGATTCTTTCCGCAGCAGGCACTCCGCCCTCTGCCCGCCACAGTGCTGCCCCGTGTCCGCCGAGATTCTGCGGCCGTGGTGCCCGGTGCCAGCAGGGGGGTCCTGCCCTGGGCTCGGCCACGAGCGACCTCGGGGCGCACTGGTGGAAACCGCCTTGGCAGCGGGTGCAGCCCCAGCGCCGGGGGTGGGGGGGAAAGAAGAGCTCACGCCTGGCAGAGCGTAACCCGTTCACGTTTATAGGAGAAACAGCAGAGGCAGGTCAGCGCTTCCACGGCCGCGACCCGGCCAACCCCGACCAGACGGAGGCAAGAGCAGCATTGCGCGGCCGGCACGGGGCGCGGCCCTCAGTCCCACTCCCCGTCGCCCTCGGGGTTGTCCTCCGGCGGCACCTCCAGGTCGCGGAAGTGGAAATTGGCCATCATGTCCCGCACGGCCAGCATCAGCCTGTTGAGACCCTGGTCGGGGTTCAGACCCCCGGCCCCGCCGTCGTCCGGCCTCTCCCCCTGCGGCAAGGAGACCCGGCTGAGCGAGGGCTGTTCGGCACAGCACGCCCGCCCAGCCGCCCCGGGGCCGGACACATGGTCTGGAAGCCTGGCGGCTGCCCGGCGCAGAGGGCCAGCTTCCCGAGCCGGCCGGCCGGCCCCCCCCACGTGCTGGGCTCCGACGGGACGTGCCTGAGCCCAGGCGGCGGGGCGGCCGGGACCAGCTCCACGCACCTCCATGGTGTAGTTTGGCAACAGCGAGCGAAAGAAGAGGGCGATGGTGTTTCCGTGGCTGACGGGGCTGAGCCTGCAAGAGCCAGGGGATCGGGGGGTGAAGCCCGGCTGACAGGCTGCTCCCCGCACTGTGGGGAGAGGAGGGCAGCCCGGCGCAGCGGCGGGCAGGGCGGAGCCGGAGCCGGAGCCGAGGGGTGGCTGCTGCGGCCAAGCCGCGCTTGCTCTTAGGAGAAGCTGTGGTTTCAAAGCACGTGTCACAGGGTGCCCCCTGGATGTTGAGGCGGGCACCCAGCTGTCCTCACTGCGACCATGCCCGGCCCGGTGTCAGCTGTGTCTTGAACCCGCTGATACTAAGGGTACTTTTTGTCACAACCGACGGAGAATCTAACAGGAAACGATTGATTTCCTTACGAATGTGCGCCCTGAATTTGTCGTATAATTCACCGGACAAAGAAGACCTAATTCTACAAAACACAGCCGCCTGAGGTCTGGCGACGGGGACTCTGTGACACAGGCTTAAAGCAAAGCGAGTTCTCAGCTTTAAAGGCAAGAAGGAAAGGACAAAAAGCAGCCCTCCCACAACCCGATTCCGAAGGCAGCCTGCAGCCGGGGGGGCCCGCCAAGGCCGCACTCCCCGGCCGGGCCCAGGGTCCTCTTCCCTCGCCTGGGATGTGCCGGTCACCCTCCCCCAGACGGGGCCTGGACACGGCGGAGGCTCCCACTGGGACACCTGCAGCAGGGCCCGCCGAGGCTCGCCAGCCCTTCCTCCCCGACGGCCTCTTCCCGCAGCTCAGACTCTCCTTCCTCCTAGATTCTCCTTAACCCCCGTCTCCGCTGCACTGCCCCCCGCCCCCCGCCCCGCGCGCAGAGCGGGATTCTGACTTTTGCTCCCGCTGAACCTCCACAACCTGACAGAGGCATGACCTTGCTCTCAAGTGGAGAAGCGCAGCTCGCAGAAGCTGACAGGGACCCCTGACACTCGGAGGCCCGGGTCTGAGTTCCTCGCTTCCGAGTCTAAGGCAGCAAGACCCTCCCACCCCGGCACTGACCGCAGAGCCGCAAGCCAAGGACAAGGTGGGAGGTACCTCTCCGGCCTGACGTAGGAGTAGATGGTGTCCAGGGGAGGCAGGGGGTCGAAGCCCAGCACGGACTGCGTGGTCACATCCTTCGGAAAGGGGCAGAGAACAGAGAGGGGGCCCTGAGCCCCTCCGCCCTGGACGGACCTCCGCTCGGGACCCGCAGTGTGGCAGAGTGGCCTTGTCTGCGAGCCTGCGCTCAGCGCGCTGGAAACCCGGGGTGAGCGGCAGGACAACGCTTCCTCCACCCGGAGGCTTGCCCTGCCCGGAGGCCTCCTGTGAGCCCGGGGGCGCGTGGGTATCATGGGCCTTCCATCCACGATGGCCGTCTCTCTCAGGGCTGCCGAGGGGCACTGCTCCGAGCCCCCCAGGTCGTGGAAAGCCAAGTGTCTGCAAGTGAAGGGCCCCCCCCCCCCGTGACCCCCACCCGAAGGGCAGGGCTGCAGGCAGAACGGCCCACGTGTGACTGGCTGGCCTTACCGGAGGCAGGGCAGCCACAGCTTCCTTGATCTCGGAGAGAACCACGTGGCGGTGGATGTTTCTGGGCGCGCGCTGGTACAGCACCTTGCGCCTAGGGCCCGGGAGGACAAGGGGCAGCGCGTGGACGGAGGCCCGCGGCCCGGCTCCACCCCCAGCGACAAGGTGGCGGATGGCCCGGCCCGGCTCACCTGCTCTCGCAGGCCTCCACCGCGGGGTCCCCGGCGTCCACCGCCTGCAGCACCTTCCGGACGTTCTCCTCCAGCCAGCTCATGGTGGCCGGCTCCTTCCAGAGAAAGTGCGACCTCCCGAGGTACAGGCTCACCAGCTGGCTCAGGGCGGGGGGCTGACTGCGGGGCAGGGGGCCTGTGAGACGCCCCGGGCCCAGGCTCCACAGCAGCGGGCACCGGGGGGTGGCCAGGGCCTGCCCAGTGACGGGACGGACCGCAGGGGTGGGGCACACGGGTGTCTGCTTCCGTACAGGGTCCTGAGCAGGGGCGCGTTCCTTGGTAAACGTGTAAATACGAGCACACACGCGTGTGCGCAGGTACTGGGAGAGCTGTCCTGGCTGCTGACAGGGTCTCAGGCAGCTGCTGGCACCCACATCAGACCCCTTGCTTCCCTTTTTTGAATGAGAAGCCGTGCCTGTGGGCCCTTCTCCTCCCCGTCCCCTGCTCCGCGATGTCCTCCGGTCCTACCTTATCTCCGCGTCGGGCCCAAAGAAGCGGTGGCTGGCCACGGCGGCGTCGGGCCGCACGCTGCAGTACTCGAGCAGAGGCATGAGAACTGCGGGAGGCAGGCAGGTGCTGAGGCCGCCCGGGAAGGCGGCTGCCCCTGGGGAGGGCTGGTCCACCCACCGGCCCTGCGCAGGAGCGGCCGCTCGAGCACGTTCTAATCCAGAGACCACGCGCCCCACGAGAGACTTCCTGGACGAGGGACCAGGCTCCAGGTCGCCGAGCAGCCCTGCCACTCCAGTGGACGCAGCTCTGCTGTGCACGGGCCCCCCCGGACCCACCCGCGGACGCTCACACCAGTCGGGGCCTCGCCTCAACCCCAAACACCTCGTCAGCTCCTCTCAGACGGGCCAGGCTGCGCCCGAGTGGGTACAGCCGGACCGAGGGTGCCCTGAGGTTATGGCCTGACCCCGCCATGGCCGCCCACAGGCAGGCCCACTAGGGGTGCGGTGGAGGGGTGCCTTGAGTGCCCAGGCGCACCCCCGCACATCCTGGCCCTGGCCCATGGCCTCACGGAGCTGCCCGTGTCCAAGGACCCCCAGCCCCGCCAAGGACCGTCGCTCAGGACAGGAGCTGCAGGCCTTCTTCTGGTCCACATCCGCCAGCTTTAGGTGCCCAGTGAAGAGGGCAGGCGGTGCGGGAGGCCCCAGGACAAGCTGTCTCTGAGGTCCTTGGCCCTCTGCCGAGGCGGACCTACCGGCCCCGTTTCCTCAGGCCCAGCCCATCTTCCTCTCCCCAGAAGACGCTTCTGTCGGCATCTGAAGACACTAAAGCGCACCCCGAGAGCAGAGTCACCGCTCGTCTCCAGAGTCAGCGGTGCGTCTGGAGCCCGCTGGGGGTGGGGGGCAGCCTTCCGTGGGCCCGGGGCGCACCCACCTCCGGGGAACATGAGGAGGGCCTGCTGCACCAGGACCGAGGCCTGTTCCCTCGCCGAGCTCAGCTCCTGCTCGGGGAGCTCCGCCTGCTGACTCAGCAGGAAGTACGCCAGCGGCACGGAGAAGGCAAAATTTGGGAGCTGAGACAGGTTCCGATGGGCCTACGAGGGAAGAAGGAGTCTGGGCCTTGGCGGCGGTGAAGCGACAGGCAAAGGACGCGGGAGCCTGTGTGTCCCCCGCACGCCGCGCCCGCGGAGAGGCAGCCCGGGCTTTCTCTGCGGAGAAAGGCAGACACAAGGACCCAGGGGTGTGCGGACTCAGGCCACCTCCAGGGGGTGGGGGCTCAGCGGAGACCCCACACGGCCCTCGCCCCCCGCCCCGTGGACGCGGCAGTCGGTCTCCCTTAGGGTGGGGTCCCGGTGCGCCCGAGCTCCGGAACCCTCGGGCCACCGCTGCGTGGGCGCCCTGCAGCAGCGTCTCGCGACCTCGAGGAGCGTCTGTAAACCAGACCCTCTCGCTCGGCGTGGCCAGAGCCACTGACACGGTTAAGCTCCCGTCACCCACGAACAGGTGCTGTGAAAACACTCACGCACAGAAACAGCACGAAACGCGGGCATCGCCCACTGCCAGCTACAAGCGACCCCAAGCAGGCAGGGGCCGCTCGGCAGCAGCACCACTGTCCGTTTCAGTTTCCAGCAACCATGCGAAAGAGGCGCCGTGTAGGCACAGCACCACCACCAGGCTTTTTCAAGGGACGGATTCTGTTCTTTCTCGTGCCTGCTCTCCGACCCCACAGGTCCCGGTGCACACGGGGCTCCGGCTGCGACGGCCTCCCTACCTGCGGCCTGCTCCCAGTGCCTGCACTCCCAGGTAAGCAGGTGGTCCAGACCCCCGGCGGTGGCACAGGCCGCCTGGCGCTCCGGACCCGCCCCCGCGGTGCCACAGCCCGCCTGGTGCCCCAGGATGACCCCCCCGCAGCGCTACGGCCTGGCGGACAGGGCACACCAACCTCCCACTCCTGAAAGAGGTGGATCAGGTACTCGTAGCTCCGCGCCCGCAAGGCCAGATGGTCGACCAGCAGCAACATGCAGAGCGGGTCCTCGTCTGGCTCCAGGCTTCCGGGGGCAGCAGGGAGAGCAGGGCGGGCGGAGGGAGACAGAACCCAGAGTGGGCCGGTGCGGGCGGAACGCCCTCGGCCCGCGAGGAGTGGCCGCGGGGCCCCTACCTGAGGATGAGCTTGCAGTACTCGAGCGCCGTGCGTGGGCAGCCCCGCTTCTCCAGGAAGGTCATCTGCTTGTAGAGGGCCAGGTAGAAGCTCCTAGACCCAAGACAGTTCCTCGTGAACGAGGCGCCGCAGGCAGCAGAGCAGCCACGTCGCCCAGCGCCTCGTCTGGCACTGCGTCCACCCGCTGCCCGCCGGCTCCGCTGGCGTTTCCCGTGGGGCCTAATCGGCGTGGATGTTCGCCAGCAGCCCGCGTCTGCAGAGAAGGTGACTCTGCGTGTTGTTTGCAGTCGCATGTGCACCCACGGACAGAAGACCACGCTCATCTGTCAGTTAGAACCTCAACCTTCATTCCCCTGCAGCACGATGTGTCACTTAAGGGAAGAGAGTTCAAAATCTTCTCCTGCAACGACCCTCATCTACCCTCGAGCCCAGCAACGGCTGCACCACAAAGGTTTGTGACTGGCAACGCTAGTGCGCCGTCACTTGTCAACAGCGCAGCCCGGTGAAGGCCTGAAACACTAGGCCTTCAGAGCATCTCCAAGAGCTGAGGACTTAACTGGACGATAAGCTAAGGCAGGAGAGGAAACTGAGGCCCAGCACACGAGGCAGACGACGTGTGCAGAGGAGTCGCCGTGCCCTGGGGCCCAGGGAGCCCCTGGGTGGGGAAGACAGCCTGCGATGGACATGACAACGGGTGGTGGAGGTGACAGGAAAGTGAAGACACCCCAGACAGAGAGCACGGCCACCCTTGCAGGGCCCTGAAGGCCAGGCAGAGGGGCCCGCCGGGAGGTCTGCGCTGGTGGGAGCAGGCCCCAGGGGGCAGGGCCCATGTGGCAGCGCCACCTACGACGCTAGGAAGAGGACGGGCTCATCCAGCTGCTGACTTGGGGACCAGCACACACGCATGCACACCCACGGCAGAGCGTCCGGAGCATCCCAGCCTCGCGGGCTGCAGATTCCGGAGTCCAGACACACGAGGAGGCACAATTACAGGTTCCCTCCTGGTGAAGTAGCCGGTGAGGCTCCCTCCTCACCTGGACAAGTTTAACCCCCGGCCAGCCGGCATGTCCACCTCCAGCCCAGCCTCTCACACTCCAGCTTCAAACACATCGAGATGCCCGGGGACCCAGCCCCGCGCCATCTGACCCCGCTGCCTCCACAGC
Source organism: Phacochoerus africanus (assembly GCF_016906955.1). Classification (NCBI taxonomy): domain Eukaryota; kingdom Metazoa; phylum Chordata; class Mammalia; order Artiodactyla; family Suidae; genus Phacochoerus; species Phacochoerus africanus. The sequence goes on from NC_062551.1 coordinate 160,140, forward strand.
GGCCCTCCTGTGTTGCACCTGTGACGGTGAAAGGAGGCAGTGCCGGCCGCTGAAGGCCCGCGGGCAGCCGGCTCACCTGTTCTCAGGTCTGCGGTAGTCCAGCCGGCAGGTCCCGCTGGTGAGGCTGAACAGGGGGTGGAAGGCACACTCCATGCTGTGCAGCGCACGCTCTGCAGGGACACGGGCGGGGGGCGTCAGTGACCACGCGGGGCGGCACACCCACCCTCCTCGCTCACAACCAGGAAGGCTTCAGAAGGGAGGGGGCCAGGAAACCAGGATTTGGAAAGCGACAGGCAGGGCCGTGCCCTGGGGCTCACGGCTGCCTCTGCAGGTCCTCCGACCAGACGGGCGCACACTTCCTGGAAACCCATAAGCACCCACAAGGCCGAGGGTGGAAGTGGCCACACCCAGGGCATCAGCCATCATCACAAAAGGGGCAGGCGCTGACGCAGTGGCCCCGCAGCAGAGCCTGAGGACACTGCGGAAGGGACCGCAACTGCAGAGGGATGGTTCCAGGCTTCCATCACAGGAAAGTCCAGAACGCAGAGCAGACGTGCCTGTGAGGGGCTGGGGGAGGGGACAGCTGCTACGTCAGGGCTCCTCTTGGCAGAGCTGGAAATGACCCAGAAGCCACGGGGATGAGGCCCTGCCACTCTGCAGACACCAGACCCCATGAACGGCACACACGCAAAGGGCGAGTCTCACCGCACGCGAGCGCTACCTCAGTAAGGCTCTTGTTCAGCAGACCCCTGGCGAGCGCCCCCCGCCCGCTGCGCCTGGGCTGCAGGCTGCCCACGGGTCTCACCTACAAGGTCCCGGGCCATCTCCTGGTCCTCCTGAAAGCGGCAGGCATCGCTGAGCTGCAGGAGCGAATCCACGTGATAGGGGCTCGTCTGCAGCAGAACCTACAAGGAAGAGCAAGACGCAAGCTGCGGGCCGCGCCCCCGGGGCCGCCACGCCGCCTCCCCACCCCCACCCCCACCCCGGGGGTGCGCGCGCCCATCCCCCGCACCCGGGGGCGCTCGGCCCTCACCCCCACCCCGGGGGTGCGCGCGCCCCTCCCCCGCCCCCGGGGGGCGCTCGGCCCTCACCCCCACCCCGGGGGTGCGCGCGCCCCTCCCCCGCCCCCGGGGGCGCTCGGCCCTCCCCACCCCCACCCCGGGGTGCGTGCGCACCACAATGTTGTTGGGCTCCATGGACTCCACCGCGGCCAGGAACTTGTGCTGCGTTTGCTGGTACTCCTCGTTGTGCTCGAAGGCAAAGCAGGAGCGGCCCTTCTTGGACTCCAGCAGCCGCATGGACAGACCTGGGGGGGCCCTGGGTCAAGGCGCCACCAGCGACACCCAGTCCCCTGTCCACACTCTCCCTGTAATCGTCCCCCCCTCCCACCACCCCTGAGCGGGGTCCAAGCACCCACGTCCCAGGCACAGCCCACCTCCCGCCGCCCCATCTGGTGGAGCCCAACCACTGGCTGCTCAGCGCAGAAACCCAGGTGGCCTAGGAGGAGGCGGCCACGGCCAACCCTCAACTAGGTGCCCGTCCTGTCCACTCCTCCTGCTGACTCTGGGTGGGACGCCCGTGAAACAGACCAGGGCTCCAGGACGCCCTCACCACACTCTCTCAGAGGCCCCACCGAGGGCAGCCCTGCAGGGCCCCAGGGCAGCCAGTCCCGCTGCCTGCGCTCAGGGCCGCTGCTCGAACGTGGGGGTGAATGACCAGGGGGGGCAAGCAGCCACCCAAGCACAGGGCCCACGGTCCTCCACGCTACCCCCCCCAGGGCCCTCCCCCACACCCCAACCTTTCGCAGGGCTCTTTTCCTTAAGTGGTCCCTTAACTGGTGCGTGCTCACTGGTTTGCAACAAAATCTAAAATGCCAGTGTAAAACCTTGACTGCTTGCTATAGCACGGGATGCACAGTACAAAGGGAAAAGTGGAAAAAAGCGGATTAAAACAAGCCCGAGGAAACGCACGGTGGGCGAGGGTCTGTGCCCAGACGCGGGTTCCGCCTGAGCTGCTGCTGGGACGTGGCTCTGCGCGGAGGCCAGCCCCATGCCCTCACCTGGTTTGGTGTAGCGCGGCCACGTGCTCTTGGGGGTGGTCAGCCACGAAGACTTGGGGTACACGCGCTGCCTCTGCCGCGGCCTGGGGAGAACGGTGACGGTTACCTCTGCGGCTGGACCTCCGCAGGGAAGACGGTGGAAGCTACACTCCCACGAGCAAGACAGAGACAGAGGCAAAGAGCGGGAGCTGGCCGCCGAGACGCCGGCCGGGCCGAGGCTGCAGACCGGGCCGAGGCTGCAGACCGAGACGCCAGCAACCCGACAGCTACAGGAAGAGGAAATGGGACCCAGAGCCCAGCGAAGTGGCAGAAAAGGTAAAAAAACCAAAACAACCAACTTCCCCCCAAACCCAAACCAAACCCCCACTAAGGTCGAACCCGTAACTGGAGACATGGAGGCTGAGAGCTCGCTGCAGAGCGGAGGGGCCGCCTCCACGGCCCTCTCGGGGGCCCACTAACACCGCCAGCCGCTTGGCAAAGGGGGCCCGTAAGAGTGATGAGACAGGGGCCTCGGTACCCCGAGACCGACACACTTCCGCAAGCAAGCCGGCCAGAGAGAATGCACTGGGCAGGGGCCCGAGCGCACTCATCGGGGGTCCCCTAACCTGTGGTCACACACTGTCGTCTGCGCTGCCACTTGCTGCTTTACTTCTCAAGCTGAGCAGCAGCCACGTGGACCTGCATGTACCGCTCTGTATGCTTTTTTTTTGGTAATCTGAACTATTTCACGAAGAACAATGAGTAAGAATCTAGATTTTGTTAGGAATGGGATTAGAAAACGTGTTTTTCTTCCAACAAGAACGCCGGAAACTGCAGGAGAAAAAAAAGGCTCAAGAAAAGCATGGCCAAAATTGGAAGGAAAGTAGCCTGCAGCTGACCTGGGATAACTGGTGTGAGAAGGAGAACAGGCTGCTCGGAACGGCCCTCGCCCATGGGGTCCCAGGGAAGGTTCGGCCCTGCAGCGAGCTGGGTGGTGGGCGCCCGCGAGAGCAGACACCGGCGGGGCACCAGAAACAGACAGAGGGAAGGGTGAGCCAGGCGGCAGAGACAGTCCAGAGGGGAGATCTCAAGACGACCACCAGACGTATCACAAAGAGACACACCGTCTCCGTGTCTTAGGAGCAGGGCAAGGGGACAAGGAAGCCCATGGGTAGGACTTAAGTTTTTGTTTCTGTCTTTTTGCCATTTCTTGGGCTGCTCCCGCAGCACATAGAGGTTCGCAGGCTAGGGGTCGAATCGGAGCTGTAGCCACCGGCCTACGCCAGAGCCACAGCAACGCGGGATCCGAGCTGTGTCTGCAACCTACGCCACAGCCCACGGCAACGCCGGATCGTTAACCCACTGAGCAAGGGCAGGGACCGAACCCGCAACCTCATGGTTCCTAGTCGGATTCGTTAACCACTGCGCCACGACGGGAACTCCAAGTTTTTAAAGAAATAAACATAACAAATTAGAAGTGCAGGAGTTCCCACTGTGGCACAAGAGGATTGGTGGTGTCTTGGGAGTGCTGGAACACAGGTTCAATCCCCGGCTCCGCACACTGGGTTAAGGATCTGGAGTTGCCGCGGCTGTGGCTTAGGTGGCAACCACAGTTCAGATATGATCCCTGGCCCGGGAGCTCCATATGCCTGGAGAAGCCAAAATTGAGCCGGAGGGAAAAAAAAAAAAAAGCAATTACTTTTAACGAATGACTAGCAGTCACTATAAAGTGCGCAGAAACAGCACCAGGCAGCCAGGTGAGATGCCAGGGAGACCAGGCAGATGCAAAAAGGAAGCAAGGGTGAGCAGGGCCAGCCCCGGGCAACCCAGGTGAGCAAGAGGATGGGTAATACTCCAAAAAGACCAAGTCGGAGGCTCTTGAACTCAACACTAAAAATAAAAGCAAATTATAACGCAAACCCAGAAACACAGGGAACGTGACGAGAAGAAACCCTCAGCCTTACTCGTAACCAAAGTCCCAGCATCGAGACTTCTTGTCTTTGTATCATGACACCTCAAGGCCTCCCACACCTACCGGGGCTCCGAGGAAGAAACAACACACAGACGTGGGCGCAGCGGGGGCACCACGCCTGGGGCACCACCGTGCCAAGTGCGGCAGGTGCAGGGGCTGCAGCCACACACACCCTGACACCTGGGCCCGGGGGTGAGCGTGCCCCCTGCCCCTTCTCCCTGGCACTCAGGACTCAGCCCTGCAGAACCGGGCACATGGGACATGGCAGGGCGCTACTGCCCAGGGCACAAGGGGCCCGGGACACATAGCAAACAGCCATGAGTGATTACCTTTCGTTGGGGGGGGGGTCAAAGGAGGCAACTCTGAGCTGCTTGAATAAGCAGTTCTTTTTTTAATAAGCACTTAGCCCCATAACCAGAAAAAATACGTACTTGGAAAGAGAAAGTTTCTGCCAAGGGAGGGCTCCCGCACCTGGGGCCGGGCTGGGACAGCCTCCCCCATGGGAAGGCCCATGCTCTGGGGGCTCTCTGCCCACAGGAGGACACCAGCCACCAAAGGCCACACGGACAAAGGTCGCACCCAGCTAAAAACCCAAACTCCATGCATGAGAAGCAAGGATGAGTCCGGCGGAGACAGCAGCACCCGAAGCTCAAACTGGGAATCCTGGAGAAACGAGCCCTGCGTGTGCAGGCTCGTGGAATGAGCGGGCCAGGACGAGGCCCCCAGCCCCTCGGGCCCACGCACCCGCCCTCGCCGTGCACAGTCGGGGCTTCTCACCTCTGCTCCCCCAGGACAGCCCGGGCGCCGAAGTACCTCTTCAGTTCTGTGTCCGGATTCAAGTGTCTGCAGAATTGAAAGGTGGACAGAGAAAACGAAGCTGAGCTTTGCAACCATCCTGGGAGTCTAAGAAAGCCAGACAACGCCCAGCAGGGAAGAGCGCCACGCTGCCAGGACGGGCAGTGTGCAGCCTGCTTCCTCTGTGCTGCCCGGCCGGGGGCGGAGACTGGCTGCCACCGGCACGTGTCCAGCCGAGTCAGAGCAACGCGAGCCTGGGGCCAAGATCGAGGGGTCGTCACTACTCAGGAAGGAAGCTGGCAGGGACTGCGGGGGGGGGGGGACAGGAGCTCATCGAGCACCCCAAGACCACGGGATGGATAACGCACCCAGGGGACGGGGGACCTGAGCGCAGGCCGGCGCGGGCGCCGGGCTGGGGAGGGCCTGCGCACCTGTGCTCCACATACAGCACGTGCTTCCTGGAGCTCAGCGGGGGCGGGCCCGGGCGGCGGGAGCCGCTGCCGTCCTCAATCCTCTCCAGGATGCGGCCGATGTCCTCCAGCCCGTCCTCCTGCAAGAGCCCCAACGGCAGGCGCGTCACTCGGGGTGAGGCACCGGCCAAGGGCAACGTGACCGCCTCCGCCTCAGGGCTGCCTCGGCAGCTCTGGGTCTGACACGGGTCCACGTGAGGCTTTGGATCGTTTGTTCTATTTCTGCGAAAAACGTCCTGGGTGAAGCGACAGGGACGGCGCTGAGTCTGCGGACTGGTTTGGGCGGCAGGGCCTTTCTAGCAACGTTAATTCCTCAATCCAGGAGCACGGGCCATCTTCCCGTTTCTTGGAATCCTCTTTAATTTCCTTGATTGACACTTTAGCGTTCTCAGCATCTAAGTCTGACCTCCTTGGTCAGGTTTATTCCTAGGTACTTAATTTGGGGGGGACTGATTTTATTTTTAAGGTTTTTTAGCTTTTTAGGGCCACACCCGTGGCCTATGGAGGTTCCCAGGTTAGGGGGGGTCAAAGGGGAGCTGTGGCTGCTGGCCTACACCACAGCCACAGCCACACTGGATCCGAGCCACGTCTGCGACCAACGCTGGATTGTGACCCCCCTGGGTGAGGCCGGGGCTCAAACCCGCGTCCTCATGGATGCGCGTTGGATTTGTTTCCGCTGTGCCCCGACGGGCACTCCGTAAGTGACTTGCTACGTTAAGGTGCGGCCCCTCTACCCCCACTTCCGTCAGAGCTTCTCTCGTGCATGGAGGTTGGATTTTGTCACTTGTCTGCCCCTACTGAGATGACCGTGGGGTCTCGGCCTTTCTCTTGTCAACGCGGCGTGTGACGCCGACTGACGCGTGTACTGAGCCATCCTTGTGAACCTGGGATACATCCCCCTTGGTCATGGCGTGTGGTCTTTTTTATGTGTTGTTGGACTCAGCTGGCGAAACCTCTGCTGAGCATTTCTGCGTCTGTACGCATCAAAGACACTGGCCTACGATTTCCTTTTTGAGTGCATCTCTCTCTGGTTTTGGTATTAGGGAAAGGAACTTATTTGTACAAAGAACAAGTATTACTCTGTTTCATTCCTGAGAGACGGTACAATCCAAACACCACGTCCCGCTCACGCAGGGGACAAAAGGAGAGGCGCTTCTGAGAGGAGGCTCAGAGTCACAGATCGGAGTCAGTCCTGCTCTGTGGTCGGAGGAGCCGCATTCCCAAAGTTTGCCAGCAAGTGGCAACCAGAGTGGGGCCCTCCCCCGCAAGGTCCACGAGGTAAATAATCTGGGACGCTCCCCTGGCTTCTGACAAAGTCGAATCAAATGTAAAATTGAAGATAAGCTGTTTTCAGGGGAGGGAGGCGGAGCGGGATGGACCGGGACCTGGAGAAGCAGTGAGACCCTGCTGTGCAGCCCTGCGAACCGAGTCTCGCCCTTAGGGTGGAGCAGGACGCAGGGTAACGTGAGGGAGAGGATGCGTGCGTGTGTGACTGGGCCACCCTGCGACACAGCAGAAAACGGACAGGACACTGTCAACCAACCAGAACCGAGAAACCAAAAACGGAGAAAGAAGAACTGTTTTCAACACCACCTTGAGAACAGCCGGAAAAGAACAGAGGAGGGGAGCTTCCCCTCCTGGCTCAGTGGTTAACCAACCAACCAGGATCCATAAGGACACAGGTTCGATCCCTGGCCTCACGAAGTGGGTTAAGGAGCCGGTGTCCCTTGAGCTGTGGCGTAGGGCACAGACGCGGCTCGGACCTCGTGTTGCTGTGGCGGTGGTGCAGGCTGGAAGCTGTAGCTCTGAGTGGACTCCTAGCCTGGGCACCTCCGTGGGCCGCAGGTGCGGCCCTGAAAAGACGAAAAAGCGAAGAGAGAGGAAATCCGCCGGGGGCACATACCGACGTTTCTCCGGCAGCGTTCTTCTTGTTTTTCTGTTTCCTTTTCTTCTTGCGGAGTCTGCCGCTCGCACTAGACTAACAAGGGAAGCACGTTTCAGCCCGTGGGAGGCGATCACCTCCCAGACCCGGAGACGAGCGCCGCTGCAGCGGGACGGGCTGCTGCCCCCTCCTCAACGTCCCGGCCACTCCCTCCTCATTGGTCGCCCTGTGGGTCCCGGGCCACCCGCCACCCGCCCTCTGCATGGACCCCTCCCTCCCGCCCCCCCCCCCCGCCTCACTCAGCTGTTGAGGGAAGAGCCCCCGCCTGGGTCAGTGCAGGTCTGTGTCACCCTGAGCCCCACAGGCTCGCAGTGGGCACGTGCTGGATGAAGGAACGAGGCCTCCCGGAGGGGCCCTCTCTGTGCCGTGCTGCTCGGACACGTACCCGACCCCGAGTGGCCTGCATGTCCCTTCATGCTGCGTCCACCAAGGGCCCTGGTCAACTGACTGAGCCGCAGACACAGACCCGAAGGACAGCGGACACCCAGGCAGAAGCGGACCCCCCAGCATGTACTAGGGAGACCGTCCCGGGCCCTGCTTGGGGCCCTCTGCCAGCCGCCCTCATCTGAAGGACTTCAGGCCAATCTGATCAAGGTTCCCGCGGAGAGCGGGGGCAGCTGGGCTGTTAACAAATGCAACCCGGACAAGAGCGCCGTGTGCGAGGCGGCCTCACCTGCTCGGGGGGCACTGCCCTGTCAGCCACGTTGCCATCCCGCTTGGTCGCCGTGCGTCCGCTCTGGGGCCTCCTCTTGCTCCCCGAGGCCACAGTGTCCGTGAGTGGACAGTCAGTCCTGCCCCCGTTGACCACCGGGCCCTCGTCCAGGTCCTCGATGTTGATCTGGGGACACAGGTGGGAAGGGCAGGGCGCTGGGGTGTGTCCGCGTCACAGATGCAAAGGTGGCACTGAGACGCGTGTGCCGGGGGGAGCAGCGGTGGGCGGGTGCGCTCATAGCCACTGGGGCCGTCGAGGGAGGAAGGGGAGGACCCATCGTGGCCACAGCCAGATGCTCACCTCTGACCCGCTCTCAGGGGACTTCAGGCAGTGAGGCGGCTGGGTGCCGTGTGCCAACCTGCGCTGTCCTCAGAGGCACCAGGGGCACGCCCCACCGGGCACCCCCCAGGGCAGTGACGAGTGGGCACACGCTCAGCTGACACCGCGGTGCTCCTCTCCCCCCACACGAGCATCGGGACCAGGGCCGGGGGACGGAGCCCCGACACAGACGCGACACGTGACGACGGGAAGAGGGGTTCCCGAGTCGGCGGAGCCTGAGGCCGCAGGGAAGAGGGACGAGCCAGGGCCGCACGCACACCCTCGGGGAGGAACACAGTCCGAATGAGAGGCTCCGGAGGACAGACGGACACACGCGTACAAACGCGTGCATAACAGGGGCCCCTAGGCCAGGAAGTGAACCCACGAGTGAAAGAGGCAACTCGTGGGTTCCTGCTGTGGCCCAGGGCGTTACAGACCCAACTAGCATCCATGAGGACACAGGTTCGATCCTTGGCCTCGCTCAGCGGGTTAAGGATCTGGAGTTGCCAGGGCCGTGGTGTAGGCTGGCAGCTGCAGCTCTGAGTCAACACCTAGCCCGGGAACTTCCATATGCCGCGGGTGTGACCCTAAAAAGAAAACCCAAACCGGGGAGTTCCCTTGTTGTGCAGTGGGTTAAGGATCTGGCGTTGTTACTGCAGCGGCTCAGATCACTGCAATGGTGCAAGTTCAGTCCCTGGCCCAGGAATGTTCACGTGCTGCCAGTATGGCCAAGAACAAACCCAAAAGCGCCAAAACTAGGCGGGTGTGCTCCGCGATCATTTGCTGGCTAGAACCAGTGGCCTAGAGTCCCCGTGGACAGTCTCAAGAGAGCAGGGGGGAGGGCAGTGGAAGAGCTCGGGGCCGGGGTCAAAGGCCGGCCCATTCAGCGAATGCATACATCTTTTTATAAAGAGGGCACGTGACTTCGACGCTGCTGAAGCCAGGGTCCAGCTGTGGGCCAGATCTCGAAGCAAAGGAAAGAACTGGAAGGAGGGCCCCAGGGCCACTTCCTCTGAACAGCAGGGTCACAGGGAAGCGGCCCTGTGCGTCCCCAGCATCCGGCCCAACGTGCTTCCTCTTACGACAGCAGGATGGTTGACCCCTCTGAAGCCACTCTCACATCCTTAAAATAATTCTTATTTTTGAGCCCCCTTTGGAAACGTGAGCTGTCCTGAGAAATTCAAACTTACGAGCTCCATGCCAAGCTGGACTTCAACGGGCATTGTGCGTAGGGCATAAGGCTTCCTGCCCGCTCTGCCAGCACCCACGTGGCGGCACCAGAACCTGACTGCTGGCCACTGTCCTGACATCAGCCTGACCTGCTGCCCCACAGTTCCAAGGCCTCGAGTGATACAACAGCAAGGGGTTACTGCCACTACACGCGGTCTCTGGTCTTCTGAGGGACAGGCAAGGACGCGACAGTCAGGGCTGCCAAGGGGGGCAGGAGCTGACCTCAAACAGAAACTGGGGTAAAATGCACATCTTCTGAATGAAGGCCCAGCCCACGTCCTGGGTCAGGTACGGAACAAACCCACCCTTCTCAAGATACAAGACACTGCTGTCACCCTAGAAACCCATGCCTCCTGCCAACGCAGGCAAACACGGGGCGGGGGGCCTGTGGCCACTGGTGGCTCCTGCCCGTCCTGGGTGGCGCACGTGCAAAGCGTCCTGGTTTCGGGCACACAGGGCAGTGTTTCTGAGGCTTGTCGGGCTGCGGTCAGGAGTCTGTTACCGTGACCAGTGTTTCTTCGCAGGGATGCACGTGGCTCACCTCTCGGGGCTACTGCGAATTGCGGGGCTGTGAGCACCTGCGAGCCCCCTGGGGTAAGAACCCCGCAGTGGGTTACTGGGCCACGAGGCGTGGGGCTCCCCCTGAACTGCCAGCCTGTCTCCAGCGGGCCGATGTCACACCCCTCCCACAGAAAGGCTCGCCTTGCTGCAGAGCCGGTCTCTCTGATTTTGGCCCTCGGGTGTGCGACCTACTCCACAGCTCACGGCAATGCCAGACCCTTAAGCCACTAAGCGAGGCCAGGGACCGAACCCGCAACCTCACGGTTCCTAGTCAGATCTGTTTCCGCTGCGCCGCAACGGGAACTCCTCTCTCGCTTTAACTGTTAAACCAGGGGCATGTGGAAATTCCCAGGCCAGGGGTCGAACTGGAGCTGCAGTTGAGCCCTTGCCACAGCCACCTGGGTCCCTGAGCCACTGAGCGAGGCCAGGGATCGAATCTGCACCCTCACAGAGATGTCGGGGCCTTAACCCACTGAGCCACAACGGGAACTCTGGGTGAGGCGTTCTTTGGTGTTAAACTTGGGGCGTCTTTCTGCCACTGCCGCATCACCTATTTTCTCCGCTCCGCTCGGGTGTGTCCCTTTTCCTCCCGACGGCCTGAGGTCTCCGCTCTCTCCTTTGCCTGAGGTTGCAGACGCCTCAGGCCACTGGGTGTGGTCCCCAGAGTCCAGAGGCTCAGCCGTCTTTCCAGCATCTCCCCTTCCGGACCGGGTGGCGTTTCCCCGGCCCAGCTTCGAGCTCCTTCGTCCTTTCTGCTCAAGCGTCTGATCCGCCGTTGAGACCCTCCCTCGAGTCACGCACTGCAGAGGGAGGACTTCTGTCCCCTGGAATTTGCTCTCTTACCGGTGCTACTTCTCTGGCGAGAGTCCTCTTCTTCCCTCATTGTGGGCGTGATTTTCCTCACACCCTTGAGCACATCTACACGTCGTCTCAGGTGTGTGTGTGACCTGATCATCGGTCTTCACCGGGCTTGTTCCTACCGCACGCGCTCTCGGGGCCGCAATTCCCACTGCTGCCCCTCGGCGTGGCTGGGGCTGTCGTGGCGTGTGTGGTCACGCGGCCAAGAGCGCGTGGAGACTTGTTCAGGCAGCAGTTCACTTGCTGGCAGAGGAGTCGGCACCACACCGCCACGCCTTATTTTCACGTTTCCTCAAGGCAGGCATCAAGCATTCCTTCCTGGAGGGTTACTTCTCCGCCCCACACAGCCCCCTCGTAGGGTCTGGAAGGCCTCCCCGACAGCCCCTGCCCCAATAACCCCAGCCACCTCAGCAGACCCCAAATCCGACCTGCCTCGTCAGCTCAGCCTCGCTGCCACCGTCTCCTGGGACAGCCGAGTGCGCCCGTGTGAAGCGTCTCCAAGCAACGCGCGATGTCTAATGTCTGAAAAGAGTTTGTTTCTTTTGCTGGTTTTGTCACTGCTCAGGGCAAGAAGGCTACTCTAGGGTCAGTGACTTTGCCACGGCCGGAAGTGGAGACCTCACTCTTGCCTTAACTCACCCACCACTTGGTTTATTTAGAGATCGTTTTCGGTTTTATAAAAATAAGTCTTTCGGGCATTCTCATGTGGCGTGGCGGGTTAAAGAGCCAGCGTTGTCACTCCCGTGGCATGGGTCACTGAGGCAGCATGGGTTTGAGCCCCGATCCGGGAACTTCCACATGCTGCAGGCAGTTGCGTTTCCCACTGAAAGAGGGAAAGGACTAAAACTTCGCATTCTTTGTTTTTTTTTTAATTTTTTTAGGGCCACACTCACGGCACATGGAGGTTCCCAGGCTAGGGGTCGAATCAGAGCTGCAGCTGCCGGCCTGCACCCCAGCCACAGCAACACAGGATCCGAGCGGCATCTGCGACCTATATCACAGCTCACAGCAATGCCAGGGCCTTAACCCACTGAGTGAGGCCAAGGACTGAACCTGCAACCTCATGGTTCCTAGGTGGATTCGTTTCCGCTACGCCACGATGGGAATTCCTCAAACTCTGCATCCCTGAGAGAGTATGCCCACAGCCTGCAATCAAGAAGGACAAAGTCTCACCTACTTGTCTGCAAGTACAAAGTGGCGTTAATGATACCACCTTTGCTAAAGGTTTCCCACGGACCCAGGGTGAAGGATGGGCATTGCCGTGAGCTGTGGTGTAGGTCGCAGATGCGGCTTGGATCCCGTGTTGCTGTGGCCCTGGCTTAGGTTGGTGGCTACAGCTCCGATTGGACCCCTAGCCTGGGAACCTCCATATGCCGCGGGAGCGGCCTAAGAAATAGCAAAAAAAGACCAAAAACAAAAAGAGTCACAACATTACAGTCAGCCTCAACCAAATTTGCCCTCGAGCACTTAAAAAAAAAGCTACAGGTGTTCTAGTATCACCTGTCCTGAACTGCAACCGTGAACGTGCATCGGGGTCTTCCTCCTGCCACTGAGACTGGACATCAGGGGTTCCCGTCGTGGTGCAGCGGAAACGAATCCGATGAGCATCCATGAGGACGCGGGTTTGACCCCTGGCCTCACTCAGTGGGTTAAGGATCCGGCGTTGCTGTGGCTGTGGTGAAGGCCAGCAGTCACCGCTCCAATTCAACCTCTAGCCTGGGAACCTCCATGTGCCTCAGGTACAGTCCAAAAAAAAAAAAAAAAAAAACCCAAGAAAAAGAAGAAGAAGGAAAAAAGCTGGATATGAAAGACAAAGACGACGCATGATGGCAAAACAGAAGCTCAGCAGAGCTTCCGGTTTCCTTCCAGCCAAACAGCAACCTAATGAATGACACCCATTCTGGAAGAAGTTTGTTTTTTTTTTGTCTTGTTGTTGTTGCTATTTCTTGGGCCACTCCCGCAGCATATGGAGGTTCCCAGGCTAGGGGTCGAATCGGAGCTGTAGCCACTGGCCTACACCAGAGCCACAGCAACGCGGGATCCGAGCCGCGTCTGGGACCTACACCACAGCTCACGGCAACGCCAGATCGTTAACCCACTGAGCAAGGGCAGGGACCGAACCCACAACCTCATGGTTCCTAGTCGGATTCGTTAACCACTGCGCCACGACGGGAACTCCTGTTTTTATTTAATTATACAACTTAGATTATTTCAATTACTTTCAGAGCCTGCCACTCTACCGTACATGAAAACAGAGTAACAAACATAATCCTTTGGAAGAAAACGATCTTCCTCAATAAGACATCTCGACGCTACTGGATAAATCCTGCTGGTTTAAAAAAGTTGATGTGGGTTTTACTGCATCGTCACAGTGGTCCTTGACCCGCCAGGGATTAATAAATTCTATTTTACACCTTTTTTGGTCTTGGCTGCCACTGTGGCATGTGGAAGTCCCTGGGCCAGGGATCGAACCTGAACTGCTGAAGCAATAATGCTGGATCCTCAACCTGCGGAGCCACCAAAAAACTCCTACTTTCCACCATTTTTAAGGCCTGTCCAGTAGCAACACACACGTGGCACAACTCAAACGACACCTCAGAACAGGCGCGTCTACCACACTTGAGTTACGTCTCCGCAAAACTGACTCTGAATGAAACAGGCAAGGTGACCTCCGACCTGAGGCCAAGGAACCTCACCCAGGAGCAGTGAGGACAGTCCCGGCCCCAGAGGGACAGAGGGTGCCCCCTGCCCACTCCCCAGGAGAGCAGCACCAAGCTCCGGGGCTGCGTCTACCCAAGCTCCAGCGTGCGCTTTCCTGGTTGCCAACGTCACCTCGAGTCTGTGTTTCTGGAACACCGGGCCCCAGCAAGGGCCATGGCTGTGCCTGTTAGCTCTCTCACTCCCAACAACAGGGGAGCCAGGGCCAAGCAGGTACCGTGCCCTCAGAGCCAAGAGGTGGAGCCGGGATTCAACCCTGGGTCCCTCTGACTCCAGAGCCTGGGTGCTACACTCATAGTCCAGCCGTGGAGGAGACACAGCCTCAAGCCGTGATCTCTGCGCACCTACTGGGTGCTGACGCGGCTCTAGGTGGGGGGGACACACTAGGGAATGATGACGCCTCTGGCCTCTCGAAGCTCAGGCCCCAGAATTGGGAGGCGAGCCGCCCGAGCTCCGGGAGCACGCAGGTCATCTGAAGGTGCGAGCCAGGGCACACGAGGGAGAAGAAAGACCAGACCAACTGGGAGGGGGCATGGGACTCATTTCAAATCAGCAGGAAGGGTGCCCGAGTCCCGAGGACAGGAGCGACCATGAACAGAGCTGGTCCAGGGAGAGGGGACGGCACGGGGGGCCCAGCGGGGCTGGAGCAGAGCAAACAAGACCGGAGAGCGATGAGTGGGCCAGCCTGGCCCCACCGCCGCCGCCGCCGCCGGGGGTCCTGAAGGGAGGAGGGCTGAGGGCAGACGTGCGCGTTGCAGGGTCCCCGTGGCCGCTGCGTCCGGACAGTTGCAGAGGAACAAGAGGATGAGCAGGACTGGTGAGCACGACCCCGCCAGCGGCCACGGTCACACTGCAGGTACCGCGGCCTGAAGCCACCCAGGACCTGACAAGGGTGTGCCCGTGGGGCGTGAGGGAGGGAGAAAGAGTGGGGTGCCCTCCGGGCTGCTGGCCGGGGCGACAGGACGAGTGGAGACGCCTGCACAGACGGGGAAGGAGGAGGAGGAGGTGGAGAGGGCGGCGCGAGTTGAGAAGCACCGAGGAGATGGGTGTGAGCCCGGAGATGGGGAAGGAGGCCTGTGCTGGAGACACGGAGGCCGCAGCTGAAGGCAGGAGCGACGCCGCTGAGCTGACTGGTCTCCGGCAGCCCCACGACCACCCCTCCTCCTCCCTCACACACACGAGCACCTGGCTGTTCTTCTGACTCACTGACCTCAGACTTCTGGGCCCCTGTCTGTTTACCATCCTTGCTTCTTGAGCAGGAACATGAACTTTGCCTCAGAGACAAGGAGCGTGGTGTGGGTAAGAGCACCACTTCCCATCGAGAAGCGGATGTCACTGCAGGTGGCACTTACCATCGCGCTTGTACAATGGGGACAATGACCTCCCCGACTGACGAACAAGACAGAGCAGCAGAGCCTGCGCTCGTAAATGTCCTCCAGTGACGGCTGTTTGACACAAAACCTGGAGGGTCTGGAATAAGGGGAAAACAGCCCTGACAGGAGGTCCAGGACACAGCTGACTGGAGCACGAGCCCATCACACCCTGTGCACAGAGAGATGGAAGGAAGAAGGAAGCTGGCGGTGTTTTCAGAGGTCAGAACAGCGACAGAAGGAGTTCCTGTCATGGCGCAGTGGTTAATGAATCCGACTAGGAACCATGCGGTTGCGGGTTCGGTCCCTGCCCTTGCTCAGTAGGTTAAGGATCCGGTGTTGCCGTGAGCTGTGGTGTAGGTCGCAGACGCGGCTCAGATCCCGCATGGCTGTGGTGCAGGCCGGCGGCTACAGCTCCAATTGGACCCCTAGCCTGGGAACCTCCATATGCTGTGGGAGCAGCCCCGGAACAGGCAAAATAAATAAATAAATAAATTAATTAATTAATTAATTAAAAAAAAACAAAGTCGATGGAAAACTTAAGGATGCAGGATGGGATGGAAGTACTGGGAAAACAACTGTGGAGGCTGAGGGGCACCTCTGAGGGTTACCCGTACGTCTCTGTGTATATTTGAAACTTCCCATGGTACAGAAGTTAAAAAGAAAGAGGTGACAAGAAATGGGCAAGCAAGAAGGCTCCGAGGAGGCGAACAAAGAGTCGGAAGGACCTGAAGAACAACGGAGCCCCCCTTCACCAGAACGACAAGGTCAGGCTCTTACCCAAGAGGAACAGGAGGAGCAATTTCTACACCCAACGCCCAGACTGGCAGCCCGCGCGCCCACTGTCTCAGGAGGGCCCATAACGTGGCAACTTTCGGTAAAGTTGGGAGCAGCAGCCAGACCAAGAGGGAGCTGACAAGCATGGCTGGTTGCTCTATGGTCTTCAAAACTACTGCTACGCCTTCAAACACGCAGCAACAGCTGTGGAGTCCCTACGCGGGTGGGCACGAGGTGCTGGGGACATAAGGCCAGCGGAACAGACGTCCCTGCTGCACAGGGCGGTCAGGGCAGCAGGCGCACCGCACAGACGTGCAAAAGTAGAGAATGAGGTCGGCGACAAGGAGACCCCGGGCGTTGTTACTTAATTCCCATCTACTGTGTCATTTCTCTGGGCCAGACACCTGCTGGGGGGGACGCAGAGATGAGCCAGAGCCAGACAATGAGCCCTGGGGTGTGTGGAAAAGATGAGAACGTTCGTGAAGGCCCTGCGATGGCTAGGCTTCGGAGGCACTTAACCCTGAAATCCAGGTTGGAGCCCCGAGACCCCGCCCACCGCGCTGCGGTCCCGCCCCCAGAGCCGGGCCACACCCACTCCGCCGCAGCGGGGACCCACTAACCCCGCCCACGGACGCTATGGCCCCGCCCCTCACCGCAGCCCAAACCCAACGTAGCACCGCCCCGTGGGCTCAGGCCACCGCCCACTCCCTTGGCCCCGCCCTCCCCACTGCAGCTCCAACCCCGCCGCCCCGCCCCGTGACGTCACGGACCCGCCACCTCGCAGGCCGCCCCCACCCGCAGCCCCCAGCCCCGGTAGCCCTGCTGCTCACCAGCTCGAACCGGTTGTTGACGCGGACGCCCTCCTTTCCTGTGCCCCGGGCACGCCGGCCACCTGGCCCCTGCTGTGGGCATTCTTCTTCTGCATCATCGTCATCATGGAGGACAAACTGCAGGGCGCCGGGCCCAAGGGGCTCCTGGCCGCGCTGTTCCCCCCTCAGCCTCCGGAGGGCCCGGCGCGACATAGGACCCAACAGCCGCTGACGTCTGGAGACCGGCAGAAGGAAGAGCAGAAAAGAGAGCGGCCGGCGCGCCTGCGCACTTACAGCGCGGTGGCGCGAGGCTGGCGCGTCGCGTCTGCGCGGTGCCGCTCTCCCGAAGTCCCGCCCAGTCGTCGGTATCATCAAAGAAGGTGCGTACGCTTCCGGACGAGTTCTCGCGAGAATGGGCGGGTCCGCCGGCCTCTGTTTCCTGTTCTGGAGGCGCGCCCGCGACGCACATCGGGACCGGGCGGGGCGAGCCGGGGGCGCGCAGGCTTAGATCCTCGGGCCTCTGCGCTAGGCGGCGAGGTGGTGCTGTCGAGGTGGGGAGGCTCGGGCTGCAGCGGGAAGCCCGGGGGACCCAGTCCCGGTAGGTCGCCTCCACGGCCGGCGGCCAGACGATGCTGTGCTTGTGAGAAGTCGGCCCTCCGAAACGCAGGAGCTTCCCAAGCAGCGCATCGGGTCACCCCCTCCCCGGGAGTCTGCTTTTTGTTTGCGTCCCAGGTGATTCTCCAGTATACTGGGTGTGGGGATCCTTGGTCTGAGGTGGAGGCTTGCCACGCTTACTGTGTGTCCTAACTGTGATGATCAGGGGCCCAATCCCTAGACATTCCGAGGTGGGGCCTGGCATTGATTTTCTCTTTTTTTAATCTTCGGGAGAGTAGAATGCGCAGGCAAATTTGAGAAGCCCTGCACTGCAGAGGTGCAAGTGCCAGGCTAAGGTGGTTTGGCGTGGGTAATTGGCACTGAGCTGGGGTTGACTCTCAGTGTGGTGCCCAGGCCAGGCCCTAGACTGAGTTCTTACCTCCTCCTGGAAGGTAGATATCACTCCCCACCCTGCCCCTTTTACAGATAAAGACTTAGAGAATAAGGAACTGGCTCAGGTAGAATCTGGATTTGCATTTGTGTCTGTGGCTCCCGAGTTCAGATGAGGAAGTCTGCCAACGGAGACCGAGAAGCAAGGCGGGTTGGGTTGCCTGCAAGTACTAGGCCCTGGGATCGCACTGACTGGCCCAGGCTGCTGCCTCAACCCCCTGCCCCACCCTCCAACCCAGCTACTGAGAGTTAGGCTCAGCTCAGACAGGACCTCTGGGGCACCGCCCTCCAGAGAATTCCGAGCGTTCAGGGCCAGCCATGTCCACTAGATCTTGTGTCATCGCTGGCCCCCGGAGCGAACAGCTCATGCAGGCATGTTGCCTCGCCTGTGCTGGGAACGTGGGCCGGCCATCCCACGCAGAACTGCTCCTGCCTGGCTCCTGCGGGTTGGTGGCCATAAGGCTTCGGGCAGTATCTTACCCAAACAGCTCTGAACACTGTCTCTCCCTGTACTTTCCAAGGCCTGGTCCTCAGCAAGGAAAGTTTGCTTGTAAACACTTGCAGGGTAAGTGGCCTCTGTCTCTCATGATCTAAATTAGGGGAGGGCGCAACACAACAATGGACGGAAAAAGTATGTATACATATATGTGTAACTTGGTCCCCATGCTGTATCGCAGAAAAACAAATAAATAAAATTTGTTATAAAAAAATAAATAAATCAGGGGCAGGGAGGCCTCCCAGGGCAGACACCACAGCTTTCTGCCCCTGGGATCAGCGGAGGTGAGCCCCCAGCCCCTGGGACCGACGGGAGCAGCGGGAACACCAGACCCTCCCTCCTGCTCACCTAGGACGGGCTTTCATTTCCAAGTGTTCTTGTGAGGACGAGAACCCGGGACTCCCTCTGCTGGGAGTGCGGGCCTCCACGGGCCACCTGGTCTGTTTCCTCGCTGGTGGGATTGTCTGCCCGTGGAGGTGCTTTCTCGTCGCTGGCTGTGTGACCAGGGGCCATTCTTCACTCTCTCTGTACCAACTTTCTCACTAAAATGAGAATAATACTCCCTGCCTATGACGTGCTCAAAACCAGTGCGGGGAATGGGCTCTTTTTATGGGTCCCTCTAATTTTGTGTAATTGAGTGTCCTGGACCCCAGCTGATGAAAGGCGCATAAATTCTGTCCCCTGTGGTCTTCTCTGAGCCCGTATCTGTGGGCCAGGCATTAGAGCCTGGCATCGGACAGGCCTGGCTGAAGATCCTGGGTGGCTGTGTGTCTTTGGTTAAGTTTCCTGATCTCTTTGAGCCTTGGTTTCCTCAGAGTAAGCTGGGGTGACAGCAGAAGCTCCCTCCAGGCACATGTGCACAGGTGGAGCACCCACACGCTCCCAACCCCGCGAGCCTGGACGGCATCATCTGCCTGGAGAACAGGAGCAGGGATCCAGACAGGCAAGGCCGGAGGGCTCCCAAACTGGCAGACGACACGCAGCCCTGCTGGCAGTAAGACCAAGATGGCAGGTCACAGAGTGGGCACTCTGGTGGAATGTCGTGATGGCAGCAGAGGACAGGTGGCCCCACAGAGCCCAGTGTCCCCCCTTGGAGCACAGACCAGACGGTTCTCAGTTCACACCCTAGTCAGGAGACCACAAGACCGCCTTTATTAGGCCACGAGTGGCCGTTTGTACAGTTGACAGAGCGGCTTCCCCTACTGGGACCACAGAGCATTGGCAGGGCTCTCAGGCCAGCACCTTCCTCCACCTCCGTGAGGCCGGCGACACCAGCTATGGGGCCGATGGCCAGGCTGTGGATGCCAGGCCGGGGCAGCAAGCGAGCTTGGCTGTCGACCTGCCAGTCGGAGGGTGACACGCCCAACAGGAGCATCTCGGCCCCTCCGCGGCTTCCCAGTGCCTCTGCAGCCCGTGGCCTGCTAAGCTCAGGGGACCAAGGAGCCACCCCAGCCGAGCATCACCCGGGACGGGACTCTGCCCTGCTCTCATCCGAGGACGGAGAAGAGGCCTTCCCTGAGCCGAGGCTGTACCCCACCTGCCCCACCCCGCTCCCGCCCCACCCAAGGAATCCTGAGAGGAAACGTCCTCCCCCAGGGAGGGTCCTGCAGTGAGCCTGACCCCAATGAACTCGGGCCAGGAATCATGAGTATAAATATAGAGGCTGTGAGTGCAGGAGTCCCGCAGATGAATCTATGTATATATGTACATGCTCGCTCCGCAGGGCGCCCGGCGGGTCTTCCCGGGAAAGGCACTTCTCAGCCTGGTCCAGGACCGGCCCAGCCCCTCCCCGGCGGCACGGCCACCTGGGGGCACCGTGAGAAGCATCTGGCCGGGTGGCCCGGGGGCCGGAGACCCTCACTTGAGGTCGAGCGTCCAGGTGTTCGGGACGTAGAGGGACTGGGTCTGGCGGGCGCGGCGGGGCGTGTTGAGCGCGTCCACACTCTTGCGGCTGGAGCGCACCACGTCCGCCACGAAGCTGGTGCAGTCGCTGCAGACCTCCTTCAGGACGCAGCCGTGGGCGTAGATGTGCGGGAACTCCTCCTCCACGCTCCGCCACTGCGGCCCCTGCAGGGACCTGGGGCGGGACAAGGCCATCGGGGGCGCGCCCGCGTCTCCCCAGCCCCCCTCGCGCACGCCGGCTGGCGGCGCAGGGCCTTGGGAGCTTGGCTCCTGGGCTCCGACCATGCAGCTGCCCCCGCCCCCCCCCACAGCCGCTGCCCTGCGGGGGCAGTCCCTTGGGCGCTGCCCCCACCCTGCTCCCGTCGCGGTGGGCGCCCGACCACGGCGGCGCCGTCAGCGGGGCGGGGCACTCACTGGAAGGCGTCTCTTCGCAGGGGTGGGGGGGCTCTGCCAGCTGACGCCCTCTGCGGGCTCTCAAAGCCCAGGGTGTAGACGGGGATGTGTGCGAACTTCTTAGAAGGCATCTTCATCTAGGACACAGGCACGACCGGCACCCTCGTCCCCCGAACGGCCACCTGCCCTGGGCCTGGTGGGGGCAGGGCCAGCCGGGAAGGCACCTGCGCCCACGCTCCCTGGACGCCCCCTCCACGCCTGGAGTCTGGAGGCCGTGCCTCCTCCCTTCCTAGAGCCAGAACTGTGCCATTCTGACACCCAAGATCCAGCACCACACCCGGACTCCATCACTACGTAACAGCTGATGAGCTGGTGTCTCCCAGGTCAAGTGGCAGGATAAAAAGGAAGGGTTTGAAAATAGTGGCGCTAAAAACCCCTCTTAAGCTGGTTACTGTTTCTGTTCTTTTTAGGGCCACACCTGAAGCACAGGGAAGTTTCCAGAGCGAGGGGTCGAATCAGAGCTACAGCTGCCGGTCTACACTACAGCCATAGCAATCCTGGGTCAGAGCCGCACCTGTGACCTACGCTGCAGCTCGAGGCAACACTGGATCCTTACCCCAGTGAGCAAGGCCAGGGGTGGAACCTACGTCCTCATGGATACCGGTCAGGTTCCTCACCTGCTGGGCCGCAACGAGAACTCACAGGTTATTGTTTAGGGATAAGGCGTGTGGGGTGACCCATGAGCCCTCAACCTCAGTGCACACCTGCATGCATGCAGACACCCCAAGCTGCTACAGAATGAATGCCTCCAAAAACGCTCAAGGAAGCTGCGTCAGGAAGAGGATTTGAGGAGGAAAAGAGTGTTTCTTGGCACGGGCCCACTAACATTGAATATTAAAAAAATGAAATAATTTTTTGGCCACTCCCACAACATGTGGAAGGTCCCTCCCTGGCTAAGGATCAAACCCGTGTCACAGCAGTGACACCACCGGATTCCCAACCCATGGAGCCACCAGGGAACTCCAACAAAAACAATTTAAAAGGGCCATCTACAAGGGCCTTTAAAAACTACAGAGTCTCCGAGTTCCTGTGACAGGAGACGGCACAACCGCTGTCCCACCCGCCCCTCGCCTGTGAACCCTGGACAAGCCCAATCAGGCCGCAGGACACCTCTCTCCGACCACAAGGGAGCCTCACCTTTATGCTGCAGGAACTGCAGACAGCTCTGCAAAGGAAAGAAGAGGGTGAGACCAGCACGGGCCGTGAGGGTTCCGGCCCCCAAGCCAGCCGGTCGCTGCCTTTTGCTTGAGCCCTGACCACATCAGAGCCTGCATTTCATTTCACTTCCAAAGCTTTTTTACTTAGCTCTGTACCTCAAATCCTTCTGCCCATCACCGCTTTTTCTGGGGAATATCTGGCCTGACTTCTCTGAGAGCACTGTTGGAGCCAGAGGGGCCTCAGCTGAGAGGCTCACTTCTAAACAGTTTTTAATTTCCATATGTGATTTCAAAAGTGAATGCCTTCTTGTAAAAATTCAAACACTAGAGGGAATTTTTTTTTTCTTTTAAGGGCCGCACCTGTGGCATATGGAAGTCCCCAGGCCAGGGGTCGAATATGGAGCTACAGCTGCCGGCCTGCACCGCAGCTCACGGCAACGCCATATCCTTAGCCCACTGAGCGAGGCCAGGGATCGAACCCACGACCTCATGGTTCCCCGCCGGACTTGTTTCCGCTGTGCCACGAGGGGAACTCTTGCTGGAGGGAATTTTATTTATTTTTTTATTTTTTGTCTTTTTGCTATTTCTTGGGCCGCTCCCGCGGCATCTGGAGGTTCCCAGGCTAGGGGTCAAATCGGAGCTGCAGCCACTGGCCTACACCAGAGCCACAGCCACACGGGATCCGAGCCGCATCTGCAACCAACACCACAGCTCACGGCAACGCCGGATCGTTAACCCACTGAGCAAGGGCAGGGACTGAACCCGCAACCTCATGGTTCCTAGTCGGATTCGTTAACCACTGCGCCACGAGGGGAACTCTTGCTGGAGGGGATTTTAAGTTAGACGGAGGAGTCCTCTCCCGGAAGCCTGTTGTGGAGATGATCCCTGCTGGCAGCAGTTTCCATCCTCCACACTCAGCACAGATTAACAGAAACATACATTTAAAACAGAAATACAGTGAGTGAGATGGGGAGTTCCCGTCGTGGCGCAGTGGTTGACGAATCTGACTGGGAGCCTTGAGGTTGCGGGTTCAATCCCTGGCCTTGCTCAGGGGGTTAAGGATCCGGCGTTGCTGTGGGCTGTGGTGTAGGTGGCAGACGCGGCTCAGATCCCACGTGGCTGTGACTGGCGTCGGCTGGCGGCTGCAGCTCCAACTAGACCCCCTAGCCTGGGAACCTCCATATGCTGTGGGAATCTGCCCTAGAAAAAGGCAAAAAGACCAAAAAAAAAAAGCGTGAGATGGGGCAGCCTGTGTACTCTTCCACGAAGGGAGGCCAGGGCTCTCCCCCACATCACTCCAGATGGCCCGGACTCTTTTTTTTCAGGCAAGGGACCGTGTGTTCTCGGACAGAGGTCCCCCGGTTTGGCAAGGGACAGACCTCTGGGTTGATTCTATTCCACTGCAGCCAGAGGCCACACTTGGCATCGCACATCCTTACGCATTTCGGAGCGTGTTTTATGGCACAAAACAGGTCCACTGCAGCAATGTGCAGCTGACAAGAAGGCACTTGGCGCTGTTGGGTCGACTGTTCCCCCGAGGGCGGACTGGACGGCGCCGGGACCGTGTTCCGCCCACGCTCCGCGCTGTTCCCGCATCTCATCGCAGCCGCTGACGGCGCTGCTGCTCCTCGCAGCTCTGCCGGGGTCTCGCTCCGTGTATCTCGGATCCCTTGCGAGGAGCACAAAGTGTGCGGGATTATTTCCTCATTTTATTGTGATTGCGTGAACTCCTCTTGACAATAGTCCTTGCTCCACAGTCTCCCTCGTGTGGTGTTAACAGATCAGCTCAGACTTTCTTTAGACGAGCGGCGGCATGGTGTGTCTTTCTCCATGCCTCTCCTTCCACCCAGTTTGTCTTTTATTTGAAGTGCCTATCTCGGAGTTCCCGTCGTGGCGCAGTGGTTAACGAATCCAACTAGGAACCATGAGGTTGCGAGTTCGGCCCCTGCCCTTGCTCAGTGGGTTAACGATCCGGCGTTGCCATGAGCTGTGGTGTAGGTTGCAGACGCGGCTCGGATCCCGCGTGGCTGTGGCTCTGGCGTAGGCCGGTGGCTACAGCTCCGATTCGACCCCCAGCCTGGGAACCTCCATATGCCGCGGGAGCGGCCCAAGAAATGGCAAAAAGACAAAAAAATAAAAAAATAAAGTGCCTATCTTGGGAGTTCCCGTCGTGGCTCAGTGGTTAACGAGTCCGACCAGATACTTCTGATTCTCACCTCCAGCCTTCATGCTATTTATTATCATGACACGTCTTCTGTAGAGATATATGCTATCAACCCCACAATACTTTTTTTTTCTTTTTAGGGCCACGCCCATGGCACATGGAAGTTCCCAGGCCAGGGGTCGAATCGGAGCTGCATCTGCCAGGCTCCACCACAGCCACAGCAACATGGGATCCGAGATGCGTCTGCAACCTACACTACAGATCTCGGCAATGCTGGCTCCTTCACCCACTGAGCGAGGCCAGGGATTGAACCTGCAACCTCATGGATACTAGTTGGGTTCGTTACCCCTGAGCCACAACAGGCACTCCCCCACAATGCATTTTTATTCATTTTTTGCGTACTTGGTAGTCTTGGAGTGGATGCCAGTCAAAGAAGTTCCACCTTGTTGGGGGTTGGATATTGGTTTACCTTTGAGAGGTGTAAGAAGATAATCTTTTTGGGGGGGTGCGCTCGTGGCATTTGGAAGGTCCTGGGCCAGGAATCAAACCCATGCCACAGCAGGGACCCAGGGTGCTGCAGTGACAACTCCAGATCCTCACCCCCTGCGCCACAGGAGGTGATGGCGGTGTTGGCGGCCTCGGGCCCTGGCAGCTGCTGTCCCCGGTGCTCTTACTCCGGATGCGCATCCCGCTGTCTGTAGGGTGTCGCTTTCCTCCCGCGTGGTGAACCTTGTTCAGCATTCGTCCTGGTGAGGGTCAGCCTGGCTTTGGTATTTCTGGAAATGCGTTTACTTTGGCTTTTGTTTTGACACAAATATTCCTTCCTTTTTTTTCTTTTTTTGGCGGCACCTGCTGCATACAGAAGTTCTGAGCCAGAGACCAAATCTGAGCTACAGCTGCAACCTATGCCACATCTGTGGCAGTGCTGGATCCTTAGCCCACTGCACCCGGCAGGGGATCAAGCCTGTGCTGCTGCAGAGACAGTGCCCTATCCTTAACTCACTGTGCCACAGCAGGAACTCTTTGACACAAATGATATTGCTGGGTATAGAATTTTAGACTGAGCTTTTTTTTTTTTTTTCCTTCTTTCAGTATTCTAAAGATGTTTTTCCACTGACATCTTGCTTGCAGTGTTTTAACGAGAAATCTGCAGTCATCTTTATCTTTCGCTGCACGTGATGTGTTTATTTGCTGACGGATTTTAGGAATTTTTCTGTGTCATTGGTTTTGATCATTCAATGAATATGTGCCATGCAGTGATTTAATTCATGTTTCTTGTGCCTGGGATTCACTGAGATTTATATTTTTTAATCAGATTTGGAGAAGTTTTTACCATTATTTCTTCAAATGCTTTTTTTTAACCCTACTTTTCCTTCGGGGACTTTAATTACACCCATATGAGGCTTCTGCATGTTATCCCACAACTTGCTGATGGCTTTTTTGTTTTTAAATTTTTTCTCCTGGTGTTCTGTTTTGGGTCCCACTGCCTTGTCTTCAAGGTAATGCGATTTTTTTCCCCACACTTTCCTCTGAATATCTAATCTGCTATAAGTCATCCGGTGTAATTTTTGTCCCAAACATTCCCGTTTTCACGTCTAGTGGTTTGGTCAGTCTCTTCTTTTATCTTTTAACTTTTTCAACATATGAAATGTAGTTCAGAATGTTTTTTGGAGTTCCCGTCGTGGATCAGTGGTTAGCAAACCCAACTAGCATCCGTGAGGATGTGGGTTTGATCCCTGGCCTTGCTCTGCAGGTTAAAGATCCGGTGTTGCCGTGAGCTGTGGTGTAGGTCGCAGACGCGGCTCAGATCTCAAGTTGCTGTGGCTGTGGCGCAGGCCAGCGGCAACAGCTCCAATTCAACCCTTAGCCTGGGACCCTCCGTATGCTGCCGGTGCAGCCCTAAAAAGACAAAAAGACAAAAAACCAAAAAACCACCTTTTCACATCCTTATTTGCTAATCCTAACGTCTGCGTCAATTCTGGGTGGTTTGGCCGCTGTTCCCGTCATGGGCCTTGTGTTCCTGCTTGTTGACATGCCTGATGGTACCTGACTGGAGGCCGAAGATTACCTCCTGCTGGCTGCCAGGTAGTCCCACACGCGAGCTTTGATTTGGGAAGTAATTAAAATTCTCGGGCGTAGCTTGGTCCTTTCTGGTCTTGCTTTTGGGACCGGTTCGTTCTGGAGCAGTGCTCTCTTTGGGGTTCTTATTCCTCCTGCTAGTGCAGCAAGACCTTCCTGTGTGTTCCACCCAGTGGCCCATGAATTCCAACACTGCTTCCATGGCTCATGGGAACAGATACTATTCCTGGCACTGCTGCTTTAAACCCTTAGGACAGGGTTGGTAAATGTTTTCTGTAAAAGGTCAGAGAGTCAACATTGTAGGTGTGGCTCAGTGGGTAATGAATAAATAAATGGGTGAGGCTGTGTTCCAATGAAACCTTTTTTTTTTTTCTTTTTAGGGCCACACCTGTGGCATATGGAGGTTCCCAGGCTACAGGTCAAATCAGCTGCAGCTGCCGGCCTACCCAACAGCCACAGCAAGGCCAGATCCCAGCCGTGTCTGAGAACTACACTCTTGACTGGATCCTTAACCCACTGAATAAGGGCAGGGGGTCGAACCCACGTCATCATGGACGCTAGCTGGGTTCTTAACCTGCTGAGCCACAGTGGGAACTCCCCAGTAAAACTGTGTTTCTAAAAGAGGCCGTGGGCCAGATCTGGCCCATGGGCTGGGGTGGAGGAGGCTGCCTGAAGATGACCCTTCCAAGCACGCAGGAGTTCCCTCGCGCGAACGTGCTGATCCGCGCCCTCAACACTCCCGAGGGCCTCTCTGCAGGTCCCTGAGGCTGGCTTCCTGGCAAATGCTCTCCCCTCTGGAAACGTGCACAGAGAACCCCTGCTTCCTTGGTGCACCCAGGTTCTCAGCCTCACCTCCTTCAAGGAGGGGAAGGGGCTCTGAGTCCAGAGGTGAGGCAGTCAGAGGGGACGGCCATCCTGTCTGCTTCCCACTGTCTTGAGAACCAGTGTTCCATAGTCTTCGAGGTTTGTTTCTTTTCTTTCCTTTCTTTCTTTCTTTCTTTCTTTCTTTCTTTCTTTCTTTCTTTCTTTCTTTCTTTCTTTCTTTCTCTTTCTTTCTTTCTTTTCTTTCTGTCTGTCTGTCTTTTTGCGTTTTCTAGGGCTGTACCTGTGGCGTATGGAGGTTCCCAGGCTAGGGGTCTAATCAGAGTTGTGGCCACCAGTCTACACCACAGCAATGTGGGATCCGAGCCGCATCTGCGACCTACACCACAGCTCAGGGCAACGCCAGATCCTTAACCCACTGAACGAGGCCCGGGATCGAACCCACAACCTCATGGTTCCTAGTTGGATTTGTTAACCACTGTGCCACGACGGGAACTCCCGAGGTTTTTTCTTTTTGGCTGTTTCACATGGACCATGCCTCTCCTGCTACCTGTAACCCCACCTCGTAAAAGGGGTGCCCCTAAAACTCCTGTTCCTTAGTCGCCCCAGTCACAGTGCGTGACCGAGTCACCCAGCATCACCGGAAGCGCTCCTGGTGTCCCGTGTTAATTCGCAGCCAAGGTGCACACAGAAGGCTCACCTTTTGCAAAAGAGACAGGTCGGCGGCCAGGAGAACAGCGGGAACTTGGTTCGGCAGCAGCAGCACACCTGTAAGCAGATGCTGCTAGAGCCCGGGCTTGTCCCCTACGCGCCAGAGTCCCGTCATGTCCTCGCCTGGCCGCCCGGCCTCTCACCTTCCCCTTCCTCAGGCTGCTCAGGAGCTCCCTGTTCGGCACGAACTGCTCCATCTCGGCCTTCACCAGCACGCGGCGCACGTCCATCACCTCCTCCACCGTCAGGGCCAGGCTCTCGGCGGGGTGGCTGAACTCCTGGGGGCACGAGGCGCGGGGGGCCGGCTCAGGCTCGCAGGGCCCACCCTCGTGGGCGTCTGCACAGGGTCCCTCTTCCCCGAGGACCCTGGCATCCTCCTGGCCTCAGGCCACCCACGGCCGGCAACTTCCTAAGAGGCCCGCTGCTCCGGCCGACCAGGCCTGGGAGCCGTACCACCCCCGGGACATCTCTGTCGGGTCTACAGGCGCGGGTCCTTGCGACCCGGCCCTGCCCCCCATCCGGCTCACCCCCAGGCCCCCAGTGACCAGTCCTCCATCCCCAGTCTTGCTCACAGTGCCCCCCGGACCTGAAAAACCTGTTCCCCACCTGCAAACACGCCAGGCCAGTCAGAACCAACCAGAGCCCTAGGCCCACTGCCGGCTCCCTGCCTCGCTCCCAGTGCCAACCGATCACGGTAGCTCAGGACTCCAGCCTGTGGCCTGCATCTGTCCACCTTGAAATACCCTCCTGGCCCTTGGGCTGGCATGGAGAATGGACCCTGTTCTGCCCCCAAGGGAGCAGGTCTGTGTTCCTGGCATAGAGCTCGGCCTCTCACAGCACCAGTCCCTCTTCCAGAAAGTAGGGTGTTTCAGCTCCACCAACGACGTGATGCCCGGCGTCCAGAACTGACGTTGGCTCCCGAGACGAGGTGGCATGGGGAACCAGAGGCCAGTGGGCGCTGGACAGTGTCTGTGGTTCTGATTCGCGGCGACCTGTCATATCGAGGCTCGCTGATCACCTGCTGCTCCTGGCACTGACTCAGTCTGGGACCCTGTGTTCTTTGGCCTGAAGCAGCCAGGCCCCCTGGCTTGGGATCTCTGACGCCAGCCGCCTGGTGCTGCTTTCCGCATTTGAACAATCTTCCCTCTAAACCTCACAGACATTGCTCTAACGCCACACGGTGCCAAGAGGTCCCAAGCGGGGTGGTGCTCAGACTGGCTGACGACGCACTCAGGGCCGAGGCAGGGCTGCTGAAATTTGGGGGTTTGATGGCCATGCCTCTCAAAAAGCACGCACCGGAGTGCCCGTCGTGGCTCAGTGGTTAACGAACCCAAGTAGGAACCACGAGGTTGCGGGTTTGATCCCTGCCCTTGCTCGGTGGGTTAAGGATCCGGCGTTGCTGCCAGCTGCGGTGTAGGTCGCAGACGCGGCTCAGATCCCGCATGGCTGTGGCTGTGGTGTAGGCTGGTGGCAACAGCTCCGATTGGATGCCCAGCCTGGGAACCTCCATATGCCGTAGGTGTGGCCCTAAAAAGACAAAAAGACCCAAAAAATTTAAGAACAAAAAAGCGGGCACATGTGCCCTGATCCCTCGACAGACGTCCCTTTAGGAGGTGGTCCCGAGTGGCGCCGTGTGACTCGCTTGTACCCCACGATGGAGGTGGAGTGATGGTGTCTCTTCTGAGACTGGGCCATAACGACGGGGGCTTCCTCCTGGCTCTCGGACCACTCGCCCAGGGGCAGCCATGCTGCACGGCGGCTCGGCCAGTCCCGGGGAGTGCCCACGGCCGGGTAGGAGCCCCGAGGAAGCAGACCCTCCAGCCCCGGCTGACCCTCCAGCTGCAGCTTCGCTGGAGACTGAGCCGCTGCTGGATTCAGGACCCACAGAGACTGTGATGACAAATGTGTGTTGCCGTGAGGTTTGGTGGTGATTGTTAACGCGGCAACAGGTACCCGACACAGGACTCGGCCGGCAGCATCTCGCCCGGCTGGAGACTTAACAGCCACCTGCCTTTTACTTTTCAAAGCCTTTTAGCACCGGCGCTCACCTGAGCCTCTTGCGAGACCCCAAGGACGGGGTGAGGAGCGCACGCCAGGTTCCTCCACACGCCAGCCTGGAGCCCGTGCCTCAGCGCAGCCCCGGCCGGAGAAGGACCTGGTTAAGGGAACGCCGGCCCTTCTCTGGGGGTCTTAGGACCCGGCCGTATGCCAAGGCCGAGTGGGGGCCTCAAAGTTCCCTGCACCTGTTAGCCCCTCACAATCACGGGTCAGACGAAATTCACAGCGGATGACCTGAGACCCAGGGAAAGGCAGAGTCCAGACTGACAGAGGGCTGTCCGGTCGCGCTGCCTCCCTGCGCTGGCTGGGGGGTTTCTCATGGGTCCTAAGCCCCCCAGAGATGGGACCAGGTCCTTCTCTGGCCTGGAGCTGCAGCGGCCTGAAGGCCCAGGAGGTGGCGGCGAGGACCCACCTCGTCCGAGACCCACCCCACGAAGGAAGCCCCCACCCCTGCGGAGGCACCCCCACTTACCAGCCACAGGTGGGTGGTGTCTGGGGCTGCGGAGGCGCTGGGCCTGTCCTCGGCCGAGCTCAGGTCACTGCGTGGCGGGGAGGTGGCGTCAGGCTGGGTCTGGGCGCTGACAGGGAAGGAACCTGGTGGAGGAGCAGGTGTGGGGCCTGTCGGGTGGGTGGTCACTCGAGGAGCTGGAGGTGGCCCTGGGGCAGCAGGAGGCAGGCTGGGGGGAGGCCATGCCCACACCAAGGGTGTATGAGGGCCCCCAGTCCTGAGCCCGGTGGGGAGTCCCAGGGCAGCAGCCCTGCCGGAAGGGCCTCCCCCTTCTTCAGCCCCACCCCCACCCTTTGCATGGGACCCAGGAGGCCCAGCGGGTCGAAGGCCGAGGGAGCAGGCTGGCCCCACCCTGCGTCTCGGAGCATCCAGGACAGGCTCGGGGCCCGGAGGGGGGGGGGGGGAAGAACCTCTTCACCCCAGAAAGTGAGTCGTAATTACTAAACGGGAGAGTCCTGACAGGGGCCAGAAAGCAACAGGGTGGTTCAGGGGGCCCCCGAGGGTAGAGGAGGCCCTGGGCAGAGGGACAGCCCCCTGACCTGGGCACTCGGTGGACCCAGCCCCCAGCACGGTTGGACTGACGAAGCTGCACGGCCAGGAGAACTGCCCGCCCGGCCCGACAGGGAGGGGAGGGTCGTGAGAGAGCCCAGGGGCGGTGGGTTCCAGAGCACTGCGTGCTGCCTGCTCAACACGTTTCCAGGGACAGAAGAGACGACCAGGAGGGCTGTCCATCTGTCCATCTACTCAGCCCCCGCCACCTCTCCTTCTGCAGGCCAAGACGTTGAAGCTAATTATCTGGATGTAACGGAATCACGGGGATTTTTTTCTTTTGACGGCCCCTCGGCATGTGGAGCTCCCGGGCCAGGGATCAGATCCGAATCACATCTGCAGCCTCAGCCACAGCTGTGGCAATGCCAGACCTTAACGCACTGTGCCGGGCTGGGGACTGAACCCGCATCCCAGTGCTCCAGAGAGGCTGCCAATCCGTAGTGGTAACTCCATAGAAACACAGCGGGGTTTTTTTTTGTTGTTTTTTTTGTTTTTTGTCTTTGTAGGGCTGCACTGGCAGCATATGGAGGTTCCCAGGCTCAGGATTGAGTCGGAGCTGTAACCGCCGGTCTACACCACAGCCACAGCAATTTGGGATCCAAGTTGTAACTGTGACCTACACCACGCTCGTGACAACACTGGATCCTTAACCCACGGAGCGAGGCCATGGATTCAAACTTGCATCCTCATGGATACTAGTCAGGTCCATTTCCTCTGTGCCGTGATGGGAACTCCAACACAGCAATTTTTTTTTTAGTCTTATTTTAAAGTTCTATGATGAACATGGACTATTAATTTAAGAAAATTTTAAAGTTAGAAGGTGGAGAATGGCTGCCTTCCTGCAGGTGCAAGCTCCTCCACTGAAGATGCAGGAGTGGGCCGGGCACGTGGTGCCCACGGGACAGCGTCTGGGGCTGGGGGGCAGAGGCAGCCCTTACCCGGCTCCTGGCCGCCTGGCCTCCAGGAGTGCATGCTGCCTGCGCGGGGCCGAGACAGCTCCAAGCCCGCTGGGTGCTGAGTGGCTGGCTGCAGGCCAGAAGTCACTTCACCCCGGAGCTGGACCAGGTCGTGCTCGGAGAAAGAGCGGTCTCGCTTCAGGGTCACCTCCCCACACGGAGACTCTTCCTCCTGCGGACGCACCAGCCCAGCGCTGCCCTGATCCTCCTGCCCATCAGTGCCCTGCACCCGGACCGAGGCCGACAGCACAGAGCCAACCTCTCCTTAGGGCCCAGCCCAGCAGCCTCTGTGCTGTGGAGTCAGGTGCCTCAACAGCCTAACCCTTGCCTGAGGCCCCCGGAGAGTCCTGGAGAGGACAGGATGGTGGCCACGCTGGACTTTGAGGGCTTTTCACCTCCGAGTGGGGCTGCCAGCTTCCCAGCCCCAGGATACTGGAGCCCACGTCAGCCTTGTTGTGCTGAGGCCACTGTGCCAGCCACTCTTCTGAGCCACCACCACGAGAAGGTGCCCAAGCCCTGCCAGGCCTGCCCGCCCACCCCCGCTGCTGGGCAGAACCAGCCCCACAGCAGGATACCAGCTTCATGGCAGGGGAGGCCCCCCACAGTTGGACGCTGCACCCTGGCTGGGCTCAGCCCCTGCACCTCCTCTCTTGGTCTCTTTCCGGAACCTGCGAGCTCTGACCTCAGACGTGGTCATCTCCTCCATCTCGGCCAACGTGGGCGCCTTGAGCAGAACCCGGGGCCGTGGGCGCTGGGCGCTGCTCCCGGCATCCGTGACGGAGAGGTTGATGCACGAGGTGGACTTGACATCCCCAGAGCAGGCGTTGAGGATGCAGGGCAGAGAGCCGAAGCCTGGGGAGGAGGGCGGTGAGGCAGGCTCGGCCGGGGCAGTGCGGGGTGGCGGAGGGAAGCCGGGGGCTGGGGGGGGGGGGGCGTGCCACGCTCACCCCGGCCGTCCCGGTGCCTGCCCTCCACGGGGCGCAGCCTGCGTTCCTGCTTGATCTCCTCCAGGATCTTCTCGTGCAGAGTCCTCTGCTTCTGGGGTAAGGGGCGGAGCCTTCTCTCGGAGACCTGCGAGGGGGCAGGCGGGCTGGGGCTTGAGGGATCCCAGCGCCGGCGCCGCAGGGGCGGCGGCGGAGGTCCTGAGAGGTCCTGGGACAGGCAGGCCTCCCGCAGCCGCAGAGGCGCCCAGTGGGTACCTGCTTCAGCGGCGGCCTGGAGCGGATGAAGTCCAGGATGAGCTCGTGGGCGTCCTTCTTCACCCTGGGAGGGATGTCCCCGTCGACCTGCAGGGGGCGGGAGGCAGGGGGCTGAGGCCCGGCTGTGCGAGGACAGCGCCACCCCCCGCCCCCACCTGGCGGCTGTGGCCTTCGCGGCCTCACCACCAGCCTTCCCCGCGCCGCGGATTCTTCTCGTGGAGACGGGTCAGTGGCAGCGCCTCATAGAAGAGGCGTCAAAATGAAATTAACGCACAGGTTTAAGATTCTCGGCGCGACAATGGCCCCCAGCGGGGACCGCGTGAGCCACAGATGGGACAACCCTGCAGCCTCGGCGCCTGCCCCTGGGCCCCCGTCTCCCTGCCCTTGTCACGCAGTGTCCCTGAAAGGGCCCCGAGCCACGAGATGTCGGTCCGTGGCCAGCACACCAAGCAGGGCTCCCGCGCCTGGAGGGCCGGGCGTGGACGCCCCGCCCCGCTCACCATGACCTTGCGCAGCTTGTAGTTCCTGGCGCGGATGTCCTGCATCAGCATCTCGAAGGGCGTGAGCTGGAACTCGGTGGGGAGGGGGTTGAACTCCTGCTCCTGCACCTTCTTCAGCTTGACGCCGTGGCGCAGCTCTCGCATGAGCTGGACCCAGAGCCGGGCCTGGGCCAAGAAGACCAAGAGCGCCCTCAGCCTCAGGCCGAGGTCCTGGGCGACGCCCCGGCGGTGCCCGGGCCAGCGGGGGCCGCATCTTACCCAGTCCGTGCGCCCCAGGCTGTCGAGCTCCACCAGAGGCTTCTCTGCCTGTGGCTCATCTTCCCGAAGCTTCTGCAGCATCTGTCAGTCCAGGGGAAACAGAAGAACGACAGCCACAAGTGTGCGGCCCTGCTGACCTGTCCCCGGGGATGTGTCCACACACTCTCTGTGCCACCAGCTGGAGGAGGGACCCGTGGGCACGCTGGCCAAGGTTTTGGGGCTTAGAGAGATCTGGCGAAACCCAGTTGACCACCGTGGAGCCACACAGGAGCCCCTGTGTCCCAC
Organism: Phacochoerus africanus; assembly: GCF_016906955.1. Lineage (NCBI taxonomy): Eukaryota > Metazoa > Chordata > Mammalia > Artiodactyla > Suidae > Phacochoerus > Phacochoerus africanus. Next base: position 193,851 of record NC_062551.1, read on the forward strand.
TGGCCTTCTCCCGGGCCAGGGCAGGGAGAGGACATCAGCCCCCCAACCCCCATGCAGAGCCTCCCGGCTTGCAAAAGACCCTGCCTCCTCTCAGCGGATCCGCCCGCCCCACTGAGGCGTCACGTCCTCCACAGATAGCAGGTGCAGGCAAGGAGGCGCCCCATCCCGAGGGGCCTCAGACCTCAGCTCCCCAGGAACTCCCTGCCTCTTGCCCCAGGGAACAACCCCCCTCAGGGAGCAGCTGCCAGCTCTGCACGCGACCCCTCTGGGCCTCCACCTCTGACTGGCATCTGGACGGCCGGCTCCCTGAGGCCAGTTTGGGGGGCGTTTTTTATTTCAGTGTTCCTGGCTCCCAGCACTGCGGGTCACGCTAGGTCTTAAACACTGGCTGACTGGGTGAATGGATGGGTGGACAGTGCCTGAGAGGGGAAGGCATTCAGCAAGTTCGCGGAGCCCCAGGACCGTATCTCACGAACTGGGAGAAATGCTGCCATCGCAGCAGGTGCCCGGGAAGCTCGGGAGCGTTGGTGCACTGTTCTCCGCTGAGGATTTGGGCAGAGGCTGCTAGATTCCTGGCCCTGGACCCTGGCAGCAGCTGGGGCTATGTTCTCACTAACCCCCTCACCCTGGGGAAGCATCTGACCACACAGCCTCCCCCCCATGAGGAAGACAGAATCGGTTACCCTGGCTTTCCACCCAAGCCACTTGCCAAACTGCTTTGGGACACTGTAACCCTCTGCCAAGTCTGCCAAGCACGTGGTGTGTGATGCTAAAAACAGACCTGTGTGTGACCCTGCGGACAAAGGGCATGAAGGTGGGTCCCCTGTCCTCCCTGAGTACACCTGGCCCCCAAATGCCAGCCAGCTGGAGCCCCACCCACCCCGCCCCACCCTGTCCCCCCCTCCCAATTGCCTGGAGCTCTCCTGGGGAAACTGCTTCAAGCCTAGAGCTGTTTGCGCCTAAAGAGCTTTTATTTGGGTCAAGACCTGGTCTCGGCAGCAGAACGGATGACAGGACAGCGCTGAGACTGTCCACAGTTAGGGCACTAGAAGGACACCTCTGAGATGCCAGGAGTTGGGGGTGGGGCTGGGAGGCTGGGCTACTGACTGACTGCAGACGAGGCCAAGGGAGCCAAGCAGCATCTGAGTTGCCCTGCCCTGGGGCTCAGATCAGTGAGTACCACCCCGAGGGCGTGCTCAAGCTCAGAGCCAGGGAGGCCGGCCCGAAAAACCGCCTTGGGGAAAGAGATGAGACACATGCCCACAGAGGGTCAGGGTGGATCAGGGACCAGCAGCAGTGACTTCCCAAAACACCTCCTGCCACTTAAGCCAGAGAGCGCGGAGGCCGTCCCCCCCGGGCACGCCCGAGTCTCTGCTTTCTCTCCCTGAGGCGCTGGTGGAGGCAGGGTCCCTGGGCGCTGGGCGCCCCGCTTCAAGGAAACCCGTCACTTCCTCCTGAGGGAGAGGCTGGGAGGGCTGCAGGAAAGTTCGGTCTCCTGCCTTCGGGGCCACGAGGAGGCAGAGCAGCCTGGGACAGAATGCCAGCTGGGACTCTGCCCTGTACGAGCTGCGACGTGGAGCAAGACACAGCCTCGTGGAGCCTCCAACGGCTCACCTGTCAAGTGGGTGCTCACCAGGCAGGGTGGCGGAGGGGAGGTGGGCCTGTCACTGGTGGGGCAAACAGCTGAGCCAGCATCCTCCCCCGAAAGCTGCCCACCTCCCCAGCACGTCAGCACGTGGGCCCCTCTGCGTGGGTCCTGGGCAGGAGCAAGTGGCTGCCCTCAGCTTCCCGTTTTCAGAAGGAACCAGCACCTGGCAAGAACCAGAGGCAGGAGGCACAGCTCCCCTTGCAGGTGTAAGCGGGGCTCAGAGACGCTGACGACCACCCTGGAGACAGTGGGGCGAGGCCACGGGCTGAAGGTGCTGGGAACCAGGGGCTTCGGTTTCTGCGCCCCGCTCCCTCCTGGGCACAGTCGGCTAAGGAGAGGCTGTGAGGGTCAAGCTGCAAGTGCCAGAGGGCAGGACAGTGCCCCAAGGGAGCTGTGCCACTCGCAGGCCTGCGCCCGGACTCCCACTCCCCGCGGGACAGAGGGTGCGCCGCAGGGCCGGGAACTTACAGCCTGGCCTGGCCCTGCAGACCTGGCTCCCCGCCTCCTGGTCTCCTCGCCCCTCTCCGGCTGCAACCCCTCCCGTTGTCCCGCCTTCACCTCCGGGGCCTCCTGGAAGCCCCATGTCCTCCTCGGCTCACCTCCTTGGCCTCGCGGACCCTGGCGAGGAAGGCCCGCAGCTCCAGCGTCTCCACGAAGAGCGCGCGGCACACGGCCTGGTAGTGGGCCTGGGCGCCCCGGGGCTCCGTCAGGCGCGCAGCGCACAGGCGCATGGCCTGTGCGAAGGTGCGCACGGCGCGGGGGCCGCCCTCGGCCTCCTCCTCCTCCTCCGGGCCCCCATAGCCCTCGTCGGCCGCCCCGCCGCCACTGTCGTCACAGTCGCTGTTGGCCATGAGGTCAATGAGCCGCTCCAGCTGTGGGCTGAGCTCCCGCTCCTCGTGCTCGTCCAGCCCCCAGTCCAGCGCACGGTAGATGGCAAAGCCCAGCGACTGCACCACCTGCGGGACAGGGGCCCCGACAGTCACCAGGGGCCGGGCACACAGGCAGGGGTGCCCCGAGGGGGACAGCCGCAGTCCTGGGTCCCAGCCACTGGAGGAGAAGGTCACAGCTACCCAGGGTGAAATGGAACTCCAGCTGCCCCCGGGGCTGGGGTGCCCCACAGGCCGCCCAAGCGTGGAACAGGGCAGGGTGATCCCCAAACTGCACAGCCACCCGGGTACTGAGTGGCAAGCTCTTAGCAAACGTGCCACCTAACACGTGACTGCAGCTCCTCTCCCAGGGACTTAACCAACAGAAAGGAAACACAGCGGTGGAGCGGTGAACCCGCTGGGCGCAGCCGGGTACTGGGCAGCCGCGCAGAGGACGGAACTGGGGACAGCACAGAGCAGGACTTTCTGCGGCCGGAGGCCACATTTAACAGCTTCGGCGGTGCAAACACTGGTCACAGCTCACTGTCAAGTTCCCCCCCCACTCCATTTAAAAAGGACGGGGAGGTAACCTACTTAAACATTAGGGTCTAGTGTGCTATAAATAGTATAGTATATTTTATTTTGTTTCTTTATTTGCTTTTCAGGGCTGTACCAGCAGCATATGGACGTTCTCAGGCTAGGGGTCAAAAGTGGAGCTACAGCTGCAGGCCTAAACCACAGCCACCCACAGCAACGCCCGAGCGAGGCCAGGGATCGAACCTGCATCCTCATGGATACTGGTCAGATTTTTTTCCACTGCTCCACAACAGGAACTCCTATAATAGTGTATTTTAAGTTAGAGGAGAAAGACTAGCTTATTTGATAAATGCTGCTGGAATGACTGCTTAATTACACATAATATGGTGGATACTTGAACTCACAATAGCCCCTCAATGAAGTATTTTAAGTTACATGTAAATTTAACCTGGAAAAGAAAAACCTAAAAAATAACTGCACCTGCGTAGGGGAAGGGGCTCGGGGCCACCAGGACAGGCATACCCTCAACTGTTGGACCTCCCGTGGGGCCCACGGTGCGGTTCTGCTGGCTGTGCATGTGCATGCACTTCTTTCTCCAGTAAGATTTGTTCTGGCTGCACTCACAGCATGCAGAAGTTCCCAGGCCAGGGATCAAACCCAAGCCGCAGCATTCACAAAGCTGAATCCTTAACCCCTAGACCACCAGGGAACTCCCAATAAGATTTTTTTTTTTTTTAAAGTGTATTAGCGCTTTAGAAATCAGAGGCTTGCAGGAGAGAGAGCTCCTAACTCCATGTTTTTCAGTCCTTAGCAGGGAGTCCTGTTTTCACGGAGTCCAGGTTCTGTGGAGGATGGTATGCTGCTCCAGTGCCGGCTGCACCTGCAGCCCCTGCTCATACGTGGCCCTACGACGGCGGGGGACCTGCTCCCACAGGGAGATGCCCGCCGGGCAGTGGAGGGCGCAGCTGAGCCCAAGGGCGGAGAGTGGTGACGACAGTACTTCCGTTACCACAGAGTTCTTTCTGTGATTTAAACGGCTTTCATACTTTCCCTCCTGACAGAGGTGCGAAAGATAGCCGCACAGCAAAATGACAGCAGCTCCTTGCCTCTTGACCTCGCCACAGACCTCGAGGTCACCTCTCGTTTCACGGGGGGTGGGGCGGGGGTGCACCTGACGGCAACGGGCAGCAGCCACACGGGACTGGGGTCGGGTGGGCTGACAGATGGAACCACCCCCGCTGCGGGCAGGCTGACCCACCTGGTCTCGGGGCCCCTTCTGGTCACCTGCCTGTTTCCTGTGACCTCACCTCCTGGACCCCAAGGCGACGGGCAGGGCCGAGCCGAGGGGTGGGAGTGAGAGCCAGTGTGGACACTGGACGGGGGGGGGGTAAGAGCCCGTGTGGACACCGGACGGGGGGGTAAGAGCCAGTGTGGACACCGGACGGGGGGGTAAGAGCCAGTGTGGACACTGGACGGGGGGGGGGTAAGAGCCAGTGTGGGGCAGGAGTGGGGGGACAGGGCACAAGAACAGGCCCCTCTCTATCCTGCAGAAACACCTCAGAAAACATCCTCGGCCTGGAGGGGGGGGAGGCCGTCACCCCGGTGCAGGGGACGCGGGGGACACGTGGGAAGAGGAAGCTCAATGGGAGCAAAGTTCACGCCACACGCCCACAACGCTCCCCGCCCGGCGGCTGTCTGACGTCTGCGGCAGGAGGCGAGGGCACTGCCCCAGCTCCGCACCCTGGGACCCTGAGTCAGAAGCACAAGGCCTGGAGCTGGTCCCACTGGGAAGGAGCCTGTGGGGCCCTGGCCTGGGGCGCGGGGTCTCCAGAAAGCGGCCGGATGCCCCTCCAGACTGCGGGGCTGGCAAGGACTCGCTTCGTGCCCACTCCCCCTGCCCGTCCTCGGCCAGAGGCTCAGCCCGATGCCCTGCTGGCTCCAGGGCGGCTCTGACACGGCCTCTCCTCAGGAGACCACCATGGGGGCGCAGGCCGAGCCCCCCTCCTCAGGTCGCTGGCCTGATGGGCCCCCATCCGGGAACGGGTTAACTCCACCGTGAGCTGCTCGGGGGACAGTGGCTCAGGGAAAAGCTGCCCTGTGTCCCAGCCCGAGGGTGGAACTCGGCCCTGGAAGCCGAAGACCCTTTGTTTTCCTGCGAGGAAGGGCCCGGGCAACGAGCCAGTCTGGAACCTTCAGCCCTGCCTGCCGGCGGCGTGTGGGAGCCGGGCTCCCGAGGCCCGGGACAGGGCGAGAATCGGGGCAAACAGGAGGGGGGGCTCCTCCACCCCCTCTCCGAGGGTGGGGCTCTGGGGTGAGTTTTCAAGCCTCCAGGCGGACTGGACCCCCATGTGCCAAGCGCCTTGTACATGTTTTCAGAATGGACAGCGGTTGTGCCCCTCGGAGCGCGGGGCTGAACTAGGCGACTCGGGGCGGGTGGCCAGCAGGGCCTGGGAGCCCCGGCCTCGCAGAGCAGCCGAGTGGCTCGGGAACACACACCGCTGGCCCCTCCCATTCCGATGCCCGAAAACTAAGGAGAGCGTCCCTCCCAAGAGCGCTGGGCAGCCCTGCGGAAAATCCGCATGTCGTCTGAACGCCAGGGTCCACGTCCAGTCTTATCGCTGACGTTTTAGGAACTGCCACCATGTGGTGATGAGCACAAGAAACCTCGGGATGGTTTTACTATTGCTTTTAAATTCTCCACAACGGAACACAGCTTCTTTCGGCACACGCCGTGGTATAACGCTGCGCTTAATTTTAAAAAACCTATTTGCACAAAACTGTTCACAAGGCAGTGGCGGAACAAACATCAAATTCAGGACAAACTTAGCTGGCGGGGAGGGAACAGGGCAGGAGGTCGTAGCCAGAGGGGGGTTCGGGGCGGGGGGCTCCTGGCCATTGGTTCTCGGGCTGCTTTTCCTGTTTGGCCCCCAAGACCCAACCCCCTGTGTCCAGGGAGCCCACAGCCCCTGTCACCTTGGCCACCTCCCTCTGCTCACTGGGGGGCCTTGAGGAGCAGAGGTCAGGGGTCGGTGGCTGGGGTCGGGGGAGGTAACATCACTTCTGCTGCCCTTCACGCCCACCGAGGTCCCTGCCCCCACCCCATGTGCCCTCACCAAGCCCTCCCGCCGAGCCCACAGTGCCTTTTGTCCCCGCCCTGCCTCTCAGGAATGACTGTATAACCTGACGTCCTTCCTTTTTTTTGTCGGCCACACCCGCTGCACGGGGCCACAGTAGCCACCGCAGTCACGACACGGGACCCCTTAAGCCACTGAGCCACCAGGGAACTCCAGCTCCATGGGCTTCAACCTCCCATTATGTGGTATACCTAAGCTTCGATCCGTGTCAAGGAAGCTGAAAATTCATACCTGGGCTTCCGAGCTGGCCGGTGACACCATGGTTGTGGGCTCTGCAAGAGGAGAGAACGGGTGTGAAGACGCTGCAGGATCCCCAGGATCCAACCAGCAGGCCTGACCCCCCAGATCCCCCCAGGAACACACAGTGCTTCCCCCACGGTCCCCATGAGAACCAGAAAGCTTCCAGCGGGCTGAGCCATCAGCCACCGGACGGATACTGACAAGGCCCAGCTCTGGGCCGGGCACCAGGAAAGCCCGGCGGCCTGGCCACAGCGGCCGACAGTCAGCGGCCAAGACAGCCCTGCCCGCCCTCGAGCGGTCACACCTCAAAGTGACCACTCAGGGGAGCAGCCAACAGGACCGTGGGGTCCACCTGCACCCGAGGGCAGCACGGCTGGGGCGAGAGTGTAGAGGGCTGAGGAAGGGAGCAGCTTCAGTCTGCAGGGAGGCCCTCTCGGTTGGAGGCTGTGCACCCCACGCCAGTGAGATGACACACCTGGGCTCTATCAAAACGCCGCTTTGCTCCAGAGTCCCCGAGCTGTGCCGCGAGGTGGCATCTGGCCACCGTCTCTGGGTTGGGGCCTCTCCTGCCAGAGATTCCAAGAAAACGGCTTCAAGTCCCGCTGCTGAACTGGGCTCCAAGCATTTTATTTTATTTATTTATTTGTCTTTTCTAGGGCTGCACCCGCGGCATATGGAGGTTCCCAGGCTAGAGGTCACGTTGGAGCTGCAGCTGCCGGCCCACACCAGAGCCGCAGCAACGCGGGATCCAAGCCGCATCTGCAACCTACATCACAGCTCACAGCAACGCCGGATCCTTAACCCACTGAGCGAAGCCGGGGATCGAACCTACATCCTCATGGACACTACTCGGATTCTTAACCTGCTGAGCCACAACGGGAGCTCCGGGTCCAGGCATGGTATTATGTTTATTATAAACGTGGCACTGAATTGACACATTCACAGGTACTCACTCCTGTAGCCTGTGTAAAGCCTGGGAGGGTGATGGTTCTGGTACCCATTTCACAGATGAAGAAACAGAAGCCCCAGCAGGGAAGCCTATTTGCTCCAAGGTGTCCTGGCGGGTAACTTGGTGCTGGGTGAGGCCGGGAATCTGGACTCCAGCAGCCCCCGGAGCCACCCTTGGGCCTCCCCAGAGGTCAGGCTGGACGAACCACAGAAAACTCACCTGTTTCCACACCCTTCCTCTAGTGAAGCACGCAGAACTGTGCGTGTGAATTCTAGCTGCCTTCGACTGAGCTGCATAAAACCCAGCACCCGTGGCATTCTCGGCTAAGTGAACCTGCTAAGCCTGCAAATATTTTCACAATATGCCATCAACAGGCAGGAAGATTGCCAAGGACAAAGGGAGCCTGCGGGGTGGGGCCGTGAAATCGTGGAACACACGCCACTCCCGAGTCAGGGGAGCTGATAGGAAAGTGAGCAGCCAGCCGTTTCTGCTGCGGGCTTGCTGGGCCCTCAGTCAAAGTTTGTAGCTGTGACAGGTCAGAGCCTACGGCGGGGGGGAAGGGGGCACAAATCAGACTCGGGGCAAAGGTGCTTGTCCTGACAGGGCCAGGGCCCTGAGTTACCCTGACATTAAGGGGGCTGGGGGCAGCCAGCCCTCAGCGTTCTTTATAAACCCAGCAGCATCTGGAAGGTGACTGGTCATGAACCAACTGGATTTCAAGTCACAAGGACTTAGGGAGCCTGGGGGTTTCGCAGAGTATATGTGCTCAGAGCTTCACTGCAGAACTAACAAACCACTTACTGCAGCTTCGACTGGGCAGCTGCCTCAAGAAGGCTGGTGCCACAACTCCTTCTCTGCAGCCAAGGAAATGGGCTCAGATGGATGAAGAAATTTACCCAAGACCACACAGCTAAGAAACGGCCGAGCTGGAAGTTCCCTGGTGATGTAAGGCGCAGGCCTCCACAGTGGCACGGAAGGCATCCCTGGCCCGGGAACTTGCATATGCCATGGGTGTGGCCAAAAAAGAGAAGAAATGGACCCGCCCTGGGTACCGCCAGACCCCAGACCACACCCTGCTGACCCCGGAAAACCCAGGTACAACCAACGTGCTCACGTGGCGCCCTGCAAACTACCTTTTGCTTACTTAAAAAACTCTACGGGGGGAGCAGACAGACCCACACAGATGCCAGCACTGGCTACTGGTGCCCAGCGCGTAGGAACGGGAAGCAGGACGCCTGGTTCTGCCATCGCCCCTCTGCTGGGGCTCTGTCCCCGCAGATAAGTACGGCCTCGCCAAGACGTCCTGGGAAGGAACGCGGCACCGGTAGCTCTTATAAAATAAGAAGTGAGAGATCGGGATGGGGAGCTTCCTTGACAAGGACCCTGTCGTGGTGGAAAATGGAAAAATGGCAGGTCTGGCTGGGGGAGAGCCATCTCCACGGGCCCTGCAGTCTGGAAGTGCCCGGGTGGCTCACAGAGCAAGTGCCTCCGCCAGCCCAGTAGGCAGGGCTGGCAGACAGAGACCAGCGGGCCTCCGCCACCACCCTCCTGGGGCATGGGTCGGCGGGGGGACAGGAGCACTGCTCAGGTGCCGAATGTGGTCCTGATTCTGGGCTCATCTCTCCAACCTCAGACCACAAGTGGGTACAGATGCAGACCCTGCCCAGGGTACAGTGCCCGGCGAGGGTGTGGGCAGGGCCACTGTCCCTGGTTCACAGCTCAGGTCTGGGACCTGCACTGGGCTTGGGGCCAGGACAGAGAATGGCCTTGGAGGATCCCACAATCCCCTTCGCTCCTGCTTCTTCCCGCTAAGCACGAGCTGGAGAGGGTGTGGGGGCCACCTGCGGCCAATACCCGCTCGAGCCTGGAAGCTGTTTGCCAAATGGGTCAAAGGCACCCTGTGACTGCGGCAGGCTCTTCCTCCCCGTTTGCTTCCGCCCTAAACTCACACTTCAGGCAGGGGTGTGGTCTTCCCTGAGGCAGAAACCCAGGAGCCAGTCCTCCTGGACATGTGCTGGCCAGAGCAGTGCCTGCCCCGAGCAAAATACAGGCTCCGCTCATCCTCTGCATCTTCGCCAGGGCCTGGGGAGAGCAGCTCGGAGCTCCTCTGCCCGGCAAAGCATCCACACACCCAACCCCTGCCAGCGCGTCCTGGGCACAGCCCCAGGGACACCCCACCGCTGGTCCAACAGACAGGAGGCGCCCTCGGATGAAGACCAAATTCTGACTGAGGTGTCCTCTCCGCAGCTCGTGGCAGTCACTGCAGCCTTCCAAGAGCCCACTGCGGCCCCACGACGCAGCCCAGAGAGGGAGAGAAGCTCGCAGCACAAGGTCGCCTGGGAGGGGTTCGGCACCTGTGATCCTGGCTCTGCAGCCGACCCCCAGACCTCTCCAGCCACCTGGGGATGGAATGAGCCATCCTAGCCCTGGAGGTGTTCCAGCAAGAGCTGGGGGACCCCTTCTTAGCGTGGGCCAGGGTTTCCGTGCCCAGCCGTGTCACCATGACGGGGCCCTGACAGCAGGGCAGACGCCCAGGCCCGGCCTGACCTGGGCAGACTCAGACACTCCTGTGTGGGACCCAGCGATGTGGGATCTGGGCCGAGCCGACCAACAGCAGGCTCAGGGGTGTGCACCTGCCACAGTAAAGCACTGGCTGGAACCCGTGCTCGGCTGCTGCTGCTGCTGGTGGAATCCAGGCTACAGGAGCAGCGTCCATTCTACTCCGTAATTCCCCCTCCATGGTCAGCGGAATGACAGACCCAAGCTGTCACAGGCCGGTGCCCAGGACCCATAGCCACACTGTGTTACCACGCCAGGGGAGCTCGGGGCATCGGATGAAAGTGAAGGTGTGGGTCAGCTAATTATCCTCAATTTCTGACCTCTCTGGCTGTGAGGAGGTCAATTTGTGCTGTGGGTGGGGTGGGGGGGTTTTGCCCACACCTGCAGCATGTGGAAGTTCCCGGCCCGGGGCTCAAACCCCAACGGTAGCTGTGATCTGCGTCAGAGCGGCGGCAACATCCGATCTTTAACCCGCTTGGCCGGGGATTAAACCCGCGCCATTGCAGAGACACCACCAGATCTTTACCCTGCTATGCCACAAGGGTAACTCCCAGTTTGCGTTGTTTCAAGGAGCAAGTCTGTGGGAGTTCCCTTGTGGCATAGCAGGTTAAGGATGCAGCGTGGTCGCTGTTGGGCTCCGGGCACTGCTGTGGCACAGGTTCAATCCCTGCCCCAGGAACTTCCACATGCCGCAGGCATGGCCAAAAAAAAAAGAACAAGTTTGTGTCATTTGTTACTGCAGCCAAAGGACACTCTCACATCCTGCGTTTAAACTGTCCGACCTTCGCATTCTCCAATCACAGGGCGAGGCCAAAAGGAAAATGCTTGAGTGGACACGGGTGTTTAAACTGCACTGGTGGGGATTCCTAGGAGAGCCACACAGGGGCGACATGGCCTCAGGCGCCCGGACTTAGCACTCGGCCTGCCTGAGTGCTGGGGCCCTTCCCCGAGCCCAGCGCCCTCTGAGGAGGCTAATGGGCACCCTCCTGCCAGGGACACTCACGGCCCCCATCCTGGGACCACACTGACCCAAGCCACAGAGCTGCCTTTGTGGGAGCCACACAAATCGCTCCGGCCCTGGCTTGTGCCCGGGCTCTGAACAGGTGCCTTTGTCACAGGGACTGAAGATGCTTCTTTGCGAAGGCAGCGTAGCTGGGGGTGGAGCCCCGCAGTGGCGTAGAGGCTGAGCTGCACCCCACGAGCCAAGGTCCCTCAGAGGCCCTACCAGCCGAAGCCTCTCTGAGAAGCACAGCACACACCCCGTTAAGGAGCCGGGTGGCAGGAAGCAGCCTGAGCAGCCACACAGGCTGAGCTGACAGTGGGTCATTTGTCATGTGACCCTGGGCATGGACGCCTCACTTTGTGGGGACCACCTTCCTGGGAGGGAGCCCTTACTTAGGGTGAGACTCAATCGCAATGCTGTCTACACACACGCCACCTCACCGTCACACCCAGAAGGCGCCCGTCCAGTGCCCACACCCTCGCCACACCCACCAGCCCCACGTGGCACCTTCAACCCTTGCGCCCCATTTTCTGAATGGGGTGCTTGGCATGCTTTGGGGTGGGAGAGACTTTACATTGAGAAATATGTGTTGGGGAGTTCCCGTTGTGGCTCAGAGGGAAGGAATCTGACTAGCATCCATGAGGATGCAGGTTCGATCCCTGGCCTTGCTCAGAGGGTTAAGGATCCAGCATTGCCATAAGTCTCGGTATAGGTTGCAGATGTGGCTCAGATCCCACATTGCTTCGGCTGTGGCGTAGGCTGGTGGCTACAGCTCCCATTCGACCCCTAGCCTGAGAACCTCCATGTATCATGGATGAAGCCTTAAAAGGACAAAAAAAAAAAAAAAAGAAAAGAAAGAAAATATGCATGGGGGAAGGACATGAGCATGGGAGCCATGCCTGGGAACTGTCTCCTGCATTCCCTGCTCCAGGCCCATCGCGTAGACCTGCAGGTGCTGGAACCAGGTCAGGGCCCCCACCCACCAGTGCCTCCCAGAGCCAGGTACGTCCTCTGGCTCCCCAGGCATCAACAAGGCCTCTGGGGGCAGCTGCTGTCAACTCCCCCGCAACCCGCGCATTTCTCGGAAAAAGAAGCTGAGGCCCCCCCGGGGATCAGGAACCTCCCAAGGCCTGTCAGGGGTGGTGCAAGCCAGGCTGATCCAGCCTGGTCTCCACCTTCCCCAGGGGCCTGCAGGGGATCACAGCGGTGCCTTCCTCCTCAGAGGAACAGGAGCTCAGGCCCTGCACTGCACATGGGCTCCTGGGCTCCCTAGTCAGCAGGGCAGAGGAGCAGAGCTGCCCAAGGACATCTGGACTGGCTGCCCCTCAAGAGTGCAGGGCCCGGGAGGAACCGTGCGTGACGGCAAAGGTGGGAGGTGCCAGCAGCTTCAGGGGAGTCAAGAGGCAACAGACAGAAGCTGCGTGGGAAGAAGGTGGTCTGGCTGCCAGAGGGACATTCAGGAAACAGGCGGGATTCCGTCTTTCCCGCCAGCACGCACACTTCCCCGCTGCTGGACAGTGCCAGGCAGCCGTCGCCAGGCGCCCATGCGCAGGGGGAGCCATCTAAAAAAATACAGACTACCGGAGTTCCTGTCTGAATCCAACTAGGAACCATGAGGTTGTGGGTTTGATCCCCGGCCCCGCTCAGGGGGTTAAGGATCTGGCGTTGCTGTGAGCTGTGGTGTAGGTCGCAGACGCGGCTTGGATCTGGTGTGGCTGTGGCTCTGGCATGTAGGCTGGCAGCTGTAGCTCCGATTAGACCCTGAGCCTGGGAACCTCCATGTGCCGCCCGGGAATGGCCCTAAAACAACAACAACAACAACGGGCTATCAACTACAATAAAGTTTAAAAATAAAGAAATTAAAAGATACAGGCTAAGTTTAGATGAGCAAAAATTAGCTAGAGATCTTGAAAAGATAAATGCATTTCAGAGTTCAGAAGATAAGCACTGTGAGAGCTTGGGAACCAGTTATATCCATAAAGTGTTTAAGGTTCTACTGGGTATGCTGGGATAGCCCCCGCAAAGCAAATACATACATTGTATGTATATGTATATAAAGTTGCACTATTTCGCACCTTCTACTATGAAGGTAGAAGCCAAAGTGGCAGGTCACTTTTAGTTACTGACTGAGTCATGCAAAAGTTTTCTAGAGCAGTAAATGACTCTGCTGCAAATCCAAGCTGTAGTGTAAGAAGCCTGATGCTTGTGTCATACAATCCTGAAGACTGGTAGTGGAGAATAATTTTTGTAAGAAAAGACATTTGCAGAGTTCATTGCAAGATTTAGTGGGAGAATAACAAACCAGGACTCCAGGGCTATGGAATACGATCATGCCATTGGCAAAGGTTATTTTAAGCTTTGCAAAAAAACAATTTGTGGCATGAGACCGTGCTCAGAAAGATAAGTGATGCTTGACCATGAGATGGCAAACGTCATACAGCAAGAATTGTCAAAAATAAATAAATAAATAAATAAATAGATAAATAAAAAAGAATTGTCCATGGGGTGGGGGCGGGGGGATGGGGGATAGATTAGGGGTTGGGATTGACATGTACACACCACTATATAAAAAATAGGTAGGTGACAAGGACCTACTGCACAATACAGTGTAAACTATCCAATACCGTGTGACAACCTATATGGGAAAATAACCTGAAAAGGAATGGCTATATGTGTACATGCACAACGGATTTACTTTGCTGTACACCAGAAAATAAAGCAACTTTGTAAGGCAATTATACCCCAATGAAATCTATTTAAAATAAAAAAAAAATAAAAGATACAGGCTAAAGACATGGTCCCCCACGACGCAGGAGGTGACCTGCCAGGGAGGCCCCCAGAGACCCACCAGCAGGAGTGCCTGGGGCCCCCAGGACACGCAGGGCTGTCCAGAAACACCAGGGGTCCCACTTCCCTGCCCCCGGGAGGGAAACCACGGGGCCAGGACGCAGGAAGGGGCGTCTCCAGAGGCCCAGAGCCCTCCCCACACACGCATACGCCGCGTCTCCGGGTCCGTGTGCAGCCAGGGCGGAGGTGGGCTCCCCGTGCACCCTCCCTCTCCCCTGGCATGTTCCACTGTTTCCCCCCACCACCACCACCCCGTCTATGGAGGAGGACGGGGCACCAGCGCTGCCGTTTCTCCAGCTACTGGGCTGGAGGTGAAGAGGTGTGACGAGAACACCGGGGCTTGGAGCAGCTCCGGACACACGGATGGCAAAGCCCAACGCAGGAAAAGCTAGATTGTCTGTGTTTGGAACTCAGGGCTGCAAAGGAGCAGAGCTGGGCAGGTCCTGTCTCCAGGAAGCGATGGCTGCAAGGGGGCACCTCACCCTGGAGACAGCTCCACAGCCAAGGCGGCAGCGGGAGGAGGGCTGTGGAGGCGGGGCAGCCTGGTGGACGCATCCTAAGAGGCACCCAAGGGTGAAATGTGGGCCCGAGACAAGTTTCAGCTTCCCAACTGATGAAGAAACCAGAAAAGCAAGGCCGTGCACGTGCCGGCAGACGCAGAGTGGAGCTGGAGGTGCAAGGAGGCTCCTCAGCCAGGCCGCAGCCCCCTCGGGCTGCCCAGGGCAGGGGGTCCGTGGTGCCGAGCCTGGAACCCGCAAGGGTCCCCTGGGAAGGCGGGAGGTTTCCAGCGAGGTGACAGCCTGGTGCTGATCTAAGAGCAGTCCCCCACCTGGGGTGCCTGCCCTGAAGGCATCAGGAAGACCAATGGCACTGCAAGTGTCCCAGGGCCACTGCCCACACTGCACAGAAAAGGCCAGCTCTGCCTCAGTGAGCCGTCAGCACACGCGGCACCCAGAGATCTTGACAGGGTTCCTTGCCTCAGTTTAAAAAACCAAAAAGCCCTTTCCCATCAGACAGTTGTAATAATAACCTCTTTTTTTCCCCCCACTTTCTGGTCATGCCCCCGGCATGCAGAAATTCTTGGGTGAGGGACTGAACCTGTGCCACCACTGTAACCAAAGCCACAGCAGGGACAGCATCAGGTCCTTAACCCACTGAGCCACGAGGGAACTCCCATAGCAGCCTTTTAAAAGTAACTTCACGGAGACTTTCCGTTGTGGCTCAGTGGTAGCGAACCCAATTAGTATCCATGAGGATGCGGGTTCAATCCCTGGCCTCAATCAGTGGGTTAAGGACCCAACATTGTCCCGAGCTGTGGTGTAGGTCGCAGACGCAGCTCGGATCCTGCGTGGCGGTGGTTGTGGTATAGGCCGGCAGCTGCAGCTGCGATTCCACCTCTAGCCTGGGAACTTCCATTTGCCAGGGGTGTGGCCCCCCAAAAAAGTAACTTCCTGGAGATCCCTGGTGGCCTAGCAGTTAAAGACGGCTTGGTCCCTGCTCTGAGTCGGATGAGATCCCTGGCCCAGGAACTTCTGCATGACGCAAGCGCAGCACCCCCCGCCCCAAAAGGTAACTTGACCTGTTAACATGTTTTCCATTCTTTAAAAAGGGGGGGGGCCTGCCAAGCAGTTACCGAGATGTCTTCAGACTGATGAGGAGGCTCGCTAGAGTCAGCTCCCCCCTCTAGGAGCGAGTATTCCGACTCCCACTCAAGGATATTGCTCGCTCCTCGCAGACAAGGGTGAGCCGGGTTGCTGACTTCTTCAGCGTTACTGGACACACCTACTTAAGCCCCAGCTTCACCAGGCTGGGGGCGGGGGGCAGGGGGCAGGGGGCAGAGACTGAGGGCGCAGGAGGCAAAGCACAAGATGGAGGCGACTCCAAACGCTCCCGTCCCAGAGAAACGCTGGGTTGGTGCCTTCGGGACACAGCTGGTCTCAGGTTTCAGCTGACTGCTCCGCAAAAGCCCAGCAAGGACACAAGAGCAAGTTCAGGGTGATTGATTTCTCCTCATCTTCACAGAGGCAGCAGGTCCTAAACCTCCTCCACCTTGCGAGACATATGTGTGTGTGCAGAGAAACCCAGACACCCCCCCCCCCCCCCCCCCGCCGTGGACCCTGAACTGGGCTCCCCTGCGCCAGGGGCTGGGCCTCCCCGTACAGGTCTGTGCGAAGGGGCCGCGCATGAGCTCTGAACTGCGGCCTGGCTTTCCCGTCCAGCCGTGAGCATGAAGGCAGCAGGAAGTGATGCTGCTGGGCCTGCAGGGACCAGGAAGTCTCTGGGGCAGCTGTGGGGGCTGGAGAGGTTTTTTTGGGGTCTTTTTGGGACCACACCTGCAGCATAGGAAATTTCCGGGGCTAGGGGTTGAATTGGGTGGAAGTGGAGCCGCAGCCACCAGCCTACACCACAGTCACAAGGAGCCGCATCCATAACCCATGGAGCGAGGCCAGGGATTGAACCCCCATCCGCATGGATGCTAGTCTGGTTCTTAAGCGGCTGAGCCACAACAGGAACTCCCTCACGCCAACCTTTGAAGGCAGTGAGAGCAGGGGTGCTGAATCCAAACCCTGCCACCCCCTGTGTGGCTTTTGGTAAACCTGAGCCTCACTTTACCCAAGAGGGAAATGGGAACAGTTCGGTCAGGAGCGCCAACCCTCACTGGTCTCTCCTGTCAAACACCTGGTGCTTTTTGTGTAAAACACAGCAACTCTCACGTGTCACACAGCTGAGGTGTGGAGAGAGGTGGGAGCAGGGCACACGGAGGGCAAAGACCTGGTGGGAAATCGTGAGGGTCCCTGGGGCAGGGGAGGTTCTACAGACCCCTCCCTGTCGCCACAGCAGCTGGGGCTGGTGGCGAACCTGCCAGCGGACATCTGCAAGACCATGGCTCTCAGGCTGGAGAGCGCTCGGCCCCCTCCTGCACACACAGCTGGCCTCTGTGCTCCCCCAAGAAGGTCCGTCTTGGGGGGGAATCTCACAAGCTCCATACCAGCACCCGGGTTCTCCGGGGAAGAAACCTTTTTTTCTAAAGAGGCTGAACATCGCATAAACTCGTCATTCTCCACAAACTTCAACCTCCCCTCAAGGGCTCCATGGCTGGTTCTCTTCCTGATTAAGAGCAGACAACACCAAGCGAGTCGTTCCCCCGCTTCACTCTCTCCTTTTCCTCCCGTGCAGCCTCACACCCACGAAGACGAGCGCAAGGAAAACTGTTGGCTGCGCAAGCACTCGTCCCGCAGCGACGGCCACCCCGGGTCACCGGGTGGGAAAGACGAGGTCTGAGGGCTGCCGACCCCAAGGCAGAAGGAACCAGCCCAGGTGGGGAGAACTGGGGCCCGGACCGCCCACTCCAGCCCCTCTGCTGAGGGTCTCAGCCAGGCGCCCAAAGCCCCTCCGCTCCCCGGCCAGCAGCTGCCCCGGTGCTAAGATGGCTTCCGGGGGGGGGGGGTCCAGCGCCCCGAGAAAGGAGGACGGGAGGCAAAGGAAGGGCGAGGGCGGGGGAGGGCCTTCCCGTCCGGCAGAGGCAGGGCGGGGAAGAGGCCCCAGGGCAGCAGAGAGAGGGCGCAGAAAGGGGGCGCGGGATCCAGGTCCCGCAGCGGCGGTGGGGGTGGGGTGGGGGGGGAAAGTCGCAGCCCCTCCCGCAGCGGACGCCGCCCCCGCCCCGCCGGCCCTCACCCGCCGCGCCGGGCTCCCGCCGCGCGCTGACCGAGCCGTCCCTGCGCAGCAGGATGTCCGCGGTGTCCCGGATGCGCCGCCGGCCGCCGGGCGCGCCCCGCAGCCCGCGGCAGCACTGGAAGCACACGGCCCAGGCTTGCTCCTCGTTGATGGGCTGCTCATACGCCGTCAGCACCTCCTCCAGGGACAGCTCCCACGGCTCGGGCCGCCCCGCGTCCCCGGCCCGCTCCCCCGCGGCCGCGTCGCCGCCGGAGCTGCCCGCCCGGGCCATGGCCGCCCCATCATCGCCGCCTGCGCGGCCGGCCCGTTTCCATAACAGCCGCGCCGGGCCGGCGCGCCCGCGAAGCGCGGGGGGCGGAACCCGCGCCGCCGGCCGCTGCTTTGTCATCGTCGGGCCCCGCCCAGCGCGAGCGGCCGCAGGTGAGGCCCAGGAGGGGAGGGGAGGAGGGGAGGGGGGGGATGGAGGGAGGGGGAGGTCGGAGGGGAGGGGGAGGAGGGAGGGCAGGGGGAGGGACGGAGGAGGGGGAGGAGGGAGGGGAGAGGAGGGAGGGCAGGGGGAAGGGGGAGGCCCGAGGGGGCGCGCGGGAGGGGGCGCAGAGCCGGGCGGGAAGAGGGGGCGCAGAGGCTGGGGTGGGGGCGTTGCAGGGCTGGCGCAGAGCCAGCAAGTGGCGACGGGAAGGTGGCAGGGCCGGGGTGCGCAGAGCAGGAGCTGGCTGCAGGGCACCTGGGGGGGAGACTCGGTTCTCCCTGCCCCGCCCACAGGCCCACGCCGGACTCGCACACGCGGGTCAGGCCAACCTCCAGCCCGAGACACACCGCAGGGATTGCTGGGCCTCGGCGCGTTGGACGCTGCACCTGCAGTGGGCTCTGTGCAGAGGTGACGGTGACCTTAAAGCTTGTCACCAATGATGGGAGCCAGGAAGACCGGCGGTAGGACGCTCATAGTAAATGACCCTTTCCAGCGAGAGGCTGGGGGCCGCTAAGAGCTCTAGTGTCTCGGGAGAGAATAAGCAGAGGCGCAGCCCCCGGGGGTGGGGAGCCGCGCTCCCTCCCAGGCCCGCCCTCTCTCTCTCCGTGGGAGGGGTCACCCCTAGTTTGTACCAGGTCAGAATAACGGGGCCAAAATGTTCTGGGAAGTAAGACCCGACCCTGCCCGCACCCCCCGCGGGCACCCCCGCCCCAGGAGCACACAGAGGGCAGGGGCCTGGAGGCTTCTCAGGTCCGAGGTGGAACTTGGGTGATTTTGAGCAGCTGAGGATAGAAGGAACAAGGAAGCAGCAATTTCCCTTCTCAGAAGCAGACTCGGGGTGGAGGGTGGGCTGTCCTCCCCCGGCGCAACGGCGGGATAGGCATCCCGTCTGGAGTTTTAGTCTCCCAGCAGAAAGGAGTTTGGCTCAGATGAATTGTGCCCGTGGTTTTGTTACTCCGTAGCTAAGCGCCAGGCACCGCTTTCCTGCTTCTCGCAGCCTCCGCAGCCAAAACCAGCAGCAGTGCCACCACTTTGTGGAGGGAAAATTGGCGGGCAGGTGAGCAGCCTCCCGAGGGAACCCTGCCGTCCCGGGCTCAGGCGGGTCCACGACGGGCCTAGTCCTTCCCCCACCCAGCCCCCACCCGTGCTTGTCTGTAGAGGGCAGTGAGAAATCGCCAGCTGTCTGTGCACAGCCACAGCAGGAAGCCCTCTGTCCGGAGTTCCCGCAGCGCCCTCACCCGTGACCCATGGCTCAGGTATGCAATGCCAGGCGTGCCAGCCCCGCCCCCACGCGGTTGTCCCTAATGGGCCCACACGAGGTGTGTTTTCTGCTTTTAGATGCCATGTGAATAGACGTCCACGAATAGACTTCCACCGGTAACCCTACCAGCTTCCCCAGGTCAGTGTCGTGGCTCCCACCCTAGACCGAGTCCCCCCCCCACCTCCTGGTGGCGCCAGTGGGCAGAACTCGACAATTACTCTCATTGGAAGCAGGTTGGGTTGTAGCTAGAAATACCTTCCTTGTTCCTCCAGTGGCCTCAGAGTTCCCCAAGCGGCCGCGTGGTGTTAGGGTCTCCTTTGGTGAGCACGGGCCTGGGGACCCACCTGGAGAGGCCCCGCCTGACCCAGGGGCCCTGCGGTCACCTGTGTAAGGTACCACACCCTTGCTGACCTGGCATTGACTGGTTTTTCAGGGATCCCCGTGCACTTTGCAAGAGGGCAGCCAGCGAGATTTCGAACACTACGGCTTACCAACAAAGACTGGAAGTTAGGTAGGCTCTCCTTACACATCTCTTGGCATCTGAAGGCTTGTTCTTCAGCCCTTAGCAAAGCTCTAAGGCAGAAGCAGCAGTCAGCTCTCTAGATACTCCTGGAAAGCACGTCCTTTCTTTTCCTCCCCGGGCATTTATTCACTTTTCCTAAAAAAAAAGTCCCAGCAAAGACTGAGAAATGAACATAGGTAGCAGCTTGCCACGGTGACAGTGACGGTGACGGCAGCAGGAAGGAGTCAGGCTTGTGGCCTGGGAACCTGAGAGCGGCCTCTAGGTCCATCAGGGGAGCGCATCCCTCAACCAACACTGACCAGCTGGGCCCAGGGCGCTCGTGACTAGATGCAATAGGCTTCTGGCCTGGTTGCCGGGAGCTCTGGGAGTGACACGTGCCACCCACAAGTCACAAGTCAAAGTCGGGGTGATCATGGCCTTCCTGGAGTCTCCACTGTGGACCGGTGGGATGAAACTCTGACTGCAGCGTCTCAGGTCCCTGCGGAGGCCAGGGCTGGGTCCCTGGCCTGGCTCAGTGGGTTACAGGACCCTGCGTTGCCACAGCTATGATGTGGGTCACAGATGCGGCTCAGATTTGATTCCTGGTCTGGGAACTTCCATGCGCTGTGGGTACAGCCATGATAATAATAATTATTATTATTTTCTTCCTGTGGTGGAGTACTAAGCACAGCCCATACTTTAAAAAGTCTAGCCAGTGTTTTATTTATGTATGTATTTTTTCCTTTCCAGGGCCAAAGTTGTGGCATGTGGAAGTTCCAGGGCTAGGGGTCCAATCAGAGCTGCAGCCACCGGCCCACGTCTCAGCCACAGCAACGTCAGATCGGAGCCTCATCTGCGCCCAATGCACAGTTCTCCGCACCCCCGGATCCTTAATGCCCTGAGCGAGGCCAGGGATTGAATCCGCCTCCTCACAGTTAGTAGGTTTGTTACTGCTGAGCCACAGTGGGAACTCCTTAAACGTCTAGTCAGTATTTTAAATGAGACTGAGGGCTCTGCCCTAAGGACCTCATGTGAGTCAGTTGACAGTTGTCTGGGCTGCGCACCCAGGAAGAGCAGAGGGTACCTGGTTAAATGCGGACTGCGTTGACCCCAAGGGAAAGCAGCTCTCGGGTTAAAACGCGGAGCCCTTTATCCACCAAGTACGCAACAGAGAACATCAGAGTGGAAGAAATATTAGTTCTCCCCTAACTCGAAGTTGCCACTTGGGTTTTAAAAGGAAACGGTGGATTTCCAGCTGTTCCGTCTCAACAGAGACGCATCCAGGTCTATGGTGACCTCAACCCGGAAAGCATTGGATCCAGGCCATTTCTACAGTTTCGGCATCGCCAGGACCCAGCTTCTGAAACCCTGCTCTTTGTCCGTCGTTTCCAGTAGATGAGGAAGTGCCAGGGAAGAAAGGTGTCCCCGTGGGCTGTGCATGGGGACAGAAAGGGAGCGCTTAGTGCAGTGGCTAATCCACCAGTGCTTGGAACTGGAGACTCACTTACGGCGCGGGCTGTTGACTTACACGTATTTGCTGAGCGCTGGGCATTGGTGCTGTGTGCGGAAGACCAACGAAAAACCCAGCCAGGTACCCCTGACACCCCACCAGCTGCCCAGGGGAAACGGCTCTGCAGGTGGGGAAGGGCCTCGGGTGTCTGATGAGAAGCAGGAACCCCACTGGACATGCGTGGTTCCACCACACTCTGAGCTGGATGCTTGGAGGAATCATGTCCACGCCAGGGTGGTACCGTCAGAGGGGTGGGTGACTCCTGAGTGGAATTTACTCTACATGATGAAAATCTCCAGGGATTACACCTCTGAGCATCTTTGCAGACACAGAAACCGGAGAATCTTAACTTTTTTTTTTTTTCATTTTTATTGGCCCCAGTGTGCAGTGGCTTGATGTGGGACTCATCAGTTCTCAGACCAGGGATTGAACTCAGGCTGCCGCAGTGAAGGCGCCAAGTCCTAACCACTAGACCACCAGAGAACCCTGGAGGATCCTAAGTTTTGACTCCCGGGGGCCAGAAAGGTGCGCTGGGGCTGGATGTCGAGGTGTGCTGTGGACACAGGGACCTGGTTCCAGGACGGGCGCGGAGCTCCAGGGTCTGAGGTGGCTCACTGGGGACAGGCGGCAAGTTTGGAGACAAAGGTCAGAGTGAGCCAGGCATGGGAGCGATTGGGTTTAAGATCAAAGACGACTGGAGACGAAGGCTCTGTCGCCTCCCCTGGACTCGGGCAGAGCCGCTCCACCTGCTGCGAGGGGCCGCACAGGCGCTCTGCCCGCACCTGATTCCACTTCAGGTTGAAAAGCAGGTCGGCTTCTCCCGGGGGATCCGTGCACACTCAACACTGTGAGCAGCCGGCCCCCTGTGGCCACGACTCAGAGGCTCCTGAAAGCTGCCTTTGTCACAGTCCTGCAGCAAGGCACAGCTCGAGGGTCCGGGAGGAAAAGCTGAAACTCTAGAGGCTGTGGTTTTGTGCTTTAGGTTTATTTCGGGATGGTGATAAAGGCCTTGAATCCCCAGGGATGCCGGATAGCGCCAGGCTGTGCTTGAGCTCTGAAAGGCAGCCTGGCACTGCTGCGGGGGAAGGGCTCGAGGCCTGGCCTTGCTGCAGGATTTCGAGGCCGGTGTCAGAGAAGAGGTGGAGACAGGAGAGGACCCAGGCGATGAGAGGAAAACGCAGATCTCAGGGCGGGGAGGGCCTGGCCGGCAGGGCTGTCCTGGAGGGCAGGCCAAGGCGCGGGCTCACTCTGGATTCCTGATCAGGAGCTGAGAACCTACTGCTGGCTGCTGAAAGCAAATCATTTGCAAAGTGTTGATTTATTTTTGTTGTGAAAATGAATAAACAGAAACCTCATTTAAAATGCAGTCTGGGGAGTTCCCGTCGTGGCACAGTGGTTAGTGAATCCGACTAGGAACCATGAGGTTGCGGGTTCGGTCCCTGCCCTTGCTCAGTGGGTTAAGGATCCGGCGTTGCCGTGAGCTGTGGTGTAGGTTGCAGACGCGGCTCGGATCCAGTGTTGCTGTGGCTCTGGCCTAGGCCGGTGGCTGCAGCTCCGATTCAACCCCTTGCCTGGGAACCTCCATATGCCGCAGGAGCCGCCCAAATAGCAAAAAGAGACAAAAAAAAATGCAGTCCAGGGAGTTCCTGTCATGGCTCAGTGGTTGACAAATCTGACTGGCATCCATGAGGTTGCAGGTTTGATCCCTGGCCTCGCTGAGTGGGTTAAGGATCCGGCGTTGCTGTGAGCTGTGGTGTAGGTCGCAGATGCTGCTTGGATCCTGTGTTGCTGTGGCTGTGACGTAGGCCAGTGGCTACAGCTCCAATTGGACCCCTAGCCTGAACTTCCTTATGCCACGGGTGCGGCCCTAAAAAGCAAAAGCAAAAAAAAAAAAAAAAAATGCAGTCTGGGGAGTTCTCTCTGTGGTGTACAGGGTTGATGGCATCACGGGAACGCTAGGATGTGGGTTCGATCCCCGACCAGGCACAATGGATTAAGGATCCAGGTTGCTGCAGCTGCGGCTTAGGTCGCAGCTGTGGCTCGGATCTGATCCCTGGCCTGGAAACTTCCATATGCCACGGGGTGGCCAGGAAAAGAGAAAAATTCAGTCTGGAGTTCTAGTTGTGGTGAGCTGTGGTGTAGGTCACAGACATGGCTTGGATCTGCTGTGGCTGTGGCTGTGGCTGTGGCTGTGGCTGTGGCCAGCAGCTGCAGTTCCGATTCGACCCCTAGTCCGGGAACCTCCATAAGCCACAGGTGAGGCCCTAAGAAGCAAAAAAACAGAAAGACTTCAACTGTGGGTTTGATTCTCGGCCCCATGCAGTGGGTTAAAGGAGCCTGCTTTGTGGCAGCTGTGGTGTAGCTCACAGACATGGCTTGGTTTCAGCGCCTGGCCGGGGAACTTCTGTTGTGGGTGCGACCATAAAAAATTTAAAAGAAAAATTTCACTTAAAAATAAAATATAAAGTGGAATCCATGCGATGCAACTCAAGAGTCGGGAGGCTGGAGGGGGAGCTGTCATGCGCTGTCCACTGCCTGACCTAAATCGCAGACCCTGCAGGACAGCCCTGCCATCCTGTCCCCTAACTGCTGTCTTTTGGGGTCTCTTCTCGTCAGCTCGGTTTAGCTCTGAGTACCTTATTATCAAAGCAACAGTACATCTGACCATTCAGGTAAAATTAACTTTAACCATTACTCTTGAATTTCGCGGCTCATCCAAATTACTTTGTGTTCCTAGGGCAGTGGCGGTCACGCTCGGCAAGCATCAGGATCCCGTCAGTCTTCTGAAGACCTAGGTGTCAGCACACCCATCCTAGTTTCTCTCATTTCCTTTGGTCTGAGCCGCGGCCCAAGAACACCTGGGTGACACTGCGGCTGCTGCTGGTCCGCGCACACCGAAAACACCGCAAAAATGTCCTTTTCCTGTGACTCCAGCTGAAAGCAAGGTGTTCTGTACAGGAACGGTCCCGGCCTGTGCTCTGTCAGGATTATCAGTTGTCAAGTACAGGGAGTTCCCGTCATGGCTCAGTGGTTAGCAAACCTGACTAGTATCCGTGAGGATGCGGGTTCGATCCCTGGCCTCGCTCAGTGGGTTAAGGATCCGGTGTTGCTGTGGCTGTGGCATAGGCCGGCGGCTACAGCTCCGATTAGACCCCTAGCCTGGGAACCTCCATAGGCCGAGGGTGTGGCCCTCAAAAGACAATAAATAAATAAATATTCAGGTACAGGCCACCTGCATGGATTATCTACTAAAAAAGAACTATCAGGTTGCGTAATGCGAAGACCATTTACACTTGGAAATCTCTCCACCGAGTCACAAGGTCATTTCAAAAATTAATTGTCCTGCTTTTGTAGAGTTCATTTCTTTCTTTTTTATTGAAGGATAGTTGATTTAGAGTCTTTTTTTTTTCTCCTTTTTCTTAGGGTCGCTCCTGCAGCATATGGAGGTTCCCAGGCTAGGGGTCGAATCGGAGCTGTAGCCGCAGGCCTACGCCACAGCCACAGGCATAGCAATGCAAGATCTGAGCCACGTCTGTGACCGACACCACAGCTACGGCAATGCCAGATCCTTAACCCACTGAGCAAAGCCAGGGCTCGAACCCACGTCCGCATGGATACTGGTCAGGTTCGTTTCCCCTGAGTCACAGTGGGAACTCTGTATGGTTGTGTGTGTATATGCTTTATGTGTGTGATGCATGTGTGTATAGGATGATGTGTACATGACGTGTGTGTATATGATGGGCGTGTGTGTGTGTGTGTGATACCATATAACAACCCGACAGCCTAAGAGATGCTTAAAACTGCCAGCTCTGGATGTGGTCTGGGGCCTCCGTGAGAGGCCTGCTGGGGCAGGTGGGGAAAAGGGCCCGGCTGCGTGGAGAAGCTTCTACTAGGTGTATCCTGAGGTTGTGGCTTGAGAACAGCTTCTCCTGAGCTGGTCTTGAGGTGGGAGGTAGACGGGCCCCTGGGCGGGGAGCAGCTGGGACTTGTCAGGCTGAGTAAACTGGGCCTGGCTTCTCTCTGACGCCTCAAGGAGAAGGTTCATGCAGGAGCTGGGCTCAGCTGGAGCAGAAAGGTAAGATGACCCGTCAGTCACTGCTGGGGTCCCAGGGACCGCCCACTACACACGTGCGGTGAGACTCCTTGGGCTCAGAAGGGAGGGGGTGCCAGGCCAGAAGAAGTCCCGATACCGTCCCAGAACCTCTGTTCTGGAATCCATCTCGGCCAAAAGATATGCAGGCACATGGGGGCGGGG
This sequence comes from Phacochoerus africanus, assembly GCF_016906955.1. Taxonomy (NCBI): domain Eukaryota; kingdom Metazoa; phylum Chordata; class Mammalia; order Artiodactyla; family Suidae; genus Phacochoerus; species Phacochoerus africanus. The sequence continues at coordinate 219,306 of NC_062551.1, forward strand.
GGCTGGTCAGCTGTGACAAATGAAACACAGTAATTGGCCAGAGGAAAACAAAGTCCCTGCAGAACTGCCCCGTGTCATGTCAGTGGTTTAAAGCACCTCCCCAGCGCCGCCCTCATTCAGGGACGCCTGTCCCCCCACACCTCTCTTGGTCTCTGCCTCCTTGAAGCCGTCTTGCTTTCAGCCGGGCCAAGAATCAGGGGATTCTGGAGCTCCCGTCATGGCGCAGTGGAAACAAATCCAACTAGGAGGCGTGAAGTTCCGGGTTCGATCCCTGGCCTCGCTCAGTGAGTTAAGGATCCGGCGTTGCCGTGAGCTGTGGTGTAGGTCGAAGACGCGGCTCAGATCCCGTTTTGTTGTGGCTGTGGTGTAAGCTGGCGGCTACAGCTCCGACTGGACCCCTAGCCTGGGAACCTCCACATGCTGCGGGTGTGGCCCTAAAAAGGAAAAAACAAACAAAAAACCCAAAGTTTGGAATGGAGAGCTTCCAGGTAGCTGAAGACATGCACACCCAGAGTATCACACACCCCAAACCCACGGGGCTGGAAATACCTGCACTCGGGACCATGCAGACCTCATTCTCTGCCTCTTCATCTAAATCCTTTATCATATCCTTAAAAAACTGCGACCCGGAGTCCCCGTGGTGGCTCAGAGGTTAACCAAACTGACTAGCATCTGTGAGGATGCAGGCCTTGGTTCAATCCCTGGCCTTGCTCAGTGGGTTAGGGGCCCGGCGTTGCCGTGGCTGTGGAGTAGGCCGGCAGCGACAGCTCCGATCCGACCCCTAGGTGGGAACCTCCATGTATCATGAGTTTGGCCCTAAAACGACCAAAAAAAAAAAAAAGAAAAAAGAAAAAAGAAAAAGTGACCCCAAGTTTCCCCCTGAGTTCTGTGAGCCACTCTAGCGGAGTTGTCAGCCCGAGGAGGGTCATGGGCCCCTGACGTGTTACCAGATCTGACGGAAGCTGTGGGTGTTGGCAAGCTGGGAAAGGGCAACCCGGGTAACCAGCCAAGATTGCCTGCTTTGAATTATTTCTCTGGGTTTTGGACTGTGAGGCTGGTCCCTAGTTGCTGGCACCTGGCCCTGGCTTAAGGCAGATAAATACTGCCTCCTGGGTCTGCCAGTTGAAGACAAAGTGCCAAGTGGGTTTGTCCGCGGCTTGTGAGCCCCTTGTTCGCTCTAAGAACTGGCTAGTCCTGGGAGGGGCACTCACCTTCTGGCCAGAAAGGTTTTGTTGTTGTTGTCCTTCGTTTGTTTTTTTAAACTTCAGCATGTGGAAATTTCCTGGATCAGGGATTGCATCCAAGCTGCAGCTGCAACCTAAGCCACAGCTGTGGCAATGTCATATCCTTAAACCCCTGTGCCACAGTGGGAACTCGCAGAAAGGCTCTTTAAGATGTCAGAACATGATGGGAGTTCCTGTCGTGGCGCAGTGGTTAACGAATCCGACTAGGAACCATGAGGTTGTGGGTTCCATCCTGGCCCTTGCTCAGTGGGTTAAGGATCCAGCATTGCCGTGAGCTGTGGTGTAGGTGTGCAGTTCTGACCCCGGCAGTGGCAGTTTCAGCGTGCCTCGGATTTGCTTGGTCCGGTTCTTTCTTCATGCTCAGCTCTGCGTCATCGTGACAGTTACAAGGCAAAAGCGATGCCACAGTTTTCTCGCCCCTGACGCCGTTTTGCATCGGCGCCGCGAACCTCCAGCTTCAGGAAAGTCTGTCTCTCCGGTCCCGGGGTCAGGCCTCTCGCCACCACCAAGACGGCCGCCAGGCCGCCGCCCCACCGGAAGTGTGGCAGGGCACCTGGCAGCCAATGGGCGCGCGCGTCCTCCGCGCCCAATGGGAAGGCGGCCTGGGCCGCGGCCAATGGGAAGGCAGCGCGGGCCGGACGCCGCGAGCGGTCGCAGGGTTTGGGCTTTTCGGCATGTCGGCCTCCGGGGCGCGGGGCGCTTTCCCAGGCTCGGGGTCCGGGCGCTGCAAGAGGGCGTGGACCGAGCTGCTGGGTAGGTGGGCGCCGGCCGCGGGAGTGGGCGGTACCGACCCTAAGACCCCTTCCCTCTCCAACCTTCTAAGGGCCTGGCGCGGGAGGACCTGGTCTTCGGCAGGCCGGCTACCTTCAGCCCTCACCTGCCCCTGACATTCGGGCCGTTCTCGTTCCCCCATCCACCCGCGAGGCTCGGGCCGGCCTCGCCGCCCCCATCCATCCCAGAGCCCCGGGCCGTCCTTGCCCTAGAATTACACAACTTTTTTTTTTTTTTTTTTTTTTTCCTTTTCTAGGGCCGCTCCCGCGGCATATGGAGGTTCCCAGGCTAGGGGTCGAATCGGAGCTGTAGCCGCCGGCCTAGACCAGAGCCACAGCAACTCGGGATCCGGGCTGCGTCTGCAACCTACACCACACGGCAAGGCCGGATCCTTAACCCACAAGCAAGGCCAGGGATCTAACCCGCAACCTCATGGTTCCTAGTCGGATTCGTTAACCACTGAGCCACGACGGGAACTCCTTACACAACCTTTTTGAAAGGATCATTCCCAAGAAACTAGCGTTGGTCAGATTCTGCCATCTAAACTGTACTTTGCTCAGATTTCACTGGTTTCCCCCCCCATATCCTTTGGCGCCCAGTCTGCTCTGTGGCACTCCCTCCTGTTTCCGTGGAGGAGGCCCTGGGTGTTCCTGCCCTGGGCGTTTGGATGAATGCTGGCTCGTTATGTCTTCCAGGTGATGTGTCTGATGTTTCCTCATGATTAGGTTAAGCCTGTGGGGTTTTTGGCGGGGATCCCATGGAGGCAGTGTTCCTGGGTGCAGCACCTTCAGGGGTACAGGGTATCACCATGTCTCCTTGCCCGGGGTTTTTTCCTCCATGCCTTAAGCACACAGAAGGTGCCTGGCCAGTGATTGAACCCGAGCCACAGCAGCGACAGCCCCAGATCCCACTAGGCCACCAGGTAACTCCCCTTGCTGGAGTTTTTAACGTAATCTTTGAAACTGATTTTCTTCCTTAGCAGGAAGGGTCAAGAGGCAGAAGTTGGGTCCTGACGGGGAGCAGAAGGTGAGAGAATCCGCTGTGCGCCTCCTGAGAAGCCATCTAAACCTGAGCGACCTTTTCCTTGAGGTGAGCATAAATCATTTTGCCTTGGTGAGCAGCTTTAGGTTTGGAATTTTTGAATCCAGCCAAGGCAGGATCTTCATGAAAAGATGCCTGAAAAATCTCATAAGTGTTTGGGAGACGCACCCCTTAAATATTGTCTAGGTGAGAAAAAAGAATGAGAAGCATTTATCTTTTTGGAGAAAAGGGATGTGGTAATTTTCAGAGCCTTCAATAGATTTTGCATTTTCTATTTTTCTTCCTTTTAATGGTCTCACTCACGGCATATGGAAGCTCCTGCGCCAGGGATTGAATCTGAGCCACCGCTGTGACCTGCGCCTCAGCTGCGGCAGCGTTGGCTCCTTTAAATCACTGTACCAGGCTGGTGATTGAATCCCCACCTTTGGAGTCGGATTTGTAAGCCACTGTGCTACAGTGGGAACTCCCCCTTCACCCTTTGAGACACTGTATTTCTCTCAGAATACTTGGGAACAGTGCCGTAGGCAAGCACCGTACCCGCCGGGTGTTGCCGCGACATGGCTCGGAGCTCCTTGTGTGCGGTTTCTAGGTGGAAGGTCCTCAGTTTGAAGAACCGCGTCTCCGCCGGTGGATTGATTGGGGTGGTCCTGAGGCCGACACTCATCTTTCTAGTTCACTTGTAGGTAAGTTAGTGCTTCGTTTTCCTTATATGTTGAGTTACGGAAGAGCTTTCTAGAAAGAGATTTCGGTTTGCTTATAATAGCCGGATGTTTACATTTTCCCAGGTGCTGCTTTCCCGCTTATATGTGTAGGAGTCACAAGCTACAGGTCTTGCGTTGGGGGCTTGTATGAGGCTCTCGTTTGAAAACAGTTACTGTTCGACCCAGAAGCAGTAGAAACCAGGCGTCCCCTGGAAAGATGGGGCAGAAACGCCGCTGCCCTCATTCCTGGAAGTGGAGCAGATGGACTCTGCTGGGTGGGCTGGAGCCGCAGCGGCCGGGGTCACAGGCACCCCTGGGAGAGGCTTCGGGTTGCGTCCCGACCATGGTGTAAAGCAAACGTTGCAGAGCAACGAAGCTTTTGGTTTCCTGGTGGAAATAACAGTTACGTGCATGTGATCCACAGTCTCCTAAGCGTGAACAGCATGGCGTCAAAAAGAGTGATGTGTGGGAAGTTGCCGTGTGGTGCGGTGGGTTAAGGATCTGGCCTTGGTGCGGCTGCGCACGGTTTGCAGCTGTCGCACAGCTTTGATCCCTGGCAGGGAACTTCCACGTGCCCAGGGCAGGCCCAAATGCAAAAACGAAAACCATGTACCTTCCTCAACCTTAGCTTTCAAATACCCTACTGCTAATAATGAAAACACTTTGTTGCTAAAAATGCTAAACCTCACCTAAGCCTTCAGAGAGGCTGGTCTTTTTGCTGGGGGAGGGTCCCACCTGTACGCAGCTGCTGCTCCTGATCCGGGTGCTGCTTGCAGAGGCTGAGGCGGCCACGGCAGTTCCTTAAAACAGGACAGCAGTGAAGTTGGCCGTGGTCATGAACCTTCTTTTCCCAGATTTGTCCCCTGTCGCGGCTGCTGTGTGACAGCCTTCACCCACAGGAGAGCTTCTTTCTGAATGGGAGCCGGTCTGCTCACACCTGGCTGCTGCTTTATTAGTGAAGTTTGTGTGATACTCTGAAGACTCAGCTGTCATTTGAGCATCTTTACAAGCAGTTTATTCAGCCTTACGGAGTTCCTGTACTCAGGCACATGGAGCCTTTCCTCATCCTTCAAGTGTTGTCGGGAGGTGGCAGCAAATCAGTTCCATCTTCAGGCTCCACTTTCTGTTTTCCTTCTGTCCCTGTGGTCTGTTTATTTTGGGTCATGCCTGTGGCGTGTGGATCAAACCTGAGCCACAGAAGTGACCACACTGAGTCCTTAACTGCTAGGCCACCAGGGAGCTCTGTGATTTTTTTTTTTTTTTTTTGCATTTTAGGGCCACACCTGCCGCATATGGAAGTTCCCCAGCTAGGGGGTGAATTGGAGCCGCAGGTGCCGGCCTACGCCTCAGCCACGTGGGATCCCAGCTGTGACCTGCACCGTAGCTCATGGGAACCTCGATCTTCAACCCACTGAGCGAGGCCAGGGATTGAACCCACGTCCTCGTGGATACTATGTTGGGTTCTCAACCTGCTGAGCCACAACGGGAACTCAGAGCAGGGATGTTTTGAAAGGAATCTTTTTCTGAGCAGTAGGTCTCAGCAGCGGGCTCAGAATACTCAGTAAACCATGTGCACGGATGTGTCGTCACCCAGGCCTCATCCTCCGTGGGCCCAGAGCACGGGCACAGTGGGACGCGCATGGCTCTTAAGGCTGTAGGCCCTTCATGTGGTAAAGGAGCACAGGCTTCTCCTTTCGTCGCCAGCTGCATTACCTTCTCTTTTTTTTTTTGCTTTCTAGGGCCGCACCTGCAGCATATGGAGGTTCCCAGGCTAGGGATTGAATCAGAGCTCCAGCTGCCTGCCTACACCACAGCCCCAACAGCACGGGATCCAAGGCGCATCTGTGACCTACACCACAGCTCACGGCAATGCTGGATCCTTAACCCACTGAGCGAGGCCAGGGATCGATCCTACATCCTCAGGGATATGAGTTGGATTTGTTTCCGCTGAGCCATGACGAGAACCCCCTGCTTTAGCTTCTAACAAGAGAGTCAGCTGGTCCTTTGATGCTTGGAGGGAGGCACTGACTTCTCTCTAGAGTGCAAGTCCCGGACGCATCCTCTTCCAGGGGAAGGCTGTCTTGTCCGCACTGAAAATCTGCTGTGTGGTGCAGCCGCTTTCATGAAGGACCTGAGCTGGATCTCCCGGCAACTTGTCGCAGCGTCTGCAGCTGCACTTGTCGCCTCACCTTGCAGTTCTGTGTTACGGAAACAGCCTCGTTACTTAAGCTTCACGAGGCAGCCTCTGCCGGCTGCAAGCTTGCGTGGCTTCCGCATCGCTCAGGCTTCCCAGAGGTGGGGACAGGGCCTTGCCCTGGGTGAGGCGGCGGCGGCGGCTTCCAGGGATGTCCCGGCTGGCTGGCTTTGCGGTCCAGGCCCCAGCAGCGCTCTCCGTGTCAGCACTGCCCTCTTCTCCTTTCTCACCGTCCACGTGCTCTTGGAAGGAGCACGTTCAGCTTCGCTCAAGCGCTTCCCTCTGCATTTATCCAGTAACTTCATCGTCCTGTATGCGTGCTGTGCCCTCAAAGCCGTTGCAGGGAGGAGCTCCCTGGTGGCCCAGGGCTTAGGACTCGGCACATTCATGGCTGTGGCCCGGGTTCAAGCCATGGCCTGGGAGTGGAGCTCCCACCGTGGGCTGCTTCACAGCACAGCCCAGCAAACGGCAGCTGCCGTCGTGACGTCACAGATGGCCCCTCCCAGTTGCTGTAGCAAACGTCATCGTGGAAGGGGGATGGCCCCACTGGAGTTACCAAAATGCGACACAGAGACAGCCGTCGAGGAGATGCTGTTGGGACAAGGCGCCGGCGACCTGGCGGGACGCGGCGTCCCCGCAGAGCTCAGGGGCTGCGAGGGGCAGTGAACGAGGCTGTGCCTGTGTCTCCGGCCCCGCAAGGCGAGTCAGGAGATGGGGGTTCTGTGGGAAACAAGAGGCGCCGTTTTCTGGACACTGGGGTCTCTACCCTGTCGTGCCTGTCCCCTCAGAGATGCACTCGGCCTTGAATCTGCAGGGTGCCCATCACTGGCTTCAGCCAACTGCGTATAGAAAATTTGTGGATAAAAAAATTCTGCCAAGTTCCAAAGAGCAAAACTTGAATTTGCCGTGTGCGGGCAACTGTCTCCTTTGCATTTCACCGTGTCAGGCATGGCCAGTGCCTGAGGTGACCTGAGCTGTGTGAGAGGGGCGTGTGGGTTCCGTGCACATTCCGCACTGTCTCCTTTAAGGAGCGTGAGGCCCTGCTGATCTTGGTGGCCTTGGCAGCCCTGGAGCCACGTCCCCTGCAGACTGAGCGCCATGGCTTGAACTGACCTACTGATTTGTTTTAGTTAGTTAGTTTTTCAGGGCTGCACCCACAGCATATAGAAGTTCCCAGGCTAGGGCTCGAATTAGAACTCCAGCCACCGGCCTACACCACAGCAACACAGGCTCTAAGCTGCATCTGTGACCTACAGCACAGCTCATGGCAACGCCGGGTCCTTCACCCACTGAGCGAGGCCAGGGATCGAACCCACATCCTCATGGATACTCGTTGCTTTTGCTGCTTCTGCGCCACAGCGGGAACTCGACTGATCTCAAGTTCCGTCAAGAGCATCACGCCGCAGGCTCTCCTTGGCAGCCGCCCTCGGGTGCAGGGCCAGCTCAGCCACGCTCCCCCTGTGAGTCGGGGCGAGAGCTTCCAAAGGAACTCCTCCCGTTGTCTTTTTTTTTTTTTTTTGCCTTTTCTAGGGGCGGTCCCCAGGCTAGGAGGTCGAATGGGAGCTGTAGCTGCCGGCCTAGAGCACAGCTACAGCAACGCGGGACCCGGGCCACGTCTCTGACCCACACCACAGCTCACGGCAACGCCGGATCCTTCACCCGCTGAGCGAGGCCAGGGATGGAACCCGCAACTTCATGGTTCCTAGTCGGATTCGTTAACCACTGCGCCACGACGGGAACTCCAGGAGCTCCTCCCCTTGATTGCAGACATAGAAACAGACCTTCAACTTGGGAATTTTTCACTACTTTTTCCTGCTGAAGGTCGTGGCTACCATGCATATTCATATTTGTGTGAAAAAATAAAATGCTTCTGGAAGTTTCCATGTAGCACAGCCAGTTAAGCATCCAGCTTTGGGAGTTCCTGGGGTGGCTCAGCAGTAGTGAACCCAGCTACTATCCATGAGGATGTAGGCTTGATCCCTCAGCCTCACTCTGTGGGTTAAGGATCCAGCTTTGCCGTGAGCTGTGTGGTGTAGGTCGCAGGCACGGCTCACATCCAGCGATCCTCTCGTTGTGGCGTAGGCTGGCAGCTGAAGCCCTGATTCCTCCCTTTGTCTGGCAGCTTTCATATGCTGCAGGTGTAGTTCTAAAAAGATAAAAAAAAAAAAAAGAATCCAGCTTGCCACAGCTGTGATGCAGGTTCATTCCTTGGCCCAGGAACTTCCACATGCCACAGGTGCAGCCAAGAAGAAAAAAAGATAAAAGCCTTGTACATAAAAGCAGAAATGTGGAATTTGCTGTGGTGCAGTGAGATCGGTGGCATCTCTTGAGCCCTGGGATGCAAGTTTGATTCCTCGCCCGGCACAGTGGTTTCAGAATCTGGCTGTGGCTTAGGTTGCAGCTGCAGCTCAGATCTGATCCCTGGCCTGGGAACTCCATGTGCCTTTTGAGGTGGCCAGAAAAAAAAAAACAGAGGGAGTTCCTGTCGTGGCGCAGTGGTTAACGAATCCGACTAGGAACCATGAGGTTGCGGGTTCGGTCCCTGCCCTTGCTCAGTGGGTTAACGATCCGGCGTTGCCGTGAGCTGTGGTGTAGGTTGCAGACGCGGCTCAGATCCCGCGTTGCTGTGGCTCTGGTGTAGGCCAGTGGCTACAGCTCCGATTCGACCCCTAGCCTGGGAACCTCCATATGCTGCGGGAGCGGCCCAAGAAATAGCAATAACAACAACAACAAAAAAGACAGAAAGACCAAAAAAAAAAAAGGAAAGAAATAAACTCTCCTTTGGAGACAAATAGGAAAGAAATGGCTAGAAATAAGCATTTTCTGCTTTTCTACCATGAATTATTATTTTTTGTTTACTTTGCATTTTAGGGCTGCGCCTGCAACATATGAAAGTTCCCAGGCTAGGGGTCGAATCAGAACTGTAACTGCCAGCCTACACCACAGACCCAGCAACCCAGGATCCAAGCCGCATCTGTGACCTACACCACAGCTCACAGCAATGCTGGATCCTTAACCCCCTGAGCGAGGCCAGAGGTCCAACCTGCATCCTCATGGATATTGGCCAGGTTCGTTGCTGCTGAGCCACATAGGGAACTCCCATGAATGATTTCTTGACCAACCAGTGTCTGTGGGAACCTTTAGAAGGGCTGTCTGTTTTCAGAGCCTTGAGATAATGAACGTGGCTGTTTTTATTGGAACTAGTCTTGCTGTCAGTAAACGAGAAAACGCCTGCATGCTCAGCCTGCCTGGCATTCCCGGTTTCCTTGCGTGCACACCGGGGCCTGGGCCTCAGGAGGCAGGTGGCTGCCTGCGGCCCGGCACCCACCTTCCACCTGGGCCCACCTGTGGCCCTACCCCTACCCCCAGGTGTTTGGCCAGCGTGGGGACCCAGACCCCACGTCCTTCAGACAGTGCATGGTTACGGGCGTTGGAACTTTGTAAACAGGAATTCATTAAAAGTTCTCTGTTGCTTGTGCAGAGCTGATAAAGTTCTTAGACTGCGCCTGCCAAGCTCTCGTTTGTGTCACACCAAGCGCACAGTGTGTATACCCAGCGCGGGCCTTGGCAGCTGCCCCGATTGCCCTGAGCCCCGAAGTTGTCTGGGGCCTCGTGCTTCTGCCTGGATCTCCTCTCCTGTTTGAAAGGCGGTTTTCTGCGACGCTGCTGCTCCAGAGGAGGCATTTAACCTGCTCTGGGCTTTGTTTTGTCTCCAAGGCTCCGCTTTGCGGGATCAAGCCTCGCGGTTGGGCGTTCCGGTGGCAGTCCTGTCCAGCCAGGTGGTGGCCTCTGCCCTTGCACGGATCTGTGCTTCGGACGCCAGGCCCTCGCCCCGGGTGCTGCTGACCCCAGAGCAGAGGGTACGGATGTGGGAGCTCAGGGGTCCGGGGGCGGAGCTGTTGCGGTACGGGAGACCCGGATGCTTAAGCCCGTGTCCTAGGAAGCCTTCGTCTCTCTTTCCAGAAGAAACTGCCTTCCGTGTTGGGGACGGCCCGGGACCTCACAGCACACGGCATGTTCTCCCGTCGCTGCTTCTGTGGGGAGGTTTGGAAGGTACAGGTGAGGCGCTGCTGTCTTCTCAGGACATTGAAGCAGGTTGTCTTGGTTCTGCGGGAGCCCGTGGGACCCCCAGGTTTTGTTCGGAATCCCCCCCGAGCGTGTCGGGTCCTTGCAGAGATGGGGCGAGGCTTTCAGGAGGTGCCGCTGGGGTTGGAGGGAAGGGCCCTCGGTTACCACAGCTGCCGACATCCCCCCACTGGCAACACTGGACTGTCCCACAGGAACGCCGTGTTCTGTCTTCTTAGATGTGTTCTTAGGAACAATGTCCTGGGCAGTAGCTAACTAGAAAAGTGTCATTTCCAAATTAATCTTACCTGTTCTTTTCTGAAGCCTTTTGGATTCAGTATTCTTACAGATTTTTTTTCTTTTTTGGCTGCATCCATGGCATATGGAGGTTCCCTGGCCAGGGATCGAACCCGGGTCGCAGGTGTGGCGGTTTTGGGTCATTAACCCACGGGGCCACAGTGGGAGCTCTGGCTTATAGATTGTTTTGTATTTTATTTTATTTATTTATTATTTTTTTTTTTTTGTCTTTTTGCTATTTCATGGGCCGCTCCCGCGGCATATGGAGGTTCCCAGGCTAGGGGTCGAATCGGAGCTGTAGCCGCCGGCCTACGCCAGAGCCACAGCAACACGGGATCCGAGCCGCGTCTGCAACCTACACCACAGCTCACGGCAACGCCGGAACCTTAACCCACTGAGCAAGGGCAGGGACCGAACCCGCAACCTCACAGTTCCTAGTCGGACTCGTGAACCACTGCGCCACGACGGGAACTCCTGTCTTTTATTTTTTGTGTTTCTTTTGAGGGCCTTACCCGTGGCGTATGGAGGTTCCCAGGCTAGGGTTCGACTCAGCCCTGCAGCTGCTGGCCTCCCCCACAGCCACAGCAATGTGGGATCCATGACCCTGACCGCAGCTTACGGTAACACCGGATCCTTAGCCCCCGGGCGAGGCCAGGGATCGAACCCACATCCTCATGGATGCCAGGCGGGTCCTTAGCCTGCTGAGCCACCGTGGCACCTCCATCGCTCACAGATGTGCGCAGAGTGAAAGCCATTGCTTGGCTGTTAGATGAGACCAGTGTGCGCAGAGCAAGAAGCAAAGGGCAAAGCCAGGCGCCGGCGGGGGCCTCTCCCCACTTTGTCCCACGTGTGGCGCAAGAGCTCAGCTGCCGCGCTCGGGGCCTGGCACTGATAACTGGCCAGACGCCCGTGAGCGGTGAGGCACAGGTGGTGGCGGGGCTGAGGGGGGCGAGGGGCTGTGCCTGCTGGGTGCTGGGAAGGGGGGCACGCACGGCTGGTTTTCAGCAGAGCTTGGCGCTTCTGAGCGCAGGCTGAGGGTTCGTCAGGAAGGGGCGTGTGTGTGTCTGTGTGTGAAGGACTCATTTGTGTCCTTTTCTTCAGAATTCTTTGCTGCTTGAAGCCGTGTGGCATCTTCATGTTCAAAACATCGTAAGTCTCCAGGAACTCCTGGAAAGGTACGTACACTGGTTACTAAGCATTCATTCAAACACCTGAATTAAAAATTACAATTTTATGTAGCATCAAATTCCGTTGCCATCACATGGTTGGTTTTGTGTTCTCTGGAGTGACTTGTTGTAGAGGAGAGCAGAGCACAGCTGCAGGAGCAGTGGCTTTATTACGCAGCGAACCCGCTTTCTTAGACTGTCGAGCCCCTCACCATGCGGACACGTCGCCATGTGCTCTTTGTATGAGACACAGAGTGGGATAAAATGCTTTTTTTTTTTCCTTTAAAAAAATTTTTTTTTAATTACTCAAATGAATTGATCCCATCTGTAGTTGTATAATGATCATAATCCAGTTTCACAGGATTTCCCTCCCACAGCCCAAGCACATCCCCACCCCCCAAACTGTCTCCTCCGGAGACCCTAAGTGTTTCAAAGTCTGTGAGTCCGCATCTGCTGGAAAGAAGTTCCGTCTGTCCTTTTTTCAGATTCCACGTCAATGAAAGCATTCGATGTTGGTGTCTCATTGTGTGGCTGACTTCACTTAGCATGATAGTTTCTAGGTCCATCCATGTTGCTGAAAATGCTGGTATTTCGTTCTTTTTAATGGCTGAGTAATATTCCACTGCGTATATGCACCACACCTTCTTGATCCACTCCTCCGTCGATGGACGTTTAGGCTGTTTCCATGTCTTGGCTGTTGTATCGAGGGCTGCAGTGAGCACTGGGGTACAGGTATCTTTTCAGTCGTGGTTTTCTCTGGGTAGACGCCCGGGAGTGGGATTGCTGGATCCAATGGGAGTTCTATGATTAGTTTTCTGAGGAATCTCCATACTGTTTTCCACAGTGGTTGCACCAATTTACAATCCATAGTGGGATAAAATACTTTGAAACAATGGGAGAGAGATTCTTGGGTACATATGGTTGATAGAGCGTGTGCAGCTGCTTTAGTTACCTCCCGAATCCCACCAAGCGTCAGGAAGGGTTATAAACGGAGTGCGGTTGGAAGCGTCCAGGGGCCAGGAAGGAAAGGTTGGGAGCCGGAGGTCCGGTGCAAGCAGCCTGGGGTGGAGAGAGAGGCACAGGCCAAGTGCCCTGTTCCCTTCTGCGGACCCAGGGTCCCTCCCCGTGCAGGGGTAAGAGAGCTTCTGTGTGGCTCACGTGGGACTGAGGAGCGCACACGTCAGTGGCCCCGGGGGGGCAGACGCAGAGTCAAAAGCGCCGTGGTGAAAGCTTTGGTGGCGTGACGTGGGCTCACACCACATTATAAGAGATGGATGCATTTGCGCCAAAGACACCTCTCCGAACGGATATCTGGTGTCAGGGCACCAACTACGTGAAGCAAACGTGAGCGAATCGAGGGGAGACAGACTCCCTGGCAGAGTGTTGGCGCCTCCAGTCTTCCCGCTCATGGGTCCCTCAGCGGTCAGACCAGCAGCGTCTTGCCCAGCAGGGCACAGCCGTTTTCTCAGGCATAGAACAGTCGCCAGGAGAGGCCATGAAGGAGGCAGAGTAAGTTAAAAAGTGTTGGCATCACCAAGCGTGTTTTCCAACCACCAAGGAACTGAATGGACCCAACAGCAGAAGAGCACTTGCGAAGCCCCCAGTGTTTGGAACTTAATCCGCGTGCCTACCTGCCTGTGGCCACCAGAAGTTCCCGGGCCAAGGTTCGAACCCATGCCGCCCCAGTGACAACAGCTCATCCTCAACCCTCTGAGCCACGTGGGAACTCCAGCAGCACCTTTTTTTTTGCTTTTTAGGGACACACCCGCAGCATATGGAGGTTCTCAGGCTAGGGGTCGAATCGGAGCTGTAGCCGCCGGCCTACGCCACAGCCACAGCAGCACCAGATCTGAGCCTCGTCTGTGACCGACACCACAGCTCACGGCAGTGCTGGATCCTTAACCCGCTGAGCGAGGCCAGGGATCAAATCCGTGTCCTCACGGGTACCATTTGGGTTTATTTCTGCTGAGCCGTGTCAGGATCTCCTGGCAGCACACTTTTAAATAAGCAGTGGGTCAGCAAGAAAAGTCACAAGGGAAATTAGGAAATGCAAGAAATGGGAAAATAACATACCAAAATTTGTGGGATGCTGCTAAAGCAGTTCTTAGAAAGTTCCTGGGCTGCGGATTGAACCCACACGCCAGTTGCAGCCTACGCTACAGCTGTGGTGAGGCTAGGTCCTTAACCCACTGTGCCACAAGGGAACTCCCTTTTTCGGTTTTTCTTTTCTTAATGATGCCTTGCTGACTGGAGTGAGGCGGTGCCTCCCTGTGGTTTCGATTTGTGTCCCACTAGTAATGAGTGATGTTGAGCATCTTTTCACGTGCCTGTTGGCACTCGTATGTCGTATGTGCCATTCCTATGTCTTCTTTGGATAAATGTCTATTTAGTTCTTTTACGTTTTTTTTTGTCTTTTTGCCTTTTTTCTAGGGCTGCTCCTGCGGCATATGGAGGTTCCCAGTCTAGGGGTCTAATCAGAGTCGTAGCCGCCGGCCTACGCCAGAGCCACAGCAACGCGGGATCCGAGCCGCATCTATGACCCACACCACAGCTCACGGCAACACCGGCTCCTTCACCCACGGAGCAAGGCCAGGGAGCGAACCTGCAACCTCATGGTTCCCAGTCGGATTCATTAACCACTGCACCGTGACGGGAACTCCTCTTTTACCCATTTTTGATTGAGTTGTTTTTGTTGTTGCTGTTGAATTTGAGGGGAATTTATATTTGTGAAAGCCTATATTAAGAGAAAGAGGCGTTGCCATTGTGGCGCAGCAGAAACCAATCCGATGAGGAGCCACGAGGTTGCGGTTTCGATCCCTGGCCTCGCTTCGTGGGTTAAGGATCCGGCGTTGCCGTGAGCTGTGGTCGCAGACGTGGCTCAGGTCCTGAGGTGCTGTGGCTGTGGTGTAGGCCAGGAGCTGTAGCTCCGATTCGACCCCTAGCCTGCCAACCTCCATGTGCTGTGAGTGTGGCCTTAAAAAAAGAAAAGAGGAAGAAGAATGACCTCAAATCAGGATCCTATTGACCTTAAGATACTAGGGAGAAAAACCAAAGCCAGAGGAAGCAGAAGGAAGAGCAGAAACCAATGAACTAAGCAGAGAACAGAGAAAAGTCAGTGAAACACAAAATCCATCTCTGAAAAGAGCAGCAAAACGGACAGACTTTTGGCTAGACTGACTACAAAAACCAGACACAGACGGCTGAAATCCAGAATGAGCAGTTCCCGTCGTGGAACAGGTACCACTGTGAATGATTTTATGCCAATAAATTTGAAAACAGATGAAGTGTGTGGATTTCCGGAAAGGTGCGGAATACCGCCCTGGCTTATCAGCAGGTCAGGGAGTTCCCTGGCGGTCTGGTGGTTAGGATGTGCTGCTTTCCCTCCGGTGGCCTGGGTTCAGGCCTGGGTGTGGGAACTGAGCTCCCACATCAAGCTGCAGGACACGGTGGTCAAAAAACAAATCAAAAGTGAAAAGGAACTCTGAGTGTCTCTGTAGCAAGGACGTTGACTTCCTCACTGAAAGTCTTCCCACCAAGAAAATCTCAGGCCCTGGCTTCTCCCGTGATGCCTACCAAGCATTGGAGGAGGAAATTTCTGCTCTTTCATAAGTTCTTCCAGAAAACAAAGACGGATGGAGCCACTTTCACCTTCGCCTGGAGCCCCGCAAAGCCCCGCCATCCAAGCCGGACAAAGGTGCCGCGGGGTGAGAAACGCACCCGCGGCCGTGACACACGCGCAGGGAAAAGCCTCCAGACGTTTGCGCTCGGAATCGAGCCACACGCGCAGAGGGAACCCCTGGTAGAGGACCGACCCCAAGTGCGGGGTCGGTCTAACACCCGAAAGCGAGTTGTATTAACAGCATCGCGGCAAGAGCTGGGCTCAGCAGGTCAGGGGCGGGTGACCAGATCGGGGGCAGCCTCATGAGAACGAGGCCGCTCGCCCGGAGGCCCGGAGCTCCTCAAGCTGCCACAGCCCAGGATGAGAACCACACGGTCACAGCTCAGTGAGGGGACTGAGTGCCCGCCTGCGGTCAGGAGGCTTCACGCGTCTGTTCACAGTTTCTAGAACCCGTCAGCGCAGTTTCTAGCCGGGGCTTAGGCCGCAAAGACCACTCGGCGCCCCAGCTGAAGCCACCTGCAGATGACCTTCCGCCAGAGAGAGCTCCGGGCCCTCGAGTGAGCTCAGCGAGCTTGCAGGATACAAAACCAGCACGCAGACCTCAGGTGCGACGTTTTTATATGAGAGCAACGCACAATCTGAACGTGAAATAACAAAACATTCCCACGCAGTATCTCATCAAAAAGAGGAAATTAGGAGTTCCCGTCGTGGCGCAGTGGTTAACGAATCTGACTGGGAACCATGAGGTGGCGGGTTTGGTCCCTGCCCTTGCTCAGTGGGTTGACGATCCGGCGTTGCTGTGAGCTGTGGTGTAGGTTGCAGACGCTTCTCGGATCCTGCGTTGCTGTGGCTCTGGCGTAGGCCTGTGGCTACAGCTCCGATTGGACCCCTAGCCTGGGAACCTCCATATGCCGCAGGAGCGGCCCAAGAAATAGCAACAACAACAAAAGACAAAAAAAAAAAGAAGAGGAAATTAGAGGATTCCCTGGTGGCTCATCAGGTTAAGGATGCAGCACCCTCACGGTTGTGGCCTGGGTTCAGTCCCCGCCTTAGAAATGTCTACTTGCTGTGGGCATGGCCGGAAAAAAAAAAAGAGGAAATTAGGAATAAAGTTAAAGAACAAGACTGAAAACTGGAAAGCATCAAGTTAGGACCCAAATGAGTGGACTTTCCGTGTTCGCGGATTATTAGGTGATCGTGTCAGGCCGGCAGTGCCTGCCCAGCGCAGCCTGTGCTCCGGGGGCAGCCTCTGTCCAGGTCTCAGCGGCCTTTCTGTGGACCCTGCCAAGCTCATCCTGATCCTGGCATGCAGGGGAGCCTGAAGAGCCAGAAGCTTTCCAGAAGAGCAACACGGGCGGAATCCCACATTGTGGTTTCGGAACTTACTAGAAACCGCAGTTGTCGAGGCAGTGCAGTATCAGCAGAAGGACAGACGCGCGGGTTGAGTAGACAGAAACTCCTATGTCTGTGGTTGCTTGTGGTTTTTCCTTTGTTTTGGGGGCCCGAGCCGCATGGAGGTTCCCAGGTGAGGGGTCTGATCGGAGTGGCAGCTGACAGCCTATACCACAGCCGCAGCCACGCAGGACCCAAGCCACATCTGCGACCTACACCAGAGCTGTGGCAACAGTGGGTCCTTAAGCCCTTGAGCAAGGCCAGGGATCAAACCCGCATCGTCGTGGACACTCTGTTGGGTTCTTCACCCCCTCCGCCACCGCAGGAACTCCATCGGTTGGCTTTTAATGGGAAGAGAGGTCTCTTCAGTGATGGGCGGGCAGGCGGGCGTCTTCATGCAGAAGAATGAAGTCGGACCCGTGTCTCACCCCACACACGGCAGTTAACTGACCTACGTGAAAGGGCTAAAGCCATACAACTCCCAGAAGAAAACCCACGCGAACTTGGATCAGGCAGTAGTTTCTTGGCCATGATACCTAAGATTCACGCAACTAAAGGAAAAATTTATCCGTTGGATTTGATCAGATTTTAAAACTTCAGGAGTTCCCGATGTGGCGTAGGAGGTGAAGGGTCTGGCATTGTTTCTGTGGTGGCATCGTTTCCGAGGTGTGGGTTCAATCCCTAGCCTAGTGCCGTGGGTTAAAGGATCTGGCATTGCCACAGCCACAGCTTAGATTCGATCCCTGGCCCAGGAACTTCCGTCCATATTAGACTTCAAAAAAGAAAAGGCAAGGCAGAGATGGTGCACAGAAATTGTTTGCAAATCACACATCTCAAGAATCCAGTGTATGGAGTAGATGAAGAATTCCTATCCTTTATCCAAAAAATAACCCAATTACAAACTGGACAAGGAGTTCTGTAGACGTTTCTCTGCAGACTGTCTGCACGTAGCCACGCACGTGGGAAGCAGCTCGGTGTCACGGTCGCCAGGGAGCCGCAGGCGTGGCCGGCGAGGCGTCCCGGGCCCACGGCTCTGCCCCCAGACGACGCTTCAAAGGCCACGCGGAGTGTGGCGCTCGACCCCCGACAGCCGCTCTCATTCATTATTACTGAACGGACTTGCCTGCCCAACAGCAGCAAAAGCTACTCCAGGTGAAAAATGACGAGTTTTAAGTTTTATTTTTTTCGTTGATGTATAGTTGATTTACGGTGTTTCGGGTGTACGGCAAAAAGCGACTCCGTTCTACACCTATGTCCATTCTTTTTCAGATTCTTTTCCGTTGTCACAAGACAGGAGTGCAGTTCCCTGTGCTAGCCCGCCCGTCTTTACTGTTGGTTTTATGTGTAACGATCTGTATCTGTTAAGCCCAGACTCCAAATGTATCCCTGCCCCCCTTTCCCCTAAAGCAAACACTTTATCCAAAGAGCCTGTCCTAACACGAGTCGCCAGCTGTGTCTTTGCTCCCGTGATGAGCGGGGCGTGCAGCCCGGTCAGGCCTGTGCAGAATGCCAGGCCCGTGGACAGCGAGGGCCCGCTGTATAAAATGACCATCTTTGCTGTGGGTGGCCACCATCGTGTGTCAGCTGGCCTTGCTGTGACTTGGGGCGGGACGCGGAAGCAGGTGTTGGCTCTCCGTTGCTGGCCTGAGCTTCCCGGTGGAGTGAGTGTGGATGGAAACGAAATGGGTTTGGGTTGAGCCGTGTGCTTGTGTCCACAGCCATGCTGACGTCCAGGCCGCGGGGACCTGGCTCTCCGGGAGCCTGTACCACCTCTGCGAGCAGATGGAGGCGTCCAGTCCGCACACCGACGTCGCCAGAGCTATGCTGACCGGTGAGCTAACGAGCGAGGCACGTTCCAGGGTGAGGTCCCTGCAGGTCAGCGGGCGCAGGGCGGTCCCCACACGGCGACCATCTCCGCAGCTGTCGGGGGTGTGTGTTCACGTGGGTTGCGTGGAGACTGTAGCTATGGCGCCCGTCTACCCGATCGTTGTGTTGGGGCCGAGCTGCTGCCTGAGAAATGCAGCTGTGACCTGCCGGTGGTGGGAGGGCAGCTCCCTCGGCCCACAGCCCCGCTCTGGGAAGTGAGGGCCCCAGGACGGGGCCAGGCAGCAGCGTCCAGTGCTCGGCTGTCCCCAGCTCAACTCTGCAGCATCGTTTTCAGAACTGCGCAGAAGGAGCAGAGTGGGACTAGGGCTGGCGTCTGAACCTCCCTGTGGGCACCCTGGGCACACAGGGCCGCCTGGCCGCGGACACCTGGCCGGCGCCACCCCCGTGTTTTCCTGGCACCTTTCCACAGGGTGGGCCTGACCCCTGCCGCTGTGCCGATCAGTCCCGAGGAATGGAGGCCACGCTCAGATGGAGACAGACAAGGGCTGTGTGCTCCCTGCAGGTGGCTCGTAGGCCGCTTTTCTTATTTCGTCTTTTTTTCATTTTTTGTTTTTAGGGCCACACCCATGGCATGTGGAGGTTCCCAGGCTGGGGGTCGAATCGGAGCTACAGCTGCCGGCTTACGCCACAGCCACAGCCACAGCCACGCCGGATCCTTAACCCACTGAACAAGGCCAGGGATTGAACCCATGTCCTCAAGGATACTAGTCAGTTTTGTTAACTGCAGCGCCACAAAGGGAACTCCTGGACCGCTTTTCTTTGCAAAAGGTGGATTTCTGTCTCTTAAAACCTTCTTGGTGGCCTGCGTCATGAGCCCTCGGTCCTGTAGTCCGGTCTCAGAGAAAGTTTATGTTTCAGTGGCTGCACCTGCGGCACATGGAGGTTCCCAGGCTAGGGAGCTATAGCTGCTGGCCTGCGCCACGGCCACACCAGACCCTTAGCCCACTGAGTGAGGTCAGGGATCGAACCCGCATCCTCATGGATACTGGTTGGGTTCGTTCCCAATGAAGCATGACGGGCGCTCCCTCAGATGAAGTTCAGGTTGTAATTTGACAGAGTCTTTTTAAAATTTTTCTGCCACGCCCACAGCACGAGGAAGTGCCCAGGCCAGGGATCAAACCTGAGCCACAGCCGTGACGCTGCCAGCTCCTTGATCACTAGGCCCAGGGAGACATGCTCTTAACTCTGAGGCGCTTTGCTCTGTCCTCCCTGAAGGCGAGCGTTCATTCCCTGCATCACCCGCTCCGTGTGGCGGCTCCAGGGCCTGGAGGAGCAGCTAGAGAGAAGGCCCGCGAGACGGCCTTAGTCCGTTGTGTGTGTTTGGCGAGAGAAAACCCTTCCCGTAAACCTGTGTCTCCAGAGCAGAATAGCAGGCCAGTGGAGGCTGTGGCTGGCTGGGTTTGGGGAGCCTGGCCTTGGGGCTCCTCGGTGTCTGGAGCTGGTGTCACCGCAGCTCGGCTCTGGGCCCTGGGAAGCTGGTGGTCTGTGGGACTCCCGGCTGCCCAGGGGCCACGGTGAATGGAAACGCTTTGGTTCCTTGGTTTTCAGATTTTGTGCAAATGTTTGTATTGAGAGGATTCCCGAAAAACGTGGACCCGAGAAGCACTGTGGAGCCGGAGCCGGTGACCCAGGTGCGAGCAGGGCGAGGCTGTGGTGGCCTCATTCCCCTTCCTCTCGGGGAGTTCTGGCTGGCGGCGGGCACCAGTGCGGCTCAGCTCCCGGTGCGGTTCCGCGGCGTCCGTGGGACGTCGGCTGTGCTGGCGGGTGTGGTCCCGGGGCCCTGGGCTGTGGCCTCTCCCCAGGCCTCTGTTCCCAAGCCCTCTGGGCTAAAAGCCTTGCCGGTCCAGAATCGGTGCCGTGCTTGAGGCTGTGGGGGCGCGGGACCGTCCTGCAGAGCTGTCCGCAGGGGCTCTGCCATGCGGCCCTCCGCCTGTCCGCTCCGGGTCTGCTCACGTCGGGCTCTTCGCGAACCCGAGGCTGCTGTTTCTGTCGCATGCGAGCAACTGCATTTTCTGTCCCCACAGATCGCGGCTGATGTCCTGCAGAGAATGTTGGCTTGTGAGTGGCTCACGGCCAGGCCGTCCCGCTGTGCTTCCTGGCTTGGGCCTTCACGTCCTGGCCCCCGCAGGCCCCGGTCGTGCTTTGATTTGGGGCCCGCTTGCCCAGCGGGCTCCACCGTTGTCCTGCTCTAAGTTTGGGGGCTTCTCATTGCCCTTGAACTGTGCTGGATCTTTAAGGCCCGAATCCGGGACCCCCGAGACACTGGCAGCTTGACAGGCTTGTGCCGTCAGGGTGGGAAGCTGAGGAGCCCGTAAATGCATGTGTCCACAGATGCCGGGTTGGGGCTGCTGCTGCTGGACAGTCATACCTGACGTCTCTTTTCTGCCCCAGCTGCGCTGGAAGCTCTGGCGGCCGGGCTGCAGGAGGAGTCAGCGGCGTACAAGGCGGTGAGGTGCTGGTGAGTCCTGGGGCGGGTCCCTCGCGAAGGACCTGTGACCTCTGCTGTTGCCGCACCATCAGGATGGTGGGCCGTGCCCGCCTTTCCAGGGCCACCCTGGCTGCCCTGCGGCCGCCCCCCGGGCCCATGGCCACGCGCTGGGGGAACCTGCGACCCAGCCCCAGGCGTGCCGCCTGCTGGCACCTCTGTGCTGTGGGCACACGGAACCCTGGAGGCGGCTTGCTCCCCCAGCCTCTTTCTGCGGCTCTGCAGGTTCGGCACGTTCAGCAGACACACGTATCAAAGCATCATTTCTACAGAATCTCCAAAGCGGTTCTTCTGTCACACTCTGACCCAGATCCTCACCCATAAGCCTGTGCTGAAAGGTGGGTCCCTGCGCCCAGGCCCCCGGCCTTGGCCCCAGCAGCGCACTGCCTGCCACGGAGCATCCCCTCACTTAAAAGTGGTGCTGCCCAGGGAGCTCCCGCCGTGGCGCAGTGGTTACCGAATCTGACTAGTATCCATGAGGTTGCAGGTTCGGTCCCTGGCCTCGCTCAGTGGGTCAAGGATCCGGTGTTGCCGTGAGCTGTGGTGTAGGTCGCAGACGTGGCACGGATCTGGCCTTGCTGTGGCTGTGGTGTAGGCCGGTGACTATAGCTCTGATTGGACCCCTAGCCTGGGAACCTCCATATGCTGCGGGTGAGGCCCTAGAAAAGGCAAAAAAAAGACAAAAAAAAGTGGTGCTTCCCAGACAGACGCTGGAATTCAGTGGCATGGCGTCAAGGCAAAGCCCTTCCTTCGCTGGCCTCAGAGCACTGCCCTCAGCCCGCGGCTCCTCCTGTGGCCATGAGTGCGTTTCCTCACCTGGGCGTGTGGCCTCCTTAAAGTCCTTTTCCGCCGTGTGTGTCCCACCGGCGGCCCTCGGCGCTGCCCTGTTTGCAGTGGCGCTGCGCGTGCAGTTGAGGCGCCTCGCGGGCCGTCCGTGCCGCCCCAACTGCCGCCCTCTCCGCGGCGTCCTGGCCGACGGCGCGTTCACAGGGCGGGGGTCCCAGCAGCAGCTGTGGGATGTACTTGGTGACCAAGTGTCTGTAGCAAACGTGACGACGGCTGGCACAGACCCTCGCTCGCTGACACACATGGGACACGTGGTGTGGACTTAGCCTTGGGAAAGTGCAGCTTCAAACAGGGTTCGATGCGGGAGCTCTGGCTGGTTATTGACCAGGCGGTTCTGTGTCTCCTCCGGCGAGAAGTGTCTGACGCTCTTCAAATGCAGAGAGAGTGGTGCTTCGCCAGGACCCACCCGCTGCTCAGCGGCCTGTACCGCAAGGTGCTGCCTGGGGCCGGGGCCGGGGCCGGGACGGGGCGGGGTGGGCGGTCGGAGACCCGCTTCAGAGGCGCCCAGTGGCGTCCGGAGGCCAGCGTGTCCCTTGTCCTCCCCGACCGTTGGCAGCAGTCCCAGCTCGTGTCCAGCGGGGAGCGGGCGGGGAGGGTCCAGTTCGCCTGCTTTCGTTTCAGCTCTTCGTGGTTCTGAGTCCCGAGGAGCTGGTCGCACGTTTACAGGAGGTTCTGGAAACTCAGGAGGTGAACTGGCAGCACGTGCTGTCCTGTGTGTCTGCACTGGTGATCTGCTTGCCGGATGCACAGCCGCTGGTTAACGGTGCGCTTGGGGGAGCCCTGTGTGTTCCGTGTGTGTGCACACGTGCGTGCTTGTGTGTGTGTCGTTCTCGTGTGGATGGGCGTTTGTGAGCGAGCCCCTGGGCGTCGCCTTCCATCTCCGTGAGGCGGAAGGCCTTCCACCCACACTCGCCCTGCGTCCCAACCCCTCCCGTGTGCCACCCCGACCCTGGGTCCCGAACCCCAGCCCTGACGGTCGGACTCGCCCAGGCTGGGTGGCCCGGCTGCTGGCCCGGGCGTTTGAGAGCTGCGACCTGGACAGCATGGTCTCCGCATTCCTGGTGGTGCGGCAGGCAGCACAGGAGGGCCCCGCCGCGTTCCCGCCCTATGCAGACTGGTTCCAGGTGAGCCGCTTGTGCTCCCCTCGTGGCCCGAGGCCCTAGCTCATCCTGCGCCCCGTGCTTGGCTCCACAGGGGCCTCTGTGCCAGGGGGTGTTCCCTGCCCCCTGCTGCTGCCCTGCCCAGGCCTGCCGAGCCTGTCCCCGGGGCATCTGCAGGCCCTCATCTTTGAAGGTCGCAGGTCTTCTTTGTGGGGGTTTTGGGTGGAGTGGCTGTGGCCTTCTTCCCGTGTGGAGTGGAGCCGCTCTGCCCAGCGTGGCCGTAGGGACATGAGCATGGTTCCTTCCCTCCCAGAGCTCCAGCCTCGCCTTGTGCTCTCCTGGCCCCACGTTGCTGTCCAGTTGTCCCCGCTGGACGCACGTGGGCTCCCTGGCCATGTGCATGGTCCTGGTGCTGAAGGGCTTAGCGGAGTCCACCCAGCGCTCTGATGGCAGGTGACACAGGGCAGCCTTGTGTCCCATGGGTGCAGGTTCTGATGACAAGGTCTGCCTTCTGTCCGGCCATCGGCATATTTGTTCACAAGGGCCGGGAGGTGCCGAGGGCCTTGCCGCAAGCCATCTGCGCCTCTCTGCAGGCTGTAGGTAATTTTCAGAATCACCTGTTCCCAGAATGTTCTGCTTTCCTTTTTTTTTTCCTTGTGGGGCCGCACTCAAGGCCCATGGAGGTTCCCAAGCTAAGGGGCGAATCTGAGCTACAGCTGCCAGCCTAGGCCACAGCAACGCAGGATCCTTAACCCACTGCGTGAGGCCAGGGATCAAACCCGCAACCTCGTGGTTCCTAGTCAGATGTGTTTCTGCTGCGCCACAGCGGGAACTCCTGCTTTCCTGTGGTGATGGGGGCACGTTGCCCCGAGGGTCCCCGCCTCGGCCTCTGCAGGGTTGTCTTCTGCTTAGATGCCTGTGGGAGTCAGTGGAATGGCTGTGCCTGCTGGGGCCTGAGTTCATGGAGGCGGGTTGATAGTCGTGTCTCCGAGGTTACAAAAACATCTATTTCCTACAGAGATAAACTTTAAAAAAATTTTTTTGGCCATACCCATATCATGCAGAAGCCCAGGCCGGGGGTCGAAGCTGTGCCACTAAGCAGGTCCTGCCACCTGCCTCTCGCCCCTCCACCTCCAGGCCTCCTTCGGCAGTGCCAGGTACCACGGCTGCAGCAAGAAGGCGCTGGTCTTCCTCTTCAAGTTCCTGTCTGACCTAGTGCCCTTCGAGGCCCCCCAGTACCTGAAGGTGAGGACTGCGGCAGCGTGGGCTCCGTCCCCCGTCCGGGGACGGCCCCCACCCCGGCAGGCATCAGCCACGCAGCGCACGTGCTGCCCTGGGGGGTGTCCGGGGCAGTCCTCAGGCAGCCGAGTTCCTCGTCCACGCGGCGGGAGGAGGGGGAACGTGGGCGCAGTGTCCAGCCCGGGGCAGAGCGGTCTGCACGCTCGCACACAGGCTTCTTCCCACGCGCAGACAGCAAGCGGGCGTCTGAGGGCCCGTGTCCGGGTGTACAACGTGATGTGGTTTCGGAGTGAGGGGGGGACTCTGGAGGATGTGTCCCCTGCAGCCGTGGCCATCACTTCTGGGTGTGGTTTACATGTATTTTTTTCAGGGCCGCAGCCGCGGCACATGGAGGTTCCCAGGCTAGGGGTCAAATTGGAGCTACGGCTCATGGTCCCTAGTCAGATTCGCTTCTACTGCACCACGATGGGAACGCCTCCAGTTTATGTTTTTAAGTCATAATGTTTATTAGTCCCGTGATTGAAAAATGCCTTGCTCTAAGTGGTTTTTTTTTTGCTTTTTAGGGCCGCACCCACGGCATATGGAGGTTTCCAGGCTAGGGGTTGAACTGGAGCTGCAGCTGCCGGCCTCCCCACAATCACATTAATGCCCGATCCGAGCCACATCTACGACCTACACCAGAGCTCATGGCAACACCAGATCCTAACCCATGAGCAAAGCCAGGGATCAAACCTGCAACCTCATGGTTCCTTCCTAGTCAGATTCCTTTCCACTGTTCCATAACAAGAACTCCTAAGCTTTCTTTTTTAATCAGATAATTGCACGCAGCATTTGCTTTGTGGGTTAAAGCACTTGGGAAATGAATCTCACCTTTTTTGCTTGTTTAAATTTTGGCTGCACTTGGAGCATGTGGAAGTTCCCAGGCCAGGGAGGGAACCCGCGCCCAGAGCAGTGACACTGCTGGGTCCTTAGTTCCCTGAGCCACAAGGGGACACTCTCACCTTCTTTTTTAAGTTAAGAAGCTTGTGTTTTAGGAGTTCGCTTGTGGCTCAGCAGGGTGAAGATCCAGTGTTGTCACTGCTGTGGTGTGGGTTCCCTCTCTGGCCTGGGAACTTACACATTCTGTGGGCGTGGCCACCAAGATAAAAAGAAGCTTGTGTTCCATTTCTTTTTTTTCTTTCCTGTTTTTTTTTTTTTTTTTTTCCCCTTGGTCTTTGTAGGGCCGCATCTGTGGCATATGGGAGTTCCTAGGTTAGGGGTCAAATCAGAGCTGCAATTGCTGGCCTACACCACAGCCACAGCCATGAAGGGATCTGAGCTGTGTCTGTGACCTACACCACAGCTCATGGCAACGCTGGATCCTTAACTCCCGAATGCGACCAGGGATTGAACCCGCATCCTCATGGATACTAGTTGGCTCATTACCGCTGAATCACGGATCTCCAAAGCTTTCATTTCAAAGCGTGCCTGGGATGTAATCAGGCAGCCCAGGTTGCGTGTGTGCGCCCCGACCCGCCTGGCACCCTCCCTGCCCAGGCCGCCCGCTTCCCCCGGCCGAGAGCCCAGTCACCTCGGGGCCTCCACCGAGGCCGCCTCCTGCTTCTGCCCTGTGGTCTTCGGCTCCTCCGGGCACCTTCTCTCGTCCCCCCAGGAGCTTGCCGGAGTCCAGGCGGGCTCGAGGCTGACGCGCCCCCTCGCCTGCAGGTGCACATGCTCCACCCTCCGCTGGTTCCCAGCAAGCACCGCACCCTCCTCAGCGACTACGTGGCTCTGGCCCGCACGCGCCTGGCAGACCTCAAGGTGCGCCCGGGCCCCGCCCCGCCCGGGCCCCGCCCCCTGCCGTCCGGCCCCGCCCCGCCTGGGCCCGGCCTCACACGAGCGCTCGTCCTCGTCCTCGCAGGTTTCTGTGGAGACCATGGGGCTCTACGAGGATGTGTCGGCGGCGGGGGACATGGCGGAGGTAACGTCCCGAGGCCGCGTGTGCGCTCCGAGCATCTCAGCCTGTCTCTCTGGCGTGGCCGGGGGGCGCTCTCCTGAATTTGCGGGTCGTGTGTGCTGCTCAGACGGCAGCGCGGGGTCACCCCGCTCGGGAACCCCTCTTCCCGCAGCCCCCGCCGCCGTGCGGTTGGCTTGCCCGGTGCTCTGCAGACGGGTGGTGGGCAGGGTCGTGTTTCTCGAGGAGTTAGAGGTCAGCTGGCCCTGCGGGCTGTTTGCTTCCTAAGACGCTCTGACGTCAACCTTGGGGGTCTCAAGAGCCCCTCGAGAGGCTGCTTCGCTGTTGGCTGAACATTTTAAAGTATTTAGCATAGTTCTCTGTTTAAGAGCTACTTCTGGTCACAAGTTGCCCTTTTGTAGTTTTTTGAGTGCCCCAGCCTAGGTCTCTGCACGTTGCCACCTGAAGAATCTTGCGCGGGACTCATCCGTCTCCCCCTCGGGCACAGTTGGGTGTGGATGGAGCCTGGGGAGGGCAGCTGCCCTCCTCGCTGGCTTTGAACATTCTGAGGGCAGCAGCAACGGTTAATCCCTTTCTGGGCCTTTGCTGGTCTCGCTCAATGAGACGGAACCCTGCTCTGCTCCTGTCCTGTCTTGTCTTTTATTTTATTTTACTTTATTCTTTTCTGTTCTGTCTTTTTTAAATCTTCTGTTCTTCCCACCTGGAGCCAGCCCCACAGCCAAGCCTCCCGGGATGTGGAGAAGGCCGTCTCGGTGTTTCAACACACGGGGAAGGTTCCTGTTGCCGTCATGGAGGCCAGGTGGGGCCGAGCAGCCTGTGCTACGTGGGTCCCGGGGGAGGCCCAGCGAGGGGAGCCCCTGCCATGGCGTGCACTTCCTCTGGAAAAGCCCAGGTTGCCCTGAACTTCGAGCTATTCAGAGAGACCAGACGGTCACTGAGGCTAGGTAGCAATGATGATTTTTCTTTTCTTTTTTTTTTCTTTGTTTGCTTTTTAGGGCTGCACACAAGGTATATGGAGTTTCCCAGGCTAGGGGTCAAATCGAAGCTCTAGCCACTGGCCATGGCCACAGCAATGCCAGATCCAAGCTCTGCGACCCACAGCACAGCTCACGGCAACGCTGGGCCCTTAGTCCACTAAGCGAGGCCAGGGATTGAACCTGGGTCCTCATGGATACTGGTCAGATTTGTTTTTGCTGAGCCACAACGGGAACTCTCCAATGATGATTTTCAATTTTGTTTACTTAATTTTGGGGGGCACGCCTGCAGCATCAGAAATTCCCAGCCCGGGGCTGGAACCCGATCCACAGCAGGGACGATGCCAGATCCTTCGCCACTAGGCCACCAGGGAGCTCCCAGCGATGATGCCTTCAGTCAGCCCTTCTTTAGTGAGCAGTGTGGAGCCAGTACAGGGAGGACAGCCAGTTGTGCCGAATTCACTGTGGCCCCAAGCCTCTTGAATTCTGGCTGCTTCCAGTGTGGACTGGCTTTGTTCAGGTGTTGCCCAAGGAACCACACCGATTTGTCCACGGTCACCCTCATGGCCTGGGCTGAACCCACGCCCGCCCCCCGGGGTGTGCGTGGTCCCTAGTGTGCAGGGTCCCGAAGCAGTGGAGAAGACACTGAGAAGATGGCCAAACGCCGTCCTCGGAGCTGCAGGGCCCCCTGCCCGCGGCCGTCCCCGCCGCGCTGCCTGTCCTCCTGCCGGCGGTGGGCGTCCTGAGCCGTCTCCTCTGTTGCAGCGTTTTCCGGAGACCCTACTACCTGTCGCACTTCCTCCCCGCGCTGCTCACCCCGAGAGTGGTCAGTACACGTCTGGGGGGGCCTGGGGCCCGGTCGGCAGAGCAGAGGGCTCCTACGTGCCTCTCAGTCTCGGCTTTCTCTCAGCTCCCGACCGTCGAGGACGCCCGGGCGGCTCTCATCGAGGCCCTGAGGAGGTGAGCAGCGGCCTGTGCAGGGGGCGGCCGAGCAAGCATCGGCTGCCTCGGTAGAGAGGTGTGCGATCACGCGGATGTCTTAGTCTTAGAAAATGAAAACGAATCCGACTGGGAACCATGAGGTTGCGGGTTCGATCCCTGGCCTCACTCAGTGGGCTAAGGATCCGGTGTTGCCGTGAACTGTGGTGTAGGTCACAGACATGGCTCGGATCTGTGTGGCTGTGGCTGTGGTGTAGGCCGGCGGCTACAGCTCTCATTAGACCCCTAGCCTGGGAACCTCCATGTGCCACGGGTGTGGCCCTGAAAAAAAAAAAAAAAAAAGAAAAAAAAATGGCTCTGCGTGCCTTGGTTAAGCTCTTCAAAAGAAAATTTCTTTGAATCTGAATAATACCACTGAGCATTTTTCCAAGAACCTTGAGGATGACTGGTCTGGAATTAAAGAAAGTAGTGATTTTGCTACATAATCATTGTGCAGTGAGGGGATTTTAAGCAAAGAAGGAGAAGGAAGGGAGGCTCCCCTGAGCTGATCGGGGTGGGGGGGCGGGGGCGGAGACCCGGTGGAGAACGGAGGTCCCCACCCCAGCTCACGTGAGTTCCCCCAGGAGCCGGGAGCTGGCAGAAATTGAAAACTAAGTCGGACTTCGGAGTTCCCATCGTGGCGTAGCGGTAACAAACCTGACTGGTAGTGTCTGTGAGGACGTGGGCCCCACTCAGTGGGGCAAGGATCCGTGTTGCCGGGAGCTGTGGTGTAGCTCGCAGACAGTGTCACAGGGGTGGCCCCTGTGTCTGTGAATTTCTTTTTCTTGAATTTGTCTTTTTTCTTCTTGGCTGCAACCACAGCACGTGGAAGTTCCTGAGCCAGGGATCAAACCCACACCCTAGCAACAAGCCCAGCCCCTGGCATTGCCAGGTTCTTAATGCTCGGGCCGGGATCCTGCTTTTTTGTCTTAGTGGCACTGGTTTCTGTTATTTAAGCTAGAGGTCCAGCCTCCGGGCTGCGCCCCTGCCTCACTCTGGACCACAGCTGTGTCTTTGCTCTTGCGTCGGAGTCTCGTGGGCATGGTTTACAGCCCGTGGCGGAGGCTCCGAGTCCTGCCATCCAGGACGCCGTCCACGCGTCCGTCAGTGGCCAGTCGTGGCTGGTGCTCTCCAGGCACACCTCTGTGGCTCTTGTCCTTGGACTTGTCCCTGTGTCGTAAGAATGTGCCAGCTGGTCCCCTGCCCTGTTGATGCCCCGTGTCCTTCTCACAGGGCTTGTTTTCTTTGATTTGTGTTTTTGCAGCCACACCTGCGGCATACGGAGGTTCCCAGGCCAGGGGTCCAATCGGAGCTACAGCCGCCGGCCTACACCGCAGCCGCAGCCACGCAGATGCGACCCGCGTCTGCGACCTACACCACAGCTCACAGCCATGCCGCATCCTTGACCCACCACAGAGGGGACTCACCTTGTGTTTTAATGACACTGATTTTGCTTGCTTTTCTTGGCGTCATTCATTAAAAGTAAATGTAAGTTCACTTTTAAAACTGGGAAATTACGGAATTCGAGTACAGAGAAGTGAAACTCAGTGATAATCTTGCTACGCAGCAAAACCCTCCGTTGGCAGGTGTTTGTATCCGATGTATCATGAAGCACCTGGGACCGTCTGAATCCACGTGTGTGATGGTTTTTCCTAAAAGCAGGGTCACTTGGATTTGTTTCTGTGTTATGGTAATTTCTGGAGCTGTAAGCCTGAGAATTAATTTGAGTCAGGATTGACTGTTTTCATGTTTCCTGATCCAGAGCTGATAAAATCCCCCCATCCCTGTACTCCGCCTACCGCCAAGCCTGCTCCACTGCCGGAGAGAAGCAGCCAGAAGGTGAGGACAGCGGGCTGCTAGGTCCCCGAGCCGAGCCGTGTCACTGGTGCTCTGCTTATGTCATGCTGGGTCTGGCTGCAGCTGTGGCTTCAGAGGCTGCCCGGCCCAGGAATGGCGTGACACAGGGGGGCTGCCTGTGGCGTCCTCTGGGCTCGTAGCGGGGCCCGTCCCCACAGCACGCGTGCAGCACAACGTCCTCCAGACTGTCTTTGACCCACTGAGCTGGTGGTGTGGTTTCTGATGCTTTAAATTGGGGTGAGCAAGCCGGCCCTTGCATGGCGCTGGCTCTACAGCTCGTCCTGGTGGGTGTCTGCTGCAGCCCTTTGGCTCTCAGGACGGCTGGGGTCGTCCTGCTCTAGTGCCCAGTGCTGTAGGCCTGAGCCCAGAGTGCGGAAGCACGTCGGGGGGCGGCTGGGCCTGGAGCAGCGGGGCAGGCTGTCCCTGCCCTGGGCCCAGCAGCAAGGCGCTGTCAGGAGCCTTGAAGTGGTGGCGCCTGGAGGGTGGGCCAGGCTGGCTGAGGCAGCGGGCTTTTCCAGTTCTTTCTGCCAGACCCGTCCTCCACAGTCCCATGATTTCTGACAGCCTGGGGGACCCCACCTGTTTTGCAGCTGTGAAGCATCTCGCGGACGGGGCGCCGAGGGCCGTAGGGCTGTGTGTGTTGTGGAGCAAAGGCCCTGCTTCTCCTGTTCCCACCCCATGGCTCCACTTTTGGGGCCTTGTAGAATGTTTTCTAATGCTACCTCTGTCAGAGGTCATCTTTTTGGGGGGGCTTGTTGCCTTTTCTAGGGCCACACTCGCGGCATATGGATGTTATCAGGCGAGGAGGCTAATGGGAGCTGTAGCCGCTGGTCTACACCACACCCACAGCAACACCCGATCCGAGTCTCGTGTGCAGCCTACACCACAGCTCACGGCAACGCTGGAGCCTTAAGCCACTGAGCGAGGCCGGGGATCCAACCCGCAACTCATGGTTCCTAGTCAGATTCATTAACCTCTGCGCCACGACGGGAACTCCAGACGGGTCATCTTTTTTAGCAAACCCTTTGCGCGCCCGTGGAGGGCTGGTCGCCCCCTCTTGGGCACTGATTCTACCATCCTGTTGTGGTAAGAACACAGTGTTACTTAAGAGTTTGAGAAAAGGGCTGGACCGTTGTCCGTCTGTAATTCTGCTCTCCCTGCCCAGCCTCCCTCTGCTGCTGTTGCTCTTTTTTTTTGGTCACATAAGTGCTTTTCACTCTTGCAGTGGTGACGTGTGTAAAATCATGGTCTTTCTTAAACGTCTTTATAGCGGTTTTAATTTTTTTTTTTTTTTTTTGCTATTTCTTGGGCCGCTCCCGCGGCATATGGAGGTTCCCAAGCTAGGGGTCCAATCGGAGCTGTAGCCACTGGCCTACGCCAGAGCCACAGCAACACGGGATCCGAGCCGCGTCTGTAACCTACACCACAGCTCACGGCAACGCCGGATCATCAACCCACCGAGCAAGCGCAGGGACCGAACCCGCCACCTCATGGTTCCTAGTCAGATTCGTTAACCATTGCGCCACGACGGAAACTCCTTAATTTTTGATGTGCCATCGGTACCCAGCATCAGGGGAGTGGGTTTCCCTTCGCTCCTGGTTGGGTCCTAGCCTGTGCGTGCCCGCTCCGCAGAGCCCAGGGACGGGGTCAGTCCTGTGGCCAGAGGCCCGGGTGCTCCCTGTCAGCCTCCTCGTCTCTGTCACAGCCCCAGGATCGGAGGCGGAGCAGAGCTGTGCAGAGGAGCCCCTGGACCTGCTCACAGCGGCCCTGGGGGAGCTCAGGGCCTCGCTCTCGGACCCCACACAGCAGGATGGTGAGGCTCGGGCTGCTGGCAGGGTGTCCGCAGTGGGTGTTTTGTAGGGGGGTGTCCAGCCGTGCTCAGAGCTCTTGGTAGGTACCCTGTAGGGACACGGTCAGCATGTCTTTGCTGCAGACCAGCAGGCTGTGGAGGGCTTGGCCTTCTCCTGTCCACACAGGCTGTCCCAGCTCCTTGGCACGAGGTGGTTCTTCTGCTCCTTGGCCTCTCGGTGGGCAGGTGACGAACAGACCGGAAGACAGCTGCCACATTTCCTAGGGAGGGGGGCTTCCACCTGCATGCCTGGCTCTTGGTAGCACTCCCGGGCCTTGCTCGGCCCGGACCCTCCCCAGAAGAAGCTGGGTCTGGAGTTGGATCTTGAACCGCGCACAGTGCTTGTGAGAAGATACTAGCTGCAGTTTTATCAGATTTGTCTTATGAGAAATGCAGAAAAAAATAAGCTGTATTTTTACCTAGTAACTTTATTGCATTTTTATTTACTATGAATTTATTGGACTTGTCTGAGAGCCTCATGGCAGAAACACATTTGAACTGCCCAGGTCTACTTAATTTGTGCAGACTTTTTTTCAGTAGATAAATTGGAAAATTTTTTTTGCTGCACTCATGGCATGTGGAAGTTCCTAGGTCAGAGCTCACACCTGTGCCACAGCAGTGACTCGAACTGCTGCATTGACAATGGCAGAGCCACCGGGGAACTCCTGGAAATTTTTTTTTGTCCTTTTGTTTTTCTAGGGCCGCTCCCGAGGCACATGGAGGTTCCCAGGCGAGGGGTCTAATTGGAGCTGTAGCCACCGGCCTACACCACAGCCACAGCAACGCGGGATCCGAGCCGCGTCTGCAACCTACACCACAGCTCACGGCAACGCTGGATCCTTAACCCACTGAGCAAGGCCAGCGGTCGAATCCACAACCTCATGGTTCCTAGTCGGATTCGCTAACCACTGAGCCGCAATGGGAACTCCCTGGAGAATTTTTTGAGTTAAGTGACAGTTTGAAAAATCTGTAGATAAACCACTGTGGAAACATCAAAAAAATAAGGCATGAGGTGAATGCATGAGATCTGCACAGCCCCACATATGCGGGGAGTCCGTGCTCGTCCCTCCAGCCCTGGCCTGGGGTGGCAGGTTCAGGCAGTGACAGGTTACATGCAGCCCCACCCCGCTTGTCAGGGTGGGCAGTGGGCACCACAGGGCAGCCGAGGGTGTCATCTGGTGGCCGGTGTGGCCTCTCCAAAGTCCCCTCCTGCTGACCGTGTCCCTGGGGACATTGCTGCCTCTGTGGAGCCAGCACTTGAGCCTGACAGCTGACTGTTTGTTCAGGCCCATCTGCAGACCGTGGAGCCAGTGCGGGCTGGGCCGTGGGAGGGGGTGGGGACTCCAGGTGGGTGCTCGTGATGCCCCAGGGCTCTGGCCATCGCATGATCTGTGAAAAGGCCGCCTGCCCCGTGGACAAGACGAACAGGCGGCTGCAGGGCCCGTGGACAGTGTGGCCTCACCCTGCCGGCCGCCCTCGCAGTGCTGTCTGCTCGGATGGCCGTGGTTTCTGACAGGCTGGGTCCCGCCTTGGGCCTCAGCAAGGACGACGAGGATGGCTCCTCAGTGGCCACAGTCGAGCTTAGTGTCCGCACCCCCGAGCTGCCTCCGCAGGAACTGAAGGTGAGCAGACGCCTGTCCGCGCCTGTGTCTCGCTGGGAAGCTCCTGCCATTGCCCTGGCCTGTCTGCGCCCCGCCTCTGCGTCGGCCGGAGTTGCGCTGAGGCCACTGTGGCTCCCGGGAGACAGCTCTGTGAGCCGGCTCTGCTGGAGAATCCGCAGTGATGCCCGGCTGTCACATCTAGGGATTGGGGGCTCGTGCCCATTGCTCTGCAGACAGGCCTGCCTGCAGTCCTGGGGGCTTGGCCATGGCCCTGACGTCCGAGGGGCACTGCAGTGCCATCGGGCTTGTGGCCCTGAGCGCTCTCTCCTCCCAGGTCGTGGACCTCCTGCTGACCGCCTTCTCGCAGAACCTCTTGGCCGCCTCCTGCCTCGCCCCGCCTGACAGGTAGAGGCCGGGCATCCCCCAGCGGCTCAGGGCCCGGGGCGGGGGCGGTGGGGCTGACCGATCAGGCAGGGATGTGGCGAGGGTTTGGGGCACAGCCTGGTGCTTTCTGGGCGGCCCGGTGCTCGTCTGCTCGGCCCCAGGAGGGCCATGCGGGCCAGTGCGGCCCCGCCACCGTCTCTGTGGTCCCAACAGGCAGGGGCCCTGGGCCGCCCACTTGGTGAGGACCTTGTGTGGACACGGGCTGCTGCCGGCTGTGCTCACCAGGCTCTGCCAGCTGCTCCGCCACCAGGTGAGGCGCCCCCTCGGGCTGGGAGGTGGGTCCCGCCCGTGCCCGCGCCCGCGCCCACTCAGGCTCTGCCTCCCGTCAGGGCCCGAGCCTGAGCGCCTCCCACGTGCTGGGCTTGGCCGCCCTGGCCGTGCACCTCGGCGAGGCCGCGTCTACGCTCCCGGCCGTTTGCGCCGGCCCCCCGGGCCCTGCCCGGCCCCTGCCCGTGCCCGAGCTCTTCGACTGCCTCCTGCCGTGCGGGACCCCGGAGGCCTGGGCCCTGTGTCTGAGGTGAGCCCCCTGCGCAGAGGGACCCTTGCTGGGCAGGAGCGGCCAGCGCGGTCTCTGCCGTTGGGCCCTGCTCCCCGCAGAGCCTGACCCGCTTGGGCTTTGCCGCGTGTCGGTAACTCTGGTCGTGAGCACGAGTTAGGCTCTGGCCCTGCCTCCCGAGCTGCGAACTGCGGGCTGCTGACACTCCCCTCTGGGTGGGTGGTGAGAGCGGCCTCGTTTGCCCCGGGCGCTTGGGTGGCCCTCCTCCTCTGGGTGGATGGCAGGGTCTCCCTGCAGTAGGTGGCTGCTTCGGGGGACAGTCCTGCACATGGAGCGTTTCGAGACCTGCTCCCCACCTTCCACTCACCGCCCGCTGTGCGCCTGGGGCCTGTGGGGTGAGGGCAGCTGCCCGGGCAGGGTCCCCACCCATTGTGTGGGCCGAGCCCTGGGGCATCCACGCGGGACACGGCCCAGAGGCTCAGGACTGGGCCAGGTGGCCCCCTGGGCATTGCTGGCCGGAGGGACACAGCCCATGGACCGAGCTGACCCTGGGAAGGTGGGGGACGAGCGTGGGAACCTGGCCCCAGACCAGCGCCCACCAGGCGTCCCCACCATCCACGGGGACAAACAGACAAGGCTCCTAGGAGTCTGCCCTCCTCCACTTGCTGCCTCTCAGGCCTCGGGGGCAGCCCCTGTTCTCAGCAGCCCCGCTTCACAGCCCGCCACGCGAGGCACGGGCTGAGTCTGACCTTGGTGGCAGGGTCGTCTCGGGCGGGGGCAGTGGGGGTCTGCCTGCACTCAGGTGAACACAAGCCCCGCACCCCCTGGCTTCCTGCCTTGTCTTGTGTCTGTGGCTCTTTACCTGCCGAGTCGCAGAGTCGCAGGAGCGGGCTGGAGCTGTGGCTGAGCCCTGCCGGCGTCGGCGTGGGCGCCGAGGTCACGGTGGAGTGAACGCTTCCCTCCGTTCCTTTGCACGGATCGCGTGGCTGTGTGAGCATGTCTGTTATCTGTTTTCAGGTTTTGCACAGCAGCGATTTCCTATTCTGTGTGTAAGTTTTCTTCCCAGTCCCGTGGGGTCTTGCGTCGCTGTCTGTCTCCAGGCCTTATAAAAAAGGTGAGTCTGCTCTGCTCCTCCTTCTGCTCTCCTGTCACGTAGTTTTGTGCAGCTTTCTAGTCAGAGGCCCGCGTGGCCTCCCCTGGCCGCTCCGCGCTGCCGTCTGCAGCAGGCTCTCCCAGGGCTGCCCTCCTGCCTGCCGAGCTGGACACAGGCTGCCTTTTCCCTCTTAGTTTAGAGGACAGTGTGCGGGGACAGCCGCAGATGCCCTCCTTATTTTTAAAAAACAGATACTGATGTTTCTGAATTAGGGAAAAGATAAGTATCTACAGTAAGTGTCTTACCGTGTAAAGAAGGCTCCTAGGTGCTCTCGCTGTGGTGCAGTGGCATCGACCGTGGCTTGGGAGCCCTGGGATGCGGGTTGGATCCCTGGCCTGGCACAGTGGTTTATGGATCCACTGTTGCCACAGCCGTGGATTAAGGTGCAGCTGCGGCTTGAATCTGATCCCTGACCCGGGAGCTCTGAATACCACGGGGCGGTCCAGAAAGGACCACGAAAAATCCTAAACTTCCTCTAAGGCCTGCCCCCCCTCCCCAATGAGTGCTTGTGACACGTGTTAGAAGAATTAGGGCTGCGCGTTACAATCTTCAGCGTCAGCCGTGGAGGTGACCTTGCCGCGGCGACGCAGTCCATCTGCAGCTTGAAGGACCCTCTCCTGTCCAGGGTAAACCTGACCTCAGCTCCAGGCGTCCCCTCAGACTCCCGGGTCCTGCTGGCCAGTGAAGCCGCACCTTGGCTCCCCGTCCTCTGGTGGGGCTCAGGCCAGGCCCCTGGATTTGCAGTGTGGGCTGGAGATCGATGGGGGGTGGCTCAGCTGGGAGGGCCACGTCCCCCTCTGGGCACCTGTGCTGGCCCTATGTGGCAGGCGGAGGCTGGCCCGAGGGCACGGTGACAGGCGGGGGGCTGTCCTGAGGCACAGCGGCCGGCTCCGCCCGTCCGCGAGAGAGCGTTTTGCCCGCCCTGGGGCCCCTCCTTCAGGCACCCCTGCTCTGGGCGCAGCCTCCTGACCCCCCCCCACTGCTCCAGTTCCAGTTCCTCGTGTTGAGGCTGTTCCCCGAAGCCCGAGATGCCCCCGCCGGGGCAGAAGACGCAGCCGGCCCTGGCTGGCAGCCCCGGTTCCTGCCCTCCGTGGACTGGCAGCGAGCCGCCCTCTGCCTCTGGGAGCAGGGAGCCTTCCGGGAGCTGCTGGAGCAGGACGGCCTCCGAGTACGTCCACCCTTGCCCCCCAGGACCCCGTGGGTGTGCACTGCCTGCGAGGAGTGAGACAGGCAGGCCCCTCTGCCCTGCCAGCCCCGCAGTAACACATCAGGTGTCTCGCACGGGTCTGCCGGACGGTGGCCCGGCGCCCCCGAGTTCGGTCACCAGAAGCGCAGCCGCTCTGGGCTGCGGGCCGTGTCGCTGCTCCCGGTCCCTTCTCCTGATGCTCGCTCACCTCCTGGACGCTCACCCGCTTGCTGTGGTT
Source organism: Phacochoerus africanus (assembly GCF_016906955.1). Classification (NCBI taxonomy): domain Eukaryota; kingdom Metazoa; phylum Chordata; class Mammalia; order Artiodactyla; family Suidae; genus Phacochoerus; species Phacochoerus africanus. The sequence continues at coordinate 256,083 of NC_062551.1, forward strand.
TTAGCGGAAACAGCGTCAGTGTCCCCCTCTCAGCTCCTGTGTCGTTAACTGAACCAGTGACACAGAGCGGCTCTGACTGTGCCTGAGGGCGAGAAGGTGCAATGGCTGCCCTGGAGGGCGCTGTGCACACACGCCCCCGCCAGCGCGGCCCGGCTCCGGCCTTTACGCACGTGTGCTGCACACGCACACGTCTTCCTGGGACACGCTCTCACACACACGTGTGCTGCACCTGACATGAGTTTGCACAGATGTGTGCAGTTGTCCCATGAAGCATGGTTATTGGCCCTCTGTGACCCAGAAAGTGGCCTGCGGGGCGAGGGCCTGGGGTCCCCCAGATCCAGGCAGCCATGCGGGAAGTCGGCGAAAGGACCAGTGTGGGACGGTTTTAGGCAGCTTCACAGGGAGGTCTCCTCGAGCAGCCCCAGCCTGACGGTGGCAGTGCCCTGAGGCTGAGATGGGCACAGGCGCACGGCCCCGGCCCGAGCTGTGGGTCTGCACGCTGGCCTTGCCGAGCGTCAGCTTGGTCCTTCTCTCAGTTGACTTACAGAGACTGGTTACTGTTGGAGCTGGAGATTCAGCCTGAAGTCGATGCTCTTTCGGATACCGAAAGGTACGCGTTTGCAGGATCTGCCCTTTGAAACACTGTACGATTTTCTGTGTTGTCTTCACGTGCAGGTTTTTCATTTTATCCGCAGTGTTCAGTTTAACACACTCTTTGAGTACGATTTTATTCAAGAACCATTTTCTGGGCTCCTACTGGTTGCCAGATATTTCTAGAGTGTTCGAGAAGCTAGGTGCAGCAAGGAGGAGACAGCTGGGGTGCATGAGGCACGTACAGGGCTCCCTTGTGCACTCGTGTCCACGCCCGAGCGGGCCCTCTTGCCGAGGAGCAGGGCAGACCTGTGCCAGCGTGGACCTGGGGGCAGGGAGGTCGCCAGGTCCGGGGCTGAGAGGGAGACGCGGGCCCTGAAGACAGCACACAGGGCCCTGGGCCCAGAGGGCCACGGCCGGGAGCCCAGGAGGTCCCAGCTGCTCTTAGCCGCGCGGTCCCGTCGTGCACGTTCTGGTCTCGAGGCACCAGGGCTCTCTGGGTGGGTCAGGGTCAGGCACGGGAGCCGCGTTCAGGCCACTGTCCTTGGAGTGGCCAGCGGCCTCCTGCCCATGTGGGATGCCGTGTCGTGCTGTCAGATTCTGGACGGGACGCCCCCCCACTTTGCTCAGCACGGGGTGTCTCGACCTTCCAGGCTGAGCCAGGCCTGCTTCCTGTGCTCCCTCCAGGCGCCTCCAGGAGGAAAGGACACTTGCCCCCAGGTCACTGTTGACATTTTGCCGAGACAGCCCAGGGGCGTGCTCGCAGCCCCCTGCTGCGTAGGGTGCTCTCACCATGGGAATGGGCTGCAGTGCCCCCCCCCGCCCCGCCTGTGCCTCGGGCTCAGCACCACGCAGCCTGGGCCCGGCCCGGACGCTCGGCTGCTGGGCCCGGGACAGTGCAGGTGCCCGCTCTGCTCCCGCTCAGCCGTCGAGACCCCGTGTCTGCGTTGCAGGTGGGCCTTCCAGCAGTGGGCCATCCACGAGCGCTTCCTCCCTGCACCCGCCTCAGCGGGGGGCTGCGCCGGGGACCTGGAAGCCGCCTGCACCGTCCTCGCCGACGTGCTCATGGACTTCTGGCAGAGGTGAGGGGTAGCTGCCCCCGGGTGTCTTGTGCACTTGCTGTTTCTGAGAACATGTTTGCCTCAGTCTAGTTTGCGTCACGTGGTAGAATCGGCTGTCGTTTCTGGGTGTAGACTTGCCGATGCAGTGACTGCTCTTTGTGCCGTCACCTGGGGCTCAGGGTCAGCAAACCCGGGGAGAAAAACAGGTCTGGCAAGGGCTGGGCACCCGTGTCCTGCCGGTGGTGCAGGAAGCGCAGGCATCTGTGGTCCTATCCGGGCTCTGGCCTCGGGTGTCGTGCTTGCTGTGCTGGGTGGCGAGGTGCTCAGAGCAGCCGGTTTCTGGGTTTGGGTGCCTGTGTCACGACACAGCCGTGGTCACTCGAGGGCACATCATCCAGGCAGATGGACACAGCACGGCACCAGGGTCTTCCCACTGCCCCATCTCCTCCACAGGGTCTCTGAACTCGGTGTCCAGTGGGCACAAAGCCTGTCCCTCAGCGCCTGTCAGCGTTGGCGCTGCTCCTTCACTCGCACTGAGGCTCCTCCGTGAGCTCCCCCACGGCTCCGGCCCCACGAGCCGCCGTCTGTCTGGGGGTTTGTCGGTCCTGGACGTTTCGATGGACTCGAGATGGCGCTTTGGGTCGGAGGCCTCTTCTTGTGCGCCCTCCGTGTGGCCTGTACCAGAGGCGCCCTCCTCCTGCCTGACTCGTAGTCCCCGAAGAGGGGGCCCCGATTTACTCATCAGCGTTGGCATCTGGGTCCTTGGCACTTCGTGGTCGTGATTGACCCCGTGAAACTCGGTACAGCTGCCTTTTCACTTTTCCTGGGCACCCGCCTGGGGGGCGTTACCCTGGTCGTGCGCGTCTCCTGCCTGAGGAACCACAGCCTGGCTTCCACAGCTGCTGGGCGGTGCCCCTTTCTCCCTTATCCACCGCCTCCTGGCACTGCTGGCTCTCTGGCCAGATCCCGCCCCGGCCGTTCCTGATCCCGCACCGCACGGCGCTTCCCTGAGCGTCTTTTCATCTGCTTACTGATCCTTTGTGTATCTTTTTTGGACAAGTGGTGATCAGGTGCCTCGCCCGTTTACAACTGGGTTATTTGCTTAGAGTCTTGGGAGGTCTCTCCCTCGCAGGTACCGGCCCCTGCCCAGCTCTGCGAGGGCACATCCTCCCCGACCCGGGACCCACACGCTCTCACTCCCATGATGCAGAGACGTGTTACATTGGATGGGCTCCTATCCACCTGTTGTTGCTTTGAGCTCTTATTTCGTTTTTGACTTTGATGCACTTGGGGTTCATTTTCCTGTGGTGTGAAGGGGGGACCCAGCTCCATCCTCTGCGTGCGGACGTGCAGTTTTCTTCGCCAGCAGCTGCTTAGTGGAGGCCCCGTTGTGGCTCAGTGGTAACGAACACGACTAGCGTCCGTGAGGATTCGGCTTTGATCCCTGGCCCCACGTGGTGGGTTAAGGATCCGGCGTGGCTGTGGCTGTGGCGTAGACCAGAAGCTGTAGCTCTGATTGGACCCCTAGCCTGGGAGCTTCCGCGTGCTGCAGGTGCGGCCCTGAATAGACAAAAAATAAAAGCCAGTTATCCGTCCCTGTGTGAGCTCTGTGTCGAGCCTTGTACTGGTACCACACCGGGCGTTGTTTGCTTTTTGCTTTTTTTTTTTTGGCGACACACGTGGAATTCGCTCCAGGCCAGGGAGGAATCCAAGCTGCAGCTGCCACCTACACCACAGCCAGAATTCCTCTTTTTTTAAAAATTTCTGGCCACCCTGTGGCAAATGGAGTTCCCAGGCCAGGGATCGGATCCAAGCCACAGTTGTGATCGAAGCCGCAGCTGTAGCAACTCGAGATTCTAAACCCGCTTTGCAGAGTCGGGGATTGAACCTTCATCCCAGCGCTCCCAAGACACTGTCAATGCCATTGCACTGTGTCAGGAACTCTAGAAACTCCTCTTTTTGTTTTCGTTTTTTTGTTTCGGCTGCATCCATGGCTTGTGGAAGTTCCTGGGCCAGGGGTCAAATCTGTGCCACAGTAGTAACAACACTGGATCCTTAACCCACTGGGCCACCAAGGAAAAGGGAAATGTACCATACTGTTCTGATTACTGTAGTTTTGTAATAAGGTTTTTTTTGTTTTTTTGTATTTCATATTTGTTTGGCTATTTTCTTGGGGGAAATGGCAAGATTTTTAAAAACTTACTGTAGTTGATTTGCAGTGTTCTTTCAATTTTCTGCTGTATAGTAAGGTGACCCAGTTACACGTATCTCTAAACACACACACGGACATTTACACACACTCTTCCTCACGTTCTCCTCCCTCATGTTTCATCACACGTGACCGGATGCAGTTCCGGTGCTCTGCGTCCGCAGCAGGACCTCATTGCTTACCCTCTCCAGATGCAACAGTCTGCGTCTCCTAACCCCAAACCCAGTCCATTCCACTCCCTCCCTTCCCCCTCGGCAGCCACAGCCACCACATATCCATTCTCCAAGTCCACGAGTTTGCTTCTTTTCTATAGATGGGTTGATTTTGCCATATATTAGAGTCCAGATATAAGTGACATCATATGGTATTTGGCTTTCTCTTTCTAACTTACTTCACTTAATAGGAGTATCTCTAGTTCCATCCATGTTGCTGCAAATGGCATTATTTTGTTCTTTTTTATGGCTGAGTAGAATCCCATTGTGTAGATGTACCACATTGTAATAAGGTTTTTTTTTTTCTTTTTTGGTCTTTTTGCCTTTTTTTTCTAGGGCGCACCTGTGGCATATGGAGGTTCCCAGGCTAGGGGTCTAATCAGAGCTGTAGCCGCTGGCATACACCACAGCCGCAGCAATTCAGGATCCGAGCCGTGTCTGCGACTTACACCACAGCTCACAGCAACACCGGATCTTTAACCCACTGAGCGAGGACAGGGATCGAACCCGCAACCTCATGGTTCCTACTCGGATTTGTTAACCACTGCGCCACGATGGGAACTCCTGTAATACGTTTTTAAACTGGAAAATATGAGTCCTCAAACTTAATCCTTCTTTTTCAAGACTCTTTGTTTCTAGTCTGATTTTAGGAGCAGCTTACCACTTTCTACAAAACCAGCTGGGATTCTGGTATTGATTGCGGTGTGTCTGTAGCTCACTTCCTATCCATGAACATGGGCTGTCTTTCTTCATTTAGGTCACCTTTAGTATTTTTTGGCAATGTTTTTAAGTTTTCAGTATATAAGTCTTACATCTCCTTGATTAAATTTATTCTTATTTTCTTTAGCACTATTATAAATGGGACCTTCGCTTTAATTTCCCTTTTGGATTACTCATTGCTAGTGGATGGAAGTACAACTGGTTTTTGTACATTGATTTCATGTTCTGCAACTGCCGAACTCATTTAGTTTCTCTGATAGTTTTTTATTGGGAATTTTTAATCTTTTTTTTCTTTCTCTCTCTTTTTTTTTTTTTTTTTTTTTTAGGGCTGAACTCACGGCATATAGAATTGCCCAGGCCAGGGGTCGAATTGGAGCTGCAGCTTCCAGCCTACACCACAGCCACAGCAGCACCAGATCTGAGCCATGTCTGGGACCAAACCACAGCTCACGGCAATGAAGGATCCTTAACCCACTGAGCGAGGCCAGGGATCGAACCCGCAACCTCATGGTTCTTAGTCGGATTTGTTAACCACTGCGCCACGCCGGGAACTCCTGGTCAGGTTTTTTAATCCACTGAGCCACCACGGGAACTCGAGGATTTTCTACGTACACGGTCTTGTCGTCTGTGGAGAGAGGGGGTTTAACCTTTTCCTTCCCAATTCAGGTGCCTTTTGTTGATTGACTTACGCTTTTGCTGAGCGGTCCTGGCTACAACCTGCAGTGCCGAGTGGAGGGGCCGTGTCCCGGTCCTGACTTCTGGAGGACCGTCTCCAGCCTCTCATCCTGAAAGGCGAGGCCAACCGCGGGGCCTCGTGAAAGGCCTTGGCCAGGTTACGGGCTCGTGCGCTCTGGTCTGTTGAGGGTTTGGTTTGTTATCACCAGCGTGTATCGAACTTAGTTTAATGCTTCGTCTGTGCGGTGTTTCGTCTTTTGGCTGCACCCTCGGCCTGCAGGGGTTCCCAGGCTGGATGGCACCCCCACCACAGCAGGCGCAACACGGGGTCCTTTACTTGCTAGGCCACCAGGGAGCTCCGGTTCTGGGGTCCTTATTCTGCTCATATGTTTCTTGCGATACTTGATTTTTTTTTTTTTTTTTTTTTGGTTAGAGCCATTCTTGTGACATATGGAGGTTCCCAGGCTAGGGGTTGAATAGGAGCTGTAGCCACCGGCCTGCGCCAGAGCCACAGCAACACCAGATCCGAGCTGTATCTGTGACCTGCACCACAGCTCATGGCAACACTGGATCCTTGACCCGCTGAGCGAGGCCAGGGATCGACCCCGCGACCTCATGGTCCCTCGTCGGATCTGTTTCCTCTGCGCTGCAGCGGGATCTCCTTGCGTGACTTGATTTTAAGGTTTTGTCCATTTACGTGTGTGTCCGGTGGCTGCGGCGTGCGGACCTTTGACGTGGTGTCTCGGTGCCCAGAGCAGAGGTAGGCCCGGGCTGCAGTGGTGAACGTGCCCGGTCCTAACGCTGGTCACTGCTCCACCAGCGAGCTCTCTGGGCATCGTTTGTTTTTTGAGGAAATGGCTCTTCTTTTTTTTTTTTTTTTTTTGCATTGGTTGATTTTGTTGCTTTCCTAGGATAAATTGCACTGGGTCAGGGCACGCGTTGCTCTTGTCGCCCTGGAGTCGGGGCTCATGTTCTGCTGTGGACGCCCCTGTGCATGTCCCCAGGCCTGTGACCCCCCCCCCCCCCCCCGCCCCACCGGCAGGAGGGGAGCGCCCAGCACAGGTAGGAAAACCTCAGGAGGCTTTCACTGTGTTTCCATTTCAGGTCACAGAGTGATGGCCACTTGCACAATTCCCATTTGGCTGCCGGTGGCTACACAGGAAATCGGGATATTTTTTCCAGATTGCAGGTAAGTTAGAAGGTGCAAAATTCCGTGTGTCCACTGCACTTAAGCCATGTGCTATTCAGGTATTTTTTTATGAATACACACAGCACTTCCGACTACAGTGCCCTTGTGCTCTGTGAACTGGCCTCACTGGCCACCACACAAATACAGAAGCGAGAGCTGTAACACGGGAAGTACCTCCAGGCTTCAGCACATTTAAAGTTGGAAAACAGAGGAAGTTAAAATACAGATTTTGGTAGCTTACCCCATCTTCTGCTTTTTTTTTTTGTCTTTTTGCCTTTTCTGGGGCCGTTCCCGTGGCATACGGAGGTTCCCGGGCTAGGGGTCGAATCAGAGCTGTAGCCACCAGCCTACGCCACAGCCACAGCCACGCGGGATCCGAGTTGCGTCTGTGACCCACACCACAGCTCATGGCAACGCCAGATCCTTAAGCCACTGAGCGAGGCCAGGGATCGAACCTGCAACCTCATGGTTCCTAGTCGGATTCGTTAACCACTGCGCCACGACGGGAACTCCATCCCTTTCTCTGCTTTTTAACGTGTTGAGAGGTCAGGCTTTGACGCGGTGAAAATAACCCTCCACTTGGTGGAGGGTCGAGAGTTGGCCGAGACGGGAGCCCGTGCAGGTCCCGGGTGATTTTTCGAGGAGAGGGAGGAACGGGGCTCAGACCTTGGACCGCCAAGGGCACAGGCCTCTCACCACGGAGCTTTGGAGGGCGATAAAGGTCAGGCCCCGAGAGCGAGCTCCTGGGTCCGAGTCCAGACCGAGGCCCTCCTGCCGCCTCGTCTGCTGTGTGTGGGGCGCGTGGAACCGCGTGTGCACTGGGCGTGTGGAACTGGCCGCATCCGGGCGCTTCTGTTTTATGCGGATCTCATGCTTCCTGGCATTCCTGCTGTTGCTCTTTGAAAGTGCCTGCGTTTAGGAACGGGGAGGACGGACATGGGCCTGAGTGCTGGGAAGTGTGAGGAAGGAAAGAAACTGTGGCGGATGCGGTTGGGAGCACTGGGAAAATGTACTTACAAAGGAGGGACACTTCCCACAAAAAAGGGGTGCCTTTTTCCTCCACGTTCATCACAAGTGGACGTGGCGGAAAGTGACCAGAAAGGGCAAACCGAGCTTCAGTCATGGGGTTGGGGCCCCGCAGGATGGGGTGGTGACAGGACGTGGGCTGTGTGAGCAGCTCTGCACGTGGCGCGTGTGTCCTCAACAGAGAGCGCCGACGGGAAGGGGCGAGGTGTCAGCTGGGGAGCGCGGGAGCGTGTTCTCTCTACTGCTCTTCATTTTTGTAAACCCTGTGGTTTGGGGGTGCTTTCCTAGTAAAGGCTCGTCACAGTCTCTCTCCCAGCCCCACATGAGTCCCCGGGAGGGTGCGTGGGCCCCGGGCGTTGCTGCCCTGGCTTGCTCTCCTCCAGGAGCTGGCTGGAGACCTACAGCAGGGCCCAGAGGCCCCCCTCGGCCCCTCTCCTCCTCGGGGACACTTCCTCTTTGGACTGTTCCGCCGGCGGCTCCAGGCTCTGGCCCGCGAGCAGGACGTGGCCACCCGCCTTCAGAGACAGCAGGAGCTGCTCATGTTCAGACGGTAACCCAGCTCCGCTGCCCCACGTGGGATGGCATCTCCTCGGGGTTCGCGTGGCGAGCAGGGCGGGGGTCGCAGCTCAGCCAGGAGCCTCAGCGAGCTCAGGGCAGAGGTGCTCAGAGGCCCCGAGGCTGTGCCCTTGAACACGTGAGGCCGGGCTCCCCCGGTTTGGGCGCCTGGGTGTTAACCCGCGCGTCCCTTTTCCTGCTCATTGTAAAACCTGCGCATCGGCTTTGGGTACCCGGCTGGGATGGGGGCGCCGTTCGAGTCACCACAGACGCCTCCCCCGCCCCCAGGGTCCTCCTTGGCCTGCCCCCCACCGTGCTGGTCGGCAGCCCCCAGGCGGGACCGCCAGCCGCCCTCAACTGCGAGGACTTCTTCCACTTGGTCAACACTGAGCTGGTAGGTGGCGGGTGAGGGATCTGGGGGCAGGGACCAGGGCCCCTCTGGCCACGGAGGGCTGGTTCTGGGACATTCACATGGAGCCAGTGGCCCCAGCATGAGTGTCCTGCCCACGTCGGGTCACCGAGGACAGGAAGCATGGCATCCTTCCAGAAGGGGACACCCCTGTCACCTGCGACCCGCCCCCTGCCCTCCGCCAAGGAGGGCCCCCCCCGCCCCGCCCCGCCCCGGCCCGCTTTGTAGAGAAGCAGCAGAGGGACTGGACGAGAAGCGGGCAGCCAGAGCCCCCGGCCTGCCTGGGGCCACTGCCTGGCACCGCGGTCGGGCCCCTTGTCCTCAGGCCTCTTCCGCCCCGGCCTCTGCTGTTTTGCAGAGAGACTTCTCGCAGGACGGTGCCCTGAGCCACGACATCACCGTCCACTTCTTCAGGGTAATCCCGCCCCGCCCCGCCCCGCCTCCCGCACGGCCGCTCGGCCCCCGGCAGCCGGTGCCAACCCCGCGCGTGGCCGCTCTCCCGCAGGGCCTCCTCGCCGCCTGCTCCCGGAGCAGCGACCCCTCCCAGGCAGCCGACCTGACCCTGACGGCCTGCGGCGCCCAGTGTCCCCTGCTGCTGACCTCAGCGCTGGTAGGCGGCCTGCCGGGCCTCCTGGCAGCACGACCCTGTCCTGTTAGAGCCTTGGCGGGTCTCGGCGGCGGAGGGAAAGTGCGTCGGGAGCAGCGGCCCTGGCCCTGCCGCCTTCCCGCCCTTTCCCCTCGCTGGCTGTGCGTGGACCTCGCCCGCTCGGCAGGGACGCGGGAGGACCCAGCCCGGCCCGGGGCCGTGTCTCGCGTTCCTCTGCGCCCGGGGATGACGGGCCCCGGGGAGCCGCTCTGGGCCTTAAGAGAGCGGTGCCTGGAGCGTGTGGGCCCAGCCGTCATCACAGCTCGCCCGTCGCCCTGGTGGCGAGACTGACCTACCTGTGTGTCCCTGTGTCCCACCAGCTGTGGTGGCCCCGCCTGGAGCCCGAGCTTCGCCGCCGGTGGACGCGGTGCTCACGGGGGCCGCTGCCCTCAGAGCTGCAGAGGCTGCAGGAGGCCCGGCACTTTGCCAAGAGGTGCGTGGGGGCTGCTGTGGAAGGGGGTGCGGAGCTGCACCGACAGCTTCCCTCTGAGGCTGGAGTCGGGGCCACAGCCTGGGCGGGGCCGGCTTGGGACACACTCGTGTCCCCTGCGGTCATCCTCTGTGACTGTACCAGGTCCCCTGCAGGGCCAGGTTGGGGGGGGGAGGGTTGGGGGTGCCCGGGCTCGGAAAACAAGGCCGGCAGGGCTGCCCGCCACCCCGTTCTCTGGCCACTGCCCCGTTTTCACCTGCGGGAGTAGGTGACCCTCACACGGGCATCTGTCTCTCCCCCCACTCCCCCACAGCGTCCTCGGCGTCCTCGGCCCCCTCGAGGCGCCCCCCGCACCCGGCCCGGCCTGGCTCTGCGCGGCTGCGCTGCACTTGGAGCTCCGGCAGGCGGGGAAGGCGGGCCTCCGGAGCGAGCTGGCGAGGCTGCCCTGCCTGGGAGACGAGGCAAGGACGACGGGCACGGGCTCCGGGTTCTGAGCGCGGGACGCGGGGCTCAGCTAACGCTCTGTGCTTCTCGAGACAAAGCCGAGTGTGGAGACCTTGAAACTTTATTTCGAAGCAGAATGTACTGGGTTTACAGGTTGGGGAAGCTCAGGTCTGCGGCAAAAGGGCCTTTCTTTCTCATTCCCCACTGCTGTGCTGTGGCTCGTGTGTCCTCCCCACAGCCCCGCTGTCCACCGACACCCTTCTGGCCTGGAGAGAGGGTGGACGCACGGCTGCCCAGGCGGCAGGCTGGGGTCCCCTCTGCGAGTCCTGGGGCCAGGCCCCACCGCACCCCACCCAGCGCTGCGGCCCCTCTGCCCCAGCCGTGGCCCCCATCGGCTCAGGTCGTTCAGGCCTGCCCGGCAGCTAGACCGACCGCTGGGTCTTGGGGGCTGACGAGGAAGCGTCTGTGTTGGGGCATCTCCGGCTGGTTTTGGTGGACGGTCGTGGCGGCTCTGGGCACGGTGCCCGGCACACTCTGTCCTCGGGGCCGGGAGAGGCCGGCCCCGCGCAGTGCTCTCGGAAAGGAACGGGGCGCTTTTCTGCCAGGACCCACTGCAGCGACGTCTAACCGAAGCCTGGGCACGCCGGCTGGCGGTCCCTGTGCGGGGTCCGACCTTGAGAGCGTCCTTGTCTCCACCTGCAGCTGTTGCTCTTCCTGTTCTTCTTTTCCTTGATGGGCTTGCTCGCCTCACACGTGACCCCACACGTAAGTCAGCCGCCTCCCCCCGCCCCCGACACGGGGCTCAGAGGAGGGCCCGGTGGACCCGTCCCTTGCCCACTGTCCCTCTCCCCCGCGGGCCGCAGGCAGCCGGCTCCCCGGAGGCCCTGGCCGTCTGCGCTGAGATCCTGGGCTGCCTGCAGAGGAGGGGGGTCTCCTGGCTGCCACTCTTCCAGCTGACAGAGGCCGGTAAGAGGTCCCCAGACACTGGGCAGCTGGGGTTTGGGCCGGGACGCCAGACGCTGGTTCCCTCTCAGTCCTTCTCTCCAGAAACAAGTTTCCCGCAGGCAGGCACGAGCCCTTCTGGGGCCGCACTTTAAAAACTCGTCTTTGCAAGTTTATCTTCTTGCAAAGACACACTCACTGCGGCAACGGCTTGGCCGAGTGGCCGCAGGGAGGCTCCCAGTGCCCCTGCCCAGGCCCCACCCTCAGCCTGAGGACCCTGACCCTGCGGGGCAGTGCCCGCGCGCTGACGGCCCCCTGCTGCAGGAGCCGGCCTGGGCCACACGCTCCTCCGCCTGGCCCCCGACCACCTGCTGAGGCTGCTGCCGGTCGCCTTCTACAGGTAACGGGCCCGAGGGGTCCGAGCGGGGGCTGCCGCCTCTGCTGCCGGCCTGGCCCCCGCGAGGTCTGGGGTGACTCTGCCCTCCGCCTTCTCTGACCCCTTGTCCCTGCCCTCAGCCTTCTCTCCTCCTTTGAGGAAGACGCCCCCCTCCAGCAGGAGGCCTTCCTGCACGTGGCTGTCGACATGTACCTGCAGCTTGTGCGCCTCTTCGTGGACGGCGGCACGAGTGCCGTCTCGACGCGGGCCCACAGCGGGGAGCTCCGGGGCCAGGCAGGTGCAGGGCCAGGCCTGGACAAGTCCCCCCCCCCCGCCACCCCCCCCCCCCCCCGGCCCAGCGAGCTGCCGCGCCCCCCCTGAGCCAGGCTCTCCATCTTCTTTCTAGGGCGACCCTGTCAGCCTGATCACAAAAGCTCGTCTTTTTCTGTTGCAATTGATACCTCGCTGCCCGGCAAGGAGCCTCGCACGTGTGACCGAGGTAACGCCTGGACGCTGGCCTGGCGTCTGCCCCTCCCTGCACGTCGCTGTCGAGGGGGGAGCTCGCTGAAGCTCTCACCTCAGGGACAGTGACCGTTCGGGATCCAGCACGTGGCGCCCGGCCCTCGCTGTCTAGCGGGGGTCTGCGGAGCAGCACTCAGCTCGGCATGTGTGCTTTCTTGCAGCTGCTGGCCGCTCCTGGAGCCTGTGACCCGGAAGTGAGGGCGGCCCTCCTGCGCAGGCAGCCAGCCGGGCTCGACCCTGACCTCCGCCAGGCGCCCTGTCTCTTTGGACCGGACCTGCACGGGGTATAGCCCTGCTCCTCTGTAAATAATTTATTACAAGTGTAACAGAGCTCTAGTCGCCCTGGAAAGTGGATTACAAACTCAGTTGCTTTAGTGAGGAAGCGGAATCAATTATTTAAAATCTGCGCCGGCCTCGAGGCACTCAGTGTGGACAGGAAAGTGAACTGCGGGGCCCAGAGCCAGAAGGCCACACGGGCCAGGCACGGAGCCGCGGCCACCCGGCCCACGGGTGGGGCTCTTGGGAGAGCAAAGCCGTGCCGTCGGGGCCGGACCCCCTCTCGCACCTGCTGAGCTCCGTCCGGGCTGGCGCGCCCTCAGGTGGGCTCGGGCTTCACGGCCGGACGCCCCTCGGCCCCCGGCAGGGGCTCCGGGGCCGCGGCCTTGTCCTGGCTCTGCGTCAGCGGGTGCACCATGGACATGTGCACATTGAGGTTGTGGGCCTTCTCGAACCGCCGGCCGCACTGGTCACAGGCGAAGTCCAGCTCGGTCTCGGCCTTGTGCTTGGTCATGTGGTATTTCAGCGACGCCCGCTGCCGGCACTGGAACCCACAGACTTCACACCTGGGGGGCGGGGGCGGGGGCGGGTGAGCGAGGGCGGGCACACCGTGGCCGGAGGGGCGCCCCCCAACTTACTGCAGAGGCTTGGCTCCCGAGTGGCGCATCTGATGGACCAGGAGGTGCTTCCGCTGCTTAAAGGTCTGTCCACACTCATCGCAGATGTAGTTCCGCACCTCTGCGGACCAGAGCTGGCATCGGCGCGGGCACCTGCCAGCACCTCCCTACTGAGCGCCGGGGCCTGTGCGCCCACAGGCACTGACCACAGGTCCCGGGCTCCTCCTCACAGTCCCGGGTTTTGAGTCCAGACCGGCCGGGTCTCCCTGCCCGCTGTTCTGTCCCTTTGCCCTGGAGCCTACCTGCTCGTGCCTTAGGCACAGACCCTCCGAGGGAGCCACGTCGGGCGCGGCGTACACCTGCTGACAGCCGAGCGCCTCCGCCCGGCCACCACGGGGTGGGGGCCGCTGGGGAGTCAGTGCCCTGCACCCTCAGACAGACACCAAAGCCCTGGCTCCCCCATAACCCCTGGACGTGCCCTGGGGCAGAGGCCACGCACGTCCTGCCCAGTGTCACCACGCGTGCCACCTGCTCACCAACACACACCGACACAGCCTCACAGGCACGCCCCTCCCCAAGCCACCGTCCACGCGCTTCTGGGCATAAAACCAGTGCTCGAGGTCACGCCCGCTGCGTCTGCACCGAGACACACGCTTAGAAGACAAGCCTGGGGCCCCCCCGGAAAACCAACTTGGGACCAAAGTGACTCATTTCCACAAAGTTCAAAAACAAGAGCCACTGGTCAGGGAGGAACGCATGTCACAAATGGACCGGAAGGGGGCTCAGGAGAGGCGTGGACGGGCTCCTGCGGGGCTCCCCTGCCGTGGGTCCTGTGGCAGGAGGTGGGGATCGTCCCGGCCGACGGCAGTCGCGTCGGGGCCACTACCTCCACCGCTTCTCGTTTCCCAGGGCCTGCCTACCGCGGCGCCGGGAGAGGCACGGTCTCGCTCGGTCGAAGGAACGACCGGGGGGACCACCCCCCCCCCCCCCCCCGGGGGAGCCCCCGGGTCTGGGGCCCGCCCCCCGACGCGGGCGGGGCGCACCTGTGTGGATGAGCTTCACGTGGCGCTGCAGGTAGCGGTCCACCATGAACACCTTGTTGCAGCCGGGGTGCGGGCAGGGCCGCTCCCGCACCTCCTCGTGATGCTCCTTCACGTGCTTCTGCGGGGGCGGGGCCTGAGCGCGCGGCCCGGACGCCGCCCCCCCCCCCGCGGCCCCGCCCCCCCGGCCGCGCCCCTCACCTTCATGCCGTCGGCGCCCCGGTACACGGCCGTGCAGCCCTGGTGGGGGCACTTGTAGATGGTGGGCAGCTCCTCCCTGCGACACAGAGCGCGTGTGGCGCCGCAGCCCCGACGGGCAGCGCTGCCCCCGCCCCGCCCGGCCCCTCACCTCTCACAGCGAGGCTTGCTCTTCCAGCCCGGCTTGGGCCCGGGTTTCTTTCGAAGTTTTGGCTCTTCCAGCTTCTTGGCTTCTCTGCTTTCAGTCTTTCTACCAGAGCCCCTGGGGCGGCAAGACACAACCTGAGTCCAGGGGTTTCTGATCTGCAGGGCACGTGCGCCGCGGGTTTTCCCGCAACCAGGAGAAGTGGCCTCAGGCCTCCGGGGCTGGCTGCGGACTGGCTCACCCTCAAGCGGTCCCTCTGCCCCCACAGCCGCCACTCCGGGGAGGCGGAGCACAGGGCCGCAGGCTGGCCTGGACACAGGAGGGGCGCTCAGGGCGCTGGGCTCCCTCCACCGCCACAGCCACCAAGCTAGAAAAAGATCAGCAGCAAGCACGCCAGAACCTGCCCAGAGAGCTGGGGCCCACGGCCACCACCCCGGGCTGGAGGCCTTGACTCCAGAAACGTGAGGCTGAGCCCCGCACGGCTCCTCCGCCCTGCAGTGTCCTTCTGAGAGGTCAAGGGACAGGCACAGCTCCCTCCGGACCCAAGCATTCAGGAAATCGGACAACTGGGGCCGCAATGACAAGCCCACCGCTGACATCGTGCTTGATGGTGAAAGGCTGGAAGCTGCCCTGTGGAGATCGGGGACCAGACCAAGGTGCCCGCTTTCACCACTGCTATCCGACGTGGTACTGGACGTCCTGCCAGAGCAGTTACGCCAAAAAAAGAAATAAAAGACATCTAAATTCGACAGGAAGGGAAATCACCTCTCTTCACGGATGTCGTGATCTCATGTGCAGAAAACCCTAAAGAACCCACACAGAAAAAGGCAGCCGGCAAAGCTGCAGGGTCCATCAACACAGAAAAGCAGTTCCGTTTCTACGCATTAACTATGAACAACTCGAAAAGGAAACGAAGAAAACAATTTGTTTTCAATAGCATCAAAAAGAATAAAAGAGTTAGAAATAAACTTAACCAAGAAAGCGAAGGACTTGCCCACTGCAAGTGCGAAACACTGCAGAAAACTGAAGGAGAGCCAACTCTGTAGAAAGACATGCCACATCCCAGGTTCATGGACTGAGAACATTGGCAACAGTCCCCCTAAGCAGCTGCTGCACTCAATCCCTGTTAAATCCTAACGATGTTTTCACAGAAAATCTTTTTAAAATCCTGAAATTCACACAGCACTTCAAGGGACACCAAATAGCCACATGGTTTTGAAAGACAATGAGGCTGAAGGATTCCAAAGTTTACTAGGAAGCTACAACAATCAAAACAGTGTGGCATGGAGGAGTTCCCGTCGTGGCGCAGTGGTTAACGAATCCGACTAGGAACCATGAGGTTGCGGGTTTGGTCCCTGCCCTCGCTCAGTGGGTTAACGATCCGGCGTTGCCGTGAGCTGTGGTGTAGGTTGCAGACGCGGCTCGGATCCCGTGTTGCTGTGGCTCTGGCGTAGGCCGGTGGCTACAGCTCCGATTCAACCCCTAGCCTGGGAACCTCCATGTGCCGCGGGAGCAGCCCAAGAAATAGCAACAACAACAACAACAACAAAGACAAAAAAAAGACAAAAAAAACCCCAAAAAAAACAGTGTGGCAGTGGCACAAAGACAGACACACAGACCAACTGAATCACTGACAGACCAGAAACAAAACCTTAAAGTACAGTCAGCCGACTCTGAACCAGGGCGCCTCGACCACTCCGTGCGGAAAGCAGTCTCTTCACCAAGAGGTGCTGGGACACAGCCATCTGCGTGGAGCTGATCCCTGCCTCACACCCCACAGAGAAATTAACTCAGATGCATCAAAGACCTGAACGCAAGAGCTAAAACCATAAAAATTCTTAGGGGTAGATCTTCATGACCTTCGACTTGGCAATGGATTCTCCAACGTGAGACCAAAGGCACAGGCAGCGAAAGTAAGAACAGGTAAACCAGACTTTCAAAATTAACTTCTTCTGCACAACAAAGGGCACCACCACGAGAGACCAAAGAGTAAGGGAGGAAATATTTCATACAACTTAAGAGCCCAAGGACAAACAATTAAAACATGGGCAAAGGACACGAAGAGCCATTTCTCCAGAGAAGATAAAAGCCTGTGAAAAGATGCTCCATGCCACCAGTCACGGGGACCTGCAAGCCCAGTGCCACGGAGACCCACCTCCCAGGCCCGAGGACGGCTGTCGGAAGAGCAGGAAGGACCGGGTGGTGGTGAGGACGCGGAGAAGCTGGCGCCTTGTACAGGGTGGTGGGAACGTAAAGGGTGCAGCCACTACAGAGGCCCACAGCAGACGTGTCTCAGAAAGTTAAAGAAGTGCTGGGAGAAGAACCCAAAAGGACCCAAAGAACCGGGACAGGTCGGTGCTACACCAGCCCTCATAGCATTATTCACAACTGCCGGGAAAGTGTCCACAACCCCAACGAGAGACGGATGGGTCTGCAAACTGGCTCATCCACTCAACAGTGATAGTCAGTGGTAGGAAGGAAATGATTCTGACACCTACTGCACCACCCCACCAAGTGAAGAAGCCAGCAGCCAGAGGGCAAGTGTGGAAACCTGCTGATCGGAAGGCCCTGCAAGGGGTGCCTAGATTACAGCCGCCAGGCCTGGGGCAGGGGAGGGATGCCGGCACTTCCCCGAGGACAGTTTCTGTTGAGGCTGCAAAGCTTTCAAACAGGGGTGGCGGTTGCACACCACCACGGAAGAGCTTAGAGGCCAGGGGACGCGCCTCTCCACCAGTGAGACGGTCTACCTCAGTAAAAACAGACGACGAGCAGGCGTCCTCTGCAAACAGCCTCTGACCGAGAACCGCTCCAAGGCCTGCAGGCTGCGCCCTGTCCTCTCCGCCGCTCCCCGCGACCCGCCAGGGCCCCACCCGCCGCCGCCTCTCCCTCTCCCGCGGGCCCGACGCTGTCGGAGCCCGGCTCTGACCAGGGCTCCCTCGAGATCCCAGGCGTCCCGGGCCCACGGCTTTCCCGGGTGTAGGAGGACCGCCCCCAGCACCTGACTCGCTGCCTCCGGGCCTCTGCTCCCGCTGCCACCTCCTGGCTCACCTGGCTGAGGGCCCCGAGGGGCACGTCTGCCAGGACAAGGTCGCTCGGAAGAGGGCTGCTCAGGCCCCCGTCCTAGGAGGCCAGCTGGGATGCAGGCCTCAGGGCACAGACCTGGGTGTGCCCGTCCTCCAGCTCGTGACCACGTGTGCTCCCAGAGTCCTCCCAGGGCCACCTCGGAGCAGACCCTCCCCCTCTCCTGATCCCATCTGTCCCCTCACCCCATCAATGGCCCCAGACCTGCTGGGCAGCAGGACACAGACGTGGATTTGTAGAGTTCAGGGGGGGAGTGGAGCCCCCGCCCAGCCCTGGGCTGCACCCTGAAAAGGCTGTGCCTGGAAGGAGCCTGGTCTCCCCCACGTGGCATGGGGGCTGTGGGGGCGGGGCCCACCCACACCTCCCTGTGGCCCAGCCAGCCTGCTGTCCCCTGCGAGACCCTGACTCAGCCAGGTCTCTGACTTTGAGCTCCTGTGCCTTCTCCTCTCCTGTTTCTAGACCCAAACCCATCGGAACGTCAAGGAAAAAAGGAAGCCACGCTTGATTCTCAATTTGTTTTGCGCTTCCCTGAGTAATGGTGCCCCCGCGTTTTGTCCCGTGTCCAGTGCCCGAGTTGGGCAGGCCTAACGGGAGGTCCTCTCCGTGTCCCTGGGCCCGGGGCGGGGTCGGGGAGCAGTGACACACGTGGAGAGCAGCCTCCTCAGCAGGACCCCATTTCTAACAGAAAACACAGCCCTGGGGGGAGGGAGACTCGACAGAGAGGTGGCCCAGAAACGAAGCCACTGCAGAGCTGGGTTGCCGCGTCTCCGAGGTGGAAACAGAGCAGACACTGGGGCCTTGCGGCTGGCCACACCCACAGGCTCCTGCCTCCCAGGGTGAGGCTGGGCCACGTCCTGGTGCTAAACTGTGAGGGGCCTCCCGGGCCACTCAGGAGCCGCAAGGTGCCGGGCTGGGAGGGTCCGGCCCTCGGGGAAGCACAGGCTGTGCTGAGCGTGGCGGCAGGGGGAGGGCAGGGCTGAGCCTCCGTCTAGGTCACAGCTGGACCCGTCCCCCCACCCACGTGGCTGCAGCAGGACTGTCCCCCTGACCTCTTTTCTGGGAGCGGCTCAAAGGACTCGTCCGAGGAGTGGGTGCTCTGCTTCCTGTCGTCATCGTCTTCGCTCAGGAAGCCTCTAGGAGGAAGACAGACCCTTTAGCAGAGCCCTGGGAGAGGCGACAGGCCCAGTGACTTCCTGTCTGAAGGCACCACGTGGTCCCCACGTCCCAGGACGCGCTTCTCCTGATCCCATCTCCTACCAGAAAGGACTACGCAGGCGGCTCACAGCCTGACGGTCCCGTCAGCCACTCTTCTCACACACGGGACCTGGGGGCAGGAAGAACCTCTCTTCGGGGGCCCCAGGCAGGCTGTGAAGACCCTCACAAGAGGTGGGCTTCTCAGGATGTGAGCTTTGACTTTTAGCATGTCAACTCAGGAGTTCCCATCGTGGCTCAGCAGAAACCAACCCGCAGGTTCGATCCCCGGCCTCGCTCTGTGGGTTAAGGATCCGGCGTTGCCGTGAGCTGTGGGGTAGGTCGCAGACACGGCTCGGATCCTGAGTCGCTGTGGCTGTGGTGCAGGCCAGCAGCTGCAGCTCCGATGGGACCCCTCGTGTGGGAACCTCCATATGCCGCAGGAGCGGCCCTAAAAAGACAGACACCAAAAACCAAACAACAGCGTGTCAGCTTAGCCTAACCGAGCCCTGCCCAGACGGCAGGCCAGCCTCAGCCATTTCAAAGGTCACAAGGGCCCGAACAAGACCCGTCCCTCTGTCACCTGACGCACGGTCCGCACACAGGCTCTGCGGACAGACAGGGCCAGGCGGCCGCACTCCACCCAGAGGAAGGCCCGAGGGGGCGGTGGCCTGCAGGACGGCCATGGCCACGCCTGACCCCGAGGAGTTCCTAGCGCACACGCGCACAGCACACACACACACACACACACACACACGGGTTCCTCCAGCATCCTGGTCGATGGCACCAAAACTCATGCTGCCCTGCTTGTGGGCAGGAAGGACGGCCACAGCCGCACGGCGGGGGCTGCCTGCGGCTCTCGTCCAGGGCGGGGGCGGCCAGGGGCAGACAGCTGCCCCGCCCGGGAAGGTTCACCCTCCTATGCGGCCTCTCCCCCGACACCCCCACATCGTGGTAAAGGGCCAGAGGCTGGCTTCCTCTGTTCTCGCAACATCTGCACTGGCCGCGAACCTCAGGCTTTGGAGAAGGAGACAGGCCAGCAGCAGCAAAGGCCTGGTCAGAGGACCTCCGCGCCACGCTGGCTGTGCCCACACCGCCCGCAGTCCCCGCCCGTCTGAGGGCCCCTGGGATACAGGAAGCCCCCAGGTAGGAACGAGAAGCCTGGATGCAGCCCCGCCACGCCTCTCCTCCCCACAGAAAGGGAGAGGGCCGGCCAGGCAGGACCCCAGGGCCACCCTGGGGGGGTGGAGTCTGGTTCCGAGGAAGAATGTTAGGCTGTGTAAACCCACTCTTCTCTCACCCCTCAGAAAGGTCACTGAACTCGTCTTTTACCCGATCATCCGAGGTTGGAGACGGAACCTGCTTCTCACCCAAGTGCCCTGAGAAACAGAGAACAAGGCTGCAGTCACCTGTCTCCACGAGCAGCCGCCAGCCGCCAGCCCACTCGCCTGCCGCCCCCCCGGCCCCCCGCGACCAGCACGGGCAGCGCCGGGCGGCAGGGCCCGGGCCCCCGCCCAGCGTCCACAGCCAGCCCTTTGGGGACGTTCCAAACACCGCTGTTACCAAAGTGCACCCCGTCTAACAACCCCAGCAGCTCCACGAAGCCACCGCACAAGTCCCCTCTCCCCGCCAGCACCAACGTCACGGTCTCTGAGCCACCGGCAGCCGCACTTCCCGAAAGCGCCCCTGAGGACGGGGCACAGGGGAGCAGCCCAGCACCCGGACGTGCCTGCAAGACGCCCGCCTGGCCCTCCTGACAGAACGGCCACGAGCAGCTGCGCCCCACCCCTGCCTTGGGATCGGGCCCCCCCCCCCAGGGCCCTGTGTGCCCCACGGCCAGTGAGAGGCAGCGGCTGAGGCCCAGGGAACCCCTTGCGCTGGCTCAAGACAGCCTCAGAGGCACCGCAAGCCCCCAGGCCACCCCCCAGCTCCGGCCCCGGCAGGCGGAGAGGAAAGCCGGGCCCAGACACGCTCGACTGCATAGGAAGCGCTGGAATGGGGGCCGCTCCCTCCGTCAGATGCCGGGAGAGGCGCTGAGGCTGTCCCCGTCACACCCCAGCCCCTCCGCACACGACACCACAACCAACGCCTCGACGGGCACGCAGCCGCTGCCTGCGGAGGGCCTGCGTCCCAGGACAGGGGCTCCGGCCTGGCAGCCCACAGGCGCCTCCTACCTGGGGCCCCACTTGGGGGGAGGCTCGGCTCAGGCGGGGGGCCCGGGCCAGGCCCCACAGGGTCGCCGTCTGAAGGAGGCCGGGCTGTGTCCATGGTGGGCGGCATCTTGGTCCCGGCCGCCGTCACTCTGCCCTGGGAGCTCTGAGGGGCGGCGCCCGTGGAGCTGGCCCCCCGGTGCTGGCTGAGCCACGGGGCCTTCTCCTTGTCCCACGTCCACCTGACTCCCAAAGCGCCGTCCAGCAAGAGGGCCCCGCAGCGGGAGCCGGCGTCCATGGTGTAGCCGTGGCCCTGGCCGCAGCCCCACACGGCCTGGACGACGCCACAGTACTCGGAGGGCAGCGTGCTCTGCAGACTGGGCAGGGCCCCGCAGCTGGCCGCGTGTCCGTGCACCCACCCCACCAGGCCACGCAGGCCCTGGGCGCTCGAAGTGATCAGGTCCACTGCGGAGAGGCACAGAGACGCCAGCAGGCGGCTGGTCAGCACACAGCACTCCCAGCACCCCCGCCCCCACCCGGGGCGCACTTACCCACACAGGCTCCCTCCTCGCCTGGCAACGGCTGGACACCGACCCTGCCAGGGAGCAACAGGGCTCGCCGTGAGCGGGGCTGGGGCAAGCAAGGCCCGGGCACAAAGCGCGCTGTCCCCACGTCCACGCCGTCCCCACGCAGCCCCATGCCCGGGGTCTCCTGCACACCCCAAGAAAACGAGGGGGGTGCCTACTTTGCGCCAGGCTTCCGGTGGCCCGTCGGGGAGACGTTGACTCTCTGCAGAAAGCACGTGAGGAGCCCGTGGCACTGGTAGAACTGGGCGAGGCAGTTCTTGCAGACAAACTGAGACAGAGCTGGGTCCTGGAGGACGGCCACCCCCAGCAGACGCTGGAAATCCCTGACGAAAACTCGCTCCCCAGGGGGTGGTCTCTCGGAGCTCTCCCCAGGTGCCCTGCCGGAGATGCTGCGCAGACTCCGGGAGGAGAACTTCCCGTGGCAGAGGCGACAGTGGCCCATGGCCAGGGCCCGGGCTGTTCCTGGGCAAGCACAGGAAACATGAAGTCAGCAGGGAGGCTGCCTGCTGCCCAGAGCAGGCAGAACGCGGCTCCCAGGGCAGGTGAGGCCCAGGCTCCTTCAGCCACTCAGCTCCTGCAGTGGGGCCTCCATGCCCCTTAAACACAAGTCCATGTCTGGGCCAGAGGCAGACCGCTTCCGAGCTCCCAGCTAAATAGACATCCTTTGGGAGACATGGCCAGGAAGGGCCTTTAGGTCCAGAAAACCTTCCGGTGCATTCTAAACACTCCAAGACAAGGCCGGTATTACCCTGATATGACAAAGCCAGACAAGCAAAGAAACCACAAGAAAAGACAACTACAGGCCAGGAGTTCCCATCGGAGCTCAGTGGAAATGAACTCTACCGGCTTCCACGAGGATGCAGGTTCGAGCTCTGGCCTCGCTCAGTGAGTTAAGGACCTGGCACTGCTGTGAGCTGTGGTGTCAGTTGCAGACACAGCTCAGATCCTGCGTTGCTTCGGCTCTGGCGTGGGCTGGTGGCTACGGCTCCGATTCGACCCCTAGCCTGGGAACCTCCATATGCCGCAGGAGTGGCCCAAGAAATCGCAAAAAAAAAAAGAAAGAAAGAAAGAAAAAGAAAAAAGTCGCCCAAATCATAAAGAAGTAAAACCATCTCTCTTTGCAGATAACATTATGTATAAAAGACGCCACCAAAAAACTGTTAAACTAATTCAGGAAAGCTGTAGGATGTAAAACCAATACACAAAAAAGTCAGTTGATTTCTCATACACTAATAACAAACTATCATAAATTAAGGAAACAAAAAGAATAAATCACTGGAGTTCCTGCTGTGGCACAATGGGATTGGCAGTGTCTCCGCAGCACCAGGACCCAGGTTCGATCCCTGGCCTAGCACAGTGGGTTAAGGATCCAGGAACTCCATGTGCCATGGGCTGGCCAAAGAAAGGAATCAAGTGTCTGGAAATAAATTTAACCAAAGAGGTGAAGATCTGTACCCGAAACTGTAAGATGCTGACGAGATCAACAACGGATAGATGCTCCATACCCTACGAACCCACCTGCAACGGAGTGCGACCCTACCAAAACCCTAGCGGCATTTTCCACAGAAAGAGAACAATCTTCACATGCACACAGAACAAGAGAAGACCCCGAAAAGCCAAAGCAATCCTGTGCAAGAAAAACAGGGGCAACCAGACTAGAAGATCTTTCTGGTTCTTCCTTCCAGAGAAAGGAGCCAGAAATACCACATTTCCTGCTTTCAACTATAAACTATCTCATAAACCTCCAGTCATCAAAGCAGCACGGGACTGGCAAAAAACACTCAGACTAACGACACCGAACAGAAGGCCCAGAAACAAATTCATGGAGCACTTCCCTGGTGCCCTAGTGGGTTAAGGATCTGGCACTGTCACTCCCTGGCCTGGGAACTTGTGCATGCCATGGCCACAGGCAAAAAAAAAAAAAAAAACAGTTAAAAAATAAATTCATGTGTGTGTGTGTGTATATATATAGTCAATTAACTTATGATAAAGGAGCCAACAACATTCAACAGGGAAAGACTGGTCTCTTTAGTAAGTGATGCTGGGAACGCGGGACAGCCGCGTGCAAAAAGTGCAGCCAGACCACTCCACCACCACACTCCAACTCAAGGGGGGTGAAAGACGGGAGATACAGGAAACCCTAAAACCCCCAGAAGAAAATAACAGGGTAACTCCTTGACATCCGTCACGGGGTGATTTTCTGAACTGACACCAAAGGCAAGAAGAAACCAACGGGACCACCGCGGCACAGCAAAGGAAAGCACCCCCAAACTGAAGGGCGGCCCACCGAACGGGAGACGTTATTGACCAGTCGTGTACCTGATGCGGGGTTAACATCCAACACATGTGAAGAGCTCACAGGGCCCAACAGCAAAACACAAAGCATCTAATTTTAAAAACGAGCAGAGTATCTGAAGATACACTCTTCCAAAGAAGGCAGACAGATGAAAAGATGCTCAACATCCCTAATCGTCAAGGAAATGCAAATCAAAACCGCCATCAGCTACCACGGCACACCCGTCAGAAGGGCCATCAGAAGGTAGCAACATGCTGGTGAGAACGTGGAGAAAAGGGAGCCCCACGCTCCGCTGGTGGGCAGCTAAACCAGTATAACAAACCACTATGGAAAACAGTATGGAGAGTCCTCAAAAAGTTAAGAGGAGTTCCCGTTGGCGCTCGGAGGAAGCGAGCCTAACTAGCATCCACGAGGACTCGGGTTGAATTCCTGGCCTTGCTCAGTGGGTTAAGGATGCGGTGTTGCCATGAGCTGCAGCGTAGGTCACAGACCAGACTCAGATCCCGGCTTGCTTTGGCTGGGATGCAGGTCGGCAGCATACTCCAATTGGACCCCTAGCCTGGGAACTTCCATACGCCACAGGTTACGCCCTAAAAGACAAAAGAAAAAAAAGCAGATTCTAAAAGTTCTCATCAGAAAACAAACTTGGAATCACACGTGGTGATGGGTGTTAACTAGACACATTATGGTCATCTCACCACATGCACAAATACATCAATTACATTGTACACCTGCAACCACTACCATGTCTTATGGCAATTAGACCTCAACATTTTTTTACAAAAAATAAGTACATATTTATTGAGTAAATAAATGCCTCCATGGTTACGGAACTTCATAAACTAAGCTGAAAACTTCTCCCTCCTCACACGAGCCTCCTGCGACCAGG
The DNA here is from genome assembly GCF_016906955.1 of Phacochoerus africanus. NCBI lineage: Eukaryota > Metazoa > Chordata > Mammalia > Artiodactyla > Suidae > Phacochoerus > Phacochoerus africanus. Next base: position 280,560 of record NC_062551.1, read on the forward strand.
CGTGAGGACGCCCGTCCAGCTCTGCTTCCCCAGGTGTCCTGCCTGCGAGTGCAGGCGATGCCACCTGCCCCCCGGGAGGATTAAATGCGCGCAGCAAAAGCCCTTCTCCAGGGGCAAAAGTACCACACGCAGGCCAAGTACATTTTAACGCCCGTACCACCTGCCAGGCAGGGAACCCGGCACTCTTAGTTCTGCTTCGATGAAGAGGAAGCTGAGGCCCCTACAGATGAAGCAATTTTCTCAAGGCTGCAGAGCACGGGGCAAACCAGGACTGAAACTCGGACCTGCCCGACGGCTCCTTCGAGCACTAATTACTCAGCGCGCCCAGAGTCGGCGCCGAGGGTCAGCTGTCTTGCGAAACTTCTCCCCGCGGAGGCTACCGCGTCCGCCGGGGAGGCCGCCCCCACGCCTCGGCAGGGGGGGCCCCGCCAGCTCTCTGAGGAGCGGGGACACCCTGGGCCGGGGGGGCGGCCGCTGAGGCCCCACCGCCCCTCAAGCCCGGCAGGCAGGACCCACCTGCCTCGTCGGCGCCGTCCTCGCCCGCGTCCGCGCAGGCCCGCGCGGGGCCCCAGCTCAGCCGCGCCGCCACCAAAGCCGCCGCCTCGGCCACGGTCGGCCCGCTGCGGGCGGGGCGGCCCCGGGCCCGGCCACCGCCATAGCTGCTGCCGCCGGTGCTCCCGCGCTGCCCGGACGACGCGGGCGACAGGAAGCGGCCGAGCCGGTCCCGTTTCATGGCTGCTGGGGCCCGGCCCCGGCGCTCGGGCCCGCTCGCTCAGCCGGCCTGTTTGCGAGGCAGGGCTCGGGGTAGCTCGGCCCGGAGCCTCCCGTCCGCCCCGCTGGACGGTGCTCGCCTGTTTCCGTTCCCCAGCGCCCGGCTCCCTGGAAGGGGCGGGGCGGGGCGACGCGGGAGGGGCGGGGGGAGGACAGCGGGGCCGGGCCGAGTGCGGCGGCCAAGGGGCGGGGCCTGCGCGGCGAGCCCGTCTCCGCCGGCCGGGGGCACTCAGACGCCCTCGGCGACGGCGCAAAGCTCTCTGAGAGCTCCGCCGCCCGCGCCTCCTCCCCTTCGGCCCCAGGAGCCGACCTCGCAACGCGCCGCGGGCGGGGCCGCCGGAAGTGCGCCCGCGCCGGTGCCGCTTCTTCCGGCGGTCCGGGGCTCGGGCGGAGCCTGCGCCCGCGCGTCCAGCGTTCCGGGCCCCGGGCCCCCGGCCCCGCCCCTCGGCCGCGGCCGCAGCCGCCGCCTCTCCCGCCGGCGCCATGGCCGCTGCGGCCGGGGACGGCGCGGTGAAGCCCCTGCAGTGCGCCATGAAGCTGGCCAACGGGGCCATCGAGCTGGACACCGGCAACCGGCCCCGGGTGAGGCGGGTGGGGCGGGGTGGGGGCGGTCGCCGACCCGCGCCGGCCCGGTGGGCGTGGGCGGGGCGGGGCCGCGGGGTGGGCGCCCCCAGGCCCCTTCCGGCGGCTCAGGGTTGCTGGCTCGGCTTCGGCCGTGACCTTGGACAGCTCCCGCCGGCTCCGGGCCTGTTTTCCCGGCAGCTGGGCGAGGGGGGAATTGGAGCTGAAGCGTTTTCATTTGTGAAGGGGACCCAGGAGGGTTGGTGAGGCAGCCCCCGCCAGAGTGTATCTGGCAGGCAGTCTCGTATATGCGTTTGTTGGGGGCGGACCTTGCAGATCAGTCAGGTTCCCAAAGGGGACGGAATCCAAAAGAGGTTAACTGCGGCGTTGCAGTCGCCTTCAGGGCTTGTTTGAAAGAAAATGCCAGCGGGGGAGGGGTGTGGCTGGTCCCCAAGAACAGGTGTTAATCCGAAAGGCGGCGACCGCATGGGCCAGCCAGCCAGCCGAGCCACAGCAGGCGTCCCAAGGAGGGAAGGAGGCCGCGGGTGCCTGGGAGAGGCATCCTGGTCTTCCATCCGCTGCTGTCCCTAAGTTGGGATGCTAGGGCATCAAGTGCCCCCGCAAGTCAGAAATCCTTCCAGCAATCCCTGTTACCCTGATATCTAAGGTGCAGACCTAAAGGTGGGTAATTTAAGAACTGGGATGCAACAAAACAAAACAAAGCACCCTGCTCTGGCTCTACATGCGTGAGCTGTCAGGAAGCCCTGAACTTGAAAGTGCCAGACCCCTGGATGCCCAGGAAGTACTTATTCTGGAGCTCAGGAAAGGGATTTCCCAGAACCTAAGCCAGAAAATGATTGAGATTTGCAGTATCACTCCCTGATTCACCTCCCAGGAAATATTTTTGTTAAACCCACTGAATGAATGGCCCCTGAACTGCACAGGAAAAAAACTTGTGGCACAGAGTGAAAAATGCAGCAGCTGCCAAGACTGCCTTCTCTGGCCACTGAATGAGAGCCTGAGTTCCTTCCTGTGTGGGAGATGACGGGAGTGATGCCAGCGTCACCTCCCGAGAAGAGGGGACTCTGTGCCTCAGGGTGAGCAGTTACCAGCCAGCCACAAGGGCACCGGGAAGGCACGATGGAATTCTTTGCTTCCACTGGCCTGACCCCTGCCACTTCCCTTCACCGGGCACAGGAGGCATATACCGAATACCTGAGGAGCGTCCACTATATTGCCCAGGTGCTGCTGGAAGAAGTGGAGGCCACCAGAGGTACAGTGCCCACCTTGCAGCTCCTCCTGGGCCAGGGGCACCGTGGACGGCTTAGCCTTTGATGGGCCCCAGGGTCTGTGGCTCACCACGGGGTGTCCTGTGTCCTACCTGCCTGGTCACTGGCCGAGGCTGGGTGGCTGAGCGCTCAGGAAGCCTGAGTGTGACTAAGAGGATGGAGATGGGCCGGGGTGGAAGCAAGACTGGATGCGGAACCCCAGTCCAGAAGGGAGTGAGCTGCACAGAGGCTGGGGTGGGGCAGCGTCTGAGCAGAGGCCCTGGGGTGGGGGCTGCCAGGCTGGAGAGGGGAAGGTGCAGCTGGGGCAAGCAGCGCCTTGCGTGGCCCTGGGGTTGTTCTGGCGTGAGGGAGGCTCATGGAGGCTTTGTGGGGCAAGGCCAGCCTGGCAGCAGAGTCCCCAGGAAGCTCCCACCATGAGGACAGCAGTGGTGGGTCTGTCTGGACGTGGAAGCAGGGAAGGGCTTGGGGAATGTTCTTTCGAGATGGGCATCATCACACTTCCTCAGGGCAGGGGGCTGCTGGGGGCGGGCGGGGGCCGGCGTGCCCAGCTTCTGCTCCAGGCACCCAGCAGCCCCGGCAGGGGTGGGAGTCTCTGAGTGGGAGCTGCCCAGGAGGACTGGGAAGATGACGGCAGGGTGGGGGAGCCCCAAGGAGGGGTCCTGAGAAGGGCGTGCCGGGGGTGGGTGAGGGCAGTTTCAGCACGACCCAAGTGGCTGCAAGAGGGGCTGGCTGTGCAGGGGGTGGGAGGTGGGCCAGGCGCTGGGGCTGGTGGGTCCAGGGCAGAGTGTCTGGCAGCAGCTCCTACAGTGTGAGTCTCCAGCGCCCGGAGGAGGGAGTGCAGAACAGGAGCCCCCTGTGCACCAGGGTGGGCTTGCACATAGTCAGGGGCGGGAGATGGGTGATGAAAGCGCCTCTGAAATAGCCATGCTGACGGCGGGCTCCGTGGAGGAGGGGCTGTAAGTACAAGTGAAGCCATCGGTGAGGAGTTAGATAGAGAAGAGGCTCTGATGGTCCAGGCGAGGGGACAGGACAGCCACACACGGGGCCAGGAGGTAAACCCATGCCACAGATGGGACGGGGGAGGCGGGGACTCACCCTGGGGCCAGAAGTTAGGAGGAGGTGGGCTTGCCTTGGTTTTATCTCAGCAAGAATATGGCTATGGACAGAGGCAATGGTGACCCCCCTTCTTGTGTCTTGCTCCCCAGAAGCTGGGGACCCTGTGCCCCCAGACACATCGAAGATGCTGAAGCTGGCTGAGCAGTGTCTGGAGAGGGCCCAGTCGACAGCTGCCAAACTTGGTGGGTGTCCAGCAGAGAGCTTTCCCAGGGCACCCCCCAACTCTGCATCTCCACTGGGGAACGTGGGGCCCCATGTGCAGGCCCTTGGCTGTGTATGTCTTACAGGGAAAACACGCCTGAAGCCCTCCATGCCTGCGGCCGCCCCTGTCCCCTCACCTACCAGCCGACACCGCCGGGTGTACTCAGACGAGGGGGGGAAGCTGTCTCCATTTTTGCCTCCTGAAATCTTCCAGAAGCTTCAGGTGGTAGAGTCGCAAAGCTCTAAGAAGTAAGATGGGGAGTTCTTTGGTGGCTTAGCAGGTTAAGGGTCTAGCCCTGCCACTGCTGTGATGCAGGTTTGATCCCTGATGGGTCCCAGGACGGAGGTGACCCAGTGCCCTGCAGAAACAAGCGCAGGTGGTCTCGCGAGAAGAGCACCTTCAACCTTCCTCAGACGAGCGGTACACGGTCCCAGGGAACCGACAGCGAATCCCGAGACTGTGCAGGAGCAGTGGCAGGATCAGACCTGCCAAGTCTTCAGACAGACCTAGTTGACACAGGTCATGAAACAGTTGTGCTCCCTACAATTAGAGAAACAAAAAGCAGGTTTGAAAATCCTTGCAGGCGGAGTGCTTGCTGTTAAGAACCCAACTCAGTATCTATGAGGATGTGGGTTAGATCCCTGGCCTCACTCAGTGGGTTAAGGATCTGGCGTTGCCATAAGCCACAGCACAGGTCACAGATGCCGCTTGGATCTGGTGTGGCTGTGGCACAGACCACAGCTGCAGCTCCAATTCGGTCCCTACCCGGGAACTTCTATATGCAGCCATAAAAAGAAAAAGAAAAAAAAAAGAGGAAGAATATACTTGCAGGGAACGAGAAATTACACAATCTGGGAGTTCCTGTCATGGCTCAGCAGTAACAAATCCAACCAGTATCCGTGAGGACTCAGGTTCGAGTACTGGCCTCATGTAGTGGGTTAAGTATCTGGCGTTGCCGTGAGCGGTGGGGTAGGTCGCAGACGCAGCTTGGATCCCATGTTGCTGTGGCTGTGGTATAGGCCGGAAGCTGCAGCTCTGATTCACACCCTAGCCTGGGAATTTCCACATGCCGCGGGTGTGGCCCCAAAAAGAAAAAAAAGAAAGAAAGAACAGGAAAGGAAAAAAAGAAATTATAAAACCTGTCTTGATTTATAATAGGGGTCAAATAAAGAACCAAATAAATATGAAATAAAAATACTAGCTATTTTTAAAAACTAAATCAGAAACAATAACACATTATGTTCTCCTATGAAAATGCACACACAGACACAAAGAGGACTGGACAAGTTTATAACAAAAGGGTGTTCTTTTATGGGGCAGCGAGTTAAACATTTGGCATTGTCACTGCTGTGGCTTGGACTGTTGCTATGGTGTGGGTTTGATCCCTGGCCTGGGAGCTTCCGCATGCCACAGGTGTGGGGGCCGGGGGTCGGGGTAGGGGTTGTAACAGCAGACCAGACACAGCTGAAGAGAGAATTGGATATTAAAAGGTAGCTGGAATGGCTCACCAAAAAAAAAGAAAGAAAGAAAGAAAATTTGAAAAGGATACAGAAGGTCTAATGGTTATTGGAATTCCAAAAAAGAAAAGAAAAAAAAATGCAGGAAGACCATTATTTCAGGTGATGAAGGCAATTTTCTAGAACTGATGAAAGACACTGAGACACAGATACCAGAATCCCAGCAGGTGTAGCAAGAGGATGGGCCTTGGGCCGATGCCATACCTCGTCTCTGCACATGCGGCTCTGGGTCAGGACGCGGCACCAGACTTCCTCCCCAGGACAGCCCTGTGTCCCCACAACACACTTTCTCCCACCTGCGAAGGCAGGAAGATGCGCTGTTTTGATGTTGGGGGCTGTCGTGGAGGTGGGACCTCCCCTTCATGGGCTACAAACTAACCTAGCTGTTTGGCCATCATGGTGCTGCCGAAGAGTTTCATGCTGTTACCAAACACGTGTCACTCATTTACCCCTAAAGGTCTGGGTTCAGGTCCTCTTGAAAATGAAGTCCAGGAGGTGTTCCCGTCGTGGCACAGTGGAAATGAATCCGACTAGGAACCATGAGGTTGCAGGTTTGATCCCTGGCCTCACTCAGCGGGTTAAGGATCCGGCATTGCCAAGAGCTGTGGTGTAGGTCGCAGCTGTGGCTCCAGATTTTCTCCCTAGCCTGGGAACCTCCATATGCCACAGGTGTGGCCCTAAAAAGTCAAAAAAAAAAAAAATTTCCAGCCCATAGTCTCCTGTCCACCACAGACCTCCTCCCTCCTTTAAGTTCCTGCCCCCATCACCACCTCCTCACCTTCTGGTCTCAGGGCAGGCTCAGGAAGGGTCCTCGGGTGACCAGAGCATTCCTGGGCTTCCTGGAGCCTGGACAGCAGCTTGTCACCATTCCAGGGAGATGACACCCCTGGAGGAGGCCTCCCTGCAGAATCAGAAGCTGAAGGCTGCCTATGAGGCCCGGATGGCCCGTCTGGACCCCAGCCAGGCCATGCAGAAGACATCCCTGGTGAGCAAGGCCAGGGTCTGGGTGGGTGGTGGCAGTGGGGGGAGCAGGCCTTAATCGCTCCTTCCCCTTCCAGACCCTGTCTCTGCAGCGGCAGGTGATGGAGAACTTGGTGATCGCTAAAGCCCGGGAGGAGACCGTATCCTTTCCGTCCATTCCTGCTGTCCAGAGGCAGAAATTCCATGTGGCCTTCGGCTGAGGGAGGAGGAGGCCAGGCAGCGAAGGTGCCCTGGTCCAGGTCTGGGAACAGACTTCTTGCAGGTTCCGAGAAGCACGTGGTCAGGGACGGTTCCTGCCCAGCACTGCCTCCTTCCACCTGCCGGCCTCGGCACAGACCACCCTGCTCCTCCTGGCACCACGGACCCCTCCACTCCTCAGGTCCACTAGGACTTGCCCTCCCGCCCTGAGTGGGCCGGTCCTCCGGCCCTAGCCCTCCTCCCGCCCACCCGCTGGACCCGGAGTCCAGCTGGGCAGTGGGACGCCCCCGGGGTCAGTGCACGCCGCCGCCTCAGAAAAGGCCTTGACCCTGCGACTCCAGCTGCAGAGGAAGATGGAGGAGCGCCGGCTGCGACTCCAGGAGGCCGCCAACAGGTGCGTCTGCTCCCGGGGCCTCTGGGGGGACTCCCGCGCTGAGGCCCTCAGACCTGTCCTTCCCCGCAGGAGGTTCTGCAGTCAAGTGGCCCTGACCCCCGAGGAGCGGGAGCAGCGCGCCCTCTACGCCGCCATCCTGGAGTACGAGCAAGATCACGTGAGTCCGCGGGCAGGCGCGGGGGCGGGGCTCCCCGGGCCCCGCCCCGCGAGGGAGGCGGGGCTTCCCGCGTGCCCGCCCCCACGGTCTCCTCCGTTCAGGACTGGCCGAAGCACTGGAGGACCAAGCTCAAGAAGAGCCCGGGGGACCTGTCCCTGGTGACCAGCCTGGTCTCCCACCTGCTCAGGTACTAGAGCCTGCAGCCCCTCCCTGATGGCCGGCTGAAGGAAAGATTGCAGAGGAGTGGGGGGGCTTGGGGTGCCTGCGGGGGCCGCAGGCCGCTCTGGCTCTCTGCGCGGCCCGCCCGCTACCTCGGGGCCCCTTTGCGCTGACGGCCTCTCACGGGCCTTCTGACTTCTCAGAAACAGGGTTTATTTCCAGCATTCGCCGGCGAGGAAATAGTCCCAGTCACTCCTCGGGCATCCCTCTTGGCAGGGCCACGTTGGGGGGCGGGGGGCGTGAGGGCCTCGCCAGCCCCCGGCCCTGACTCTGCTGCCTGGCGGGGGCTGCCCTGGCCCGCTGCCTCTTCCCCCGCTCGCAGCGTTCCTGATCACCCCATCTCACAGCTCCTCAAGAAGCTCCAGTGTGCGGTGTACCGGGCGCTGTACCCCATCGTGAGCAGGGGCGCCGGGGCCACTGCCTCTGCCCCGGGCTGCTGTTCCCTGCCCCCCGACGCCGACGGGCTGCTGGCACCCGGAAGCCGGCGGCTCCGGCCCTCACAGAGCCTCTACTGCATGCCCTCCCCCGCTGAGCCCAGCCCCGTCCCCCCACCCCCAGAGGGCCCCTCTGACAGCGCCCCCCACAGAGGGGTGGACAGCAGCCCTGCCGGGCCCCCCTCCCCGCTGGCAGATACCTCACCCCACCTGCCAGGCAAGGACAGCTCCTTTGAGGACCTGGAACAGTTCTTGGCTACTTCTGAGAGGAGGGGCCTGGGCCCTGGGGGGCGGCCTGAGCCGCAGACCCCGGGGGGGAGGAAGGAGCCGCTGCTGGAGCAGCTGAAGGGCGTCGTGCAGGACATACACGACGCCATCGGTGAGGTCCGCAGCACAGGCCACGTGGGCAGTGTGGGAGCTGCGGCCCGGGAAAGCTGGTCCCAGGCCGGAGTGGGCCGAGGCAGAGACCAGCCCGGTCCCTCTCAGTCTTCTGTTGGGGAAGGGTCTGCCGTCAGAGCCTCTGGCCACCAGGTGGTCCTCGCTGACTCGGGTCAGACCCGAGTCATTGCAAAGAGCAAGTGCAGCAGAGTGGCAAGAGGCTCCTGTTTCCTGCCTGGAGGACAGCGGGTTCCCTCGGGGCCCGGGGGAGGGGACCTTACATCCATCCCGAGGAGGAAGGCCAGCAGGGTTCCTGAGGATGAGGCGTGAGGCCCAGCAGCCAGGGGCCTGCGCTCGACAAGCTCTGGGCGAGTCCCCCCGCCCCCCGGGGGTGGGGAAGGGGCCCTTTAGCTCCTGGACATCAGATTTCCCATCCTCACCTGTACTTCTCAACTTCCTCTGGGTTCCCACAGTTCGGGGTCAAGACCCTTTTCAGAAAGAAGCTGTCTTCCGCCTTCCCTCCCAGGCTTGTCTCCTCGGCCCCTTGGAGGGGTGGGGTGCGACCCTGTGACCCCCAGGGATCCGGGCCCAGACTTCCCATCCCGATCTAGGGTTTGAAGGGGAGGGGAGGCACAGCCAGACTGTGGCTGCCCAGAGACTGGCTGGGGTGGGGGGGCAGGGGCAGGGGCAGGTTGGGGGAAGGCCCTGCCTGGGCCTCCCAGGCTGGCGGTGGGGGGTGGCCTCTAGTGGCTGCCAGCCGTCCCCACAGTGTGGCTGTGCCGGCTCTCCTCGGCAGACAGGCTGCTCTCACTGACGCTCCTGGCTTTCGAAGGCCTGAACACAGCTGCCTCCAAGGACCGCTGCCTGGCCTGCATTGAGGAGTCCTTCTTCTCGCCCCTGTGGCCTCTGCTGCTGGCCGTCTACAGGTGCGGCACCGCCCCAGGGCCCACAGCCAGCCTGCATCCCACCCTGAGGTTCTTCCGTGCTTCCCGCTGCTGCTCAGAGTGCAGGGCCGGCCAGCTTTCCCCAGCCCTGCCTCCGTCCCCTCCCAGGCAGGGTCCCCGAGCAGCTGAGCCTGGCCTCTGTCTGTTGCAGGAGTGCCCACCGCCTCCGGGAGGCTGCCCTGAGCAGGAGCATGGAGCTGTACAGGAACGCAGCGCCTGCAGCCATCGGTGTCCCCACCAAGCTCCTCCCGCGGGACCCAGAGGCCGTGGGAGCGGGCCCCTACCCATACTGGGCCGCAGCCCAGGAGCTGGGGCTGCTGGTTCTGGAGACCTGCCCCCAGAAGAAGCTGGAGTGCATCGGTGAGGGAGCCGCTTGAGAGGAAGGAAGGGGAACGTGGGCGGATGGGACAGGGTCCCCCCTGGAGGGTGACCTTCCCCTGTGAGCTGTAGACCCTCCTATCAAGTAGGGGTGTGAGCAGCACCCGCAGGAGGGGTCCCCCTGGCTCTGCCCAGCTCCGCGCTGATGGGCAGGGCCAGTGCCTGGGGCGTTCTGGGGCGGGGTCCTGACCGCTCCCCCGCAGCCTCGCTTCTGTGCCACAGTGCGGGCCCTGCGGGTCGTCTGCGCCTGTGCGGAGGACAACTGCCGGGCCCAGGAGGCTGCACCCCAGCCCGGCACAGCCGCCATGTGAGTCCCCGGGCCCGGCCTGTGGGGGACGCTGGGCACATGGGGGCCGCCTTCAGCGGGTGCAGCCCTGCTCCGCCAGAAGCACACGGTCCATTTCAACCCCGGACCCAGGGCTCCAGCCCCGCGGACAGCATGTTCCTGCCCCCCCGCCCATCAGGGAGATTTCGGATCCTCACCCCAGAAGCATGTGCCCCCCTCAGGTGCACACCTAGGGAAGCCCCACAGACCCGGGGAAGACCTGTTCCAGCCCCGAGCCCCAGCCGCCGGGGAGCCGGAATCCCCCTACCCAGGCCCTGCCTGTGGCCAGCAGCCTCCTTCGCTGGCCATGGCACCCACCTGGGGCTGGCCCTCCTGCTACCCTGTGCCAGAGACCAGGGCTGCTCTGAAGGCACCTGTCCTGGCAGCCCGGTGGGCGGGCTGTGGTGCCTGCCTGTGCCCAGAGGCCTGCAGGCGAGAGTCAGCTGAGCATGAGGTCAGCAGGGAGCCCCCACCCCCAGGGCCCGTGTGCTGGGCCTTGGCTGCAGGCTCGGTTGGGCCGCGTGGCCCAGCCTGGCCCTCCCCTGCCGTCTTCCCCATCCAGCCTCTGAGAATGTTGCTGCAGGCCCCCCGAAGGCTGGCTGGCGGGAGGGGCAGGGGAGGACGGCCGGCAGCCCAGGTCTGCTCCAGGGACCGAGCTGGGGGATGGGGTAGCCCCACTGTTCCCTGGAGCCCCGAGCCAGCCGTGCCTCCCCGACAGCGGGGCCGATGACCTGCTGCCCATCCTGTCCTTCGTGGCGCTGAGAAGCGGCCTCCCCCAGCTGGTGTCGGAGTGCGCAGCCCTGGAGGAGTTCATCCACGAGAGGTGGGTCCACGCGGCCTGCAGCCCCCTGCCCTGCCCCCTCCCCAGCTGCCCCCCCCGGGGGGGGGGGACCCCAGTGTCTGGGTTTCCAGATGCAGGGTCTCCTTGTGACAGCCCCACCTGCACGCAGGTACCTGATCGGCGAGGAGGGCTACTGCCTGACGTCGCTGCAGAGCGCCCTGAGCTACTTGGAGCTGCTGCCCCGGGGGGCCCTGAGCAAGTAGAGGACGGGGTGGGGGCCGCTGCTGTGGGCTTCTTGCCCCGCCCCAGAGCTCAAGGAGGCCCCTCCACTTCTGACGGGACGGAGCTGAGCGGTCAGCGCCAGGAGCCAGGCCCTTCTCTTTACTGCCCCAACCCGGGAGAGGCCCCGGGCAGGGAGACGGGACTCCCTTGGGACCTGCACGCTCGCCCGGCTCAGCGCAAGGACACAGGAGGCCTGTCTTGTCTGAGTCAAGAAGGGAGCCCGTCACCACCTCCGAGGCCCGGGACCCAAGGGGGTGGAGACTGCGGTTTGTTTATTTATTGGCCACTGACTACTCTGCTCCGTCCTAGAGGCCTGCCTGTGCCCAGGGCGCCTGCCAGGCCTGGGGGCTCTGAGCCACACTCCCACCCTTGGTGGTGGGCACCAGACCTCCTGAGACCCCTGGCCATTCCCCACGGTGACTCACCCCTTGTGGGGTCAGCGCCTGCCTGTAGCCCATGGCCCGCCCACTGACTGTCCCGGGCGGCCGCCAATCCAGCGGCAAATAAAGAAGTCACTCACCAGCTCGGCTCGTCTGCTCCCCTTCCTCTTGGCTGGGCAGAAGCCTGGGGTCCATCACCAGGGAGCCTGAGCCCTCAGCCCTCTGCCCAGGATGGGGTCCCTGGAGCTGTACCCCTGACAGGACACCCTCTGTGGGGCCTGGCAGACAGGCAGGACCTGAGCCCAGAGCACTCATCCCAGAAAGCTCGGGGCTCAGCTTTGGGCGCAGGTGGGGACCACACACACGCTGCCCCTGGAAAGCAGCAAGCAGGCGGCCCGGCCCCAGCCGTGGAAGGTGGGCCCCTGAGGGAGCCGGGCCGCTCAGCCACGGCACCAGAACGGGTCATGGGAGCAGCGGGTGGGCCCTGCCAGCGAAGTGCATGTGCAGCAGCTGGAGGCCACTGTGTGTTCTCTGCTGTGGTTCCCAGCCCTTGGCACTTGGCCTTCTCCCGGCCACACCTTGTGGTGGCAGAGCTGGCTTTGAGCCCAGCATGTTGACGCCAGGGGCCAGTGGGTAAGAGGGGACGGGACTTCAAGGACAGACCCTGGGCCCAGTGGGCTGGGACGGGCCAGCCGACTTCCTGGGGCAGCTGCCTCTCAGGAGCCTTTGTGGCCTGCCGAACAGAACCCCAGGCAGGCACCCACCACTTCCCCTGCCCTGACCTCAAAGCTCTTGGTCCCTGAATCCTTGGCTCCCACCCCTGCCCTCTCCAGAGGGAGCCCCAGCCCTGGAGACACATCCCAGCCAGCCCCGCAGCCTCGGGAGGGGCGATGCCTCTGCCCTCAGCCTTGGTGCTGACGTCTCGAGGATGGGGTCTTAGAGCCTCCCTTTCTCAGCGCAGGGATGGAGGTGTGTCTGGGGCTAAGCCTGACCTTTCGCGTACCTGCTGGCTCTGGGCCTGGGCGGAGATCTCGCGGCTCTCACACACCCTGCTGGAGACACAGGTCACACAGCCCTGTGCTCAGGCTGCTGCTTTGCTGTGTGACTCTCGGCCAGCCCTTTAGCCTCTCCCAGCCGATGGCCCCTCCGGAAAACAGGGATGAACCGTCCGTCCTCACACTGGAAATCCTGTGATAAACAAGGAAAAGGCAGGAGCCCCAGGTAGAAAAACAGCAAAGGTTATGAAAAGCCTTCTTCAGAAGAGCGGGTACAAAGCTCATCAGTCTAAGCGCCGTTTAAAGTCAGTTTAAAAATCAAGAGGGAGGTCCCGTCGTGGCTCAGTGGTTAACAAATCCGACCAGGAGCCATGAGGTTGTAGGTTCAATCCCTGCCTTACTCAGTGGGTTAAGGATCCGGCGTTGCTGTGAGCCGTGGTGTAGGTCGCACACGCGACTCAGATCCTACGTTGCTGTGGCTGTGGTATAGGCCGGTGGCTACAGCTCCTATTAGACCCCTAGCCTGAGAACCTCCATATGCCGCGGGAATCGGCCCTAGAAAAGGCAAAAGGACAAAAAGTAAATAAATAAATTAAATAAAAATAAAAAATCAAGAGGAATTCCCGTTGTGGCACAGCAGAAACGCATCCGACTAGGAGCCATGAGGTTGCAGGTTCGATCTCTGGCCTCGCTCAGTGGGTTAAGGATCTGGTGTTGCTGTGGCTGTGGTGGAGGCCGGCAGCTGTAGCTCTGATTCGACCCCTAGCCTGGGAACCTCCATATGCCACGGGTGCGGCCCTAAGAAGACAAAAGACAAAAATAAATAAATAAAATAATCAAGAAATGCAGGAGTTCCCATTGTGCAGTGGAAACACGTCTGACTAGGAACCATGAGGACACAGGTTCGATCCCTGGCCTCACTCAGTGGGTTAAGGATCCGGCGTTGCCGTGAGCTGTGGTGCAGGTCGCAGACGAGGCTCAGATCGCACGTGGCTGTGGTTCTGGCGTAGGCTGGCAGCTATAGCTCCGATTTGACCCCTAGCCTGGGACCCTCCATATGCCATGGGTGTGGCCCTCAAAAGCAAACAAGAAAAAAAAGATCAAGAAATGCAAATTAAGACAGCACGAGACTGAACGTCCTGTGCTTTGAACTGGGAAGAGGGAGGAAACTGGACCGTGTGGAGCAGGGCAGTGCAGCAGCCGGAGCCTCGCACGCAGCGCAGCAGTATCCCCTGACCCGCCCGACCCAGCAGCTCTGCTCCCAAGATCACAGAGTACCTGCACACAGCTGGAGTTGAGGCAAGTGGCACCCACCCCCCCACTGCCAAGGGACAAACCAGACCACTCCCCGGCTTAAACACCTAGCAGCCGTCTACTGCGCTCATGAGACTTCCGCTTCTGCAGGGTTCAGTGGGGCCCTCATGCCTCTGGCCCAGCCCAGCATCCGCTAGCTTAGCTGCCCGGGTGGGGCGACCCGATGTCGAGGGGTTGGGGTCGCCTGGACAATCAGCAAGGACCTTGGGGCTGGCAGAACACGGCGGAGGCCCACACCAGCTTCCTGTAACCAGCTGCTGCAGCAAGAAAAGACCACTCACTGCGGAGCTTAGACATGCGCTCTCAGGTTCTGAGGTCTGAAATCAAGGTGTCAGTACGGCTGTGCCGGGCAGCCCCGGGCCAAGGACGGGGCCCTTCCCTGCCTCTTCCAGCTTCCCAGTCCCCGCAGTCTCTGGCTTCTTCGCCGTCTGGGGGCTACATTCCAAGAGTAGACATCTCAGGACAATGCACTTTTATGACTCGACCTGGGAAGCCACACAATGTCACTTTCCTTCTGTGGGTGGAGGACAGTGCAAAGACCTGCCCCAGGGCAAGGGTCACCCTGAGGCAGAGCTGTGCTCCCTGGAGGAGCACACGGGTTAGGTGCAAACACCTGGAGCCACACGCGGCAAGACACGACAGTGAGTGCAAAGCCAAGAAGGAGAGCGGAGTACAGAGCAGAGCACCGCGTGGACCTGGAGGCAGACACACAGCCCTTCACACTGATAAGAACAGTGGGGCGAGTTCCACATGGCACGAGCGCCTCTGTTGGCAGAGGGCGCTACGGCCGCGGCCAAAGGCACTTCCGCTCATGGCAGAGGCCCTGCATCTGCCCGAGACCAGGCCCGAGGAGCGTGGCCAGCTCAGCTGTTGTCCACACAAGCGCTGATGGCTGCAGCTGGAGGTGCGGGAAGATAAGCTGTCCCCTCAGGGTTGAGGTGGCCCCGGGGTGGGCCGTGGGTTGAGGAAACAGCAAGTGAAAGACTTCCACCTTGAGCGGCCTCAGCACAAGACGCAGAGACTCCCCGCTTAGTTACACACCTTTTCTACAAGTCCGCCCTTTGAGGTCGCTGCAGGCCAGCGGGCGATGCGCTACCCGGTGAAAACTGTTAAGGGACATCTTCCTGCAGTCGGAGCCCATCTCTACAAAGTGGCCTGGAGAGGTAAGGGCCCCGCAGATCAAGGAGCAGATCCCAGCCGGCCCGGGCAGGGACACCGAAAACAAGACCCTCCTTGCCCTGAGCAGGGACCTCCCTGATGGCTAAATCCTCCTCCACCCAAGAGGCCTTAAAGCTGAGCTGAGCAGAAGAAACGAAAACACGGACATTAACACGTCCCTTGGAAGCTGTGGCCCAGATTAGGCCTGGGAGATCCACAGCCCTGGTCAGCTTGGGCGACCGTGGGTGGGGTGCCTGGCAGTGGCTCTGACCTAGGGAGGAATGCGCCTTCACACCGCCTCAAAGACCCCCCTCCCCCCGTCCCCCGCCAAGATGCTCTCGGGGACCGGGGCTGTGCCGGCCCTAGGAAACCAGGAGCCGCACAAAGACTCCCAGGCCGCCCACCCACCCTGAGGTTACGGAGTCAAACGCGACCAAGACGCAGGTCCCGCGCCCACCTGCAGCGCCGGCCCCGCCCCAGCACAGGTTCCGCCCCTTGCTCATCTGGCCAGTCCCCGTTAGGCGAGGCGGAAGGCCCCGCCCCCACCGGGTAGCCCCGCCCCGCGCCCCGCCCCCTTCCTCCCGCCCGGCGGGAGCTTGAGAAGCCCCTACACTCGCGAGCACCTGCTTCCTCCGCGGCTTGGCGCGCCTTGGGGCCCAGCTCCTGAGGTCTGCGCCCGCGGAAGGAGAGAGCCCCGGTGGGAGCGCCCGGTGGGGACACGGGCGACGCGGGGCTGCCGCAGGTACAGGTGCACCCAGCCGGTGATCCCGGGCCCGCACCAGGCCCCTCCCCGTCCGCTTTGGCCGAAGGGGCGGTAGCCGAAGAGACCCCGCCCAAAACGTCACGGCCCAGGCCGATGGGCAGGGCCGTCCCCGGCGGAAGCGCGTTGCTGCTGGAGAGGCCCGAACTGAGCAGTCGGCACTGGGGGACCGCTGGGGACAGACAGGTAACACGATCGCCCGCGGGGCCCACAGCACGATCTGGTGGGTGAGAAGTGGTCTCTGCTAGGGAGGGGAGCCTCTCCTGGCACAGGTCTCCAGGGAAGGAGATGCTGCAGATACCAGGGACGCACAGCTGGCGGTGACACCGTCTCCAGGCTGGAGGGGGACCTGCGGATGCAGACGGGGGCTCTGGGGGCGCACAGCGGGGAGGGAGGGGCCTCTGGTTCTTGACAGCCTATTCCTGCCCGCCAGGATGGGCAGCAGCTCGCTGTCCGAGGACTACCGCCTGTGTCTGGAGCGTGAACTGCGGCGCGGCCGCGCGGGCGTGTGCGGGGACCCATCGCTGCGCGCCGTGCTCTGGCAGATCCTGGTGGAAGACTTCGACTTGCACGGGGCGCTGCAGGATGACGCGCTGGCTCTGCTCACCGATGGCCTGTGGGGCCGCGCCGACCTGGCCCCCGCTCTGCGCGGCCTTGCCCGCGCCTTCGAGCTGCTGGAGCTGGCCGCCGTGCACCTGTATCTGCTGCCCTGGAGAAAGGAGTTTACCACCATCAAGGTAGGGCGCCAGGCCTTGTGCGGGTCCCATGCCAAGGCTGCTGGGGGCTGGCCACTATCAGGAGGGCGGCTGCCGTCAGGGATGAGGGACTTCAGGGTGTCCGCAGAGGACTCCGTGCGCTGAGGGTCCTGGGCTTGCTGGAGCGTTTCTTGGCTGAGTCACTCCTAGGGCTGAGAGCATGGTGTGTGGAGATCACTGCCAGGGTACTTGCCTTCTGGGGGCCTCCTGCCCCTTAAAGCTTGCATCGCTGTCCTTCCCAAGGTGACCTTGTGGCCCCGGTTGGCACGGAAACCCTAGGACAGGCACATGGGAGGGACTTGAGGGTCCAGGTCACCTCAACCCCTCTGCGACATGGACGGAGCCCATTTGCAGAGAACATGGAAAGAGACCCTGCCCTCTGAGGCAGGCCGGGGCTGGGTGGAGGTGCCCTGCACGCCCTAGGGGTGCCCACTAAACAAGAACCTAGTTCACCCCTGGCCCTGGTGGAGGCTGAGCCCAGGGCCAGCATGGCCCCTCTAGGCGAGCTGCACACTGGCAGGAGGCAGCAGGCTGCCCTGTGCCTCTGAGCCAACTGGGAAGAGGAGGAAGTTAATGATGTCACTGGGCCCGTGGGCGCCTGCCTCCGCCTGTTGCCATGGCAGCAGCAGCAGCCTCTCTCTGGAAGGTGAGCTCTGGAGCCCACTGCTCCCCTGGGGGACCCCTGCTGGTCTGAGGTTCAGTCAAGACCAGAGGGCAGGATCCAGCCCCCAGGAGGCCAAGGGCAGAACCGGACAGACAGGCCTGCCTTGAGGTGCTCATGGGCTTCAGTGCCGGGCAGACCTCGATGGGGTCTGGTCCTGCCTCCTCCCGCCTGTGTGGTGTGGGGCGAGTTACCTAATCGTGCCGAATCCACTTCTTCCCCTGCGGAACGGACACAAGAGTGTGGGGCGAGGGCACAGCCCAGAGCACACCTGCACGGCGTGCCCCATCGGAGGTCTGTCATAAGCTGCAAGCTGAGGAGCAGGGGTCCCAGAGTCAAGAGCTGCAGACGACCTGCCATCACCATCCTAGGAACCCTCCGAGTTCCCTTGCAGCCCAGAGCTGCGACAACTCCAGGTCCCCTCGGTGTGGCGTCAACGGCTAGCCCTCTGTCCTGGTGTGGGAAGCGCTTAGAAACCGATGATCCCAGTTGAGAAGGTGTTTAGGAGGCTGCCTGGTCAGAGGAGCACGCAGCACGGATGTTTCTGTGTGTTTGCCCAACCAGAACTCAGCAGGTACAAAGGAAGCTGCTTAGAACGGCAAACCCCCACCGGTGAGGGGGTGGAGGGGACCCAGAGGGCAGGGTCTATGCCCCAGGTGAAGTCTAGTAGATCTTTTCAGAACTGAGATTCGCGGGCTTGCCTTAGCCCACGGGATCAGAGCGTCTGGGGGTGGACCTGGGCACCTGCCCACAAAGTTCCTCTGGAGGGAGCGTCAGTGCAGCACGGCCCGGGGCCGGCCTGACCACCTGGGGCCTGAGGCTGCCCAGGTCTGCAGGAAGACGGGCTGCTGCTGACCTGCCCCCTTCCTTGCAGACCTTTTCCGGGGGCTACGTGCACGTGCTGAGGGGCGCACTCTCGGAGGACCTCCTCATCCAGAGCTTCCGGAAGATGGGCTACGTGCGCAGGGACGCCCACCGCCTCATGGTGGCCGCCCCGCCCCCCGCCCGCCAGCTGGTGCAAGTGGCCCTGGGCTGCTTCGCCCTGCGCCTGGAGTGCGAGATCCTGGGCGAGGTGCTGGCGCAGCTGGGCACCAGCGTGCTTCCGGCCGAGGTGCTGCTGCAGGCACGGCGGGCCAGCGCCGACGTGGCCTCCTGCGTGGCCTGGCTGCAGCAGCGCCTGGCGCGGGAGGAAGAGCCGCCGCCCTTGCCCCCTCGGGGCTCCCCGGCCGTGTGCCGGGCCCGGCTGGACCTGTACCGGGACCTGCAGGAGGACGAGGGCTCGGACGAGGCCAGCCTGTACGGCGGGCCCTCGCCAGGCCCGGACTCGCCCGCCGCCTCGGAGCTGGCCTGCCGGCCTCTGTTCTGGGAGCAGAGCGCCCAACTGTGGGGGGCGGGGGGCGGGGCCTGGGGGCCGGCGGAGGCCAGCAGCCCGCCCTACGGGGCCTCGGAGGAGGAGCTGGAATCCGAGCCCGAGGCCTTCTCCTTCCTCTCGCTGCGCCGGGAGCTGCTGAGTCAGCCGGGGGACCTGGCTGCTCCCCAAGCTCCCTGCAGCCCCGAGCGGGCCAGCCCCCCGCGTGTGCATGGGCCAGTCCCTGAGCCCCCGGGCTACCAGGCCCACAGCTGCCTGGCCCCTGGTGCCCTGCCCACCCTCTGCTGTGACACCTGTCGCCAGCTGCACGCTGCCCACTGCCCCGCCCTGCCCGCCTGCCGCCCAGGCCACGTGCTGCACGTCCTGCGGGGGAACAGCCAGCGGCGCCTGTGGCTGCAGAGGGCACAGGTGGATGCCCTGCTCTACGAAGGCCCTGGGGCCCAGCCGTAGGCCCAGCCAGGCCCTGGGCCAAGGGCTTTCTGGAGACACACTTTCTGTGGTGCTCTTCTGGGCCTCGTCCCTCCTCAGGCCTGGGCCACTGGCCACCCTGCCCCATCTGCCCCCCGAGGAGTCCTGCGGGCAGGGGTGGGTCTGCCCTCCAGAGAAGACTCTCTGCTCAGGCCAGCCCACCCCATCCTGGGCACCAGACCCGCGCCAGGGTGAGCACGCCTGTCCTCAAAAGGACCCTCCCCTCCCCCTTCAGCCCTCTTCCCACCCCAGCACAGGCCCCAGCTCCTGCCGTGCTCCCCAGAGGTGTCCAGGTGGACACCCACAGAGGAGTGTCATGGCTCAGGTGACCTTGCGAGCCCCCGAGCTCTGCTGAGACCCCTCTAGGGGCTGCGCCAGGTACACAGCTAACCTGGCTGGGGAACCTGGCCCCCACGAGTATCACAGGCCCGTGCTGAAGGAAATGAGCACCAGCCTGAGACCAGCCCACGTGCCCCAGTCACAGTGGGTGGGAAGCTGGGCCTGCGCGTGGAGCGCGAAGCCAGAGTTCCAGAGTGAGGGCGGGGACGGGCTGGAGAGGCTGCCACCCCACGTCCAGTGGAACGTGGCGGCTTCTCCAGGGGCCCCCCTGCTGCCGCTTCCCGCTTCCCGTCGCTGGTTCTGGAGGGCAGGGTGGGAGATCTCAAAAGCACCCCCCCCCAGGCGTCTCCCCAGCTTCCTGAGCAGCAGGGGGAGGGGTTCCCAGAACCACCAGCTCCCAGGGCTGGGGGCCGAGGGTCTGCTGACCTGGGCCCTGGGGCAGGTGCCTTCCTTTGGTGCTGGCCCCTCCTCCCCCGTGACCCCGCCTAGTGTCGGTCCCACCTCCACGCGAATCAGAACCTTGAAGTACATTAAAGGACGCTGGATCCCACTGTGTCAGTCAGGAAAGCATTTATCTCTCTGGGGTCCAGCTAGCACCAAGCGTGCCCCTTCCCCCGGGGGCCTCATTGGGGAGTGGGGACATGGAGCAGCCCCCAGCCCAAGGCTCTCACCCTGGAGGTCAGAGCAGGCTGACTGTCCCTCCTGATGCCTCCTTCCCGGAGTGAGTCCTGCCAGCTCACCAGGGGTCACCTCAGCCTCTCCCTTCCTGGGCAGACCCTGGTGCTCAGGCAGGGAGAAGAGTGCCCACGTGGGGTCTGCTCATCCTAGGCCAGTGACACCCCCAAAGACGGGCTCAACGATTCCTCCTGGGAGGCGAGGGGCCGAGGGCGTGGCAACAGGCTGCAACCACCAGTTGGTGCCACACAGCCTGGCGGGCCAGCCTCAGCGTCCGCCCTGCAGGGTGCACCCGGCGTGTCCACAGCCTGCTGTTCCGGGCCAGCACTGGGCAGAGGCGCAGATGTAGGCAGTCAGCTGGAGCAGCCGGTCGGGCTCAGCCGAGGGCTGAGCTGGGCCCCGGGAGCCCCCGCCTGTCAGGGTTTGCAGCGCCGGCTCTGGCTCTCGGCACCCGAGGACGTGGGGGCAGGCTTGTTGCGATGGTGAGGGAAAGTGGGCATGAGCTCCGGCTCGCAGGCTGCGGGGAGGGAGCTGCTCAGCACGGGGTGGGGGAGGCTCCCCGGGGGCAAGGAAGTCCCTGGCCCTGAACCCCGCCTGCACTCACAGCGGGCCCCAGGGGCCCTACGCCCCCCTCTGCTCCCCTGCAACTGTGCGCGGGTTATGTGCCCCAACAGCCCAGCCCAGACAGCAGGGCCCCCCACCAGCTGGAGGCAGTGGGGTGACACTCACGCAGAGGCTTCTCCTTGAAGTAGGAGCTCTCCAGGCAGTCGCCGGCCGTCGCCCTGGAGAGAAGGCCTCGCTGTTCACGGGGCCGGGGCCTCGCCACGTGGGGTCCCTCACACCCGCCCGGAGCAGCAGCCCCTGGACCACCCGTCTCCATAGGCCAGAGTCGCGTGGCGAGGTGGCCTCTGGGGAACCTCCTCCGAAGAGGCTCTGTGGCCTGGGTGGGCAGAGGCGCGGCCTCCGCGCCGTGTCTGGGCGGGACCCTCCCGGGCGCGGCGTCCCCTGCCCCCGCCCGCCGGTCCCGGTCGGTCAGCACCTTTTCTTGGGGTCGTACATGAAGAGGAGGTTCAGCAGGCGCAGGCCGGCCTCCGAGAGCCACGGGAACTTGTGCTTGAGATTGTTGTACGGCTGCTTCCGCAGGCTGTACTGGCCGACCAGCGGCAGCTGGGAGAAGCCCTGTGGGCAGTGGCGGCGGCAGGCCATTGGCGGGGGGCGCGGGGCGGGGGGCAGGAGCGGGGAGGGCAGGGGCGGCGCTCACCGGCCAGATGTTCTCGCTGGGGGTCCCCAGCAGCTGCACGATCAGGTCCACCTGGTGGATCTCAGAAGTGCCAGGGAGGAGGGGCTTGTGGGCCAGCAGCTCGGCCAGGATGCAGCCCACTGCCCTGCAGAAGACAGCGGGCTCGTCTCAGGCGCCTCCCGGTGCCCATGACCCATCTGGTGTGCTGGGCTCACGAGGACAGGGGCAGAGCTGGGGGCAGGTCATGATGGGGTGAGCTTGGGACCACAGGTTCTCTGCCCGAGCCCCACAACCTGGTCCCAGCAGGCCCCTCTGGGCGACCCACGAGGGCAGGCCTGCAGTGCCAGGGACCCGTGGATGCCGAGGCCGGCTCACACGTCCTCTTGGGGTCCCAGGCGGAGGCCTGGGAGCTAAGAGCCTGGCAAGACTCCATCCCCACTGCTGCCCCTGCCGGCTCCCATGGGACCACCAGCTCCCACGGGACTGCCCCCCAGCCGCGAGGCCCTGAAAGTGGCCGCTGCCTCTCACCACATGTCGATGCTGGGCGTCTGCATGGTGCTTCCCAGCAGCAGTTCAGGGGCTCGGTACCTGCGAACAGAAGCCGCACCTTGGGTCTGGCAGTCTCTCTCCTCCAGCAGGGCCTCTGCAGGGCAGTGTGGCTCTGGGCCAGCCCACCTGCCAGCTACCAGCCTCACAATGCACATGGCAGCAGTGGCGGTCACTGGATGGAGTGCCAGCCTGTTCTATGTCAGGACCAGTGACACATGGCAGAAGGTGTCTGACCCCGTTGTGCTCAAACCTCAAGGGAGAAGCAACTACACAGAGGCCTAAACCGTCCTGTCGGCCTCGGTGAAGCCAC
Source organism: Phacochoerus africanus (assembly GCF_016906955.1). Classification (NCBI taxonomy): domain Eukaryota; kingdom Metazoa; phylum Chordata; class Mammalia; order Artiodactyla; family Suidae; genus Phacochoerus; species Phacochoerus africanus. The sequence continues at coordinate 302,460 of NC_062551.1, forward strand.
GCCTCCTTCCCACGCTGCTCACGAGCCAGGCTGGAGGCCTGGCCGGGGCAGGGCCTGGCCCCGGGACAGCCCTGACAGCCCTGCTGTGTTCCGGGGAGCAGTCCACCAAGGGTGACCAGTCCCTACAGCTTACAGTACGACCCCCAGCAGCACCCCGCCACCCGGCACCCCCGGTCCCACAGGACTCACCACAGGGTGACCACCTTGGGGGTCATGGGCTTCACTGGCGTGCCGTAGGCCCGGGCCAGGCCGAAATCCGCTGTGACAGAGAGACGGGAGGGACGGTGTCACCCAGCCAGGGCCGCCCATCACCGTCGGGAGCCACCGAGCAGCCAGCTTGTGGTCCTCAGGGTGCTTATGGGACCAGTCACCACCGCCTCGCGGGGGCGCTCGCAGAGACCCCGCCAGAGCCAGCACCTCACCCACCTGTCTTCACGCAGCCCTTGTCCGTCATGAGCAGGTTGGAGACCTTCAAATCCCTAAGACGTCAAGAGCCCCGCGGGACAGTTAGGTTGTCAGCCTCACTGTGACACCTGGGACGTGTCTCCTGCTTGAACTTTCTAAAAACCAGGCAGGGGCAGGCCGGGCGAGGCCATCTGGCAGCTGGGAACACCAGGGCTCTCAGTACCCAGCAGAGGGAACGGCAGAACCGGGCCGCTCCCCACCCAGGCCGCGCGAAGCCGCTCCTGTGGGGCCCTGCTCCAGGCCCGGAAAGGCTGTCTTCCTCCTCCCCCTCCAGTCTCTGCCCTCCCGGCCCCGCTTCCCAGGCTCCAGGAGGCTGTCCAGGCAGCCGCTCTCAGAACCCGACTATACTCACACCATTGGCCCTTGGGCCCTTCCCTCAGGAGCAGTTCCAGAACCTTTACTGCACTGGGTCAGGACTGACCGTCACCCTTCCCGCGTGTCAAACCACCACTCGTCTGGGGAAGATGCCTCCTGAGGCCCCGCCCCCAGCCAGGCCCTTGGGCCCCACCCACCTGTGGATGATGAAGTTCTGGTGCAGGTACTGGAGGCCCCGGAGCACCTGCAGCACAATGCACTTGACCTGTGCAGGGGGCCGGGAGGCCTCAGTTAGGGCGGCCTGTGTTTGGCACAAGGGTTCCAAACGAGGACTCGGGAAGCTCCCACCAGGGCCCCCAGCTTTGAACCTGGGCCTCAGAGAAGGGGGTCGGCATGTTCTCCAGAAGGCTGGCCAGGTCTTGCTCACAGTAACCCATCACCAGGAAGATGCTGCGGAAAAGAGGGGAAAACGCGTGCCACCTCCTCCTCCTCCTCCTCCCAGGTGGGCCAAGGGACCCTCCTGGGCCAGCAGGAGGGGCATGGCCACCCCAGGGTAAACAGGAGGGGCCCCGTGCAGGGCAGCAGACAGCCCACTCACCTCTCCAGGTGGTTCCCCACAACCACCTCCTTCAGCTCCACGATGTTCGGATGGCGGAGGCGAAGGAGCAGCGTGATCTCTCGAAGGCTGCTGATGGGGACCCCTGCAACCCAGCCTGGCCTCAGCGAGCGCCCCCTCTGCAGGCAGGGAGCCCCCGGCCCGCATCAGCTCCCAGGGACTCCCGCCCCCACCGCCGTCAGGGCTCTGCCAGCTCCCTCGGGGAGACTCGAGGCCGCCCCAGCGAGCACTTTAACTCTTCCTTCCTCCATCCAGCGCCAGACGGCAGCTCTGGGCACCGACCACCAGGTTCCGCAGCAGCTCTGCAGCAGGGCAGAGCCCTGACCACAGCAGCAGCCAAGGAGGGGCTGGGGTGGTCAGCAGGGCCGTGGAGCACACAGTGGCTGCCGGCCCAGGCTCGGCTGGGGAGGGCGCGACACAAGGTGAGGCAGCTCACCCACCACGGGGAGACAGATGACGGGGACAACTGGCACAGGGCTCAGGGTGGCTGAGGAGAGTGGAGGGCTGGAGAAGTACGGGCCAGACAGGCAGGGCCAGGCTGCAGCCGAGAGCAGCCTCCTGTAACCATCGTACCAACGCCCCTGGGGAAGCGGGCAGGACTTGGGGGGTCTCGGGCAACTCTCACCTCCCCACCTGCTCCCACCCGAGCTCCAGGTGGCCCAGCGGCCTCTCCCCACTCACCGTCCTTCTCCTTGTCCATCCGCACTTTCTTCAGGGCAACAATCTCGTCCGTTTGGGTGTCCCGGGCACGATCTGGAACAGAGACCCCTCTGGGATGGAATCCGAGCCCGACCCCACTGTGTGCCCTCGGGCCTCAGGGGCTTCCCGTCCTCCTCCTCCTTGACCCCTGGGTACCCTGTGCAGGGATGTGTTCACTCTCTGCAGGCAGCACCCGCCCCGCTGGACCTGCGCACCCTGGGGAGCCGCTCCTTTGAGCCGCTACAGGGCGCCTGTCCTAAGAAGGGCCCTGGAAGTTTCCCCCCAGAGCTGGTTTGCGGATCACCGCTTCGTATTCTGCGCCCGCTGTGTCTAACAACAAACAAGGGAACAGATCTCGAAGAGAGAACCCTTGTTCTGTGCAGAGTTCACCCCTTGAGGTATCGTGCTCAATGCCGCAGCTTCTGAGCACACAGCACCGGGATGCACACTCGTGTGCCAGCCGCTACGGCTGCAGCTCTGGCAGCTTTTAGAGGCTGTGCTCTCTCCGGCCCTGGCAGTCACCTCCGCTCACGGGTGCGAGTCACTTATTCAGAGGTGGTGTGACATCACAGCGATCACCGCGAGGACTAGAGACCGTCTGGCCGCCTCCAGCCCTGACACAGCTAGAGCTGGATGGCCCCCGGGCCCCGGGCCGCCCAGCACGGCCACTCACACACAATGCCGTAGGTGCCTTCCCCGATGCGGTTGAGCTTCTCAAACTCCTTCACACTCCGGCACCGTCCCAGCTGAAAGAGAGGGGTGTTGGCCGGGAGGGAACCTGGCCGCTCGTGGAACCAAAGATGGACACTGACATTCGACGTGTACCAGGGAGCCAGCTCACGGCCTGCTCGCCAAAAAGAAAGGTGACTACGCATCGCGTGTGCAGGTGAGAGAACGGGGTGATGATGCCAACCTGGGGAGGCAAGTCTGACCACACCCCTTCACCCCAAGGTCCACATCCACACCTGCGCTGCCTACAAACGGCAGTCACCTGTGGCTAAAACGAACTACAGTGAAACTGGAAATTCCTTTCCTCAGCTGCAGGAGCAATGCGTGAGGTGCTGGATGGCGGCCACGCTGTTGGATGCGGAAAACATCATAAAGCAGGTCTAAACTCTGCTCTGGACGTGGAAAAAGCATCTACTAAACACAGCGGAAATGCTTGTGTTCCCAACATCCACACATTACGTCTTTCCATGGATTCCATCGACTGCCCGGGGGCACGGGGCCAGCGGCTGGCCATGATTCCCAGCCTCCCTTGCAGCTAGGTGTGACCCTGTGACCTAACCCTGGCCAAGAGGATGTGCGCAGAAGGGACAAGCACAACCTCCTGGTCAAAGGAAGCTGCTGCTGCTGCTCGCTTTTCTGCCCCTTGCAGCAGGCTGGGATCTCGGTGAGACACAAGTGGGGGGGTGTGGCCCGCCCTACGGAATGTTCGAGGAGGGAGAAGATGGTCCTGTACTTAGGCCACGGTGCTAGGGGCCTGCAGCCTGATGCCCCTTGATTAGCAGAGTGAGTGGGCACTTTGACTTGGGTGGGAGCAGCACTGGGCAGCATGGTTCAAACGCTAACAGCCCATCTCCACCCTTTGCTGCCTCTACTGAGCTCCCCAGTCGCACTTCCTGGCTCAGCACAAATGCCACCCCTTCTAAAAATTTCTTCCTGGCCCGAGGTGAACACAATTCTTCCTCTGAAAGTCCTTCCAGTTTGGCCTGGAAGCACCTACTCCTGTGAAGTCTGAACGGTCCCCGTCAAGGTGTGTCTTTGTCACTGGGAGCAACTGCTGCGAATCTCGGCGATGAGTAACGGCAGTGGCTCTTGCGCTCACTCAGCCAGTCTGTCAGGATCCTTAATGGGCACTGAGGTGGCCGCTCAGCACATCAGCAAGTAATTAAAACAATCCACCGCCAGGGTTCACACCTGCTCCTGCCCCAGGCGCCTACCTTGGCAAAGCCACGCCACACCCCTAAGCTTCGCCTTCCTCATGTAAACAAAGAGGCCCCGAGAGGACTAAGCACCAGTAACACACGCAGAAGCCCCGCACGAAGGAAGGTGCAAACGAAGAGGCCGGGTCAAGACGGGGCCCCGCCCGGTCCATGCTCCGCCCACAGGAAGACGCGCCTCCAACTTTCCCACATTTATGGCTCTTCTCTCGCGACACGGGGTGCCCGTCTCGGGCGCCAAAGAACCCCCCCGCGCTGGAGCGCGCTCTTTCGGAGGCCGGCGGCTTGAGGGCCGGTCCGCCCCTCGCGCGGGCATGACAAGCCCGACGGGCCGCTCACCGGCCCGAGACCAGAGTCCCGGGCGGCCGCCGCCGGCTTTCGCGCCTGCCGCGAGGAACTCTGGGACTGTCGTTCCCACTCCTGCCGGAAACCTGGGCGCTTTAGCGCGACAGTGAGGGTCCTAGCGTGTTGCGGTCCCGCCCTACTGCGGTCGAGGACTAGAGGTACCCCGAGCAGCCCCTCGTCGCACCCTGTGCTCCGGAGGCACCGTGAAGAAGCCTTCCTTACGGATACACTTCAGACGAATCTGCTCCGACTCGGTCTCCGGCTCGCCCATCCCGAGCGCAGCCCTCGCTTCCCGTGTGCGCAGCCGTAGACGGCGTTTCTCCGAGCAGCCAGATTTACTTCCGGGGCGTCCCCTCCTGAGCGTCGGTTACCAAGGGAACCTCCCCAAAACCCCTGAAGACCTCAGCTCCTACCGTCTGCTCAGACTACGGAAGTTCTGGCTTTATAACTTTTTTTACCCCCGCCTCGTAGCTTGCGGAAGTTCCCGGGCCAGGGTTCGAACCTGCGCCACAGCAATGACAAGGCCGGATCCTTAGCCCGCTGGGTCACCAAGGAACTGACTTTTAGTTTTAAATAAACTGGGCTCCTGACCTGGCTGGGTTGCTGAGTAAAAGTCCCCGGAGAAAGAGGAGGCGGAAATCGGAGGGCTACAGTGGGCTGAGCCGGGCTGTGGTGGCTGCGGGCTTCCGCAGGGTTCCGGGGCGCTGCAGGGCGCAGGGGGACTGCGGTGCTGGGCGGGCCAGGGGCTGCAGTGCGCTGGGGGGCCCGAGGGTACGTTGTGGTCGTGGGCAAAGGGACCTGCGCTTTAGGGTTCCCCCTTTGGAGCATTGGTGGGCTGACCTGAAGCCGTACCAGGGGGGTACCTGGTCAGGGCCTGTGGGGACCGAGAGCAGAGTGGGCGTCAGAGAGAAATGTGGAAAGAATGGCCAGGATGCCATTGGACGTACCCTGGAACCAAAGGGCTACCTAATGCATCCGTGTCGAGCACCCACTGCGTGCTCGGCCGTCAGGCTCTGCCCCCGTGGACCCTCCATTCTAGCTGGAGGTGGTTGGCATGAGAGCTACCGGTGCTAGGGGGAACACGAGGCAGCGCAGTGAGTGGCCGCCGGAGGGGGTACAGTTTCTCCCGTGAAGGGGACTATACCGTCAGTGCTAAAATAATGTTAAAGACAGTTGATAATTATGACCTTAATCATGAGTCAAGATGATTTGTTTCAATTTAAGCGAATTACCATATTCAGTTCATTCCGGCCATTTTTGAATCCTGATAGTTTATAGCTAATAATGAGGTTAGTTTTTAGAGTATTTGAGATGCTCAGGAGAGGGGTAGGAGGAGGGCAGTTTCTAGGGCAAATAACAGGAATGCAACAGCTACGAAGAAATGTTATGGAGAAGGGTAGGTGTGCATACAAGCCCATCTTTCGATTTTTCTAAGTATTTAGCTGTGGCGGTCAGAATGCATACATGTGTTTAAAAATACGGAGTTCCCTTAAGGATCTGGCATTGTCACTGCAGCGGCCTGGGCCGATGCTGTGGCTCGGCCTCGATCCCTGGCCCAGGGACTTCCACATGCTTTGGGCAGGGAAAAAAAATACAAGCCGTGATGTTAGCAGTGTGTTAGCAAGAGACGTCACTATGAGACGTCTCTCTCCTGGGTGGTACCGAAACTAACCGATCAGAAGCGAACTGTGCTATTACGACTAAAGCATGAAGACCCTCACCAGTAGACGGAGAAGCAGAGACCATGGGTAAAGCCTGCTGATGATGCCAGGAACTCAGCAAGCTGACACATACGGTCACCAGACGAAAGGGGTGTGAGCTCAGACAGGCAGGGTACACTCTCCAGCCACCCAGAGGGGAGGAGACCCTGACCCTCGGGCTCCTGGTGCAGATGGAACAGCTGCGGCGGGGTCCCCTGAATGGCCCCTCGCCAGCAGGAGCCCTCATCCACCGCCAGACAGAGAGGGACAGTTGTCAATTCAGCTCTCCTGACAAAGCCACTTCCAAAGTTCTAAGTGCCATGGCTGCCACCCCTCCCACATTGTTCTGCACCCTTTAATCCCTGGGTCAGGTTACACTCACCCTAGGAGCCCCTAGACCCTCCAGGGACTGTGCATGTCCCTCTGGTTGGACCTGACACCTTCAGGGTGTGGCCTCAAGCCTAACCTGTCCAGGGCTGGGGACATGTCGGTCACAAACGCCAAGTCCTGAGCACACTCCTCCGGTGAGCAGGGAGGGAGAGGCGAGGGACGTGGCCTGCTCCCTGTGGGTCGTCCGCACAGCCAGCCACATCCAACAGGCAGACGCCTCTTCGCTGGTCACCACAGGCCTCTCTCTGCGCCAGGGTCACGTGCCCTCTGCCAAACTGCCAGCGTCTGCAGAAGGTGAGAGGCAGGTGGCCCCTGGGGAACCTGCAGCTCTCCACAGGACAGGGCGGCCTTTGTGCCATGAGGACCGGGACTCAGAACACAGGGAGCAGCAGCCTCTGTGGTGCTGGTTTATTCTTTGGCCTGTAAATTATAGGCGTCCCCTGTGCTGGGGCTCCTGTGTCGGAAGTAGGGGCCCCATTCCCTGTGCTCCTGGATGGCTCCCTGCGCCTCTACTGCAACACACCTGGAGCCGGTGAGCGTCTCTGTGGAGGCTCTTGTGAGGAGGATTCGTGGGATGGAAAGAGTCTGCTCTTCTGACTCCACAGCAGGCTTCTCTGGAAGAAAGAAGACACCCAGGTATTTCACACGTCTGCAGAAAACGCTTCTGTAAAGCAGACCGTGTGCATCTGCGTCCAGGCCGGACAAAGGAATTAGGTTCACGGCCCAGGGAGAGAAACGAGCGAGGCCGAAAGCAGTCAGAGCCGCCAGGGTACACTCCAAAGCCGGGTCGGCAGAGAGCTCGGTCACAAGCGTGGGGCGCACTAGAGGCCCTCTTTCAGGGAGGCCTCCAGCATCCACATGGAGAGCCTGGGCTGCCGGGTGGCCCGGGCGACAGACACAGGAAGGAGACAGACGTGGAAGAGGCAGGGGCTGCCCCAGACGTGAGGGCTCAGACGCGGTTTCCAAAGGACTTCTGGACAGAATGCAGGGTGCAGCAGACAAGGGCACTCCTGACGCCGCCCGCCGCATCTTCCCGGGCTTGTTAAGATTACAAGGAATGAAGAGTTCCCGTCGTGGCGCAGTGGTTAACGAATCCGACTAGGAACCATGAGGTTGCGGGTTCGGTCCCTGCCCTTGCTCAGTGGGTTAACGATCCGGCGTTGCCGTGAGCTGTGGTGTAGGTTGCAGACGCGGCTCGGATCCCGCGTTGCTGTGGCTCTGGTGTAGGCCGGCGGCTACAGCTCTGATTAGACCCCTAGCCTGGGAACCTCCATATGCCGAGGGAGCAGCCCAAGGAAATAGCAAAAAGACAAAAAAAAAAAATTACAAGGAATGAAGAGTTCCTGTCGTGGCTCAGTGGTTAGCGACTCCGACTAGGAACCATGAGCTCGCAGGTTCAATCCCTGGCCTCGCTCGGTGGGTTAGGGATCCAGCGTTGCCATGAGCTGTGGTATAGGCCGGGGGCTACAGCTCCAATTAGACTCCTAGCTTGGGAACCTCCATATGCCGCGGGAGTGGCCCTAGAAAAGGCAAAAAGACCAAAAAATATATATATATACAAGAAATGAATAGGACAGGAAATATGCTGGGACCGTCAACTGTTAGAGAGACAAAAGCAGATGCCCCTTCATGGCCCCACCGCAGCTCCGGGCCCGCTCCCTGGGCTACGAGTGGAGGCACCTCCATTCAGGTCTCTCTTAAGCCCTCCAGGGACGACGTGTCCCCTGCACGCACACAGGTGTGAAACAGCATGAGCACACAGCCTCACCTGTTGCCCCCCCAACACCTCACCATCTCCGCTACACCAGAGCTCCCTGTTCTGGGCCGGACCTTGTTCTGAGCACTGGTTTCTAAAGAAGGTCCTCTCGGGAGTTCCCTTCGTGGCGCTGCAGAAACGAATCCGCCTAGAATCCGTGAGGATGCAGGTTTGATCCCTGGCATTGCTCAGTGGGTCGGAGACCCAGCACTGCCGTGAGCTGTGGTGTAGGCCAAAGACGTGGCTCGCATTGCTGTGGCTGTGGCTGTGGTGCAGGTGGCGGCTACAGCTTCAATTCAACCCCTAACCTAGGAACCTCCATATCCTGCAGGTGTGGCCCTAAAAAGACCCCCCCCCCAAAAAAAAAGTTGATTAAAATTTCCTTTTTTTTTTCCCTTTTTTTTAAGGCCACACCTGTGGCATATGGAAGTTTCCAGGCTAGCGGCTGAATTGGAGCTGAAGCTGCTGGCCTGCACCACAGCCACAGCAATGCAGGATCCAAGCTGGATCTGCAACCTACGCTAGAGCTCACGGCAACACGGGATCCTTAACCCACTGAGCGAGGCCGGGGGTCGAACCCACATCCTCACGTACTCAACGTCGGGTTCTTAACCTGCTGAGCCCCAAGGGGCGCTGCTGGAGGGCTGAGTCTTGCAGGGACCTCGGCGCTCTGCCGATCCTCCTGTCCGTAGGTCAGCCCCTCCTTCGCAGCAGCCTGTGGTCCTCAGTCTGGGGCCGCCTCTTCGGTAATCAGCTCCCTTTGATGAGCGTAATACAGGATATCTCCAACTTTTCAAAGGCAGCAATGAACATCCCTGCATTTGTGTACTCACAAAATTGTGAAGGCTTATCTGTGACGTAAGTTAACTAGGAACGTTTTGGTAAATGCTGTCAAAATGCTTCCCGTTAAGCAACGTCAGCTGATACTTCTGCAACGTGGCCATCGGCAGGACACCTCTCCGCAGCCTCCTGATTCGCGTCAGTTTTCTCGGTGCCTTCCTGTGACGCAGCGGCAGTGGGAGCCCACTGGCCACTGTCCCGCCCCTGAGCTGTGCCCCGCAGGCGCAGGCGGGAGGCTGGCTCGCGGGCCAGGGGAAGGCGGGTCTTCCCTCTTCTCCTTTTGACCTTTTTTGGGGGGGAAGCTTTTATATATTCAGGAAATTCACCCTTAGTGATTTGTATTGCAAAGAGCTCCCTGGCTTTTTAACCTTCCCTCTGTTGCTTCTTGCAGCAGACATATCACTTTAATCCTTAATGGCTTTTAGCATTTGTCCCACTGGAAAAAGACATCCCTGCCCCCAAGTGATAACAACATTTACCCATTTCCACTTTTTTCCTTTTTTTGGCTGCCACTTGGCATATGGAATTCCTGGGCCAGGGATCAGATCCGAGCTGAAGTTGTGACTGGCTCACAGCTGCCGCAATGCCAGGCCCTCACCCCATGTGCCAGGCAGAGGAGCGAACCCGCACCCAGAGCTCCAGAGAGGCTCCTGACCCCTTGTGCCACGTGGGGAACTCCGTCCCCACCTGATACTTTCATAGTTTTGTTTTCCATGTTTACCTTTTTGAGCCAGAGAATTTGGTGAGTAAGCGTGAGATGGAAATGCTAAGCTTTTCATTTCATCACTAGCCTGGTGAGCTGGCCCAGCACCCGTCTTTCTGGCGCCCGCACCCCATGTGAGCTGGTCCACTGTGAGTTGTCACTGCAGCACGCCTCCCATCAGAGGACTCCATCCCTCTGCCTTTTCAGGTGTTGCCTGCTGTCTTTACATTTCTCTTTTTTAATAATCATCTTTTCCATTAGACATGGTTTACAGTATTGTCAATCTTCCACGGTACAGCATCGCGGCCCAGGCGCGCGCGCACGCGCGCACACACACACGCGCGCACACACACACCCTTTTTTCTACATCCCTACCCTCTTAGGTGGCGTTTGGGATCATTTGGCGCTGTGCTGTTTAGACTGGGGTCACGCTGACTTGATAGGCTACAGGAGAATGAATGTCTTTATGCTCCATAATTTTGTCATTTGGAGAATGTTACATAAATAAAATCATACAGCATGTGACCTTTTGAAATTGGCTTTTCTCTCTTTTTTTTTTCTGTCTTTTTGCCTTTTCTTGGGCCGCTCCCGTGGCATATGGAGGTTCCCAGGCTAGGGGTCGAATTGGAGCTGCAGCTGCCGGCCTCCACCACAGCCACAGCAACGCCGGATCCTGAACCCACTGAGTGAGGCCGGGGAAAGAACCCAGGGATAGAACCTGCGTCCTCATGGATCCTAGTCAGGTTTGCTAACCACTGAGCCACAAAGGGAAATCCCATCACTCAGCATGTTTTTTCAAGAGGTGATAAATGTCCTTAAGTTTTTTCAAAAATTTATGGCAATTAAGCATCTACCTTCACAAAACTCATTTAAACACTCAGATACACATGAAGAGAGAATAAAATAATGGCTCCCCACATAGGCATGACACAGCTTAATAATGTCGCTTTGTTTTCTGTCTTTCTCAGTTTTTTTTTTGTTGTTGTTGGTTTTTTTTTTTGTCTTTTTGCTATTTCTTTGGGTCGCTCCCGCGGCATATGGAGGTTCCCAGGCTAGGGGTCGAATCGGAGCTGTAGCCACCGGCCTACGCCAGAGCCACAGCAACGCGGGATCCGAGCCGCGTCTGCAACCTACACCACAGCTCACGGCAACGCCGGATCGTTAACCCACTGAGTGAGGGCAGGGACCGAACCCGCAACCTCAGGGTTCCTAGTCGGGTTCGTTAACCACTGCGCCACGACGGGAACTCCTTTCTCAGTTTTTTTAAGCAGTTTCAAGAAAATCCCAGACATGTAATTTTATTTCACCCATAAACTGTGCAGTATTCCTCTCTATCAGATGCACTGAATCCAAGCCACAGCTGCAACCTGCGCTACATCCTTAACCCACTGTGCCGGGCCGGGGATGGAACCCGTGCCACCGCAGAGCCAACCTGGATCCTGAATCCGCTGCACCACAGCAGCAAATCCCCAGGTGCAGATTTTTTTTTTTTTTTTGGGGTAACCCCACCAGCGCTGTCCCACCTCGGGGTGTTACCGTTCACCCTCCATCGTCATCTAGGACCCAGTTGGATTGTCTCAAGAATGACGCAGCCCAAATCGAACTCTGCTTTCCGTTCGCAGGTCTCCAGGCTCCTCCTCTCCTCCTCTGTGTCCCAGCACCAGCGCCGCTTTGCTGCAGGCCTGGCCTCGTGGTGATTGCATCTGGAAGCTCACCTTTGAGAAGGAATTAGGTTTAGATGAGGGCTAAGGGTGGAGCCCCAGGCCAGGATCAGGCGTTCCATCGCGTCTCAGCAGTAAGCACCCGACTAGTACCATGAGGATGTGGGTTCGATCCCTGGCCTCGCTCGGTGGGTGAGGAATCCGGCCTTGCTGCGGCTGTGGTGGAGGCTGGCAGCTGGGGCTCTGATTTGGCCCCTAGCCTGGGACCCTCCATATGCTGTGGGTGCCGCCCTATAAAGGGGGCAAAAAAACAGGAGACATCCTCCCCGAGCGAGGAAAGGGTCAGACCCCCTGCAGGCGGACTCGGCCTCCAGACGCATGAGAGGTCTGCTGTTTAAGGGCCTCCGTGCAGGTGTTTGTGCGAGGCGCCTGCCAATTTCTGAGACCTCTCCTCTTCTCAAGTCCTTTATTTGTAGAAAAATCAGGGTCATTTTTTTTCCGAAGAATTTCCAGCATTTTGGAATTGGCTACCTGCAAACTTGTGCGTTAGTCTCCACAGCGTGTGTTTGCGGATTTCATAATGCAAAGTCTGAAGACAGCAGCAGCAGGAAGAGGACAACTCGGCCCATCACACCACTTCCAGCGCCGTTAAGCTCTGGTCCCCCGTGATGTCCACACCAGCACGGGCGCTCGGGTGTGTTCTGGTTACTGCTGCTGCGACTCCCCCAGACTCAGTGGCATGAAACCGCCACTGTATCTTCCCGCCACTTCCCGGGTCAGCAATTCAGGGATGGCCTGGGCAGGCATCACTGGTGGTTTCCTAGGCCCGCGCCACCTGCACCTCCCAGCCATTCTACTGCTTACAGGAGAATGTCAGGCCTGCAGAGGTTTCAACGGGGGACATGGGGCCCCCGTGGGGCGGTGTCAAGGTCCCAGCACAGAACCTGCAGGGGGGAGGGGCCACAGTACTGCTGGACCCTCATGCACGGTCTCACCCGGCAGCCAACTGCCCTCCACTCATCCACTTGCACTTTGGATATCTGGGCGCAGTCTAAGCGACAAGGACTCGAGTGCATGCTGTGAGTCACACCCTTCAGTGCTCAGCTGTGCGCACCTGGCCTCACCTGGGCAGGATGCAGAACTTGCTGCCAGGCCTTCCAGCCCGGCAACCATCTTCTCATTTCTACCCAAGAGCGTTAAAGGGGTTTTTTTTGGCCTCGTCCACGGCACATGGAAATTCCCAGGCCAGGGATGGAACCTGTGCCACAGCAGCAACCCGAGCTGTTGCAGTGACAATGCTGGATCTGCCCCACCGCAAGAAAACTCCCCTTGGCGTTCCCGTCGTGGCTCAGCAGTTAGCGAATCCAACAAGTATCCATGAGGACTCGAGTTCAATCCCTGGCCTCACCCAGTGGGTTAAGGATCTGGTGTTGCCATGAGCTGTGGTGTAGGTCACAGAGGCAGCTTGGATCTGGCATGGCTGTGGCTGTGGCTGTGGATGGCAGCTAGCCTGGGATTTGACCCCTAGCCTGGGAACCTCCATATGCCTCGGGTGTGTCCCCAAAAAGATAAAAAAGAAAAAAAAAAAACAAAACTCCCATAAAAACCTACTTTTGTTTGCTTTCTTTCGGGGCCACACCTGCATCATGACGGAGGTTCCCAGGCTCGGGGCTGAATCGGAGCTGCAGCTGCCGGCCTCCACCACAGCCACAGCCACCCAGGATCTGAACCTCATCTTCAACCTACACCACAGCTCACGGCAACGCCACATCCTTAACTCACTGAGGGATCGAACCCGCGTCCTCATGGTTCCTAGTCAGATTCGTTTCTGCTGCGCCACGACGGAACTCCCCAAAACCTACTTTTAATAACTGTGTAATACACAGATTTTCTGACTTGCTGGAACTCTCCATTTCTCTAAGGCTCTTACGGTAGTAGGTTAAGCTAAAGACACATGACTCTTCCAAATTTAATAGGGAAATTCCTCAGCTTTAAAGCACAAACATGAAAGAGAGCTGCTCTTGGCCCACTGGGTTGGCTTTTCTCCTGGCCGACCATGTGTCTGCCTTCACCACCAATCCCTGGATGCCACTCTCTGCAAGGCCACCACCCAGCTACCGGGCTTACTCACAGCCTTTTCTGAGCTCACATCATCTCTCTGCTGCACCCAGCACTGCTCCATGGTTCTCCTGCCTTTTTAACAGCTTTATTCAGTATCACTTAAGTACCGTAAAATTTGCTTGTCTGTTTACTTATTTATTTATTTATTTATTGTCTTTCTGCCTTTTCTAGGGCCACTCCCTCGGCATATGGAGGTTCCCAGGCTAGGGGTCTAATTGGAGCTGAAGCTGCTGGCCTACACCAGAGCCACAGCAACACGGGATCCCAGCTGCGTCTGTGACCTACACCACAGCTCAGGGCAACGTCGGATCCTTAACCCACTGAGCAAGGCCAGGGATCGAACCTGTAACCTCACGGTTCCTAGTCAGACTCGTTAACCGCTGCGCCACGACAGGAACTCCAAATTTACCTGTGTAAAGCATACGATTCAATGGAATTTAGTAAACCCCCAAAGCTGGGCAACCATTGATTCTTTTTTTTTTTTTTGTCTTTTTAGCTATTTCTTGGGCCGCTCCCGCGGTATTTGGAGGTTCCCAGGCTAGGGGTCCAATCGGAGCTGCAGCCACCGGCCTACACCAGAGCCACAGCAACGCGGGATCCGAGCCGCGTCTGCAACCTACACCACAGCTCACGACAACGCCGGATCGTTAACCCACTGAGCAAGGGCAGGGATCGAACCCGCAACCTCATGGTTCTTAGTCGGATTCGTTAACCACTGCGCCATGACAGGAACTCCCCATATTTTTTTTTTTAAACTCAATGAGTTTGATTAATCTCTAGTTGTACAATGATCACCACAACCCAATTTTACAGCATTTCCAACCCAAAACCCCAACCCATCCCCCCCACCCCAACCTGTTTCCTTTGGAAACTGTAAGTTTTTCAATATCTGTGAATCAGAATCTGCTGTGCAAAAGTGTTCGTTGTATCCTTTTTTTATAGTTATTTATTTATTTATTTACTTTGGTCTTTTTGTCTTTTTAGGGCCACATCCAAGGCATGTGGACGTTCCCACGCTCGGGGTCTCATCGGAGCTACAGCTGCCGGCCTCCGCCACAGCCACAGCAATGCGGGACCCGAGCTGCATCTGTGACCTACACCACAGCTCATGGCAACGCCGGATCCTTAACCCACTGAGCAAGGCCACATCCGTATGGATGCTCGTCGGGTTTGTTAACCACTAAACCAGGACAGGAACTCCCACTGTGGCCCTTTCTTAGATTTCCCATATGAGTGGTGGCATACAGCATTGCTGTCTCACTGCCTGACTTCACTTGGCACGGTAATTTCTAGGTCCAGCCACGTTGCTGCAAATGCCAACATTCCGTTCCTTTTTGTGGCTAAGTAATATTCCAGTGTGTGTGTGCACCACATCTTCTTTATCCCGTCCTCTGTGGATGGACATTTAGGCTGCTTCCACGTCTTGGCTGTTGTGAATAGTGCTGCAGTGAGCACTGGGGTACAGGTATCTTTTCAACATGGTTTTCTCTGGAACGATGCCCAGGAGTGGGCAGTTATAAGAATATTTCCATCGGCCTCCAAAAGTGCCTGGTGCCCACTTGCAGCCGGTCCCTGTGGCTGCCTTAGCCCAGGCTTCCTCCGTAGAGATGGGCCTTTTCTGGCCTTTCCTGTAAACGGAAGCGTGACCTAAGTGGCCTCCGCCACTGGCTTCTCGCTGTGCCCTGGGGAGCCCTGCACGGCGCCGAGCGGCGCGCCAGGAGCCCATCCTGAGGCTGCACTCTTCGCCTCCCTGGCCCTGACCTTTCCCGCCTCCACCATCTCCCTCCACCCTCTGAAGCGTGGGTGTGACAGGCGCTGATGGGGGGGCCCCCGCCGTCCTGGAGGTGCTGGGCACGCGAGGCCTGCCGGGGGACGGTTCTCCTTGCAAAAGTGAAGGGAGCCAGATGCAGCCCCATCTGCAGGACATGGAGAGCCGTCCAGGCGCCTGGGAACCCGAGGATGGTCACGGTGACAAAGGGCAGACAAGGGTCCCTGACGCCGCGAGGCCCGCCGAGGTCCCGCCCCGGCCTCCCCTGTGTCAGGAGACAGAGCCCCCGGCAGAAAAGCCATGTTCGGACGGCTTTTCCGTGGCTTGCAGCCCAAAGCCTTCTGACAGAGGGGCAGCCCTTTCCAAACCCCCCAAGGCGCTGGCCTTCCCTGCGGTTTCGGCCTCCCAGTGAGGGCTCCCAAACGGGGATCTGAAGTCCGAGCCTGGCTCCGAGGGCAGCGCCCTCATGTCGAACCGCTCCCTCCCTCAACGACCCCACAGGGGCCTCCATCTGAAGCTGCCTGGCCCAGCCCTGGCCCCTCGTGGCCAGCGTGCCTCCTGTCCTTCCTCATCTGACCCCCAGAGCCACCGAAACCCACTCTCCTGGCCCCTGGCGGGGCCCCCATGTCTTAGCAGATGGCAGGTTCTGCTGCTTCTACCTCCTGGGTCCTCGGGACTTCCGACTCCACTGCCCGGTTCCTACGCAGTTACAGCCACAGCCTAGGGCAGGCCTCCTCGTGCCCCAGAGCCTCTGTCCTAGAATCACACTTTTCCGAGGCACAAATCCCATCATTCCTTTCTTATTTTCTATGTGTTTATTTTTGGGGCTGCACTGTGCAGCCGCGGGTATGGGAATCTTAGTTCCCGGACCAGGGATTGAACCTGGGCTGCAGCAGTGAAAGCACCGAGGCCCAACCACTAGGAACCCCCTGCCCTAGGTTTCATTATTTAATAATTTCATTTCCACAACATGCAGGATAAAACTTCAAAAAGGCTCATGTTATTTGGCTGCTGCCATGACTTCAACCCATGACTCCACACAAAGGCCCGGCCACACGGGGCTGTTTCAAGAGAGTAACTCTACCCACCGGCAGCACTCTTTTCCCAGCAACGTCCTTTCCTCCGTGACCCTGGCCCAGGCAGAGAGCGCCCACACCCCTTCTCACCCAGGGCTGTGCTCCACGGAGCGGCCTTCCCGCTGTGTTCCCGCCTGTGGGATGCAGGAGGGGTGAACATGGGGCCACAGGCGTCCCACCCTCTGGATGAAGGCAGACCTGCATGGCACAGAGTGAAGCTCTTTTTTTTTTTTTTTTTTTTTCTTATTTGGCCGCCCTGAATGTGGGGTTCCCAGGCCAGGGATCAGATCTGGGCTGTAGTTGTGACCTAGCCGCAGCTGAAGCCACACCGGACCCTTAGCCCACTGTGCCAGGCCAGGGATTGAACCTGTGTCCTGGTCCTGCACAGGCGTCACTGATTCCTTTTCAGCACAGCAGGAACTCCTGGCCAGGCCCTCCTGACTGCGGAGGGCACCCGTCACTCGGCAGCGCACCTAAACCTTTCTCGAACTGACAACTTCCATCTAGGATTCGGGACGTCTACCTCCTGGATCCAGGACCTCAAAACCCTTCTGCCATGAGGACCCGCCCCCTGATTCCAGCATCCCTTCACTCAGACCCATCTCCAAACTCCTTGAGTCACAAACCTCCTGTCCCTTCCTGGGCGTGTCCTACCTTGGACTTCAGACACAGGCCATTCCTGCTCAGCTGCCTCTTTCTCCAGTTGTGGGCTCTCCAAAGGCTCAGTGTCTGGAGGCCTCTCAGGCTCTGGGGGGGGCCTGTCCATCAGCCTTTCCTTGGCCTTGGGGATTGAATAGATGTGTCTCTCCGGCTCCTCACCTGAAATAGACGGATCTTTAATTAGACCTATATTTTCCTGAGTCCAGGGCAATGCGGCCCATCCTTCCTCAATTTCCTGCTTTGGTCCAGAATGAAATAAGATAGCTTGAAAGACATGGGTCACTCCGTTTCCCTACACGTGTATACTTCCCCAGATGAAAAGCTCCCCGAAGCTTGTCAGGTCGTCAGGGAGGACCCAGCGCAGGAGGACCTGCGGGGGTGGGGCCGCGACGAGGGACGGCGGGCGGGCGGCCCTTTACCTTCGCTTTCCCAGGTTTGTGTTTGTTTTTTTTTGGGGGTGGGGAGGGTTGTTTGCTTTTTGGCCGCCCCCGCGGCATATCAGATCCCTGACCCACTCTGCCGGGCCGGGGATCGGACCTGCGGCCCTGCGCGCTAGAGACGCCACCGACCCCGTTGCGCCACAGCAGGAACTCCTGTGTTTGCTTCCGCAAACTCCCATTGGTGAGCCCGCCACCCGCACTGGCACAGCCCCGGGCCTCGCCCCTCGGCGGCGCTCAGCCGGCTGACTCACAGTGGCCCCGCGGCCGCGGCGCGGACCCGGCGGTCACCATGGCAACGCCGCGGCCCTCGGGAGGGGGCCGCGCTCTCGCGAGAGGGCCCGGCCGCCGGAAGGGGAGGTGACCCGGAAGTGCCCGCCCGGCCGCCAGCCTGCGCCGGTTGGCTCCTTCGACGCCGCTGGGAGATTCCCGTCCCGCCGCTCCTGCCAGGCCTGCCGCTGCGGGACCCGCCATGGACGGTAAGGGGCCGCCTCGCTCCAGGGGCGTGCGGGGCGGGGCCGCCTCTCCCGCGGGCGAGGCTCAGGCGGGCGCCCCTGGCCTCGATCCCAGGCCTGGTCCCGCTCCCCGACGGCGGACGCCGGCGGCTCCTCCCAGGACCGCGATCCCCGACCGTGGATCCCGGGGCCTCCACCGGGGACCCCGATCCCTGACCCCCTCCTCGGCGACCGGCTGCCTCTGCCCCTCCTCTCTCCCCCATCCCCCAGTCCAGGGCCCTGGCGGGGGACATCGGCCCTTTGGGGCCCTGAGATGCCGGCCAGAGCGCCGCGGAAAAGGAGACAGTTGCACCTCTGCCCCCAGAACACCGGGAAGGGAAATAGGAAGAGCTCAGGACGGAAGCAGTCGTCATGAGCCAGGCAAAACATCTCTTGATGGGAACTGTACACTCCCATGCTGCAGATGGGAAAACGGGTTGAGACAGTGTCCGTGCAGGCACAGACTCCGGGCAGCCTGGCGCCCTCCTACCTCCCTCCACTGCCCGCAGCACCACCTCAGGACCCTCTGCCCTGCTCTGTTCAAGAAACAGGAAGAATCAGTGACAGTGAGGGTACCTACCTTCTCGAAGGTTTAAGGGCTGGTGTGATAGAGGTTGTGAAATGTCCCGCCCGGCCCAGCGCACATACACACAGGCGTTGTGTTTTCCCCATAACTCTTTTCTCCGGGGTCCGATTTTGCCCTTCAGCCTCTTTCCCTCCCGCTCAAGTCCGGGCCACACCCAGTCCAGCCTTGCTCTCCCTGCTGTCTGTACATGGCCTGCCACCTGTGCTCAGGGGGCACAGATGGCTCTGGCCTTGACCGGACTTGCACGGATGGGTGATGGGTGCCCAAACAGACCTGAAACTCCCCTGAGCTCTCAGCTGGCACACCTGATGTGCCTTTCTGGTTCCAGATTCCGGCTAGAGGATTTTCGTTCTTCATTCTGGGCTAGTGTGGTAAACCCTTTCAGGAATTAGTCTCCAAATTTAGAACAGGATTTTTTTTTTTCTTTTTTTTTTTTGGTCTTTTTAAAGGCTGTATCCGGGCCATATGGAGGTTCCCAGGCTAGGGGTCCAGTCGAAGCTGCGGCTGCCAGCCTACACCACAGCCACAGCCACTGCAATGAAGAATCCGAGCCGTGTCTGCGGCCTACACCACAGCCCACAGCAGCTCCGGATCCTTAACCCACTGAGCAAGGCCAGGGATCAAACCCACAACCTCGTGGATCCTAGTTGGGTTCTTTAGCCACTGAGCCACGGCAGGAACTCCCCATCCTGCTGTTTTGATCCATTTGCTTTTGGGAAGAAAAGAACATATAAAAAATAAACTGTTGGGAGTTCCCATCATGGCGCGGCGGAAATGAATCTGACTAGGAACCATGAGGTTCTGGGTTCAATCCCTGGCCTCACTCAGTGGGTTGAGGAGCCAACTTTGCAATGAGCTGTGGTGTAGGTCACAGACGAGGCTCGGATCTGGCATTGCTGGGGCTGTGGTGTAGGCCGGCAGCTACAGCTCCGATTCGACCCCTGGCCTGGGAACCTCCCTATGCCGCGAGTGTGGCCCTAAAAAACAAAAAAGCAAAAAACAAAAAGAAGAAAATAGATTGTGAAGTACTGTACCTGACCAAAGTGGGGAGACTCCCAGGCGTCCTTTGTAAAGCTGCACTGATGACAGACCACCTGGCCTCCTCACTCGTGGGGCATCCAGGCCTTCCCTCACCTGCTGATTCTCAGGGTCAGCTGGTGCCGTCCTCTTGTCACCTGTAGGCAGTGGGGGGTCAGGGAGGCTCTGTGTTTGCACAAGCGCTGTGTCTGAGGAGGGGGCAGAGCTGGTGTGGGGTGGCCTCCCTGCAGGCCCAGTTCTGCAGCAGCTGTCCCGTCCAGGAGGGTCTGGGGACCCCGTCAGCTCCTTAGGCTGCTGCTGGCATGGTGCCTCACGGCCTCAGACCATCTCCTCTCTTTGCAGATACTCTGTTCCAGTTGAAGGTATGTACTGCACAGCTGGTCACCCTGGAGGTTGTCCTGGTGGTTGTCAGTGGGGACAGATGCTGTGAGTCACCCTGAGGGGGACGGTGCTCGGCCAGACTGACGACAGAGGAGCCAGTGAGTTGATGGCTTGTCCTGGGCTGAGTGGAGCAGGTCACTTGGGCTCGTGCCGAAGAGCGAGAGCGCGTGCGCCTCGACGTCCACTGGGCACTGAGAACGCTGGCCTCCAGTCCCTGACAGCCACGTGCAGGGGGCGCTCTGGGCAGCTGAGCGTCCCTCCCCCCTGCGGGGGTGGGGGGCGGTCGGCAGCTCCTCGGCCCCTCCCAGGGCTGCTCCTGAAGAACAGGACAGGAGAATCAATCTGGGAGTTCCCGTCATGGACCCACGAGGTTGCAGGTTTGATCCCTGGCCTTGCTCAGTGGGTCAAGGACCCGGCGTTGCCGTGAGCTGTGGTGTAGGTCGCAGGCACGGCTCGGGTCCCGCGTTGCTGTGGCTGTGGTGTAGGCCCGTGGCTACAGCTTCAATTGGACCCCTCGCCTGGGAACCTCCACATGCTGCGGGTGTGGCCCTAAAAAGACAGGAGGAAAAAAAAAAGAATCTGGACGTCTCTCTGAGGAACGGAAGACAGAGTCCAGGCGCCTGGGGGGCCAGGGCCCCTCCTGGGTGGGAGAGTGACAGTGCTGGCAGGACCAGAGTTAGGGATCGGGCCTCAGGAAGGCTGAGTGTTTGGTCGGGTGAGGCTCGTCGGGGCCGCTCTGATCCGGGCCGGGGTGTGCGGGCTCACGTCAGGGGTCCCCGCCGCAGCTGACAGGCAGGTCCCAGGGCATGTGGCCAAAGAGTGGACTTTGTTTGGAGGCAGCAGGGTAGTGGCCGGGTGTGGACTTGGGCAGAGGAGGACTGAGCAGGCCGGGGAGCACCTGCAGAGAGGGGCGGGGCTGGCCTAGGGGCCAGGTGCCCTTCTGAGGGGCCTGAGTGGGTGGGCAGGAGGGGCTGGGGGCGTGGAGCCGCCCCTGCCACTCAGCGGCAAGGTTTCAGAGCCGTGCTGCCTGGCACCAGCCACCTCAGTCACCTCGGTGTGGCTGGTGCTACTGAGGGACTGACTTTTTCACCTTTGGTTAACTTTAGGTCATTTGCATTTAAGTAGCCACATGTGTCCAGGGGCTGCTGGACTGGCCGGTGAAGGATGGAAGAGTTTGCAGAAAGATGGCTAGAGTGTCTGGCCCAGCACGTGTTGACCTGAGGGCCCCTCAGGGTTGAGTCTGAGAATGAGGAACTGGGGGGCGGGGGGGCGTCCAGGAGAGGCTCTGGCGCCCGGTGAGCCCGAGGTCAAGGCGTGTGCAAGCAGGCCAGACGGCCGCCTGAGGCCTGGACGCCACGGCCGAAGGGCAGCGGCCGACGAGCGGGAGCGGCTCGGGTGGCAGGGCCTGCGGGATGCGGGTGGAGGCCGGGGGCGCTCTCTCCACCTTCCCCACCACGTGTCACCCCCTGGGCCCGCGCTGTGTAAGGGACAGCACCGCGCACCTGTCCTCTGTGCTGGGGGCGGGTGCTCTGGCAGAGGCGGCCGGCTAGAGGGGCCGCCGTCCCCCCGCAGCCTGGCGCCCACTGGGCAGGGAGCGGGCGGGGGCCGCCTCGCCTGCTTACCTGGCCTCCGGGCACCGTCAGTTCACAGCGAAGCAGCTGGAGAAGCTAGCCAAGAAGGCGGAGAAGGACTCCAAGGCGGAGCAGGCCAAGGTGAAGAAGGTGAGCGGGGCGGGCAGCCGGCACCCGGGACACCTGCTCACAGCTGCTTCGGGGCTGGCGTGGCAGCGGGGCCTCCGCACTGGATGGGCGCCCAGAGCAGAAGGGAAGCGCCCGCGGCCCCCGTGATCCTGACCCTTGGAACCAGCGTGGCCTGCACGGGTTCCCCGCGCTCTGGTTCTCCTGTGGAGCGAGGCGAGCGAGCCTCAGGCGGCGCCGGGGAGGGCAGGGAGGCGGCCGTGCCTTCCGGCCCGGCTTTCGGGGCTGCTCCTCTCCGGGGCCGTGTCCTTGCTGCTGAGGCTGAGCGGGCATGCCCCGCGCTAGCAGACGGGGCCCAGGCGAGGCCGGGACCAGGCCCCAGCGGCGTTTCCCCCTGAACTCAGGCCCTTCAGCAGAAGAACGTGGAGTGTGCGCGGGTGTACGCCGAGAACGCCATTCGCAAGAAGAATGAGGGTGTGAACTGGCTGCGCATGGCGTCCCGCGTGGATGCGGTGGCCTCCAAGGTGCAGACGGCCGTGACCATGAAGGGGGTGAGTGCCTGGGGGTCCCGCCCGTGCTGTGGGGCTGGCTGGGGCAGAGGTCACACTGGGATCCCCTCCAGACCGCAGGGCAGCGCTGCAGTGGGGGGGGCACGCCTCTGACGCTCAGGTGCCTGGGTCTCGCCGTCTCCATCCTTCGTGGGTGGAGACATGCGCTGGGGGCTCGCAGGGCCAGGGCGCTCGGAGGCCCATCCCGGGGGGCGGCCTTTCCTTCCTGCGGCCCCGCTGCCTCCTCACTCCTCCCTGTGGCAGGTGACGAAGAACATGGCACAGGTGACCAAAGCCCTGGACCGCGCGCTCAGCACCATGGACCTGCAGAAGGTCTCTGCGGTGATGGATAAGTTTGAGCAGCAGGTGCAGAACCTGGACGTGCACACGGCGGTACGTCAGCCTGGGGCCGGGGGTCCCTTCCCCCTGTGGGGGTCACCTCCCATGAGCCTGGCTCCTTGTGGGGGCCCAGACCAGCCCAGGGATGCCCCCCAGATGAGAGAAGGCCTGGGGTGGGTGCTCGTCCGAGTGGCGGCAGGAGTGGGTCCTGAGCTCAGCTGTACCCGGGACCAGAGTCGCGCTGGTGGGCTCCTGGGCCTGACCGCCCTCGCCCGACCCCCAGGTGATGGAGGACTCCATGAGCTCGGCCACCACGCTGACCACGCCGCAGGAGCAGGTGGACAGCCTCATCATGCAGATCGCTGAGGAGAACGGCCTGGAGGTCCTGGACCAGCTCAGCCAGCTGCCCGAGGGCGCCTCCGCCGTGGGCGAGAGCTCCGTGCGCAGCCAGGAGGACCAGCTGTCTCGGAGGTGGGCCCCGAAGCCACAGCCCCGAGGGAGGGAGGAAGCTCGAGCAGTGAAGCTGGGACCTGGAGCTGTGGAAACCCTGCCCCAGCCAGCTCCGGGCCCAGGGGCAGCTCACTCCCGGCTCCACCTCCCGTGTCGTCTCGAGATGGCCTTGAGAAGCTGGAGCAGGGGGTGCCCAGGGTCTCAGGGGGGCCTGTTGTTTGCAGGTTGGCTGCCCTGAGGAACTAGCGGAGCCCGGCGACACCGCCTCGCAGGAAGGGCAGGGCAGGACGCCTGCGCCCCCTCCCCCGTCTTGCTTCCTGCCCACCGTGGGGCAGCAGCTGTCAGCCTGGCTGCTCTCAGCCCCTCATCTGCCAGGTCTGGGGACTCTTCCTCCTCTCAGCGCGGGTGTGGGTCTGTGTCCTGGTGGGAGACTTTGCACAAGCCGCACACTCTGGGTAACTTCTGTGACTCTGGGCCAACCAGCTGGGGGATCCGCAGGCACCGTTCACGCGCCTTCCTCCAAGGAGTTGACTGGCTCTGGCCGGTGGCGGCGGCCACACGGCTGTGGGGGTCTCCAGGCTCCACGTGATGGCAGGTGTGCCAGGAGCGCCGGCCAGTGGGGTCGGGGCTGCTGTTCGCTGCCCTGCACCCAGGAGGCCCCGCTGCAGCTGAACCTTGCTCCTGCCAGCGGGACAGGCCCATGTGGGCTCCGCAGAACAGATGCCCTGGGGGTCACGCTGAGGTTCTGGTGGGCTTGGCCCTGCAGGGTGTTCTCTCGGAAGCCAGAGTCTGCACCACGGCCCCTCCCAGCCAAGGAGCAGGCGGCCCCTGGGTGCCAGAGGCTGCTCGTCCCTGTCTCCTCACTGTAAATACGCTTGTGCCCCGCCTGCCTCCCGCCGCCTCCTGGGCTTTCGCCGTGACCCAAAGCGCAAGGGCTGGTGGGAGAGCCACCTCTTGGGGCTGGCGGGGCGGCCTGAGGAGCTTCGGACAGGCTGCAGTTTTCTGTTTTCTCCAATTCCTGATGTTTACTTGGTTTTCCCGAAGCTTCCAGGGGTTTTTTTTGGGGGGGGGGCGGGGGTTGCCAAAAGAGGGAGCTTGTCGCCGACGGGGAGCGCCAGGGTGGCCCCTCGCTGGTCGGTGCTGACCAGGGCCCCCCCGCCCAGTCTGTGCACAGCAGTGGCTCGTGTGGACAGAGACGGGCGAGCGCTCTGCCCAGCTCCCTGCGTTCGAGCCTTCCTGCACGCGGGGCCCCTGGCATTCCGGGCGGTAGGTCGCTCTGGACTGTGGCGCGAGGCCAGAGAATTGGGGTCGGCGAGCCTTCTGCCTTCTCTTCCTTGGTGCCGACCTCACCTTACTCCCTGGCCGGCGTCCCTTGGGGCCCCCACAGGCCGGGGGCTCAGGGACGGCCCCGACTCTGTCCCCAGCGGAGCAGAGCTCCACGGAGACACCGGGTGGGGGTGGAGGCCACGCCTCATCTGAGGACAGTGGGCAGTTTGCCTTTTCGTGAGATGCTGTCGTGAGTAAACGGGCTGCTCCCGAGCACTTTGTCTGTCTTTGCCTCAGTGGCCTGGGGTGGGGGTGGGGGTGGGGGGCCTCAGGGTGCCGTCCAGCCCCAGCAGGAGGCTGAGCAGGGGCTCCGACCCCAGGCTCCAACCCCAGGCCCTGCTCAGAGGGCGGAATCAGACCCTCGGTGTGAAGTTTTTCCCTTGGGGGTTTGGGCTCACGGAGAGGCTGCAAACCAGCACGGTTTCTGTGCGCTGCCGCGTAGCAGCTTCACTCAACTTTCGCACCGTCACCGGCTCCCTCAGGAAACTGCCCTCATGTCGCCAGCCTCCGGTTTGAGACAAGCCTTCCCGTTCCCTTGTCTGCGTGATCCGAGCGGGGTGAGGCCTGCTGGACGGTTCCCATGTAGCAGGAACTGCGAGCCTGCCCACACCCGGGTCCACAGCAGCCACGGCCGGCCGCGCGCCCCCACCCCCCAGCCGCACCCAGACCGAGGTCCGACATCCCGCTGTGCCCCAGGAACGCCCCCGCCCGCCAGCAACCGCACCTGAGCACACCCCTGGGCTCCGGGAAAGCACGGCCAGGCACTCCCCTGCCACACGCCCGAAGCCATTGTGTGCAGTGCCCGTGGTCGCAGAAACCACGGCAGGCACCTCCTCCGGTGGCAGGAAGCTCCTCTGGGCCGCCCGGTGCCCATGGAGACGCGTCTGGTCATCCCCTGCGGGCACCAGGAGCCACGTCTCTGCAAGCCCTGTGCTCACACTCCGGTGTCTGGGCCCCCCTTCTGCGCACGTGGGAGCCTCGTGTTTGCACTTAGGCGGCTCCGTCAGGCCGCCTCCTTTGTCACCCCTTGGACAGTGAGACCTGGTGTCAGGGTCGTAGGTCTGTTTCACCCCCCCCCACACACACAGTCCTAGTCCCTGCACTGCTGGCTGCACGGCTGTGATGGGGCCCTTCCACCGGAGGGCACGCGGGCCCTGCTGCAGCCGCTCTGCGTTGCCGAGTGCTGCCCCCGGCCGCGCCCCCTTCGGCAGGGCTGCGATCCCCCGGCTCCCTTCCTGGCTGATCTGAACCTGCTGCTTGATGTGTGAACTGGGGCCAGGGTTCAGAGGTAGCACCACAGCCCCGGCCCGGCTCCAGGCGTGCCTGCCTTGGAACAGGGCCTGGGGCTCCTTGGCACCCGGTCACAGAAGCACTGTTGTGGGGGCCGCTGGGGGCGGGGGCGCTGCAGTGTCGTGCTGACCCCTGTGGAGCCCGTCACCAGGACCCACAGGAAAGGCCTCAGTGGCTGCCACTCAGAGGGGGGCGTGAGGGGTGAACAGGACCCCAGACCAGATCCCAGGACAGCACTTGTGTGGCCGCTGGCGGTGCTCGTGTGGTCTGGGTGATTTCAGGTGAATGGTAACGTGTTCCTTTCTTGTGGGCAAAGAGTGCCCAGTTAGCCAAAGTAGGCATTCCCGCCTGCAGCCAGCCCACCGGGGTGGCGCTCAGCCACCTGCAGCCCCAGAAAAGCCAGCAGTGGCGGGCTGGCGGCGGTGGCCAGGATCCGGCCGACTCGGGACTTGCTTTTTTCTCCCTTAGCGTTGAGCTGATCCTGAGCAGTCAGCAAGGACCCACTGGGTGCCTGCTGGTCACTGTAGATCTGCTTGGAGAGGGTGCCGATGAGCAGCAGCAGACGGCACCCCGCCTGTCCCCCAGGCTCAGGCAGGGCCTCCAGAGGCATCGGCGGCGGGGAGGGGGGCTCTCCTGTCCTCCCGGTGGCCGCCTCTGGTGTCCCCCGTGGCTGGGGAGTCACACTTCCTCACAGAAGCTTCTGAGGAAAGTTATTCACAGCACCGTCCCCAGGGGCTCTGGCCTGGAAGGGGGCCAGCAGGGACGTGAGGGGTTCCTGCCTGGTGGCCTGTCACCCGCTGGCTTTGGTTTAGCTTACCCCCTGCACCACAGCTTTGACCCAAGCCCCTGTAGTGACACCGCCGGCTCCTTAACCCACTGAACCACATGGGAACTCCCAGCCACCCCTAGCTTATTCCTCTCGACGCATCCGCCAAAACCAGGGGAGAAAGAGCGGCCTTGGGAGAAGCGCCGCCCCACAGGGTCCTGGCACTTGTGTGGCACATTCCCAGCCCGTGAGGGGCCCCTAAAGGGGTGGGCCCTCCGCCCTCCCTGCCCCCCCAACTCCAGGACTTACTTTCCTGTTGACCAAGAGAGGCTGGGCCTAGGGGTGGTCTGTGGGCACCCACGAGCGTGGGCGCATGCGTGTGCGCCTGTGGACACCCGTGCCCTGTGCAGGTGCATGTTGGGAGGCAGCCGCGGCAGCTGGACTGTGTGTGTTTAAAGACCGACCAGCGAGGTCCACGCGAGGTCTCTCAGACCCCGAGCCCTCCGGCCTGACCTTCAAGATTCAGGCACTCCTCTGCCTGGTATCCAGCCGGGCGGGTGCCCCCCACCCCCCGGGGCCCAGGAGCTGAGGACACACGGCCTCGAGACTCGAAGTGTCGCTACCTTTATTGAGGGTCCCAGGGCGCCTCCCGGAGCCGGGGCCCTGCTCAGGGCAGACCAGTCTAAGCCTGCACAGTGCATGTCAGCTGGTCCCCGGGGAGTCACGGAAGACTGAGGAGGAGGAGGAGGAGGGGCACGAGGGAGGCCAGCAGCGAGCCCGGCGGGAGGTGGAGGCTGGGGGCGGCTGAGTAGCCGTAGTTCGTCCGGCAGGAAGCCTCCAGCTGGCCCAGCGGGATGGGCTCCTCCCCTGGGGCCTGAGCGTGATTGCTGGCCTGTGGACAGACGGGGGTTGGCTGCCCGCCCTGGGGAGGAGGCAGGGGGCCGGGGGGTGGGGGGCAGCCCCCTCTCACCTGCTCCACTGCCTCGAAGACCCTCAGCAGGTTGTCGGCCAGGGCGCCCCTGACCTCGGCCTCCGTCCACTGCCTCCTGAGCAGCTCGGCCACCAGGTCTGGGTACTTGGACACGTCCTCCAGGCCCGAGGGGACCCTAAGACGCGGTGGGCAGGGCGGGCTCTCAGCTCAGGGCGGGGCCTGGGGCCTGAGCCCTGGAATCGCCAGGGCCACCCTGTCTCCAGCCCCTCACGACACATGGACAGCGGTCGCAGGACGCGGGCCTTACCTGGACACACCATCGTAGTCCCCACCGAAGCCCACGGCCGCAGCTCCCGCCACCTTCTTGATGTGGTCCAGGTGATCTGCGGCGAGACAGCACATGCGGCTCCCGCCGGAGGCCCCCCGCCCGGCACCGCAGCCGCCCACACCCACGCACCTGCCACTTGGGACAAGTTGGCCTTGGCCGAGCAGGAAACGTAGTCGTTGTAGAAATTGACCATCACAAGGCTGCCCGTCTCCTTCTGCTCGGGAGAGAGGGCGCGGCTGCGGTCAGGGCAGCCAGGCCGCCCGGGGCCCTGAGCCCTGTCCCCCCCCAGGAGCAGCCGGGGGCGCCCCCCCTCCCCCGCCGCTCACCACCAGCTGGAGCACGTCATCCGGCACGTTGCGCCGGTGCGGGCACAGACTGTAGGCCGAGGAGTGGCTGAAGATGACGGGGGCCTGGGACAGCTTCAGAGCAGCCGTCATGGTGGCCACGGACACGTGGGCCAAGTCGATCATGACGCCCAGCCGGTTCATCTCCTTCACAACGCTCTGCAGGGGACGGGGTTCAGGGGACCTGCCGGGCACCATGGGGTTCGCGGCCCCCGAGGCCCAGGCGCGGGACGCGCACCGGCTGGGCCCGCTGTGAGCCAGCGCCTCGGTGGCTGGAACGTGGGAGCCCTCCGAAAACCGGGTCCCAGGGCAGGAGACCAGGCACACAGCCCAGCCCCGAGGGTGACAGAGCCCCGCCCCCACTCACCTGCCCAAAGTGCGACAGGCCTTGGCTCTGGGCCTTGTCATCGCCCTTGTCCACCAGCCAGTTGTCGGCCCTGGGAGAGCAGAGAGCGGGTGCCCAGGGGTGGTCCCGGCCCACCCCCCTCCAGGATGCGCCCTGAGACCCTCCAGCGGGGCCCCGGCCACTCACCAGGGCGTGTTGCAGCTGTGGGTGAGTGTCATGTACCGCATGCCCAGGTGGTAGAGGGCCCTCAGGACACCCAGGCTGCTGTCGATGGAGTGGCCACCCTCCACGCCCACCAGGCTGGCCACCTTGCCCTCCCGGAAGGCCTGCCGGATGCCTGCAAGGAGAGCCCGGCTGGGGAGCGGGACCCAGGAGTCCAGGGGTCGAGGGGCCACGCGAGAGCCACAGGCAGCGCGGCGGCGCCTGCGGGCTCCCCCCAGGAGGGCCGGGAGCCAGGACGCACCTGTGCTGCTGGTGACGCAGGCGAAGGTCTCGGGATACGCCTGGCACATGCGCTGGATGACGTCCATCTGCTCCAGGGTCCTCCTCACGGCGTCTCTGTTCTGGGTGTCGCAGGGCACATACGCGGACCAGAACTGGGGGCACGACGGGGCGGGGCTGGGAGCTGAGCTGCAGGGCCGCCCCCCCGCCCCACGTGCACATGGGCCTCTGGCTTCCCTCCCACAGCCTGGGGGGCTAGCAGAGTCCCCTCTAAGGGCCAAGGGGGGTACCCTGCCCCCAGGGAGGGGCGGCGGGTCAGCCAGGAGCCAAGGGCTCGGCGCAGGCAACGCACGGCCAGACCCACCTGGCCGCCCACAAAGCCAGCCTTCAGCTTGGGGATGTTGGTGTGCGTGTGGGCCAGGCTGGAGAGGTTGGCCCCCGGGTCCTGAAGCTGATTGTTGAACAGACGCAGCAGCTGCCAAGGCAGGTCATTGTGCCTGGAGGGGCCGGGAAGAGGGGCCAGAGGCAGGTCAGGACAGCCGCTTGGACCTGGGCCCGCCGAGCTGCCATCCCCAGCCGGTCGCCTCTTGCCCGCCCCCTTCTCATGGGCCAAGGACTACGAGCGTGATAGGGTGACTAACCGCAGCACAGGTGAGGTCCCATCTGTGCCCCGCCCCCAGCCAGGTAACTGAGCTGAGCCTTGCACGGAGGCCCCGCCTCCCAGAGCTTTTGCTGAGAAAGAGGGCGGGGGGCTTCTTCCGGGCTTGGGGTCAGGGGAAGGTGGGAAATGAAAGAAGCGCCACCAATGAGGCTGGCTGACTGGGGGTGTAGGGCCTGGGTCACACCCCGAGTTCCAGGTGAAATCCCCCCTCGCAGGGCCAGGGCGAGGGCAGGACTGCATGGGGGTGGCCTGCCCTTGGGGATCTGGCTTTGCCCCCCCATCCTCCAGGGCCACCATGGGAGCAAGGCGCCCCCCCAGGCCCTCTGCTGCCTCTCTTCCCAAGAACACGCCCGCACCTCCGCCAGGAAGCCCCGTCTCTGCGGCTGAGGTTTTCCCAGGAGCCCCAGGGGCAGGGCTTTGACGGGGGCGGGGGCGGCCACTGTCAACCTTAACACTGGGATGCCCAGGTCGTGGAGCCCCCCCCCCGCACCGCAAAGCTTTGCTGGTTGAGAAGCAGATGAACTCAGGGAAGCGAGGCCACGGCCTCGCTGCGGGGTGACACGCTGTCCCCGGACCAGGGCTGGCCAGGACTTTGCTCCCCTGAGAAATCCAGCCCCACCCCCGCTGCCTCCAGTTTGTTCTTCCTCCCTCCCTCAGCCTCTCCACCCTCTGTCTGAACCTGAAGTGAGGGACAGAGGCCACCTCCGCCCTATGGGCAACACCACCTTCTGGTAGACCTGGCAAGTCTGCTCTCATCCGTGTGCCCTGGGCAGCGGCCTGGGCAGTGACAGAGGGCCCTGCCAGCCAACTCAAAGAGGAGAAAGGAGGAGTCTGACTGCTGGACAGTGCTAGAAACGGCAGCCACGCACACACTTAGGCCAGTGTGGCATGCAGATGTGATGGCTGGAGCAGGGACAGCCCTATTAAACCATGAGGTAGCTGTGGGGCTGGTGGCTACAGCCTCATGGAATGCCATGCCAGGACTCCCTCTGGACTTCTCTGTGATTGGAGCTGCTTACCTGGGTCTGTCACCTGCAGGAGTAGCCAGCACTAACTGGTTTTAATCCTGTCAACCTTAGCTTCCAAGATGTCCGAATCCCTGTTCCCCGAGCCTTCCTGGCTTGCTGGGCTCTTGGAGCCATCTTACCTCTCACGTGAGCCTCTGGACAGCATCCAGCACCTATATTCTGGCCCCTCGCCCTGTGCCCGGCTGCCCTAGTCCCCTGGAGTGAAAGAACCACCACCCTGGCTCATGCTGTGGCATCTCCGACTGCCCTTGCTGGCCTGGCCCAGGCCCCTCCTGCCACAGCGGGAGCCAAGGGCGGTGGGCCCTGCCTGTCAGGAGATGCAGCCTGCAGGGCTCCTCAGAGGCAGGTGAGACGAGAGCAGGAAGCGGGGCTCCGGGAAGGAGGTGGTAGCGGGGAGACCAGGGCTGAGGGAGGGCCGGCGGCCCCCATGACAGGACCCCCGTTTTCTCTGCTTTTCGGGTAGGGCTCTGATTGAGCCAAGCCCAGAGGCGTGTAAGCTCCTAAACCTTCCCAGCACACGAGCCCCAGCGTGTGCTGCTCCGCTGGGTTGGACGCCCCGGCGGGAAGAGCAGGAAGGCTGGAGTGTGTGTGCAGGGTGCTCGTGCCCAGGGCTCGAGCAAGCCCGGGAAGCTGAGCACAGGAGCTGGACGCGAGGTGTGGGGTCAGTGAGGGGTCTCGGGGGCCCAGGGGAGGACTCTGCGGGAGCCGAGGGCTGGGGAGCTTGAGCCAGAAGGGCAGGAGCTGGCCTTGGGTCTCCCTTGGGCTGCAGGGCTGAGACCTGACCTCTGGCCAGCACAAGGAGGGGCAGCCACCACCCCGTGCGGAAGGGGTGGGGGGCACAGGAGCAGCAGGTTAGCGGACATCAAGGACAGAGTGAGAAGAGTCGCCAGGGTCTTGGCTGGAAGGGACCGTGGGAGTGGACACCTAGGGGCTTGGTCTGGGGCACTGCGGCCTGAGCTGCCTTGGTGACATCTAGCTGGGCACTGGCCTGTGGGGTCGCCCCAGGGGGTGGACAAGAGGCCGAGGGGGCAGTGCCACCCTCACCCGGGCCTCAAAGAAGGAGCTGAGGCCTCAGGCGGCAGGACCCCGCCCGGCCCCGCGGTGCCTGGCCCCAGCACCACTCGGAGCTGGGATCCACGGGGGCCAGGCTGTGGGGTGTCCCAGGGCCTCCCTCCTGCTCCTCTGCTCAAGCCTCTGGGGCCCCAAGAGACCCCATGAAGAAAGCGGGGCCAGCAAAGGGCAAAAGCCACACGGCAGCAGGAGAAACGGAGGCACCGCAGAGGCACCGCAGAGCACCTGCTGGCTCAGCTCCGGAGCCAGACCCAGGCGCTATCACAGGAGTGGCTCTTACCCGTCAATGACAGGCGTGTCCTGCATGATCCTCACCGCCAGGTCCCGGAATTGGTCCGCAGCGCAGGCGGCCACCAGGGGCCAGAGCCACCAGCTGGTCCACATGGCACGACGCCCGGGGACCCGCTGCCCAGCCGCTCCTCACGTCGGTCTGGCCGGCCTGTGTGCCAGGAGGCAGGCAGAGCCCTTTGGTCCAGGTGCCCGTTGCCAGGAGCTGTCCTGTTTATCTATCATCAGCACATTCCCCGCGAGGGTGGGTGGATGGGAGTTCCTAGACCCCGTGGCTGGGCGTCACTGTCCGGGCCAGGCCGGGGCTCGTTAAGACAGTTCTGCACAGGGGTGGGGCTGGTACCCTGGCGCCCAAGTGAGAGGGTGAGGTCGTAGAAGAGGATAGCTCAGGGACAGCGGCTGTGTGGCACCCCCCAAGACACGATGTCTGCGGTCTGCAAACAAGACTCAATATTGCAGAGTTCCCACTGTGGCTCAGCGGTAGTGAGCCTGTCTCGTATCCATGAGGATGGGGGTTCCATCCCCGGCCTCGCTCGGTGGTTTAGGGACCTGATGTTGCCATGAGCTGTGGTGAGGGTCACAGACACGGCTCAGATCTGGCACTGCTGTGGCTGTGGCGTAGACCCCTAGCCTGGGAACCTCCATGTGCTGCAGGTGCTACCCTAAAAAGGCCAAAAAATAAAACTCAATAGTTTGTCGATACTGAGCCCCTCTGTTTGCCTGTAGTTTTGCTATTTTCCATGGAAGACGGAGCACAGCCCCAGCCCAGTGCTGGGGGCGCCTGGAGCTCTCGGCGTCACAGGGGTGCCGCCCACTCTGGCTGCAGGCTCCTGACCAAGCAGGTTGGACACCGGGGTTTGGGGTCAGAAGCCTGGGGTGTCTGTTTCCTTTGCACCTTGTCAGCTACTCAGGTCTCCAGAGAAGTTCTGAGAACAGGCTGTCCAGGCAGTGCCAGGACAAACACATCTCGAATGCTGGTCCCAAACGTGGACCAGCGCCTGGGGTCCCGGCGGACGACCCCAGCCCACACTGGGGCCTCGGGGCTGTTGGGCTGTGTGGACCCTCCCTCGCCTCCCGCTAGGCTCCCTGGCGCTTCCCTCCCTGGGTGCCTTTGGACCGTACGTAGACCTGCCCCGTGGAGCCCCCAGGAGACCAGGTCCCAGGCAGGTGCCCTCCAAGTCCCACTGGCCCCAAAGACAGCCTCAGCTAGCTCTGGGTCCTCTCCAGCCCGAGGAGGAGGCCACGTCCAGGGCCTGGCTGTGTGTCCTGGGCCCCGCCTCCCTCCTGCTGCCCTCCTCCTCCTCCTCCCTCCCACCCCCCGGGAGAGGTTCCTGCGCCCTCTCCTCCCCACTGGTCCTTGCTCTCCACCCGGATCCTCCGAGCCAGCCCAGGACTGCACCCACATCGCGCCGGGACGGGGAGCGCTGTGCCCCCGCGTGGATCTGCCCCGGGGCCCCAGCACCTCGCCTGTCCTCACCCCTGGGGGCCAGGGGACTCTTCGTGGGGCAGCACCTCTTCCACGGGGAGCTCCCTCTCTGCCTCGGCTTTGCTCCCCGGAACTGACCCAGGGAGGCGTGGCTGCTAACTCACATTCCCCCATCATCGCCGGCCTGCTCCATCTTTCTCTATTTTCAACGTTTTTCCCTTATACTTTGGGTTTCACAGTTGGGTTTTTTTTTTTTTTTTTCTTTTCCCCCTTTTTAGGGCTGCACCTGTGACACATGGAGGTTCCCAGTCTAGGGGTCAAATCGGAGCTACAGCTGCTGGCCTACACCACAGCCAGAGCCACAGCCACGCCAGATCTATCTGAGCCGCATTTGCAACCTACACCACAGCTCACGGCCACACCGCATCCTTAACCCACGGAGCGAGGCCAGGGATTGAACCTGTGTCCTCATGGATACTCGTCAGATTTGTTTCTGCTGCACCACGACGGGAACTCTGTGTCTCTCTTTAAATAGGACCGTTTAAGCCACGAGGACAGCATTTTGGAGGAGCAGGTAAGCCTGCCTTTCTCTTCGCAGACACAGAGCCCACAGCACAGCAGGCGCATCTCCCTGGGTCCTAGCTGCACGCTCTCCTCCTCTCGGCAGGTGACTGTCCTGCCACGCACCTGTCTCTGGCTCGCTCTTGGGCCATTTTCCCAGGAACGGTGGCGCCCTGTGCGCAGACGTGTCTCTGCTCTGGTGGCTGACGCCCCCTCCGGCACGGTGGCGGGACCCCGCCGGCCTGGCCTCCTGCATGCATGGCCCCTGGGCCTCTGAGCTTCCTCTTTACCCGCCGCTCTTCTCCAGCTGACTCCTGTTTTGTGTTTTTAAATCTGCGGGACACTTGATTTTGAGCTTCATTCGAAACGCAGAATTCATCTGTTTTCAAATTTTTAAATGTTCTGGTTAAGGCTGTGTAATTTTTTATTCATTAACCGGGAGGATGGGCAGGGAGCGCCCGGAGCCCAGTTCCAGCGCGGAGGGGCTTCCACTGCTGCTCTCTGACTGAGGGGCGGGCCCCTCGCTGTCACCTCTGCGCCGCACGGGCGGACCCCCTCTCAGGGGCCTGGTCCCCATCTCCCGCCTCTGGAGCCACAGCCGAGCTGGCTGGACAAGCCTGGGGAGCCAGGCCCTGGCCTCGGGAGCAGATTTAAGACCCGGCCCCCGGGGACGTCAGTCACGCAGATACCTAGTATTTCAATGCATTTTTTAACATAAAAAAATGTCCTGCGCCCCCCCAAAATCCACAAAAAATGAAATAGGAAAGTTTCAGGTGAAGCCAAGGGCAGGGTCCTGACCTCTCCCCGCCCAGCTCTGCCACGTTTCCACAGGGCTCTGGTCTCAGTCCCAGCCGGTTCCCCAGGTTCAGCCGCAGGTGCTCCTTGCACGCCGGCCGCAGGGGACACCATGCCCAGGAGCTAGGCTGGAGCGTGGCCGCGCTTCCTTCAGAGCCTCTCAGGGGAGAAGTTCAAGGCCCCGGGTTCCACCCTTGGAAGGGCAGGGTGCAGCCTTGCTCAGTCGTGACGCGGTGCCAGGCGGATGGCCGTAGGGGACGCCCAGGAGGGCTGGACTGTGCACCACAGCCTTCCTCTGAGCCTGCGGTCTGGCTGGGGGGCTGGGGTCCCGTGCCTGTATCTGTACACAGAACCCCTCAGCTCTGGCGGGGTCGGCCGGCCGCCCTGCATGGAAGCCCAGTCTCCCCCGGGCTCTCTGCCTGCCCTTCTGCCTCCACCAGGGGCCGTGGCCACGGCCCCACAGACCTGTGCGCGCTGGGCCTCTGCTCACGGCTCTGGCTTTGGCTCTCTGGTCTGCAGCCAGCTTCGGTCCGAGGCCCTGGCGCGCTTTTTTTTTTGGTTGCAGTCGGTCCACCCAGCGTGGGGGCAGAGACGTCCTGGAGCATTTGCAAGGGACATGATTCTGCCCTCATCTTTTTTTTTTTGCCTTTTATCTTTTATCTTTTTTTTTTTTTTTTCTTTTAAGGGCCACACCCGCGGCATATGGACGTTCCCAGGCTAGGGGTCTCATCGGAGCTTCCGCTGCCGGCCTGCACCACAGCCACAGCCACACGGGATCTGAGCCACATCTGTGACCTCCACCACAGCTCACGGCAACGCCGGCTCCTTAACCCACGGAGCGAGGCCAGGGATCAAACCCACGTCCTCATGGATCCTAGTCGGTTCCTTACCACTGCTGCGACAGGAACTCCGGAAACTGCTTTCTTTCCAGCCGCTCCGCCGGCACGCTCCCCGGGGCAGGCGCTCCCCGCCTCCGCGTCCTGACGCCCCGCTCGGCCTCCCCCCTGCTTGGTCCGCCTCCTCCCACAGGGATCCTCTGGACTCCGAGCTTTCCTCTCCTGTTTCGGGTTCTCTGTGCTTTTATTTTAGGCATTCCGGTCATCACCATTAGTGAACAGGGTGGAGCCGCTCTTCTTTGATGTATTCTATGAATTTCCTTAATTCCGAATCCCCGCGCTTTTATCTCACGTTCCCTTTCGGGAATGACATCCTTCCTCTCCCGAGAGGACCCCTTGCGTTTCTGCCGCTCCCGGGGCTTCTCTTCCTTGGCGCTTCGTTCTTGTTATGGAAGCAACGTTGCCTGCTGACAGTGAGCAGTTTGGTTTTCCTTTGCTGTCTCCTATTTCCCGGATGCTGATGGTTCCCCTGGACCCTTCCTCCTGTTGTTTATCTGGACGTTCTGCTGCACGGCCGGCCTCGTCCCTTCGTATTTCATGGTGAAGCGGCAGAAGCGACGCTGGCCGTGCTGCACTGAGGAGGGCAGCCTCTCAGCTCCAGGCTTTGTGGAAATGGGCACGCGGGGCTGTCCTGAAGCCGCCCGTTGGTGTCGGAACGTGACCTGGGCACCTCCAGCGGCTGCCCTGATCCTCGGAAACATACTTTCAGGGAAGGCTCTCGGGGGTTCTTCCCCCAGGACCAGGCGGGCCATGGGCGGACCGGGGTCGCCCGGCCGTGCACGTGGGCCCTGGCTCGTCGGCCGTCTGCAGCCCCGATGCCAGCTGGGCCTCTTGCTCCCAGGCGCTCCTGCCCAGAAATGGGCTGCAACCCGCCTCAGACGATGCGTTCCTTCCTCTGAGGTGCGGTCCTTTGCCGACCTCCACCCACGGCGGCGAGGAACTGTCAGTCTCAGGCCGAGCCTCTGACCTGCAGCTCTTCCTGCTTCCCGCTCCTCCTCTTGTGCTGGTTGCTGGTCCCTCGCATGGACCTGTCGGGTGAGGCCAGGGCCTGGACTGCAGAGTCACCTTCAGGAGGTGGGACCAGTGCTCTGTCAGGAGCAAAACTTCAGAACCAGGCACCTCGGGCTCAAACTCCCTGCGGCAAGCTGACTGCATTTGCGGGAGCTGGTGGCACCAACGCCTCCCACTCCACGTGTCCACCCAGGGGATGCAGAGAAGGCAGCAGGCGTGATTCTGTGCGGCCACCTGCTCCGGGTCCTGGACATTGCAGCCCAGCTCTGCCCCCTCTGGCTTCCAGCGGGGCCACCAGCCCCAGGAGATGTGAGTGGTGCCAGAAGTGGCTGAGCAGGCGAGTTCCAGGGACCGCGTGCTGGCCGCTCTCCCACGGACAGTCACGGGTGCCTTTGCCCATGCAGCGTCCTGAAGGGCCCTCGGGCTGCTGGCCCGTGTCCACAAAAGCCAAGGCCTGCCGCCCACTGAGTTCGCAGGGCAGCCACTGGGTAGTTTTGTTTTTGTCTTCTGTCTTTTTAGGGCACCTGTGGCACATGGAGGCTCCCGGGCTAGGGGTCTAATCGGAGTTGTTGCTGCCAGCCTATGCCGTAACGACACCAACACCAGATCCAAGCCGCGTCTACCACCTACACTACAGCCCACGGCGACACTGGATCCCCAACCCACTGCGCGAGGCCAGGGATCGAACCCGCAACCCCATGGTTCCTAGTCAGATTCGTTTCTGCTGCGCCCCAAGGGGAACTCCCAGCCACTACATAGTTTGCTTTAAATCGTTACCATTTCTTCTTTAAATAAAAACAATGAGAATGTTAATTGGAAAAATCAACCTCACTTGCTGTAAACAGAGAAACACAGTGAAAATAAACATACGGAGGCTTGGCGGAGCTGCAAGACTTCAGCTGGCACCACAGAGAGAGGAGCCCGGGACAACACGCAGCAGTGGCTCCACGTCCAGGGAGCGTCGGGGCCCAGTGGGCTGCCGGAACCGCCCCTCAAACCGCACTCCATCCAGAGAGACCGCCCCCCATCGGCTGCACCCCGCCTCACATGGGCGGGGCCAACCAGCCCCCAGCAGGTCCCAATCGACCGTCCCCTGTCCCTCCGAGACCCAAGGGTCACGGCGTCTGAGCAAATACACGCATCGTGACGTGTGAGCACAGCTACCCACACACCTCCACACGCAAGTCACGGATGCACACACACAACGAGCTGTGTGGGCGAAGATGCCGCAGGCCACAGACCTCGTCCCCATGAGCACAAGGGGACACAGGCAGACACACGCACCTCGGCCCACACGCTGGCCATCGCAGGCGAGAAGCGGACACACCCCAGACCAGGGTGTGTGGACACCAGTATGTGTTGGTAAAAGCACACACGTGTGGACTTGAACACAAAATGAGCACACGTGCACTCAGACATGTAGACGTGCACATACAGGCACACGGCTAAGGACACGAGTGTAAGTACACACTCACACAGAGGCGACCACACACACACACACTTACACTGTCACCAAGCCTGTCGTCTCACAGCACACCCACACTTGTCACGAGCGTGTTGAGCCTTAAGTCCGCTTGCCATTGTGTAATTGTGCCAGCCTGGCCCCCACACTCTGCCCTCAGCCCCAAGACGCCCCGCCCCCAGAACCGGGCCCGCAGCCCCCTGTGGACCTGGAGGGAGGAGCTCCAGGGGGGGGAATGTGTCCGTGGGGGGCCCTGGGCACACAGGCAGCTCCAGACCAGGCTACCACCTGGATT
Source organism: Phacochoerus africanus (assembly GCF_016906955.1). NCBI lineage: Eukaryota > Metazoa > Chordata > Mammalia > Artiodactyla > Suidae > Phacochoerus > Phacochoerus africanus. The sequence goes on from NC_062551.1 coordinate 340,754, forward strand.
TCTGCCCCCAAATCCTCAGCCCAGGGTCCTCATGGGTGACACTCTGCACCCAGCACCTGCCTGGGAGGGTCCCACAGCTGGGTGGCCTCCCCCCCGGCCCCTCCGTGTTCACTACATGCTGCCCCCAGCACCCTGCGCTCAGACCCCCTGCCTGCACAGCCACGGGTTCCCTCCTTCAGGGGTCCCCAAGATGCTCCCACGAGGCCCTGGCCCCAGTCCATCCCAAGAACCCCCGAACCCAGCCCCCCAGCCCGCGAGGCACTGGCCTGCTGGGCACCTGACCTTGTCTCTCCGCAGGTCCAACTTGAAGGCCCAGCGAGCATAGAGCAAGTGCCCGCTAACGGGTGCACAGACGGGCACTCCCCCACCCAGGTGGTGGTGGGAGGGGACAGGAGGCTCAGAGAGCTCTGGCCCTCGGCCACGCCTGGGCTCCAGACTCCCCAGGGGCTGTGGCATGGCGGGCGCAGCAGCCCAGCTCCACTCCGGTCACGAGGTCTGGGGGCTGTTTCCGTTTTTACAGCAGTCCCGTCCCCAGCTCTGCAGCCAGCCTCCTGCACAAAAGCGACGGCCTGGGGCCTGTGCAACACGCACAGAGGGCTTGATGCCACCCAGGCCTCAGGTGCCCTCTGACCCCCAGGCTGGGCAGGTGGGACAGGGCAGGCTGGGGAGCAGGTTATCAGGGTCCCCAGACAGCAAGGTGGGGTTCTCCCAGGCGGGGGGCTGAGGTGGGACTTCCAGGCAGGCACGGAGGACGCTGGGCGGCCACCAGGCAGCAGCCAGTCTGGCAGCGAAGGCCAGGGGGACCCACCACATGTTTTTTCTGGTCCCGAACGCTGCCACCACCCCTGCTCCCTGGAGTTGAGGGGCCTGTCGGCCCTGCGCTGGGGCGCCTCCTGGGCTGCGCCCCCCCGCCCCCGCCGCGTGGGGCCTGCTCCCATGTGTGCAATGTTCCCCCTGCAGGAGGGTCGGATGAAGGGGGGATGGAAAGGTCCTCTGGCAGAGACTCGGGACTCGCGGAACCAGGGCAACGCCTGCGTGAGACCTGCCTGGCTGGGGGCTGGCCTCGCTAATTGCTTTCAGGAGTCTGAGGGTGGGGGCACTGTCTGGCGGGCAGCTGGCCACCCGTCCCCACCCAGGGAGGGGATGCACGGCTGGGCCCACCCAGGTCGCAGAGCCAGGGCCTGGGGTGGGGGTGGGCTCAGCCCTCAGCGCCACCCTCTGTCCTGGCGCCCTGCTCCTTGGCATCTGGGACCCTGGAAGACGTGCCTGCCCTGAAAGCCCCAGAGAGAAGCCATGCCCAGTCGGGGTGAGCAAGGGCACAGTTCAGATGGCAGAGATTTGCCAGGGGAGCCCAGCTTGAGAGTGAGGTCCAGTGGACGGCACCCCATGGAGAGGGTTCCTCAAAAGGCCTGGGGTCAAAGGGCGCGCATCTCCATAGCCAGCGTCCCTTCCTTCTGGAGCTGAGGGGCCCTGGCCCCCGCCTCACTGGCACATGCATGGTCCAGCTCGTGGAGCCACTGCCTATCAAGGGCCACCAGGCTCAGATGGTGGCCGAGAGGCTCACGGCCAGACGTGTGGGGCGTGACACTCTGCTGTCGCGTCCTGAGGTTCTTCGCCTTGTCTCTGCCGTGTCTGTAAGGAAATGAGGTGGCAGGACCATGCGTGTCCCCGGAACTTGCGCCCCGGGGCTCTGTCGTTAGGTCCTCACCAGCCTTTGCTTGTCTCGTCCCACTGGGACCTCAGCTACGCGAACCGACCAGACCCACAGTGAATGTGCGGCAAAGATACGGCGGGCACGGGGCGGAGGGGCCTCCAGCTGCCCCCACCTCCAGGCTGGCCTTGGGGACCAGAGCCGCCGTGATGCCAGGTCTCCCATTTGGCTAGTGGATGCGCACTTGCACAAAGGAGATGGCAGGGAGTTGAGAGGCTGCCCTCAGTCCTGCTCCTGGGGCCTCATGGCCAATTCCAAGGCCAGCAGGCGAGGGTGCAGGCGACCCTGGCCTCCTCTGAGGAGTAGGGCTGGTCTGAAGGCCTGGCCAGCCACCCGGTCGGCAAATCCCTTGCAAACCGATGCCCGTGGTCCTGGCACCTCTCTGTTTACAGCCCCTGTACCACAGCGGGGCAGGGTGGTCCCTAGGCTGGGCGGGGGCAGGGCAGCCTGGGCCCAAGAACTGTAGAAGAGGCAACGGTGCCCAGCGTGGGGACAGTCCCGATTTGAAAGAGCCACTTAGGTGAAATGCTAGGGTTCCTAAGTGCTGCCTGTGGGGCCGCTCTGTCCTGCGCGTCAAGTGGGCCTGGAGCCTGGCTCCGCCTGAGGCCTGCGGACCCGCAGGGGCGAGGCCAGGGCTTGAGTTCCCCTGGGCGACCTGTGGTCCTCTGGCCCACCTGCTGGGCTGCAAGCCACAGGGGGCCTGGCTGCTGCCGCCCCCTGGTGGCCAGTCGGGGTCCTGAGGGAGCCCCTGAGGTCACTCCTGCGGAGCGGTGCCCGGCCAGGCTGAGGGTCCGAGGGCCATGCACGTGCTGCCCGCCCTGTCCCGGCTCTAGAGACGGAGGCACGGGCTGCTGCACAGAGCCGGGCTGCATGGCTCAGAACATGGACACGAGCTCTGGCCGCCACATCCGCATCCTCCTGCATTGAAGCCCCAGGACAGCGTGGGGCCAGAAGGGGGGCCATGGATGCCAGGCACCTTGGGTTCTGCCACCTGAGGCCACCCTCTGTGGCTGCCTCGCGGGACTGTCCCCGGGAGACCGTCCCCGACGGGCACTGCAGCCAACGCACCCCCACCGCAGCCCCCGGGTGGGGAAGGGACATTGTCCTGGCCCCTTAGCGTGCTCATTGCAGAGGAGCGGACGCACACCCGGGTCAGAGCCTCGGTAACTCAGGAGACCCAGACGGGACCACGCCTGAGGGGACATTTGCATGCTCAGGGCACCAGACGCCTCCCCGGGCTATGATACCCAACTGCCGCTTCCCTGGGTGTGGACACAGGTCAATGGGAGACACAGACTCCCCCAGGAGACTGGACCACAGCCCCGCCCGTGAAAACAGCTCTACGGGGTAAAAAGAGAGAGTTCCCAAGCCGACCAGGCAGGGTCCCCAACCCGCTCGAGCTCGACCCCCAATAAGCCCGGTGCCTCCTCCTAGAAGGTCCGAGACCCTCCCCTGAGGGCCCTCCGCTTGGCACACAGAGCCTTAAAGCCTCTCCCCTCCCAGGGGCCGTGAGGGCAGTGTCACAGCAGAGAGGGGACAGTGAGGAAAAGCGGTCGGGCTCCCTATGAGATGGCTAAGCTTTCCGTCACGACTTCACGTGGTGTAAAATAGAATTTGAGCCCCCAACCGGCTCAAGAGGAAGGCGGGCTGTGCCAAGCAGCGGTCCACAGCGCTCTGCTCTCCCCGTGACCAGCAGCGGGCCACGCCCGGGGCTTCCACCCGTGACCCACGTGGTTAAAAGGGAAAAGGAAGTGAGCAAGCATCGTGGCATCATGAGACACAAAGCACACGCCCCGCTAGCCCGGCGATACTGTTGCAAAGTGACCCCCGCGCAGCCAAGAGCAGAGAACAGGCTGAGCTCTCAGGGAGACACAGAAAGGCCCTGGTCAGCCGCCCAAGACGCGCTCCTGCCAAACTCAGATTCTCCTTCACGCATTCATTCCGTCAACGGGTCTATTCCTTGTGGTAGGGGGCCAGCAGGGGCAGGGCAGCCAGGCAGAACTCCAGAACAGGCAGGCGTCCTGGAGGAGGGGACATGCTAACCAACCCTTGACAGGCAGGTGGGGAGGGAGGCCAGCTCTAGGCCGAGGACGCAGAGATGAGGGAGCGGGAAGCTGCGGGCAGCCTCAGCGGGCTGGACCTCGCCCTCAGGTCAGCAGAGAGCTGCTGGCTCGACGTCCAGGGTCAGGAAGGCCCCTCGGGGCCCCGAGCAGCCAGGGGTGCTCTGAGCTCTCCCTCCACCTCTGCATGCCCAGCTGGTCCCGGCTGTGCCCTGCTGAGCGGGGGCTCCAGCCACCTCCCCTCCAGACGGCACCTCCCGCCCGCCCCACAGCCCACGGACCCCGGCCCACTCACTGTGGCCTTGGCGGCACGGCGGCTGGCCTCTCCTGGCCTAGGCGACCTCGCTCACCAGCACGTCACAGCGGTGCTGGCCCCACCCCAGCCACCTGTCTTTCCTCCCGGGCCAGGGGAAGGCCGAGAAGGTGAAAATGCCCCATTTCCGCCCCAAGAAGCCCAGGTTCTCGGACTCTGGGGAGGAGGGGGCGGGGGAGGGGCGGAGCGGTGAGGAGAGGGGGTGGGGGGAGGGGCGGGCTGTCCCGCCAGGAAGCTCGCCCCTCGCCCCTCGGCCGCCCGGCGCCCTTCCCAGGGTAGAAGTTTCTTTACTACCTCCCAGCTTCCAGCAGGCAGCACAGAGGCGTGGGCCCTGGTGCCATCTGCCTCGTCTGGCTTTTTGATGGCAATCTTAGCGACTGCTCCAGGCAGGCACACGCATGCCTCCTTTGGGTGGTTTGTCTGTCTTTAGTCTTTTTAGGGCCATACCCATGGCACATGGAGGTACCCAGGCAAGGGGTCGAATCAAAGCTGTAGCCGCTGGCCACAGCCACAGCCAACACAGGATCCGAGCCTCAGCTGCGCCCTACACCATAGCTCACGGCAACGCCGGATCCTTAACCCACTGAGCGAGGCCAGGGATCGAACTTGCAACCTCATGGTTCCCAGTCAGATTCGTTAACCGCTGAGCCACGACGTGAACTCTGCCTCCTTCATCCTTTTCATTAGACATTCTAATCGTGACAGCAATTCAACCTATAGGCCAATGGTATAAACCGCCACCCAGAAACCTGTACACACATGTTCACAGCAGCGTGAGTCACACCAGGCAAATGTGGAAATGACACAAACAGCCATCAACTGGTGGGGGGACAAATCCAGCGGGCCCGTCCGGTCAGTGGAGAAGTGCCAGCCTTGAAAAAACGGGACGCCGACATACAGTGTACCACGACGAAGTTGCCAACATGATGCTGGGAGAAAGAAAAGGCCACTGGTGCAGCCGCCAAGGCAACAGTGTGAGGTTCCATAAAAACCAGACGTAGGGGAGTTCCTGCCGTGGCTCAGGGGTTAAAGAACCCGACTGGCATCCATGAGGATGTGGGTTCGACCCCTGACTCAGGTTTGATCCCTGACCCTGGAACTTCCATACGTTACGGGTGGGGCCAAAAAAGAACAAACAAACAAAATCCAGAAGTACAACTACCATATGATTCAGCAATCTGCTCCTAGGCATAGACCCAGAAAGAACCCTTAAAAATTCCAAAACATACATGCACCCCTTTGTTCACAGCAGCACTATTCTCAACAGCCAAGATACAGAGACAACCTGAAAGTCCTTCGACAGAGGAGTGGATCAAGAAGGTGAGCTGCAGGAGTTCCCGTTGTGGGGCAGTGGTTAACAAACCCAATTGGGATCCATGAGGTTGCGGGTTCGATCCCTGGCCTCGCTCCATGGGTTAAGGATCCGGCATTGCCATGAGCTGTGGTGTAGGTCACAGATGCAGCTTGGATCCCCCATTGCTGTGGCTCTGGCACAAACGGGCAGCTGCAGTTCCAATCCGACCCCTAGCCTGGGAGCCTCCATATGCCGCGAGTGCGGCCCTAAAGGCTGGTCTTAGTCCGAGAAAACCTGAAGGTGAGTGCACCCGAGGTGGCGACCGGGTCAGAGTGCACTTTGCAGTTTGGACAAGGAAGAGCACAGACTCGGAGGTCACGGCCCCGTGGGGGTTATCACCAAGGCGCCTGGGAAAAGGGCGACGGGAGCCAGAGCAGCTGTGGCCTTGGGCCCTGCCCAGGGCTGCCCTGCAGGTCCATCAGCGCACAGGTCTCACGGCTGGCCCTGTCACCTGCTCCCTCCCTGCCTTGCCAGCCAGGTGGCACCCAGACTTGCCTGAGCCTGGTCACATCTGCACTTTTCTAAACAGGGTCTCAGTCGCCGATCCCAGAGAACGTCTATTTGGGGTCCACCGTGGCCTCACTGCAGGGGTTTAGAGTCCCATTTCACAGGTGGCTCCACAGGCACTACATGGACTGCGGAGGCTGCCCAGCTGGACAGGCTCAGACCTGGGACCTGTCCCTTTGGGGCTGCCATGCTGGTGACCCGCCGAGGGGGCTGTGCACCCTGATGTCACCTGGGGACAAGCAGATGGAGCTGCTGCCACGACAGACACGGCCGCAGGCCCCGTGCTCAGTGGAGGAGAGCCTCACAGGCCATGACACGCCAGAGCCAGGAAGCTCCTGGCATGCTCCTCGGATGACCTGACAGGCATGGTTTCAGCTCTAAGGAAAAAGGCAAAGGAGAGTGACACGGGGAGGGACTGAGCAGTCTGGTCCCCACCTGAGCTGGGCTCTGCCAGGCGGCCTGTGGAGAAGCCCGGGTGGGGGGCACAGGTGACAGGACTTCTCTCTCTGACCGTCACCCGTCTTGGGGGAGGCTTTGCAGCCAGGGTGGAGGATGGGGGGATCGCCTTGCCCTCTCCCCCGACTTTCTCTTTCTTTGCCTTTTGTTCCCAGATTCCTCTGCTCCCAGGCAGGACCCCTGAGGATGAGGCCGCCGTCCCGTGAAGGAGAGGGGTCTGTGGGTACCGGCTCCACCAGGCGCTTGGCACCCGTGCTCATCCCAGCGCTGGTTAGTGACAGAGGCACGGCCAGGTGCTGGCTCTCTGTTGTCACCACAGGGAAAATGAGGGTGTGCATGAGCTGGAACTCCTGCCTCCAGGCCCGATTTAAGTGAAAAGGCCAGATTGAATCGGAGGCGCCAGAACACGAGCGGAAGTGAGACCAGGCTTCAGTCCCATAGAATCTAGGGCCGCAGAAGAGGGTCCTGCGTGAGGGCTGAGCCTGCTGAGAGCGGGCGGCCAAGTAGAGATTGTCAAGAAGCGGGAAGTCGCCCGAACATGGGCCTCAGAAGTTGGCAGCAGGCACCGCCAGGTCCTGAACTCACTGAGCAAGGCCAGGGATCGAACCCGCAGCCTCCCGGGTGCTAGTCAGATTCCTTAACCACGGAGCCACGACGGGGCCTCCTAAATAAACAAGTCTTGCCATCAGTTTCTTTCCGTGCAGAAACCACTGAATATACGGAAACTGAGAGCTTTACCATTGAGAGGCAAACCTCTGCCTTTAACCCAAAGCTGTAGATCCCTGTTTTAGCTTAAGTGTGTGACCACTATACTTTCATTTTTTAAAAAAGTTATTACGTTTCATCAGTTCCCATCATGGCTCAGTGGTTAACAAATCTGACTAGCATCTTTGAGGCTGCAGGTTCAATCCCTGGCCTTGCTCAGTGGATTAAGGATCCGGCATTGCTGTGAGCTGTGGTGCAGGTTGCATATGCGGCTCAGATCCTGTGTTGCTTTGGGTGTGGCATAGGCCGGCAGCTACAGCTCTGATTCGATCCCTAGCCTGGGAACCTCCATATGGCACGGGTATGGCCCTAAAAAGACAGAAAAAAGCAAAAAGAAAAGCAGGAGGGGGCCCTGGTTCTGGTTTGCTAACAGGAGGATAAAGGCCTGCTTTTCTAGGTAAAACCCTTGGCCTCCCCAGGGGTGGCTGGGACGAAGGGTCAGTTTCTCCGGCAGGTACTGTAGGGATGTGGCTTGAGCTGAAGCAGCAGAGTCAGTGTGTGTCTGAGACGTCACAGGCTGGAAGTGGTCTAGGGGTAGGACCTGGCGCTTTCACTGCTGCAGCCCAGGTTCAAGCCCTGGCCTGGGAACTGAAATCTCCCATCAGGCTGCTGCACGCAGGTACCAAAAAAGAAAAAAACAAAACAAAACAGAAAACTTCATGGTGGGGCCATGGGTGAGGGGCTCCAAGAAGCCCGACTGGGGTCTGGTCAGGGAGCGAGGCCTGGGGACAGGAGCAACAGTGTGTCCACCCTGGTCACGCCTCTGGAGGTGTGCCCACGAGCCCAGGGATCAAACCCCAGGCTCCAGGCCAGGGCTCAGCAAGAAACCGACAGGCAGTCACCTCGGCTGCCCGGGCAGCTCAGCACTTTCCAGCATCATCAGCGGGTTGGCCCCGGGCTGGGCAGTCAGACGCGCGCAGGGCAAGCAACCAAGCCGTTCCAGCTCAGCAGTGGCCCCGCCGCAGGGGTAGCCAGCTGGAGGGAAAGCCTGGGCGGTGGCCTGATGCCTTGAGTCCCAGGGCCCAGGACAGTGGACGCTCCTCCGGTGTGAAAGAGGCCCTCCGTCCAGCTGAAGCTCCCCAATAGGTTCTCCTCACCTCATTGCCTGGTGGGCTCTGACTCTGCTCATCCCCCCAGACTTAGTTAGAGACCACCGCCTCCAGGAAGCCTTCCTTGCTTCTACCATTAGCGCAAGTTCAATGCCTTCTTCGCACCTCATAGGCCCTGACGTGCCCCCACACTCCTGGGTGAGCATCGGCCACTTGCCCTGACCCTCACTCCCAGGGGCACCCAGGGGCAGGGGCAGCATCTGTCTCGTTCACAACGCTCCGTCTAGGCCCGGCATGAAGAATGCAGCCCAGAACCGTTAGCACATGGACGGCTAACAGCTTCGGTCTCCCACCTTGCCACGTGGGAGAATACCCGTGGGAAACAGGCAGTCTGCTGTCCACCAAAAGGCCCAAGGTGAAGGACGGTATGAGACGCTGGGTGGTGTGGCGCCAGCTCAGACCACACAAGAAGGGTCACTACACAGAACGGCGGCCACCAGGGGAGACAAGGGTAGAATGATGGACGGTCTGGCTGGACTCCGGCCACGTTCCCAAACCCCGTGCAGAGCAGCGTCTCGTCCAAGGAAAGGAGGGCAGACAGGACCAGAGCAGTGACGAGGCACAGCCCGCGCAGCCCAGGGGCGGGTCCGGGACCAGTGACACTGAGAGAAGACCACCGCGCAGGCCGTGCGGCAGAATGACAGGCAAAGAGGGGAACTTTCGATGAGCAGAAACGGCGGAAGGAGAGGAAGGCAGCTTCGACCAGGGGGCCATGGCTTCTTTCCGCCCGCTGCCGGGCAAACCCCCGAGCCCGGCTGGAATCGCAACCGCCTTCGGGGCGAACAGCCACGCCCTGGGAAAACGAGCCCCCAGTGTCCCTGCCACAGGCCCACGGCACCGGGTCCACCCAGACAACGTGATCTAAAAGCTGAGGTCGTCTCTGCAGCGATTAGGAAATGGGGATGACGCTCCGTCCACCAATGCGCAGCAGGTGCAGCCCGCGGGGAAGAGGCACCTGCTGGGGAGACAAGGGGACCTGCGCTCAAAGGGAGGGGACGCGCAGGGGTATGAGGCCCCCCGTGGGGTGCTCTGGGCACACCCTGCTGTGGCTCCCCGATTTGTGCACGTGGGGGTGTTACTGTGCTCACTGCTCACGACAAACGTGCCTTCTCCATGAGCGGGAGGTCTGGTTTCAGAACAGCCAAGACACGGCCGTGCTCCCGACCAGCAGGAAAGCCAGCTCCATGCGCCCAGCGGCACTCTGGGGACGGAAAGCCATGCCGTGGACCCAGAGGGGCCCTTGCGAACCATCCCAAGGTGGGGCCACGGTGTCTGTTCGTCCCCACCGGTGGGGCCGGGCTCTGTCCTTCCCCCACTCCAGTGCAGAGGGTGCACGGGGTCCAGGGAGGGGCATGGGGAGACCCCATCTGACCCCAAACGCAGCCCAATGCCAGCTCCCTGGCTGCAAGCCCTGCCGTTTCCAGTTTGGGGCTCTCCTGGGCCAACCTGAGCAGGCCGTCGTCCTCCAGGGCTGGCAGCCAGGGAGAGCCAGGAGGGCCGGTAGGAGTGGGGGCTAGGGTGGTGCCCTGGGGGTTCCGTCTCCTCCCAGAGCTACCGAGCAGGTTTCCAGGGGCCCCAGGGAGCAACGTGCATACGCCCAGAGCTTTATGGTGGGATGTTCAGGCCAGGGGTGGGGGGGGGAGCGTCAGGACTGGAAAGGGCTGTCTCATCACCACTCACTCCCCTGCTGGGCCATGCAAAGAAGTTTTTGCTGTGGTTTGAGTTTTTTTGCCTACATTTTTAGGGACGCACTCATGGCACATGGAGGTCCCCCAGCTAAGGATCCAGTCGGAGCTACAGCTGCGAGCCTACACCAGAGCCACAGCAACACCAGATCCGAGCCGCGTCTGCAACCTACACCACCGCTCACAGCGGGATCCTTACCCCACTGAAAGAGGCCAGGGACCGAACGCACAACCTCATAGTTCCTAGTCGGATTCGTTTCTGCTGCGCCACGATGGGAACTCCACAAATAAATACTTTTAAGAAATGCTCCTTAAATCCTTTTGATTGGCACATCTGTATTGCGTTGGGGGTGTGGGCAGCATTGAGCAGAAACAGCTCAAGCCTCACTCCTCCCCCTTGGCGGGAAAGAGGCTCTTGCTCCCGTGGCCTTGCTCCATGGACCTTGGGACCGTCATGGGACCGGTCCTGCTCATCCCAAGCCACCCCCACAGACTGTCCCAGGGCCTGGAACAGCCCACACCCCATGTTCCGGCCGCCTGGTGGCCTGGCCCGGAGTTCACAGCCACTCCTCCCTGAGCACTGCAGGCTCGGCCCTTGCTGGGTGCTGAGCTACTCACACTCACCCAGCACGGGTGTGGCAGCTCACACACACGAGTGCACACGCTCCCAAGGCCCCACCACTGCTGGCCGATGGCGACGGGAGGGCCTTCCCTGCGTATCCAACCCCCGTTAGATGTGGGCCACTTGGCCAGCAGAAGCGAGGGGGTGACCAGGCCCCGGGGTGGCGCCGGCGGCTGGGTGAGGTGGAAGTGGGGTGGTGCAGTGTGTGGCCTAGAGGTTTCTGCCTGGTCAGTGGGGACACGGGCCAATGTCCCAAGGCCGCTACCCCACCCCCACCCCGGCTTCGGGGTTTCTGGGGCTGAGGCTGTAACCCAGCAGGACCCTGAGAGGCCTCCCAGAGAGACCCCACTTGTGTCCTCCACCTGCCCCTTCTATTTATAGACAAGCTTTAGTCAAAGAACCAGTTTAATCAGAGAAGTGGAAGAAAAAAAAAAAAGCAGAGAAAAAGGAAAACAGAAATAATAATTCAGCCGTTCGGCGAAGCCCAGGACCTTCAGGTCCTCCCGCAAGACGGCAGATGATATCCGGAGCCGTGTCCTAGGAGCCGTTTTGCAGGCGCCGAAGCCCCAGCAGGTGGAAGGAGCCCACTGGATGCTGCCCACCAGCAGGTGGACTCCAGACTGGCTGGAACCAGAAGACTGATGACACCGATGCCCAGTGACCTCACCACCCACCCATCGGGAAACGTCCACGAGCTGAGCACGCCCTGCTCCCCGGACACCGGAAGCCTCCTCGCCCCCTCTCCAGGGGGGCACAGAGCTTGAGCACAAGCCCACGTGCTCCCTCTTCGCTGGCAATTCAAGCCACTCCTTCCGCTCCCTCAGCTCCACGTTTGTTTGGTGTCGGTGCACAGAGGCAGCCGGACATTCGTCAGCAGGACCCCCACCGTGTGTGTCGTAACCACCGTCCCACCGCGACTGGAGCGGAAGCTGCCCGGAGCGCCGGCCGGCCGCCCCGGCCCCTCAGCAGGGGCCCAGCCATGAATCTGGATTTCAGTTTGAACTCGTCTCACATTCACAGGAATCAAAAATCCAGGTGGTGGTCAGGGCCGTTCGAGAGCTTCCTCTCACCACCGAAAACCCACCCCAGATGCTGAGGCTGCAAGAGCCCAGTTCTGCAGGTCAGAGTCCGGGCCGGGCCGGCTTCCCACGCTGGGTCCCAGGCCAAAGTTGAGGCGGCAGGGGCGGCGCTGACCTGCAGGCCCCCGTCCCTGCTGAGGGCACCTTCCCACCTTCACCATGTCCAGCTGGGAGGGTCTCGTGGGCCAGGGGTAGGGGTGGTACCTGTGGGGGCCGTTCCGCCTGCACGGGACACCCTGAGAAGTCCCCGCCCCATCCTCAGTCCCCGGCTGGGAGAGGCCACCACGGCCCTGCAGGCGCTGGGAGTGCCCCCTTCTGCTGTGGCTCCTGCATCACACTCTCTCCCGGGACGGCGGCCCTGGGTGTCTGCGGCCCAGGGAGCCACCCAGCAGCCATGAGCAGGCCTCCCACCCCCGGCGTCACCGGGTCAGCGCCCCAAGTCAGAGGTGCTGTGAGTCTCTGCACTTCGGGAGAAATTCTGCCTGCGGCCCTGGAAGGGCCCGCACCCCACTGCCAGCCGCCCCGGGCCGTGTCTACAGCTTCCGCAGGTTTGCCTTTGGGCCGCCACCCCCTAGACTCAGCCCTTCACGCAGGACGCGCACGGCCTCCCTGTGCCCACGACGCCGCGCACTGCACAGACGGGGGGGAGGATAAGAGCCCCGGGCGGCGCTCACCTTCCCTAGGTGTCGACACAGGCGCCGCGAGGCCAGGGGAGGTGTCGTGCCAGCTCGCGAGGTGCGTAGGGTTCAAGAACAGCCAGGAAGGTGAGCCCAGAACAGCGGAAGCCACCGCCCGGCCCTGTCCCTTGTCACCCGATGACAGAAGAGGGGGGCTCCTCCCAGCAGACGCTCCCCTGCCCGCCCCGCCCCACACAACATACTGCCAGGGCCCTCATGGCCTGGCCCGCTCGCCACCCACCTCCAGCCAAGGCAAAGGCGCTGCGCTGCAGGAGTCCCGGCAAGGGCACGGCCTCCGAGTGGCCGCCGCAGAGGCTGGGGTCTCCGTCGGTCCGCGGCTCCCAGCAGACAGGGCAGCTGCCGTGCAGGAGCCCAGCCTCGGCTGCCAGCTCATTATCAGGGCAGTAAGGCCTGAAGCACCAGCCCTGGGGAAGGGGGTGGGTCCAGTTCCCAAAACTGACGTCAGCTGTGAGATTTGCTGGGCAGGGGGTGTGCAAGTGCCTCCGTGTGGCTCACAGCATTTGCAGTTTAATAAAATTAGTTTGTGTTATTAACCTTTAATCCCAGTCCCTTTACATTTAGCCTGCGAAGTTCAGTATTTTGTTTATTCATCACTTTCAAAGTCTCTGATTCACATTTGATTGTATTTATAAACCTAGACAAGCTCATACATTTTTTATTGTTGTTGTCTTTTGTCTTTTGGGGGCCACACACGCAGCATGTGGAGGTTCCCAGGCGAGGGGTCCAATTGGAGCCAGAGCCGCTGGCCTACACCACAGCCGCAGCCACATCCACGCCCGATCCGAGCCGTGTCTACGACTGACACCACAGCCCACGGCAACGCTGGATCCTTAACCCACTGAGCGAGGCCAGGGATCAAACCCACAACCACATGGTTCCTGGGCGGGTTCGTTAACCACTGAACCACAGCAGGAACTCTCTATAAATGATTTTCATTGTATTAATACATTCAATCTATTCGACTTTCTTTTTAGCTCTTGCCATTGTCTCACAGAACAAACAGAACCTTATACATGCAGCAAATGAGGCTTGTGAAGCCAGAGCCCAAAACCTCCCGGAGCTGGTCCAGTACTGCTTGCACACCGAATTGCATTAAGCGCCACCACATGTTTTAAATTGCTTCACAAGGCTGACCTCTCGTGGTCAGAACCCGGCACCCCGCGCTCCTGAAAACAAGCGTGTCGAGGAATCGGGGGATTGCTGATTGCAGGAGCTGGTGCCTGTTTGCCCAGACGCCGTCAACACCCACCCGAGGGCAGGACCAGCAGCCTCCAGGCAGGACCCAGCGCCTGCTTCTGCCTCGAGACATTAGAGTATTCACTCTAAATGGGACAGAAATTGGTATAAATAGCTTCACAACACTTCAGGCCAGGTTTTTCTAATCTAGTGAGTTTTAGTGCAACAATTAAGACTCAGTTTTCAAAGCTTTTTAGTTTTAGAAATAAACAGGATCTATGCCCAAATTCTCTAAAATCTTGGAGTTCCTTGGAGGCAGAGGGAGTTAAGGATCTGGACCGAGAGTGTGACCAAAAAAAGGAAATCAAAAATTACCATATGACCCAGCAATCCCACTTCTTGGTATTTACAGTGGAAACGAAACCACACTGGAAGGGACAGCCACACCCCACGGTCACAGCAGCAGTAGTCGTAGTAGCCAAGCAACCTAAGGGTCCACTGAGTGACGATGGATAAAGAGGTTGTCACCCCGGAGGAATATTACTCACCCATAAAAAGGAGGGAACCCTGCCATTTCCAGCACGTGGATGAACCTGGAAGGCATCACGCTCGTGAAATAAGCCAGACAGAAAAAGACTCTCTGGTCTCTCGGATCCCAATTATATGTGGAATCTAAAAGGCCAGACTCAGAAACAGACGGTGGGACGGTGGCTGCCAGGGGCTGGGGGTGGGGAGCTGCTGTCAAACGGCACAGATGCCCAGTGTCAGTTCTGGGCTCTAGGGCGGAGCACGGTGACTGCAGGGACATATGGAGGCATATGGAGGTTCCCAGGCGAGGGGTCTAATCCGAGCTGTAGCCACCGGCCTACGCCAGAGCCACAGCAACGAGGGATCCGAGCCACATCTGCAACCCACACCACAGCTCTCAGCAACGCCGGATCCCCAACCCACTGAGCGAGGCCAGGGATCGAACCCGCACCTCAAGGTTCCTAGTTGGATTCATTAACCACTGAGCCACGATGGGAACTCCTCTACACATATATCAAACCATCACATCACAAACTTACACAAGACCCTTCCAGCTCAGAACCAGGTTCTGGGAGTCTGGGTTTGGGGCGCCCTCTAGTGGAAGCTAACATCCCGACGTCTGGCCTTTCGTGCGGTGTTTTGGGGGCCTGTACTGGGCATCTGACAGGTCCCAGGAGTGACGTGGACCAGAGGGCTGCTCTGCCAGGACTGTGGACTCTGCACATCTGGTGTAAGAAAATCGTTTATCAAAACAAAGCACGTTTATGGGATCCTGTTTAAATGACAAAATCTTTTAGAAAACTTGAAACGCATCTGATGCATCAAACCCCAGGCAGCTGAGTTCCCCCTGCTCCCCAGCACCGTGGAGATGTTACCTTGCGTTGCTGGACCCACGGCTCAGCGTCTTTTCTGCAGGACAGGACACAGCAGCGACGTCGCCTTCAGGCTCTGGGTCCGCAGCCCAGCCGTGCAGCCTGGGGAGTAAAGAGGCTTCGCGTCTGTTACAGGGACGTCACTAGAGTGAGGCGGCCTGCAAGCTTCGGTTGTGTTTCGGGGCCTGTCTGTCTCCCCAGGAGCGCGAGCACGCGCGGCGGACACACCTGCATTGAGCTCAGAGGAGCCCTGACCGGGCCGCGGTGTGAGCGGTGGGGGAAGGAAGATGTCCCCCCCCCCCCCGTAGCCTGCTGGGAACCAGGAAATGGGAGGCGTCCCCCCCTTGCTCCAAGTGGAGACGGAGTCTGAGTTCCTCCTGGGGAAGATGCTTCTTCAGGGCGAGGCCACCGTCTTCCCAGCCCGGGCCCCCTCCCGCCTGCCCCCTTCCCGCTCTTCCTGCTCAGCCAGAGGCCTTCCCTCTAACGGCCTCTCTGTGGCCCCCGCTTTCTGCACATCTGTGTGCAGTTGTTGGGCGACGTATATGCTTGGTCCCCAGCTGCGGGCCCGGGGCCACTCTGAAAGGTCCAGCCCCAGCCCCGATCTAGGTCCTGGATGCTTCTCCTGACGTTGGCGGAGGTCAGGCTGGGCTGGGGGCTCCCCGAGGCCCTGGCTGGTATTGCTCCCGTGAGCAGGGATGCTGAGCACCGGCTCACGTCCCAGGCCCTCCATGTCCCCTGTCACTGGCTGTCATGAGACATGCTGGTGCCCCTGCTGGCGGGAAGGGGTGGGTCAGAGAAGAGCTCTGTCACCCAGTGGCTGCACCCACTCTAAAGGTGAAGGTGAACCTGCCAGCTCTCGAGGGGGAGCCGAGGCTGGGCCAGGGTGTCCGCTCACACTGGAGGCCCTGAGGTTGTGCAGCCGGGCAGAGGGTCCGCCGGCGCCTGTCTCTTCCCTTGAAGCAAAACGGGTGGCAGTGCTTCCTGATCCCGGGGTGGCAGGGGACCACCGGTGCTGCCAAGTCACCAGGCGAGGATGCTGCCAGCCTCCCGCCGGCTGTGTCTCCCCTCCCATCTGATGTTCAGCCGCTCAGCGCCCACCTGCTGCTGCGCTCAAAGCAGTTGGCGGCCAGGGAAGCAGAAGCCGGGCTCGGCTGGATCAGAGCCACCGGCACGGGAACGGCAGGGCCGGGAAGCCTGTGTGAGGGACATTCGGGGGCATCCAAATGATGGCGAAAGAGACCCCGCTGGCGGGGAGGGACCCCAGGCCTCCTGCCCTCTCCTTACCTTCTTGCCGGGGAGCTCCCCACACTTGGCCTCTCACTCAGCTCCAGGCAGGTTACCGACCTCCAGGCATGGGGGTCACGGACCTCCCAGGGCTGTGGAGGGAATCAGGGGGACCAGCAGCTGTGAAGGGCGGTGGCCATGCATTCTTGGCATGACACCCGCCCCAGGGACACCCCTGTCTCCTGCACAACAGGCACGTGAATATTCACAGGGAGCTGTGCAGGGGTACGGCAAGGTTCTCACACGACTGCCACAAGGGGTGGATAAGCTGCTGACTTTTTGTTTCTGCTTATTTAAATCTTCTAATTTTTTTTTTTTTCTATTTTAGAGCTGTACCCACAGCCTATGGAAGTTCCCGGACCAGGGGCAGAATGTGACTCACAAGTACGAGCTACCCTGCAGCAGGGGCAAAACCAAATCCTTTAATCCACTGCACTGGGCCAGGGATCAAATCTGCGCCTCCAGAGGGACCCAAGCCACTGCAGTGAGATTCTTTTTTTTTTTTTCTTTTTTGTCTTTTTGCTATTTCTTGGGCCGCTCCCATGGCATATGGAGGTTCCCAGGCTAGGCGTTGAATCAGAGCTGGAGCCACCGGCCTACGCCAGAGCCACGGCAACACGGGATCCAAGCCGTGACCACAGCTCACGGCAACACCGGATCCTTAACCCACTGAACAAGGCCAGGGATCGAACCCACAACCTCATGGTTCCTAGTCGGATTCGTTAACCACTGCGCCACGACAGGAACTCCTGCAGTCAGATTCTTAACCCACTGTACCACAGCAAGAACTCCCTCTAATTTTCCTGCAATGAACGCAAGTCACTTTTGTAAGAAGAAAAAAGTTTTATTTCAACAATGAGGCCAGAGACCTGGAATCAGAAGAAGACGTCGATAAGCTGCTGGAGCACACCATACCTGAAGGTATCCCTGTGGTCTGCCCGAGGCAGGCCCTGACCACCAAGCTAAGGAGTCAGATGGAATTGAGGGGCTGATAGGGAGCGTCTGATGGTCCCAAACAGGAGGATACACCGAGTGGCTCTAAGAGGTCACTCTATCCTGGAAGTGGCTTGCTTGACTCCTCTTTATCAGGTCTCCACATACATGCTGGGTCCTCAGAGAGCCCTTCCCAGCTCACCAAGGCTGAGCCAGCCGCCCCTGAGGTTTTCCCCACAAGAGCAACACCTGCCATTACTAACGGCAGTTGTTTTCCAGAAACCACACGCGAGTGCTGAGTGATTTCCAGGTTGTTTTACTTGGGACTACAAGTAGCAGAGATATTTAAAAAGCAACATAGGGAGAGTTCCCGCTGTAGCACAGCAGAAATGAACCTGACTAGTAACAGTGAGGATGCAGGTTCAATCCCTGGTCTGGCGCCGTGGGGTTAAGGATCTGGTGTTGCTGTGGCTGTGGTGTTGGCCGGCCACTGTAGCTCTGATTGGACCCCCTAGCCTGGGAACTTCCATATGCTGTGGGTGTGGCCCTAAAAAAAGGAAAAAAATACAAAATAAAAAAAATAAATAAAGCTACACAGAGGTTCTGAAGTCTAAGACGTTGCACACTTCTGCAAACCCCAAACCCACCCTCTGAGGAGGGGCTGCTCCCAGCCGAGAGCTGGAGGCCGAAGAGCAATTACTCCCAGATGCCTCCCTGGTAGTCCCAGGCCATGGCACCCCTTCGAGGTCTGCCTGCTGGGGACCCACGTGAGCTGCTCTTCTGAGCAAGAGTGAGGCTCCTGGCCCAGGCAGGGCGCCGGATGGGCCCGTCTCGTCTGCAGGTCTCCACACCCGCTGCCAGGGTTCTGACCGCCCTGTCCTGGGCGTGATTACCTGGGCACCCTCCCGGGTCCCAGAGCCCTTGATGGGGGATGTCGGACTCAAAGCTGTAAATTCAGGAATCGCACAGCTCTGGAGGTCCTGCTCCTGCTGCTGGCCAGCTGTGCCACTCCGGGCAAGTCACCTAATTGTTCTGAGTGTTGCTAGGTGCCAGCTGCCAAATCACCACCTCCCTGCAGCTGAGCTGGCTGGTGTCTTCCGGACCCACCTCCCCCAGGGGCCCCCACACACCTGCATATGCCCAGCCTGCCTGCTGGCTGCCTGTGGTTCTCCCATCCCACCGGCTCTGGGCCCAGGAGGGCACCTTCTGAGGGCTGCATGCCCGCTGCCCGCGACCTCCTGTTGGCAGAGGTGACTGGATGACGGAGAGGAAAGAGGCTGGGGCTCCTCCCTCTGAGGCCCTGTCCTGGGCCCTGCAGCTGCCCCAGGGCCCTGCCCCGACCCCCACTCCTCTTGGCTGACCGCTCTGGGCCTTCGGCCTCCCCAGAGGCTCAGCTGACCAGACCCTGCGGGCTTTCCCCCCGAGGACACCCAGCAAGTGTCCGGCCTTGTCCAGCCTTCCCCCTGGGACCCACGACGCCACCCCCCACCCTGTGACCCTGCTGTGCTCCCAGACGTGGATGGAGGGGTTGCGTCTCTATTGTCCTGTGTCCCCACAGAGACCAGCATCAGCTCTTCTGGATTTGGCGGCGGCAAGGTTACCATGGTGACGCCCATTTCCCCCGCTTAATGGGAGATGCATCAGGAGCTAAAAATAGGCCCCAGCATGGATGGGTGGTCGGAAGGGTGTGGGTACGGAGGGAGGGGAGGGGGCCCTGGACCGTTTTTCCCAGACAGGGTCATTCAGGGGCAATCACGGTGGGGGTGGGGCGGGGAGGCTCTGGCCGGTGGTCCCCCGCCTCCCCGACAGAGCGCACAGCACAAAGCACCAGTGAATCCCGGTAAAGCGAGTGCATGGCAACCCCAGACCTGGGCCCAGCTCTGCAGAGGCTGAGGGCGGCTGTGGGGCAGGGCAGCCCAGGCACCGGCTGACCTTCCTGAGGTCAAGCACCACCCTCCCGGCCCCTTTCTTCCCGGATGGCCCTTGGCTCAAGGCAGGAAGGACTTGGGGAGCCTGACAGAGGCTTCCTGCTCCAGTGGGGGGGCTGCGGGAACAGGGGCAGCGCCGCCGCCAGGGGGTGCAGGCCTCTGCTGGGGAGGGCAGGAAAAGCACCAGAACAGGATAAGCCCGTTATTATCCTAAGCTGCCCGCCCCTCACAGACCCACAGACACAGAGAGAGCAGACAGACGGCGGGGGCAGCCGGGACAAGGAGGAATCTGGCTCTGGCCGTAGGGCCAGGGGTCTGGGAGGCTGGGTCTTCTCAGAGACAGCGCACTGCCTGCTGCCTCTTCCCCCGGGAGGGTCAGAGCAGAGCGGGCATCTTCCAGGACCGCTCATGCCTGCCTGGCTGGGCAGGGTTGGGCGTACCCAGCCCAGAGGCTCAGCCTTCAGCACCGGGCTGCAGGGTCAGAGGAGACAGGGGTGGGCCTGGGCTGGGGGAGGGAGGCCTCTGGAGAGAGACGGGGACACAGTCCTGGCCTCACAGTGGGCGCTGAGGTCTCATGGAGGCAGCTCCTTGGGGCTGCAATACTCAACCAGCTGCCCGGGCACCTCGGCCAGCACGCTCTTGGCCAGCACCGTCGGGGAAACCTGGCGGGTGAGGGGGGGATGCCTCCAGCCTCCGTCCTGACCTGCGCACACCCCAGCTTCCGCCCCTAGAGCCACCAGTGCCCACTGCCGCCTCCCCATCAACAACAACACCGTGTCTGGGGCAGCCAGCCTGCAGCTGGCACTGCGGGCGGGCCCCTGCTCCGGGCACAGGGGGGAGGCCGTGAGTGTGTCCCGTGATGGGCGTTTCTCACTGCGTCACAGGATGTTTGAAAGCCACCGGGGAGCTGCCTGCGGGGCGCTCACGCTCTTGAGCCCCCGGAAGGGCACCAATGGCACGATGTCTTGGACCGCGGGGAGCGCAGGGCGCCGTCGTCGCCGTCCAGGACCTGCTTGTCAGCGACATCCGCGTCGCCCACACCCATGGCGTGGAGGGACACAGGCGGGTGCGAGGTGCGCACAACAGCCTCCCACGCGGCCGCCTCGTTGCTCAGGATGAGCAGGAGGTGGCATCGCGGGGGATAGGGGAGGGCCGTGTGGACCCTTCGGGGCAGCTGCGGCTCCCCCCAGACCCCAGGTCTGCCACCGGCTCTGTCCCCTCACGTGGGCCGGGGGCGGGGGGGTGACCGTGGTCTCCAGGCTTTTCTAAAAGCTTCTTTGCAGAAGCGTAAGACACACACACACACACACACACACACACACACACACACACACACGATCCTAACAAACCCTGAGCACATGCTCCCTCTGACCCGGGGCGGACACGCCCAGATGAAGAGAGCGAGGTGGGGCAGCCAGGGCCCACCAGGCTCCCACAGAGTGTAGAGAGGGCCCATGCTGGCCCTGCCTGGCCAGGTGCCCGGGCATCTGCAGAAGCAGCCTGGGACCCGTTTCTATTAACAGCCCATTTCCAGGGTCAAAAAAACCCGAAACTCCTGTCGTTGCGAGTCCGACTAGGATCCGTGAGGTCGCGGGTTCGATCCCTGGCCTCACTCAGTGGGTTAAGGATCCAGCGTTGCCATGAGCTGTGGTGTAGGTTGCAGATGAGGCTCGGATCTGGTGTTGCTGTGGCAGCAGCTGTAGCGCCAATCTGATTCCTAGCCTAGGAATCTCCTTATGCCACGGGGGCAGCCCTCAAAAAGCAAAAACAAAACAAAACGAACCACTCTGGGGCCGCTACTAAAAATCTAGAGGGAACCCCTAAGAGAGGAAAGAACCTCATGGAGCCCCAGCCCTGGAAGGCCGGGCAGTCCACCAGAAGGTCCAGCTGCTGGCCAAGGGCGCCAGCACTGCAGCGTCTCCTAAGAAAAAGAGACACCACGCCAGGGGCTCCCCGCTCAGAGCCCCAGATCATGGGGTGCACAGCCTCCTGTTCAGGTCCCGCGTGAGGGCCCCTCTTCAGGAGAACCCACGCCCTCCCCCGCCCCCGTCAAGATCTCACAACCCTGTGCTGGCCAGCGGGACACACAGCAGCCAGCTCTGGGCCACTGCAGTCAGGGCGCCGGGAGGCCTCAGCAGAGGGGCAGGGCCACCCCAGGAGGAGGTGGGTGGTGCAAACATCCGGGAGGCACCGGGAAGGGGGCCCGGGACACACGCCCAGCGTCTCCTCGCATCCACCTTGCTCGGGGAGGAAGGTCTGAGCCCCAGCAAGGCCAGAGCCAGACCTGAGCACCCCAAGCACCCCGCAGACTCTGACCCTCGCAGGAGCCAGGAGGGGCGGGCCCCCAAAGGCAAGGTCAGCAGACTCCGGGGGCGCTCGTGGCATACGCAGGGGACCAAGGGAGCCAGGGGACCAAGGGAGCCGAGGTCTCACAGCAGAAAGGACACACCCACCGCCAGGTCGAGGCCCTGACCTTTAACCCTTCTCCTCCTGGAAAAGCCATCGCTGGTGGACAAGGCGGCTGGACATCTCACACCGGGGAACTGTCACTGGGTTTCAGGTGTGACAAAGGCATTGGCCTCCATTTTCTCTCTTTCAGGGTTTACGCTAATGTTTACAAATGAAACTCTGTCGGAGACTTGCTCCGACAAGGGGACATGACCGAACGTGACCCTTTCCTGCGCCAGAAATCCTAGTGCAATGGCACCACCGTTGGGGCGGCGAAGGCAGACGCAGGATGTTCTATAAGGCACTGGATCTGAATCCAGTCACTCGAAACTGGTACATGTGCCAGGGTGCCATTCAGGAACCGCAGCATCGAGGTGGGATGGGGTGAAGGGGCAACAGCGGTGAGCATGGCTCCGGTGACGGGCGGCCTGAGGACAGAGCAGGGCTGAGAGGAACCATCGGTCAGGGGCCCCGGACATGGGACATGGGACCGCGGGGCCTGGGATGGGGACAGAGAGACGCGGGGGCGAGATGGGAGGAGGGAACCACCCTCACTGTGGGCCTGAGAGCCGAACTGCGGCCGTGCACAGGGTCCTGGCTGGAGATGAGCAGATGGACCCGGAGGACTCCGGGGCGGTCAGCCTGCTCTCGCACGGCGGGAAGGAGGAAAGAGGAACACGCAGGGACAGGAGAGGTCCCGGGGAAGGGCGCCAAAGCTGCCGGCTCTCCCTCCATCCTTTCAGGGTTTTGTTCCAAAAAAAATCTGAAAGAAAGCAACAGAGAAGCCATGCCCACAGCAGCAGGGGCAGATCTACAATACAGGATGAAAAGTGGCGTAGAATGCAGCCTTTAGCTCAGTATTATTTGTGCAAATTAAAAACACACGCAGGCATTCCCATCATGGCGCAGCGGAAACGAATCCAACTAGGAACCACGAGGTTGCAGGTTCGATCCCTGGCCTCACTCAGTGCGTTAAGGATCCCCCATTGTCGTGAGCTGTGGTGTAGGTGGCAGACATGGCTCGGACCCCACGTTGCTGTGGCTGTGGTGGAGGTCGGCAGCTGTAGCTCCGAGTAGACCCCTAGCCTGGGAACATCCACATGCCGCAGATGTGGCCCTAAAAAAGACAAAAACAAAAAACAAAAAAACACACACATGCAAACAGGAGTTCTTGTCATGGTGCAGCAGAAACGAATCCAATTAGAGAACCATGAGGTTGCAGGTTCGATCCCTGCTCTTGCTCGGCGGGTTAAGGATCTGGCATTGCTGTGGCTGTGGTGTAGGCCAGCAGGTGTAGCTCTGATTCAACCCCTAGCCTGGGAACCTCCATATGCTTTGGGTGCAACCCTCAAAAAGCAAAAAAAAAACAAACAAGAACACATGCAAACAAAATAACGACGTATGCACAATAGGACCAAGAGAACCATAAACATCGGGGCTGCCTGTGGGGTCCGCAAGTCAGCCTCCAGGGCAAGAATTCACCTTACCCCAATGGCTCTGGGGCCTCCTGGTCTCTCAGCCCCACTGTCACCCAGCTGCCTCTCGCTCCCTGCCTCAGGGCCTCCCGTGGGCTGCTCTGTTAACCTCTGCAAGCCCCCATCCGGTCGCACTTCCCCAACAGCAGGCACACCTTCTAAGGCACCCGGTCCCCGCAGTGCCCGCCCACCACCTACAGAAGCCTCTCCGGTGCATTCCTCAGCTGCAGCCACGCAGGCCGCCTTGGAGACGATGGGAGCCACGTTGGTGGCCCATACAGCTGGACCCCGGGCGGGCAGTGCTGGTACGCCTCCACCATGCCCTGGATGCCTGCGGGGGGGAAGGGCACGAGCCGGCCTCGCTGCCACCCCACCCCCAACCCAGGCACCTGGAGCTCCTACCTTCACACTCACCGTCCTCCGGGCTGAAATTGATGCAAAGTCATGGGACACCTGGCCGGGCACAGAAAGGACCGGTCAGCCAGTCTATCCTGACCCACTGGGGGCAGCAGGTTCGGAGCTCCCATGGGCGGGAGTCACTGGGGACAGAGGGTGGACAGACAGACCAGTGCTGGGCATCACTGCAGCCCTGGATCCAGCCAGACCTGAAGCTTCTGAGTTTCATTAGCGGATAAACCCCGCCAAGTTCCTGCTTAAGCCAGTTAAAATCCCTTCTCACTGGAGGATTCTGGACTAATGTCCCCCTTCTCCGGACAGGGCCACAGGGCTTATCTTCAGCCCTAGGATCACTGGTGCTGGGAGGTCAAAGGTCAGACCTCTGGCCAGAAGGCTGGTCCCTGAACCCTGTCTACCGCCCATCACACGGTAGCTGGCTCCCAGGGGAGGGGGGAGGCAGCAACCAGAGGGTCCCGGGACCCAGGCCTCCTACCTCATCCTTGGGAGGGATCTGGGCTCCAAACCCCAAAGCAGAGAGCCTCTTGTCGCTGAAAAAGAGGTGGCCCCATCACCCAGGGCCCTGGTCTCCTGGGGATGGGGTGTGGGGGGGAGACATCAACAGAACCAGGAGACCAGGCTGACCCTTTTGGGGGGGCCAGGCCCCACCCTGAGCCACATGGGGGAAACTGAGGCAAAAAGCCACAAAGGAGCTGCCCAGCATGCGCGCAGACAAGGGGCAGAGCCACCGGTGTGGGAGCTTGGCCCCCACAGCCCCAGTTTACTGGTCTGTGCAGTGGGACTCGGAAGCCCGTGTCTGTGTGAAGGTGAGGGGGACAGCGGGGGTGCGCCCGGGGTGGGGAGGCCAGCGCACCTGTCGTAGTCCTGGCAGATCTCGCCCACGGCCACCAGGGCCTGCAGGTACTCGCTGGGCTGGAAGGAGTTGCTATAGCGAAGGGAGCAGCTGTTCCGAGGGTGAAGTCAACCGCCACCTGCAGAGGCCCCAGAGTGACGAGCTGGGGTCCCTCCCCACCTGCACCCTCAGTCTGACAGGTAAGGGAAACCAGGGCTTGGGGGCCATCTGGCCAGGCGGACCCACCCCAGAGTGGTCCCCAGTGCTGCCAGGAGATGGGGGTGTGAGCCCAAGGCCCTGGCGTCGAGCGGGAGGGATCAGAGGAAAACAGATGTGTGCCAGCCCCAGAGCTGCCCAGGCCCCTGTGGCCAGCACCATCATCTCGGCGCCTCCCTTCTCTAGCCAGGGGCGGGGACCCGGCTGGGTGAGGGGGCGGCCAAGGGCCAGGCACATCCTCTCAGCTGCCACCCTCCCCGGGCAGGGCCTGGGGGGAGCAAGCCCTGAGCTGAGGTCCCTGTGTGCCCCCGTCCAGTCACCTCCCTCAGGCTGTTCTGTCAAGTGAGGAGTGTGGAGGCCACAGGGAAGGGCCTCACTGGACCGAACCAGGCTCCGAGTGACCACCTGGGTGGGGAGGGGCCCTTGGGACCTGCCCTCCTCCAGGGCAGCCTCAGTCCCCTCCTCTCAGGCGCTCAGGTGGCCGGAATGCCCATCCCGCAGCTGTTCTCGCCTGTCTCCCCCTCCCCCCCCGTCCCTCCCACCTCCACGCTCGCAGACCCCCAGACCTCCGGGATGGGAGCCCTTGAGGGTCCATCTGCCAATGGGGGGCCTCAGGGAGGGGCTCGCCACCCCCTGCCCTGCTCTTCTCTGCTGAGCTTGGGCGGAAGCCCCGCCCACTCTGCGTGTGGGCAGGGCCTGCGGGGGGCGGGGGGGCGGGGCTCACCTTCGGGTCTGCCAGCAAGACCACGCCCGAGTTCCTGTAACTGCGCCTCTTCTGCTTGTACTTGGGGTTCAAACAGTCCCACTGGGCCGGGGGGACAGGGACAGGCAGAGACCCCCATCCCGAGCGCCACCGCCCAACACCCACCCTTGGGGCCGGGGGTGGGGCCTGAAATCCCTCGCCCTGCAGGGCGTTTCTCCAGCTTCCACACAGGCCTGGGGTCCCGACCCCAGCCCCCTGCTGGGCCAGCGGGTATCATTCTCCGCCTGTCTTCTCTCGTCACCGGTCTTCTCTCTAAAGCCATCACAGCTTCTGGGACAGCCCAGCCCAGGGCCAGCGCTTCCGGCTCGCCCACAGGCAGGGCAGGGAGGGCCCGCTCACCTGGTTCTCCCCAAAGGCTTTCTGCATCTCCTCGAAGGCAGTGGAGAACTCTCCGAAGCAGTCGTGCTTCCCGCGGGAGTCATAACCCCAGACGAAGCCCTGGCGAGCCCAGGACCCCTCAGCCCGCCTGCGCCGCCCCCAGCCTGCGCGTCTCCACGTCCCCGCCCGCAGGCTGCCCCCTCCCCACCACCCCTCCACACACACCCCGTTTCACAGCCAAGGTGTGGTCCCCTGGGACTGGCCTGGTCCGCAGCGCCCGGCCCCCCCCCGCCGCCCTCCGGCCCCGCCCGGCCCGTCAGCTCCGGCCCCGCCCCAGCCCAGGCCCCGCCCCAAACACCCGGCCCCGCCCACCTCCAGAGGCTGAGACTCGTCACCGCGGCCCAGGCTGCTCAGAGACACCTTGAAAGGCCGCCAGGTGGGCTCAGGTCGTTCTTCACCACCTGCGGGGAGCGGCGGGGGCTGGGGGCCCGCCTCAGGCTGCAGGCAGGATGCGGGGAGCCCAGAGCTGCGTCGCCGACGCTCGTTTCTTCCTGAGCCACCTTCATAACTTCCCCCATATTCCTGGACCCCTGGACGTCTTTTTCCTTAAATAGCTTTTTTTCACTCAAGCTGATTTCTCTCAAAGGGACAGGCTTTCCCGCTGCTATGACCGGAAACTTGTTTGAGGGGCGGGCTGCTGCGTGTTCAAAGCGGGGAGGTTGTTCCTGGGGGTCCAGACCACTTCGGCCGGCGGGAGGATCCGCGGTGGTTCGTTCGGTCCCTCGTCCTTTTACACACCCCAGGGGCTGGGCAGGGACCCCTCACCTCTGTCCTGCACACCAGCTGCTCGCTCTGGTCGTCATTGATCCGGTACAGCTCCAGGAAGGGGTCCGACTTGCTGAAGAGGTCCTGCAGAAAAGGCACAGCACGGGGTGTGCTTGGCAAGGCGGGGTCCAGGCTCTGCCACTGGCCTCGCCTCCCTCTGGAGCTTGCCTGGGTCCCCAGCACCCTCACTCTAGCTCCCAGCCTCAGCCTCCGGCTCCCACCGTTTCCCCCTCTCCCGGCCACAACTCTCATTCCGTCTCCATCCAGGGGAGGCAGCAGGGGACGCCCTGCACAGACCGCTGCTGCCCCCATGTGAGCATCCGACAGGACCAGAACCGAGTCCAGATTCAGTGCCTCCACTGTCTGGATTGGGAGCTCGCTGAGCACGTGGCCCCACCACTAAACAGACCATGTGTGCCCGTGTCACATGGGGCTGCGAGGACGAAATGAGACGCAGCTGGAAGCGCACAGCAGAGTGACAGCAGTGGCAAAAACAGGACCCTGACAGGGGCACAGCCCTGCCTTGAGGCTCAGTGCTCTCACTCCGCATGGACACAATCAGCTCGTCCCCATGTCCTCACGGGGGGGAGCGGTGCCCCAGTGCACGCCTCGCACCTCGTCGTCCAGCTCCCTGCCCCGGAAGGAGAGCTCCACACAGCCAATATTCCCGGAGACGTCCTCGGCTGTCACCTGGCGGGGGGTACTGGCTCCAGGGTGCGCAGGAGGGGCCCTGCCCCGCGCGGGCCCTCGGGGTCCAGGCTGCCGACCCCCACATGCAACTGGGCCTGGGGGAGGGGTCTGGAGGCCCCAGCAGCCTGGGCCTCGTCCCTGGTCCAGGGCAGAGCGAGGAAGGGGTGCGGGGCTGGTGGCAGGCGGGGCCTCACTGTGATGGGGGACTTGCCAGCATTCCCGCCAAACTTCAGCAGCCGTGCCTGGGTCACCTTCTTCTGGGCCACGATTTGGATGTCAGAGGATCGGGGAGGGGTCCGTGCCTACTCCCCTGGGGACCCTAGCCCTGCCCGCCCCGTCTCCCTGTCTCCTCTGCTTTGCCTCCATTCACTGCAGGGGCCTGGCTCTTCAGATCTACAACCCAGGGCCTGGCAAGGACCTCTCTCGCTTTGCCAGCCGCCCTCACCTCACTGCACCCTCTCCTCAGCCCTCTCGCTGCCCAGGGTCACGCTGCACGGGACCCGCGGCTGAACCAGTGCCCATGTGGACACATGGGCCGGGAGCCTCTCAGCCAGGGGGCTGACCTGTGCCAGGCCCTCCATGGACCGGGCCCCCAGGCAGTGCAGCCCCCCTCACCGCCCTGTCCAGGCCCCTAACCTGCCCTGGGGTCTCGGCCCAGGCCTCCCCTCCTCCCACCAGGACCCATGGAGCCGAGCTGACACAGGGGTGTGGCGTGGCCCCAGTGGTCAGCTCTCAGGCTGGTCAGTTCGCGAGACAGAGTCTGAGCACCTTCACCGCTGGGAGACCAGGGCCCCCTTGCGAGGACATCCCCTCTCCTGGCTGGCAGACACAGAGTCCTCAGGGAGGGCAATTCTGCCCCTCGTGGCCCTCAGGCTGAGAGCTGAGACAAGTGGGAGGGGACCCAGGTCCGAGCCTGCCTGGCTGGCAGCCCCTAGCACACAGGGGTGTCCTGTGCCCAAGAGAAACCGATTCAGGGCGTGGGAGGAGGCCAGGGCGGCCCGTGCCAGGCCCCTGGCTCCCCTGTTCCAAGGATCCCTTCCGGGCTCTGCTATTAGGGCCAGTGGGCTCGCTGCTTTGATGGCAGTGCATCCTGCCAGCCCCCAGCTCACACTGAGGTGGCCCGTGTTGTCACGGTCCCTGATTCCCGAAGAGGAAGCAGAGGTTCAGGGAGAGGTCAGGGACTTGCTTAAGGTCGCACCTCTGAGATCTGAAGCCAGGCACCCACCCCTTTGGGCACCGACTCTGATGCCCCTCACGGCCCTGCAGACCTGGTGAGTTGGTCGGGATGACCGCAGAGGGGTCTTTCTAGGTGTGCCCACGCGTGGCTCTGTACACATGTCCATGGGCCTGCACCGCACGTGTGTGTCCCTGTGGGTGTCCTCCTCTTCCACGCGCACGAGAGCGGGGGGGAAGCCCGCGCTGCTATTTCCCGCTGGGCTGTGCCCTAAATCTCGGTCCTCTCACCCGACGGCGGGCACGGCAGGCGATGTGCATGCGTCATACAGGCCACGCATTAAGTCAAAGACGTTGCACTCAAAATGAGAACACCCTGTATGATCCCCTGACATGAAATTCTAGAACAGGCGAGACGGGGGGTGGGGGGGGTGGGCAGGACTTGAGAGGAGCCTGGGGACCTGCCAGATGATGAAAATGTCCTTTGTGATCTGGGTGACGGTCAGGTGTCTACAACTGTCTCAGCTCGTCAAGGGTGACACAGCCACTGCGTGTGAGTCACAGGCCAGCTGAAAAGTGCCCCCATGGCGCTCACGGCAACTAACGTGCCACACGTGGGGCACCAGCACAGGGCCTGGCGCTAAGCAGTCTGACAGTGCTGAGAACTGGGGCTCTTGTTACAGTGGTAACGGAAGAGCCGACAGGAATGACCCCTCCGCCCCCTAAAGACACAGTTCACTGCCATGGGGTGTGACAAGGGGAAGGCTCCCTAATGTCACGGGAGTGAAAAAAGCGCACTGCAGGGCAGTGTGTGTCGTGTGTGCGTGTGTGTGTTTCATGGCCACCCCATGGCATAAAAGTTCCCAGGCCAGGGGTGAAATCTGAACCACAGCTGCGGCCACACTGGGCCCTTAACCCACTGCACCATAGCGGGAACTCATTTGTGTTTTAAAATATACACGGAGAAAAATTCCACGTCCCTTGGCTCTTGCAAGAAGAAATCTCTGCAGAGGGAGCTAAGGAACCTGGACGGGGCAGGAGGGAGAGGGTCTGAGGCGTGACTGTTACACTTTCTGAATTTTGGCCCAACGAATTACCCAGTTAAAAATTAGAGGTTTTTTTTTTTTTTGGTCTTTTTGCCTTTTCTAGGGCTGCTCCCATGGCATATGGAGATTCCCAGGCTAGGGGTCGAATCCGAGCTGTAGCCACCGGCCTACGCCAAAGACACAGCAATGCGGGATCTGAGCCGCATCTGCAACCTGCACCACAGCTCGCAGCAACGCTGGGTCCTTAACCCACTGAGCAAGGCCAGGAATCGAACCCGCACCTCATGGGTCCTAGTCGCATTCATTAACCACTGAGCCACAAGGGAAACACCAAAAATTAGAGCTTTTTGGAAAACAGACGTTTTCCAAGAGGAGCTTGGAGACAGGCAGAGCTGGGGTGCTCACGAGAGGGACCCCTGTGGTCCCTGGGCCACAAGGGCAGTCTAATCAAGCTGCCCCATGCCACCGCTGCCCTCGGGACCAACCGGGAGCCCCTCCACCCTCCTCCCTCCCAAGGGGCGGGGCCCACCTGCCCCAAGGTGCACTCCACGGCCCCCAGGAAGTCATTGGCTTGGCAGCTGAGGCTGCCGGGCCCATGGGTGTCACAGACCTCAAAGCGCAGCCTCTGCGCCTCCTCAAAGTAGTAGTGGAGCGGAAGGCCTTGGCGGACACGGGGTGCAGGCTGCTCCGGACCACCTCGGTTCTGTCCACCTGCGAGGGGTGCCCTCTCCCAGCCCTCTGCCCGCTGTGGTCCTGGAGGAAGGAAGACCCCGCCCCCACCCACCACCCCTGGCGGGGGGGTCTCTCTTTGGAACCCAGGCCCTCCCTCCCTGGCCCACTGCAGAGTGCGGCCGTCCGCCAGGCCTGCTCCATCCCCGCATCATGGATGGGGAAGCTCAGGGGCCAGGGGGTGTCCAAGGGCACCCAAGAAGAGACAGGCAGCTGGCAGCCTGGACAGGGCTAGCCAGAGCAGAGATCCGGGCCAGCAGCAGCCAGCTGGGCAGGGAGGCTGGGTGAGGGGTGGCAGCAGAGATAACCCCAAGATCCAGCTCTCTCCTCCAACTTGGGGCCCCTTCACCCCTCAAAGCACAATCTGGGCTTGGAGGTGGGCTTCTCCAGGGTCCCCCGAACTCCCACATCCTTGACGGGGGTGTCTGTGTACCCCTAAGGGACATATGCCCCAGGGAGCACTCAAGCCAAGTCTCAACCGCTAATAGGGGGTTGAGTCCCTCTTAGCATCCTTTGTCCCCAAGGTCAGGACTGGAGTTTGCTCAGCCCCAGGAGGCTGGTGGTCCAGAGATAACAAGATCACAACGGGGGGAGCAGAGCAGGTCGGGGAGCTGGCTCTGGGCAGCCTCCCATACTCCTCACCCCTCAGCAGTTCTGCCCTGGATGTGGTCCCCAGCATCACCCCCAGCCCAGGTCCTACCACCACCCCACAGTGCCCCCGAGGGCTACGGGGTGGCAGGGACAGTGCTGGAGCCTGGGGCAGACTCTGGTCCAAGGTCCTGCTCCCCAGCTCACCGGGGCTTCAACCCTCAACCTCTCCTGCTCTCGCCCGGATTTCTCGAGGTGAGGCTGCGCATCTCACATGAGATGGAGACGGGAAAAGCCCTGTGCCTGGCAGAGCACCCTGCCTGTCGCCTTGACCAGCCCTCCGGGAGGCCACTACCCGGGACAGAGGTTTCCAGGGGAGAAAGGTGGCATCGTGAGCTGTGCGCCCAGAGCCAGGTGCCCAAGGCTTGCGAACCGGGCCCCAGCTGACCAACCCTGGCCACACGTGCCACTCTAGCCAGGCCATGCTGGGGTGGCTCGGACCAAGACAGGGTCTGCAGGAACAGGAGGAGGGAGGTGGCAGGCCAGGAGCCCTGCAGGTGGGAGAGGCTTGGGGCTCCCAGAGCACCCCCGCCAAGCCGGCTGCATCCCTCTACCCTGTGGACTGCTGCTGCACTGCCCGCTCTGCGGACCCGTGGTCTGGAGCCTCTGCCTCGTCAGTGAGGACCTGGCAGAGGAGTGGCACTCCTGGTTGCCCCACAAGCCGGAGGGTGACCCTGACCACAGTCCAAGCCCCTGCTCCCCAGTCCCCTCTGCGTCCCTTAGGCAAGCCCCCTGCAGCGCCCTCCAGCCAGGGCCTGGAGCCGCCTGCCCCAGCACTCCCTCTCCCCACAGCTCCTGCGCACGCATCTCTGAACCTGGAAACCCCACCCTTGCCCTGTGCTCAGCCCCGCCCGGCCCGCCCCCGCCCCTACCTGCACCCACTGGCTCTGGGCCTGCAGCAGCAGCACCACGCTGGGGTTGGACTTGGTGAGTGGGTCACGGTCCAGCAGGTGCTGGCGGCTGAGCTGCAGCTCCACCTTCGAGGCGCAGGGCGCCGGCACCACCCTGGGGGCCGCCGCCGCCCCACGCTTCCAGCCGGCGCACATGCTCCCAGCGCCAGCGCTCTGGGGCCGGCTGGGCGCACCGCGGGGCCCCGGACCGAGAATCAGCGCGGCGGCTGCACAGGGAAATGATGGCCGGCCCAGGTGTGGCTGCACTCCCCTCCCTGCACGCCCGCCCAGCTGGGCACACGTAGCTCCACGCGGGGCCTGCAGGGCAGGTGGGACTGAGGAAGGGGCCACGGAGGGGTGGGGTTGGGCAGGAGCGGGCCCCACACAGAGGCCTCAGCCCCCCTTCATCCCTAGCCCCAGGGTTGCCTGGCTTTGGCCGGGCTCACACCAGGGGGTAGATAGGTTTGGGGTCCTAGCCGAGTGCACCCTCCCTGACTGAGCAATCCCCCCCCCCCGCCCCAGCGCCTTGGGATCTGCCCGGGGGGTTGGCCCCCAGCTGCCCTGAGCCTAGGTCCGGGTTGGAGCAGCAAATCGGCGCCTCGACCAGGGCTCCCTGACCCCATCTCCAGGCACTATCTCACTCGACAAGCACGTAGTAGGTGCCTTCTGTACGCAGGCACCTGGCTGGGCTGGGGCTGGAGACGCTAAGTTGGGTACTGCCTGCCTGGAACCTCTAGTACTGTCCTGGGGGTTGCCTGGACTGTGGCCAGCAAGGGTCTGCGGCCTCCCACACCTGCTCCTGCAGCCAGATCCGAACAGGCCTGGACCCCAGGGCAGGGACCCCACTGCACTCTGAGCTTCACCCGCACCCTGGACCCCGACTCTGGCTCAGAAGCCATGTGGAAGGGGCAGAAACCCCTTCCCAGCCCGTATTTCTGCCTAAAAATATGGCCCACACCTGGCCAAAAGCCATGGTGGGAGGGAACAGGGAGATTTAAGGCGAAGGGGGCCCGAGGACCAGGGAGCAGAGACCAGGTCTTGGGCGCACCAGGCACTGAGCTCCAGCTCCTCGGGGCTGGGTCTTTGCCAGCAGGCCTCTGAAGAAGACCCTGGGGTCTGGGAGCACACCAACAGGACAAAGACACGGCCGGGTTTGGGGGAGGAGGGAGGTTGCACCCCAGCCTCAGATGAGGCAGGACTCAGGGGACAGTTTCCCTGGCACTGGGCAGGTGGGATCACCCCTTGGGTGCGCCTGAAAAGCAAGAACCAAGTGTCTTGTTTGCAGGTCAATCTGACGCGCCTTCTGCCGCCTCACCAGAGCTCCGTGTCACCCTCTTGGAAGGCAGCCAGACCCACACAGCTTCAGAAAATGAGACAGAAGAGCTGGCCCCTCCCCAGGCCCCCAGCCCCACCTGCCCCCAGGACATCTCTCTCTGGGCTCTGCTGCGACGGTGACCACGAACCCAGACAGCCCCACTTGACAGATGGGGCATCAAGGGCAGCCAGCTCCCCATGGCGCTCCATTGCACATGCTCATTTTCACAGAGGGAGATAAGAGGCTTCGGAGCTCGAGGCGCTGCACCTGAATGGATCCTCCCGCCCTCGACCCCCAGCGCGCACGGGAGGACCCTGGCATAGGGGAGGGACCCGGAAGGCGGGGGGTGGGAGCTCAGGCTGCCAAACGCCGGAAATAACAACACACGTTCCTTGTTGAAAAATTGGAAAATGTAGTTAAGAAAAACCCAGTTGCAGCACCCAGACACAAAACACTTACCATTTTGAATTTCTCCTTCCGGCCCGCCCCCACAAATCCATCTGTGTCAATGTCCTAAAGTTGCTTGAAACTGCACGTGGCTCCTCAGGCTGCAGACCGGAGTCCTGGGCCTAGAAGCGCACCTGGCACACAGCAGGCAGAGAGCCCGTGGGGCCGCTTGGGGGGACGCAGGGCCTCATCTCAGGCTGTAGAGAGAACGTCAGTGCCCCTGCCCCAAACTCCTGTTGAAATCCTAACCCCCAACGTGACTGTGTTAGGGCCTTGGGAGGTGCTCTGGCCAGGTGCTCAGAGGGGGGCCTGAGGGGCCAGCTGGTAGAATCACAGCTGCCTCTCCCGGTGCTTCCCCATCACCAATTTTTAGAACAATGAGGCATCCTTGCCCCTCACACACAGCCAACTCCTACTCATCCTTCAAAGCCTCACTCAATGGTCCTGCTCTGAGTTCCTGGCAACTCCGCCGCCCACTACAGGATCAAAAGTGTGGCCTGGCAAGTTCCCATCATGGCTCAGTGGTAATGAACCCAACTTGGATCCATGAGGATGCAGGCTCGATGCCTGGCCCTGCTTAGAGGGGTGAGGATCCATGCTGCTGTGGCACAGGCATAGCTGCAGCTCCAATTTGCCCCCTGGCCTGGCAACTTCCCTATATACTGCAGGTGTGGCCCTAAAAAGACAAACAGTGTGGCACGGAGCGAGTCTCACCTGGAAAGTGGAGATGGGAAGAGAGCCACCTCCAGGTGACAGGCCAGCTGAGGCGAGGCCTGGGTGCTGGGTGCAAAGGTGGGGAGGGCCCCCAGCACACCCTTGCACCTCATGCTGTGCTTGCAGCCCCAGAGCCCAGGAGCTGAGGAAGGGGGGTTGACGGCAGGGCTCCCAGAACTTCCAAGGGAGCGTGCCTGGGTGCTCCTTTTCACAACCTGCTCTCCGCCTGTGCTTCCCTTCCTCCAAAAGAGGTTATTTCATCTCAGAACACCTGCAACTAATCCAAAAATCAGACTGTTCCTGCAGGACCTGACTTCAGCCATGAACCAGGTAAGCCGAGTGGGACACCCTGGCTGTCAACACTTGGGCCTGCCATCCCCAGGGCAGTGGTGCAAGCCACACATACTCACCACACACACACACATCAAATGCACGTAAAGACATGCCTGAGCACATGAAGACACACACATGCAGACACAGGCCACGTGGGACAGACTGGGTGACCTTTCTCCAGCTCGTTTTTTTCTCTGGATGGTGATAGGACCCTTCCCTCCAAGGACAGTGTGTCCCCCCGCTTGGTGCCACCCTTTCTTGCCCCAGGTGCCTGCTGCCTACCCTGCAAAAAACCAGCCAGCCTGAGCATCCACTGTCCCTGACAACCATCTTGGCAGTGAGGAGACTAAGGCTCAGAGAGGGTGACAGCCTGTGTAAAGTCACACAACAAAGGGACTCCACCTAGATCCCACACCCCACCCAGAACCAACTCTTGCCTTCCTGAGCCTCTCCAGGCCCGTCCCCACGGCATTGCTGCACTAGTGTCTCCCAACAAGGCACACCTGTATACTGGGGGTAGGCAGGGCCGCCTGACCTCTGGGCTCGTAGCTCAGTTTCTGCAGCCTCTATACGACAGAACACCTGCCCAGGGCCAACTGGAACACAGGACAGCATCCAGGGCTGGCTGTCCTGCACAGGGGCCTGCCTTGGGCACCTGTCCAGACTCTGGAGCCCAGGACGGTAGCCTGCCTACCTCCACTGTTGTGCTATTCAAGTAGAAGCAAGTTGCTGGGTTCAGAAGATGTTTAAGGGAGAGCCTCAGATAAGAACATAAAAGCAGAGCCAAAGGCCAAGCAGCAGGCAGGAGCAGAGTCTGTGTGCCTGGCATCTCCAGCTGATGGGCACCGGGAGGCTATTGATAACATTCTTGGCAAGGCCTTGCAGTGGTGACAGCCCCATTGCCTGTTGTTTTCAGCAATGACCCAGTTTTGCCCCACCCCCATCCCAAAGCCAAGGAAGCTCTGGGCCTTTCCCAGGTTAGGTCCAGAAAAGACTCTGAAAGGCCAGCCCCCTTTTCCTGGACTTAAGACCTTTCATCAAGCCTGGACCACAGTCCTATTGCAGCCTGGTGATAGGTGGCCAGCCATCACTGCATCCCAAGGCTGACACACGCCCAACACGCTACAGAGAAGGCCAGAGGTCTTTTAGAAAGAAAGCTCCGCAAAGGCAAGGAATTGTTTGTTCTGTTCACTGCTGTGCCCCTGCAGACGAGACTGTGCCTGAAACACAGGAGGTGCTCAGTAAATACCCGAGCGGCTGCCCTCTCTCAACCACGGCCACCTGCACGGCACCTTCTACCTCCCCTGCCCCTCCGGCACGTGCTCCATCATCGGCTCCTGTCCCCAGAGCTGATCACCTCACGCTGCACCCTCTGGCCTTGTTCGAAGCAACCGAGAACTAACTGAGCCGAAAGGAACAAGCACCCTGGGAACACCCTGGGCCTGGTGTGGACTCTCAAGACAGAGGCCTCCAGGACCCGGAGAAGGGAGGCCACGGCCTCTCGCCGATCCCTCTTCTCTTCTGGGCCTGTTTTGAAACAAAGACTGTATTTTTCTTCTGACATCCAGAAACCGTACAAGAAAAATACATCTGCAAGTAAACCTGAAGTGTGGGAAGAGAGACCTCTAACACAGTCGTTACCTTAGCCTTCGCCTCGACTCGAACTACGTGGGAAAAACCTAAAATCTTTGTTTTCCCTGTAAATCGCAACAACTTGAAGCAACTAAAAATTAGGACTGATTTCCATTAAAAAAAAAAAAAACAAAAAAAACCCACACAACTACCAACATTTTAACAAAGTAACTAGGGAACGTAAGAATTTTTTCATCCTGAAATCCAGCATTGCTGCAACTGTGGGTCGGAACCGATCCTTGGCCTGGCAACTCCAAATGCCACAGGCAACCAAAAGAAGAGAGAAAATTCATCAAGTGGTGACACGTCTGAGTTAAAATCAGATATACACCTTCCCTCCAAAAAAAAAAAAAAAAAGGCACTGCAGCTCTGCGCAAGCCCAAGGTTACCTACCCTGAGGCACATGCCACCCAAACAGTCCTGACCCAGTGGACACCCCAGCCTTTCGGCTCCCCACCACCAGTGCTCAGGCAGAAGGGCAGAGCTGCCCGCCCTGGGGCCGTCTGCACGTCAGGACCCCAAGCACAAGGGCCTCCAAGGCCAGCCAGAGGCAGCTCCCTCTCTCCCTCACACACCCTTCCCAAGCCACCTGACCCGTGTACAGAACACACTTCCAAGTACACAAAGTGAGCATGGAAATCAAATCAAAATCTCATAAAAGTGTTTCAGACATGAAGTAATAGTCCTCGCGCCACCTGAGGCGGAATGCACAGGACGCGCAGGGCTGGAACGTCCAGACAGGAAGCTGGCTGAGCACAAGACCCCAGCCCCGAGGCTGTCTCCCTCACAGCAGGCTCCGAGGGACAAGGACCCACCCCAGGATCCCACAGGAAGGAGGCTCCCCAGGTTCTTCTACCACGAAGGTCGCAGACACTGCAGGTTTACCACAAGATGCCAACAGCACTTTATTTTTTCTTCTCCACATCCTGTTCTGCAGCTTCCTTGGCCCTTTTTGCCCGTATACCAAAGAGCCGGGCGTTGGCACGGGCCATGCGGAGACTGGCAAAGGCCTTGAAGTTCTTCTCCTCGTCCGTGATGACTCTGGCCTTTTCTCTCTTGTACACCTGGAAGGGAGCCCAGGCTCGCAACCTCAGCAAACCTGGAGGCCCTGGAGAGGATCTGTCCCCCGAGAAATCACCCCCCGATTTAAACCCCAATCTCCTAAGAGACTGCCCAAGCTGTGACGGGGGGCCTGTGCTTGTATACAACCTGGACAAGGCCCACAGTAACTCCCACTGCTGGTCCAATTACAGGATCATCAAACACCAGGCTGCTTGTGGCCTGGGCTTCCTCAGTAGAAGAGAGAAAATGTACCCAACAGAGGGGGTGACAAACAAAGGCCCCCAAAGCTTCTTCGAAGTGCCCCCCCTGGTCAGAAACAGGAGGCTCTCCCCATGGCAAAAGGAGACTCCTTTTCACAAACCTGCAAATCTCAACATGGGTGCCAGCTGCTACCCAGACTCCCTCCACTGCCCCCTCCCCGCCCTCCAAAGGCGCCCACTTACGTTCCGTATGGGCATGACCGGTCCTGTCAGCTGGGTGGCCAACTTGAGCTCTTCAGCCTGTTTGTCAGTAAGAAGGGAGTCAAGCGGGCTCAGCTCACCTTCCCAAGGCTCCACGTTTACAACCCCTGGCCTGGAGCCCGTGCCCACAAATGGGTTCCTATTCCATCTAGTTGATGGCAGACACAGGAAAGTGACAAAGCAAACAAGGAGGCACGTAGAGCAAACCACCCACTCTCGGAAAGTCACCCTGGCTTCACCTCACAAGTGCCCACGAGTGAGCCAAACACGGGCCGGTTTTAAACATCTGCATCCCTGTCGTGGCCTGTTCCTCAGTGAACTCTTAACAGCTCCAAATAGTTTGCAGTTTGGCAGAGACTTTCTTTTCATTACTTATCAACTCTTTGTCTGCACCCTGTAGCAGCCCAGATTAAGAAGTAAAAAGCTACAGGCAAATGTCTCCCTCCTCCGCCCCCTGGACCAGGGATGGACGTGCGCGCCCCTCACCCCGCGGGGCGCAGAGGGTACTCACAGAGCTGTCGCCCTTCTTGGGGGCCGAGGGCTTCCTGGGGAAGAGGATGAGCTTGGAGCGGTACTCCTTGAGCCGCTGCACATTAGCCTGCAGGGACTCCGTGCACTTGTTCCGCCGCCGGGGATCCACCGAGATCCCAATGGTCCGGGCCACCTTCTTGTGGATGCCGGCCACCTGCCCCCGAGACAGAGGCAGACGCAAATAAGCTGGCCGGTCGCGCCCCCGCCGCCGCCCCCCGCCCCCCCCGCGCGAGAGCCCGGCCGTCAGATGGAAAAGGGTTCAAATGTGCGTTCATCACAGCGATGCAGCGATTCCGGAGAATGTCATCATTTGGCCGCGGGCCTTGAGGGAACGGGGACGGGGCTGAGGACGCGGGCCGGGGCCACTCACCCTCAGCTCCTCCAGGCTGAAGCCTCTGCCGGCGCGCACCTTCGTGTGGT
Source organism: Phacochoerus africanus (assembly GCF_016906955.1). Taxonomy (NCBI): domain Eukaryota; kingdom Metazoa; phylum Chordata; class Mammalia; order Artiodactyla; family Suidae; genus Phacochoerus; species Phacochoerus africanus. Next base: position 379,216 of record NC_062551.1, read on the forward strand.
ACCGGACCGTGGGGCATCTCACCACCGGCCGCAGCGGGCCGGACGCGGGGCGCGGGGCGATGCGGCGCGCCTTGGCCTGCCGGGCCTTGCGCCTGCGCAGAAGACGACGAGCGGCGGTCACCCGGCCGTCGCCCGGGGCCGCCCTCCGCGCGCGGGGTGGGGACCGGCCGGGGGCGCTCGGCCGGCGCGGCTGCTCACCTGCGGATCTTGCGCGCCGGCTGGTTGAACCACGTGGCCACGCGCCGCTGCCAGTCCTTGTGGAAGTGGGGCTTCAGGATCATGCCATTCCTGCTGGGCGCCATGGCTGCGGCCGACGAGCCTGGGGCGCGGGGAGGGCAGGCAGCGGGTTAGGGCCCGGGCGCGGCGGGCTGCCGGCGTGGACGCAGAGCCCGGGACACGGCCCGACGGAGACGGCGGCGGGTGGGCCCCGGGGACGGCGGATGAGGCCGGATGGGGCTGGATTGGGGAAAGAGGATAGCGATGGTGCTGGGCTCCAACGTACTCACCTCCTCGGCGGGCGCACGGCAGGGAAAAGGAAGAGGAGTCGCAGAGAACCCTGGGATGGTACTGGGCCCAGCCAATCAGAAGAGCGGACCATTGAGACCAGTCAGAGCCGGCGCCGCGGAGTGACGTCCGTGCTCGCCAGTCAGGGCCGGCGCGGCGGAGTGACGTGTTTGCTTTCTCGGCAGCACGCGCAGCGGAGGCTGACCCGGTGCCCCCGCGGCGATTTAGGCACCCGGAAGTCCAGGGGCGGAGCGAGCGGGCGAGCGTACAACTTGCTGTTTTTCTTTTCCTTTTTTTTCCTTCTCTTTTTAGAGCCGCACCCGCGGCATGTGAAAATTACTAGGGGTCCAACCGGAGCTGCAGCTGCATGGCTACAGCACAGCCGTAGCCCCGTAGAATCGGAGCCGCGTCCTCTGCGACCTACACCACAGCTCACAACTCCAGATCCTTAACCCACTGAGCGAGGCCAGGGATCAAACCCGCAACCTCATGGTTCCTAGTTGGATTCATTTTCCCTAAGCGACGGCGGTAACTCCAGCCTTTAATTTTTAAGTTAACCTCATAATGGCAATGTGTTTTTACAGTGTTTTGATAAAAAAGCCACGTTCCTGTAACACTTCGCAAAAATAGGCATGCTAACAATGCCCTAAATGTGGGCTAGTGGTTAGGAGTTTGAATAGCGGCAGGCAGATGGAACACCAAATTTGAGTGTTTCAGTGAGTGTTCGGAGGTCCCTTTGTGGCTGAGAGGTTAACAAACCTCACTAGCATCCATGAGGATACAGGTTCCATCTCTGGCCTCACTCAGTGGGTGAAGGATCTGGTGTTGCTGTGGCTGTGACACAGGCCGGCAGCTGTAGCTCTAATTACACCCCTAGCCTGGAAACCTCTGCAGGTGCGGCCCTAAAAAGACAAAAAGACAAAACAAACAAAAAACCACCAGGCTGACCCTAACTCTGGGCAGATCTCAGGAAGCAAATCCAGGAACAGTCGTTCTCCAGGGCTTCCGTCGTCAGAGGCACTCTCCACCGGTGCCCGAGTGCAGCCTTTCCTGGGGCCCTGAGTACAGGAGCAGCTGTAGACGCCACAGCACAGGAACTGCGGAAGCAAAAGGAGCCTGCTGCCCAGGGACTCGGGTACTGAGGGCACTCTGTCTGTCTGTCCCGTGCATTCTGCCCAGATTCCTACAGAAGGGAGGGGCCCCTGGTTGGTTATGTTGTAGACGACGTTTCGCACTGCAAACGCAGACCCTGAAATCCAGATCAGCCCCTCTGGGCGCAGTCAGCCACGCAGCAAACACAGGCCCTCCACCCAAGGCGCTCAGGCATCCCCTGAGATCCTCACAGTGCTGCCCACACAGCAGGAGGTGGCAGTGTTTTACGAGCTCCAGAGTCCAGAGCCAACCACTAACTGTGCCCGGTGAGGACTGAGCCCAGGACAGGGCCCTGCAGAGAATGGCCAACACGGGCTCAGAGGGGACTTCACAGCAACCCGTTAACACCTGGACCAGGTCAGGAGCTGGGGGGATGGGGGGAGCCTGGCGCAGGCCTGGCACCAAGAGGCTGTCGAAAGCACCCACAAGATGGGGGGGGCGCTCCCAGAGCACCTGTGACCAGTGTTGATGACGCCCCCCCGCAGGAGAACCACCCACAAATGCAACCGAGACCATCATCCCTGCAGAGACATTTACTCTTCGCGGGTGGGGGGGGGGGTTGGGGGGAGTTTCAATAAATAGACATCAGAGACCAGCAGGGCTGAGGGGACCCGGGTGAGGACCAGGGCCAGCAGGGGGCGGTCCAGCTACTGGGGCCAGGGCTGCTCCCCGCGAAGGGCGTCCTGCCTCTCCCTGTCGGCGCCGCCCCACCTCTGGGGCGCGATCTTCTTCTTGGGCCCGTGGGGCGGGGGGCCGATGAGGGCCTCGATGTCCTCGTAGCTGATGACTTCCCTCTCCAGCAGGGCGCCTGCCAGCTGGGAAGGACAAAGGGACCGTGTGAGCGGCCAGCAGGGCACAGCAGGGCCCGGAGGAGGACGGAGGCGCGTAGCCCTGGGACCCGCCACTTCCCAGGTCAGTCGCCCAAGCAAAGGACGGATGCCTGTGTCAACCCTGAGGGCGAGGCCCCAGCTGCTGGCCCAGGAAGTGTTCCACTTCCTCCCAAACCCGTTCATCTCAGGCAGCCTGGCTCCTTTTACAGAACAAGTGTGAGTGTTGCCCTGTGGGGCTTCTGTGGCCCCACACCGGCTGCTCTGATGCATCTGGACCTTGAGAGTTTTCCGTGACTGTGACAGCAAGACTACATGGGGCTGTGAAAAGGCACCCTACGAATGGAAGGTATTAAGGACAGAAAACTGGGCAAGGAGTGCAAGTTTCCTGTGCCATGCTGGCAACGTTCCTGCAACTCTAAAACGCTCCTAGGAGTTCCCATCGTGGCGCAGTGGTTAGCGAATCCGACCAGGAACCGTGAAGCTGCAGGTTTGATCCCTGGCCTTGCTCAGTGGGTTAAGGATCCGGCGTTGCTGTGAGCTGTGGTGTAGGTTGCAGATGTGGCTCGGATCCCGTGTTGCTGTGGCTGTGGTCTAGGCCGGCGGCAACAGCTCTGATTAGACCCCTAGCCTGGGAACCTCCACATGCCGTGGGAGCGGCCCTAGAGAAAGGCAAAAAGACAAAAAAAAATTTAAAAATAGGTAAATAAAATAAAATGCTCCCAAACTGGACAGCGAATCCTACAAACCCCAGAAGTGTAAGACTTGGAAAAGGATGCCACGCTATCAAGCAGACCCTGGATGAACTTCAGCCGATGGTCACCCTCCATTTACTTTGAAGGAACTGGCTCGACAAATTTGTAAGTAAGAGCAAAAAACAGCAGGAAGGCGAGAGGTTCCAGTTGACCTGAGGGGAAGCCCTGTCATGTGGTTCCCACAGGTCTCTGCACCAGAGAAGTGACAGGTGGGACCCGGCCCGGGCTCGCGCGGGGCAGCCTCACCGCCTGCAGCTTGTCCAGGTTGTCCCGCAGCACCTTCTCCGTGTGTCTGTAGGCCGTGGCCACCAGCAGCCGTGCCTCCTGGGAACAGAAGGTGAGAGTCAGTGACGGGCAAGGACGGCTGGCACCGCCCACAGGGGCGCAGCCCAGCCGAAAGCACGTGCCCGGAAGGGTTCAGGACAGGGTCGTGCGGCTGCCCCCACCCCAGATGCCCTGCCAGCTCCTGGGCCCTCCGGGCACACCTGTGGGCAGCGCGTGCGCCCTGCAGGCCCGCCCTCCCACTTGCGCGTCACCAGCCGTCCGTCGGGAGCCAGGAGGGGCTCGAGCAGGACGCAGCGGGGCAGGGGGCAGCGGGGCAGGGGGCGAGGCCCAGCAGACACTCACGTGGTCCATCATCTGCTGGAGGCCCTGGCTGAAGGGACGCCGCCCGACCCCCGAGAGGCCCTCCTGCGCCTCGGGGAAGGAGACGGGCCCGACGCTGGGCGCCATCCCGAACTGCTTCACCATGGAGTAGGCGATGCGGGTGACCTTGCGCAGGTCGTCCTGGGCCCCTGCAGGGGATCAGCAGGAGCCGGTCCTTTCCCGGGACCTCACTTCCCGTACCTGGGCCTAACACTTTAACAGGTGCTCTTGGAGTTCCCTAGGGACTCAGCGGGTTAGGGATCCAGCACGGTCACCACTGTGGCACAGGTTCGATCCCTGGCCCGGGAACATCCCCAACACTGCAGGTGAAGGCAAAAAAAAAAAGCCCTCTTCTGTTTCAGAAACAATTTACAGGTGCCTGTCTGGGTTCAGTGCAGTGGCAGTTAAGTGGCACAAATGACAACACAGACCCCACATCTCCGAGAACCCTCACCCGCTGAGGGTCCAGTGCGATGCCAGCTTGAGAGCAGGGAAGATGCCTGAACTGCAGGGCTTCACAGAGCCTCTGCTCATCCGACAAGCAATCATGTGAGGGCGTTAACAGCCTGCGAGCAGCAGGTGCCTTTGTAACAACTCCCTGATTTAAAGAATCTGGCTTTGGGGTTCCCTGGTGGCTCAGCGGGCTGGGCATCCGGCATTGTCACTGCAGCAGGCATGGTTGCTGCTGTGGTGAGGGTCTGATCCATGCTCCAGGAACTTCTGCATGCCACCGACATAGCCAAAAAAAAATTTTATATTCAAAAAAAAAAAAAAAACCAAAGTCTTGCTTAGTTCAAGCCTCCTTTAATGGTAGCTTCTTTTTCTTTTGTCTTCTAGGGCTGCACCCGCAGCATATGGAGGTTCCCGGGCTAGGGGTCGAATGGGAGCTACAGCCGCCGGCCTGCACCACAGCCACAGCAACTCGGGATCTGAGCCACATCTGCAACCTACACCCCAGCTCACAGCATTCCTGGATCTGTAACCCACCGAGCGAGGCCAGGGATCGAACCCGCATCCTCATGGATCCCGGCTGGGTTTGTTAAACTGCTGAGCCACAAAGGCAACTCCGAACGCTTACTGAGCAGCTGGAGTGCCAAGCGCATGCCACTACTGAAACCCCTCCGTCAGACTCAGATGGGCAGCCCGCTCCTCACCCGAAGTCACTCTGTTGAAGGAGATGGACTCGGCTGCCCGGCCGCCCAGGGCCATGCACATCCGCTCAAACAGCTGCTCCCTGGTGAACAGGTGCTGGTCTCTCGGGAGCATCTGCGCGAAGCCCAGGGCTGCGTTTGTCCGCGGCGTGATGGACACCTGCAGGGTCCGTGGGCAGGAGGGAGGCCTCAGAGATGGAGGTGGGGGTGCAGAGTCTCTCATCACAGGGCGTCCCTGCAGGGACGCAAACCTGTCCTCGCTTTCACAACGAAGGCCAGTGCAGCTGCAGCACTGGGACGCGGCCGCCCTGTCGCCTGGAGGGCAGAGCGGTGCCGAGGCCCAGACCACATGCCCAAGGGCGCCCCCCACACACCGCACGTGCGCTCTGGGCCGGGCTCCTGCAGCAGGTGCGGCTCTGAGGGGGACTCAGGCCCCTCGGCTGGCCGCGCTGCAGGCGGGGGCTTCTCAGTGCAACTCCCTCATCTGACCTTCAGGCATCAAATAAATCGGAAACCCTGAGCACAGGCCCTTTGACGTCAGGAAACGTACTTCGCCGCGGGTTTCCCACACTAAGCTTTTTGGAGCTGCGGCATTAAGATATTTATCCTGGCGACTGACTCTTTCAAGAGGCGACTGTCCTCCCGCCTCCCGGGGGTGAGTTCTGCACACACACGCGACACCCAGCCCGACAGGACGCAAAAGGAACCACGTGATCAGCAGGACATCATCCGCGGCAACCCGACCAGCAGGCTCTTTTGCCGTGACTGACACCTGAAAACACCGACAGACACGGAACACGAGCGCTGGGGCTGCAGCTGCCACGTGCTCCCGTGATGGAGGTTCGGGAACAAACTGCAAGGCAGCTCCTCCCAGCGAGCTGGCCCAGACCCCGGCTCAGCCCCACTGCGCACCGCCTGTGGACGGCACAGTTACAACCCAAGAGGTGCGGCACCACAGCCCAAGTGCCCGCACCGTCCTCAGTGGTCGCCCAGGGGCCTCCTGGGCACAAGGACGCACACCTGTAAAGCCAACCCTGATGCTACCTCCTGGCAAATGTGTCCTCATTGAGCTCACAAATGTCTGCAGTAGTGTTTTTATTTTATTTTATTGTCTTTCTAGGGCCGCACCCGCACATAAGGTAGTTCCCAGGCTAGGGGTTGAATCAGAGCTGCGCTGCTGGCCTAAGCCACAGCCACAGCCACAGCAGACCCGAGACACGGCTGTGACCTACACCGCAGCTCATGACAACGCCAGATCCCTGGGTCCTTAACCCACCAAGCGAGACCACGGATCGAGGGCAGGCATGGAACCCGAATCCTCATTGGTCAGCTCTGTGACCTGCTGAGCCATGTGGGAACTCGCAAGAATAGTGTTCATCAGTGTGTACGAACCTCAACGCTAAGCTTAGGAGCCACGTCATCAAGTCGACACATCTCAGAGCGGATAATAAACTCAGCCGTTCTCCTTTCCTTTTTTGGCTGCCCTGCAGCCTATGGAGCCCGTGGGAAAGCCAGATCCTTAACCCACTGTGGGGGCCGGGGATCAAACCTAAGCCCCAGGAATTGCCTTCACGGCTCAGCGGTCAATGCATCTGACTAGGATCCATAAGGATGTGGATTCCATCTCTGGCCTCGTTCAATGGGTCGGGGATCCGGCGTTGCTGTGAGCTGTGGTGTAGGTCACAGACGCAGCTCAGATCCCGTGTTGCTGTGGCTCTGGTGTAGGCCAGCAGCTGTAGCTCCAATCGGACCCCTAGCTTGGGACCTTCCATATGCCTCAGGCGCGGCCCTAAAACGCAAAAACAAGCCTCGGTCCCAGCCTCCAGAGAGGCTGCCCATCCTGCTGCACGACAGCGGGAATCCCTAACCTGGCAATTCTCAATTCCACCAGTAGCCGGGCAGACAGGGAGATACCAGGTGGCCCATGGTCATCCCCAGTTTCGACTGAGGCTTCCTGCCCTGCAGCCCAGGAGAGGAACCTGCAGCCACACCCCACCCTGTGCCCAGGCGGGCACTTTCTCTTCAACTGGCACAGAGGTGCGGCTTCCCCACTGAGCTCTGCCCCAGCCCCGGGGGCCGCACCCACCTTCATCACGGCCTCCGTGTGCTCCAGCAGCCAGCCGACCAGCGCGTGGCCTGACTCGTGAAAGGCGACCACCTTCTGCTCCTCCCTGGAGAGGACCTGGCTCTTCTTGGCAGGACCTGGAAGGGGGCCCGGGAACGCGGACTCAGGCCCGCACGCGGCCCAGGGCAGCGGCCAGGCACTCCTGTGTCGCCGAAGTCAGGTCGCCAGAGGCTCCCCCCTGCATGCCGAGCCCTGGCCAACCCCACAACCACCCCCACTACCCCTGGGACTCGAAGGGAAACTCATGGAGCTGGGGACAGGCTGCAGGGGCCTCGTTCCTCGCCACGTCCGTCGGCGCCACAATCAGCCAAGCTGCTCCAAGAAGCCTCTGGGTGAGGCTGCGGGCTGATGGCGCAGACACGGCCCCTGCTGGCCCTCAGACCAAGCCAGGCAGCTGCCGCCCCAGCTCCTCAGTTCGCTCTTACCCCGGCAGTGGGCCCCAACCTTGTGACCTCTTGGGACACTCCCTGCTCAAGTCACTGCAGGGGTTTCATCCACTGTCGCCAGTTTCCCACCATCCCTATGTGTGCCTCTTTACCACCCGGACGAGCCCCAGGTTCAGGGCACCGTGTAAGCGGCACCCCTGGGATCGGTGACCACAGCTCGCACGCCTGCAGCAGGCTCGTATTTCCTGCCCGGCCGTCACAGGAACAGAAGTGCCGGCATGCGGCAGGGGCCCTGGGCACAGATCTCTGCTACCTCCTCATCTTCCCTGCACAGCAAGGGGCTGACACAGGACGCGGGGCCTCCCGTCCGGGCGCTCGCAGCTTCCCCAGGCTGCCCCCTCGGCTCACGCCAGGGCTGAGGGCCTGTTCCTCTGTTTCCCTGCCCAGACCCGCTCCCCTTCCAAGCTGAGGCCTCCTCGTTCTGCCCAACCACGTGGATGGTGGTCTGTCCAGCCTGCCGCCCGCTCAGGCGCCCACCAGGGTGGACGGGCTGAGAACAAGCACCTGAGGCCACAAATGCCCCGTCCACCTCTGCTGGACAGCCAGTCTGCTCTCGGCCGACGTCCAGTGTTGTCAACCAAGGCAAAGCAAGCCCCACTGCGAGGCTGACACACAAAAAGGCACCCCGACGCCTCTCTCCTCAGGCGACAACCCACGGTCTGAGGTCCCGGCGTCCAGGGCCTCGCCCGCACCGCATCCCTTACCGGCCACCACGCGCTCCACGGCGTACTCCAGGTTGGACGTGTGCACAGCCGGGTGCCCCTCCCGCGCGGCATGCAGCGCGGCCTCGTTACAGATGTTGGCGATGTCGGCACCTGTCGGCACAGCGGGGGGGGGGGGTCGGGGGTCAAGCAGATGAAGAGGGGTCAGAGGGCGGGAGGAGGGGCCAGGGCAGGACCCTAAGCCCCAGGTGCTGCTGCACAGCTGTGATGGGGGCGGCTGGACCCTCCTGTTCCCCATTGCAGGTCCACAGTGAAGGACGAGAAAGGCTAAGCGCCACAGATCCTAGTTGAGGACGTTAAAAAGGCCGGAAGGGGGGAGTTCCCGTCGTGGTGCAGTGGTTAACGAATCCGACTAGGAACCATGAGGTTGCGGGTTCGGTCCCTGCCCTTGCTCAGTGGGTTAACGATCCGGCATTGCCGTGGGCTGTGGTGTAGGTTGCAGATGCGGCTCAGATCCCGCGTTGCTGTGGCTCTGGCGTAGGCCGGCGGCTACAGCTCCGATTAGACCCCTAGCCTGGGAACCTCCAAATACCGCGGGAGCGGCCCAAGAAATAGCAAAAAAGACAAAAAAAAAAAAGCCGGAAGGGGGGCTCCTGCTGGGGATCGGCGCTGGCAGGGGAGGGCTTGGACGTGGCCTCGACCCCCACCCAGCACAGAGTGCTCGGATCTGCGTGGCCACAGCTGCAGCTCGGGTCTGACCCTGGGCCCCGGAGCGCCTCATGCCGCGGGGCGGCCGGAAATGGGGGAGAAAAAAAAAAAGAGGGATTTTTATCCACATTGCCCTGCACAGAAAAGCGTCATACACAGAACAGGCTTCACTGGTCAGAAGCCTGTGGGAGGCAGTGACAGGCCTGGCACCGACTCAGGGCGGCACCTGGCAGGGAGCAGCGGGAAGGAGCACCCGTGGGGACCAGCCTTGGGGAGAGGAGCCCTGCTGCCTGCTGCGCACACATCCCCGGGGACGCCCCACTCCCCGCCCCAGGACAAGGACGCCCCCAGACCCCTACCACTGAAGCCAGGCGTCAGCTCAGCCAGACGCTGGGAGTAGAAGCTGCTGGCCTGCGTCAGCTTCAGGCTCTTCAGGTGCTGCTCGAAGATCTCCCTCCTCTCCTGGACCCGGGACAGGAGACCCGCCGACACGCAGGAGCCCCGCGGTCAGGCCTGCCGTGCGGGGCGGGACCACCTCCAAACCCCTTCCCTCCGCCGCGGGACCGGACAGCACCCGGGACGCTCCCAGCCCACCCAGGGCCCTCCTCACGCCCCGCTGGGCTCCCACTGGCCCAGGCCCGACCACTGCAGGTGGAGGTGCACACAGAGGCCTGAGGCGGCGGGGCTGGCGGGGCCGAGAGGTGCCCAGGGTTCGCGCCCCCTCCCCCGTCAGGGCGGCCCTGCAGCTCGTGCCCCCAAACCACACCGCCCCCAATCCTGGGACTGCACAGACTGTGCCCGGGCTCAGCCCAGACCTTTGAAGATCAAGAGGAAACCATGAGGGTCAAAACCAGGAGGGCAGGGAGCCGAGGCCTGGACAGACCAGCCCCGCGGGGACGTGTGGGCCAAGAGGGCAGCCAGGCCGCACCACCTGCAGCGTAGGGAGGTCGATGAACACGTGCCGGTCTAGTCGGCCTGGCCGCAGCAGAGCGGCGTCCAGAATGTCAGCTCGGTTGGTGGACGCCAGGACAATGACGTGGTCGGTGGTGCCCATTCCTAGGTGGGCAGACAGGGGTGTTGGGGGCGCTCTCAACCGAGCGGCTTCCCTGGGGACACCCTCCGAGGACCCGCGGCTGGAGAGACGGGGCACCGGCACCATCACTCTGAAGGCAGCAACGTGGACCCACCTCAAGGCTCGACCACCAAAACCCCCTACGAGCCACCCCTTCGCTCCCAGGCCAGAGCCCAGGGGCAGACCTGCAGCTCAGAACCCAGCTCCGCCCCCCCGTCAAGACAGTGACCTGGGGGAGGGACGAGGGGACGTGGGGCACTGCCTTCAGCACTGGCTCAGGGCCCCGCGTTTCCCGCCCAGGTTTCTCTCGTGAGGATTTTTGTTGCAGGGCCGCCCCTGAGGTGTATGAAGGTCCCAGGCTAGGGGTTGAATCAGAGCTGCAGCTGCTGCGTCTGCGCCCCACACCACAGCTCACGGCGACGCCAGATCCTTAACCCACCGCGAGAGGCAGGGACTGAACTGCATCCTCATGGATGCTCGCCGGGTTCATTACTGCGGAGCCACAACAGGAACTCCCTCTCACAAGGATGTGAAAGCAAGTCCAGAACCATCACTGGGGCGCAGAGCCAGGTGTGAGCCTGACAGGTGCTGGGCACGAGTAAGAACACACGCGGCGGTGCCTGCAGCAGTTCTCCAGACCTAAAGAAAGGCACACAGAGCACCTCCGATCCAGAACGCTCAGTCTGCCATAAAACGGAACACGAGGGGGCCGGGGGAGGGGGACTGGCCGAGTATGCGCCCGCTGCGGGGGACACGGGGCTCGATGCCCACTCGCCTCTGCTTTGATGGGTATTTGAAAAGTTCCAGGACACAAAGTTTAAAAAACAGAGATGCTGTGACCTCTCCCACTAGAGATTTATAAAATTAACCTGGAAGAAACTGAGGCGAACAAGTGTCAACAGACAGGATGTGTGGCCGGAGGGAGAGTCCTGGACAGACAGGCTCTGGCGCCAGAGGGGCAACCCTGCTAGGAAGCCAAGCGGGCTCCCCCCGCAGACTCCTGCAAAGCCCGCCTTCCACAGGCGGGAGCTGTGAACAGAATCCTGCCGCTGCATTAACGTGGAGGAACAGCAGGAATAACGGGTACGGGAGGAGAGAGCAGCTGGGCAGGGGCGCCCGCGTCACGGGGCTGCGGCACAGCCCGGGGCCTCCCGCAGAAGGGCTCCGCCCTCTGGGTGAAGCAAGTGAGCTACAGGGTCTCATCCCAGAATTTACGCGGTTACAAACACACCACAGGGTGCAAAGAAACCAGCCTATTCAGTAACTGCCAGCCCCATACCCCATCCCCTCTGTCCCCCGGGACGAATGCCACCCCCACGGAGACCTCCCTACACGGCCACCACCTGCCCTCCACCCTCGAGTTCCGTCATTCTGACCATTTCCCCATCAATCAAAGCCTCCGATCTGCAGCCTCTCAGGTTGGCCTGTTCCAGCCACCCAGTCATGTGTCCCAACTGCCAGCTTCTCGGTAAGAGCATGGGACTTAGCCACACACGCTCCGAGGACAGCGGGCGTCGAGTCTTCAGCGATTACAGGTTGTGCCCGGCAGGGTACACGTGTTTGCGGACAGGGGTCAGGGCTGCTCCAAGAGACCGCACACGGTCTGTCCCCACCACCAGGTCAGGGCTGCTTCCGCCGCACACAGGCGTGTTTTTGCAGCTGCCTTGCTCACATCAGGGTCCAACTTCTTCACAGGGCCGGCAGCTCACCCAGTGTTCCCACCACACCTGACACAGCGCGGCCAGGGGTGTGTTTCTATCAAAACTTCAGCAAGAGTCCTTGGCAGATACGGACAGGCTGATTCTAAAATGACATGAAAAGGCAAAGCAAGCAGCTACGGTTCTGGTCAAGAACAAAGCTCGGCCCCCGCCCGCGGCTACGCGATGAGGGCCGCGGGGCGTGTGCGAGGGCAGACTGTCAGGAGGTGCCCGGCCGAGGCTCCATGACGGTGAGTTCGGGGGAGGACAGTGTTCTAATCCCAGGCTCAACCGGACCAAAAGTGACGACCAGACCACACGCCTTACACACAAACTCACCTACCGCGGCCACAGGCCTGGTGAGGGGCTTGCCTCTCCCTCATCTCACCGCAGAGGCACTGACCCTCAGCGCAGCAGGTGAGACCCCCTGGTCTCTTCCCACCAGAGGCTGGCACGAGACACAGTCCCTGGGCGCGCAGCGGTCCTTGCTGGCCAGGCCTCTGGGCTCTGACGCACTCACGCCGCCCAACTTGGCAAAACAGAGGGTGGATGCAGAACCCAGCACAGAGCCACTTCTGCGCCCACTGACCTGGGACCCTGGCCAGGCGGCCTGTGGCTCCGAGTGACTGGGCGGCTCCCACAGGCTCTCCCACGACCCCACTCCCTGGGTTACAGGCTGCTCCGCGGGCTCCGGGGCAGCTCCTGGGGGCCGAGGCAGCGGCAACAGCAGAAGCTCTGCCCAGGGCAGCAGGGCGCAGGAAGAGCGGGTGCCACGTGGGAAAGGCTCCCCGAGGCGCACGTCTTGTCTTCAAGGCAGAAGCAACAGCAGCAGAGACAGGGTGACGCTCCCGTGGCCTGGATGCCCGCCCACAGCAGGGCCACCAGCAAGCCTCCGCCGTCACATACACGCAAGGTCACGACCACGCGCAAGGCCGCAGCCGTCAGCCTCCCTTCCCGGTGCAGAAACCCCGGCTCAGAGAATCAGGGTGGAGAGCCCCCCGTGCGCCCCGGGCAGCTCTGGACGAGACGTCTGCGCGACCAACGCAAGGAGGCCACACCCTCCCGCCGGTCCCTCAGCATCAAGACGGTCACCCGGTGTTTAAAGAGAGGAGCCGTGGGTCAGCCCACGCGGCCCTGCCAGGAGCGTGCTCGTCAGACGTGGCGGCTCCGGGGTTCACTTTTCAGACCAGGCGCTCTGGGCGCTGGTGGAAAAGCAGAGCCGGGGGTGGCCGCGGTGGAGGGGCCGGGACCTGGCCCGGGAGGCGCCCCGCAGGCCCCCTGGTGCGACTCCAGAGCTGCGGCTCAGGTCTGAAGACACCGAGCCGTCGGGATCGGGCCCCGAGGAAGCTCGGTCTTCATGCCCCGGCTCTTTCAAGCGGCCTGGGAGCCACATCCTGCGCTGTCCTGATGGACATGCGGATGAGTGGGTCACTGGAAGGTCTCAGGGGCCCCAGATGCCAACCGCTCTCAGGACGAGGAGCAGCCCTTTCCTCGGCTTGTGAGACGTCGTCGCAACTGTCTAACTGCAGAGCTTCCCGCTGAGAAAGCGCTTCCCACCCATCGGCCCAACTGGCCCAGGGCGGCGTGGAGAGGCTCGAAGCCTGCGTCCCCACGCCAGGGGCCGGCTTCAGCGGCGCCAAGCACAGGCAGGGCCCCAAGGCTGCTGGGCTGCTCCTGCCAGACGTGGGGGGTGGAGCTGCCTCTGAGGGCACCGCAGCCACACATTGTGTGGTGGGTGGGGCGCTTTCAGGGGACGGGCCTGGGAGAAGCGCCAGTCACAGGGCCAGGCTGCAGGAGACCAAGGCAACAGGACAGGCGGCGTGTGAGGCTGGGTTGGACCCTGGACCAGGGGGGGCACAGGCGCAGGGTCCGGGCTCATCCGCGTCCCCTGCAGGCTACCTAGGCACACGGACGCTGTGTAGTGCTCCCCCAGGTCGGAAATCGCTGAAAGTGAGAGGCTGGAGACGTCCACCCCCAGCCACACGCAATCCCATCCTACTGTCCACATGCTGGACGCCAGAGCCACCAACCCAGACGGTAAGAACACGGGAAAGAGAAAAATAAAGAGGCGAATACATGATTCTCCTAGAACCAAAAGTACTTAGAAAAAAAAATGGCTCCCGATGTACAATACCTAAAATAGAACTGGAATTCTGTTTAAAAAGAACTTAAAACAGGAGTTCCCGTCGTGGCGCAGTGGTTAACGAATCCGACTAGGAACCATGAGGTTGCGGGTTCGGTCCCTGCCCTTGCTCAGTGGGTTAACGATCCGGCATTGCCGTGAGCTGTGGCGTAGGTTGCAGACGCGGCTTGGATCCCGTGTTGCTGTGGCTCTGGCGTAGGCCGGTGGCTACAGCTCCGATTGGACCCCAAGCCTGGGAACCTCCATATGCCGCGGGAGCGGCCCAAGAAATAGCAAAAAGACAAAAAAAGAAGAAGAACTTAAAACTGGGTCTTAAACAGCTGGGACTTGAAAACTTTTTGACATGCCCATGTTCACAGCAGCGCTAATCACAGCGGCCAGAAGCTTCCAGGGATGGATGACAGATAAACCAGCTGCGGTCCAGCCACACGGGGACAATGCTCAGCCGTGAAGGGAATCCTGCCACGGGCTAGGCCTGGACGCCCTCGAGGCAGGACACCCAGGGCAACAAGCCGGTCCCCACAGGCCGGACACTGCTGGGCCACACTGGAGTCACACACGCGGGATAAGAGGAGGAGGAGGGACCAGGGGCTGCCGAGGGGGCACGTGGACTCGGTGTTCAATGGGGACGCAGCTTCTCTTCTGTTTGTATGTAGCGGTTGCTGAGGTTTTACACAAACTTCACCGGAGTACAGCCGACTCACAAAGCTGTGTTTGGGGACAGACTTTCGGTGGGGAAGATGAGAAAGTTCTGGACGTGGATGGTAGGACGGGGACAGCAGGATGGGGTCCAGCAGTGACAGAACAATGGGGATGTATTTACTGCCCTAAACGCTACACTTTATAGTCAAAAGGCTGCAGTTCATCTTATGTATATTTTACCACAACAGAAGCACACGGTATCTGTACACGCCCCCCGAGAGGACGGGCACAAGCAGCCCCAAAGAAAAGCAGTCCCTGTTTCCACTAAAAGGGAAAGAAACTGGGAGCTCCCATCGTGGCTCAGCTGGGACAAATCTGACCAGCATCCATGAGGTCGCAGATGCGACTCGGATCTGGAGTTGCTGTGGCTGTGGTGCAGGCCAGCAGCTATGGCTCCGACTGGACTCCTGGCCTGGGAACCTCCCTGTGCCGCAGGTGCGGGCCTAAAAAGACAAACAAAAAAAGAATGAATGAAAAAAAAAAGAAATTGTGTGGAAGCCACTCCAGAGGTCATTTCAAGGGCCGCCGACACAGCGCCCAGCTCAGGGCACAGGCTGCACCGGCTGCGCCCCTTGTGGGACAGACTCCGGGCAGCACCATCGCCAGGGCTCCTACAAGCCTGCCAACCGCCGTCCTGACCCCGCCAGCGCTCCCTCCTCTTCCTCCCCCCCCCCCCCCAGTGCCCTGACCGTGAAAGCGAAGGCCGAACCCCTGATCTCCACCGCTGCTGGAGGCCGACACCGGGCAAGAGCCGCCGCGGAGGCCCGCCTCCCTCCCCGGACCCCGGGGCTCACCGTCCATCTCCACCAGCAGCTGGTTCAGCGTCTGCTCCTCCTCCGTGTTGGAGAAGCCGGACATGGTGCTGGCGCGTTTCTTGCCCACAGCGTCGATCTCGTCGATGTACACGATGCACGGGGCCCGGGCCCGGGCCTCCCTGAAGAGACTCCGCACACGGGCTGCGCCGAGGCCTGAAGACAAAGGATCAGGGAGCGGGCAGGGCCGGGACCCCAGCCCTGCTCTCGGCCACCACCCAGCAAGCGCCACGGCTGCACACGGGCCGGGCCACACGGAGCGACCAGCTCCCAGGCCCTCATCGTGCGTGCGTCCCCCTCACGTGGTCTCGGGTCTCCCGCTCCACCCCCACGTCCCCAACAACCCGAACCCTCCCCCGACACTCGGTCAGGCGGGCCCACCTCCGATGACCTCCACGAACTCCGAGCCGGCCATCGCCAGGAAGGGCACCTGGGCCTCCGTGGCCACCGCCTTGGCCAGCAGCGTCTTCCCGCAGCCTGGGGGGCCGAGCAGCAGGGCGCCCTTGGGGACCTTGGCGCCCAGCTGGAGGAAGCGCTCGGGACTCTAGGATGACAGCAGAGGAGCTCTCGTCATGGCTCAGGGGTTAAAGAACCCGACTAGGATCCATGAGGATGAGGGTTCGATCCCTGGCCTCAGGGTTAAGGATCCCACGTTGCCAGGAGCTGTGGTGTAGGTCGCAGGCGTGGCTCTGCTCCCGCATTGCTGTGGCTGTGGTGCAGGCCGGTGGCTACAGCTCCACTTGGACCCCTAGCCTGGGAACCCTCCACATGCTACAGGCGTGGCCCTAAAAAGACGACAGACCAAAAGAAAAAGAAAAAAGAAAAAAGCAGCAGACAATGGGGCGCTGACCTCTGGTGCCTCCTCCAAGAATCTCCAGGAAATAACTCCAGAAGCTTGGGTCACAGAAGCAGAGTGCCCTGCCTGACAGTCAACAGGCCTCCAAGCCCCAGGCGTCCGTCACAGACGACACCAGGCAGGAGGCCCACACGGCGCACGTCCGCCGCCCCCTCACCTTCAGATAATCCACGAACTCCTTGACCTCCAGCTTGGCCTCGTGCATTCCCGCCACGTCCTTGAAGCTGACCCCCTTCCCCATCTTGCCATCCACGACTGTGAAACGAGCCATTTTAAGCTGATTCTGGGCAGAAAAGCAAAAGGCAGAGCCCTGTACACCCCAGCAGGGCAGGGGAGCCGTGGGGGCCTGCTCCCCGTGCCCTTGCCCACCCCTGCACCCACGCGGACAGCAGCCAAGGGCCCGGCCCGCACACTCGAGGGCACCTAGAGTTAGAAATCGGTCGAGCATCGAGCCATCAGCCTTAAGAAAAAACTCCCCACGTAAACTAGGCGGCTGGACGCCGTCTGCACACGAGCTCCCTTGCTTTCCCAAGCAGCTTCCCCCAGGCGCCCGCGTGGTTCCTTTTCCTGATTATAAAAGTTACGTAATGATGCTCAGCTCTGGGGAGGATTGGTAGAAATGTTACTTGGAGTTCCCATCATGGCACAGTAGAAACACATCCGACTAGGAACCAGGAGGTTGCAGGCTTGATCCCTGGCCTCGCTCAGTGGTTTAAGCATCCAGTGTTGCTGTGGCTGTGGTGTAGGCCAGCAGCTGCAGCTCTGATTCCACCCCTAGCCTGGGAACCTCCATATGTTGCGGGTGTGGCCCTAAAAACCAAAAAGGAAAAAAAAAGTCACTCGGTTAATTTCTGGAGCGCAATCAGGCTGGACAGATGAGCTCTAAGTGAGGACTTGCACTCAGCCCGGATCTGCTTTGGGACAGGCTCCCAAAAGATGCGAGGGTGTGGAATTCCTCATGGTATTATTTAAACACAAGACAAGGACGATCTGCCTGCTCGCGGCAGGTACGGCACATGCACCACGAGTGTGCGTGTGGCCACCGACAGTGCCAGGCCTTAGCCACAGACAGGGGAGTGTGCCCTGTGTCCCCGCCGTCCTGGTTCCCAGGAGGGTCCTCCCTGGGCCCTCTGCTGATGGGCTAACCAGCCAGGTACACTTTGCCAGGGAGGATGTACCTGTTATAACAAATGCCACGGGGACAGAAGGCCTGCAGAGCCTGTTGAGGGTGTCCTTTTAAAGGCAGTCTTTGGAGCGCTCACTGTGGCTGAGCAGGTGAGGAATCCGACCAGTGGAGCTTCCGCTGTGGTGCAGCGGAACTGGCAGCTCCTAGGGCCTTGCACGGCAGGCTAGCGATCTGGGTTGCCCCAGCTGTGGCTTGCGGCAAGGCTGCGGCTCGGATCTGATCCTGGCCTGGGAACTCCATATGGCCACGGGACAGCCAAAAATGAAAAAGAAGAAAGAAAAAAGAATCTGACTAGTACCCATGGGGACGCAGGTTCAATCCCTGGCCTTCCTCAGTGGGTTAAAGGACCCATTGTTGCCAACAGCTGTGGTGTAGGTCGCAGACACGGCTCAGATCTTGGCGTGGCTGTGGCTGTGGCGTAGGCCAGAGGCTAGGGCTCCGACTCAACCCTAGGCCGGGAACCTCCTTATGCTGAGGATGTGGCCCTCAAAAGACTAAAGAAGTAGATAAAATAGAGATAACCTTTAAAGATATGTTGGCTAGTAGGGGACACCCCCAAAAAGTCAGGCCAAGCTGATACCAAAAAGTGCAAAACAAACTGCAGTGTAAACCCCCAGCTCAGCCACCCCACAAGCCAGTGTGCCTGGGCCGGCCTTCGGGACAGGCCAGCTTTCCCTCTGCACGTGCCCCCAGCTCACGGGAAAAGGACGCAGCACAGACACAGGTGCATCTCAAGAGCCCGCGTCTAAGGACACAAAAGTGGTAAACTTACAAAGGCACTGAAGCCACCTTCCCTTCCTGTCATTCCAGCCAGACGGAAGACATACCACAGGATGGCCAGGCCCACGGCGGTCATCCCCAAGGCGTAGAGGGCACTGACAGAGGGGCAGGGGCGAGAGAGAGGCGGGCAGAGGCTCAGCCGCGGCCCCCGGCCGGCCAGCCCGCCTCAACGGTGAGAAGTGCCCTCGCTGAGGCCCCGTGCGGAACCAGAGGCTGAGCCCATCCGCCCTTCAGAAAGTGCCCAGGGCGTCAGGACTGGGGCCGGGCAAGCCGGGCAGCGGCGTCTGTCCAGGGCCCAAAGCCAGAACGTGTCCCCTGACTAGGGCCTTAGGAGAGGGATGCCTGCCACAAGCAGCGCTCCCACGTCACCACGTGTGGTCAGGAGGACGCAGGAAGCACAGCAGTGACACGGGCCAGCCCGAGGGCATCAGCCACCCCGCCCCACAACCACCCCAGGCCCCGCCTCGGCCAGGGGACAGAGAAGCCACCAGCCCTGCACCCTCATCTCCTCACGCCGCAGTCCCAGCATCCAATCACACCAGCCCGTGAGCTGCCGATGCGCCGGCTCCGATAAGGGGTCGGCAGATCCCAGGCCCACAGGCCCTACCCAGACCTCCCTTCCTCTCGGCAAGGCGGAGCCGAGCTGTTCTGCTGGACTCCCTGCTTCCCCCTCACCCGTTCCCTCTCCGTGCTGGGAGCCAGCACCCACGCTGGGCTGCGAACGCCGCAGACAGGGGAAGAGGCGGCCAGACACTGCCCAGGCTCTGCACACCTCGCCCGCGCCTGCGCTCGCCCGTGGGCGCTGGGGGACGGCGGGCCGAGCAGGCTGGGGTCTGTCTGTGCTGGCTTCCCCCGTCGAGAGTCAGGCCCGGGCAGCTCAGGAGCACAGAAACGCGCACTTACTTGCCAAAGAAGCCCGTCCGCCTGTAGGACACGGGGATCCGGTCCTGGCCGCCGATGTTGAGCTCGTCCTCGGCCGCCCGAAGCTTCTCCTCAAACCTGTCGATATTCGCCACCTGCATCCGGTACATCAGGGCCAGCCGCTGGGGGCGGAGAGCAGAGGGGCCGCTGGAGGGGCCGGCGGGACAGCCCGCGACCCCAGACGACAGCCCGTGGGCGCGCCGGACCCCGGGGCTCCCCGCTGCCGGTCAGAAACCACCCCCGCTTCCCGCAGACAGCGACGGCGGGGCGTCCCTCCCAAGACGCTGTGAGCAAGGGCAGGGCCGCACAGGCGCCAGAGGTCACGGCGGGCGCCCTCGGTGGTGAGCACGGAGCAGGGCCGGCTGCCAGCCCGGTCAACCTACAGCTCGTCACCCGGCCGTGTCACTGAATGGGACATTCGGCCACGTGGGCACCTCCGCTCAGGGAAAGGAGGCGCCGGGCTGAGGGCGCGGGAAGCCTCCCCATCTCCGCTGGCACAGACCGGGTCACAGCCACCCGGCCTCGGCAGCCTTTCCAACAGCCTGGGCCCATGTGCTTTCCAGACCTGAACGGCTCCAAGCTCAGATTCTGAACGTACCCTTGGAATCTAAACCGAGCAAGAGGAGTTCCCGTTGTGGCTCCGCAGAAATGAACCCAACTAGTATCCATGAGGACACAGATTCGATCCCTGGCTTGGCCCAGTGGGCTAAGCATCCTGCGCTGCTGTGGCTGTGGTGTAGGCGGGCAGCTGAGGCCCCGATTTGACCCCTAGCCTGGGAACTTTCACATGCTGTGGGTACCGCCCTAAAAAGCGAGAAGAAAAAAACAAAACAAAACAAAACCGAGCAAGCACACCAAGCCCCCAGCCTCCTTCCAGTTTTGTGGAATGCCCAGCACCGTGAGTGGCCAGTTGGGCTCCGCGCTGTGGGGTGAGAGGGCCAGATGGAAAGGCAAACAAGGGGACCTGCAGGCAGGACATACTGACCAGCGTCTGCACTGGAATACGCCGTGGCCTTAGGCACTGGGCTAACCTAATGGACCCTGACACTCAGTCTGGACTTTGACTCAAACACCTGGTATGGCCACGCCAAGGGGCTCACCAACGGGGGTAGATGGGAAAGGAAGGCCCTGTGAGGCATGGGGACTAAGGATCCTGCTGCAGCTGTGGCTCCAGTTCGATACCCGACCTGGGAGCTTCCACATACCACAGATGTGGCCAAAAAAAAAAAAGGGGGATAGGACTTCCCTTGGTGGCTCAAAGGTTAACGATCCAGACTAGGATCCACGAGGTCGTGGGTTCAATCCCTGGCCTTGATCAGTGGGTTAAGGATCCAATGTTGCATACATGGCTCGGATCCTGTGTTGCTGTGGCTCTTGTGTAGGATGGCGGCTATGGCTCCGATTTGACCCCTAGCCTGGGAACCCCCATATGCCACAAGTGTGGCCCTAAAAAGACAAAAAAAAAAAAAAAGATGGGATAGACAGGAAAAATGGACAAATGACCCTCTCTGCACGCCAAGATCCAAACGGAAAACATGATTTCCAAAGCCAATTCACCTCCCCAAGCCTTCTCTGATGCCCTGGGCCGGAACCACCAGCTTCTGCAGGGACCCTGCTCAGCCCCAGGGGTTTCCACCTAAACAGCCCAGATCCTCAGCTCACCCCACACACCAGGTGGGGGCGGGCACTGGCCCCTCTCCCTCCGCTCTGCACAGATCCGATCCCACCTGGACAATCTGACTCTGGCGCTCCTCCAAACCGCCAAGGACCTCTAGGTCACGACCCCCACGTCTTGGGGGGGCTAAGGTACTCACAGGCCGGCCGAACACCACGGCTCCGGGGTGCAGGTACACCTCCACCACGTCGCTCTCCGGCACCACCTGCACCCGCTGCACCTCGCCCTTGGCCAGCATCTCGTGCACAAAGTCGTTCCAGGAGATGTTGCCGCCGCTGGAGCCAAGCGCGTTGAGAAGGCTCATGACCACGGCGATGACGAAGAGCGTACGCAGCCGCTCCCGGTACATCTGGTCCTCCCGCTCCCGGCGCCGCCGCTCCTCTGCGGGAAGGACCAGCGCGCACGCGCGCGCGGGGCTGGGACGAGAGCGGAGCCCCGCCCCCGCGCGAGGCCCCGCCCCCGCCGCCCCCAGGAGGGCTCCGCCCCCTGCAGTGAAAGACCCTGCTCTGTGGCTATTTTTCAACCCTGTAACGAATGACAGGCCGTTCTAGGTCACCAACACTCCCCTGGGAGGTTCCACCGGCTTAGATAACGCGAACCCCTCCCAGGACCACACCCAGCACAGATACACAGAAAGCACATTTGCCCCAGGCTGTGACTGCTGCTGCGGGCCCTCCAGGCACCACCGAGTAATCGAGTAATCCCTGCACACCCACAGGTTATGGGACTCTCCTCCCCCATCTGCCACCCCGCAACATTCCTGTGAGGTGTCTGTGACTCATCACAGAAAACAGTATCCCCAGAGAGTGGACCGTGGAGAAGTTCCAGCTGTGGTGCAGCGGAAACCACCCCAGCTAGTATCCAAGAGGATGTGGGTTCCACCCAGGCCTCGCTCAGTGGGTTAAGGATCCAGTGTTTCCTTGAGCTGTGGTGTAGGTCCCAGATGCAGCTCGGATCCGGCGTTACTGTGGCTGTGGTGTAGGCTAGCAGCTGCAGCTCCAATGTGACCCCGAGTCTGGGCACTTCCATATGCTGCAGGTACAGCCCTAAAAAGATAAAGTAAAATAAGATAAAATAAAAAATAGTAATTCCCAAATAGTGCTAATTCCAGAATAGACATGCGACTTAAGCCTGGCAGGTGACGGGCACCAGGGCTGGGCCAGGGCACACAGAAGTCTCTCTTCAGACTGATTTGGCCGCTCCTCCCTCGGGGCCATGCCCTGGGGCCAGTCAGCGCCCCAAGCGAGGACGCAGCAGCAACGCTCAACAGGTCTGCACCCAGGTGGAGGTTCAGCCCTGAGCCCTGAGCCTTCCTCCCTGCAGAGCCCTCCACTCAGGGCAGGTCTGGGGACAGAAGCCCCACCTGCTTTCAGAGACGCTCAATGGGACAAGGGACAGGCGTGCCGATGAAGGTGTCCCTGATGGAGGGCAGGGAGGACCCAGGAGTGGCACTGGGGGTGGGGGCAGGTGTGGTCAGGGCATCGTTCCAGGCTGGGCTCCCCGGTCCCCAGACTAGCGCACACGCGTGCCGACGAGCAAGGCAGCGGTCTGTAAGAACACCGAGGGCTGTACCTTCATCGTCTTCCGAGGGCCTCCCCTGCGGTTTATCACCACCGGGAGCCTTCTGCTGCCTCCTCGGGGTCTTAAAATAGTCCGCGCCTCCTACACGGAAAAGAGAAACCGAGTCGCGGTCAGAGAGCACAGAGGAGACTATAGTCTCAAACGACCAAAACCGAACAGAACCTTTTCTTCTCTTCTTTTTTTTTCTTTTTTGGCGGCCCCGTGGCATGTGGAGCTCTGGAGCCAGGGATCAGATCTGAGCTGCAGTTGTGACCTAAGCAACACTGGATCTTAAACCCACTATGCCGGGCCAGGGATTGAACCTGTGTCCCAGTGCCCCAGAGGCACCACCAATCCCCCTTGAGCCAAGTGGGAACTCCTCAACAGAAGCATCTGAAACCTACATGCAGAAAATTTAGAAGTTTGAAATGATCGTTCTTTTTAAATTTTTTTTTTGTCTCTTACCTTTTTAGGGCCACACCCATGGCACATGGAGGTTCCCAGGCTAGGGGTCTAATCAGAGCTATAACTGCCAGCCTACGCCAGAGCCACAGCAACTCAAGATCCGAGCCGTGTCTGCGACCTACACCACAGCTCATGGCAATGCAGGATCTTTAACCCACTGAGCGAGGCCAAGGATCGAACACGCAACCTCATGGTTCCTAGTCGGATTCGTTTCCACTGCGCCACGATGGGAACTCCAGAAGTTTGAGATAATCCTTCTTAATGTTACACTTACTAATGATAAAAAATAAAGTACTTCGACTGGACTTAGGTATCTTTGTAACTGACCTTGGTCAAGGTGAGGAGACAAAGCTTTCGAACGTAAATTTGAGCAAGTGTCGTGAGTGTGCTGGAGAACAATCCTCTCAACACACACAGGAGCTTTAAGTTTCAACACGCGAGGAGTTCCCGTCGTGGCGCAGTGGTTAACGAATCCGACTAGGAATCATGAGGTGGTGGGTTCGATCCCTGGCCTCGCTCAGTGGGTTAAGGATCTGGCATTGCCGTGAGCTGTGGTGTAGGTCACAGACGCAGCTCGGATCCTGCGCTGCTGTGGCTGTGGTGTAGGCCGGTGGCTATAGCTCCAATTAGACCCCTAGCCTGGGAACCTCCATGTGCTGCGGGAGTGGCCCTAGAAAAGGCAAAAAGACAAAAAAAAAAAAGTTTCAACACACGAATACCACCTGTGGCTCCGGCGTAGGCAGCATGGACAGCGAGCCATCAAGGAGCTCACCCAAACGGGCCCGTGAGACGATTGTCTAGTCCATGCCTCGTCCAAGGTCTACACAGATCAGGTCAGGGCTTAAAACGGGGGGGGGGACCACCTCACAATGTGACTGAGCAGCACCTTTCTTCACGGACGTGAACAGAACTGCCAGGACGCCGCCAGAGCGGGTGCCACTGGGGGCACACGGAGGCTCACATGCCCAGGTGTGGGCACTGGGCTGCCTCCTTACACAGCAATGCAAGGTGTCCTTGTTCCTTGTTCCACCTGATTTAAGGGGAGAGTAAAAGTCCAGGTGTCAAAACTCAAGGTCACCTAACGTCAAGAGAGACAGGGAGCTCTTCTCTTGTGGGCAGCGGGTTGAGGATCCAGTGCTGTCACTGAATTGGCTCGGGTTTGATCCCAGGCCTGAGACCTTCCACATGCTACAGGCGCAGCCGAAAAGGAAAAAAAAAAATGTACACACCTAAAAGTTTCCAGAGTCCTACTGGATTCTGGACTAGATGCTGTTTCACCAACAACATGCTGATCCCGCCAAAGGTGGGGGTTAGGAGCCGCAACTGGAAACTCTGAAGAAAAAAGAACGATGCTGAGAATCAATCCAGCAGGACCGCAGCGCGCCCAGGCCACTCGGACGAACTCCGGGGTGCCAAGTCTTTCCTAAAAGCAGGTAGTTGTGTATTTGTAACATTTACACCACAGCCTGAAATACGAAGGAATACTGTGAGCGTAGCTTCAAAGTTTTAACACAACATCACTAAAAAATAAATAAAAATCTCAAGAGTGAGTATGTCAAAGAAATGCTTAAAGCAAGGTGTGGAACACGGCGCACAGCTCTTCCGCAGGAAACAGGAGCGAAGGCCTGGACTCTCCGCTCCAGACAAACACTCCTTGGAGCACATTTCCAGGACCCATGTGCCGCTTTCCCACCTGAATGCATTTTCCGTGATGGTCAGTTTAGTTTTTTCTATCTCTGCATTGCCAATTTCTTTTCTTTTTTTCTCCTTCCTCCCTTCCTCCTCCCCCTTTCTTTTTTCTTTTTTAGGGCCGCACCTGCAGCATGTGGAGGTTCCCAGGCTAGGGATCAAACTGGAGCTGCAGCTGCCGGCCTACACCACAGCCACAGCAACAAGGGATCTGAGCCGTGTCTGCCACCTACACTGCAGCTCACGGCAACGCTTGATCCTTAACGCACTGAGCAAGGCCAGGGATCGAACCCAAGTCCTCATGGATACTAGTCGGGCTGGTTACTAAGCCAGGACATGAACTCCATGTGTTAGCAATTTCTGCATCTATTTTTATTTTTTAAAAATTGTTTTCCTTAGTTCACCCCCAGTTTGCTGCTATTACAGAGAAAAGTAACACCTTTCTAAGCGCTCTTTGGCAAGGACTACTCCTTAAGAAAGAGTATGTTACATGTGATTTCCTTTTAGCAACAGGTTGAAAATTCCTACTTTTCACTATTATTGTTGAATTTAATTAAAAGTTCTCCTCTTGGGCGTTCCCTTAGTGGCTCAGTGGTTAACAAACCTAAGATCCATGAGGATACAGGTTCATCCCTTGGCTCAGTCAGAGGGTTAAGGATCCGGTGTTGCCGTGAGCTGGGGTGTACAGGTCGCAGACATGGCTCGGATTCTTCGTTGCTGTGGCTATGGTGTAGGCCGGCAGCAGCTCCAGTTTGACCCCTTGCCTGGGAACCTCCATATACCGTGAGTGTGGCCCTAAAAAGCAAAAAAAAAAAAAAAAAGTCTCTTCTTGGTTCAGTGATGACAAGAAGGCATATAAGAGAAACTGGGCCAAGTAAATGAATAACATTAGTGTGGTAAATAGTAACAAAGGGGGGGGGGGTCACTCTTCAAAATCAGCCCTAGAATTCCCTTGTGACTCAGCAGGTTAAGAATCCAGTGTTATAAGTGCAGTGGTTCCAGTTACTGCAGCAGCGCCAGTTCCACCCGAGGCCTGACAATTTGCAAATGCTGTGGGTAGAGCCAAAAAAAAAAACTCCCCAAGACAAAGAACACAGTCAGCCCTAAATACCATTTGCTTAAACCACACATACTTTGATTACTCTTACAGCCCTTAGTGAGGTAATCTGCTCTATGTCACAAGTACAGGAGAACTGCCTACTTCGGCCTTTATCTTCATAGAATAATCAGAGTCTGACAACAGATGATATGATTTTCCTCAACAGAATTAAAAAACAGGAGTTCCCATCGTGGCTCAGTGGTTAACGAATCCGACTAGGAACCATGAGGTGGTGGGTTCGATCCCTGGCCTCGCTCAGTGGGTGAACGATCCGGCGTTGCCATGAGCTGTGGTGTAGGTTGCAGATGCGGCTCAGATCCTGCGTTGCTGTGGCTCTGGCGTAGGCCGGTGGCTATAGCTCCGATTGGACCCCTAACCTGGGAACCTCCATATGCCGCAGGAGCGGTCCTAGAAAAGGCAAAAAAATAAAAAAACAAAAAGTGCAATATATCTATAGTTGCCTTGGCAGGGTGGCCAGGTATCTAGAATAGAATTAAAATATGAAATTGGGGGAGTTCCTGTCGTGGCGCAGTGGTTAACGAATCCGACTAGGAACCATGAGGTTGTGGGTTTGATCCCTGCCCTTGCTCAGTGGGTTAACGATCCGGCGTTGCCGTGAGCTGTGGTGTAGGTCGCGGACGCGGCTCGGGTCCTGCGTTGCTGTGGCTCTGGGGTAGGCCTGAGGCTACAGCTCCGATTGGACCCCTAGCCTGGGAACCTCCATATGCCGCGGGAGAGGCCCAAGAAATAGCAAAAAGACAAAAAAAAAATGAATTGGTCCTAAAACTATGGTAAAATGGAACAACATAACCTAAAAGAGGGCTAAAAAGCACCAGGACTTAAGGTCTTTCTTTCAGGGTGAAATGTTGACCTCAAAGGACCTGGAACAATCTTTACACAGTCAATGAGTTTGTGTTCACAACAAGTCAAGCTACAGCACAAAAGTAAAACAGTTATAGGTGTTTTTCTCACAAACAAAACTTTCAGAAAGCCCACTTAAGAGCATCTGGAAGGCGCTGGAATTCAACCTGGTGACATCTGATCTATGCGAGCCAAGTGCAAAACTGTGCTCTGCTAAAAAGTGATGAAAGTCCTACTCGATTCAATTCCAAAGCGCTATGAAAACCAGCAGGAGATAGCAACACACAAAAACAGGGCTAGAAAAACGCCAAGGAGAGGCCGTGCGGCCTCGCCCACGCCCCTCCCCCGGGGGCAGCCAGCCGGAGCGGCACCTCCCGCAGCACCACGCCAGGGTCCGCACCTCACCTGCAGGACTCGGCTTCCAGGCCCAACACAACCCACTGGAGGCCTGTGGACGACGTACAGCCACCTCCACCCGACCCCGGCGGAGCAGCCCCGGCTCCTGCCTGAGCAGCAGCCCCGCAGTCGCCCCCGCCCGGGCCCTGGCCCCGGGCGGAGAGCGCGTAGCAGCAGCCACGGCGCCGCCATGTTGACCCGGAAGCGGTACCTACGCGGTCCGGGCCTCCCGGGGCGCCTGCGCGGTCCCGGCCGCCTCGGGGCGCCTGCGCGGTCCGGGCTGCCTGCGCAGTCAGGCCGGCTGCGTCTCTGATCCCGGGGAGGTTCGCAGGTGGTTTGAGTTGCCACGCTGTGCGGGGCGCTACGAGTAGACCTGCAGCCGGGCGGACGCGGGAGGGAGGGCTTCAGGACTCTGCGCCGGGCCGCTTTTCCCAGGAGGACTTGGCGCAGCGGCGCCTAAGGCCGCGGAGGGCGCGAGAGAGCCTGAAGGGCGTGGAGCGTGCGCAGATGCGACCCTGACCGCGACTCCTGCTCGGATCCCCGACTCAGACCAGGACTTCGACCCCAACTCCCGCCTGGATCCCCGACCCTAACTCCGACTCCCCCCCCGCCCCCCGGGACCAGGACTCTGACCCCGACTCCGATCCGCAGGCCCAGTCAGGTCTTGGCGCGGGGAGGGTGCTGCCCAGGGG
This sequence comes from Phacochoerus africanus, assembly GCF_016906955.1. Classification (NCBI taxonomy): domain Eukaryota; kingdom Metazoa; phylum Chordata; class Mammalia; order Artiodactyla; family Suidae; genus Phacochoerus; species Phacochoerus africanus. Next base: position 406,797 of record NC_062551.1, read on the forward strand.
AGGGCTTTGCTGGTGCAGCCTCTGGCCCCCGGGGCGGTGCCTGGAAGGTCCTGCGCGCTAGAGGACGAGGAAGGGGCCTCGGGTAAGAGCAGGGTCTTCAGAAGAGGGTAGCAGACGGCTGGCATTCTTGTCCTTCAAGATGCTTAATTTCGGAGAGGTTACAACCTTCTCCTGGAGGCAGGCGGACTCACTGGAAGTCGTGCCCATCTCTGGTGACCAGGATCACAGCCCAAGAGAAGTAGGCCACTCTCGTCCCTGGGGAAAGGGCAGGGGTCTGAGGCATCCTGCCCTTGGGATTCCGTACCCTATGGTCCCTCTTTCCCGGCCCACCTGAGGTCTGGTGCTGGAATGCTTAGCTCTGAGACTGCTGGTTGTGTTACAGGGTCACTTCAGCTTTTCTCTGTTTTTCTGTATTCCCCAGATTCCTGGTCGCTCAAGGAGAGCCAGTTCTCCTAACTGCTACCTAGTGCCTGGCGCCATGTCAAACATTCATTTACTCTTCACAGGTGTGCAGACTCCTTTTATGTCTGTTTTACAGAGAGGGAAACAGATTTAGAGCAATTTAAAGTTAAGCTCCCGAGGTTGCAGCTAAGGAGTCATAGGCAGGATTTCAGAGCTCGTTTGACTGGTTGCAGGGCCTGTGCTCTCCAACCTATGGATTCAGGAGTGACAGGTATGACACACGTCAGCCATCCTTCCCCCACAGTCGTGAAGCTAGAAAGGTTTGGGGACTTTTTAAGTGAAGTGTCCTGAGCATTGGCCCTTGGCTGCAGGCCTGGCTGGTTGTGGGGAGTGGCTGCCCCCGACCTGCACAGGGGCCCCCCCTTCCTTTCTCACGTTCCCTCTTCACAGCCCAGTTTCCTCCTTCAGCGTTTTTCTTCCCTGGGTAAATTGTCCCACCCACGTTCTGCCCTCCGCAGACCAGTCCCGTGACTATGACCAGGCTTCCGACAGTGGTTTCTTGCACGCTCGCACCCTATCAAAGCTTGTGCAACTCCTCCAGACAGGAAGTAACCAAGCCCCACACTCACCCATTCTCTCCAGGCAGCACAGCAGATCTGTGACTCAGAGCCTCCTGTGTTTGGGGAGAACACAAGATGCAACCCTATTAACGTTGTTTAAAAGTGTTGGAAGCTAACCTCTTTGCAAGAGGTTAGTTGGAAGCTGTGCAGGAAGATGGCAGGAGCCGGGCTTTGGAGAAAGAGTGCTGGCTTCTGTCCTTCCAAGTCTGTGACCTTGAGCAAGGGATTACCTTCTCCAAACTTCACTTTTCTCATCAGCAAAACAGGGATAAAATTATCGTCAAAGGGAGGCTGAGAGTGTGTGTCCCACGGAGTTGTCATAAAGGTAAAATGCAATAAAAGCATGTGAAAGCAGGACTTCCTGGGTAGCCTGGTGACTAAGGATCCGGCATTGTCACTGCTGTGGCCCTTGTTCCATCCCTGGCCCAGGAACTTCTGCATGCCACAGGCACAGACAAAAAAAGCATGTACTTGAAATCAGCTTGTCCATATCCAGGACGCTGTGGGAAGCGAGGTTCTGGGAAACATCCATTCATTTATCCAAGAGCATTTACTTGACTGCTTTGAGGGCTGGCTGTGTCCCCCGCCTCAAGCAAGTGGTTGGCTTTGACTCTGAACCCCACTCTGCTTCAGTCCACATCTGCAGGGGCCTCGGGATGGGGGGGTTCGGCTAGAGGATTCAGGCACCCTGTGGCCTGGGCCTGGGAGAGTGGCCCCTGCACTCCTGTCACCTGCTCCCTTTACTTTTTCTTTTTAGGGCCACACCCATGGCATATGGAGGTTCCCAGGCTAGAGAGCAACAGCAGCGCCAGATCTGAGCCGCATCTGCGACCTACAGCACAGCCCACGGCAATGCCAGATCCTTAATCCACTGAGCGAGGCCCAGGATCGAACCCACATCCTCAGTGATACTAGTGGGGTTCATTTTGGCTGCGCCACGACGGGAACTCCTGCCTTACTTTTCTGTACCTCGTGACTTGTGTTTGCTTGCTTGGGCTTCTCAGGCCTCTGAGCTCTACACGGGGGCCTCTGGCTCAGCTTCCTCCAAGTCCACCAGGCATGCTCACATGAACTGCCTCGCCTCCAGGCCTGACCTAGGCCTCTGCCTGGCCCCCTGATACCACGGTGCAAGGCCTGGCCTCAGGAAGTGGAGGGGCCGCAGGGAGGGAAGAGGACTGGGGGCCCCCCCTGCTCTTGCGGTCCCTCCAGCTCCACGCTTGATCCTCGGTGTGGAGGAGCCCTGGCCCCTCTCCCCGCCGAGGGGCTGCATGCAGGGCCTCAGTCAGGCTGCTCAGGGGACGCACGCCCATCGCCCTGTCTGTGAAAACAGGAACAGTGCTTTAGCAGCATGGGGACAGACGTGATCTTTGGGGTCATATTTGGTTTTAAGAGCCATTGTAGTTCCCTCTTGCTCTTGCTGGTTAAGGATCAGGCCTTGGGACTACCGTGGCTCGGGTTGGATTCCTGGCCCCAGAACTTCCACGTGCCACTGGCATGGCCAAGAAAGAAAAGAAAAGAGAAAAAGATCTAGGCTTCATTATTAACATCAGAGCAAATAACTATTTCCCTTCCAAATTAGGCAGCTTGGCAGCAACTAAAGTGCTAAACTTTCTGTTTAATTATTTATTTATTTTTTGCTGCCTCGAGGCATATGGAGTTCCCGGGCCAGGGATCAGCTCCAAGCTGCAGTAGCACTTGCAGCCACGCCAGCTCATTAGCCCATGCTCCTGGTACCGTCGTGCCCCAGCAGGAATTCCTAAACCTTCTTTTTAGAGCCACACCAGCAGCATAGGGAGGTTCCCAGGCTGGGGACTGAATTGGAGCTACAGCTGCCAGCCTGCAGCACAGCCACACCCATGCCAAGACCTGAGCCACGTCTGTGGCCTACACAGCTGTGGTCGAACCTGCATCCTCATGATACTAGTCAGATTCTTAACCTGCTGAGCCCCAACGGGAACTCCCTCCTAAACTTGTCTTTTAAACACGGTGGCTCTGCATCTGGCCTGGCCTTGGGGGTAATGGCCGTACCTGTGACCTTCTGTCTGCCGCCTTGAATGACCTGGACCGCACCTGGAGATCTGGCTGATAGCAGGATGTTGTCTGCAAAGTACACCCTGTGGGACGTTTGAATAAAGTCATCGTGTGAATGTTGGTGAACTTTGTTTCTGAGCCGCACGTCTTTCTTGACAAACAGTTTTCTTGGCGTTCCTGTCATGGCTGAGTAGAAATGAATCTGACTAGGAACCATGAGGGCGTGGGTTTGATCCCTGGCCTCGCTCAGTGGGTTAAGGATCTGGCGTTGCTGTGAACTGTAGTGTAGACTGCAGGTATAGCTAGGATCTGGTGTCGCTGTGGCTGTGGTGTAGGCCGGCAGCTACAGCTCTGATTTGACTCCTAACCTGGGAACCTCCTTATGCCATGGATATGGCCCTAAATAGACCAAAAACAAACAAACAAAACCAACAGTTTTCTTTTTAAATGGCTGTGTGTGTGTGTGTGTGCGCGCGCGTGTGCGTGTGTGCTTTTTACGGCCTCACTCTTGGCGTATGGAAGTTCCCAGGCTAGGGATCAAATCGGAGTGTACCTGCCAGCCTACACCACAGCCACAGTGACACCTGATTCAGGCCAAGTCTGCAGCCTACACTACAGCTCACAGCAACGCCAGATCCTTAACCCACTGAGCAAGGCCAGGAATCAAACCCGCATCCTCATGGATACTAATTGGGTTTGTAAGCCACTGAAGCACAACGGGAACTCCTTCACGTGGCTTCTTAATTGAGTTTTGTATACTACAGATACAATAAGGTTTCATATCAGACTTTTTTCTTTTTTTGGCTGTCATGCAGCATTTGGAAATTCCAAGATCAGAGATCGGGTTCTCGCCACAACTGCACCCCAAGCCACAGCAATGACAACCACCAGGTCCTCAACCTGCTGTGCCATTAGGCACAGATTTGTTTTTAAGAAGAGAAACGTTCATTTCTACTAGCAAAAAAAAAAACCTGTTCAGGGAGTTCCTGTCGTGGCTCAGTGATAACAAACCCGACTAGTATCCATGAGGTTGTGGGTTCGATCCCTGGCCTCACTCAGTGGGTTAAGGAGCCAGCGTTGCCATGAGCTGTGTTGTAGGTCGCAGACTCAGCTTGGATCTTTTTTTTTTTTTTTTGTCTTTTGTCTTTTTAGGGCTGTACCCGCGACATATGAAGGTTTGCAGGCTAGGAGTCTAATCTGGGCTGTTCCTGCCGACCTAGGCCACAGCCAGAGCAACTCGGGATCCGAACCACGTCTGTGACCTACACCACAGCTCATGGCAACGCCAGATCGTTAACCCACTGAGCAAGGCCAGGGATCAAACCCGCAACCTCACGGTTCCTGGTCAGATTTGTTTCCGCTGCACCACGACAGGAACTCCTTGGCTCGGATCTTGAGTTGCTGTGACTGTGGTGTCAGCCAGCAGCTACAGGTCCCATTTGACCCCTAGCTTGGGAACCTCCATGTGCCACATGTGTAGCCCTGGAAGGACAAAGCAAACCTCTTGGGGAATTTGCACTTGACTAAAGGGTCATGTATTCCTCAGTGGTTCTTAAGACATGGCTTAGGCTTCTGGACAGATATTTGGGGGGGACCTGAGAGGTGCAGGGCGTGTATTACCTCCCGTAGGTCTGGACAGCAGACCAGTGACTACCTCATTGGTTGACTTAACCACCTGCCGTTGACTGTGTCAGCTCCCCAGCCCAACTCCCTGATGACAAGCAGGGCCCGTCACATCAGAGCTCTGGATGGTTGACTGGCTCGAGGTCTCTCACCAGGGTACATGGAGGTGACAGCTGGGATTTCAGTCATTTGAAACTTGCCAGAAAAAAAAAGAAAAAGCAAAGTAACTTCGATATGCTGCAGCTGCGGCCCTAAAAAGACAGAGAAGCAGGGAGAGAGAGAGACAAAGAAGGAAGTTGCCAGGTTTCCTGACAAGAGGCAGCAGCTCTTCCCTGTGTGGCTCTCACGTGACTTGGTGCCATGTGGCAGGGACAATCCACAGGTGTGGCTTCCAGGGACGGGGGTCACTGAGGGCCAGCTCGGAGCCCTCTGACCCCTGTGATGATGAGACAAGATGCCTGCTCTTGGCCACACGCATCCCCTTGCTCACTGTCCCTGTGTCTTTGCCCATCAGAATGTCACGCTGACCACCACAGGGGCTGGTTCAGGGACGGCAGAGTTGACCCCTAAGCCCTTCATTAGGCCTTGCTTTTGAAGGTGGGGAGAGGGTCTTGCCTGGGGTCCTGGAGCAGAAGCAGGACTTGGCAGGGCTGCTGGCACCTTCCCGGCTGTGGGGGACAGGGCTGCCCACACAGAAGAAGCAGAGGCTCCCGGGAGCCTCAGGACAGCACACCTTGTGTCCCCAGATCCCGGTACTGCAAGGGGCTCCCGCTCCATTTCCCCGTCGCGGACCAAAGCCGTCCTCACAGTGTGATGGCTCAGTGGGCTTTCCTCTGTCCAGGTCCACGAGCCCCGGGGGAGCTGCCATCAGACACTCAAGGTTCCCCTCCATGCCCTGGTGCCAGGAGAGGAGGTTGGTGTGGGCTCAGCCCCCAGAAAGAGGGGTCACGTCTGGAGGTGCGGTTGAAAGCCTGTGCAGCCGGCTTTCTCTCTGACCCCTCTGGTTCCTGGTGATGCAAAGATAGAAGCGGAACTGCCAGTCTGTGTATGGTCTCCCGGAGCTTCCTGCTGAAAGTGCCCTGTAGCCAACAGGGTGCCACGGGGTGAGCCAGGGATTGCATCCCGTGCCCCATGACACTCAGCTTGGGTTGGTGGCCTGCCACCCCCTGAAAGAGGACCATCCCAGGCCTTTATGCCTTTCCATGTCGTGACACTTGCTGGTTGCTTCCAGATCCTAGAGGTCTGTAGCCACTACGGTTTTTCAGCTCATCAGTGGTAGCCCTGCCTCTGCAGCAGCTCCCATGAACCGCGCTGCACTCGGACAGCCACAGCATAGAGGGAAAAGACACAGTGACAGCAAGTGTCTACAGATGTCCCTGCCTTTTCTGCCAGCCCTCCTCCACCCTCCTGTCCTGTCCCCAAACTCAGAGGTTGCTATGGAGTTCCCTTGTGGCACAGCAGGTTAAGGCTCTGGCACTGTCACTGCAGCAACTTAGGTCACTGCCATGGTGCAGGTTCGATGCCTGGTCCGAGACCTTCCACGTGCCATGAGTGTAGCCATAAAAAAAAAAAACATGAAAGCAAAAAACCCAGAATTGCCTTTAGCAGATATTTACTGTATGGCTGTGAGCAAAGCCCTGGCTGTCCTCAGCCTGCTCTGCTTCTGGTGACTCCAGAGCAAGACAGAGCAAGCAGGGCCCATGAAGCACAGGGTCAGGGGCCACAGAGACAGAGAAAGCCTGAGGTGGGTGGTCCGGCTTTGCAGAGAAGGGAACAGCTATGAGACAGTGATAACCACGCATGAGAGAAACCTGGTTCTTCTGGAGGGGGCTTTGGAGCAGAGCGAGGGGAAGGCAAAGGCTGGGAGTGCCTGGGGTCGAAGATCTGGTGAGACTGGGGGCGAGGCGAGGAGCCAGGGCCGGGGCGGCCCAGCACGCGCCTGCACGCATGCTGGAAGTGGAGGATTTTGAGCTCAGGACCAATGGGTCTGCTTTAAAGGCACCATTTGGCTGCTTTGTGAAGTGGTCTCTAGAGAGAGACCTGCAGGGGGCGAGGGGAGGGTGGGAAGCCCCTGTCTGGGTGCAAGGGAGGTGGGCACCGAAAATCTGGGCAGCTTTCAGCTGGCCCACCGGCCAGCCGCTTTGCTTGACCCACAGCCCCAGGGGGGCCAGGCTGCCGAGCACAGCATCGGCTGTGCTGTGTGAGCTGAAGACTGAACTCTCCGACCAGCTTCCCGCTGGGACAGGGGGCAGGGGCCCCCAGGGTCAGGTCTCAGGGGGGGCACGTCACCGCCTCCTTTTCACTGTGACTGACAGAGTTGATCTGCCAGAGGAAGTGGTGCCCCTTCTGCAGAGAATCTGGGCCAGGGCTCACCTAAGCTCCTCCCCCCATGGGTCTTGGAAACAGGTGCCCAGCAGAGGTGGCTGGGCACCAGGCTCTTCTTGCAGGGCACTCACCAGCTTCCCTCCGCACCCTGGTTTTCGGAACCCCAGCCAGTGCTGGTTGCAGAGGGCACAAGAGTTGATGAGGTTCTCGCTTGGAGACGACTTGCAGACTGGAGAGTCCTTGGCTTCAAACACTTGCCTCAAGGAGTTCCCGCTGTGACACAATCAACTAAGAACCTGATTGCAGCAACTTGGGTCACTGCAGAGGTGTGTGTTCAATTCCCAGGGCAGCACAGACCTGGTGTTGCCACAGCCGCAGCTTGGATTCAATCCCTGGCCTGGGAACTTCCACGTGCGGCAGGTGTGGCCACAAAATGAGAAAAACAAAGACCAGGAGTTCCTGCTGTGGCTCAGCGGAAACGAATCCAAATATGTGCATCCACGAGGATGTGAGTTCGCTCCCTGGCCATGGAGCTGCCGTGAGCTGTGGTGTGGGTCGCAGACACAGCTCAGATCCCACATGGGTGTGGCTGTGGTGTAGGCTGGCAGCTCTAGCTCCGATTTGACCCCTAGTCCGGGAACCTCCATATGCCGTGGGTGCAGCCCTGAAAAAAGAAAAAAGAAAAAAAAACAAGATCGGTCAAATACAAGCCTGCCGTCTGAGTTTGCTGTTTCCATTGCTGCTGCTTTAGGTTTCCTCTGGCCTGAACTTGGGCCCCAAGGCGATCTTCTATGGGGTTACAGTTCTGTAAAGAGAATCAACAAAACAGAACAAGTCCCATAGACCACACTTACAACCACCTCCGTGGGCGGAAGGGACTAACTGAAGCCTCGGCGGGGGTGGCTGGATGCGGGGGCCGACATCCAACCAGCGCCCTTCCACGTCGCTCCCGGGACGTCTCTCCTCCCGGCCTCTCAATGCCTTTTATTTCATTTATTACTTATTTATTTGTCTTTCTGTCTGTCTTCTTTAGGGCCGCGGTGTCAGCACATGCAGGTTCCCAGGCTAGGGGTCCAATCGGAGCTACAGCTGCCGGCCTGCACCACAGCCACAGCAATGCCGGATCCAGATCCGAGCTGGGTCTGCCACTTACACCACAGCTCATGGCAATGCTGGATCCTTAACTCCCTGAGAGAGGCCAGGGATCGAACCTGCAACCTCACGGTTCCTCGTCGGATTTGTTCACCACGGAGCCATGACGGGACCTCCCCGAAGAGATTTTAAAGTTGTGAAGCTGCGTCTCCGTGACAGACGGTGTTTATTCCCACAATGCTGAGCGCCCGTGCTGCGCCCGGTCGGGTGTTGCCGTGTCGTGCGAGGTGTGGACCCGCGGGGAGAGCCATCTGCAGACCAGCACCTGGCGAAGAGGAAGCTTCTCCGGGAGGGGGCAGGGGCGTGGCGCCCACGACCACCCGAGCCCACGTGCGCAAGTGACCTGCAGGGCGTCTCCAGGCTGGCGAGCCAGAGCCGCTGAGGCCTGGCCGCCCGTCTTTACGCACTGCCGGCCACCGTTTCCCCCAGACCCCAGGCTCCGAGTGCAGCCCCAGCCCTCTCCCGCGGGCATCGGAGAGCGGAAGCGAGCTGCCGGCTTCGGCGGCAGGTCCTCAGGCACCAACTCCCCGAGGGGCCCCCTGAGCTTGGGGAGGGGGTTCTCGGGCGTCCGCCGGGCTGCTCTAGCCGTGTGGGCAGAGGCTCTCCGCGCAGCGTCGGGGACCCGAGGCCCTGCGTGGAGGGTCCCAGGCAGTGGAGGCAGAGGGGCATTGCTCAGCCATAGCTCTTGTGGGAGAGGGCGCGTGGGGCTTGTCTGACCCAGTCTGCAGTCACCGTCTTCGTGCACTAAGTACACACTCTGTGCTATTTTGCTGAGGGAGTTCCTGGGGACTTGGAGCGGCTGGTGCGTGGTTCTTGCAGGCCAGGCATACTCTCAGCGGCGTGGACCTCGGCCCCGGCAAAGCCTTTAAATATGTCCCTTCTGGGTAGCAGCACAACGCACTCTTGTTTATGTGGGTTGTGTGTGCCCCTTCATGTCACAACTGAGACATGTTTCAAAGGCAAGATCTACGTCCCTCAGCTGTCAGGTGGCAGTGACATCCTGGCTGAGCGCTCAGGAGAACGAGCCGCACAGAAACCTCCTGATGCTGTCAGGAGGCAGTGTGGACCTTGCCGATACCCACGAAGGGTTCTGGGGCATCCGCGGCCTCCCTGGACCTCACTTGGCACGTTGGCGGTCTGCCACACATGGCAGTTTTGAGGTAACTAGGGTTATTTTTTACCGGACGTACCTATGAACTTCAAGTGTTTACATTTAACGAGAGGACATGGTTCCTATCGTGGCTCAGGAACCAGACACAGTATCCGTGAGGATGCCGATTCGCTCCCTGACCCTGCTCAGTGGGTTAAGGATCCGGCATTACCGTGAGCTGTGGTGTCGTCTGCAGATGCCGCGACTTGGATCCAGCGTGGCTGTGGCTGTGGCTGTGGCGAAGGCTGGCAGCTGCAGCTCCAATCCAACTCCTGGGCCGGGAACTTCCATATGGCACCAGTGGAGCCCTAAAAACAAACCAGCCCAGAGGGGCAGGTCCCCCTTGGGGGACCTCTCCAGCTGAGATATCTTTTAATACCAAGGGACGATTGGGGGAATGTGCTTTGAATGTAAAGTTTTTACGGCCTTCAGTGTTGGTAAAGGGTCTGAATTTGCCATGCTGGAAAATGAGCAGGTTAGCGCACTGGAACCTGCCCGAGGGCCACTGGCCCAAGGACTGTCACCAGCTGTATCTCCAGGGCTCCTTTCTAGGGGTGGCCAGGAGCAGAGCCTCCCTGAAGGTAGGTCTGGGGCTCCTTCGCACACCCACGGAGAGCGGCTGCAGACGGGCGTCATGTCACTTACGGCGGGTGGCTGCCCACCGAAGCTTCTGGCATAGTCTACGCAGTTCCGTCTTCACAGGATGGCGCTTCAAGTCCCGACCGTCTGACTATGAAGGTGTTCAGAGATTTCTGTGTTTTGTCTTGGCTGTAACCCTGCCCAGCACACAGCAGGCAGCCGATCCTTTGCCGAATGAGGACGCGTTTGTCTTCCAGCTGAGCAAAGCCCTTGCTTTCTGCAGACGAAAGTTCTTCACAGAAAGCTCATTGTGCAGGAGGAGGACAGCAGCGCTGGGAAAATGGCAGGAAGAGTCCCTGCTCCTCCCCGTCTGCCCGGCCGGATCTGCGACGCCCCGATTAAAGAGAAGAACACATCCTGACCGTTAGACGCTAAAGTCACATCAGGGAACTCCCGCTGTGGCCCAGCGGCTTAGGGATCCAACTTGTCTCCGTGGAAGTGAAGGTCTGCTCCCCGGCCCAAGCGAAGCAGGTTCGGATCCAGCATTGCTGCCGCTGTGGCGGAGGTCACAGCTCTGGCTCGGATTCGATCCCTGGCCTGGGAACGTCCACATGCCTTGGGAGTGGCTGAAAAAGTTAAAAAAAAAGAAGAAAGTCAAAACTGGTTGGGCTACAGGGAACTACTGGGTGCGGTTTTAGAAAGTGGGGATGGTTCTGGTGTCCCCGGAAACACCTGAATCCCAGCCACGCTCCAGGCGCCCCTCCCTTGAGGCTGGGGGACAACACACCGCAGAGCTACGGAAGCTGGAAAGCAAAATGTGGAGTAATTTACTGTGATGCCTGCTTGGCTTCCAAATTCTAACACGAAGAGCTGAACCAGGGCGCACTGGGCCGGAGCACAGGGCGAGGCTGGCCTGGCGGGGCCCAAACACAGATGTCTTGTCACTTCATCCCCAGGGAAGAGAAAAAGGGAGGTGCCAGCCACTCCTGCCACTTGTGCAGAAGAGGAAGGAGAAGGACAGCGAGGTGGCTGGGCTGCCACCTTCTCTGCAGCGACCTCTGGCCTTTCTGCATCATGCTCGGCAGTGGGAGCTCTCCCAGGCCCCAGCCAGGGGTGTGGGTGGGTGGGGAGGGGCCAGGCCTTCCTCACCCAGCCGGGGGTGGCCCCGGGACCACCTGGGTGCAAGCTCTGAGTCTCGCTCCAGAGCTCCCGCGTCAGAACCTGGGGCTGTGCCCTGACAACGGTGGTCGTCAGGAAAGCAGCCTTTCCCAGGCAAGGGGGGACCTACCGACTTGGGGATGGAGGCTGGGGATTTGTACATCTCGGCTTTCCCATCGTGGCGCAGTGGAAGCGAATCTGACGAGGAACCATGAGGTTTCAGGTTCTATCCCTGGCCTCACTCCATGGGTTGAGGATCCGGTGTTGCCGTGAGCTGTGGTGTAGGTTGCAGACGCGGCTGGGATCCTGTGTTGCTGTGGCTGCGGTGTAGGCTGGCAGATGTAGCTCTGATTAGACCCCTAGTCTGAGAAGTTCCATATGCTGTGGATGCGGCCCTAAAAGGCAACCGCCCCCCCAAAAAAAAGAAACCCGATCCTGGAATGGGTACATCTCCTTGTGTGTGGCCACACAGTGTTTGACAAATTAATTTTTTTTTCTTTTTTTGCTTTTCTAGGGCCGCACCACACAGCATATGGAGGTTCCCAGGCTAGGGGTCTAATTGGAGCTGTAGCTGCTGGTCTACGCCACACAGCCATAGCAACACCATATCTGAGCCATATCTGCGACCTACACCACAGCTCATGGCAACGCCAGATCCTTAACCCACTGAGCGAGGCCAGGGATCAAACCTGCAACCTCATGGTTCCTAGTCGGATTCGTTAACTGCTGAGCCACGATGGGAACTCCGACAAATTAATTTTTTTGTTGACATGCCCACTAAAAATTCAATTTCCAACAACCAACTGAAAGATGTGGCCGTGTTGGCTCTGGCAGCCCCTCAAGTGCCCCAGGCCAACACCTGCCGTGTCTGCCCCAAGGCCTGTCCCAGCACCCTGCCACCACCCAAGCTCATGACGGCCCGGGGCTCTTCTGTGACAGCTCCCCACCTGGCCGCCTCTTCAGTCGCCACCCTCACGCTGTCTCAGCAGGACTCTGCTCCTGTGCCCCCCATGGAAGACCTGCACTGGCTAAGAACCACTCCTGTGCCCAGAGGCCTCTCTGCTGTCTCCCTGTTGCTGTGCCCCTAGTGCCTCCCAAGGAAGCCCAGGGACCTCAGACTTAACTCGACGCAATTCAGCTCCTGGCTTTTCAGTCCCACCTTGTACCTTCCCAGGCTCTTCCCAGCCAATGGGAAGAAACTTCATTCTGGACCCTTCTGCTCTCCTACAGCTCACAAAACCTTGCCTCCTCTTATCTTTGAACCACAGCCCAGGAAGTTCCCATGGCACCCAGCAGGTTAAGGATCCAATGTTCCCACAACTGTGGTGCAGGTTGAAACAGCATCGTGGGTTCGATCCCTGGCCACTGAACTTCGACGGGCCGGAGGTCCACTGTGTCCCAGATCTGACTGCTCAGCCAGCACTGCCCCTTCTGTGCTCCCATCGTCTCCAGAGCAATCCCTTCCACTGCAGTTCCCTTAGCCTTCTTGGGGCCTCTGTGGCTTTTCTTTTTCTTTTTCTGGTCTTTCTGTCAGTTTAGGGCCGCACCCATGGCATATGGAGGTTCCCAGGCTAGGGGTCTCATTGGATCTGTAGCCGCTGGCCCACATCACAGCCACAGCAACACGGGATCTGAGCTGCCCCTGTGACCTAAACCACAGCTCATGGCAATGCTGGATCCTTAACCGACTGAGCGAGGCCAGGGATCGAACCCTTGTCCTTATGGATGCTAGTTGGGTTTGTTGACTGCTGAGCCACACGGGAACTCCTGACTTGGTGAGGGGACCTTCACCAGACAATGCCCTCACCTCGTTTGTGCCAGCTCTGCGGTGTGCTTGTGGAGCTCTTCATCAGCCTGTCCGACAGTCAGCTCTGAGGTCATCCTATCCCTATCCGAGCCTTTCCCCACTACCCCGGATTGAATGCAGGCCTTAGAACGGTGCCAGGCACCAGGTAGGCACTCAAAAGCCCTCAATACGTTCTGAATAAATGAGTGGTGTCCTTGCAGCCACCGTGCTTCTCTCCACCTTATGTAGCACGCGTCCTACAGAAATCGAATGCAGCCAGGGTGTCATTTAAAATTTCCTAGTGGCTGGCTGTGGACTTCCCACTATGGCCCAGTGGGTTAAGGATCCATTGTTGCCACAGCTGTGGTCACAGTCATGGCTGCAACTTGGATTTGATACCTGGCCAGGAAACTTCATATGCTGAAGGTGAAGCAAAGAAAAAAAAAAGGAGTTCCTGCTGTGGTGCAGCAGAATCGAATCCAATTAATATCCACAAGGATGTGGGTTCGATCCCTGGCCTCCCTCAGTGGATCGGGGATTTGACATTGCTGTGTGCTGTGGTGCAGGCCCTAAAAAGCAAAAAAAAAAAAAAAAGCAAAAATCCTAGTGCAATTAACTGAAATGCTATCATTTCCACACTTAGTAAAATTAAAAAAAAATTAGATTTAAACGTTTTATGTTCTTTTCTTCTTCTTCTTCTTTTTTTTTTTTTTCCTTTTTAGGGCTGCACCCATGGGATATGGAGGTTCCCAGGCTAGGGGTCAAATAGGAGCTGTAGCCACCAGCCTACACCACAGCCACAGCAACGTCAGATCCGAGCCATGTCTGTGACCTACACCACAGCTCATGGCAACACAGGATCCTTGACCCACTGAGGGAGGCCAGGGATCAAACCTGCATCCTCATGGATACTAGGCAGACCAGTTTCTGCTGAGCCATGACGAGAGCTCCCTATGTTCTTTTCTTCTTTGTACTAGGTCTTTGAAATTCAGTATTTTATTTTATTTTATTTACTTTTTTGGCCATGCTCACAGCATGCAGAAGAAGTTCCCAGGCCAGAGATTGCACCTGCGCCACAGCAGTGAAAATGCTAGCTCCTTAACTTGCTGAGCCACGAGGGAACTCCTAGATGTGTTTTCTTTCATAACTCCCTATGTTTCTCTCTCAAAGCACTCATCACAGCCTGTAACTAGCTACTTTTATGGCTCTTTGATGACTGTGTGTTTTCCCTGCCTATTGAGAAATCACGCGCTGGTAGAGACGAGACCCGCTGTTCCTGTTTGTTCCCAGTGTCTGCTTTACTGCCTGGCCCAGAGCAGGCACGCCATAAACATTTCCCTCTCCCTGCCTGCCACGCCCATAGCATATGGACGTTCCTGGGCCAGGGATTGAGCACCAGCAGGAGCAGTGACCTATGCCACAGCTGCCTGTGATGCCGGGTGCATAACCCACTGCGCCAGGTCGGGGATCTAACCAGTGCCTCCACAGAGATAAGCCAGATCACTAGTCCACTGTGCCACACGGAAACTCTAACCTCTATCTATTTATTTATTTATTTATTTAATTTATTTTTTGCTATTTCTTGGGCAGCTCCCGCGGCATATGGAGGTTCCCAGGCTAGGGGTCCAACTGGAGCTGTAGCCACCAGCCTACGCCAGAGCCACAGCAACGCGGGATCTGAGCCGCGTCTGCAGCCTACACCACAGCTCACGGCTACGCCAGATCCTTAACCCACTGAGCAAGGGCAGGGACCGAACCCGAAATCTCATGGTTCCTAGTCGGATTCGTCAACCACTGCGCCACGATGGGAACTCCCCCTATTTATTTATTTTTTGCTTTTTAGGGCCTCACTTAAGGCACATCGAAGTTCCCAGGCTAGGTGTCAAAATGGAGCTGCAGTTGTCAGCCTACACCACAGGGTCCGAGCCCAGTCTGTGACCTACACCACAGCTCACTGCAGCAATGCCGGACACTTAACCCACTGAGTTATTGAGCAAGGCCAGGGGTTGCTCCCGAGTTTGCCTGGTTGCTAGCCAGGTTGGTTACCACTGAGCCACAAGGGGAACTCCCGAAAACTCCCAATTTTTTTCTTTTTGCCATTTTCTTGGGCCACTCCCGTGGCATATGGAGGTTCCCAGGCTAGGGGTCTAATCGGGAGCTGTAGCTGCTGGCCACAGCAACGTGGGATCTGAGCCGCGTCTGCAACCTACACCACAGCTCACAGCAACGCCGGATCCTTAACCCACTGAGCAAGGCCAGGGATCGAACCCGAAACCTCATGGTTCCTAGTCAGATTCGTTAATCACTGAGCCACGATGGGAACTCCAACTCCCAATATTTTTGAATTAATGTATTAAAGGGCTCAACTCTTTCCTTTAGCCTACACGTCTTTACTCTGTATTCTTACCCATTCTGCTTCTGTGGAACTTCACTTTTCTTTGGTCTTAGTATGACTTCAGATTATTTCAAGGCCGCTTGCATCCTTATTCATATTTCCTACTTTAAATTCCCTATGTGGTTGAGGTCAGTGTTTTTCAAATGTTCCCAAGGATGAGTATTATCAGGGACCAAAATAAAAAATGCCAATTCTTAGTTCTCTCCCATCGAGATTGACACAGCAGGTGGAGTCTGAGATTGTTACTGGCTAATTCTTACAATGGCAAATATAGCAATCCCTGGGACATCTTAGACGGGCTTGTCGGCCCACAGGTTGGCTGTAACTGTCGGGAGTCCCTTCACCTAGGGAAGCTGTGGGTTGTGGACGGGAAGGGCAAAACCCAGCTGCCTAGAGGCGTGAGAGCCTGGTCCAGTCCCGACGTGGCCCCAGGAGAGGGCACCGTCTGGGTCTCCCATTTGCTCCTTAAGAAAGAAGTCTGAGGAGTTCCCGTCGTGGCTCAGTGGTTAACGAATCCGACTAGGAGCCGTGAGGTTGCGGGTTCGATCCCTGGCCTTGCTCAGTGGGTTAAGGATCCGGCATTGCCGTGAGCTGTGGTGTAGGTCGCAGACGCGGCTTGGATCCCGTGTCGCTGTGGCTGTGGCGTAGGCCAGCGGCTAACAGCTCCGATTACACTCCTAGCGTGGGAACCTCCATATGCCTGGAGAGCGGCCTTAGAAACGTCAAAAAAAAGACAAAAAAAAAGAGGTCTGAGAGGTGACTCGGTCTGCGGCCGGCGGCGGAACACCCTTAGTCTAGCAGCAGGTGCAGCCAGAGCAAGACCGAGTTGCTGTGAGCAGACAGAGCACTACAGGCCAATCCCCGCTGACCGCCTAGTGGATACCGCGGTTCTTGTCTTGCAGCGCCTTCCGCGCCAGACCCACTTTGGACGGCTCCCCTTGCCGCTTCCGGCACTTGGAAAGGCCAATCGTCACGTCGGAGAACCAAAGGCCCGCCCCTCCGCGATGCAGGTAGCCAATTCAAGCTGCTTGCTCCCGGCGTCCCGTGCGCCTGGTCGTACGACCTTGTCCAATCCGTCCCGGGACTTCCTTCTGGTCCCGCCCCGGCCTGTCCCAGAAGCTGTCAATCTTGCCGTCTCCCTTGGCCCCGCGCGCACTTCCTCCCCGACGCCGTGACGTGCGCAGCCCTGAGCCCGACTGCGGCGGGCCAATGGCGGTGGCGGATACGGCGGGCCAATGGGCGGCAGCGTCTCATGCGGCCTGCGCCGTCGCAGCCGCCGCCGGGTCCCGGAGCCAGAGGCCGCCCGAGCCGGAGCGCGATGGAGCGAGGGCCCCAGGCGGGGAGGCGTCGCCGAGCGCGCGGCCCGACGCCCCCTCAGTGAGCGCCCAACCGCCACGGCGCCGCCCGAGGGCGGACTCGCCTCCGCCGCCTCGCCGCCGCGCCAGAGCTCGGAGCCCGCGCTGCCTTCCTGCTCGGGCCGCGGGCCGGGGACGGGCCGGGGCTGCATGGCCTCGCCCGCGCGCCGCCCCTGAGCCGCGGGCCGGAGCCGGAGCCTGAACCGGTGAGAGCCGAGATCGCGCGGGGGTCGGGACGAGCGCGGGGCGGCTTCGCGGCCTGCAGGCCTCCCGCGCCGGGCGGAGCTGCGCTGCAGGCTCGGCGGGTCTGGGGTCCCAGGCAGCCCTGACGGGCCGATGGGGCTCCGGGCGGGCCTGAAGGCCTGGGGGGCAGTCGAAACGGCCGACGGCTGACTTCGGGCGGGCTTGGGAGCCTGGGGCCGCCGGGGGGCTCCAGGCTGGCCTTGGGGGCCTGGGGGGCTGCGGGTGGGTCGGGGGGGCCCGGAGACCTGACTGGGGGCTCCGGGCGAGCCCGGGGACCTGGGGGGGCCTACGGTGGTCCCAGGACAACCTTCAGAGGCAGAGGGTGGGCTTGGGGTGAGTCCGGGGAGCTCGAGAGGCCGACGGGGCGCTCCGGGTGGGCCCGGGGACCTGGGGGTCCTTAGGCAGCCGGGAGGAGCAGAGGGTGGGCTCCGAGGGGGCCTTGGCGGGGCGGCCGGGTCGCCTCGAGGGGCCGACAGGGGGGCTGCAGGGGGCCCCGGGCACCTGGGAGCGGGGCGCAGACCTCTGACCCGCGGGAGGGGCGCCTTCGCGGTGCGGGCCGTAGTTGTTATTCCCAGCGTCCCTATTATTATCGCTGTTTTGAAATGGGAGCAGGCGGCTTTGGGCTCTGAGCCGGAGGGGGCGGGCGAGCCGGGGCCCTGGAGGGAGAGGGGGCTTTAGGGCCGCAGGAGGCGCGTGGGCCCGCGGAGGGGCAGGAATGCGGGGCAGCGGCGCGGGGGTGTTTCGGGGGGAGGGTAGGCGGGACTGGGGGGCGGGGGGGGGGGGAGGGAAGCGGCGGCGGCTGCAACAGCAGCCCTTGGCCTCAAGGAACAATGTGAGACGTTGCCTGAAATGTTAATTTCCGTTCCTCATTTCATCATCCCCTGGCAGGGCGGTAGCTGTGTGTGTGTGTGTGTGTGTGTGTGTGTGTGTGTGTGTATGTGTGTGTGTGTATATGTGTGTGTGTATGTATGTATATGTAAGGTTGGCTCTGCCACATGGATTCAATTCCCTCTTAAAGAGGGATTGTGTTGTTAAATCTTTTATCTCTGCCGTTTTGGGGGGAGTCTTAATGTTTTTGAGGTCTGCTCTTTTCTTGGTGCCCCATCAAGGTTTTCTGCTTTCGTTGGGGTTTTGAAAGCTAGTTTTGTAGTCCAGCTTCCAAAGTTTTGGAAGCAGCTTTGGAAGATTAAGCTGGCCTAAGAGGACCCTGTGCTTTCAAAAGCATTTTCTGTCTAACAGTTTAGATGCAGCATGGTTTCATTGTTTCTAGAGGTTTTAAGAAATTTTATGTTTGTTTGCAGGAGCAGGGTGGCTTTGCCCATTTTTCGGTAGAGAGGTCGACTTTCAGGCTTCCTCACAGGGTGAGAGGGTTTCCCAAGTGATTTGATGGACGTCCTTAACATTCCTTTTCCAGTGAGGAGTGAATGTGTGCACAGTTGTTGTTGTAAAACTTAGACTATTTTGATCCTTTTGGGGGTGATGAAGTGCGCTCAGCTAAAAGATGTAAGATGATACTGCTTGTGGAAAAAGTGCCCTTGAAACAGTTACTATTTTTGCTTCCTGCAAACCCAGTCAATGGCATAACTTGGATACTTCTAAATCAGAGACCCTGGGACCGTGCTCTGCATGCCTTTGGGATCGTGGTCTCCCTTACTGAATGGTGCTGTCCTGGAAGACCTGGAGTTCTGTTTGTGCTTTTGGAGGATGATTGCAAAAGTGCTCGGCAATCACTTTGAAACCGTGGTTAGAGAAGAAAAAGGGCACACATCTTGCTCAACTTAGATAGTGACCCCTGGTCCCCCGCCCTCCCTTCAGCTGTCGTCTGCTCTCTGTGGTGTCACGCTCTGGAGCAGGCTCTCCTTTGATGGGCTGGCTCTAATGAGGAAACAAAAGACCGAGTTGCTGAGACATTTTCCTGTGTTCTTCGTGCATGCCTCTTGAGTTAGTTAAAAAGCTGCCCCAAAGATAGTGTCAAATTTGACCTAAATTTGAAACTTTGAAAGGTTTTCTTCTAATTTTTTTTGTATTGTGGGAAAGTATACATAACAAAACTGACCAGAAAAAAATTTTTTTAAAGGTGTTACATAGTTTTAAATTCCTCATTTGAAGTTGTACCTTTGTGTTGCCAGTTTTGGATGTTTTTCTCAGGACCCTCTGGACCAGCGGTGATAATCACACTGCACCAGCAGGCCTTTCATCTCTCCAAACCAGATGGGCTGCTTGTGACTAGTGGCTGTCATGTTAGCTCTAATTACAGTGTTGATACAGTGACAAGTAGAACTTTCTACAAATAGCGTTAAGAAACTGTGCTATTTGTATTTGGGAATATTTTTCAGGAAGCTTTGGGTGCCTTGGGTTTTTAAGCACATTTGACGTAGTAAGGTTATGTTTCATCAAATATGAGAGATTTATTTTGCACATGATGGCAATGAGCCCATCATCAATTAAATAACAAAATTACAGAGTGTCAGTAAATGCTGGTTCGGAGCATAGTCTGCATTTATTGCCAAAATAAGTGTTTTGATCTGTCCATTACCCCTTGGAAGTCCCTTCCTCTCTCACATGTAAGTGTAACGGATGAGCTTCCTTTAATAGCAAGGTATTTGCTCGGGAATCGGTGAGATGGTGACGCCCTGCTCGTCTGTCTTCACGCTCTGTTGCTTTATTCTTGTGGTCAGCCAGTGCTCTGTGGGCCCGTTTGATAAACTTTATACAAAATTGAATGAACTCAGATAACTCAAAGTTACTGTCTTGAAATGTTTTCAGTATGTGTTCTCTTAATTTGAATTTCAAGTGGAATTTCTGTGCAACTCACCTTTTCCACTTTTATCCTAAAGCCCAGGGAAGGACGATGTCCGTCAGTCCCCAGTGCCTGGAACTCGGGCTGTTGGAGATCATCCGTCTGGAAAGCCTTTTTAAACAGGCTTAGGAAATGGACCACTTTAGCCACTACTCTGTTAGTTCTGAGAGAGGTCTTTCTATTCCAAAGTGGTTCTTTTTTTTGTTTGATGGATCTTATTCTTACTATCTTTTAAACCAGAGTCAGCCTCAGCTGCGTACTTAAATATGTTTTTGTTAGCATTTCTCTGTGCTTTTCCTAACTCTTGTCCCTCCCTCTCCATATTTAAACTTCTTTTTAAATTCACTTTTGGGAGTACCGTCATGGCGCAGTGGAAACAAATCTGACTAGCATCCAGGAGGACGCAGGTTCAATCCCTGGCTTTGCTCAGTGGGTTAAGGATCTGGTATTGGTGTGAGCTGTGGTGCAGGTCGCAGATGCTGCTTGGAGCCCATGTGGCCGGCAGCTGCAACTCTGGCTGGACCCCTAGCCTGGGACCCTCCATATGCTACGGGGGTGGCCCTAAGAAAGACAAGCAAACCAACAAAAAACTCCAGAATGGAGGTGGCCCCTAAGTCTTCCTTCACCCCAGCCCTGTCTTGGCATTTTAATGAGGAAAAAAAAGAATCTCTTTGGAGGGAAATATACCAAATGGTATTTTTTCCCACTTATGTTTATGTTTTCTAAAATTTTTAGGAGTTTTGTGGTGGCTCAGTGGGTTAGTGATCTGGCATTGTTACTGCTATCGCTCAGGTTTGACCCCTGGCCCTGGGAGCTGCATGCTGTGGGTCTGGCCAAAAAAAAGTAAATAAAATTAAAAAAAAGTGAACCTGTTTTGTACTTAGCAAAAGATTGTTGCCGAGAAGACTAATTGAGGGTATAACTTGGGTGATGGAGACTTGAGTTCTCGGCTTAGATAACAGAGGATATGTGTGGTTTTAACTTTTTAGGTGCTGAGGAGTAAGCGGAATTGGTTGTTGTTGAAAACATTTAAAGAAATCATAAGGAACCACAGTTCTAACTCTGGTTCTGTGAATAAAGAGTTAAGTGGGTTTTCACTCTGTCCTACTAATACAGCTTAGATTTTTCGAGGGCTGAAAGCACTGAAACTCCTGTTGCGGGGCCAAGGCCTCTGTGATGCCCCCTCCACTCCCCACCCCCGCCCAGGATCGAGGTGCCTGTTGCGGGGAGCTGCTGTCTGAGTTACAGTGTCCTTGCTGGCCGGCTGAGGGCAAGGCCCATGTTTCCAGCCCTGCCCTTGGCACTTGTGCAGTGAATTATTTGTTACCCTGAAAAATCTGTGGGCCCTCTTTTTCAACTTGGAAAGCATCCAGTGTGGCATCTCTTCACGACATAAGCGTGTTGGTCTTGGAGTTCCTGTTGTGGCTTAGCTGGTTAAAGACCCGAGGTAGACTCGGGGAGGATGCAGGTTCTATCCCTGGCCTCTGCTCAGTGGGTTAAGGGTCTGGCTTGGCTGTGGCGAAGGCCCCTGGTGCAGCTCAGCTTTGACCCCTGGCCCTGGAACCTCCATATGTTGCAGTTGTGGCTGTAAAAAGATAAAAAATATTTTTGGATTTCCTTGGTGGCTCAGTGGGTTAAGGATCTGCTGTTGTCACTGCTGTGGAGTGGGTTGGATCCCTGGTCCTGGAACTTTCATATGCCTCGGGTACAGCCATGCAAAAAAAAAACAAAGAAGGTTATCCTTGAAGTTCCCGTCGTGGCGCAGCGGAAACAATCCAGCGAGGAACCATGAGGTTTCAGGTTTGTTCTCTGGCCTCGCTCAATGGGTTAAGGATCCGGCGTTGCCATGAGCTGGGGTGTAGGTCGCAGACGCGGCTCAGATCCTGCGTGGCTGTGGCTGTGGCTGTGGCTGTGGCCAGCAGCTGCAGCTCTGATTAGACCCCTAACCTGGGAACCTCCATATGCCGCAAATGTGGCCCTAAAAAGCAAAAAAAAAAAAAAAAAGAAGGTTGTCCTTCTCTCAACCTAAAACATTTTTGATTACCTCAAAAAAAAATTTTTTTTTTTTTGGTCAAGATTAAATAAAATTCAGAGTTCCTGGTGTGGTGCAGTGGGTGAAGGAGCTGGTCTTGTCATTGCAGTGGTTCCGATTGCTGCTGTGGTGTGTTTGATCCCTGGCCTGGGAAATTTCACATGCCAACCGGGCAGCTGAAAAACAAACAAAAAAGATAAAGTAAAATTAATAAAAATCCCCCCTTTCCAGTTAGAAGTTTAACTGTAAAAAATGTAATCTTTAAGAATGCCTGGGGGAGTTCCCGTCCTGGTGCAGCGAAAGAAAAGAATCCGGCTGGGATCCATGAGGACGTAGGTTTGATCTCTAGCCTCGCTCAGTGGCTGTGGCTGGCAGCTGTAGCTCTGATTGGATCCCCAGCCTGGGAACTTCCATATGCCGTGGGTGCGGCCCTGAAAAGCAAAAAAAAAAAGAAGAAGAAAGAATGGCCAAGGTTGAAATTTAACTTGTGAATGCTTAGTTACTTTGTGATATGAGAGATTCTTTTTCTTTTTTTGTTTTTTGAGGCCACTCCTGTGGCATATGGAGGTTCCCAGGCTAGGGGTTGAATTGGAGGGAGATGCAGCTGCTGGCTTGTGCCAGAGATTATTTTTCATCTAAACTATGGCCGGTAGACTTCTCAGCATATTAGTAGCTCACCTCCTTTCCTTCACCCCCTTGCCAGTGGCAGTCTCTACACTCAGCGCAGATGTCCTGGAGTAATGAACATTTTTAAGTAATGAGAACACTGCAGGAAGGTGCTTGGTTCATAAGGTTTTGTCTAAAGTCAGGAATGGTGTGTCGCTCTTTTTCTTTTTTGGCTGCCTTGCCCTGCCCTGCGGCATAGGGAAGTTCCCAGGCCTTGGGTCAGATCTGAGTTTCAGTTTCAGCAGCAGCACTTTGGGACCCTTAGCCCCGCTGTGGGTCCACCTTGAGTCCCAGGCTGCAGAGATGCCACCCATCCTGTTGTGCCACAGCAGGAACTCCTTTTTTTTTTTCTTTTTCTCTTTTTAAATTTATTTAAAAAAAAAACTGCATTAATACCCAGCAAAATAAAAAAGACTTCCATTTAATTCTGGGTGGTAATGTAGGCTTGAGATCTTTGTATGTCTGTACTGTGTACACTTAGCTGAAATAGAGGAGAAAAGCAGTGAAGAATCTTATTATTACTCTTAAGCAGTTAAGCCTTGCTAGTATGTAGCATGTTTTTAAAAGTGGTTTTACATCCTGTAAAGCAGGAAGTAAAAATAAAACAACAACAACAACAAAAAAAAAACCCCAGACTAGCACACATGGAGGAATTAACTTTTTTTTTCAATTAGTAAAATGCCTGGCTAATTAAAGGATGTGCAGTACACTTTGTAAAAAATCCTGCCTTTTTGGATTGTTACAGAGAAGAAAAGCCATCCTTTAGGGGTATGAAACTATCGTCCCAAGGTGATTGTGACTTTAAAGGATTTTTAGACTTTGTCGCTTCCTTATTTGCTAGAGGTGTGGTTTGCTCCTAATGTATTTAACTTTAGCTTACTACATAGCTATTTCCATTATTTTAAGAATAGCCAATCTTGGAGTTTCCGTCGTGGCGCAGCGGTTAACGAATCCGACTAGCAACCATGAGGTTGAGGGTTCGATCCCTGGCCTTGCTCAGTGGGTTAAGGATCCAGCGTTGCCGTGAGCCGTGGTGTAGGTAGCAGACACTGCTCGGATCCCGTGTTGCTGTGGCCCTGGTGTAGGCTGGCGGCTATAGCTCTGATTAGGCCCCTAGCCTGAGAACCTCCAGATGCCTCGGAAGCGGCCCTAGAAATGGCCAAAAAAAAAAAAACAGCAGCCAGTCTCGCAGTGGAAACGAATCTGTCTAGGAACCATGAGGTTTTGGGTTCCATCCCTGGCCTCGCTCAGTGGGTTAAGGATCCGGCCTTGTCGTGAGCTGTGGTGTACGTCGCAGATGTGGCTCTGACCTGGCGTTGCTGTGTCTGTGGTGTAGGCTGGCACCTGTAGCTCCGATTCGACCCTTAGCCTAGGAACTTCCATATGGTTTGGGTGTGGCCCTGAAAAGACAGAAGACAGAAAAAAAAAAAAAAAAAAAAGAATAGCCAATCTGAAATTTGAAGTTTTTTAGTTTAGAGCTTATATTGAACATGCTAAAACCTCAGGACATTTTCTTATGGAAAGAATTCTCCCTGATAATTGGGAAAGGTGAGCCTCTTATCTTTTCCTGTGAAGCTTAGAAAGCGGTACTTGTTCTCACTCACAACCTGTGTAATTTTCAGCAGGTGTAACCTAACGAGATTTATATGTGAAGTTTGTTTTTCTTTGGTGAACTGGTTAGATCTGGTTCTACTAAACTCTGGTTCTCATCAGATGACTGACTTTTTTTTTTTTGTCTTTTTGCCATTTTCTTGTGGCACTCCCTCGGCATATGGAGGTTCCCAGGTTAGGGGTTGAATCGGGGCTGTAGCCACTGGCCTACGCCAGAGCCATAGCAACTTGGAATCCGAGCTGAGTCTGCGACCTACACCACAGCTCACGGCAACGCCGGATCCTTAACCTACTGATCGAGGCCAGGGGTTGAACCCGCAACCTCATGGTTCCCAGTCAGATTAGTTCACCACTGAACCACGACGGGAACTCCAGACGACTGACTTTTTAAAGAAGGCTGTATTGAAGCCGTGAATAATCTTTTAAAAAGATTTTAAAGTAACGACTGATGACACAATGAAATTTTAATAAGTTGGGGAGAAAAAGCCCTGTCCTAGAATTCAGCCTATGGTCTCCTAAGCCTCTGGATACTCTGGCTCAAGGAAGGTGGGACGGTGGAGGTAGATGGAAGGCCTGAGAGGTGACGCAGGGGGTTGCGACGGCTGGAAGGAAAGCAGGTTCTCAGAATTTGGCGAGGTACTTGTGGTTTCCACCTGTCAGTGGTGTCACTCTCTGTTCCGTGGCCGCTGTAGCAGGGGACCAGGAATTTGGTGGCCTTAGAGAATTTTTTGTCTTACGGTCCTGTAGGTCAGGAGCCCGGCGCAGTTCTTCCTGGGCTGCATCCAGGCGTGGCAGGGCTGGCTGCTTCTGAGGCTCCAGGGGAGACCCCCCTTCCTGGTCTCTCCCACCTTCTGTGGGCTGGTCTCGCGGCCCTTCCCCCGCCCTGAAAGCCAGCAGCTTGAAGGTCTCTTCGACCGTCTTCCCAAGTCGCACCCTCTTCTCAGTCTTCTGCCGTGGTCTCCCTCCCCCCTTCTTTGGTCTTTTTAGGGCCACGCCTCCGGCACACGGAGGTTCCCAGGCCAGGGTAGCGTGGAAGCTGTGGCCACTGGCCTACGCCCACAGCCGCAGCAACACTGGGTCTGAGCTGTGTCTTCAAGCTATACCACCGCTCACAGCAACGCGTATTCTTAGCCCAGTGAGCGAGGCCAGGGGTCAAACCCGAGACCTCATGGATGCCAGTCAGTCATTGCTGAGCCACGACGGGAACTCCTTGGTCTTGCACTTTTTGAGACTCCCGTGATTACATTAGGCCCACTGGATAATCTGGAATACTCCCCACGTGCTGGTCAGTAACTTGAGTTCCCCTTTGCCTTGTAACCCGAGATGTCCGGAGGTTGCCGGGACTGGGACTGGGATGGGGACTCCTTGGGGCGTTGCTCCGCCGACCGCAGCAGGACGCCGTGGACGCTGCCAGGACAGATGAGGTTGGTTAGGTCATTGTGCGGGCGGCCCTGGTGCTTGGCTTGGTTCGCCAGAACCGTCTTGGCTCCTGGTAGACTCAGTGCCCTCGGCTGGCCGTTGCAGGTGGAAATGTCCTTCTGAGCAGGTTTTAGTTTTGCTTTAAATAAACTTTGACTTTGGGATGGTTTTGGATACGCGGAAGAGTTGCGGAGGCAGTGCAGAGTCCCTTGGATCCTTACCCAGGTCCTCTCGTATCAGCCTCTTCGTCAGGTAAGTCCCAGGTTCCTTCGGGTTCCACCGGTTTCCCGGAAGGGCCTCTTACTCCTCTCGGTTCCGCCTGCATCTGGCTGGCTGTCTCCTTAGTCTCCTCCAGTCTGTAACAGTGTTTCAGCCTTTCCGGCAGTTTGGAGAGTACAGTCTTTGTTTTTTTGTCTTTGAGCCATTCAGCCGTTTGGCACAGTTGTAAAGCAGCTGTGTCTAGTGGGTTGATCTGACCAGGTTCCCAAGTCCGTCGCCCTGTATAGGGGAGAAGAGTGTCTTTTTGCACCTGGAATGAGTTACGTGTTTATGGAGGGGCTTCTAAGACCGGACACACAGCTTTTGTCCAGATGTGTGCTGGTTGTGCACTGTGTGCAGGGCTGCATTGTAGGGAGCAGATGAAGGGGAGATGCGGGTGGGGGGGGGGCAGCAGGGGAGGTCTAGGAGGTGGGAGGTTCCCTGGAGGTGTCCTCTGGAGGAGAGCAGGGTGAGGCCACAGACGGCGGGAAGGCTGGGACAAAGGCTGGGAGGCCCATCTGTAAGGTGAGAGTGTCAGCTCGGCCTGTTTGAACACGGAGCTGGTGAGAGAAAGTGGTAGCAGGCGAAGCCAGGGAGACGGACTGGACTCAGTATAGGACTTGGGATGAGGGAGCTGGGCTCGGCTTGCTGAGCGGGAGGCCACGTCTGAGCGTGCTGGACAGGCCGGAGGCGAGTCAGAGCGGCTGGTGGGTAGAAGGCGTTGCAGGCGCCGGGAGGTGCGGAGACCAGGGCCGGGGGGAGCGTGGGCCCAGCTGGACCGCTGCTCAGGAGAGGTCCTCGTCGTCCCTGGCGCATTTGCACCCCCACTGTCCTCTGCATTTGGTGACTGTCGTGGTGAAAAGGTCTCAGTCGGGACGGTGCAGAGAGCGCGGGAACACCGTTTGCTAGGGAGGATGTCAGCTGACCAGGTAGAAGTGCGGACGGGGTTGAGGCTGGGCTGTGGGAGCAAGACCTGGGTCCCCGTGACTTGCGGGGCGCCGTCCCAGAAAAGTGACGAGCGGTGAAGTGTGTCTCTTGGCGCGGGAGGGTCTCTCCTTGTGAGACCTTCCTGAGAGGATCTAGAGAAGCTCGAAATGGGGAGTGGGCTCCACAGACAAGAAGTGGAGGCTTAGTGGTGTTTGTTAGCAGGTACTTCCCTAAGTACGCGGAAGTGAGAGGGTGGGCTCTTTAGAGGGCTGACCACTTTTATAAATACAGGTCCTCTGCCGGCGGGAGCCCTGACAGCCCCAGCGCCCTGGTCTCGGGTGCTTGCTTCCCAGAGTGGCGGTAGGCAGCTCCTGGGGTGCGCGGAGCACCTACTGAAGGCCAGGACCAGGAGCCTGGGGTGGGCTTGAACACCTCTTAGGCCTGCAGGCCCAGGAGAGTAGTTGGGGTCCTTGTAAGGGCCGGAGCTGTCGGGGGAGCTGTGGCCTTGGTGGAGGTTGGTGGCTGCGGGGAAGTCGGGCTTATCTGGGACCCTGTTTCAAATCTGCGCCTTTCGTGCGCATGTGGCCAGATGCCTGATGGGTCTGCCTGAGCGGTCCATCTTGAGCGATCATGATTCTGAGGCAGGGCTTTTGGCTGAGAAGGGGATGACGCCTGGCAGGAAGCACGCGGCCCTCTGTACAAGGACCATGTCATCCAGGAGCGCTGTGCCAGGTGCCAGCTCGCGCGAGAGCGTTTGAGGTTTGCTTCGAGTCCCCAGAAGGCAGCCTTTACGCTGCTCTGTCACAGCAGACCCGCACTTTGCCACAGGACTTGGGCCCCGGGGCAGCGCTGAGACCTGGGCGTCTGCTTCTGCCAGGGCCCCTCCCCTGCTCGCAGCCGCAGATGCCGCGGAGATAACGGGCTGTTGGGCTGTGTGGTGTGTGGCTCTGTGTTGGCTCTTCCTGCACCTCTCTCTCCACAGCTCTGCCTGGGCCTCTGGGGCAGGAATGCATCTCACCTGTGACTGTTGGTCTGAGGGCGAGCATTCGTTTGCACAGTTGTTAGGGCCCTGATACAGTGTTTGCCCCCTGCCCCTGGTCACCACCCGCCTGGGGGATGTGATGGGGACTCTGGCCTTTTCTCACCCTCCCCGAGGCTGGCTTCTTTCTGTTGTCTCTGTCCAGAATGCTTTTAAGGGCGGCGCTTTTAGCGAAGAGGATTCCTAAAAATAATTCAGGATCGATGAGTAAGAGCCGTTTGGTTTTGAAGTGTTTGCAGGTGAGGCCGAAGGTGCTCCTCCTTGCTGTGGGTTACAGTGAAGGGAAGTGGCCGTCCCCAGGCTCCGCCCCTGCCGAGGCTTCTGCAGACTCCAGGACTAAGCGCCTTCCGCAGCAGACACAGGGGCCAGGCCTCACCCTGTTTGGAAATGACAAACCTGGACCTCTCAGGGAGGCGGAAAGTGGGTTGTAGGCTGTGTGGGGAGGTGGGAGACTTGTAGCCAACAGGGTAACGTTGGTGTGTGTGTTCCCTGTGTGGCCTGGCATCCAGGTGTTGACCCCCGCTCCCCCGCCCGTCACAGGGTGGCCCTTGAGTGTTAGAACCGGGGCCGGCGTCCTCCCTGGCTGCTGGGTCCTTTCTAAATCCTGAACCAAGTGTTTGCCGTCGGCGCGGCATTTCCTCAGCCGTAGCTTTTACTGCTGATTTGTAGCTAACTTGTCACCTGATGCGATTCAGAGCTTAGGGACAGTCACGCAGCTCGGAGCAAGTTCATGACGTTTCTCCTGTAAGCACATTTGTAGTTCGACTTGGAGGGCAGGCCTGTGACTCCACCAGTGATAGTTCATACTCCCTGGCGGATGGAGTCCTCTGGTGCTGTCCCGGCCTCAGAGGGAGAAGAGGCTCGTGTGGCCCCTGCTGTCGTGGTGGTGGAGTG
This sequence comes from Phacochoerus africanus, assembly GCF_016906955.1. Classification (NCBI taxonomy): domain Eukaryota; kingdom Metazoa; phylum Chordata; class Mammalia; order Artiodactyla; family Suidae; genus Phacochoerus; species Phacochoerus africanus. The sequence continues at coordinate 435,262 of NC_062551.1, forward strand.
CATCCTCCTTTTTTTTTTTTTTTTTTTTTTTTTTTTGCTTTGTAGGCCACACCTGCTGCATGTGGAGGTTCCCAGGCTGGGGCTGACTCGGAGCTGCAGCTGCCTGCCTACACCGCAGCCACAGCAGTGCCAGATCTGAGCTGTGTCTGTGACCTGCCCCACAGCTCATGGCAACGCCAGGTCCTCAACCCATGGAGCAAGGCCAGGGATCGAACCTGTATCCTCACCGATACTTGTTGGATTGTTTCCAGTGCACGACAGTGGGAACTCTGGGTTTCATCCTCTTATGGGCCTATTTCACAGATGTTAAGTAATGAAAATTACTCTTTGATGGGAGAGGGATGGACAGGGAGTTTGGGGTTAGTAGATGCAACTTTTACATTTAGAATGGATAGGCGATGAGGTCCTGCTGCACAGCACAGGGAACTAACTATATCCAGTCTTTGGTGACAGAACATGGTGGAAGATAATATGAAAAAAAGAATGTATCTATATGTGTGACTGGGTCACTTTGCTGTATAGCAGAAATGGACAGAACATTGTAAATCAACTATACTTTAATAAAACAAATTAAGGAGTTCCTGTCGTGGCTCAGTGGCTAGCGAGTCCGACTAGGAACCATGAGGTTGCGGGTTTGATCCCTGGCCTTGCTCAGTGGGTGAAGGATCCAGCGTTGCCGTGAGCTGTGGTGTAGGTCGCAGACACAGCTTGGATTCCACGTTGCTGTGGCTCCAGCGTAGGCCAGTGGCTACAGCTCCGATTAGACCCCCAGCCTGGGAACCTCCATATGCCGTGGGAGTGGCCCTAGAAAAGGCAAAAAAACCAAAAAAACAAAAAAAAAAGGTAAGTAAATAATAAAACAAATTAAAAAATTACTCTTTGGCATGTAAAATGTAAAACTCAATTCACTCAAGATGGTGGTGAGTTTATGTTAATAATTTACGATTAGCAAAAGAAAACCATTCTTTATGTGAAAAGAAAACCTAATGGAACTGGAGAAAATACTTGTAAACCAGGCGTCTGTTAAGGGTTAATAACCAAAATACATAAAGAGCTCAGACAACCCAATGGCAGAAAACCAAATAACCCAGTTTAGAAAAAAAGGAGTAGGAGTTCCCACTGTGGCACAGTGGGTTCAGTGGTGTCTTGGGAGTGCTGGGACACAGGTTTGATTCCCAGCCCGGCACAGTGGGTTGGGATCTGGTGTTGCCACAGCTGCAGCTTAGGTTGCAGCTGCAGCTTGAATCTGATCCCTGGTCCAGGAACTCCGTATGCTGTGGGGCGGCCAGAAAAGAAAAAAAACGGGCAAAGGGGAGTTCCCTGGTGGCCTAGCAGTTAAGGATTTGGCATTGTCACTGCTGTGGTGTGGGTTCGATCCCTGGCCGGGAAGCTTCCACATGAGTGTGGCCAAAAAAATGTGAACATGTCTGCAAATAACGAATGAGGGGGAGGATGTGGAGAAAAGGGACCCCGTGTGCTCTCTTGGAGGGAGTGTCAGTTGGCGCATCTGTTGTGAACAGTAAAATAGGACTGCCGTGTGATCCAGCAGTTCCTCTTCCGGGTATTTATTCAAATGAAATGAAAACACTAAATCAAAAAGGTGTATGCATCCCGTGTTCATTGAAGTATTATTTGTAATAGCCAAGGAATGGCAACAGCCTAAGTGTCCATCGATAGATGAATGAATAAGGAAGATGTGCTACATATATGCAGTGGAATATTATTCAGCCACGAAAAAAATGAGGAAATCTTGCTATTTGCAGTAACATGGTTGGACCTTGAGGGTATTATGGTAAGTGAAACTCAGAAAAAGACAAATAACTGGGGAGGTCCCGTCATGGCGCAGTGGTTAACAAATCCGACTAGGAACCATGAGGTTGCAGGTCTGATCCCTGGCCTCACTCAGTGGGTTAAGGATCCGGTGTTGCCATGAGCTGTGGTGTAGGCCGCAGATGCGGATCGGATCCCACATTGCTGTGGCTGTCGTGTAGGCCGGCAGCTACAGCTCTGGATCCCCTAGCCTGGGAACCTCCATATGCCGAGGGTGTGGCCCTAAACAGCAAAAAAAAGGCACCCCCCCCCTCACTAAAGTCATAGAAAGGAGATGAGACCCATAGCTAGCAGAGACAGAGGGTGGGGAGAGAGGAAGGTACAAACCTCACTGGAGTCCTGTGTGGTGCAGTGGGTTAAGGGGTTAAGGCTCGGATCCTGAGTTGCTGTGGCTGTGGTGTAGGCCGCCAGCTAAAGCTCCACTTTGACCCCTAGCCTGGGAACCTCCATATGCCACGGCCCTAAAAAGACAAAAGACAAAAAAAAAGGATCTGGTGTTGTCACTCCATGGCTTGGGTCGTTGCTGTAGCCTGGGTTCAGTCCCGGGCCCCGGACTGCCCATGTGCTGTGGGCACAGCCAAAAGGCAAAACAGAAACAAAATAAAAAGGTACAGCCCTCCAATTATAAGGTCAAGCGGTCCAGGGGCTGAGCTGTGCAGCGTGTCCCCTGTAGCGGACACTGCCATACAACATGCAGGAAAGCTGGTAGGGGAGGAGATCCCAAGAGTTCTCATCAAAAGAAGAAAGTCCCCCCCCCCCTTTTTTTTAATATGGCCACACCTGCAGCATATGGAGGTGCCCAGGCCAGGGGTCAAATCTGAGCTGCAGTTGTGGCAACACCGAATCCTTTTTTTTTTTTTTTTTTTGCCATTTCTTGGGCCGCTCCTGCGGCATGTGGAGGTTCCCAGGCTAGGGGTCCAATCGGAGCTGTAGCCACTGGCCTACGCCAGAGCCACAGCAACGCGGGATCCAAGCTGCGTCTTCGACCTACACCATGGCTCACGGCAACGCCGGATCGTTAACCCACTGAGCAAGGGCAGGGATCGAACCTGCAACCTCACGGCTCCTAGTCGGATTCGTTAACTGCTGCGCCACGACGGGAACTCCCAACACTGAATCCTTTAACCCACTGTTCAGGCCAGGGATTGAACCAGGCTGTTGCAGTCTGATTGCTTTTCAGGGATCGAACCCGCAACCTCATGGTTCCTAGTCGGATTCTTTTCTGCTGCGCCATAACGGGAACTCCGGGAACTCCCCATTTTAACCACTTTTAAGTGTCCGTCTCAGGGACCTCGAGTACACTTGCGTTGTGTGCACCATGCTCTCTCCCTGGAGCCGACTAGTCTAGAGATGCCACGTAAGTGGCTTCACACACTATTGATCATTTTGTGCATGGCCTCTTGCACGTAGCACAATGTCTTTCCAAGGTTCATCCGTGTAGCAGGATTTCCTTCTTTGTTAAGGCCGATTGATGTGTACAGATGTTGTTGGTCCATTTGTCTGTTGATGGACAGTTAGATTTCCACGTTTTGGCTGCTGGGAACACAGTGGTGCAGGTAGCTGTTAAGGGTCCTGCTTTCAGTTCTGGTGGGTGGACACCCAGAAGTGGAATTGGTGGATCATATGGTAATTCTATCTTTAACTTTTTGAGAAACTGCCAGAGTGTTTTCCACAGCAGCTGCACCAGTAACACGCTTTTTTTTTTTTTTTTAAAGGAATGCTCGTGTTTGACTTTTTGTTATAATGCGGAAAAGTGGGATGGTAAAGTGAACGCCTTACACGTATCATTTAGAGTTTTCAGCATGTCGCCATCTTTGCTTTATTACCGTTATTTTTGTCTCTCTTTTTAGGGCCGCACCCGTGGCATATGGAGGTTCCCAGGCTAGGGGTCCAATCGGACCTGTAGCCGCCAGCCTACGCTAGGGCCACAGCAATGTTGGATCCTTAACCCACTGAGCGAGGCCAGGGATTGAACCTGCGTCCTCAAGCCAGTCAGGTTTGTTAACTGCTGAGCTGCAATGAAACTCCACTTTATTATTACTTTGTTGAAGTGTTATTTGGCCACACCCAAGGCATGTGGAAGTTCCTGGCCAAGGTTCAGATCCGAGCCTGAGCTGCGATCTCTGCTACAGCTATAGCAACGCTGGACCCTTAACCCACTGTGCCAGGCTGGGGATGGACCCCGTGCCTCCCCAGAGCCAGTGCTTCCTCCTTTACCTGCTGCGCCAGAGCAGGAGCTCCTTGTTGAAGTTATTTGAAAACAAACTACAGATCCACAAAAGCTTCGTTGAGGCCAGTTTCTTAGGCAGTCACGTTGCCTTTGCCATACTTAGCAGAGTAAACTATAATCCCGTCATCAGTATCTGTTTAAGAGTATTTTTAGTTGATTTTGTAAGCACCTCTTATTAGTCTGGCAAACTTGAATGCAAAAAAAACAAAACAAAACAAAACAGTGTTTTGGAGTTCCCATTGTGGTGCAGTGGAAATGAATCCAACTAGTATCCATGAGGATGCAGATTCGATCCCTGGCCTTGCTCAGTGGGTTAAGGATCTCATGTTGCTGTGAGCTGTGGTGTAGATTGAAGATGTGGCTTGGATCTGGTGTTGCTGTGACTGTGGCAGCTGTAGCTCTGATTCGACTCCTAGCCTGGGAACTTCTGTATGCCGGGTGTGGCCCTAAAAAGACAAAATGCCACAGGTTTGGCCCTAAAAAGACAACAAGAACAAAAAAATCAGTGTTTTACTTTTTTCTCTCTCTTTTTTGGGGGGGAGGGTCTTTTTAGGGCGGCACCGGCGACATAAGGAATTTCCCGGGCCGGGAGTTGAATTGGAGCTACAGCTGCTGGCCTGCACCCCAGCCACGGCAACTCCTGATCCTTAACCTGCTGAGGACGGCCAGGGATTGAACCCACATCCTCATGGATAGATACTAGTTGGGTTCTTAACCCGCTGAGCCACAATGGAAACTTCTCCAATTTTTACGATGAAGACGGCGGGGCTAGGTAGAGGCAGGAAAAAGAGCAGCGATCACTGTGTGCTGCTCTCTGGTCTGAGCCCTCGTGAGCCTCTGCCCTGTTGCCTTTGTCTGCGGGGGGTGTTCGCTGCCCGGCAGCTTGGAGACGCTCTACCCTTAGGAGCATCCTTGAAAGCGACCCTCTGCTGCGTCGTAGGACCAGCACCTGCTGGGTCGCAGTGTGTCCACGCTGAAGGCTGTGCTCATACCTTTTCTTGGCGTTCTTCGTGGCAGCCCTCCCTCTTCGTCTCTTCTGAATCCAGCCCAGTCTCCTGTGGCTGGAAATCCCTCCTTGACGTGTTTGGCTTTTCCCGGTTGGGGCTTAAGCTTTTACTACTCTGCCTGTGCTTTTTGGTGATTCGAACGTAGGTTAGAGTCAGCATTTTTCCTCCTGGATGCGGTCGTTGGTTCACAGTACTGACATGCTCACTCAGGGTTACCCATGGATGACTTGGTTGCAGGGGACATGCGTGCCTTTTAGCGGGAAGGCCTAGGTGGCAGCCCTCACCCGGTGATCCGTCTCAGCATCTCTAATGTTGACCTCGGGCCGCACCCGCGGCATATGGAGGTTCCCGGGCTAAGGGTCGAATTGGAGCCATAGCTGCCAGCCTGTGCCACAGCCACAGCAATGCCAGATCCAAGCTGTGTCTGTGACCTACACCACAGCTCACAGCAACGTCGGATCCTTAACCCACTGAGCAAGGCCAGGGATCAAACCTTTGTCCTCATGGATGCCAGTCAGATTTGTTTCCGTCCATCTTAGAGAATAATTGACTTATTAACAATTTATGTTATTTATCTTATTTATAACATAACAATGTTGCGTTGGTCTCAGGTGTACAGCAAAGGGGGTGAGTTACGCATGTGCGTATATCCAGTCTTTGTCAGAGTCTCTTCCGTGGAGGTTGTTACTCAACGTTTCATGTGGTTCCCTGCACTGCACTGTATAGCAGAACCTTAGTAGTTACTGATTTTACGTATAGTAGTGTGTATGTGTTCACCCCAGACTCCTAGTTCACCCCATTTGGTAACCATACGTTTGATTTTTACGTCTGAGTCTGTTTCTGTTTTGTTCTTGTATTTTTTGTTGTTGTTGTTGTTGTTGTTGTTGTTGCTATTTCTTGGGCCGCTCCCTCGGCATATGGAGGTTCCCAGGCTAGGGGTCGAATCGGAGCTGTAGCCACCGGCCTACGCCAGAGCCACAGCAACGCGGGATCCGAGCCTCGTCCTCCACCTACACCACAGCTCACGGCAACGCCGGATCGTTAACCCACTGAGCAAGGGCAGGGACCGAACCTGCAACCTCATGGTTCCTAGTCGGATTCGTTAACCACTGCGCCACAACGGGAACTCCCTGTTCTTGTATTTTTGTCTTTTTAGGGCTGCTCCTTTGGCATGTGGAGGTTCCCAGGCTAGGGGTCCAGTCAGAGCCATAGCAGCCGACTTGGACCATAGCCATAGCAGTGCCAGATCCGAGCCGTATCCAAGACCTATGCTGCAGCTTGCAGCAGTGCTGGATCCTTTAACCCACTGAGCGAGGCCAGAGATCAAGCCCAAATCCTCTAGTTGGGTTCTTAACCTGCTGAGCCACAATGGGAACTGCTCTGTCTTGTAAAGAAGTTCATTTGTGTCATCTCAAAGACTATGTTTATTCGTTTATTTTTGGGGGGCTGCATCTGTGGCACGTGGAAGTTCTTGGCCAGGGATTGAACCCAAACCACAGCAGTGACCTGAGTCACACAGTGACAGCACTGGATCCTTAACCTGCTAGGCCATGAGGGAACTCTTTTTTTTTTTTTTGGATTCCATGTGTAAGTGATATATGATATTTGCCATTCTCTGTTTGACTTACCTCACTTAGTGTATAATCTCCAAGTCCATCTGTGTTAATTTAATTGAGATGACATTATGTCATTCTTTTTGAGGGGTGAGTAGTATTCCGTCAGATGTGTGTGCATGTGCGTGTATAGATCTTCTTCTTTTTGTCTTCTTAACTGTTTAAGGCCACACCCAAGACGTATGGAGGTTCCCAGGCTAGGGGTCCAATCAGAGCTGCAGCCGCTGACCTACACCACAGCCACAGCAATGCTAGGTCTGAGCCGAGTCTGTGACCTACACCACAGCTCACGGCAACGCCAGATCTTTAACCCGCTGAGCGAGGCCAGGGATCGAACCCTCATCCTCATGGATGCTAGCCGGGTTCATTAAACCACTGAGCCACGATGGGAACTCCTGTACCACATCTTCTCTATTCATTTAGCTGTTGGTGGTTGCTTCCATTCCAGCTTATTTATTTATTTTTTTGGGCTGTGCCCATGGCATACAGAATTTCCAGGGATCAAAACTGCGCCACCGAAGTAATCCGAGCCACAGGAGTGACAATGCCAGATCCTAACCCACTGAGCCAACAGGGAGCTCCCCAATTTATGTTAAATCTTCATCCATGTTAATGACCATGTGCAGTGAGGTAACATTGCCTGGATCCTAGTTTGGGGGGAGGGGGCAAAAGAACTTTTAAAAAATGGTTTGATGCTCAGTGTTTTGTGATCATCTGTGGGAAGAGAATTCGAAAAGGAAGGAATGTGTATATATGTACAGCTGGACCGCTTTGCTGTGCAGCAGGAATCATCAGAACATTGTAAGTCAACTATACCTCAGTATGATTTTTAAAAATGAAAAAAGGCTGCGGGTGCCGTCCTAAAAAAAACCAACGGAAAAAACATGATGGCAAGGATTAAATGACTTCATGTATGTAAAACTTTAAGTGTCTGGGGAGTTCCCCTTGTGGCGCAGCAGAAATGAATCCAGCCTAGTATCCATGAGGATGCAGGTTCCGTTCCTGGCCTCGCTCAGTGGGTTGGAAATCTGGCATTGCTGTGGTCTGTGGTATAGGTTGCAGACACAGCTCGGATCCCGAGTTGCTCTGGTTGTTGTGGAGGCCGGCAGCTGTAGCTCTGATTCTGCCCCTAGCCTTGGAGTTTCCATATGCCGCAGGCACAGCCCTAAAAAAAGCAAAAAAAAAAAAGCAAAAAACCAAAAACCAAAACCCAAAGTAAACCGTAAGTGTACAATAAATACTAACTTTTATTATTAATAAAAAATATTTTGAGGTATGTGTCGGTTATACCTCAGTTAGAAAAATGTCTTGAGGGAATTCCTGCAGTGCTCAGGTTTCTGCGGAGGCACGAGTTTGATGCTCTGCCCGGCTCAGTGAGTTAAAGGATCTGGTGTTGGCCGCAGCTCAGATTCAGCCCCTGGCCTGGGAACTTCCATATGCTGGGGGTTTGGCCATTAAAAAAATGTTTTGGAAACACTTGGACATTTAAATATGAACCAGATGTCAGGTAGTATCAGTGAGTAATTAGTGCTTTGCTTAGGCGTGAGAATGGTTTTGTGGTTCACGGGAGCTTGTTCCTCGCGCTCACAGTCTGGAGATGGGAAGGAGATGAAGTGGGAGCCCTCGGGTCTGGCCAGCACCTGCGCCGTGTGTGGGTGGGTGTGCTGGAAAAACCCTCCATGGGGGACTCTGTCCACGTCCTGGCTGCATCCACATCCTGCCGTGGGATGCCTGCTGCACGGCGGCCTCCACCTGCAGCAGAGGAGGTCAGGGACTTGGGAGCAGAGCCTTTCCCTGCTGGCTCAGAGCCGTGGTTTTTGTTAGGATGCTTGTGGGAGAGACTTACACCTGTCCCACCACCTCCATGTGGTACAGGTTGCCAGCCTGTTCGTGTGTGTGGGGGGAGGGGTGTTGTCCACCACACAGAGAATTGAGTCTGGCCAAAGAGATTCTGAAGTACAAACCCATATCTGGTCTACACTGCAGCTCTTCTGCTGCCTCTCAGAGAGCCAGGTTCATCGGCACTCTGGGGTGCTTGGTAGTGAGCACCAGGGTTGGGTTTCAGATTAAGAGCTAAAGACACTTGAGATTCGGATGTTAAGTGACTGAGGTCTGGCCCACTTTTTTTTTTTTTTTTTTTAACCTTTTAGGGCTGCTTCTGCAGCATATGGAAGGCTAGGGGTCCAATTGGAGCAGCTGCTGACCTATGTCACAGCAATGCCAGATCCTAGCTGCGTCTGTGACCTATACCACAGCTCACAGCAAAACCGGATCCTTAACCCACTGAGTGAGGCCAGGGATCGAACCTGCATCCTCATGGATATTAGTTGGGTTTGTTACCTCTGAGCCACCGCCGGAACTCCCTGGCCCACTTTAGTTCTGGAGACTCGGGAACTGATGTGGACACTTTGGTAGGAAGATGTTGGCTCAGGTTTTCAGATTTTTTTTTTTTGATCTTTTTGCCTTTTCTAGGGCTGCTCTCGCCGCATATGGAGATTCCCAGGCTAGGGGTCCAATCGGAGCTGTAGCCACTGGCCTACACCACAGCCACAGCAACGGGGGATCCAAGCCTTGTCTGCGACCTACACCACAGCTCATGGCAATGCTGGATCCTTAACCCACTGAACGAGGCCAGGGATCGAACCCACAACCTCATGGATCCTAGTCGGATTAATCAACCACTGTGCCACAACGGGAACTCCCAGGTTTTCAGATCTAACGGGAGGAGACCAGAGTGTCCTCGCTCAGGGCTGTTAAGATCCAAGGTGACGTAGGTAGTTCTGTTGTGATATCTAAGGATGGCCGTTCTCTTATCTTCCCACAGTTGCGTTTTGCTTTTGGCTTCATGCCTACTTTTCCATTGAAAATGGTCTTCTCGAGTTCCCGTCGTGGCGCAGTGGGAATGAATCGCACTAGCATCCCTGAGGATGCATGTTCGACCCCCTGGCCTTGCTCAGTGGGTTAAGAATCCGGCATTGCTGTGGCTGTGGTGTAGGCTGGCAGCTACAGCTTGGATTAGACCCCTAGGCCTGGGAACCTCCATGTGCCTTGGGTGCGGCCCTAAAAAAAAAAAAAAAAAAAAGAAAAAGAAAAAGATTTTCCCTGTAGATTGGCTCCTGGCCCCCCAGCTTTCCAGCGCTGAGCTCTGGTGGCTTCTTCTCCCTCCTCCAGGTGTCCTTGCAGGAATGACCCTGTGTGTACAAGCGCACGAGTTGTACAGAGAGGCTCACGCAAGCGGCTGGCTCCCACATACCCTGGAGACGTGGCTGCTTGTACTTGGTTTGAAGCAGCACATTCTGACCCCAGAGGAATGTCAGGCTGGCCACCTTCCTGAGGACTTTGAGGGCCTGGAGTTTGGTGGGGGCTGAGTTTTAGAGAGGCATCTCACTGTGTGCAGAAAAGGCTGAGAAGGTTCCTGGTTAGGCAGTTACTCTTTATTAGAGTTTGTCAGGTGTTTACTTTGCAGTTATGTGTGACAGCATCTGCACGTGTGTCACATTGTGAAAGCCCTTTGGTGCCGCAAAGGTTGTGTAGCCACAGTGCGTCCCCTCCCAGGTTCAGTCGCCGTCAACCCCGCGTGGGAGTGGAGGACGGGCAGGCTCTCTTTGGGCTGCTTTTTCTCTTTGGGTCGGGGAGTTCCTAGAGGCGCAGGTGGGTTTGAGGAAGGACGGGGGGGGGGGCGGGGGGGGGGCCTCTTGGTGGCTCTGGCTGCTTCTGTGGTCGGCACAAGGGCTGCAGTGGTCACGATGCTGCTGGCACGCAAGCTGCTAGAGCTTTTTGCCGGAAGAACTGGTCCCTGCGTCAGGTGGCAGGCAGGAAGAAGTCTTTCTGGGCAGTCCCGTCCCTGCCGCTGGCGGTCTCAGCACCTGTCAGTGCTCTTTGAAGAGCTGGGCCCAGCTGAGTCAGGACCTGTCGCGTGCCCTGCAGGCTCCGGGCCTCTCCTGGTCTGTATTTCTTCCATGTGTTGGCATGTGAATAATAATTTTATCATTACAAAGCAAATCACTGTACTGCTCCCTGAGCAACCTCAGAATGAAGGATAACGTGCAATATTAATGTTCTCCAAGCAAGAGGTCGACTCCAGGAGTTCCCGTTCTGGCTCGGTGGAAACGAATCTGACTAGTATCCCTGAGGACACAGGTTCGATCCCTGGCCTTGCTCAATGGGTTAAGGATCTGGCGTTGCCATGAGCTGTGGTGTAGGCCAGCGGTTACAGCTCCGATTGGACCCCTAGCCTGGGAACCTCCATATGCCGCAATGTGGCCCTAAAAGACAAAAAAAAAAAGAGGTTCTGATCCATCTCTCAGCAGCAGCATGGCTGTCCTCACTGTGTGGAGTTACTCAGGTTGCGACAGATGAGACGCAGCTTTAGGGGTGCCCAAGACAAGGTCTTTGGAATTTGATTCGAATTTCTCAGAATGAGATGATGTGCCTGAATTGCGTTTAAAACATTACTTTGATGTAGGAAGGCATTGGGTTAAGGTTGTTTTGGTCTCAGAATTTGCAGGTTTCTGTCTCGGTCTTGCTCAGCTGTTTTTAAATTTTTTTTTTAGGGCCACACCGGAGGCATATGGAAGTTCCCAGGCTAGGGGCTGAATCCGAGCAGCCACAGCAGGCCTACACCACGGCCACAGCACTGTGGGATCTGAGCCGCATCCGTGACCCACAGCACAGCTTGTGGCAACACCTTAACCAGCTGATGGAGGCCAGGGATGGAACCCGAGTCCTCATGAATACTAGTCGGACTCATGACCCTGGAGCCACACTGGGAACTCCTTGCTCAGCCGTTGTTACGTCTTTCTTCGGACGTCTGAGGGCATTTCTTTTCTTAAATGGATGAACCCATGGCACGTGGGAGTTCCCCGGCTATGGGTTGAATCAGAGCTGCAGCTGCCGTCCTATACCACAGCCACGGCATCTCCGACCTACACCACAGCTCATGGCAGTGCCAGATCCCCAAGCCACTGAGTGAGTCCAGGGATTAAACCCACATCGTTATGGATACTGGTTGGATTCGTTTCTACTGTGCCACAGTGAGAACTCCGGCGAGGGCATTTCTTGTTTGATGTGGGTATGAGAGCAAAAATCAACTTGGATTTGATTGTAATTTTTGGACTTGGTGACTTGCTCCTGTGCAATCTTTTGCTACTTTTTCCTGACTTAAAAACGGAAGACCTGGCATTGCCATTGTGGTGACTCCTTAACCTGCTGAGCGACCGGGAGCTGTTGTTTTTAGACTGAGTGTTCGTGGCGCCCTCCCTCCTGGGAGTCTGTGTGGAGCCCCAGTTGCGGGGCAGCCCCCCAGCCTTGCCTCCCAGGGAGCAGCAGGCATACTTTGTCCTGAATTGTGCAGGTCCCTCAGCTTGCCCCTTAGCGGAGGTCGTCATGTCACTGCGCCGGCAGGGCAGGGAGGACGGGGGCGCTTGACACAGCACCACTGGGCCACTTGAAAAGTGGTCAGTTAAAGCTAGTTTTTAAAAAAATCAATCAATTGATCAACTAATTAATTTTTTGTGGCTGCACGCATGACACTCGGAAGTTCCCAGACCAGAGATTGACTCCGAATGCAGCTGTGGCAGCAGGCAGCAGCAGGGCCTTTAACCTGGTGCGCCTGGCCAGGGACCACATCTGTGCTTCTGCAGCGACCTGAGCTGCTGCGGTGGGGTTCTTAATCCACTTTGCCACAGTGGGAACTCCAGTTATTTATTTATTTTTTGTGATCAGTGTATTTTAGTCCGTTATGCATTATTCTGTGGTTGGAGTTGGAGAGCAGCAGTCTGTTAAATGATAAAAAGCTTGCAGTGTGGTAACCGTTGGAAGCTAGCAGGTCGTTTATAAAGACCTTGGTCTCGGCTTGGTAGCCCAGCCTCTGTGAGTGACATTCTGCCAAGACCCTCCTGGTTCTGATGTTGTCCTTGAACTTTGTCTCTGAGAGGCCTGAGCACATCCCGCAGGTGGAGGACTGTGGGTGGTGCGTGCGGCCGCCTCACGAGGGACCACGACGTAGCAGCCGAAAGCAGCTCTCCTTTATTGCCCGCAGTGTCCATGGGTCCCCCTCTGCTCGAGGCCTCACCCTGGTCACAGTCCTGCGGAGCGGGAGTGGTCCGCCTCCAGGCTCTCAGGTTGCTGGAGGCGTTTCCTTCCTTGTGCTCGCACAGCCCCTGTTCTGTGCTACCTGTTGTCTGGAGCCCCTTTTCCTACGGCTCCTTACCTTGGAGCCTCTCGCTAGCCTGCCCCTGGGGTGCCACCCAGTCAAGGAAGAGCCACCATGGGCTAGAAGCAGGGCCCCAGCCCTGCCCCAGGGGGAGCCCCCGCGAAGACCTCCATGCTGGGCTGGTGCCCCCTGGGCGTCCCCAGGTCCCCTCGATCTGACGTGTGCTCTGTGCTGGCACGGGTGCGACTGGAACAGCCCCGTGGCCCCGGGCGGGGGCCCGAGTACCTTGCAGCCCTGTCCCGCTTCGCCAGGTGCTTGCCCCCCGCCCCGGCCGCGCTGCCCGGCGGCACGCACTGCCCGTCTCCAGGCTGCGGCCGACCATCTCTCGTGGGTGGAGGGGTCTCACCTTGCTGCGGCCCCTCCGGCCTGGGCTCGGCCCAGGGCAGGGCCTTCTCTGAGGCCGTGCAGCCGGGGCTGGCCACGCTTCCCACTGCCTCTTGGCTCGGCTCTCCTCCATGCCGTCTCCTTCGGTCTGTCCCCATTTGTCCCTGCCTCACTGTGGGTCCTTCTTGCCCTTTTGTAGCGGGGCCCTGACGCTGCCACACAGCTAGCCAAGCGCTTTTCCGCAGTGGCGATCTGACTCTCTTACTCCCTCCCTGGAGGACGACCCCCGTCTTTGGGTGTTCGGCGTGGCCTTTCGGCCTGGTGCTCCCTTCTTCCCACTTTCTCTGCAGCTGCCCACACTCCCCCCGCCGGCCCAGCCCCCAGCGCGCCTTCTCCATCCCCCGGCTGGCTCCCTCCTGGCTGGGCTGTGCCTTCAGCCCCCAGTGGGCTCGATTCTCACCCTCAGTCTCCAGGTACCTCTGCTCCCCTCCCTGGTGACGGTTGATTATTCTGTGTGATGACTGTCCTTTATGTAGCCTCTCCCACCAGCTGGAGCTGCCTCTGCCAGCGCTCCTGGCCGCTGCTGTTGCTGGGTCCGTCCGCTCGGGCCGTCTTGACCCACCTTGCTTCCCATTTGCCTCGTTTGTCGGGAAGTTCCTTGCTCCGGTGCTGGGTCGTGTGCGAGGCCGAGATGGTTTCTTCTCTGGGGACATCCCTGTTTCCAAGCCTCAGAGGCCTCGCTCCCTCCTCCCACTTGTGTGCAGAGATGAAAGCGTGGCTCGAGCGCAGTCTGGAGGAGGGAGGCGTGAGCCCAGCACCTGGCTCAGCTGGTGCTTCTGTGCCCTGGGAGGGCGATGGGGCAGCTTCAGCTGCAGAAGGGGGAGGGCACGTGCTGCTCTCCGCCTCTGTCCCCATGCTGCGCTTGCTCTCTCCCGCTTGGGCGGGTGTCAGGGCCACAGGAGGCCTTAGACTGGGTCCTCTGGTGTTTTACAGACGTGTGTCCGTCTGTCTGCGCATGGTGATGTGTGTCTGACTGGTGCGTCAGAAACACGGCTGATTGTGCTAAGTTTACCCCTCAGGCCCCCTTGGTCTGAGAGGGAATATAGTTTAAAAACTCCAGGTGCAGTGATGGCTGTAGCGCTTGGCAGGCCTGTGTTCACCGTGGCGCTGCCGCCTGCCGTGTGCGGTGGACAGGGCCTGGGAGCTAGGGCGGCCAGTACCGAAATCCGTGGCTGGAGGCGTCTTTCCTTTTGCCCTCCTGTGGGGTTGAGGGCGTGATTTGGGGAGTGAGTTGTGCCGTGGGCTTCCTTGTGACTGTGGGCTTTTGCCCCACGCTGCCTCTGACAGCGGCCTCCAGCCCCGGGAGGGGTCCTGCAGGATGCTTGGATGGTTTGCTGCCAGCTTGCCGTCCTGTGGGCTTTCCCTGGCTTGCTGTGGTCACCTGTCTCAGGTGTGTCTGAGGGGTATGAGGTCTCGTAGAGCTTTGTGTTCTGCTGCTCAAAGGCTGGATTATGCACGTTGTCAGAGTTTCTGCACAGTCGCAGGGTCTGAAGTTCAATAGTGCCTTTTTTTTTGGCTTTTTAGGGCCGCACTTGCAGCATATGAAGGTTCCCAGGCTAGAGGTTGAATTGGAGCTGCTGCTGTCGGCCTCCACCACCGCCAGAGCAACGCAGGATCTGAGCTGCGCCTGCGACCTACACTGCAGCGCACGGCAACACTGGATCCTTAACGCACTGAGTGAGGCCAGGGATCGAAGCCATGTCCTCAAGGGAACTAGTCAGGTTCCTTACTGCTGGGCCACAACAGGAACTCCGATAGTGCTTTTAAATTTAGGACCGAGAAGAGAGGCGATTGGCTCTCACTCGTTCCTGAGATTTCTCAGGGGCCAATGTTCTGTCTCTCCTTTTCTGTCTCCAGAGTAGCCGATTTTTCTCTCCTCTGTTTAGTCTGGACAAAGGACGTCCATGGCCACCTGTCCTGACTGTGGCCGGAGTCGAGGTGTGTGCCTTCCTGTGCTGCGTGCACGGCACGTGGCACCCCCGTCGTCGTCTGTGGGAGGTGTAGGCGGGGTCAAGGCCATGTGCAGAGGCACACCACTCCGTTTCTCTCTTGTTTTTCTTAGAAGAGTTGGGATTACATCCACTTCTCAGGGCGCCTCTCAGAATCCTTCTGATGCAGTGAGCCGATGGCTGTTAAAGCAGCCAGCAGTGGGACTAGCACTTCAACCCTAAGTAATGATTTTACTTATTTTCCCCCTAATTTTGCTTGGCTACGTGTGGCATTTGATGCCTGGTAAGTGCTGTTTTTTCTCCTAGCTTTATTCAGGTATTAGTGAATATAATAAACCGTGCTTATTGAAGTGTACACTGTAATAAATTTCAACGTATGTGTAAACCACAGCACGGTAACGAATGCGTGTGTCACCCCCACATTCTAGGGCCTGTTCCGAATCCGGCCCCCCAGCCTTGTCTTGCTCCCGATTGCTGTAGGCTGCTCTGCGTTCTAGAATTTTATATAAATGGAATCTCTTTTCTCTCCATTGCCTTGTATCTTTGTCCGTTTGTGGGTGGGTCTGTTTCTGGACACTCTGCGGCTGCATCCCTCTCTTTATCTGTCATGGTTCTTGTAGCTTTGCAGTGAAGCCTGCCTGCCTGTGGTGGCAGTACAGTGAACTTGTTTTTCTTTTGCAGATTTGTTTTGGTTATTTATTTATGTATTTATCTATTTTTTTTGTCTTTTGTCTTTTTAAGGCCGCATCCGTGGCATATGGCAGTTCGCAGGCTAGGGAATCGGAGCTGCAGCTGCCGGCCTACGCCACAGCCACAGCCATGCCAGATCTGAGCCGTGTCTGCGACCTGCACCACAGCTCGCGGCAGTGCCGGATCCTGAACCTGCTGAGCGAGGCCAGGGATCGAACCTGAAACCTCATGGTTCCTAGTCAGATTCATTTCTGCTGCGCCAGGACAGGAACTCCAAAAAACTTTGTGTTTTATTTTATTTATTTATTTTTTTGGTTAAAACTTTATGTTTTCAACCTTGCATCCTATCGCTATACTAAACTCGCCTTGCTGGTTCCAGTGGCTCCTGACGGGGTTTGTTGGCTTGTCTGCGTTGCTGATGGTGCCGCCCACAGATGAAGCCAGCGCCGCTCTTTCTCTCTGCTGTGGTCCCTTGTCTTTTCTCTTGGCCGATCGCCCTGACCTGCTCCCCCAGTGCAGTGACGAAAAGCAGGGGTGAGAGGCGCTCCCTGTCCTAGGCTCGTTTGCGATTGTGGTGAGGCGTTCACGTTTCACCGTTAATTGTGATCCTAGGTATAGGGTTTTCACAGGTTAAGGAAGTTCTCTTTTCCAGATGTGCTGCGTGTTTATCAGGAGTGGACATTGGATTTTATCAAAAACCTTTTGCACTGATTGAGTTGATGCTGATGGAGTTTTGCTTTTTCAGTTTGTGGGTTCTGTGAGTTCCGTGGATCGTGGTTCGAACATTGGACCCATCTTGTGTTCGAGGGTTAAATGCATTTGGTTCTGTGTGGTGCTTGGCTGTCCAGACGGCTGACTGGGGCATTGGCTTGTGTGTCTCTCGTCCTTGGGGTGTGGCCACCTGTGTTCAGAACAGCGGAAGAGGGAGAGTCGGAGCTGTATGGCCCCAGAGGCCCTGAGCTCCAAAGCCGGTCAGAGCAAGTTGTGAGGACAGCCCAGAGATGGGGGATGCGAAGCGGATTCTGCCGCTGCACCTCGTGGCGGGAGGGGCTGCAGGTCATTTTGCAGGTGTGGGCAGTGAGGCAAGAACTTGGGCCTTGTGTATAGTTGGCTCTCATCACTGTGCACCCAGATCCTCTCGTTTTTGCTGTAATTATCCTAACAGATGTTCAGCTCTCTGCTTTGGTTTTTCTTTTCAAGTTAAAACAAAACTAATGGGTCCTTCTTGCCAGGTTTCCTAACATGGGTAGAACATGGGTAGTGGAGTTCCCATTGTGGTTCAGTGGGATAAGAGCCTGACATAGTGTCCGTGAGGATATGGGTTCCATCCCTGGCCTCCCTCGGTGGGTTAAGGATCTGGCGTTGCCACAAGTTGCAGCATAGGTTGCAGATGTACCTTGGATCTGGCATTGCTGTGGCTGTGGTGTAGGCTGGCAGCTGCAGCTCCAATTTGACCCCTAGCCTGGGAACTTCTATATACCACAGGTGCGGCCCTAAAAAGGCTAAAATAAAAGAAATGGGCAGCAAGTAACTCAGTTTTATGTGATTTTTTTTTTGGTTCCACGGAGTCGTGTGAAAGTTTCTCAGCTAGGGATTGAACCCGTGCCACAGCAGCGACCTGAGCTGTTGCAGTGCTGCTGCAGTGACAACACCAGATCATTAACCCGCTGTGCTACACGAGAACTCCACAGTCGTATATGATTTTTGCAAACACAGTATTTTCCTGTTGTCTGTGTGCATCCATGAGAGAGAGAGAGAGTGTGTGTGTGTGTGTGTGTGTGTGCACGCACACGCGCGCACATTGGGCTGGTGGGATCTGGCCTTGTGCACTGCAGCACTGTCACCTCTGAGCTTTTTTGTTTTTAACTACATGACACGTGTGGTGTGTGATACGTGTGGTGTGTCTGGTTTATTCAGACAGGCAGCATCCCTACCAGGGAGCGGAAACCGACTAGGTGGCTGGGAGCTGCGGGGCTGAGCAGGCAGGGTGTCTAGGAGCCCGAGATCAAAGGGCCTCAGCGGAGCAGTCGGAGCCATCCGTGTTGGGACCCGGCCGAGCCCAGAGGCAGGCCCCAGGGAGCAGCGCCCACCCGTGGCCTCTCTGACCTCTCATCTCATAGCTGCTTTGAGGCTGAGTTGACCACGGTCGGAGCGTTAGCTGGGGGCTGGCTCTGGCTCTCCTAAGCCTAGCGAGCAGTTAAGCTGTGCGTCTTCCTCGGTCCGTGTGACGTTCTTAATGCTGCCCTCTGTAGGGTTCTTAGTGGTCTGTGGACCAGGCGCCGACCAGTCCTCTCCACCCCAGTGATGACGCGTGGTCGGCCTGCTGGTCTCTTCTTTACCGATGGCCAACCCGAGGCTTAAGGAGTAAGGCCTCCAGGTTTTAGACAAATAAGAGAGCTGAGCTGTCCGCCGAGTTGGGCTTGTCCAGAAAGAGCCCCACGGTGCCCTTCCCGTGCGTTGTGACGTGGAGGCCCTACAGCCAGCGGGTGGCTTTGCCGGCATCTTGCTGGGTTCAGATACACCATCCTCCTCCTGCTCCCTGCTGTCGTCCCAGCGGGACACTTGTCCAAGCGGTTGGTGACTGTGCAGCTGTGGGTGTGCCTGGGACTAAATAGGAGTCCTGTGTTGTTGATGGGTCCTGGGTGGCCCATCCACCGGCCAGAACAGCTGTTCCAGGGCCTGCACTAGGACGCACGGCCCCAGCCAGCTCAGCACTGGCGGGCTGAGCGTCAGAGGTTTCCAGGCACTGTTCTGGGTCATGTGGCATCTGACTCCAGCTAGAGTCATGATTCTTTGTAAGTAATCTTTTTTGGAGTTTTATGGTAACTTGGATTTTCTTTTTGTGAGAGTATAAAATTTCACTATTTGTGAGGGTTTGGTTTTGAGTTTTTCATCCTGGTCAGTATTGAGTAGCTTTTTTTGGTTCGTTCTTTGTCTTTTTAGGACCACACCTGTAGCATGTGGAGGTTCCCAGGATAGGGGTCCAGTCAAAGCTGTAGCTGCTGGCCTCCACCACAGCCCTGCCACAGCCACGCACGATCTGAGCGATGTGTGCGACCTGCACCACAGCGTGTGGCACCGCCAGATCCTTAACCCACTGAGCAAGGCCAGGGATCGAACCCGAGTCATCCCGGGTGCCAGTCAGGTTCGCTCACTGCTGAGCCACAGCAGGAACTCCTAGTAGCTCTTCGAATATGCAGACGTGTCTTTTTATTTTATTTCTATTTATTTATTTATTTTTCTTTTTGTTGCTGCACTTGCAGCATGTGGAGGTTCCTGGCCAGGGGTTGAATTGGAGTTGCACCTGAGGCCTGTGCCGCAGCCATGGCAGCACTGAATCTGAGCTGCATCTGCAACGTATTCTGCAGCTTGCGGCAAGGCCAGATCCTTAACCCACTGAAGTGAGGCCAGAGGTCGAACCTGCGTTGTCACGGAGACTGTGTCAGATCCTTAACCTGCTGAGCCACAGTAGGAACTCCCAGACTTGTCTTTTTGTTTTTTTTTTAAATTCATCTCTCAAAGGTTTTCTCTAAGGGGCTGACAGTAACTGTTGTAGAGTTTGTGGGCTGCCTCTCCTCAGCTTTGCCCTGGAGGCACCACAGACCATATGTAACAATGGAGCCTGGCTGTGTTCCAGTGAAACTTTATATGGACACTGAAATTTGAATTTCTCTTTTTACACAACGTTCTTTTGTCAGTCAGATACAAAAACAAAGCCGTTCTTAGATCGTGGACTCTGTGAAAACAGGCTGTGGGACACATTTGGCCTTCTGGCCCTGCTTGCCGTTTTAGATAAAAGTGTGTAAATGCATTGCTTTCTTTTGTCCTTGAAGCTGTCTTTTAACTGCAGCTGTCTTGACTTGGGTCCATCTCTATAGTTTGATCTGTGGTTTCTGAAGACTTGGTTTATTTGTCAATCTGAGCTGGTCAGCTACTAATAAACCATTCTCTTTTCCAGTGCTATTATAGAGTTATTTTTTAAAAAAATGTCTGTCGCTTTTGGAGTTCCCATCGTGGTGCTGCAGAAATGAATCCAACTAGGAACGGTGAGGTTGTGGGTTCGATCCCTGGCCTCGCTCAGTGGGTTAAGAATCTGGTGTTGCCGTGAGCTATGGTGTAGGTTGAAGACGAGGTTCGGATCCTCTGTTGCTAAGGCTGTGGCGCAGGCGAGCAGCTGTAGCTCCTATTTGACTCCTAGCCTGGAAACCTCCATTTGCCTCAAGTGCAGCCCTAGAAAGCAAAAAAAAAAAAAAAAAAAGTTTGTTACTTTTAAGAATTGTTTTTTTCTTTTTAGGGCGGTACCTGCAGCATATCTAAGTTCCCAGCGAAGAGGTCAAATTAGAGCTGCAACCAAGGCCTACACCACAGCCATATCAGATCTGAGAGCTGCATCTGTGACCTACACCTAAGCTTGTGGCAATGCTGGATTCTTAATCCAGTGAGCAAGGCCAGAGATTGGACCTGCATCCTCATGGGTACTATGTGGGGTTCTTAAAGCACCTGAGCCACAATGGAAACTCCCGAGGAATTTTTGAATAAAAGGATAGATTCTGCCATCACATGATGGCACTCTGAACAGGAAGCACCTTCCCATATTTTTTGGGCCACATCCGTGGCTTGCAGAAGTTTTTGGCCATAAACCAGCTATACTGGAAAAAGTAAACATTAGAAAATTAAAAAAAAAAAAGGAGTTTCTGACCAGTGATCGAACCTGTACCATGGCAGTGACAGTGCCAAGTCCTTAACCGCTAGGCCACCAGGGAACTCCTCCCCATGCGTGTTTTGACTTGTACAGAAGAAATGAGGTCTTCCTTAAGTAGAAAACTGTGGGTACGTTAAATTTAGCAGCAGTCATCATGCATGTATGTGACGTTAAGGAATTAGTTTTGATGAAATGTGAACTGAACGCTTTGCTGTGGAGTAATGCGTTGGGACGACGTGTTTCTGATGTTTGAGTTGGTACTAATGAGGTTCTTGGGACGAGCAGAGTCTGTTAATTAAAGAAACGCCAAGGACGTGTGGACGCCAAGAGGGAGGGGAGGGTGTGGGGGGCCTGGGGTTGGGGGTTAGGAGATGCAAACGCTTGCGGCCGCACTGCGTGGGTAAGCGGTGGGACCCCGCCGCGCGGCACAGGGAGCTGCCGCCGCTTGTGACGGAGGGCGGCCTGTGACGGAGGGCGGCCGAGGGCAGCGCGAGGAGAAGCGCGCCTGTGTGGGTGTGCGAGCGGGTCGCTTTGCTGCGCAGCAGAAATTTACGGAGCGTTGGCGATCAGCTGTAATAAAAAATGAGAAACAATATGGAAATGCTGAGGGGCAGAGCCTGCAGCGGGTGGGAGGGCAGCCAGAGGGTGAGATGCTGCCCTCGACGCCCCGGGAGCTGCCCTGCGGTCCGTGAGGCCGGTGCGGATGCAGCCTCGGAAATGGGCATGTTCGGTCGTTGGTGTCGGAGGAACTGTTCATCCGAGTTCTCCTCGGTGAGGAGAGCAGGTTTGGAGAATTCAGGCAACTGCGGCAGGATGTTAACAGCTAGTGGGTCTGTGAATTTTTCCCGGTTTAGTAAAACTTCGCTAAGCTGGATAGTTGCCAACTTGAGTTTGCTTTTCTTTCTTCTTTTTTTTTTTCTTTGTCTTTTGTCTTTTTAGGGCTGCACCCAGCACATGTGGAGGTTCCCAGGCTAGGGGTCCAATCGGAGCTGCCGCTGCCGGCCTGCACCACAGCCTCAGCCACCACGCCAGATCCGAGCCGCGTCTGCGACCGACACCACAGCTCACGACAATGCCGGGTCCTTAACGCACAGACCGAGGCCAGGAATCGAACCTGCAGCCTCATGGTTCCTCGTCGGATTCGTTTCCGCTGCGCCGTAACGGGAGCTCCGAGTTTTCTTTTTGTTGTGTAAAATACACGTAACATTAAAACACACCCTTTTGGCCATTTTTAGGTGTCCAGGCCTGCGGTTGTGCAGCCCTCAGGCACCACCGCCTCCGTTTCCAGACCTGCTTCCCCCGTCCTGGCTGACGCTCTGGCCAGGCACCTCTCCGCCCGCACCCACTCGTGCCTCCGGGGCCTGCCGCCGCCGGCTCGCCTCGCTCAGCGCGTCGCGTCTTTAGGGGCACCCGTGCCCAGGCCCACCTGGAGTCTCCCGCCCCGGGGGTGGGGCTGGGTGCGTGAGCGCGAGGTGCTCTGCTGCTTTGGTGCTTCCATCCCCTCGGGGTCTCCACCTCTTACTCTGCGCCTTATAAAGTGCCTACTGGCAGTTCCCTTCGTGGCGCAGCAGAAGCGAATCCGACTAGGAACTGTGAGGTTGCTGGTTCGACCCCTGGCCTTGCTCAGTGGATTAAGGATCCGGTGTGGCCGTGAGCTGTGGTGTAGGTCGCAGACGTGGCTCAGATCCTGTGTGGCTGTGGCTCTGGCCGAGGCAGCAGTAGCTGTGATTGGACCCCTAGCCTGGGAACCTCCTATATGCTTGGGTGCGGCCCTAAAAAAAAAAAAAAAGCATGGTGTATTTTCACTTTTAATCGTTTTCTTCTAAATAAATAATTATAAATCAGAAATACAATAATTAAGTCAATAAGTTCAAAAGCTTTTAACCTAGACCTGCAGAACTTTTTAGGTAACCGAAATGCCGTGGCCGAGGTAGCAATTCTCTTCATTTGGAGGAGTGGAACTGCAGAGAAGCTGCATCGCTTCCAGGATTTGGTTTTCTCATTCCTCTGGGTGGGATTTCTCTTGGCGGACTCCTGGCCCTGGGTTCTTCCAGCTTTTGTCTGCCTCCCCTTTGTGTGTTTCTCTAGCTTTTGTTTTTGAAAGGTGTTTTGCAGGCTGCCCTGTATTCCTTGAGCACTGCAGTCGAGTCCTTCCGTGAATTCTCACTGGCCCTGTTTCCATCGAGAATCTGCTGTCGTCCTGGTCCTCAAGCCTTTGTCTGGAAAGTGGTTTTTTTCTCTGAAGGCTTGTGACAGTCGAGGTTATTTGGTGTATGGTGTAGCGTGGGAGGTAGTTTTTATTCATGTTTCTTGTGCTTGGGGTTTGTTGAGCTTTATGGATCTGTGGATTTAGAGAGTTCATCAGAGTTGGAATTTTTTCCAATACTTTTCTGTCCCTCCCTTTTTCATTTGTAAATTGCATTTACATTTATATGGGATTGTCTAGAGTATCAGCCAGCACAGTGGTGCCCTGTTCATTTTTTTCTTTTTGTTCTTTTTTGTTTTTATGGCTACATCTGGTCTGTGGTGTATGGACGTTTCCAGGCCAGGGATTGAATCTGAGCTGCAGCTGTGGCAATGCTGGATCCTTTAACGTGCTGTGTTGGGCTTGCGATCGAAGCTGCACCTATGCAGGGACCTAAGCTGCTGCAGTGGGCTTCTTAACCGACAGTGGCAACTCCAGCTGTTCCTTTTTTCTTCCTGTTTTCTCTGTTTCTTATCTTGGGCGCTTTCTGTTGCTGGGACTCTCTCCGCTTGCTCACCACTCTTTTCCTTGGTAGTGTCTGCCACACCCGACGTTTTTGTCTCAGACAGTTTTTCTTTTTTGCCTTTTGTCTTCTTTAGGGCCGCACCCGTGGCACATGGAGGTTCCCAGGCTAGGCGTCCAATTGGAGCTGCAGCCGCTGGCCGCAGCAACGCCAGATCCAAGCTGTCTGCGACCTACACCGCACCTCACGGCATCGCCGGATCCTTGACCCACTGAGCGGGTCTGGAGGTCAAACCTGGGTCCTCATGGATGCTAGTTGGATTTGGTTCCACTGAGCCGTGATGGGAACTCCCGTCTCAAACATTTTTACCTTGTGTATTGTGGTTTCGACTTGTCCAGAGGTGTGATCTGGGTCCTTGAGAGCTTCCGTCTGTCTGGCCCGCGTGTGGGGTCTTCCACTCCGGGTCGTCATTCATCAGCTGTCTCTTCTGTGTCATTTCCGCTTGGCTGGTTTCTCTCCTGTTGCTCATTCTTTCCTGCTGCGTGGTGGTAATTTTTGATTGTGTGCCAGACATTGTTAATTTTACCTTGTTGTTGCTGGATATCTTTGTGTTACTGTAAACATCCTTGGGCTTTGTTCTTGAATGTAGTTAAGCTCCTTGGAAGCAGTTGATTCCTTTAGGTCTTTATTTCGAGCTTTGTTGGGTGGGGCCACAGCAGCCTTTAGTTTGGGGCCGAGTTCATGGATTTTGGAGTTCTCTCCCTTTTGTGCTCCCCTGCAGACTCCAGGGGTCCTGCCTGCCTGGAATTCAGGGCCGCCTTCTCCCGTGGGGGTGCTGGCTTTCCCCCGCCCGTGCTGTGGCTCGGGATCCCTCCCCCACTTCCTTCTCCCCGCTCGGTCAGGTTCCGCACCGCCTCCTGTCCAGAGCCTTGCAAACCATTGTTCCTTAGTTCTTTCCTGGGGTGGGGGATGGTGAGTATGTTCCTTTTATTCTACCTGGTGCAGAGTGGAAGCTGGGAGAGGAGTTTTCCAAAATGTAAATATTTTGCTTGGGAGCTCAGATTTCATAGTAACAAACACCGACAGGTGTTTACTTGTAGAACGACTGGCCATCGTTCTTCTGGCGAAGCTGGGCTCTGTGCCCGTGTGGCCCGGTCAGTGGCACAAGTGCTTGGTCGGAGGCCCCTGTCCTCACTGGTAGGAGATACACTTCATACCTTCCTAAGTTTTTTTTTTTTTTCTTTTCTTTTCTTTTTAGGGCCGCACCTGGAAGTTCTATGGCTAGGGGTTATATGGAAGTTCTCAGGCTTGGGGTTAATTGGGAGCTACAGCTGCTGGCTGACGCCGCAGCCACAGCAACGCTGGATCCGAGCTGCATCTGTAACCTGTAGCACAGCTCAGGGCAACTCTGGATCCTCAACCCCTTGAGCGGGGTTCCTTGAAACACTTAACTCCCCAGCCCCAGTGCAGGGATTGAACCCGAATCCTCACGGACACTAGTCGGATGCGTTGCTGCTGAGCCACAGCGGGACCTCCTGATTTGTGCTGAGGACCTAGCGTGGTTACCTTCCTGGCACAGGCTGACTCCGGAAGAAGTCAGGCATGTCCTGCTACGTTACGGCGGTGGGTGTGGCCTCACAGCCGCTGCCCAGTGCACTGCCCGGTGCTGGGGGGGTGGAGAGGGTAGAGAGGGGTCGGGGCTGCAGCCTTGGAATTGCGCGGCTTTGAGATACGTTTTAGGGTACAGAAGATGCCTGTAGGCTTGGTTCCCATTTGGGGAATGTAAATCAAATTTTGCTAACTTTGCTAAAGTTAGGTTTGGATTTTGTTTAAAGGAATGGTGTGGAATGAAGCAGCTTCTTTGTAGCCAGCAGCTTTGAAGGTTGATGGAAGGTGTCTGAACACAGCAATGATGGTTAGCCTTCCCATGGAATTGGGGAAGAAATGAAAGCCCTGGAGAGCTTTTTTTTATAAGTCACATAAAGCGTGTGCTCAAGGGATGCAGGAGCAGGGATGTACTATGGAGAACAAAGTGAGTGGCTTTTGTTTTGAATAAATTTGGAAAAATGAGTCGTTTCAGAGAGCTCTTGGCATTCCTGTCGTGGCGCAGTGGTTAATGAATCTGACTAGTGTCCATGAGGTTGCGGGTTTGATCCCTGGCCTGGCTCAGTGGGTTAAGGATCCAGCGATGCCGTGAGCTGTGGTGTAGGTCGCAGATGCAGCTTGGATCTGGCAGTGCTGTCGCTGTGGTGTTGGCTGGCAGCTACAGCTCCGATTAGACCCCTAGCCTGGGAACCTCCATATGCCACAGGTGCGGATCTAAAAAGACAGAAAAGAAAAAGAAAAAAAGGCAGAGAACTCTTTTCTGTTGGCATCAGTGCCTTCCCTAGGTCACCTTGCAGCAGCAGTGTCACGGAGAGCAGGTCACCTGTGCTGGTGGGCTCTTGTTCCCAGGGGGTGTCTCTGAGGCTTTGCCGGGGGGGCGGGGGGGGGGGGTCTTTGTGTGGGAGTGGCTTGTTACCCAGGGGAGGCCTGACCTCCAGCTTGACCTGAGTTGAAGCGCAGTGTGTCTCGGGGTGGTCCCGACACACCTGAGATTGTTTTAGTGCCTTCCCGCAGTGCCTGTTCGAGGAAACTTGGCTGTTGCGTTACCCCTTGTGCTGGCAGTAAGGACATTTCTGTCACTCCCAGAAGGTCCCTAGCAAACAACCGCCTATTCATTTTACCCTCCCTCTTTTGGCCACACCTGTGGCACATGGACGTTCCAGCGCCTGGGATCGAACTGGAGCTGCAGCTGAGGGCTGTGCCACAGCCATGGCACTGCTGGATCCTTAACCCACTGAGCGAGGCCAGCAGTTGAACCCATATCTTCACAGAGAAAATGTCCGTCCCTAACCCGCTGAACCACAGTGGGAACTCCAGGAACTCCCAAGTTTTTTAAAAACGTATGTTATCCAAGTATAGCTGATTTGCAGTGTTGTGTCGATAGAGTTTTTGTCATAGGTTAGTTTTGGGATACATGCAGTCACACAGGATGTACTCTCTTTGTGGTTCACATTATTCCTCTGGTGAGATATTTTTAAAACTCGGGGTTTAGCTGTTTTACAGTGAGCAGTTCTCCGGCTTTAACCTGTTTATAGTGTCGTGCAGCCCTCCCCTCTTCCTGGGTTCGGCTGCCCCCTGGCATGTGGAATTCCCGGACCAGGGGTCAGATCAGGGAGGCAGTTGCGACCTGTGCCGCAGCTACAGCAGTGGCGGACCCTTAACCCCTGTGCGGGCTGGGGATCTCCGCTGAGCCCCAGTGCTCCAGAGAGGCCCCTGATCCCCTTGGGCCCCAGCGGGACCCCCAGGTTCTAGATGCTTCGTGCCCTGAGAGGAACCCTGTCCTGTCAGACAGCAGTCCCCGTGTGCCCTCCAGCCCTTCCGCCGCACGCGCCTGCTGCGGACACGTCACATCGAGGGGCCCCTTCCGCAGGACGTTTTCCAGGCTCGTCCTGAGGCTCTTCTTCGGGTGTGAGGAGTATTTATCTGTCGCATGTACACGTCTTGTTGCCCTTCGTCTGTGATGGCCGTGGCTGCTCCCTGCTGCTGGCTGTCGTCAGCAGTGCTGCTGCGTGCCCGGCCTGTTTGGCACCGTGCAGGTGTGTGCCTCAGAGTGGGATGCTGGCTCATGTGACATTTCTGCCATTAACTTTTGGAGGAACCGCCAAACTCTGCCATAGCTGTTGCTCCACTTTGTGTCCCTGCCCTGTGGCCAGGAGCACAGCCACGGTCCGAGCGGATCGCGGGCGCGCTGCCGTCCTGTGCCACCACCTGCCCGAGGGGTGTGGGCTCTGGTCCTCGGGGGCTGCGGTGGCGAGCAGTCAGCCCGGCCGCCCCGCCCGTGCTCCCTCGGCGCCTGCAGCCGGGCGCTCTCGGGCACGGTCCGGCGTTCAAAGGTTGGTTCCGACGGCTCTCGCCAGCTTGTCTGTTGCTTTCTGTGGAGGGACGGGCTTGTGGAGTTCCCGTTCTGCTGCCTTGGGGCCGTTGTCGCCCGGCCGGGTGCTCTGACGTGTGTCTGGGCGGCCACGTCGGGGCCTGTCCTCGCTGAGCAGGCCGGGCTGCGGGCTCCCGGCGCCGGTCGCTGCGGCGGCGGCCTCTCCGAGCGCCTTTCTGGAGAGGCTGGGTTTCGGAAGCGCAGAGCTTCTGGGCCAGGGGGGCTCTGGACGCGGCCCCCCACCTGCTGGCAGGTCTGGGCCCCCAGGGCCGGGTTTTCGCTTTGGGGGACGGAGAGTGCTCTGCCTCCAGGCCCCGGGACAGCACCTCCTCTCGGGGTCCCTCCGTGGCCCCCTCTGCGCGCTTGACCTCCTGTCATCCTGGCAGTGCCTGAGGCGCAGGTGGGCTCGTCCGTCCCTCTGCTGCAGAGGGACCGTGCGGAGGCCCCGAGGTGGGCCAGCGCCCAGGGCCCCACAGGTCACGAGGGGCAGGCCGGGTGGTGTTGGGCGGGGCGCAGCCTGGCTCAGAGCCTCCCTTGTGGGGTCCCCCCCCCACCCCCGCCCCGCTCTGCTGTCGCCAGCTGCCTGTGCTCTGAGAGCCACCCCTCTCCGCCCCTCTTCTTGGACAGTAAGGACGTGTGGTCCGCTCCTCTCCAGCACCGATACCCTGCACCCTGAGTGTCTTCCTGCTCCACTGGGCTGTGGTGGCAGAGTCCCTTTGTGCTGCCAGGATCTGGTGGTGTCGCCACATGGCCTGGGTTCACCCCCTGGTCCGGGAACTTGCACATGTCGCAGGTGTGGCCAAAAACAAACAGAAAGTTTCCTTCATGACAGGTAAAATGGCCGTGTCCATCTCTGTGGTTACTCAGAGCCGGGGTTTTTGTTCACAGCAGGTCTGCAGTGTGGACGCCCAGGACAAGCATCCATACTTCCTTGTGTGGATGGAGGCTGGAGGACCTGGGGCCATGGGTGGCCGGTGCCCCCGCCTCCCAGGGTCGGGTCTGCCTGTATGTGCCCGCCCTGCAGCCCCGGGGAGCCCCGGGCTGTCTCAGATGAAGGGGTTAATTACGGGGTCAAGGCTTGGGACCCCTGTCTGAGAGGCATGTGGAGGGCACGACTGTAAGTTGTGCCCTGAGCTTTAGTCCTGGATGATAAGAGCACAGTCACAGGTGCTAACGCAGAGGATTTTCTGAAGTTATCGAGGCGTAACTTTCATGGCGTGAATTGGCTCATTTGAAGGGTTTATTTTAGTGGTTTTTACTAAGTAGACTCAGATCCCTCATTCCTGTCCCTCCCTCCCCCAGCCCCAGGCAATGGCTGGTCCCTTTTCTGGCTCTCTAGATTTGCCTTTACAGATGCTTCACTTTGAAAATAAAAGCCCTTAAACTCCTTCCTTAAAAGCAGCAGTCGTCCCTCACTTGTCTGTGCAGACGCACGTTACCTTTGCCTGAGCGTCCCCTTGGGTCTGGCACAGAGGGCCCAAGGGTCGGCATTTTGGGCCTGGGGCCACAGGTATCTGTCAGAAGGGCCCACCTTAGTCATGAACCGTGACAGTAGCCCTGGGTAGTGGGTAGGAGAAGGGCGCGGCCTGTTCCGGGACTCTCGACAGAACCAGTGTGGCCCGGTGTCCTGGATGGCTGTGGGCCAGAGGGAGCTGCTGCGGAAGCCGGGCCGGGACCTTCCTTGAGTCATTTGGATGGCTGGTGTGGCACATGCTTAGTTTCTGGGGGAGATAATCAGATACTTAAAATGTGAAGATATCTGGAAAGGTAAAGCTGGGATTTAGGCTGTCCTGACAGTCCCGAGATATGAGGAATTTAGGAGTGCATGCATAGTAGTTTAAGA
This sequence comes from Phacochoerus africanus, assembly GCF_016906955.1. Lineage (NCBI taxonomy): Eukaryota > Metazoa > Chordata > Mammalia > Artiodactyla > Suidae > Phacochoerus > Phacochoerus africanus. The sequence goes on from NC_062551.1 coordinate 464,408, forward strand.
GATTTTGGGTGTGATGATTGCAAGAAAGATTAGAGTTTTGTAGGATCATGAGCAAGCACTCGTCAGCAGAAATAGGAAAAGGAGTGGTTTTGAGACTTAAGAGTTCTTAATTTAAATGCTGATCAGTTAATTGACGTGGAAGAACAGCCCCCTCTGGACCACCCGGTGTGGGTTTGGTCCTGCCGGCCCCTCTGCCCTGTCAGGGGAGGTTGTTGCTGTGGAGGTTGTCCTGGGCGGCTGTGCTCTGTGTCTTACTCTTGCATCCTGTCTGGGAGTTTTCTGTTTTTATTTACTTTTTTTGCAAAATGAAAAAATTCCCTTCAGATTCCCCCCCCCCCCCCCTTTTTGCTGCTGCACCTGTGGCATATGGAAGTTTCGGGGCTAGAGGTCAGATCAGAGCTGCAGCTGAGACCTACACTACAGCCACAGCCACCCCAGATCCAAGGCACATCTGAGACGCATGCTGCAGCTCGCAGCAATGCTGGTCCCGAACCTGCTGAGCCACAGTGGGCTTCCATCGCATCTCCAGCTTGTAAAAGTGCCATGTGGGTTTTTTGGGCTGTGCCCATGGCATGTGGAAGTTCCCAGGCCAGGCATGAAACTCCTGTGATGGCAGTGACAGTGCTGGATCCTTAACCTGCTCAGCCACCAGGGAGCTTCTAAAGTGTTGTGTTCTGGAGGTCCCCCGTGGTGCAGCGGAATGGACCCGACTAACATCCATGAAGACATGGCTTCCATCCCTGGCCTTGCTCAGTGGGTTGGGGATCCGGCATTGCCATGAGCGGTGGTGTAGGTTGCAGACCTGGCTCAGCTCTGGCATTGCTGTGACTCTGGCGTAGGCCGGCAGCTGCAGTTTCAGTTGGGCCCCTAGCCTGGGAACCTCCATATGCTGCAGGTATGGCCCTGAAAAGCAAAAAAATAAAAAAAATTAATAAAGCACTGTGTTCTGAGCAGCGTTGAGGTGTGTAGAGCATAAGCTGACAGTCCACACACGTGGCCCGCCGCAGGCGTGTGCGTGGGGGCTTGTGTCTAGTTATGGAGCCCTCAGTGCCTGTCCGGGCATGAGGCAGCAAGCGGGGGCAGGTACATGTTAGGTTTTAGGGAGTTCCCGTCGTGGTGCAGTGGAAACGCATCTGCCTAGAATCCATGAGGGTGAGGTTCGATCTCTGGCCTTGCTCAGTGCGTCAGCGATCCAGCGATGCCCTGAGCTGTGGGGTAGGTCACAGACATGGCTTGGATCCCACTTGGCTGTGGCTGTGGTGTAGGCTGGCAGCTGCAGCTCCCATTCGACCCCTAGCTTGGGAACCTCCATATGTGGCGGGTGGACCCTAAAAAAAGCAAAATAAATACGTAAATAAAAATATATACATGTGAGTAGATTTAGAAATGTGCCAGATGCCCATGCCTCTGTGTGCCCAGACGTGCTGTCTTCTCTTTGTTCGTCTCACTCTGCGGTGCTCCTCTCTTCACCGGGTGCTGAATGCGAGGCACTCGTTGGGGAGCTGAGGAGGCAGCACAGCAACTCCCAGGATGCCGCCCAGCATGGGGTGGCTGTTCCGCAGTCAGGGGTGCAGCCAGCCCGCCCTGTCCCCCTGGACCGTGCCCCTCCCCCATAGGAGTGCACCTGCTGCCCTCCGTGCTGGACCTCTCTGGGCTGGTCCTGGCTTGGCCCATTCGGGGAAATGGTGCTGGTTCCTGGGGCGTGCTCCTGCTTACAGGGAGTGGCCCCGAGGATCCTGCTGGCCCCCGGTCCTCCCACCCCTGCCTGGTGGCCCCTGGGACACACACACCACCATACACGCGTGGAAAGTGACCGTGCTTCTGTTTCCCAGGGCTGGGGCTCTTGGCACCTACTTCCCGCAGGCCTGCTCTGCTGGGAGCGGTCTCTAAAAGGCTTTTCGAGGAAAGGCCCACGTGAAGCGAGGTCGCAGACTGGACTAACCCGAGCCTCCGGATTCCCGCCTCCCACCCTCGAGGTCTCGGGCCGCTGTTTCCGGCCTGTGACCTCGCTCTCCTCATCTGGCGTGTGGATCCGGAGGGGCTGTGTGAGCGAGGGCTCGTGTAAGTCAACTTCATTTCGTGACTAGGACCGTGGGTTTTTTCTGACTGACTTTGAATTATCCCTGCTGTCTGGTGCAGTGCAGCCCTTCTGCAGCAGTGCGGCTTGGGGTGGGGCTTAGGGCATCTGGCTGCGCACTGTGGAGTTGAGAATTGGCTTGGGAGTTTCTGAGACTTCTTCGGAATCGGAATATAGTTGTATTCTGGTGCAGTTCAGTTATTTTAACTTTCTTTCCTCACAACTTCTTGTCTCTAAGATATAAAAGAATTCCAGGAAGAAGATGAAGTGATTAAGAGTGTGCACGCGTGTATGTCTGTGTCTTTTTAGGATCACACCTGCAACATATGGAAGTTCCCAGGCTAGGGGTCCAGTTGGAATCGCAGCTGCTGGCCTACACCGCGGCCACAGCAATGCCGGATCCGAGCTGCATCTGCAACCTACACCTCAGCTCTTGGCAACACCGCATCCTTAACCCACTGAGCGAGGCCGAGGATCAAACCTGCGTCCTCGTGGACACTAGTTAGATTCTTTACCTGCTGAGCCACAACGGGAATTCCTGAAGTGATTAACTCGATCTGTTTTTATCTATACACGAATTTCTTTTTCTTTTCAAAAAGAAATTAGGGCTGCACCCGTGGCATATGGAGGTTCCCAGGCTAGGGGTCCAGTTGGCACTCTAGCCTCTGGCCTACACCGCGGCCACAGCCATGTGGGATCCGAGCCATGTCTGTGACCTTCGTTAACCGTTGAGCCACCACGGGAACTCCCCACACTGAATTTCTATAAAAACACCTAAGTAGGGGAGTTCCCACTGTGGCACAGTGAAATTGAACCCAACTAGTGTCCACGAGGACGTGGGTTTGATCCCTGGCCCTGCCCAGTGGGTTAAGGATCCCTCTGTTGTGAGCTGCGGTGTAGGTTGCAGACACAGCTCAGATATTGGCTCTTCCTTTCCAGGGCTGAAGAAGGCAAGCACCACACATGTGGGTGTACATGTAGCAGTTGTGTGCACGTGGAATGTGTGCGGCAGTCTAACATGCGTGTCTGCAGCGCGTGTGGGTGTAACGTGTGTGAGTGTGTAGGTAGCACACTCCCCGTTAACAGAGCCTACATGTGGAATGCGTGTGGGTGTACGTGTGTGCAGCCCAGGTGTGGTCGCGTGCACGTGTGTACAGGCGTTTAGAATAACCCGTTTGAGGAGGCCCTCGTGTAGACCGGCCCCAGCGTGGCTGCCTTTTCTCTACCGTCTGTGTGCTTGGAGCCTCTCCTGCGCGCAGTGGCAGAGACTGGAGCACCCGGGCCTCTGGCGGCCGGTAGCTGCTCAGAGAAGCGCGCGGGCCGGAGGCCTGGCCTTCGGTGGAGCCCCACCCGGTTCGGGCAGCCTGGGGTCCTCGGCCCACTCCCCCTCATCTCCATCACGGCAGCGCCTCGTTTGAAATCGTGTCTAACCAGCAGTGGATCTTACATCCTGTACTAAACGCAGTGGGAAGGAGAGCCTTTAAGGGTTATTGTGAAAACTGTCAAGCCTTTTTCCTTGAGACGGTGCCTGTGCGTGGTTCTCTTCAAAGACAAAACCCGGTATTCTCTTTACTGCTCACTTGCTGCAGGATGCGTGCTAAGCCATGCTAGTCCTTTTCTTTTTTCGCCGTGCCTGCCGCTGCCTGTGGACGTTTCCAGTGCCAGGTATTGAACCTGAGCCGCCAGAGTGACAATGCCGGATCCCAGGCCAGTCCACTTTCAAAAAAATATTTTACGAGATCTTTCTTTTTAGGAGTTCCAGTTGTGGCTCAGTGGTTAACAGACTAGCATTCATGAGGATGCGGGTTCGATCCCTAGCCTTGCTTGGTGGGTTAAGGATCCGGCATCGCCGTGAGCTGTGGTGTAGGTCGCAGACACAGCTTGGATCCCGCGTTGCTGTGGCTGTGGTGGAGGCCGGCGGCTACAGCTCTGATTCGACCCCTAGCCTGGGAACATCCATATGCCACGGGTGCAGCCCTGAAAAGACAAAAAGACGAAAGAAAGAAAGAAAGAAAAAAAATCTTTCTTTTTAAAAAACTACACCTGTTTCCTGATTTTGGTAAAGAGGCTGTCAAGCTGTCAGAGTAGGGGCTTGACTGTAGGGCAGGGTGTCGTCACTGTGTTTGTGAGGCCTGTTCTCTTTTGTTCCCAGCAGTTGGAGGAGGCGGGGGGGACTCACTGGGGGCTTGGGCACTGGTCCCAGGGAGGGTTTGGGGGTTACGGTTCAAGGGAGGTGGTGCCTGTGGACCAGGGACCTGGTCTGTTGGTTTCCCTAGGTGTGCTGGGTCTGGAGGCCTGGACCGCAGCCCGGGTGTCCCGAAGCCTCCTCTGCCGGCGCCTCCCTCTGGCTCCACTTGGTGCCCACCAGCTTTTCCTGGTGTTAGGAAGTGGGTCTGTGTGGTGCGTTTTCCCCGTGTCCTGTCCGTTCGGGTCCCTGCGGGTCCCTGTGTCTCACCACTCCAGGTCCGAGGAGCTGGGTCCTGGGGTTGCTGGGGACTGGCTCGGACCGTCAGCGTCGAGAAACGGGACCCATGAACGGGGGAGAAGTGACGGACAAGGCTCCTGACTTGTGCAGAGGGGCGCGGGTGCTCCAGAAAGCGCGCTCGCCGAACTAAGGACCCCCCCCCCCGCTTGTCCCTAGCGCGGGCGATGTCCCTGTCCCCTTCCTGCGGGTCCGGTCAGGGCGCACGTCCTTCCTGTTGGCTCATTTGAGACAGGTTGTTCCTGGGAAAAGAGGGGACGAGGAGGGGGTCGCAGGAAGGGGCGCGGGAGCAAAGTGGAGGCACCAAGATTTCCTCCGACAGAAGAGACCTCGTGCTACTTTCCACAGGGTGATCGCTCCGGGGGTCTGGCTGCACTTCTCTTCTCATGGTTGGGGGGGTCTCGGATGACTGGCTCCCTCCCCCACACAAAGGCTTTCATGCACAAGAAATTTCAGGCCAGCAGCTGCTAGCAGTTTCCATCTGTTTAGGGTAACCTTTCAGGGGAAATTATATCGAGAGCATCTCTGGGCATGAAACCTTTCTTGTCGACAAATTCTTTTTTGTCTTTTTTGGGCCTCACCCGAGGCATGTGGACGTTCCCAGGCTAGGGGTCGAATTGGACCTGCAGCTACCGGCCTACACCACAGCCACAGCGACGCGGGATCCGAGCCGCGTCTGTGACCTACAGCACAGCTCACAGCAACGCCTGATCCTTAAACCAATGCACAAGGCCAGGGATTGAACCCGCTTCCTCATGGATACTAGTCATTAACCTCTGAGCCACGGCAGGAACTCCTTCTTACTGCTAAATGCTTTTGCCCTCTGCTTTTTGATGTAAAGGTTTCCAGTACGGTTGTTGTTTACTTTGCTTATAATTTAAAAAGTTGCACAGCTGTATTTTTCTGTTTTGAGTTTTGTTACTATGTCACGCAAAAGTGTAAGATTTATTTAACTACTTTCCTTGCTGAAACCCTCTAAGGGCGTTAGGGGTGGTGTCGTACTTACACTCTCCATCAGCTGTGGACCCAGCCTCGGCAGGTTTGAACACGTGCGCCTGGTGCTCGGCTCAGCGCAGCGGTTCCGCATCTGCCCACCGGCCTCCAGGGACAGGCCTCTCTTCTCAGCACACGTGCAGACCTGCTTCCTCACCTGTCTTGTGCTGGGTCACTGTCTTGTGCCCCCACTCGATTCGTCCTGTCTGTGTGTGTCTGCGTGTGAAAAGGGCGTCCTCCCTCGTACATAGGGCCCGTCATCGGTTCATTTCTCTGGCTCGCCAAACCTGCCGAAAGGGCTTAACAGGTCTGGTCGGCCCCGGATGGGGAGGGTGCTGCTCGAAGGGCTTCCACGCGTCTTGGGAAGGGAGGGTATGGGCCTGGCATCCTCATGCGCAGGGCGGTGCTGGGGACGGGACTTTGTGCTGCTCTGACTGGAGGGCCCCTGAGGCCCTGGCGTGCGGGTACCTGTTAGCTTTTGCCGAGTAGAAGCAAGTCTGGTGTCGAGTAGTTGGCATGTGACAGATTTACTAGCTAGAGGAAAAACTCACGTTTGTCACTGTAGCGAAAGAGGGAGAGCGAGCCCGGCTGTTGTGGCCAAGCGCTTGGTGACGGCCGCCAGTTGGGAGAAGCGACGAGGACCGTCCCTGGGGGCTGGTCGGGGGCGGCGCTCGGGCCGAGACAGGGCCGGAGGAGGCCCGGGAGCCCAGGCCTCCGAGCTGCCAGGGGGCCGCACAGCCCCATTCCTGGCAGGTGGTGGGCACATGGCTGAACCAGCCCCGGTCTGCCCTTTTGTAAGACGCGGCCTCCTCTGCGGGCTGCTGACAGTCTTCTGGAAACAGTCCTGAATGACCCTGCAGCTAGGAAACAGAGGGTCTGCTCTGGCCTGAAACCTGGGGCATTTGCGAGAGAGCCAGGACGGTGTGTCTGAATAAGCTGTTTCTTGAGAGACTTGATAGAATTTTTTTTTTTTTTTTTACTCAGCATTAGTTTTGAGTAGAAACTCCAGGGAAAGCAAGAGTCTAGAAGCCTTTGCTTCTTCTCAACAGGTGGCTTTCTGAGGTGGGGTTGCCAAAGTGTTACCTAAATAAAAGTCCATCATATCTAACAACAGAGCTTTAAATTATTATTATTATTATTGTTGTTTTTTTAGGGCTGCCCCTGCGTCATGTGGAGGTTCCCGGGCTAGGGTTCGAAGTGGAGCTGCAGCTGCCGGCCTGCATCACAGCCACGGCAAGCACCGGATCTGATCCCCGTCTGTGCCCTGTGCTGCCGCTTGCGGCCTCGCCAGATCCGTGACCCACTGAGCCAGGCCAAGGATTGAACCCGTGTGCTCCTGGGCATGATGTCGAGTTCTTAGCCTGCTGAACCGCACTGGGAACCTCTGAGTTGTGTGTTGAAGAGTTAGAGGAGAACGTAGCCTGTGGAGATTGAGCCCTAGGTTGAGGGACGGAAGCAGAGCCCGCGTCTCTCCCGGGGCCCCGTGTGTGGGGTGTCCCTCGGGTCCTCGCCAGCGCCGTGGGTTCCCGCAGCCCCTCTGCCTGAGCTCGGGCTGCTCCACGCAGGGCCCGGCTCTGACTCCTCACAGGTTTAATTACTACTCATTACTTTCTAAAAAAGGCGTATTTCTAGGTTCTTAGTCACAACTGATCTTGAATTTGCTTCCAGTGCAAGGATTTTTAACTGACAGACTTTTAATTTGGACTTATTTAAACCGAAGTAAGTGGCTTTGCAGTCTGCCAACAGCGCACTGCCAGGCCGGGCTCTTGAGTGGAGTCGGGAAGCCCTTTGTAGGGAGGGTACCTGAAGGGCAGCCCTCCGCGAGTGGCTCTGGTGGGCCGACGCCAAGCGGCACTGTGGCGGCGCTGGGCACGCGGCTTCAGTTGATTACGCCCGGTAGGATTAGTTGTTTCGAGTTAGTCGCACATCTTTGAAATAATTCTTTTGAAGGTTGATTTTTTTTTTTTTTTTTTATGACTTGAACTTGGGTGTCAGAATATATTCTGGCGATGGGTTTGCAAGATGTTAAGAAGAGTAGGTAATAGAGCCTGTTTTGAGAATTTCTTTAGTTTCTTCAGAATGAAAATTCGTTGAAATGTTTTAGGTCTGGCTCCCAGAGGGTGTGAGCCCCTGCGAGGTGCTGGCCAGACTCAAGGAAGTGCTGGCACTGTCCTCACCCCAGGGGGGGCCGCCCCTGCCTGGCACTGCCACCCTCTCCAGGTTCTGTGCCCGGGGCTCTCGTGGGCCCGCGGTGGGCCTTGCTGTTGTCCGATGGGCATCCTCCTTGGTTCTCCCGGACTGTCAGCCCGCCCCATGGGAGCGTGGTCGCCTTAGACGCTGTTTGATAGCCGTCCGTCCGTTGTGTAGCAGCAGCGCACTGGAGGCTTTGGAGGAAGCCTGTGCTGTGTGTCATCTGTTGTCCCCTCGAAGACAGGAGCCTGCACGGAGGCGGGGAGAGTGTAGGGCTGGAAGCGGGGAGCCTGCACGGAGGCGGGGAGAGTGTGGGGCTGGAAGCGGGGAGCTGTGTGTGTTGTTGTGGCCCCTGGTCCCGGCGTGCCCTGAATCCCTCTGCGACTCTCCTGGGAGTCAGGGCACAGATCGCGTGGTGGAAAGGGTGGCTGTGGCTCAGCTCCCGCCGAGGACGAGCGGGCGGGCCTCCGGGAGACTGTGCAGGCCGGGCTCGCTCGCTGTTGCCTGCCCCAGGCCCGGCTGCGAGGGTGTGGAGGGAGGGCCTTTCTCAGGGTCGGCTCCTTTGGTGCCGACCAGGGTGGGCGCTCCTTCGTGGGCCGTGTGGCCGCGTCGCAGCCCTGCTCCCTGACACGCTCGCTCTTGTAAGCTTCCGCTCGGCTTCCGCGTGGCTCTGCGTTTCCACCGGGTTTTCTCGCTTAGGTCCGTCGTCACGTTTCCCGTGGAGAATTGGGTCCCTTGGGTTTTCCTTTTCCGCACCCGGAGGGGATGTGTGTTCGGTTCTGCCTCTCGGGGAGGAAAGCACGGACGTGGGGCTCTGTGTTGAGAGGTCCTGGAGGTGGTGCCCGTGCCGCACTCCTGTCCATTGCCCAGAAGGTCTTCCGTTGGCAGAAACACCGGGGCGTGGTGCAGAGCAGGGAAGCGAGGGTTTTGGTCCCGTCGTGCGCGTGCTGGCGTTTTGGACGGCACGTGTCATGCTCTGAGGTGACGGTCTCTGTGCTCCTGTCCGCCTCCGCGATGGACGGGAAAGCGCGTTCTCCTGGGCGCCTGGAGACGGACCCTTGCCTCAGAAGCCCGCGCGCCTCCGTCGGGGGCGCCCTGTGCGTGGACCCAGAGACGGCGTCCTGTCCCTGGGAAGGGTGGTGCTTTTGCTGTTCACATCGGACCGTTGGTCTTGCTGCAGCCATTCTTTGTACGAGCCCGACTGCTCACCGTCTTGCCGGGAAGACCAGTGGTCCTGGCCTCGTTCGTGAGTTGGCTGTTCTGTGCGTGCTGACGGTGGTGCCGACGGCCCTGAGCCAGGTCTTCCCGAGGGGGGCCGTGTCGCCTCCTGTCAGTCGGCTTGTCTGCTCTGGTGACGGCACCTCGTCTTCATCTCGTGTGCTGGTAGTTCTCGCTCTCTAGAGGTGCAGTCGGCCTGTGGGTACTCATTTTATATTTTACACCCAGGAACCACAGGCTGCTGGCATGAACCCAAAGGGCACGGCCAGTACAGTGGCAGGGTCAGAATTTGCATGACGGCCGTCAGACCCTGGGGTTGGTGGTCTGCCCTTGCAGACGTCGCCCCCATGGAGCTGCAGGACCGTGGACCGTGGCTCCAGCATGAAGGCATGTTGGAAGGCGACCGGCAGGAAGGGCCACACGCTGGCGCTCCCGGGGCGTCAGGAGCAGTGGAGCCGTGGCAGCGAGGCCCGCAGGCCAGGAGGCTCTGTGTTTGCAAAGCCGGTGGAGGTGTGCAGCAGGGCTGGGGCCTCCGGGAGATGACAGGCTTGAAACAGGAGGCTTGAGGGGCTGCTGGCTCGAAGGTGACGTGGGCGGCAGGCAGGGGAGCCTGTGGCCCACCCAGGGCGAGGTTGGGCGTGGGGGAGAGAGGACGTGCTGGGAGGAGGGCCTCCTCCTGGGCCCTGGATCCTGCTCCTGGGGGAGGAAACCAGGCCTCTTGGCAATCAGGGCTCCAGTGTGGTGTGTAATTGAAGACTTCGTGTGGCTCTTCTCTCTTATTCTGTCAGGAGGTGAATCAGTGTCACTTCTGATTCACGGAGTGAGAGTTGGGTGTCCCACCGCCCCCCAGTCTATAAATGGGCGGCATGTGGAAGTTCCTGGGTCAGGGGTTGAATCTGAGCGGCAGCTGCAACCTGCGCCACCGCTGTGGCAACGCAGGGCTTTTAACCTACTGTGCCCCAGTGGGAACTCCTGGACATCGCATCTTAGTTTAGAGACAGCACTGGTCCTTTGTTTTTCACTTTGGGCTGCTTCTCAAGGAATCTCACTTAGCTTATTTCACTGTTTTGAAAACGGTAGCATACTTAGCAGATGAGACTTGGGTGGGTGTTACTTTTCTTTTCGATGCTCCTTTCTCGCGTGTCACCTTTTAGGAGATTGGGGACAAGTTATGCTGAGCTCATCAGCTCTGGCCATCTTCCGTTTAAATGAAACTACCCCCCAGTCTTTTGAAAGATACTGTTGATAAATATATATTAAATTCAGAATTTTATTTACTTAGAGGGAAGCAAGTCAGTCTCTCGAAGAGTGAAACGTAACTTCTTTTCAAGGAGGACCATTATCTAACCTTTCTTCGGGATGTCTCACCTGATAATTGGCCAGGTCACTCTGGTAATAGTTTAAGATAATTAAATTACTGTTGGAAAGCGTGCCGTCTGAGTTGGTAGGTTTTCTGCATGTTGTTGTCCTGCATTTCACTCCGAGGGTCGGTTTAAGGGCCTCTGAGCGCGGCTGGATCTGAGCTGCTGACCCCGCCCCCCACAGCTGGAGCCCCCTTCTTGCTGAGCGTCACCCAGCGTGTCCTTTTCTGCGGGCCTGCGTGGTGCTCGTTAGGAAACAGTGTGTCTTGGGTTCTGGACCGTCTCCTGGCGGGAGGCTGTCTACCAGGAAAGTAACCTGGGGTTTTGTCGTGATAGAATGTTTTACTCCGCATCTCTGAATGGAGATGTGCTTTGCTTGCGGGGGCCAGGGATCTCCTGTGAGGCTGGGGGAACCTGGGTGGATGTGCCAGCGTCTCCCTGCTTGGCAGCAAAAAGGGCCGCTTTAACACTGTCTCTGGAACGGAGTTGTTCTGGAGATTTGAGTGACTTAGAGGCAGGCCTGCCAGCATGTTGGGTCACATACAGAACCTGGAGGCGAAAGGACCTTCTGCTGACACACGGAACACAGACGGCCATCGCGGGTTGGGGGTGGGTGGCGTCTCCAGGGTGAGTCACCAGGGCCCTGGGCACACCTGCTGACGAGCCTGCCCTCCGCCCTGCAGCCCTTCTGCCCTGGCACTTGCACTTCAGCCCGGGGTTGCCGTGCTGGTGGGTGTGTTTGCGCAATCTTCCCACGCCCGGAGCGTAGCCAGAGTTTGCTCGTCGCACGCTCCCTCACCCCAGGCCTGGGGGTCACCTGCGTTTGAGTCCCAGGTCCTCTGGTGTGTGGCATGGCCAGTCTGATTGGCCCATCTCCTTGCACCCTGGGAACGAATGAGGTTTGGATCTGGCCTCTCAATGCACGTCTGGGCTCCGGGAGACATGGGTCGTGCCCTGTAGTGTCAGGGCTGGTAGGCTTTCGGTTGGCTGAGTAGCTGGGCTAGGGCCCGGTTGCTGGACCAGTGTCCTTGTGTCTCCATGTTGAGCGGGGCTGCGGGTGACCCCTGTCTCAGGGCAGCCTGTGCGGGGGCGCTCACTGGACTCTGGCCCGGCGGGGCTCTCACGGCCTGTGCTCCTGGCCGAAAGGCCTCTCGTGGAATCTTGTCGTGTCTGTGGTCTTTCTCCAGTGAGGCCTCTCTGACTTGGTTTAGAGGGAAGAGTGGGACTCACTCTCGGGCTGAGAAACAGTGCTGTCTGGAATCGTTTCCACAGTCTCGTAATTGGGGGTTTGGGTGAGAAAGGGGGCGTAGAGGAGGGATCATTTGTTAGATTTGCTTTGAAAGCTTTAAAAAAGCCCAGTTTTAGGAGTTCCCGTTGTGGTTCAGCAGGGTAGGAACTCAGCGTTGTCTCTGAGGATGCAGTTCAGCCCCTGGCCTCGCTCAGTGGGTTAAGGAAGAAAAAGACAAAACAGGTTTACATTCTCAGCCCCGGGCACACAGGCGGGCAGAGCCTCTTGGGAGGGGTGGGGGTGTGGCGTACGGGTGCTGTGTCTTGGGGCTCTCTAGAGGGTGGAGCCGATCGGGCGGCGGGCAGAGCTGAAAGTCCTGCTGGGTACTGTGGCCTGTCCCCACCCCCGTGGCTGAAGCAGGGGGTTTGTAGTTCGGCGCCTCCCTCCCCACACCAGCCCCCCTGCCCTCCGAGGGCGATGCACCTGTCTCACTCTTGCTCGAATCGGGCCTAGTGAACTGTTCTTCTCCTGCACCTGTAATGCTTTTAGCTTGGAGGTTTTATGGGTGGCGGTGAAGGGGAGGAGGCAGGCGCTGGTGACCTGGCGAACAGTCAGGGGAGCTGCCTGCCATCTGCAGAGAAGGACGTGGACACTGTTCACGGAAACATTCTGATTTGGAGCTGAGGTGGCACCAGGGGGCCCGAGGGATAGTATGTGGCGTCAGCAGTCTTGGGTCATTGCCCGGAGCCGACCAGGCACGGCCACTCAGCTGGGGCTCATGGTCACAGGCTAGGTAGGTGGAGAGGGCTTCTGAGCCCAGGATGCAGCCTGGGAGATGGACACAGCACCTGCTGTGCAGCCAGGCGGGAGCAGGGTGTGAAGCAGAAAGCTGTGCCCGTCCCTCTGGAAGGCCTGGGAGATGGTGCTGGGGTTAGGAAGGGGGTGAGGCCTGAGTGTGCTGCTGAGGGTTGAGCAGGAGCTTGCCCGGGGCTGCACTGGGCAAGGGGCAGCTCCTGTGAGTTCAGCGGGGACTGCACCATCCTTGCCCGTGTCCTGGGGCTTTGCAGCAGGGTTGTCGTGCGGAGGGGCCATGAAATCAGCTCCAGGAGGCGCACCCACCTTCACATCAAGCACCTCCAGCAACTGGGGTCCAGCAGGAGACGTTGGGGTGCCTCCCGTGGAGGAGGGAGTGAGCCTTTTCCTGTGATGGCTCTCGTGTGGGCGGGTCTGGTGTTGGAAGAACACGGGCAAACACACTCGAAGCCCTGTGAGTGCTGTGGGCAGGCATGAGGTGTGCACAGAGGTGGGCTGGGCTGGCTCTGCCCCCTCTCCGCTGCCCGTGAAACACGGGGGTGGGGAGGGTGACGTGGGGGTAGCCCGACTGGCTGAGGCGGGAGTGGGGAGGGGCGGGGTGGGAAGCCGGAGCTGGCTCGGGCTGTGGCGCTTGCCGAAGGCCTCTGGGTGGGGACGCGTGGTCTCCTCGGTGGGACCGCAGACTCTGGCTGTGTCTCTGATGCCCTGGACTTGGGCCTTGAGCAGGAGCTCCGCCCTGGAGCGCTGGTGCTGGGGTGTAGCAGGGGCTGCTGGAGCCCCAGGGTGGGTGGCTTGTCCTGGGTGCTGAGCGCCCGTGGAGCAGAGCTGTGGGTGGGATGCTGTGCTCCCGTGTGGAGGGAGGAGCAGCTCAATCCTGGCCTTCTGAGCTGGGAGCTGTCACACAGCTCATTTTGGACAGGCCCCCGTGTGAAATGTTTAAAGGACGGCCTCTGTGACAGTCTACGCGATGGTCTAGGGCCCTCGCCAGTTTGGGGAAAGGCAGCTGCAGCTGCAGCTGTGTCGCAGCCGTGCGTCTCTGGCGGGGGGGACACGGGGGGGATGACTGGGCAGCCTTGCCCCCACTCAGAAGCGCAGGCTCTCCCACCCACCTGGGTCGTCTTGAATTTCCGTGGGGATGTTTTGGGGGATTTCATTGTGCAAGGCTTGTACCTCTTTGGTTAAATCCACTTCTGGGCGTTGTGTGCCTTTTGGTGCAGCCCCGTCTTAATTTCCCTTTGGGAGAGCTCGCTGCTGGTGTGTACAAGTACAGCCGACTGCGGCCGCTAGTCTTGTGACCTGCAGTCTTGTCGGGCTGGGCTCGCTTACCGGTTCTCATTGTTTCTTGTAGATTCTTTTAGGGGGTTTGTATTCATTTTTCTTTTTTTCTTTTTTGGCCACTCCATGGCAGGTGTATTGAGTTCCTGGCCAGGGAACAGATCTGAGCTGTGCTTGCAGCAACACCAGCTCTTTTAACTCACTGTGCTGGGCTGGGGATGGAACCTGTGTCCCAGCGGTCCTGAGATGCTGCTGCTGATCATGTGCACCACGGCGGGAACTCCTGTATCCCTTTTTGGTTTTTTTTTGCTTGTTAGGGTCACACCCACGGCACTTGGAGGTTCCCAGCTAGGGGTCGAATTGGAGCTACAGCTGCCGGCCTACTGCTGAGCCACGATGGGACCTCCTCCTGTGTTTTTGAGAGGTGAGGTTTCTAGCTGGACAACCCGGTTTAGTTCCAGCGTTAGTTGTGTCCCGCCGAGGTAGGTTGTGGCTTCCCGCCTGTGTCCCTGAGGGCTGGGCGCTGGGCTTCTGTTAGTGCTTCGTGTGAACGTGCGTGTGGCCTGCAAACAGTGACCTCACGGGGTGGGCTCTTGTCCTCGGATGAGGCCTTTTGTGGGACTAGGACAGAAGAGAGTTGTGAGAGGCTGAGAAGATACAGGATCGCTGACCCGGCTGCAGTGGGGTGGCCGCAACCCCGATTCCTGTGAGCTGACCTGATGCCAGACCCTGGTCCTCAGCGGCTGGGATTTGGGGCGCGCCCTGGTGGCAGGTGACAGCTGTCCTGCTTTCTCTGGAGTGTTGTCCTCTGAGCCTCGTGCTGACCGGGAGCGCTGAGTCGCTCTGTGCTGGCGAGACTGGCGACCTGTGGTCTGACTGGGCCCTGCAGAGACGCCGCCTTCCGTCCTGTCCTCCAGGGCGGCCGTCTGCGCCGCTGTCCTCCGTGCGCTTTGAGGTGTGAGCGGGGAGAGGGAACCGGGGGCTTCCTGACCCAGAGTCCGGCTGTCAGTGTCCCCAGTGCTTTGCAGGGCCAGCACTGCCGCCCTCCCTGTCTAGGGCCTTTTCCCACTGTCTTTGCCTGGTGTCTTTCCCTGCTTTGACCCTAGGCGTTTCACCCTGTCTTCAGCAGTTTCCTGGTTTCGCGCCGGCAGTGTTTCCCTTGCTGCTGTGCGTCCAGAGGTGTAAAAGGCCACCCTTCCCAGGTTCTGGGGGCCGGGCCAGGGCGGGGGAGGCCCTCTGCCCTGGGGCCTCAGGCTCCCTGCCCCCATGCCCTCCTGCCTCTGTGCTGCGGCAAGAGAGAATTATCATTTAAAATTAATCTTTTTAGGGAGTTCCGTTGTGGCGCGGTGGTTAATGAATCCGACTAGGAACCGTGAGGTTGCGGGTTCAATTCCTGGCCTTGCTCAGTGGGTTAAGGATCTGGTGTTGCTGTGAGCTGTGGTGTAGGTTGCAGACGTGGCTCGGATCCCACCTTGCTGTGGCTCTGGTGTAGGCGGGCAGCTGCAGGTCTGATTCGACCCCTAACCTGGGAACCTCCATATGCCACAGGTGCGGCCCTAGAAAAGGCAGAAAGACCCCCCCCCCCTATTTTTTAAAAATTATTTAGAATTAATCTTTTAAAATCAAAACATTAATTTTTTTTCTTTCTTTTTTTTTTTTTTTTTGGCTGCACCTGTGGCATGAATAAGTTCCTGGGCCAGGGATTGAACCCGCGCCATAGCAGTGACAATGCCAGATCCATAACCCACTGAGCCACAGGAGAACCAGTTTTTCTGCTTCTTGTTTGCGTTGTCCTGTGGTGAAGAAGGAGCATTGGAGTTGAAGAGGGGAGTTGTCCAGCTTCTTTCCCACCGGCCTTGGCTCTGGACACTGTCTCCGCACCTGTTCCCTCTCATTCCGTCACACTCCCACACGGTGACAGTGCCCCTCCTGAAACAGCAACGGAAGGTCAGGGCGATGGTCTGACCAGCCCCCCCGCCCCCCACAGCAGAGCGAGGTTTTGAGCTGCGTACTCTGGGTACCTCCAGACGGGGGCCCTGTGCCCTGCAGGCCCTGTCTTTCTGTGGCTGGGGACACAGTGGGGCATGGCTCCCTGCTGTTTTTCACGCAGTGCCCTGGGGCCTCTTGGCTGCATTTTAGGGTGGTTTTTAAAGCCACGGTGAGACCCACATGGACACGTGAGTTTTCCTGTCCATATTCTGGGAGGCGGTGGTTGTGTGGGCTCTGGGGTCGGCCTGGGTCTGAGTCCCGGCCCGCCGCTCAACAGAGCACTTGGCCAGGCTGCACACCTCCGCGGGGGCTTGGAGGTCTCAGGCGCAGAGTGGGGGTAACAGTGTCGCCTGCCTCAGGTATTGTTGGGGGGGTTCAGGCTAAACCATGGGAAGCTGCCAACATTAGACCTTTTTTTTTTTTTTTAAGTTGAGATTGTGGATTCACATGTTGTAGGAAATACTACTGAGAGACCCCCTGGGTACTTTGCTCAGTTTCTTGCATTGGTGACACTTTGTAAAAATGCACAGGGTGTGGACACGGGTACAGCCCTGGAATCTTAGGAGGGGCAGGTCTTGCCCTGTGTTGCCCTGTGTCCACCAGCTCCACGAGGGCTGTTCCTGTCTGCACTTCCTCAACCACACCCACCTCCTTTCTGCTTTGTCTCCTCGCCCTTCTAACCTTCACCCTCGCAGCCACCCAGCCTGCCCTTCTAACCTTCACCCTCGCAGCCACCCAGCCTGCATTTCTAACCTTAACCCTGGCAGCCACCTAGCGAGCCTTTCTAACTTAACCCTGGCAGCCACCTAGCCTGCCCTTCTAAAATCTTGCCACGTGCGTGGAATCCTTGAAGGTGTAATCTTCCGGGATTGGCTCCTGCGGGCCCTGGAGTCCCCCTGACCTGTGGCCACACTGGTAGCCTTTCCTTTTTGCTGCTGAGCGCTGCCTCCTGACGCCACGGACCACAGTTCATTTACCGTCCCCCGTTGAAGCACATCTCTGCACTGCTTCCAGTTTTGGGGAATTGGGAATAAAACTGCTCCGAACATTCCGTGGAAATAATTGGACTGTTTTTGACCTCCCCAGATGGTCCTGTCCAGAGGCTCAGACTGGCACCAGAGGCCCTGGTGCTCTACTCTGCGTGTGGACGTGGTGCCTTAGCCAGTTTCCGTGCAGACCTGGAAATGTGTCACCACCTCCTGCTTGTATCTGGACTTAGTGACAGGAGGGCCACAGCTCTGGCCCCGAGCTCCTCTGCACACAGCTTCCCGAGAGGGAACTGACCCTCGCCAGCACGTCTGCGGGAAGCGGGGAAGGAAACGCGGGAGTCGGCCTGCAGCCTCTGGGTGCGAGCGCCGCCCGGACCCGGGGTGCTCATGCTGCTGTGTCACCTGGTGTGTGTGTGGCATACCTCCCTGCACGGGGCTCCCACGGTAGTCTTGTCTTGACGCTGGCTTCTGCTCATGAGAACTGTAGTTCCATGTGAGATGGGATTGAAAAAAGGGTCTCTGTTTTAAGATCTGTGGGCTAAGGCCAGTGTAGCAAGGCCAGACTTTGGCGAATTTGGATTCCTGGCATTTGGGGCACTTTGAAAGATGGTGGCGCAGGGCATGAGGGAGGCCAGAGCTGGGCTCAGTGCTTGGGAACCGAGTCAGAAACCAGGCTTAGCAGTTCTAGGATTAGATGAATAAAAATGGAAGTGAATTTAATATTAAACAGCTGTCCAAGTACAGTCTTCCAGAACACGTTGGAGGAGAAGAGACCGACTGTCCCTGGTGACATTTTGGTCCTCCCCCGACCCTCAGGGGTCCTCGCAAGGAGGTGGCTCTGTGCTGGGGACAGAGCGTGCTGGGCGCAGAGTGTGCTACGGCCGGGGACGTGCCGTGGAGAGAGCCTGGGCGGAAGCCGAGGGAGGGAGGCAGCGCTTCGGTGTCAGTTTGTGCACAAGTGAGATGAGGTTGGGCTGTTTCTTCACAACTAAAAAAAATTTTTTAAAATATTTATTTCTATGGCCATACCAGCAGCATGTGGAAGTTGCTGGACCAGGGATTGAACCCGAGCCCTGGCGATGCCGGGATGGTGTGGCAGTACCGGATCCTTTAACCCACTGTACCAGGCTGGGATGGGAACCCGCACTTCTGAAGCGCCCTGAGTCGCTGCAGTTGGATCCCTAACCTGCTGCACCAGGGCAGAACTTCCGGTAACTAAGTTTTTTCCTGCCCCTGCTGTGGCAGGTTAGGGATCCAACTGCAGCGGCTCAGGGCGCTTCAGAGGGGCAGGTTCCCATCCCAGCCTGGTACAGTGGGTTGAAGGATCTGGTACTGCCGCACCGTCCCGGCATCGCCAGGGCTCGGGCAGAGCTCCTCCTTGGAGGACCTGGTGAGATGGGGTGAGTAGAAAGGTTAAGCCTTGCGTCACACACGCCCCTCCATCCAGAGGCGACCACGCCAGTGTGCACACATTTCCTTGTTTGTCTCGGAAGGGCGCGTCGTCTTCCTCATGCGGGTTGCACCTCCTCGGCCCTTGCTGTGGCCGTCCTGGGCTTCTTGCTGGTCCCGCTGCGCGTCTTCCGGAACCTTTCTGTGGCTTCTTGGAGAGGCGGCCCAGCCCCCCGGCCGTGCTGTCCACTGCCGAGTCCCCGCAGCTCCTCGCTGGCCACCCCAGCCTGCTGGATGCCGCTCGCCTCGGGGCCCACGTCCCCACGGCCTCTGGGCGGGAGCCAGAGGCCCTGGCAGTGGGACATTGAGTCTGCTCTTTCTTGTTGAGCCTGTGGCTTGCCCGTCGTGGCGGTGGTGACATGGATACGAACATGTCTGCCACTCGAGGCTCTTTCGTATCTTAGGATGTTTCTTCAACATGCTTTCCCCAGAAGTGGGGTTACTCTGTCAAAAGGTGTATTTTAGAGACTCTTAATTTGTATTGTCTTCCAGGAATAATTGAGTCAGTTACTAAGTACTTTTCCTTAAGGTGAAAAGACCTTTAGAAGGCCTGGTGTTTTTTTGGCCGCTGTGAGGCATATGGAGTTCCTGGCCTAGGAATCAGATCTGAGCCACAGTTGCAACCTGACACTGCAGCTGCGGCAACAGTGTTGGATGCTAAACCCACTGTGCCAGGCCGGGGATCGAACTCAGTGCTCTGGAGAGCCGCTGAGATCCCCTGGCGCCACAGTGGGAACTCCCTCCCAGAAGACCTGGGTTTTGTTTTCAACTTGATTTAATTCCCTGCGTGACCTCCGGTAATTGAAGACTTTGTCTTGTCTTTTGTCTTTTTATGGCCGCACCTGTGGCACATGGAGGTTCCCAGGCTAGGGGTCTAATTGGAGCTGCAGATGCCAGCCTCCACCACAGCGCCCCCAGAGCCCAGCCGAATCCACACAAGCTCCACTGCAGCTTGTAGCATTGCCGGGTCCTTAACCCACTGAGTGAGGCCATTGATCGAACCCGCAACCTCATGGTTCCTAGTTGGATTCGTTTCTGCTGCGCCACAGCGGGATCTCCCGAAGACCTAAATTTTTTTTTTAAATTCTTTTACACCTCACTTTTCCTAACTTGGGCCTAGTTTCCTTATTTGTAAAATACCAGTTGGATTAGAGCACTGGTTCTCTCTCCACATGATTTTGCCCTTCAGGGGACTTGTGACAGTGTGCAGAGACTTTCTGCTGTCCCAGTGTGGGGAGGTGCTCCTTGCACCCTGGTGGGCCCAGGTGGCAGCGCTGGGTTTGAGAAACTCGGGTTTCATTCCAAACGGAATCCTAACTGTTACCGTTTGCTGCTTTCCTTTTCGTCATAAACTAGGAGAAGTTAAAAGCTTAGTGACTGACTGACTGCTTTTCAGTGAAACCAAAGTGTGGTGAGAAGCTGCTCTTCTGCGTGTGGTGGTGGTCAGTCCTGAATGCTGACGTCAGCCCCGAAAAATCACGTACCAGGAATCTAAGGACAGGGCCGTCTTAATCCATCTTTGCAGAATACACCTACACACCTGTACACACAGGGCGGACCCTTAGGTCTTCTGGGACAGGAGCGCAGGCCGGGGCGCCGCCGTCTGCAAGCCCCCCCACTGCCTGGTGGCCCGCAGGTCCCCTGATGCTGCACAGCCGTGTTTGGAGACTGGGTTGTGGGGACATGGGTGTGGATGGAGCTGCGTCTCCTCGGTTGCTTACTGCTGCTGTGCTGTGCTGTGCACGCGAGCTCTCAGAGGGTCCAGTGTCTGTCACTGTGCCACGTGTGACCCTCTCTCATCACACTGTGTCCACATGGTGGGGCAGGTGGTGCCTTGATTTCCTGGTTTCTGGCATGTGCTTCGTTTGAGAGGATTCTCAGTAGAAGCTGTTTTATCGGAATTTTGGAAAATTGTGTACTGTGCTTTTTGCTCTTTTTTGATACTAGATTTTGGGTTTATCTTCGAATAGTTGGAATTGCTTTGTTTTGAATGTAAAAATATTTGATGAATGAAAAAATGTTTTTAGTTGTCGGTGTACCTTTGGACTCCTAGTTTTGAGGGATAGAAATGCATTTTTTCTTTTGTCTTGTCTTTTTTGTTTGTTTCGTTTTTGTTTTTTCTAGGGCCACACCCTCGGCATATGGAGGTTCCCAGGCAAGGGGTTGAATCGGAGCTGTAGCCACCGGCCTACGCCACAGCCACAGCAATGCCAGATCTGAGCCGAATCTGCCACCTGCACCACAGCTCACGTCAAGACAGGATCCTTAACCCACTGAACGAGGTCAGGGATCGATCCCACAACCTCACGGCTCCTAGTTGGATTCGTTAACCACTGAGCCACGATGGGAGCTCCAGAAATACATTTTCTCAGTCCATCACAAAATGAAGCGGTGACCAGTCACGCAGTCCAGGGAGCAGTGCGTGGAGGGGACGAGGGCCTGCAGCCCGTCACTGCCGGAGCTGGGGAGGGTGTTCTGCCCCGGGTGTGAGCTGTAGGGCTTGTCGTGGTGCAGATGTGAGGACCGGGTTCTAGGCAGCCGGCGTCACCAGCACTGCCGGCTTCTGGAGGTGCTTCCCCAGTTGGGGGCCACCGCACCCCACTCCCAGGAGGAACCGTTATTTTGAGATTTATAACTGTTGGGTTTTCACTGATGTTTTACCGTATTCGTGTACGTCACATAGATAAGGTTTCATGTGCTTTCGAAGATGCCAGGGTGCTCCCCGTGCCCCTTGGAGCCCTTTCTCCTTGGGCGTTGGGGCTTTGCCGGTGTCAGGAGCGTGGTGCCCGCAGGGCAGGCGCAGAGGGGGGCGCGTGGCAGGGCTCCTCTGCTGGCACATCGCGGGCCTGTGCCGCACTGCCCAGGAGGCCACGTTCAGCAGCCCGGCTGTACTCCGTCCCAGGGACGTCCCTCGGGGGGCTCCCCCTGTTCCCGAGTGTCCTGTGCTGTGCTGGGAGGAGGTGGGAACACGGCTCCGACCTGGAACCACGTGGGCCATGTGTGATCTGAGCGGAGGTCCCTAGCTAGATGGAGGGGGGCAGTGGGTGTAGGGTGGCCAGGACTGTCCCCTTGAGAGGGACGGGGGAGCACAGACTGAGAGCGGCAGGCAGCGTGGGCAGTGCCGAGGGGGCCTCCAGGTGGCGGGGGGGCTGCAGGGGTGGCCGTGGGGGCGTTTAGGTGTTATTCTGAGCGTGACAGGAAGTCCTCAGAGGATGCATGATGGTAACTCGACAGAGGCGTCGTAATTGTGAGATTTCCAGCAGACTCTGAGGAGAGCATCTCTGGCCGGACCTTTGAGGGCCCCAGGCCCGACGCCCTGTTTCTGGGGGCAGCATTCGGGTGCTCGGGGGGGGGGGGGGGGGACTGAACTTGGCCTTTCTGAGCGCCGCTTGCCAGCAGTTCCTGAGAACAGAGGTGTGCGTGGGGAGGGCCCTCAGAACGCGGGGGCCAAGCGCCCGTTTTCGCAGCGTGCGGCCCGTCTGCGGTCACGGGAGAGGGAGGCAGGTGGTCGCAGAGGGAATGCCGGTGCCCCTGAGAGGGGCCTGGGGGGCCTTGCCCACGCCACTGACGCCGCGCTCTGTTTCAGGGTCCGCTCAGCGCCGCGGGCGCCGCTGTGGATTTATTCGCTGCCCGGCCCTCTTCAGCCTTTGCCGCCTGCAGCTATGGAATCGGTAAGTGCTTTGCTGCCCCGTTGTGGCCTCCGCGTTGCTTTGGGAGAGGAAGTATCCTGTGATGCTGACGTCGCCACGCGGCTCGTCTCGGGCCGGACAGGGCGGGCTTCGTCCTGGACTCGCTGCGCGCCGTGTGTCGGGCGGAGGTGAGCGTGAGTGGGCCACACGCAGCCTCCTGGGGCCCAATGCCAGGCGCTCTCTGGGAAGCGTGAAACGGGCCGGCAGCCTGGCCTCTGAAGGACGGTGCCCTTCGACTTGCTGGCCCAGCCCCCCCCCCCCCCCCCGTGATCGGGAGGCCGCTGCCGGGCGGGCCTCGTGGGCCCCTCTGGGGAGGCGGTGGTGGCCGGGCTGTGCCCTGCCCCGTGTCCTGCGCCCCAAGGAGCCGCTGGTCCTTTTCGTCCACGGTCGAGGCCAGCCCGTGCCAGCCTGTGCAGTTGGTTGCGGAAGGGCTCCGTGCTAGGCCGCCCTGCCCCCGGGCCTCCTCGCCAGAACTGGCTCTGCTCTCCCGCAGCCCCGGCCTGACCGAGCGCCTTGGGGCGGGGGTGGGGGTGGAAAGAACACTCTGGGCCGTTTAGCTTTTCATGCCTTGGGCAGGTGTGAGTGTGTTCCACCAGACTGTCCCAAAGTGTGTTACCGGTTGTGGTGGTGTTTCTAGCAGACGGGAAAGACACCTCCTTCATCCTTCTTCGCGGCCATCCCTGTCTCAGGCCCCTTCGAAGTGGACCTGGCCGGCCCCTTCGACGGGCCGCGGTATTTCCTTGGCGCCGGATGAGGCATGATGGAAATAGGGCCTTTGGTGTCTCTTACGTCGGCATGGGATCGGTCCCTCTTTGTCTGCAGGGTGGTCTGGGTTGGAAAGAAGGCAGCCCGGCGTGTGGGTGCTGGTGGTGAGGAGGGCAGGACGGTGGTGGGCTGGGGACCCCCCAGGAGTGCCCCTGCATTCACCTCGGTCGTCACAGCCCAAGACATCAGGACTGGCCTCGGGAGAGGTGGGGCAGAGGGGCGCCTGTGACATTGGCCTTGATCTCCAACAAAGAAGAACAGTGTGCTGCCGAAGTAGTCGACTCGACTTGTGTTTGGTGAGCCGCGATGAAACGAAAGCCAGTTAGGAGCAGTTCCGCTGCGGGATTCTGGGGCTGGCCGACGGCACGGGTGGGTTGAGGGCAGCAGGTGTGCTCGCGTGGGGAAGGTTCCCCGGCGTGGCGGAGTTGGCTCTTGGTGGTACCGTGTGGTCGTGCTCTGCCGTCCGGTGCCGTTTCTCCCTCTGTGCCCGCGACTCTTCTCTTCATGCTCATCACGATGGTCTTCCGAAGCCCACGGTGTCTGGACTGACTAGAGGCCAAGGTGCCAGTGCGGCTGCCCGGCAGGGAGCCCACCTCCCGGACCCGCAAGTCCTTTCTGGCATCACAAGGCACAGTTTGAGAAGAGGGTGGTTGTGTAGGCTCTCTGGTGCTTTTTCGTGGTCATTTCTATCATTCGTACGTAACTGGTGGTTTTCAAGTTGGCCTCGTAAAGGACGCGTGGCAGCCGTTTAGACGGGATGTAGGATGGTTCTTTCCGGGGAGGAGTCTCCTGCTGCCTCTCGCCTCCCGTCTGGGGATCCGTGGGGCTGGCGTGGGTGGGTTCTGGGCTGGGCTGGCCCCGAGGTGTTCCGGAAGTGCTGGGGCTCCAGGGTCTGGTTCCTCCTGGGGGGGGGGGGTCCCCCTCCCCCCATCCCTGTGAGCCGATGATGGCGAGACTCATTTTAAAGGTTTCTTTAGAGATTAAGTGACACTGTTTATGAAAGGAAAGCTCAGTGAAAATCGAAGCTTTAAAATAATTAGGTTTAGTTTTTGTTTTCTTATCTCTAGCCAAACACTCTAGTTCCCTCTGACAGCTGGAGTCATTCTCACTTGGTTAACACCTTTCTTGGTCAAGCAGAAGGGTCAGAAGTGAGGCGGTGGAAGTGGCTCTTGAGGGCCTGTTCTCCCGGGTCCAAAGGCGCCTGTGGACAGGGCCAGAGTGAGGCTGCCACACCGGCGGGGGGGCGGGGGAGTGTTGAGCCGTCCTGACCCCCGCCCCCCACACAGGGATGTGACAGTCACTTACTGAGAAAAAGGGGTTTTGAGTTATGTTTCCAGAAACAAGCTGGTGTCTCAGAGTGGCTTGTTGTAATAATAAAGGCAGTTGTCTTTCTGAATGAGGCTTGGCCCTAATGGTTTATGTTTTTAATGGAACACTTCTATTTAAAGGAGGGACTGTTTTGGAGTTCCTGTTGTGGCTCAGCAGGAATGACCCTGACTAGTATCCCTGAGGATGTGGGTTCGATCCCTGGCCTTGCTCAGTGGGTTAAGGATCTGGTGTTGCCGTGAGCTGTGGTGTCGGCCGCAGGTGTGTCTTGGATCTGGCGTTGATGTGGCTGTGGTGTAGGCCGGCGGCGGCAGCTCCAGTTTGAGCGCTAGCCTGGGAACTTCCATATGCCGCGGGTGTGGCCCTAAAATTAAAGTAAACTGGAATAGGAACGTGATTACGTTTTAAAAGCGGAGGTACGGTATGGTATTACGCAGGTTACCGGTGTACGGTGCAGTCAGCCCCAAGTTTTAATGCTGTGCTGCATTTATAGTTATTACAAAATGACCTCTCTCCGCCTCGCTGAAGTGTGGAACTGTGCAAGGTGTGCAGAGCTGTGACAGGCCTGCTCTGTTGTGTCCCTGGAGCTCCCTGTAGAGAGCTGTGGACTGCAGGCGCCCAGTCCCTCTGCCTGCTGCCCCCACCTGGGGTTAGAGGGTGGGGGTCGGGGAGGGTCCTGTCCTTGGCGCCCTCCTGACAGGCCGTGTTGCCGCCTGGTGTTGGAGCCCCTTCTGGGCAGGTCTTTCTGCCCCTTGCGTGGTAGGAGTGGCGTTTTGCTGACCTTGCCATCACCCAGGTGGCAGCTGGGCAGTGGTGGCGGTGGCAGTTCATGGTTACAGCACATGTGGCCGCTGGAAGGTCTGTCCCGGGGCTTGGCGGCTGTTTCCGTGGGCAGAGGTTGGGCTGGGCTGCATTTGCAGGTCGCCAGGAGCTTGAAGGTCCTGATGCTAATAACACAGTTACCTTTTTAACAAAAATGTTCGTCAGGATTTAACAATAGATAACAAAGCACATTTTGCTTCTTTCTCACAGAAACATGCATAGCTAATTATGCCATATAACTTGAGTATTCTGATTTTTTATTTTTATTTTATTTTTCTGGGGCCGCTCCCGCAGCATATGGAGGTTCCCAGGTTAGGGGTCGAATCAGAGCTGTAGCCACCGGCCCACGCCGGAGCCAGAGCAATCCGGGATCCGAGCCGCGTCTGCGACCTACACCACGGCTCACGACAACGCTGGATCATTAACCCACTGAGGGAGGCCAGGGACCGAACCCGCACCCTCATGGTTCCTAGTCGGATTCGTTAACCACTGCGCCACGACAGGAACTCCTCTGAATTTTTGAATGTGATACATTTTTATAGTAATTTTAGAGTGTTTGAGTAATTTTAGAGTTTTTAGGCTCCCTTAGAAAATACAAAATATTAGATGTCATTTAAGGCAGATTTCATTAAACGCATGCGTTTTGCTCGTGTAAAAACTGGCAGTTGTGTTCGCATATGCACCCCCTGAAAAAGTTCTCAGGCTCCCCCGCCCTGGCCCTTGTGGGTCAGGAGAACTCAGGTCCTCTCCTTCCAGGGGTTTGAGGTGCCGGGAGATTTGATGTGCCCAGCGAGGAGGGGGTTTGGAACCAGGCAGGTCGGAGCAGAAAGGGAGGGTCTGAGCCCAGCCTGTGCCCCGGCAGGGGCTGTGCAGGGGCTCTGGGTCTTGGCTCTTGGGGCCCTGTCCTCCCCCTTGGGGTGTTCCTGGCCGTCGGGGCTTCCAGGCCTGGGGCTCAGCCGCAGGCGGAAGGAAGGCGGGCCGCTGGAAGGGTTGCAGACTGTGCCCCGCTTCTCCCGGCACCTGTCCCCTCCGTTGGCGGCTGCAGGGGCTTTCGAGGAGCCGTGCTGATTGTATCCTTTAATGCCATCCCAGGTGGAAGCTGCCTAAAGCCTTCCTCCCTGCTTTGTATTTGAGGTGGAGAGACTTGCCTGTATCTGCCCTCCAGTAGGCCCCCCAAGTTCTGTTAAAATTGCTCTAGGCTTGACTGCTGGAACCACCCCAAGCCCACCTCGCCTTCCTGCTCTAGCGCAGGGACGGGAGCTCCCCCTGCAGCCCGCTTGGATCTTGGGGGGGAGGAAGGAGGCGGGGAATGGATGGAGGGCCCGCGTCTGGGGATTGGCCAGTGGCCAGAAGAGTTCGGAGGCGCCTTGGTGGGTGGGCCTGTTGAGAAATGCGGTCTCTGCTCAGTCTAGAAAGGCACCTCCGTGGTTTGTGTTGCCATTGCAAGGAGGGTCTGGGCTCTGTTAGTGCCACAGAGGTGGTGGGGGGGAGGTTTGAATTGTGTGCTGGAAGCGGGGGTGCGGTGTCTGGTCAGCAGAGTCCTCTGCAGTCCGAGTTGTCGCAAGGCGCCCCCCAAGCTGTGTGGGGGATGCAGAGGTGGAGCCGAGGGCCCCCGGGGTCACCAGCTTGAAAGGGGAGCAGAGCAGAGCAGCGCTCCGGTCCCTGGCCCGATGGTGCCGGCAGGCGCCCCGGCTGGGGCTGGGCAGGGTCTGCTCCCGTGGCCTCGGCCGTGTGCACGCCCTTTCTCTAAGAAACCCCTCGTGGAGGCCTCTGGCCGCATTCGCAGCGGAGCCGGCATGGAAGGCGGTGCTCACGCACTCCTTGCACAGCCCTGCATGTGCTGCGTGCTGTGTCTGCAGAGGCCGGGCAGGGGCGGGAACCCGAGGGCTGGAGGAGCGAGAGGGAGAGCTGTCATCAGGTGCGTAAGCTCATCTGACCTCCTTAGGCTAAAACCCTCTCGCTTTTCATTGAAAATCCCTTTTCTTTGTGTTGAGGCTGTTCTTTTCACCCCAGCCTGCAGGACACCTCTCTGGCTTTCTTCTCCAGTGGGGGCTAGTCCAGGCTCCTGCTCAGGGGTCTCCGGGTTGGGGCTTCTGTGTCGCCTGGCCCCTGTGCGCCGGCACTGCCTGCTGGTTTGTACCCTTCAGGAGCTTTGATGTCTGTGAGAGGCGCAGACGGCCGGTACCTCTGCTTAGGTCCTCTTCTCCCCGCACAAACCCCAAGAAATCGATAGCACCTCCGTGTTTTATGCTCAGCCCCCAGGCCTGGAGGATGGGGAGTAGTTGGGCTTTCAGGGCTCCAGAGCCGATCACAGGCAGAATGAGTGGGTCTCGGGGCCCTTCTCTCGCTAACGAGGGAGAGCACTTGCTGGCACCTGGCTGCGAGTGTGGCCCAGGCGCTGGGCAGGGGGCACCGCTTCGCCCTGGGCAGGTTCCTGTGCTTAATGAGCTGCACAGGCCCAGGCAGGACCTGGGTCCGCGTCCCTTGGTTCACGACAGAGTCCGTTTGAAGGTCCCGAACCTGCTGTCTTTTGCTTCTCTTGTCTGTTCACACCTTTTCCAGTCGCCGCAGAGTCGTCGCTGGACCCGCGGCCCCTGGAGAAGCTGGCAGTGCCCTCAGAGTCTCACCGGCATGGCTGTGGCAGCCTGGGTACCAGCGGCTCCTGCTGTCTGTGTCTGCGGTGACCTCTGTGGCTGGGGGGACAGCTTTGCTTGCTGCTCCGAGCTTCTGCTCCGTGGCCTCTTCACTGATGTGGTCATTGAGCAGTTCAGCGGAAGATGAGTTGTGGCCTGCAGACCGCGGAGGCGGCGTCTTTGCCCTCTGGCCCTGATGCTGGTCAGGTGGGGCCGTTGCCCTTGGGGTGCGGTGGCAGGGCCACCAGGCCTCCTGGACCTCTTCCTCGCTCCCCGCAGAGCCTCTGGGCACAGGGCCTGCCTGTGGCCTGCCTGCTCCCCCACCTCTTCTCGTTCTGCATCCCCGGGAGCGCCGCCTCTGCCCCGGGACGCATGGCGTTGTCCTGTGTCCTGTCTCAGGTGCACGGTTGCCCTGTGAGCTAGAGAGGCGGCCAGGCCTGTCTTCCAGGAAGGCTTTGTCCTCATCCGCCATCCGGGCAGACGGCGGCTGCACCCGCTGTCCTCGTGTGTCCGTCACCCTGGCCCTCCCACCAGGGGGGGGTCTCTCTCCCTCTTCAGCTGTCCTCTCCCCACGGCCCGGGGGGGCGCCTTCGCACCGGCGGCCTTGGCTGCTCCCCCAGGACTCGCTGCCAGTGCCTGCGACCTGAGTGTTCCTGATGGGGCCTTCCCCGCGGGAGGGCTGGGGCGTGGCTGTGCCCTCGGAGCCTGGGGCCGGTCCTGCGCTGTGGTCCGAGGGGGGTCAGGACACACACAGCCAGGTGCAGCCTGGCCTCGTCCGGTTGGAGTGTTGAGGTTCGCCGCGGTGCACCCCACGTGTCGCACCGTCCCGGGACCCTCGTGCTGGGGCTGGTGTGGGTCCCCAGGGCTCCTTGGAATGGCCTTTAAGATGCTAAGGGCAGGCGGTCCCATTGGGCTCCACGGGGACTCATGTTGGATCCCCGCCTCGTTGCCGTGAGCTGGGGTGTGGGTCACAGACTCAGCTCGAAGCCCGCGTTGCTGTGCTGGGGCCGCCGGTTACAGCTCCAGTTGGACCCCGAGCCTGGGACTCTCCGTGAGCCGCGGGTGCAGCCCTAGGAAAGGCAAAAAGACAGAAGAAGAACCGAAGGGCAGCCTTGCCTTGAATGCGGTCTGTCCCGGGGAGGCTGCTTGCCGTCCTGGGTGAGGACAGGCTCCGCAGCGGCTCTTTGCACCGACGCTTGCTTTCTCTTCCCTCTGCTCCGCGTGGGAGCTGTGTCTCAAGCGGGCGACATTATTGCGAGCCCGGAATCTGCAGGCAAAGCTGCTCTGAAGCTCCCTTGGAAATGTCCTCACAGAGAGATGACAGGTCGTTTTCCTGAAGTTTCCCTCCCTCTTGGCCTCAGCAGCCTCCCCAGGCTCGCCAGGTGGGTGGTGCTGCCTGAGAACCTGTGACGGTGGCCTGGGGTGTGACACCCTGGGTGGTGTGGAGAGGCGAGACCATTAGATGCTTCTTTTTGGAAGTGTGACTCCAGTTTTATTTCGACAACAAACTGCATTTATGGTGGCCCGTGAGCTCCGTGTCCCCAGTCCAGAGGACGGATGGTGGGCTTGTGGTGAGCAGCGTGCCCCCAAGGTGGTCTCTTCTGGGCAGCGTTTGGGAGCCAGGTGGAGTTCTGCGTCCTGGACCAGCCCACGAGCTTGGGCAAGGGCGATGCCGCCGGTTTGTGCTCCAAGGGAAGGCCGGGCTGTGGCCAGAGGACTGGGGCCTGTGTGGCCACTGTCTGTTCCCGGCCCTTTTGCCCAGACCCATGACCCTTTGAGCTGATGCTGCGTTTTCTGATGCGCTGGAAGAACACAAGAACATTCTGTGGCCGTTGGTGCTTTAGAAGCGGACCGGCCTTTCATGCGGGAGGCTGGCGGGTCTGCTCTTTCCAAGTGCCCAGACCCCCGCAGCCCCCTGCTGGATCTGCCGGAGCGTCTGCTGCCGGGGAGCAGGTGGCCTGCAGCAGGGGAGTGGCACCCGCCTGTCGGCTGGGGCTGGGGCTGGGCCCCCCCTCCCCAGAGGCTCGGCAGTGTTCGCGGTGTCCGCGTGGACAGACTGCGTCCGCCATCCCCGCCCTCAAGCCGCCTTTGTCTGGGCTGGCGCTCGGGGCCTTCAGAGTTTGCTCGATCTCTTCCAAAGCCTCGTGCAGGAACTGTTGTTGACTGTTGGGAGGTTGGTGGTGGATTTGGGGTTCTCAGGAAATGGAGCTGGTGTGGAGAATGAGCCCTGCGTCCCCCACAGTTGTCACAGCCTCGCTGGCACCTGCGTCCTAGCAGGTGGCAGCACCCTCTGTCTCTCTGCCCTGCTGCACTTGCTGCGGTTCCAGGGAGATTGCGGCCGCGCTTTGACCCCCGGGGCTGGGGGACGGGAGCCTCGGTTGCAGACGGGCTTGTCTGCCGCCGCCTTCTCGGATCGAGAGGACGGTTTTCAGGGCAGTGAACGGTAGGGATCTGACCTTTATGTTAAGAGTTGGGCTCTTGAGTGTCTTCGAGGAAAACCGGGGCTCCCATCCCTGAAGTTGTCTGTGTCCTGGGGCGGCGGCCACAGCCCGCAGCCCTGGGGGCCAGGAAGGGCTGCCGCCGGTTCCTCCCGAGGCCGGGAGGGTCTGTCCCCGGCCTCGCCCAGGTCCTGCGTTCGCCGGCTCCTCGATGTTCTGGGGCTCGTAGAAGCGTCACCCCACCTCTGCCTCCATCTTCACCAGGCGTCTCCCCGTGGGCGTGTGTGTGTCCAGTTTCCCCTTTTCATAAGGACACCCCTGGTCCTGGGGGAACACCCACCCCCGTGATCTCACCTCGACCCGCACAAGGACCCGGGTTCCAAATGAGGCCGCCTTCTCCGGTGTTGGGGGTTAGGGCCCCACAGCAATTTGAGGGGGGGGTGTCCACAAGTCAGATGATATCACTTAATGTAAATTAAATTAAGAATAAAACAGGGAGGCATTCCGGTCATGGCTCAGTGGTTAACGAATCCGACTAGGAACTGACCAGGAACCGTGAGCTTGCGTGTTTGATCCCTGGCTTCACTCAGTAGGTTAAGGATCTGGCCTTGCCATGAGCTGTGGGGTAGGTTGCAGACATGGCTCGAATCTGGCATTTCTGTGGCTCTGGCATAGGCTGGTGGCTACAGCTCTAATTGGACCCCTCGCCTGGGACCCTCCATAATCCGCGGGTGTGGCCCTAGAAAAGACAAAAAGACAAAAAAAAAAAAAGAATAAAATAGGAGTTCCCTCTTTGGTACAAGGGGATTAATGGCGTCTTTGCAGTGCTAGGACGCAGGTTCAATCCCTGGCCCTACACACTGGGTTAAAGGATCTGGCATTGCTGGAGCTGTGTTATAGCTTGGGATCTGATTTCTGGGAACTCCGTATGCTGTGTGCCGGCCAAAAAAAGATTTTAAATAAATAAATAAATAAATAAATAAATATATATATATATATAAATAAAGGGAAAACAAAATAAAACAAACATACCCCTCAACATACGGAGGTTCCCAGGCTGGGGTCAAATCAGAGCTTAGCTTCTAGCCTACGCCACAGCCACAGCAACACTGGATCCGAGCTGCGTCTGAGACCTACACCACAGCTCACAGCAACACTGGATCCTTAATCCATTGAGCGAGGCCAAGGATCGAACCTGCGTCCCTGTGGATCCTAGTGGGATTCATTAACCGCTGAGCCATGATGGGAACTCCTAAGAAATGAATTAAAAATAAGAGAACTTTGATAATCTCCCACCACTATATTGCCCCCCCCCAAAAGAATAAAATAAAAATCGTTTGTAATCCTACTATCCAAAGATAAACATAGAGATGAAAAATTTTGGCGTTCCCTTGTGGCTTAGCATAAGGATCTGGTATTGTCACTGCTGTGGCTCTGGTCATAGCTGTGGCATGGGTTCAGTCCCTGGCCCTGGAACTTCCACATGCTGCAAGCGTGGCCCCCCAAATTTTTTGGACTATGTGCATTTCACAAAATAGGGATCCGACTGTATATAAACTTACATGTTCTTTACTTTAAAACTTAGCATTACTTTCCCATGACATGAATTTTAAAATGTGACTTTTAGTGACTCCATAAATCTAGGGAGCAACATGTACAGTATGCCTGATGAAAGTTTGATTTTCACATTTTCTTTTCTTTCTTCTTCTTTTTTTTTTTGGTTTTTTTTTTTAGGGCCACACTTGCAGCACATGGAGGTTCCCAGGCTAGGGGTTGAATCAGGAGCTGTAGCTGCCGGCCTGCACCACAGCCCCAGCAACGCTGGCTCCTTAACCCACTGATTGAGGCCAGGGATCGAACCTGTGTCCTCATGGATGCTAGTCAGGTTCCTTTCTGCTGAGCCTCAACGGGGCCTCCCTGATTGTCACACTTTCTGGTAAAGGGAGAAGAGGCCTTCGCCCCTTGTACCCTGTCTGCCTCCGCGTGGCAGAGGGTCCTGCGGAGGTGAGAGCTGGGCACTGGGTGGGTCTGGGGGCGGGCCCAGCCCTACCTGGCCACCTTTGCTGTGTAGACCGGGCACACCCTGTTCCCTTCGGGGCCTCTGGGCCCGCACAGGGAGCTTGTGTCAGGAGGCTCCCTTTTATTTTTCCCCCCAGTAACTGACTTTATTTTTTAGAGCAGTTTCAGGCTCATAGCAAAATCGAGCAAAAAGGTCCAGCGCCTTCCCTCATACACTCCCTGCCCCAGGCCCATTTGCTTGAACCAGGGACCCGCCCTGGCAGCCGTGACCACCAGGGCCCACAGCCTGCCCTGGGCTTTCTTCCGGACGGTGTGTCCATGTCACGGCCCTGCAGCGGGTCCTTGGCCTGGAACACGGCCGCCCCGCTCGGCCGCCCTCCCTCTCCCCCGCCTCTGCTGGCCTTTCCCTTCTCCGTAGCTGCGCCTCTTCCAGAAGGTCCCACGTGGAATCATAGCGCCTGTTCCGGCGGGCTGCTTCCACGCTGCAATATGCACGTTCCCGCGCATCTTTCCACAGCTTAATTGCCGAGAAACAGCCCGTCGTCAGGATGCCACATGCCCGGTTGCGCCGGTCGCCTCCGGCCGGGCCCTCGGATCGCTGTTCGTGGTCTCTCTGGTCTTCTCGGGTGGGAAGTGGACAGTGAGGAAACAAAGCCAGCCTGGAAGAGGGGGTGCTGCTGCCCAGAGAGCCCTGCACTGGGACAGGACGTTGCTCGAGACAAGTGCCGCCTCTGCTCAGGGGACGCCTGAAACGCCTGGTGCGGAAACAGCCTGCACGTCGTCAACACCGGTTGAGCTGGTGATAGGCGACAGGGAGCAGGGCGGCCTCAGGCGGGGTCTCTCCTGGCTCTCCGAGGGCGCACCCCAGTCCAGGGCGGAGCACCCTGGCCAGACACTCGGGGGTGCGTGACCGTCCGGCTTCTGTGTCTTTGGCCGCCGCACCCCTCCGTTCTCTTTTTAGAGAGAAGGCTGGTAACGCCCCCCCTGGGTTCAGGACACGTAGGGTGTCGTGGGGTCTGTCGCTCTCTCACGGGGTCACCGGATCCTCCGGACTCACTGTGGTTCTGGTAG
Organism: Phacochoerus africanus; assembly: GCF_016906955.1. Classification (NCBI taxonomy): domain Eukaryota; kingdom Metazoa; phylum Chordata; class Mammalia; order Artiodactyla; family Suidae; genus Phacochoerus; species Phacochoerus africanus. Next base: position 497,235 of record NC_062551.1, read on the forward strand.
CCACCTTGCGGCAGCTGGGGCCCTGGGTCTGGAGCACTCACCCCTGGGCTGCAGCCTCAGCACTGGACTTCGTCTCCTTGTCTGTAGACTCATGGGTCCGCATCTTGCTCACCTCGACGCTCAGAGGAGAGTCTTGGGGCGGGGCCTGTGAGAGGAGGCCATCGGGTCTCTTCCACTGAACCAAGAGGACGAAGTCCCAGCCGTGCCCCAGCCTGAGGCGTCCGGGCCTCTGGTGTCCTGCGTTCACCAGGGTCGAGGTGACGGAACAGCAGACAGACCCGCCTCCCTGCTCCCGGCCCCTCCACGCTCCTGACACCAAGCAATGCAGGCCCCAGGTCTGCTGTCACCAGGAAGATGGGCCGGTGCTTTGTGAGAGGCTGCTAGGTTTGGTGTGTGTGGGTCTTGGCTCTCTTCTCGCCTAGCTGCCACTGTTTTCGGTGGGGGCCAGGGAGTGGGACACTCGAGTTAAGGGCTTGTCTTTGGTGGTGGTGGGGGGGGGGCTGGAGTGGCCATCCCCTGGGGAGCCTGTCCCCTGGGGAACTCACCGTGTTGTAGACGTAGGGCGCGCCCAGAGAACTGTCAGCACTTCATTTGTTTTGGGTTTTTTTTTGTCTTTTTGTCTTTTCTTGGGCTGCTCCCGCGACATATGGAGGTTCCCAGGCTAGGGGTCGAATCGGAGCTGTAGCCACCAGCCTACGCCAGAGCCACAGCAACTCGGGATCCGAGCCGCGTCTGCGACCTACACCCCAGCTCACGTCGTCGCCGGATCCTCAACCCACTGAGCGAGGCCAGGGATCAAACCTGCAACCTCATGGTTCCTAGTCGAGTTCGCTAACCACTGAGCCACGACGGAAACTCCTACTCACTTCATTTGAAAGTGGGAATAATAAACCCGTTGCCCGTTACTCTTAAGTAGCAAATGTCATGGGGTGCTCTGGCTAAAGTATACCAAAAACACGTTGTTGGAACAGGGAAGAACACGTGAATTGCTTTTTGGTGTGATTTTGGAGTTTGTATTTGATAAGACACCAAAACCCAGCAAAAGGTCCTGCGCAGGTCAGGGGCAGGGTGGGTCCTGCCCTCGGCCACGCGCTGCTCCTCCTCAGCTCGGGATCTGGGGGCACCGGGCTGGGCGACTGATCTGCTGCCATGGGCTCAGTGAGTTCGTGCTCCCGGAGGCTGATGTGATTGATTTTTCTTCTTGTTTCTGTTGCTGCCCCTCTCGTCAGAAGGGCCTGGAAGCCCTCAGAAGCTGCCTGGCCGTGGGGTTTGCCCAGTGGTGATATGTGACCGGATGCCTGAGCTTTCGCCTGGGCGGTGAATCATCACGGGCACCAGTACATCAGGCGGTTCTCCTCCGAGTCCGAGTGTCATTTTGGTCATTTTCCAGAAGCAGTCTGCCAGATGCTCCTGTCTGTGTGACTAGGGTTTGTTTATCAGCCGTTCCCCCACATCAGACCCTGTCCCCTGAAAAAGTGCTTTTGCTGGAGACACAGCAGCGAGGCTGCAGGTCCGCTTGGAGTTTTGTCACATAGGATGTGAAAAAGGTCTGGAAAGGCTGGGTGTTTAATGCCAGTAATGACTGTGGCTTCACTGAGATTCTGAGGCAAACGGGACCATCAGCTCTGTGTCAGCGGTGCTGCCGTCCCCCGAGCTGAGAAGACAGTGTTGCTGTGAAAAACGGTGCTGAAGGGCTGCAGGTCCCCAGAGGTCCTCGGGCGCTTAGTGAACAGCTGTCCTCAGCCGTCGAGCCCTCGCAGCAATGAGCTTGACCCCAGCACGGTGGCCTCGGGGCTCATCCGTCCCTCGGAATCTCCCAGCCTTGGGGAAGCTCGAGAGTGTGGGCGCATTTGTCCGCAGTGCCCACACAGTCCCCGGGGAGGTGACACAACCCCCCCCCCCCCCCCCCGCCCCCGTCCCCGTAGGGCTATTGCTCACCGGGCCGCTCCCCTTCCTTGGCGCTCAGGCCACTGGTGGAAGGCACTGCAGCACAGGCCGGCTGGCCTGGAGCACCGCCCCCGGGGCTCTGCTCCTGGGAGAGGCCAGCCCTCCTCTGGGCTCATCCTGTTTTCTCCCTCTTAAGAAGCTGTCTCAGGAATTCCCACTGTAGCGTGATGGGATCTCTGAAGCACCGGGACGCAGGTTCCATCCCCAGCCTGGCACAGTGGGTTAAGGATCTGGTGTTGCCACAGCTGCAGATCCAACTGTGGCTTGGATCTGATTCCTGGCCTGGGAACTCTGTATTAAACAAACGCACACACCCAAAAAGAAGCTGTTTCAGAACTGACTGTGCGTCTGGTGTTTTTAGACCCTGATTCTCTTGGATCATTTGATCCATGTTACTTTCTCTTGACTCAATTTAGTTTTGTTTTTTGTAGTTTGTAGGTCAGCCTCATCTCTTGATCTAAAAATTGGCCCTTTTTTTTTGGGGGGGGGGGGTCTTTTTTGGCCATACCCACGACAAATGGAAGTTCCTAGGCTAAGGGTCTCATCGGAGCTACAGCTGCTGGCCTACACTACAGCCACAGCAATGCCAGATCCGAGCTGAGCCTGTGACCTACACCACGGCTCACAGCAATGCAGGGTCCTTAACCCACTGAGCAAGGCCACAACCTCATGGAGACTAATTGGGTTCATACTGCTGAGCCACAGTGGGAACTCCTAAAAATTTGTCTCTGTTTTTCTAAATTTTGCAGATCTTATTTATATATTTATTTATTTGCCTTTTCTAGGGCCGATCCTGTGGCATGTGGAGATTCCCAGGCTAGGGGTCTAATTGGAGCTGTAGCCACTGGTCTACGCCAGAGCCACAGCAACGCAGGATCCGAGCCGCATCTGCAACCTACACCACAGCTCACGGCAATGCCGGATCCTTAACCCACTGAGCAAGGGCAGGGACCGAACCCGCAACCTCATGGTTCCTAGTCGGATTCGTTAACCACTGCGCCACGACGGAAACTGCAAATCTTGCAGATCTTTGAAGGTGATCTGGATTGCAGTGACTAGAAGTATACTGATACACATTTGCTGGTTTGGAGAACTTTTTAGAGTTACAGAGTGCTGTAAACTCAACCTTTACTTTTTTCTTTCTGAATTACACTGTGACGAGACCCCGAGTTTCTAGTGGTGATGGAGCTGATCCTTTTCAGGGGGACGTAAGGACGCGGGACCTTTCCCGATAGGTCAGTGGGGGCCTGTGTCTGACTCTTCAGACCATCAGTTCTCGTTTGCTTTTGCTTCAGCTTGAAACGGGTCTTTGCTTTGTGTCAGCCACTTCCCCTGCTTCCTGTGACGTGGCAGCCTGGGGGCGTGTGAAGCAGGTGCGGCCCAGGGCGGCATCCCCGCCCACCTGGAGGCTGCGGGGGAGGACTGGCCCGGGGCCGCCCTGTCTCCCACCCTGGGTCTGCCTGTGGATTCCGGACCTCTCCCAGCGGCCGTGTGCCTGAGCGGTGGCAGCAGAGTGGAGGGAACTCAGCTGCAGCCACCCCAGCTCTGTAGGGGCTGCTTCAAATCTTTTGGGGGTGGCCCTTGCCCGATGCAGCTGACACCCGTGTTTTTCATTTTTTCAGACCCACATGGGTTGTTCCACTCTCAGCCCTCTTTCCTGTGACACTCGCCTGCCCGGAGGACAGGAGGCGGGGGGCAGGCAGGGGGCAGCACCGTGTGAAGGTCTCTGTCCACCTGGGGCTTTGGGGTCTCGCCTCGCAGTTCTTCACAGTAGGTCCTGCGCATTTTCTGAACTGCTTGCTTTGAGGCTCTTTTATGAGTTGGGAGCCAGGGGAGGAACACGTTGATACCCAGGTGCCCTTGTTGAATCGGGTGCAGGGGGACCCTCTGCTTGTTCTAGGTGACAGGCAGGCTCCCCCATGGCCGTGTTCCTTCTTTGCTAAGGGAGTTGTTTAAAATCTGTTGGCAGTGCTCCTACGTCCTGTTGAGGAGAGAGGGCCCTGGGACATTTTCTGTTTCAGGAGTTGGGAGGTTTGGAGGCCCTGGCTCTGGGCTCGTTGCAGCCCTGGATGGGCAGCCGCTGAGCTTGTTTATGTCGTAGGGTTGTGGACAGGCCTGTCCTCTCACCCCTTCTGGGGCGTGGTTGGGTCAGGCTGTTGTGGTGTCGCCTGCCCGGCTTAGTGTGCAGGGGCTGTTTCCTGAACTGGGATCGGGCCCCTGAGCCCTGGTTGCTTCTTCCCTGCTCCCCTTTTGCTTAGAAAGTGGACCAGGAGAGAAAGGAAGAAATATGCATTATTGTTCTTTCCTCTTTTTTTTTTTTGGCTGCCCCTGGGGCATGTGGAACGTCCCATGACAGGGATTGAACCCGAGCCACAGCCCAAGCTGCTGCAGCGACAGTGCTGGACCCTGAACCTGTTGCACTACAAGGGGACTCTGACGGTATTTTCCTGATTTCCTCTTCCCACCCAGTGTGGGGAACCCGAGGAGCAGTGGGAAGGAGGGAGTCTCCCTGAAACTCCACCGTCCGGGTGATGGGTCTCTTCACGGCCCCCAGGCAGCTCCCGGGTTTCCATGCGTCTGTGCCGTCAGTTTTCAGAGAGCCATCGAAGCCTCTGGAGGGTGGTTTCTGTGCCTTTCTGTGCAGGTCTGTCACTTTGCACGGATGTTTGTTTCTCTGGCTGCCCCTGTGGCATGTGGCGTTCCCGTGCCAGAGATGGAACCCGAGCCACAGCAGTGACCATGCCGGATGCTTCACCCGCTGCGCCATCAGGGAGCTTCCCTTTGTTGTGTCCTAGAGCTCAGTTTTGTTTGAGACTCTGCCCCCACCCCACCCCCCTTTTTTTTGCTTTTTAGGGCTGCACCCATGGCACATGGAGGTTCCCAGGCTAGGGGTGGAATAGAGCTCCCGCTGCCTCTGCCGCTGCCGGCGTCCCCCACAGAGCTCACGGCAACGCCGGATCCTTAACCCGCTGAGCAAGGCCAGGGATCGAACGTGCGTCCTCATGGATCCTCCTTGGGGTCGTTGCCGCTGCGCCTCGAGGGGAACTCGGCAACCTGGTGTCCCACCGCTGACGACAGTCTGCGCTGTGCCCGTAGCGGCTCTCTGGGGCCGGCAACAGCCTGCGGATCCTTCCGCGTCTGCCGGGCCCTCCGTCCTATCTTTCCTGCCCGGAGGGTCGCCTGCGGGCAGCCCGCAGCTGAGGGGCGCTTTGTGCAGAGCCCCGTCCCGCAGGCGCCCGCGGGGCGGGTGGCCGAGTGCGGAGGCCTCCTCTGCTCCCCAGCGGCCCTGCCTGCCGCCTCCCTTCCCGCCTCGTGCTGTCGCCGCGCACCGGCTGCGGCCCCGTGTGGCCTGCGCTGCCCCTTCGGCTGCCTCCCTTGGGCTGACGGCTCCCCGCGGCCTCTCTGGTGGCCGTGTCCTTGCGGGCAGGGTTGTGTGGTGGGCGCTCCCCCGTGGCCCAGCCCGCAGCTCCACGCTCTGTTACCTCTCACTCGGACTCTGCGGGGCCTCACGGTGTCCTGGCCTGGGGTCCCGCTTCTGTCCCAGGCACCCCCCACCCCCCCCCCACACCCCGTTGCTCTGAGCTGTCTTGTCCCCTCGGGCTGCTGTTTTCGGCAGCCGCGGTGGATCTGGAGGCCAGCAGGCCAGCAGGGAAGGGGTTTTGGTGCTGGAGGGAGGGGGCCCCAGAGGTGAAGGGCCTTCGCGTCACACCCGGTCATGTGCGGCCGTCGCCGGGACTCCTGGCGTCCAAGCTCAGCGGCCTGGAGGAGGGGTGTCTGCCAGGTCCCTGCTGCACAGCCGGGGTCACCGCGCCTGAAGAGACGGCGGTGCTTGTTCGGCTTGACATCGTCTGTGCTGTCAAGGCTCTCACTTGCCTTCTTCTCTCCTTTTTTTTGTTTGTTTGTTTGTTTGTTTGTTTTGTTTTTTGTCTTTTTGCCATTTCTTGGGCCGCTCCCGCGGCATATGGAGGTTCCCAGGCTAGGGGTTGAATCGGAGCTGTAGCCACCGGCCTACGCCAGAGCCACAGCAACGCGGGATCTGAGCCGCGTCTGCGACCTACACCACAGCTCACGGCAACACCGGATCGTTAACCCACTGAGCAAGGGCAGGGACCGAACCCGCAACCTCATGGTTCCTAGTCGGATTCGTTAACCACTGCGCCACAACGGGAACTCCCTTCTCTCCTTTTTTCTTCTTTTTTTTTCTTTTTTTTTTTAATGGCCACGTCCTCAGAACGTGGAAGTTCCTGGGCCGGGGATTGAACCCGAGCTGCAGTTGTGACCGACGCCATAGCTGTGGCAGTGCTGGATCCTCTACCCGCTGCGCTGTGCCTGGGGTCGAACCAGCTCCTTGGCCGCTGCAGAGCTCCCGGGTCAGCAGGAGCTCCCATGCTTCGTGTTGTATTCAGTCGTTATGCTTATAGAAAGCCTTGCCATGTGGGTTTTCTTACTTTTTGACCCACATTAAAAATAGGCAGACTGTTCATCCTAAGCCCGGCGCTACCTTTTTTAATCAGCAAGGGCTTCATTCAAACAGCTCTGATCTGAGGAGAAGGGAAGACCGTGTGGCAGCCTCTTGGCTTCCTTTGCCAGCAAATAGGACAGAACTAGTCACTGTTACCTTGCGTGACTGTGTTCCTTAAGGTTTTACAGTCAGTCAGTTGCTCCAAGGGGTTCCTGTCCTTCCGTCAGGTGGGTTAAATGTGAAGCTCTGCCCTCTGCGCTTGGCCGTCGGGTTTGGGGGCCCTGCAGACAGCCCATGGGGACGTGATGGACCCGAGGGCAGTTCTGGCTCCCAGCGCCTCTGGCGCCCATGACCCTGGGACTGCACGGGGAGGACGTGCTCCCCGCGGCCCCAGCAGGGTTTTCACACAGGCAGGTCACTGCCCATGGGGGGCTTTCTGCTACAGAAATGGAGAACAGGAGTTCCCGCCGTGGCTCAGCAGGTTAGGAACCCAACTTGTATCCATGGGGATGCAGATTCAGTCCCTGTCCTTGCTCAGTGGGTCAAGGATCTGGCGTTGCTGTGAGCTCTTGGTGTAGGTCGCAGACACAGCTTGGATCCCGCGTGGCTGTGGCTGTGGTTGTGCTGTAGGCCGGCAGCTGAAGCTCCCATTCGACCCCTAGCCTGGGAACCTCCATGTGCTGCGGGTGTGGCCCCAAAAAGACCAAAATAAAAAAAAAGAGAGGGAGAGAGAACAGTGCCAGCCGGCCGGGCTAGTTTTCTTCCCGAGGCTGTGGTTGAGGGTTGCACCTGAAGTGAGTGGAACTTCTGCAGTCTCTGGAAAAGCCTGACTGAGAGCCTGGTCCTCTGGTCCTGGGTTGCCGTTGGGGGTCTGTCGTCCGTCCCCCCTGCCCCCGGCCAGGCTCTCCTTTCCACCCAGAGGACCTGCGGGCGCCCTGGGTGCCCTCTACCCCAGGGTCCCTGGGCGGTGGCGCTGCCACTGTGGCCCTGGCAGGAGGTCCTGGCACCGAGGCCTCTGGGCGTGGCAGCTGCTCAGAAAGGGCTTGGTCCCCGTGTCTGAGTGTGCCATCTGCCCAGGTGCCGTGGCCTTGGCCGTGGAGAACTGCATTCACCGCAGCCTCTCTTGGAACCTGTTTTCAGAAAAGCTGCAGCGGAAGAGTGAGCCAGCTGGCATCTGGCTGGCCTTCAGAAGCTATTTAGTTGGTGTTTTCTCAACTCAGTGGTCTGATTAGAAAATAGTGAGAAGAATAAAGTTTACGAGGCGCCGAAGTCTGTCTGGTTTGTTGTTCAGCAGTTGGGAGCTGGTCGCCCTTGCGAAGGCAGAGTCTGTGTGGCTCTGGGTGCTGCTGGCTGCCTTTGTCCTGCGCTTTGGCTCTTGGTGGCCAGCGCGCCGTCCCGGGAAGAGTGCCAGGCTCGTGCCGCCCTCTCTCCTGCTGCAGGAGTGTGTGCGACTGTCGTCGTGCTTTATAGAAACCGATGGCAGCCAAGTCTCAGGTGCCTTGTACAGCCGCTCCCAGGCTCTGCCAGGAACAGCCGCCTCCTCGAGCTCACTCGTTCTCAGGCGTCTCCTCCCCTTCGTGCCCACACACCCTCGCGGGCCATCCCTGGCTCTGGCAGGCGCAGGGCTGTGGGGGTGGGATGCTGCAGACAGGCAGTGAGGGTTGCTGGGAAATGTGTAAGCCCAGAGCTCCCCTGGTTGAGGTAAAATGAGGGAAAAAGCAATTCCTCTTCCTTTTTAATTTTTATGGTTTTTAAAATGATTTTTATTTATTTTTCCATTATAGCTGGTTTACAGGGTTGTGTCAGATTTCTCCTGTACAGGAGTTCCTGTCGTGGCTCAGTGGTTAATGAATCCGACTAAGAACCATGAGGTTGTGGGTTCAATCCCTGGCCTTGCTCAGTGGGTTAAGGATCCGGTGTTACCGTGAGCTGTGGTGTAGGTCGCAGACAAGGCTCGGATCCCGCGTTACTGTGGCTCTGGCTTAGGCTGGCAGCTACAGCTCCGATTCGACCCCTAGCCTGGGAACCTCCATGTGCCACAGGAACAGCCCTAGAAATGACAGAAAGACCAAAAAAAAAAAAAAAAAAGATTTCTCCTGTACAGCACAGTGACCCAGTCCTTTTTTTTTTTGGGGGGGGGGTGTCTTTTTAGGGCCGCACTTGCGGCATATGGAGGTTCCCAGACTAGGGGTCGAAGTGGAGCTGCAGCTGCCGGCCTATACCACAGCCACAGCAAGGCCAGATCTGAGCTGTGTCTGCGACCTACACCACAGCTCACAGCAGTGCTGGATCCTTAACCCATTGAGCGAGGCCAGGGATCGAACCCGCAACCTCATGGGTCCTAATTGGATTTGTTTCTGCTGCGCCACGAAGGGAACTCCTCTGTTTTATTCCCCCTCGGTGATACTGAGATATAATTGACACTGAGCCTTGTGTAAGTTTCAAGTGTGTTGAGAGATGCCCACAGTGAGTCTGGGCACCATCTGTCGCCACACGCACCGCTACAGATGTTGTTTCTTGCTTAGGATGAGAGCTTGTAAGACGCCCTCTGGCCTTTTCTCCCCTCACCTTGCCAGCCTTCTGTTCATGGGCCTGCCGCCCAGCTCCGGGGGCTGGTTTTGGTCGGGGAGTTGTGTTCTGGGTCTCAGCTTGAGGTCCATATCCAGCCGATGGCTCCCACCTTAGTCTCTGGCTCAGAGCAGGTCCCACACAGGTAGTTCCTGCTCCAAGGGGAAGGTTCCACACAGGTCTCGCCTGCTTCCCAGGTGAGCTGGGCCTCCTGTCCTGTGTCAGCACACACCCAGGGGCCCCCACGGCCGTGCCTGTGACAGCCTGACCCTGGCAGGCAGGCTGTGTCTGGGTTTGGCTCAGAGCCGCGTTTGCAAACAGGTCTGTCCGTGGGGTCAGGCCATTCCAGGAGACGGTCCCGGGGCCCGAGGGTGGAGTCTGGGACAAGCCTGCGCTCAGAGAACATTGTGTCTCCCAAGGGCAGTGGCACATTCAGGACAGAGAAGGGCTGTTTAGGGCTTCGACCTGCTCACTGCCTCCCTCAGCGGGAGCTGCGCCCAACAGGCTCCCCAGCAAGGGGGGTTCCTGCAGGGCACGAGTGGTGTGACCGTAGTCGCCCGTCATCCTGGACGCCGTGTGGGGAAGGCAGACGGGAGGGACGGGGGCGGCGGCTTTCCAGGAGCAGTGGACCTGTGTTCGTGCCCACTTGGTGTCAGGGTTTGTTCACCCACCTGCTGCATCTGGCATCTGCAGAGGCTGGCGCCTCAGTGCAGCCTCGACGTGCTCGGGCCTCCGAGTTCCGGCTGCTTCTGGTGCAGCTTTAGTCCATGGCGACTCTGTCACCACGGACACCCAATAAATTGAAGGAGTTCGCACGGCGTCACGCCGTGGTCGGGAATCAGGCAGAAGCCACCCCGACGGGAAGGGCGGCTGCAGTGTTGTTTGGTCCGCAGTGTCCAGCAGCGGTCCGTGTGTCCTCTGTGCAGGGGGAGGCGGTGGTTTCTCCTCAGCGTTGCTGGTCCCTCAGGATGCAGAGAAGCTGGGACTCGAAGGCCCACCCTCCCCGCAGAGTTGTGGTGTTGAAACGCCCTCCAGGGCCTTCAGGGCTTCTCGCACCCTGCCCAGCACAGCCCGTGTCTTTTTTGCCTCTGGTCGCTGGTATGCACTTCCAGGTGGCAAGAGGCTGTTGGCCCTGCTCATTGAGCAGCTGCCTGAAGAGATGAGAACTGGAAAGGGGGGCTGGTCCCAGGAGGGAGGGGTCGCGAGGCCCCCAGCCCCTCCCCCCGGGAGCTGTCCGGTGGCGTCCCCTGAGGCTGTGGTCACCTGTTCATGACGTGGGTCTTTCCCCACGTTTCGCATTCAGCTCTTCAGGAGAGGAGGTGAGCACTGGCTGTACCACCCTGGGACTTTTTTTCCCCCCCGTCGTCTTTTTTTTTGCTTTGTAGGACTGTAGCCACGGCATATGCAGGTTCCCAGGCTAGGGGGTTGAATCAGAGCTACAGCTGTCGGCGTACACCACAGCCACGCCGAATCCTTCACCCACGGAGCGAGGCCAGGGATTGAACCTGCAACCTCATGGTTCCTAGTCGGATTCGTTTCTGCTGCACTGTGAGGGGAGCTCCAGCCCTGGGACTTGGGATTGAATCCCAGCTTTTCTGCTGCGAAGCAGAGTGGTTGGGGCACGTAGGTTGGAGTGTGGGTCCTTCCATGTTATAAATCAGTGTGGAGCCCTGTAGAGCGGGTCTGGGGGTCAGTCCTGTGTTTTGACCTGAGTTGGGGGAAGTCTGCTCATGGGTGGGGCTTGTAGGCTTCACGGGGCGGGGCTTTTGATTGGTGTTTTGCTGGAGACGCATTCCTTTCTTTTCTGTGTGTGTGTGTGTGTGCACGCGTGTTTTCACTCTTTTTACCAGTAAACACGTAGCACATGCTGCTCCTGTTCTCACGTTGCGGTTGTTGAGAGAGGTCCTGCCTCAGCGGATTCACTTTTCTCCCGCCCTGAGCCCCGGGCCTGACCGTGCCTGCGTGAGCACATCCATCCATCACGTGAGCGTGCTTAACTCTGATGAGCTGCGTGGTGTCAGTGTTGAAAATCCAGACAGGACAGAGTTGCAGGACCCAGCATGGTTGAATAAACAAACGGTCTTGCGTTTTGAAGACTGCACTTTGACTTTCGCGGTAGGCTGTACAGCGGGGACAGAATGTTGACTTCTGGACTTTGAGACAGCTCTTGGGCAGCAGAGGCTAGAGCCGAAGATGCCCTTCACCTTGGCCTGGCATCCCCGGCAGCGGCGGTGGCCCCTGGCGGCAGCGTTGGATGACTTGAGGGCTGCAGGGGAAGAAGGAGGTGGGTCAGAACAGGCGTGTGTTGGGGGCGTGTATCTTGGCCTCCACAGCACTGCTGCAAAGAACTTGGACCTGAAGGCTCTCGAGTGGTCCTGGGGGGAACAGACAGGCATGCTGTCACCAAGTGAGGGACCTGCGGCCAGTTGTCAGATGCCCTGAGACCTGACACCTGCCCCCGGAACATCAGTGTGGGGCTGCAAATGTCCTCTAGACAGTGGATGATAACGTGAATCAGTTGGGGTATGTGTGTGGGTGTGTGTATACATACGTGTGTGCAGGCACACACACTGACAAATACTCTCCAGTTTGAGTTGGAGTAGCTGACGGGTATTAATTTCTCATGGTCTGGCTCTCGGACCCTGTGTCTGCTGGAGCCTGCAGGTAGGGTGCTCTCTGGCTTGCTCTGGACTGTGGTTGGACGGAGGGCTCCTTGTCTGAGCAGACCTTGCAGGCTGTGCTTGAGGCTCTCTGCTGTTTGCGGTGTAAACCTGTGCCCTGCCTGCCACCCCTGAGTGAGTCCCTGGCTCAGGGCACTGGGCAGCGGAGGGCAGAGGGTCTGGGTTCAGGCACTGCTTTCCCCTCTGCCTGCACGGATTGAGGCTGGTTCACGGGAAAGTAGGTGCCCACGCAGAGCCCTGGCGGTTGGAGGCCTAGAGCTGGGGAGCAGGCCCGGGCCCCCGTAGGCGCTCCCTTGTTCCAGGTGGCAGGTGCAGCCCCTCACAGGGAATAGGGCTGGTGGACGAGGTCCCGCAGCCTCAGGACAGGATTAAGGCTGTCTTTTCATTAGGGTTGGAACCGTGTCATCTGGCCTCTTTCATGCACAGAGTACTTGTCATGCCCTGCTTTTTGGTGGTGGCTTGAGCTTGCGGTCCTTCCAGCAGGAGAGCAGTCGCCCTTCCGGCCGCACGCCCGGGCGTGTTGGCCGGTTCTTGGTGTCCTTCTTGCTGTGGTCTCTGATGTCACCCGCCGTGCTCATGGCTTTTTGGATTGGTTTCTTACCATCTGCTCAGGGCTTGGGCCGGGGACCTGTGCACATGGTGCCTGGTGGTCTGGCCAGAGCATCCCTAGGGCGCTGCCTGCGGTTGTCACCGGAGTGTGGGCAGGGTGTGGGCCTCGCAGGCCTCAAGGCCTTTGGGCCGGAGCCACACAGGTGCTGTCCTCCTTCACTTTATGTTTTGTCTTTTTAGGGCCGCACCGGCAGCATATGGGCGTTCCCAGGCTAGGGCTAGAGTTGGAGCGGCAGCTGCTGGCCTGCACCACAGCCACATGGGATCTGAGCCATGTCCGTGACCTACACCACAGCTCACAGCAACGCTGGATTCCCCACCACTGAGCAAGGCCAGGGATTGAACCCGCATCCTCATGGATACTAGTCAGGTTTGTTACCGCTGAGCCTCAGCGGGAACTCCCTGTCCTTTAAACGCTGGCCCCGCTCTCAGGCTAGGCACTTGGGCAGAGCCTGTCACGTGTCGAGCTTGTGTCCCGGTTTCTCTGCTGCTCCTGGACCGCATCCTAGCAAGAGCCGTGGCTCTCAGCCCCGTGGTCTTTCAAGCTCCACTGTCACCTTCTCTGGACTCCTGCCCTTGGACCTGGGTGCTGTTGATTATTGCTTTTCAACAAAGACTCGTTTAGCTCTACAGCCCAAATGTGGGCTCCGGGGCCCAGAGCACCTCCCTCCGCCCCCCCGCCCGCCCCCCCGAGGGTGTAGGTGTGGCCTCGTGCGGGTCCTGGGACAGCCTGGCGGCACACCTGGAGGCCGCGGCCCTCAACCAGCCCCGGAGAAAAGGGACCCCAGGGCGTCAGCGCTCTGCAGCCGGGTGCCCGAAATGGCATCTTTCCTGGCGAAGTTCTTGGTGGGAAGGAGAAGGTTTTATGTCTGCGTGCATGTGGGCCCGAGTTGAGCAGTTGGGAGGCGTAGAAAATAGGGCGGTGGGCGAATGAAGGTGCGGGTGTGTCCTGAGCCCCGAGGATTGCAGACTGTGAGAAGGCAGGTATCTGAAGCAGGTCATTCCTTTCTTTTTTGTTTTTCTTTATTTACAAAAAATACGCATTAGTATTTCTTTCTCTTTTTTTTATTTTTTATTTTATTTTTTTTTGTCTTTTTGCTATTTCTTTGGGCCGCTCCCGCGGCACATGGAGGTTCCCAGGCTAGGGGTCTAATCGGAGCTGTAGCCGCCGGCCTACGCCAGAGCCACAGCAACGCGGGACCCGAGCCGGGTCTGCAACCTACACCACAGCTCACGGCAACGCCGGATCGTTAACCCACTGAGCAAGGGCAGGGATCGAACCCGCAACCTCATGGTTCCTAGTTGGATTCGTTAACCACTGCACCACGACGGGAACTCCTGCATTAGTATTTCTTAGGAAATTATTGGACGCAGTTAGAACACGGGTGGAACTGATGTCCCACTTGGCCCCTTCCTTCAGCCCCAGTTCTCTCGAACCGTGGGAGCCCCCGCCTTAGGGGAAACCGAACCTGGCGATGGGCAGCCTGCTCAGAGGTCAAGGGTCAGTTGCACCAGCCAGTGTCCGGACACCCTGACAAGGGCTGGAGCCCTCGGTCACTTCATCCAGGCTGTGCCTCTCCAGTCCGGCCGCCTTTTCATCCCATGATCAGTTTTCAAGGCGTATCCAGAGCCCCATTCAAGTTTGACATTTGATCTGTTTTTTTTTTTTAAATTCTTCTATATGTACTTCATTCCGCTCAGGAAGCGGTAGAAGGTCTAAGTCAGGAGTTCTTAGCTTCTGAGGTGACGGCCCTCCGTGCCCTGCCGCTTCTTCCTTGGACTCCTCCACAGCTGCCGTGCCTTCCTTTTTGTAACCAGTCCACAAGGCTTTCCAGAAATGCCCCAGCTTTGCATGTTTTTGGGCCAGCCCCACTCCCCCACCCCACCCCCCCTTTTTTGGCTGCACCTACGGCATGCGGAAGTTCCCGGACCAGGGATTGAACCTGCACCATGGCAGTGACCCAAGCCACTGCAGTGACAATGCTGGATCCTTAGCCAACTGAGCCGCAAGGGAGCTCCTGGGCCAGCTCTTGAAGAACACTGGTGTCCATGGATGAGCCAGCATGCTGAGTCTTTTCTCTTGGGGGAAAACTGTGCCCTTCGTCCTGCTGGCTGGGGGCACTGCTGCCCCTCCGGGTCTGGGCGTGGCTGTGGCCGCAGAGATGCCCTGCCCCGCCAGTGTGCTGACCACGCCCTCTACAGTGACCTGGGTCTGAGAGGACTTGCAGTTTTACACAGCCCTTCCCCACGGAAGACGCGCGCGGAAGCAGAGAAGCTGCCCCGGCCTTCCCCGCCTCCCTGACGGCACCTCCTCTCCTGTGCTTCTCGCAGAAATGATTCCTAACCAGAGCAGGGTCCCCACGGGGGGCCCCTGGCAGGCGCGGCTCCTGCCCTGTGTGCGGCGGGGCTCCTGTGGTCGTGGAGACCCCGGGTGGAGCGCTCAGGGAGCCACGCAGCCTTGGGTTGTTGTGAACCGAGCGATCTGCTAGCCACCGCGACGCTGGAGCTGTTTTTTGTTTTTGCGTATCATGGGGCGTATAACGCAGGCTTATGGACACGTTTAGGTGCCTTTTTCTTAGCCTGTTTCCATTCCAGATCTTTGTGTGTATCCTTTTCTCAAGGCGTCTTGTGGGTTAACCATGCTTTGTAACCTGCTACTGTCTCTTCAGCCTGCTTTATCTGTAGCCTAATGGCACGTAAACTGGGTTTGCGATCTTCTTCAGCTCTGCATTTTTGTTATTTTCTGTGGAGGTTGTTAGGGTGGTCAAGCTTAAATGTCATGACTTGAAATTAGTATCAAGAATTGGGGAGTTCCTGTCGTGGCTCAGTGGTTAACAAACCCGACTAGCATCCATGAGGACACGGGTTCAATCCCTGGCCTTGCTCAGTGGGTTAAGGATCTGACGTTACTGTGAGCTGTGGTGTAGGTTGCAGATGTGGCTCGGATCCTGCATTGCTGTGGTTGTGGTGTAGGCCAGCGGCTACAGCTCCGATCGGACCTCAAGCCTGGGAACCCCCATGTGCCACACCTGCTCCCCCTGCTCTCACCAAAAAAAAAAAAAAGAAAGAAACAAAGAAAAAAAGAATTGGGAGTAAATATCACTGTGATCAAGACGGTAGACCTTTTTAATAAAAATCATTATTATACATGCGTCTACGTGTTAGTCATGTGTGCCTTGTACTTGGGTGTTTTAATCCCCACCTTTCTTGCACTTAACCTGGACCCTGAGCTGAAAGGCTCTTCTCATCGAAGCTGAGCTGGTCTGAGTGGTAGTTTTCTCACTTCGGATGCTGCGTGGATGGCTCGTTCTAGAATCAGAGGGAAGAAGATAGGTTGGTTCATTCCATCCAGTGGCATCTGACTCTCCGGGAACCTGCTTGAGGACGGTGGCCCCGAGCAGGCCCTGCAGAGTGTCTGCGCCGGGTGGCTTTGCTGCCCAGAGTCTCTGTGTAGAAAAAAGGAAGCCAAGGGTGGTGTGTGTGCTGGTGAGTGTGATCACGTTCCAGTGAAACTGCTCACACAGATGTGGCTGTGGCTTCTGATTGTGTGCTGAAGAGAATAGTAGGTTCAGAAGCACAAAATCTGGGTGATTTCTATTAAAATGCTATACATTTGCAAAAATCTGATATTTAATGTTTTAAAGAGCTGTTGTGTACAAAGGATTTGTTGAAAGAATATCATAGGGAGGAGAGAGGGTGAAGAGAATTTCCCGTAAAATAATTCTTTAAAATTTTTGTTGGAGCTCCCTGGTGGCTCAGAGTGTTAAGGTTCCAGTGTTGTCGCTGCTATGGCTCAGGTCACTGCTGTTAGCGTGCAGGTTCGATTCCTGGCCCAGGAACTTCTGCATGCTGAGGCCCGGCCAAAACAAATGTCGTTTTTCCGACGCTTCTCTGCCCTGGCCCTCATTCACTTGGAAGTGAGTGTCCCCTCGCTGCAGCTTCGTAGACATGTGGGTAGGAAACGACCCAGTACCAGTCCATCTCTGTCCCAGAGCACAGAGCAGGAGGAGGCAGGAGAGGCGCAGCCTCGGCGACGCGTTTCATTTGGCCCCCACGCATCCGGCTTGCTTCTGCTGGAATGCTCGCTCAGTAGTAGGTGCTGTGTCAGGCACTTTCCAAGCCCTCACCGTCTCCAGGCACAGATGAGTTCACGAAAGGAGACAGAATATCAGCCATACGAGTGTCTAACTGAGCCATGTACTAGCAGACAGGGCAGAGAGAGGCTCTGAGCGGAGCCGACGGGGGCTGGCTGGCCACACCATCCCCGCAGGCGTCTGCCTCGGGTTGTCCTCTCTGTGCACCTGCTGGGCCTGGAGGGACAGCTGTGTGTGGGCGGGGTGCGGGGAGACGGAGCACACCCCGGACCCCTCCTTTCACGAGCCCGCACTTGGGGCAGCCATGCCCTGGTCCAGCCCTTCTGCCCGGCGTGGAGAAAAGGGGCCTGTGGCTGAAAGGTGAGAGAGGTTGCTTAGGAAGCATGGTGCTTCCTGGCCGCTGTTGCCCAGAGTCCTGAGGTCCTGGTGCTCGGCCCTAGAAGCAGATGGGCCGCCTGGTGTCGTCCCCCCCCCCCCCCACACACACACACACTGCGGGGACCCAAGCCCCCACCTCTGTTTCTCTGCACTGTGTCTGTCAGCAGTTGCGCTTGCAAGTGCTTCCATGATGAGGCCCATCCAGCCTCGGGTTCGCAGCGCCTGCCCGCGGGCTGGGGTAAGTGCTCGTGAGACCCAGCAGCATCTGGATTCTTGCTGAGCGAAGCGTCTCATGGGAGCACGAGCTTCAGGTATTGGTGGCACTTTCTTCCGGGAGCGGCTGGTTTCAGGCGAGACCACCCCCTCGCACGGAAATTGGTCCGGTCACCCCGGCAGTCTGTGTGGCGTGCGCCAGCCCTGTGCCGAGGCTGGCACGTCACCGTATCTCCTGCTCCCTCGAATTCCCTTTCTAGACGTGGGACTTGATCTTCCGTTGTGTGTAGATTGTTCTCTGAGTCACAAGGAAGAGGCTGTGTCCTGGTGTCAGGCCTGGGGGTCAGGAGGGGAGCCCCCCTCGGAGCCGAGGGCGGGCCCACGCGCTCCTGGTTGCACTGCCCGTAGGGACTAGGCTGCTGCTGGCAGTCCCACACAGCCCGAAGCCCTTGACTGTGAGGTTCCAGCAGCCCAGGGGTCAGGCTGATGTGATGTGGCTGTGGTCTTTCAACCCGCAGCTAGCTGCACCATTTATTTTGGAGTATTTTTGGAAATAGAGCTTTTCTGCTGAAGGTGCTGGAAGGTAACCGCTGTGTGGGGTTAGACCGGATGAGCCCTTCACTCCCACTGCGTGACGGCGCCTCGCCCTCTGTCGGCGAGCTGAGAGGCCAGGGTGTCCCCTGTCGCGGTCACGAAGGGGAAGGCAGCGCGCTGAGGGGCGGACGCGCACCCGGCCTGCGTTGCTCTGTCCGTCCTGGGTGTGTACGTGGCAGCTGGCCGGGGAGCACCCTGAGGGTGACCTGGTCCTCCAGGGAGGCTTGTGCTGGGCGGGTGTTGAGACGGTGGCTCCCTCTGGTGTGCCCGCGTGCAGGGTCACTTGCAGTTGTAAGGAATCAGACAGACGCTTGTCCCCTTGGCCCGGTTTCTCCAATGGTGACATTTGGCACATCTGGACAATACCATGACCCAGTTGGATGTGCACCTTGGTCAAACCCACTGGTTTGACCAAACTTCCTTCCTTGGTTTTAGTTGGTCGAGCGTGTGTCTCCTGCTGTGCAGTTGCTCCTGTGTGTAGCTCCCTGTGTTCAGCCCCGCATTTGACAGAGGAAGGCCCTGCTCGTCTTTGCAGTTGGGCCGCTGACTTGCTTTCCGTGTGCGTGGGTTTGCCTGTGATGGACTTGGCACGTAAACGTGGCCTTTTGTGTCTGGTTCCCCACGGAGCATCGTGTTTTGAGCTTCATCCGCATTGTGTGCCTGTCCGAGCGCGACTGCTGGCTGAGGCCGAGGACTCTCGCTGTACGGGTGTGTCCACGGGTCGTGCGTCTCTTCGTGAGTTGACAGACACCCGAATCGACGCCCCTCCCTGGTGACTCTGGGTGGCGCTGCTGTGGACGTGGGTTTCTGTGTGCCGTGGGTTTTGTCCTCAGGCTGTCCCGGGATGGGATGTGCTGCCCTGCCATTTGCTTTGACTTCAGCCTTTGAGGTGAGAGATCGATGTTCTCTTTCTGGAAAGTCTGTGGAGGTGGGGGTGCTGCCCAGCGGGAGGAGCCTCCCTCCCACCTGCAGATCCCACGTGGCTGCACGACCACCTGCCTCTGAGAGCCGGGCAGGGGTTACCCTGTTCCACCTGCAGTCTCGGTTGCTCTTTGTTGTCCACGTGGAGCAAGAAGTTGGTTTGAGAGCAAGAGAAAGGGGCAGAGAAAAGCTTTGACAGGATGCCTGGGGACAGAGACATGGGCCGCGGTTCCACTGAGGCCTCATTGCTGACCCCACTGGGCACTGGTCTCATGAGCAGTGCTGGAAGCAGGTAAAGGTGCCTGCAGCTCCGCAGAGGCGCCGGCTGCAAGTGCACTGCCGTCCAGAGAGGTGTTTAACCTGGGCAGGTGCCCGAGAGCAGATGGCAACGGGAAGGCTCCCACACGGCAGGCCCGCCTGCTTCTGGGGAGGGGAGGCAGGAGATTTAAGAGGCCTCTGTTGCTTTGAATTACTGTGTCGGTGTCACTTCCCTCAAGAAAACTGGTTTTGGTCTGAAATAAGGAGTGACTAGTAGGGCCTGGTGTGCATCCAGGAAGCGTTTTCTGAGCACTCTCACGGGGGTCTGTTGGTGGTGACGTGGCCTCCGTCTATGGCCGGTGGCATCTGGGAGGGGCCGCAGCACACACGTGGTCTCGGGACGTGGCAGGGCGAGGGCCGGGAGCTGGACACAGGGCTGGAGCACGCCGTGGCCACTGTAGGCTGGGAGGTCGCCCCAGGGAGCCTGCGTGGGACCTTGGGGAGCTCCACGGGGGCTGTTAGAGAGCTGCAGCCCCGTCTGGTTTCCTTGGGTTGCTCTGCAGAGGACGGACCTCAAGCACTGCCTGGCCGTGTGGCTTCTCTGTCCTTGCACACAGATGCGAGCTGAGGCATGGAGCAGTGGCCCGCGTCTGACGAGGCCGAGAGGTGGGGAGGCCCTGGCCAGGGACCTGGGCAGCTCGCTGCTTGGCCACAGGCCAGTGTTTATGCAGCCAGATTGCTGAGGGTGGGTTTCACAGCAGCACAGCCTGCAGAGCCCAAGGGTCTGCTGTGTGGGGCTTCCCAGGGCTCAGGCTCAGTGTGTGATGTGCTCCTGTGGGGCCAGCTCCAGGGACGGGCTCATCCCAGTAAGTGCCACTGACCTGCCCCTGAGCACGTGTCAACACCCACGTGGCACGTCGGGGACGGGGCTGCGGCCGAGGGGGTGGGGATAGGTTTCTGTTTAGCGGCTGCAGGGTTGGAGGAGCTGTGGGCTCCCTACACATGCGGGCCCGGAATGGTTTTGAGGGTGGTTCCGGAAGTCCAGGTGCTGCCACTGTGGTTGCACCTGTCCTGGGCACACGCCTGGCCACCTCAGATGCCCAATGGCTTCACGACTCTGCACCAAGGGCTGGTTGCCCGGTTTGTGTTTGTCGTCTTTCTCCCAAGGCAGTTCAGCCTTCCGCTCCTGGTATCGGAACCTGCCCGGTTCTGTCACGAGCCGCAGTTTCTACCGGGGGAAGCTGGGGCTGGTCTCGCATGTCTGTTTCATCCACCCCTGAGCTCCAGGGGTTTGGAGTTCACTGCGGGGAGCTGCATGGGGTTCACAGGGACCTGTTCTTAGCCGGCGGAGCCCGCGTACACCCCTTTCTGCGCTGGCACGCCTCCTCCTGCCTGTTGGTGGCCTCCACGATGTCAGCTTGCCAGGCGGCCGGCTCTTGTCCCTGGTAGCTGTTCACAGAACAGAGCAGCAGCCGCTCAGAGGCACGATGGCACCGCCTGCGACGAAGAGAGGGCCGCGGCAAGGAGCTGTGTCACTCGAGAATCTGCATCTCAGGATCTTGACGATTTTGGCTTCCAGACTTGCTGCTTTACTGGGGTCCCAGCCTCCAGGACATCGGGCGGCCCCTTGGAAGGTGCTCTCCATGCTGAAGTCGGAGAGGCGACACGGTATCGTTTGCTCCGATTCACACCAGAGGCTTTGGCCAGTGTTCACCGTGGCGTTTTCCTGTCCCCGGGCCCCTCAGCACCCAGAGCTGCGCCTGTGTCAAGGGGGCACCGTGGCGACGGCTGGTGCTTTCACTCCAAGGAGCCCAGGGGGGCGGGGGGGACTTGGTCTTTTTGAGCCCCCTTCGTGGCCTCACAGGGACCATAGGGCCCGCGTCCTCATGGACACTAGTCGGGCGTGGCTTTGCTGCCACCGAGCCACAGCGGAGTTGCTCCGCCCAGGACCGGCTTCGAAGGTGCAGCTGAGCAGGGCGCGGAGGAACCCCGCCTGCCTGAGTTCCCTGGGTCCTCCCGCTTCTCGTTACTGGGCCCCGGGTGCTTCACTTGAAGAGCAGCCGTCCCGGGGCCCTCCCCTGGCGCACCGGCCCGCCTCCTGGCTCTGCCCTCTGACCCTGCCCACCTGCTGCCCTCTGCTCAGGTCCCCGTGGGCCGGGGCAGCCGTGCGCTCTCCTGAGGCTGGGCCAGAAGGGGCCGCGTGGAGTGCCGCGGGCGGGGGGCTTCCCCAGTTTCGTCTGGCCTCCTGGCAGGTGTTACCTTGGGAGGACCTGGGGCCAGAGTGCCTGCGCGTGGGCATCGAGGCGTGGCTGGCCTTTGTGCGTCTCTGCCCAGGCAGAGAGGGGGCCGGGCGGGAGAGGCCCCCCCGGGTGGGCTGGGGTGGGGCTGTGATGCCAGTGAGCGCACACGGCCCCTTGTCCCGTCTGCTCTCTGTCTCTGTGGACGGGACTCTTCGGGGGCTCCCGTCGTGGGCTCGTGGGGTGTCTGTCTTCCTGTGGCTGGCGCCGCTCCCTGCGCAGGGCGTCTGTGGTGTCCCGCCGTCTGTGGGGCACGTTGCGAACACTCCTTCCGTTTTAAGGCCGGCTGATGAAGACCGTGTTGTAGAGATAAACCGCGTCCGTTCAGTTCTCAGCAGGCACTTGGGTGGCTTCCGTGTTGTGACTCCGTGTGTAGAGCTGCTGGGAACACAGGAGAGCGGACAGCCGCTCTCCCTGGGGCGGGCGCTCGGCAGTGCACCTGCCCTTCTGCACTGAGTGTGTTCAGACCTCCGCGGTGTTCTGGGTGGTGGCTGTACCAGGAGCTGGGGCCTGGGCCCTGAGATGACGGCCGATGGGCCTGGGAGAAGCCCTGGGGCGTGACACCCGGCTTCCGTTGATGCTAGGTGCACTTGGGCCTCTTTCACGGGCTGGCCCTTGAAGGCCTCCTTCCTGCACCCTGGCTCTGAGGCCGCTCGTGGTCCTTCCAGCCTCCTGAGCCCGTTTCCTCTTCCCAGCAGGGTCCGTTGGGCCCCGGCGAGGACGGCCTGGAACGCCTGGCTCATCTCTGCATGTTTACACTGTGCTCCTGACAAGAGCTCTCGTGCATGGACTTGCTGAAAACCAATAGTAAACAGTTTTTAAAATCCACAGTGGACGATTGTTTGCAGTCTCTAAATGTTTCATTTTTGAAAAGATGAGGAACAGAAATTTCTGATTGAGGAAATGCTGTTTTGTTCGTGAAAATCAGCCCTAGTTGTGGTCAGGTTTTCAGAACGCTTCTGCACCCCTCTGTCGGCTCCGGCCCAGACTCTCTGCTCCCTGCCAGCGCTCACCAGCGCCTGGGGGACCTGGGGACCAAGGCCAGTGACCTCGTGACTCCGCTAGGCTCCATTTCTTGTGATGTTGGGGTGATGGCAGTCGTGTGCCCGGCCCCTTGTGTCGTGGGTTCTTTTACGGTTCCACGAAACAGCCCCACGCAGGCCTGACCTCTGGTGAAGCCTGCTCCCCTCGGACCTGTCCTCAGGAAGCTCCCTGCCCTCGGGGTGCATCTGCATATCCCAAGATCTAGTGAAAACAAGTTTTTCAGTTTATTGGGGAACAAAAACTTTGTTCCCATCGTGCCTCAGTGGGAACGAATCTAACTAGGAACCATGAGGCTGCGGGTTCGATCCCTGGCCTCGCTCGGTGGGTTAAGGATCTGGCCTGGCTGTGAGCTGTGGTGTAGGTCGCAGACGCAGCTCGGATCCCACGTGGCTGTGGCTGGGGTGCAGGCCGGCAGCTGCAGCTCTGATTCGACCCCTAGCCTGGGAACCTCCATGTGCCGCAGGTGTGGCCCTGAAGAAACCAAAAAAACCAAAACTCCTTGTTTTAACAGTGGCGAGCCTGTGATTTGCAGGTCTGGCTCGGAGTCTCCTGATGCTCCCTGTCACAGCGGGGAAAGAGCGAATGGCCCCCAGACGGAGGCGAAATTCCCTGTAGGGGAAGATGTTGACATTTTACTGCTTGCTTGTCCGGCCACTTGCCTGGGGTGGTGGTCACTTGTGGCGAATCTTCTCGCCGGTGTTTCTCGCTGGCGGGGCCGCTCCGTTGAGGCGCCGAGGAGCGTGTGTCCGCTCCTGTGGCTGCGCCAGTTTACACCCGGGCCAGCATCAAGGGGGCAAGCCCTGCGGCTCTCGTGTTTACTGATCAAAGGGCTAGTGATTCGTTCTCGGTCTTCAAGCTTGTGATTTTCAAAGTAGCCTCGTTGTCATGGTCCCCTGTGCTCACACGTGTGGCGGCGCAGAGCGTCTCAGCGGAAAGGGGCCTGGGTGGGGTCCAGGAGGCAGGGTGGGTGGGAAGAGGCTGGCCAGTCGGCTCCCCAGGGGGCTCCGTCCTGTGAGTGCCCAGCACGTGGCAGGAGTGCCCACGGCAGCCTCCCCTGCCATGCAGAGACCCAGGGAGAACCCAGAAGTCCGTAGCTGAACTGACGGATGCCGCGAAGACAGCACCGCACTGCAACCTTTGATCCAGACTGAGTGAGAACTCGTGGGTTGTGTCAGTCATTAGGGCCCCGGCTTCGCTCCCCCAGGCCCCCCTCAGCTTGTTGTTGGGGGCTGAGTGCTGAGAGCGGGGTGCCACGGGCACCAGACTGCTGTCCTTCCCTCTTTATGAGACCCCCAGCCCACTGTACTGCCAGTGGCACCCACGGGCACCAGACTGCTGCCCTTCCCCTCCTTACGAGACCCCCCCCCCAGCCCACTGTACTGCCAGCAGCACCCTCTTTTCTTCGTTCCCCTTGCACAGCAACGTCTTGTCCTTAAAACAGTTTTTTTTGGCTGCCTCTCAGCATGTGGAGTTCCCAGGCCAGGGATCAGATCTGAGCTGCAGCTGCGACCTGAGGGATGGAACCTGAGTCGCGGTGCTGCTCCGATGCCGCCGACCCCTCTGGTCCGCAGCAGAAACGCCGGCAACGTCCTCTCGGAGAGCAGGTGGACCTTGGGCTTTGGTTCCTCTGCTTTTGCGAGCTTTGTGTGGATAGAACGTACGTACGTACGGTGGAATGCGACAGGTTTAAGTCCCTGGTGTCCAGAGTTGTACAGATCCCGGCGTCGTGTCCCCTCCCTTCAGTGGGGCCTGAGACATCTCGGGGTTTCCAGAGTGACTCTCTGAAGCCAGCGTTTCTGTCCCATGCCCGGACCCAGGAAACCGCTGTGCGCTGTGGTCCCTGTGGGTTTTCTTTTCTGGAATTTGACACAGATGGAAACTTAGAGTCCCACTTACTCTTCCACTCACTGCTGTCTCACTGGACCCGCGTGGCACCTGTCTGTCCAGTCAGCAGCCTTGGGCTCTTGGAATATTTCTAGTCCTGACCTCTTAGGATCAGAGCTGCTGTGGGCAGTTGTGTGGTTTGCCTTTCTTTTTGGCGAGTGCCTGGGACTGGCGTTTCTGGCAGCGGCATGGTTCTCAGCCCAGCCACTGGGCTGCACCTGTGGCATATGGAAGTTGCTGGGCTTGGGGTCGAATGGGAGCTGCAGCTGAGACCTGCGCCACAGCAGGGATCATGGGATCCAAGCCACATCTGCAGCCTCTGCCGCCGCTCCCAGCGACGCCGGATCCTTAACGCACTGAGCGAGGCCAGGGGTCCAGCCTGCATCCTTACGTACGCTGTGTCTGGTTCTTAACCTGCTGAGCCACAGCAGGACGTTTAGGAATGGCGAGCTTTTCAAGAAGCTTTTAGAGAGTTCTACAAGGTGAGGAGACGGCAGTGAAGGGGAGTCCAGCCGCTCTTCGTCCTCACCGTCTGTTGGCGTGGTCACTCCTGGTAGCCTGGATCCTTCCAGTGCCAGCCCCTTGTGGCTTCGACTCCTGTCTCCCTAGTGACGTGCGACACTGGTTATCTTCTCCTCTGTACGTGTGCGTGTGCTCTTTTGGTGAAGTGTCTTCCTTCATGGCATTGTTTTTGGTCCATTAAAAAAATTGTGTTGTCTTACTTAGCGGTCTTTCTAATTCCGCACTTTTAAGAGCTCCTCCCCTATTTTAGGCGTGAGCCCATGACCAGATTTGTTGTGCAGGTGTTTTCTCCCAGTCTGTGGCCTGTCTTGTCACTTCCCTCACAGTGTCTTTTGAAGAGCAAAGTTTCATATTTTGATGAAGTCCAAGCTAACAGTTTTTTTCTTTGATGCTTCATGCTTTTGTATGTCTTAAATCTTTGTCTAACCTAACGTCTCAAGATCTTCTCTCTCTCTCTTTTTGCTTTTTTTGCTTTTTAGGGCCACACCCTCGGTATATGGAGGTTCCCAGGCTAGGAGTCTTAATAGGAGCTAGAGCTGCAAGCCGAGGCCACAGCCACAGCCACGCCAGATCCAAGCCACATCTGCAACCTACACCCCAGCTCACGACAATGCTGGATCCTTAACCCACTGAGTGAGGCCAGGGATCGAACCCGCAACCTCATGGTTCCTAGTTGGATTCATTTCCACTGTGCCGCAATGGGAACCCCTGAGATCCTTTCTGTATAATAAAGGTTTAAGCTTTCTTTGTCTTTTGTCTTTTTTTTTTTTTTTTTTACACTCTTGGTGAGCTGATTGCTTCTCCTTTATTGAAAGATAGTTGCGTGTGTGTGTGTGGGGCTGCTCCGGGCTTCCTGCTTTGTGCCCGTGCTGGCACGTCCGTCCGGACAGCTGCGCCCTGCCCCATAGTAGGTCCTGAGGCCTGGGAGCAGGCGTCTTTCCACGTTGCCTCCTCAGCCTTTGCTGAGGCCGCGCAGCGTACTTTTCTTTTCCATGTGCAATTTAGAATCAGCTCGTCAGTTTCTCCCAAAAGCGTCAGCAGGGATTGAGGGCGTGTTAACTCTGTAGCTGAGTGTGGGGAGTAGCTGTCTTCACAGTGTGCAGCGCTACGTTTATGGAGTGAGCTCGTGCACGCATTTTATCCCTAAGCCATTTCATTTTAGGTGCTCTTGTGATTGTCTTGCTTTTTTAAAATTTGAGTTTCCTGTTTGTTGGTAGTGCATAAAGGTATAGTTTATTTTTTATTTTTTATTTTTGTAGTAGTGAGCTACTTTGCAAATTTCCTAAGCTCATTTACCGTAGTAGTTAAAAATTTTTTTTTCTTTTTATTTTGTGTTTTCTTTTTACCACCGCACCTGCAGCGTATGGAAGTTCCTGGGCCAGGGGTTATTGGAGCTGCACCTGAGGGCTACATCACACCCATAGCAACAGAGCCAGCTGCAGCTTATGCTGCGGCTTACTGCACTGCCAGATCCTTAACCCACTGAGCAAGCCCAAGAATCAGACCGCCATTCTCATAGAGACAACATCTGGTCCTTAACCTGATGAGCCACGATGGGAACTCCAATAGTAGGTTTTACTTTTAGTTATTTATTTATTTTTAGTAGATTCTAGGAGCTCCCACTGTGGCACATGGGATTGGCAGGTATCTTGGAAGTGCTGGGATGTGGATTTCATCCCCGGCCAGGCACAGTGGGTTAAGGCTCCGGCGTTGCTGCAGCTACGGCGTAAGTCACTGCTCCGGCTCGGATCTGATGCCTGACCCGGGAACTCCATGTGCCCTCGGGCAGCCGAAAAAGGGCGAGAGTCTGTAGGCTTTTCTCTGTGGATGTTTCTGTCACACGTGAATGAAGACACCTTTCCCTTTGCCCTTCCGCCCGGTGCCCCTGTGCTTCGCGTTCCTGTCTGGCTGCTCCGTGTGGGGTCTGCAGCCAGGACTGAATTGCCCTGTGGAGGGCGGGTGTCCCTGCAGGGCACAGCCCTTCCCCGTTCAGTCTGTGACTGTCAAGCTTCAGTAGATCCCTCTATTTTTCAGAAGATCGTGTTGAGCCGTTGTTGACGTGCACTGTTAGGTTAGCTTCAGGATTACAGCAAAGGAATCAGCTCTGCAAACACATCTGTCCGTTCTTTTTTCCCATGGGGTTATTTCAGAACGCCGAGTCGAGCTCCCCTTGCGGTACAGTGGTCCCTGCTCCGTATATAGTCGTGTGCATGTGCCAGCCCCCCCAGTGGCTCCCCCCCGGACCCCCAAGTTTGATTTTATTTTCGTAATGATTTTTGCTTTTTCCTCTGCAGTTGATTTGCAGTTTCTGTCCGTCGCTCTGTGCGTTTGTCGCGTGTAGCTGCGTGAGGCCGTCACACCCGTGCGCCATGTGTGTGCTCTTTTTCTCACGTCAGCCTCCGTCACAGTCTATCGCAAGTGGCTGGAGACAGTTCCCTGCGCCACACGGCAGGGTCTCAGTGCTCAGGTGTGATTGTGAAACTGCGAGTTTGTTTCTGTTCAGTACCGAAGCTCCTTTGTATTCTTTTTTTGCTAGCTTTCACATATAAGCGATGCGACATTTGTCTTTCTCTGTAAATAATCGCTAGGTGCATCCACGTTGCTGCCAATGGCATTACCTCATTCCTTCTTGTGGTCGAGTAGGAGTCCGTTGTTTATATGCGCCCATCTTTCCCATCCCCTGTTGTGGACATTTGGGTTGTTTCCATGTCTTGGCTGTAGTGAAGAGGGCTGATGGGAACGTTGGGGTGCACCTATCTCTCTCTCTCTTTTTTTTTTTTTGTCTTTTGTCCTTTTTAAAGGCTGTTCCTGCAGCATATGTAGGTTCCCAGGCTAGGGGTCTAATTGGAGCTACAGCTGCTGGCCTACACCGTAGCCACAGCAACACCAGATCCGAGTTGCATCTGCAAGCTACACTACAGCTCACGGCAACGCTGGATCCTTAACCCACTGAGCGAGGCTGGGGATCGAACCCACAGCCTCATGGTTACCAGTTGGGTTCGTTAACCACTGAGCCACTACGGGAGCTCCGTATCTTTTCAATTTATGGTTTTCTCCGGGTATGTGCCCGGTAGTGGGATTGCTGGATCATATGGTAGTTGTGTATTTGGTTTTCTAAGGAACCGCCACACTGTCCTGCACAGTGGTTGCAGCAGCTGCATTCCCACCAGCAGTGTTGGAGGGTTCCCTTTCTCCACACCCTCTCCAGCATTTACTGTTTTGTAGACTTTTTTTCTCTTTTTTTCGCCTCACCTCCAGTATGAGGGAGGTTCCCAGGCCAGACATTGAATCTGCGCTGCAGCAGTGACCACCTGAGCCACTGCAGTGACAAGCTGGATCCTTAATCCGTTGCACCGCAAGAGAACTTCTGTTTGTAGACTTTTTGATGATGGCCATAGTACCTCACTGTAGTTTTGATTTGCATATTTCTCTGATAACTACTGATATTGAGCATCTTTTCATGTGCTTTTTGCCGTCTGTCTGTCTTCTTTGGAGAAATGTCTATTTAGATTTTCTGACCATTTTTTAATTGGGTTGTTTGTTTTTTTGATATAAAAGGCTGAATGAGATGTCTGTATATTTTGGAGATTGATCCCTTGTTGATTGCTTCACTTGCAAAGATTTTCTCCTATTCCGTGGTTTGGGTTGTCTTTTCTTTTTAAATTGTTTCCTTTACTGTGCAGAAGCTTTTAAGGTTAGTGAGGTGCCATTTGTTTATTTTTGTTTTTGTTTTCATTTCTTGAGGAGGTGGATCAGAAAAGATATTGCACAAATTTATATAAGAGAATGTTCTGCCTAGGTTTTCCTTTAGGAGTTTTATGGTATCTGGCCTCATGTTTAGGTTTTTAACCCATTTTGAGTTTATTTTTGTGTATAGTGTTGGAAAATGTAATTTCATTCTTTGACACGTAGCTGTCCAGTTTTCCCCGGCACCACTTATTGATGAGACTGCTTTTCCTTCACTGTATGTTCTTGCCCCCTTTGTCATAGAGTAGTTGACCATAGGTGCTTGGGTTTATTGCTGGGCTTGCTGTCCTTTTCCATTGATCTGTGTTTCTGGTTTTGTGCCAGTACCATACTGTTTTGATGGCTGTAGCTTTGTAGTATGGTCTGAAGTCCAAGAGCCTGATTCCTTTTCTTTTTCAAGATGACTCTGGCTATTCAGAGTCTTTTTTGTTTTCATACAAATATTAAAATGTTTTATTAAGTTGAAGTTTTCTTTTCTTGTGCAGAGTTTTCAATACAAACAGGAGTAGGGTTTTGTCCTACGCTTTTTCTCACCTATGCTAACTTTAAAACAAAATTCAATAGAGGAATTCCCTGGTGGCCTAGCAGTTAAGGATTTGGCATTATCACTCCTGTGGCACAGGTTCGATCCTTGGTCTGGGAACTTCGTCATGCTGTGAATGCAGCCAAAAAAAAAGAAAAAAAAGCAATAGAGAAAAATCAATGAAACCAAAAGTTGGTCCACTGAAGAGAAGCAAAACTGATAGACTTTTAGCTGGAGTGATCAGGGTAAAAAGACACATACTCGCAATAGCAAGGACAAGGGAATTTTGTGAGCAGCTTTATGCCACAAGTTTTGACAGCTTAGATGAATGAACAGATTCCTTAAATGACACAAATTACCTAAGCTCATTCAAGAAGAAATGGATCACCCAAGTAGCCCCGTACCTATTAAAGAAATTGAAGTTTTGGAGTTCCTGTCGCGGCTCAGTGGTTAACAAACCTGACTAGGAACCATGAGGACACAGGTTCCCTCCCTGGCCTCGCTCAGTGGGTTAAGGATCTGGCGTTGCCGTGACCTGTGGTGTAGGTCCCAGACGCGGCTCGGATTCTGAGTTGCTGTGGCTGGGGTGCAGGCCAGCAGCTGTAGCTCCAGTTCGACCCCTCGCCTGGGAACCTCCATATGCTGCGAGTGCGGCCCTAAAATGACAAAAGACCAAAGAAAAAGAAAGAAAAAAAAAAAAAGAAATTGAACTTGTAATTAAAATCTTGTCACAGAGAGCCCTTGCGTCCCTGATGTCCGCACTGGTGACTTCTATCCTCTGTTCCAGACGAGGGGTGTCCGCCGTACCGAGGCCTCTCCATTTTCCATGAGGCAGGATTATCTTGATACCGTGACCAGAGAAGGATGTGACCAGAAAAGAAAACTAAAAGCCACTCCCCACCCACGTGAATGGGGCTGTAAAACCCTCGGTGACAACCAGTAGCAATGCAGGCAGGTGTATCTCAGAAGCTCACCTCTGGTGTAACATTCAGAAATCGATGGCTGTAACATGCCATATTGACACAATAAAAAAGAAAAACCATGGGGTCAGCTCAAAAGATGCAGGTAGAAAAAAAATGTTTGACCACATTCCATACCTATTCATGGTAAAAACATGCCAACAGGGTGGCAGCGCGGCCCTCCGGGATCCCGCATGATGCCTCCGTTAAGCGTGGGCCACGGAGCGCGCTCGAGATGCCAGGAGGAT
The DNA here is from genome assembly GCF_016906955.1 of Phacochoerus africanus. Taxonomy (NCBI): domain Eukaryota; kingdom Metazoa; phylum Chordata; class Mammalia; order Artiodactyla; family Suidae; genus Phacochoerus; species Phacochoerus africanus. The sequence goes on from NC_062551.1 coordinate 527,184, forward strand.
GTGTGCTGGTGGGGTTTTCTCTCTGTCTCCGCCCACAGCACACAGGAGTTCCTGGGCCAGGGATTGAACCCGCACCACGGCAGCGACAGTGCCGGATCCTCGGCCCTCTAGATCACCAGGGAACGCCCCTTCGTCCTCTCTCTCTGGCCACCTTGTGGCACATGGAGGTCCTGGGCCAGGGATCGTATCCGAGCCATGCTTGTGGCCTCTAGCGGGCGCAGCAGCGCTGGATCCTTAACCCACTGCGCCGGGCTGGGGAGTGAACCTGGGTTGTGGTGCCGCAGGGACACAGTCCATCCTGTTGCACGACAACGGGAACTCCCCAGTCTCTCTTTAAAAATAACCGCTACTGTTGAAGCATTGCCCTGCGCTTTGGAAAATTAAGAGACACTGATAAGGAGAAATGAAGCGTAGAACATCCCACTTGCACTGCCTGGAGAGCTCTTCCTGCCTGTGCGAGTTCACACAGGTGTGTGGTTGTACGGGTGTGCGCGGTGGCCACGGGCTTAGTCCCGCAGTGGTCCCCGCGCTGCTGTGGTGCACCTGCAGCTGTTGGCAGCACCTGCGGTCAGCGGCCGAGTCAGGCAGCGACTGAGTCAGGCGGGGTGGCCCGATTCCCTGTGGCCGAAGACCTGGGACCAGCTGTGCCAAGGCTCCTGCCCAGAGCCGCCCCCTGCGTCCTGGGAGCTGAGTCCTTGCAGTAAATCTCTCAGGACGCGAGGCTGTGTCTCCGACTGAGCCCTGACGATAGGACTGTGTCGGGCGTCTTTTTCAATGTTGTAAAATCCTGCCTCCTTCCGTCCCGAGGTTGCCGCCTTTCTGCCTCAGCGAGTGTCTGTCTCAGCGGACGCCGCCTGCGCCCGTGCTCGGCCATCCGCAGGGCGGCGTCTCCCATCCCTGCACCCACGGAGGAGCCTCCCTTCTGGCCCCGGTGCTGCTTTCCTGCTGCAGCGCTGGCCTTCCTCTGTTTCCTGCCTGTGGATGAGGCGTTAAGATGAAAATCCACCTGGACTTGGTGTCGGCTCTGTTGCGTATACATTTGGTTTGTGTTTGTTTTGTGTTAGCGCCTTCGTCATATTTTCCTTCTCTGCTTTTTGATATATCCTGACTGTAAAAGCTTCTTTATCGGAGTACGTTTTGGAAATAAATACCTTTTCCTCTAAGAACCGCCTGTGATGCCCGGTTTACTGTGTAGCGTTGTGTCATTCCCAGGTTTGAAGGTTTCAGTTCCCACCCGCATTTCCTCTCTGATCCTCGTACTTGGAAGTGCATTTCCTGGTCCTCGAACCCCCCTGCCTCCGGCCCCCCGGCCCCCAACTGCACCCTCTGCTCTAAGCAGTTGGTCCTTGCCGTGGGGAGACTTCCCCTCTGGGGTCGTGTGTGGCCAGTCGTCTGGGCCTCCTTGAGGAGAGTGGGCGGTGCGTGCGCGCTGCCGGGCGAGGTTGCAGGGCTCGCTGGACAGGGCTGCCAGTGAGTCCCAGTCTGCATGTCCCATGTTTGCTGGGCTTGTCTCTTTGTCCCTCAAGGTGCTTGAGGGCCTGCTCCTGTGATCGCAGCTCTGTCCTCCGGGCCTGCCAGGCTTTGCTCTTGACCCCGAGGCCGAGGCTCTCTTCTGCCTTTGCGCATGGAGCCCCTGGCTGTGCCCTGCCTCCTGCATCAGGATTTGTGCCACAGGCCTGTCCGTCTCACTGTTGCCTGGAGTATCTCTTCCCTCCCTTGCTCTGAAGCTTTCTGGATTCTGTGTTTGTCACGTGTCTTGCTCCTTCTGAACTGGGTAGATGGTTTTTTCCATCCCAGTCAGACAGACTGTCTTTTGCTTTATTTCTCAGTCCTCTTACTTTTGTACTGAATAAACATTTACTTGTAAACGTTGTGTGTGGCTTCTTTTTATTCTGACTTTTATTTGCTCTCTCCTCTTTTGCTTTTTTAGATATTTTTAGTGTGTGCTCCTTTCTTTTTCTCTACAGATTTGGAAATTGTCCCCTTTCTTTTGTGGTCACATTGTAAGTCAGTGGCGTGTGGCATGCCAGCCTTTTCTGTTGCTTCCTTGGTGGATCCTCCCAAATTTTGGAACTTGCGAAAGCTTTGAAGAAGTGCCTTTCCTCCGCCCTTCCCTCCCTCCCTCCCCTCCCTTCCCTTGCTCCCCCGGCCCGAGGCATGTGGGGTGTTCAGGCCGGGGATCAGATCCCAGCAGTCATTGCCCCAGTGCCAGATCCTTTACCTCGCTGTGCCAGGCCAGGAATCGAACCTGTGTCCTGGCACTACAGACACTGCCGATCCCACTGTGCGGCAGCGGGAACTCCAACGCTTTGAAGAAGCTTTTAAGTGCGGGGTCGTGGAGCCGTGGCCTCTGACTTAACCCTGGGACACCCCCCAGCCTGCCTGTCCTCACACGCTGTGTCCGCTCTTGTTTCACTTGCGTGTGTGTGTTTATATATTTTCACCTGCAACTTCTTCTGACTCATCGTCTTTACCGGGATCTTCCCTAAGAAGTTTCATGATGAAACCAGAGGAATGCACGCTGGTGCGCACCGCTGAAGCTGGAGCCCTTGTCGGGGGCCGGCCTCGGCCGAGCCTCCGTGGGCCGTGTTCGCGGGGGCCCTCAGATGCCTTCCCAGACTGCAGGCAAGCGCCCATGGTTGTCCTCAGGACTCCCAGGTGCTTTGAGGCCAGGGCGGGGCAGGACTCCTGCACTCAGTGGTCATTCGGGAAGTCGGGTCGATTTTATCCCCGAGAGGGTGACCTCTGTGCCATCCACTTCGCGCCGAGCTGCCCACCCTTGGCCGTGGTTCTGAGCCCTGGTCCTTGGTGGGGTCTGGCTGGGCACTCCTCGCGCTTTTGTTCGGTGAGGCTGGTTGGGGGCTGAACGTGAAACAGGGCTTGAGAGGAGGGCACGGGCACGTGGCACACGGGTCAGCAAAGCCCGGGCCCTTACTGAAGGGCGTGGGGCGCTGTCGTTGAATCCAGCTGCCCGTGGGCCTGGGGCGGGTGGCCCCGAAGGACAGTGGTTTCCCCCAGGTTCCGTAAAGGCAGGGAGCCTGACCCGCAGCCTCCGTGGCGTGCTCGTGGTTTCGGCCAGCGCGTGGCCAGAGCCGTACCCGGGGGTTGTGAGGGTCTGGCCCGCAGGTTGCCGTGGCCGGAAGCCGCCCTGAGTCCTCCAGGCCCCCGGGGGCCTTCCTTCCACCTCCTGGGTCCACTTCCCCGAGTTGGAGCAAGAGCGGCGGGGGCCGGGGGCGTTCGGTGGCGGCGGGATCTCCGGTCAGCACCGTGGTGCTTCCTTGAGCGCCAGGAGCCAGGAGCTTCGGGAGGGAGCCCGTGGCGGGGATGACAACCGCTCCTTGTCCGGCCGCACCTGGCAGGCGCGCCCCCCGCGTGCCGTGTGTTCTCTCCCCGGAGGCTCTCTGCGGGGCCGGCGGTGGCGAGGAGACCTTGGGCCTGCCTGCACCCCCACCCCACAGCCCCGCGCCGGGACACCTCTGTCCTCTGATTTGCAAGAAGGTTCCCGACAAGAGGCAAATCTGACTTGGTACTTAGTTTGAGAGACTTTGCCATCGATGCAAATGAAACAGCTGCATCTTTAAAACATCCGCGCCAGAGTCTGTCGATGCTGATGTGTCTGTCTGTTCAGGGACTTAGGGTTGTGCATGGACATGGCTGCGTCATTTCTGTTGATTCTGCGTTCTGCGTCCAGAATTCTAAAGCATGTGGTGACACAGGCCTCCCCCCCCCCCCCCCCCCTTCCCATCTGGGAGCGGATCCCTGCAGAGGACACTTGGAGCAAAAAAAGTTTGGTTACTCTGTAAAAACAGTTTCTCAGACCTTTTTTTTCCCCCCCAGCTTCCTAAGGCTGTGCCTTTGACATATGGAGGTTCCCAGGCTAGGGTTGGAATTGGAGCTGCATCTGCCGGCCTACACCACAGCCACAGCAACGCCAGGTCTGAGCTGCGTCTGCGACCTACACCACAGCTCATGGCAACGCCAGATCCTTAACCCACGGAGCGAGGCCAGGGATCAAACCCGCGTCCTCATGGATGCCAGTCGGGTTCATTACCACTGAGCCACGACGGGAACTTCCCATAAGTAGATTTTTGCAACATGAAATATTGTTTGTTTTCCCTCTTGAAAATGTCAGCTCTCAGTTGGAGATTTATTTGCCTCGTTTTCTGTGTGATGCTTTAAGAATGTGGTAGAAAGAAAACAGGAGAGAGCATGTGGTTTTTCACATCCCTGCTGGAAGAAGGCTGGAGGCCCCGGCGGGGCGCTCGTGGTCCTGGTGGAGGAGGAGCCCTTGCCCCTTCCGCTGCGTGCGTGTGGGGCTCTCTTTGTGGCCTGGCCAAGGGTAGCCCTGTTCACCCTGTTGGTTTATCCCAGACTGAGTGATTTGGTCCCAGGGTCTCAAAATCTCCAGGGGATTCCACGTCGTCTTCCCCAAGGTGAAAGGGACGGTGTCTGTCGAGGGCATTGGTGCTGGGTTCCGAGGCTGACACCGGAGGCTGTCTGGCCTGGGCCCGCCCTCGGCCCACCTCCCCAGGCTGCAGGCCTGCCACCCTCCTTCTCTCTTGGGACCTCCTGGCTTCCTTTGAAGCCAGGTGCTGAGTTAAGTCACCGGAACCTTGGCACCGGGGAGCAGGTCCCAGACACCCCCGAGCTCACTGCAGCTGCTTCCGGCTCTCGTCCGGTGCCCAGACTCTGCCGTCTCGTGGCCACTTCATGTCCGTACACGAGTTTGGACAGAGATGCTTAAGCCAGGCCTTACTTTGCTTCTGTAGGTGTGCGATTTTGCAGTGTTTGGTCTCTGTGGGGAGTAAGAGCACATTGGCTTCCAGGGAAGGGCTCTTGGTGGCACCGGTGGGATTTACGCCGTGGAGAGGGTATAGCACGGGGAGGGTGGGTGGTCCCTGCTTGAACCTGCAACTGTTAGGCCATTCTCCTCAGCTGACGCTCTCAGAAAGCATCCGGTCTCACCGCACGCATGCACGCACGCACGCACGCCAGTGCTGCTGCCAAGGGGATGAGCCTAGGCGGGTGCCCACGCCGTCCCTGGGGGAGATGGGACGCTTGGTGGGGTCTGTCCCTCGAGGGTCTGCAGGCCGCCCTGTTCCGGCGCACCTTGTCTGTTCCCTTTTCACTCGGTTTCACCTCGGTTGCCCGCGAGCTTCACTTGGCAGCTCAAGACGAGGCTGCTGCCTCGCGCCTCCCCAGGAGAGAGGGAGCACGGCGTGGGCGCTGCGGTTTTCACTCGTCTCCTTGGAGGTGGCGCGGGCGTCAGACCTCGGTCAGCCGAACTCTCGGTTGACACATTTCGCTGTTACTGCAGGTTTCCATTGTGGCTCAGCAGGTCGAGAACCCAGCACGGTGTCCGTGAGGATGCGGGTTCAGTCGCTGGCCTCCGTCAGCGGGTCAAGGATCCGGTGTTGCCGTGAGCTGTGCTGCAGGTCACAGATGTGGCTCGGATCCGTGTGGCTGTGGCTGTGGCTGTGGGGTTGGCCGGCAGCTGTAGCTCCAGTTCAACCCCGAGCCTGTGACCTTCCGTCTGCCGCAGGCTGTATTCGAATCCTGGGCCTTGAAGAGAAAGAAGAACATAGGCACTTCCGCACCACCGCGTGTGAACGCCGTTAGTCCTGCGACGTGGGCTTGATTGGTGGTGTTTTTCTGGGTGAGGAAGTCCAGTCCTTTGTCTCAGTGGCTTTGCAGTCTCCTTGAAGGTGGAATTTGTACAGTGTTCCTGTGTTCCACAGGGTGGCCTCAGCCTCCCGTTCGCTTGCACGTTGCTGTGTGTGTTCAGGAAGAAGAGAAGCCGTCCAGCTGCTCGGGTCATGGACCCCGAGAACCGGGTTAAGAGCTGGGGATCCTCTCCTGGGGAAACTCACACATCTTCGCTTTTCCTGTGTGGTTCCTGGGGCTCCGGGCTGTCGTCCGCTCAGCTCAGGTGGCACTGCCCTTGGCCTCGGAGGCCTCGCCCGGGGAGCCTCACGTTAGCGCTTCCGGCGACAGTTTCTGTGTAGACGACCGATCGTTGCCGATTGTTGACTTTTTTTTTTTTTTTTTTTGGTGGAACCTCGTCTTGTTCCATGAGAGTCTGTTCCATGCGAAATACCTTTTCCCCTTTCTCGGTCAAGGTCTCCTGATAATCGCGAAACTTAAGTCATGTGCCACAGTCGGAAGTGGCAGGGGCCCTGGTGTGAATGGCTGTGCGGTGTGAAGCCGCATCAGAGCTGTGCCAGGCCTTGGTTGGCATCGGGCAGTTCCACTGCCGGCTGGGAGCCTTAAAGGAAGCGCAGGCGTTCGGGTAAAGAAGTACGAAGACGGTGTCGCTTGTGGCTTTGTCTGTGCGCCCAAGGAGCGGGAAGAAAGCCAGTGCCCGTCCGTCCGGAAGAGAACTGAGTCGCCTTCCCGACCGTGAAGCGCACACGGCGGCAGGGCCAGAGCCGAGCCCTGCGGAGCCGCAGCGCGCGCACTGGTGGGCAGTGCTGTCTGGGGAGCTGAGCGGGCGTCCGTGGGGGCGCACGTGTAGGAGCACGTGCAGCGACGGTCAGCAGCCAAGCCGCGTCTTTGGTGAGGAGGGGGGATGAGAGCAGGATTCATGAGAGGGTCCTACTATGTATGTGGTGTGTTTATATTAAAAACTCCCCAAGCCAGGGCTTTCCTTGTGGTGCAGCGTGTTAAGGATCCAGCACTGGCACTGCAGCAGCTCAGGTTGCTGCTATGGCTTGGGTTCAGACCCTGGCCCAGGAGCCTCTGCATGCTGCAGTTGTGGCCATAAAAAGAAAAAAAGCAAAAGCAAAAACAGACCCACACACAAAAGCAAACAAAAAGAATTTTAAAAATAGGCGAAGGGGAAGTTCCCGTCGTGGCGCAGTGGTTAACGAATCCGACCGAACCCATGAGGTTGTGGGTTCGGTCCCTGGCCTTGCTCAGTGGGTTAAGGATCCGGCATTGCCGTGAGCTGTGGTGTTGGTTGCAGACGTGGCTCGGATCCCGCGTTGCTGTGGCTCTGGCGTGGGCCGGTGGCTACAGGTCCGATTCGACCCCTAGCCTGGGAACGTCCATATTCCGCGGGAGCGGCCCAAGAAATAGCAACAACAACAACAACAACAACAAAAAGACCAAAAAAAAAAAAAAATTGGGCGAAGGAAACATGAAAAGATGCAAAACATCATTCATTATTAGAGCAACGCAGATTAAAACTACAGCAAGGTACCACGTCACACCAGTCAGAGTGACGGTCAAACAGTCTACGAGCAGTCAGTGCCGGAGAGAGTGTGGAGAGGAGGAAAGTGGGACGGCAGCTGGTGCGGCCACTGTGGAAAACTGTCACCGGGCAGGGGAGTTCCCTTCGGGAAGCAGCAGAAGTGACTTAATTCGACTGGGAACCATGAGGTTGCGGGTTTGATCCCTAGCCTGGCTCAGTGGGTTAAGGATCTGGCGTTGTCCTGAGCTGCCGTGTAGGTCACAGATGCGGCTCGGATCCTGCATTGCGGTTGCTGTGGCTGCGCTGTAGGCCGGCAGCTGTAGCTCTGATTCAGCCCCTAGCCCGGGAACCTCCGTATGCCGCAGGTGCAGCCCTGAAAAAGCAACAAACAAAAAAACACTTGGGGGACTTCCTGTGTGGCACAGGGTTCCCTCTGGACCCTGCCAGCTGCCAGCTTGGGCACAGTGTTCCCACTGCACAGATTTCATTTGTTAACCTGTGGAATATATGTCCTATTTCCTGATCCTGTAGGTAAAGTGATAAATAAAACGTGCGATGTGACACAAACAAGGTATTGGGGAAGCAGTTTGCAGTGCCATCTATTTTATTCTGTGATTAGATTACGGGGCAGCATGTTGCCTGGTGGCGAGTTAGGGAACATAAGTCAGACTGTGAGCACCTTCCTGCCGGGATGGCTGCGCTCCTGGCTTCTGGAGTCTTGTTCTGTGGATTAATTACAGGTTATTATTGCGTGGTTTATTTTAGCACAACCGAGATCCTACATCTCGAACTGGATTCTCCCCAGCAGCGTCTCTACCTCTGCATTTCAGTAGATGGCAGAGCTGTTTTGCGGAACCTGGGTTTCGCTCCAGGGCTCGGAAGTGGCCTGCTTTTGAGCGTGTCTGTCCCTGCCTCGGCCGAGCGCAGGGTTAGTGGTCTTTGCCTTTTTCTTTTCTTGTTTTATGTTGTATTCTGGTTGATTTACAGTGTTCCGGGCATCTCTGCTGTGCGGCAGCGGGACCCCGTCACACCCATTCTCCTTTTCACACTCTCCTTGGGCTCTGCGGCGGAGAGGTCTGCTTCGCCCAGGGCCGGGCAGTCCGTGTTGCAGGCTCCACCTGGAGAGGCTGTGTGGCGGCTCTTCCCTCGGCCCGTGGGCCGCTGTCTGCAGGCGAGGCCACTGCGCGAGTTGAAGACCCCTCTGGGGTCTTCTCCCAGCGTCCCCTTTCTCCAGGGAGGGGCCGCCCATGCCCCCAGGCCTCTTGCCGGGAGCTCACCTGAGGCCTTTGTTATTTTATTTATTTATTTATTTTTTGTCTTTTTTCCATTTCTTGGGCCACCCCGCGGCATATGGAGGTTCCCAGGCTACAGGTTGAATCAGAGCTGTAGCCGCCGGCCTACACCAGAGCCACAGCAACGCGGGATCCGAGCCACATCTGCAAACTACACCACAGCTCACGGCAACGCCGGATCCTTAACCCACTGAGCAAGGCCAGGGATCGAACCCACAACCTCACGGTTCCTAGTCGGATTCGTTAACCACTGAGCCACGATGGGAACTTCCCCTGAGACATTTTTTAGATCCCTGCACACACACCCAGCTTCTGTGCTGAGCACCCCTGGGCAGGGAATGACCACAAAGAGGTGAGTCCGTGGCAGGGGCAGCAGCCAGGCAGCCAGGCCGAGGCCCTGCCTCTGGACGGAGATGACCCCTGGAGCCAGGTGCCACCTTACTCGAGATCTGGAGGGTGAGGCTGGGTGCAGGACACAGGCTTTGCAGAGCAAGTGGCCAGTCGCAGGACGGCCACAAGGCCCTCTGTCTTGCCTGGGTGTTGCCCCAGGTCCCGGGGCTGCCATCATCGTTGTCACACACTGAGGGCGGAAGCGCACCCTCAGCAGCTCTGGAGCCCGGGACTGCGCGTGGGTGTTGGCAGGTGCACACGCCTTGCTGGGGAGGGCGCAGGGTAGAGTCCTGGCTGGCGCCCCCGGCCTGTGGCCCAGAGCCGGCTTATCTTTGGTCCTTACCCGAGTTCCCAGGTAAGGCCACAGGCACAGGTCCGCGTGGATGGACCTGAGAATGGGCCCGCCATTCAACCACCAGCACTTCTTTGCATTTTGTTGTCTTTTTGGTGGCACACCCGTAGCATATGGAGGTTTCCAAGCCAGGGGTTGAATCGGACCTGTAGTTGCCCGCCTTCCTACACCACGGCTCGTTGCCGGATCCTTCATACACTAAGCGAGGCGAGGGTCAAACCTGCATCCTTGTGGACACCAGTCAGACTCTCGTCCACTGAGCCACAACGGGACCTCCTTGCTTTCCTTCTTTGGCCATCACGGGGCACGTGGCGCTCCTCGGCCGGGGATCCAGTCCAAGCTGTGGTTTCGACCTAAGCCGCAGCTGCAGCAGTGCCGGCCCAGGAGCAGACCTGTGGCCCATTGCTCCAGAGAGGCTGCCGGTGCTGTCGCACCACAGCGAGAACTCCATCCCCAGCGGTGTTTTCTCGAGGCAAATGTGTAGCTTTTCTCTCTTTCAAGGCAGCTGTAACTCGGCACAAGTTTCGAGTGTCCTCGGTGCAGACACTCAGGCCCACTGAGACACCGCCGTCTCCGTGGGCGCCAGGCGCTCCCAGGGTGGCAGGGCAGGTGTGGCCCATGGCCCCTCTCTGGGAGTGAGAACACCCTTTTCTTTCTTTCTTTTTTTTTTTTCATGTCTTTTGTCTTTTAGGGCCACACCTGCGGCATATGGAGGCTCCCAGGCTAGGGGTCTAATCGGAGCTGTGGCCGCCAGCCTACACCACAGCCGTAGCAACAGCAATGCAGGATCCCAGCCGCATCTGTGACCATGGCTCACGGCAGCACCGGATCCTTAACCCACTGAGCGAGGCCAGGAATCGAACTCACACCCTCATGGTTCCCAGTCGGATTCGCTTCCTCTGCGCCACGATGGGAACTCTGGGAACTCACATGTAGACGTGTTCTCTCAGGCCTCCCAGCAAGGGAAAGTCATGTCACCGCTCCAGCCTCGAGATGCTTCTCCCCGGTTTTGCCGGCGCGGGCCGTGTGGGCAGGAGGGGCCAGGCTGCGTGTCGGGCCTGGTTTCCGTGGTGTCCGTGCTCTCAGCTGGTGACGTCCGCAGCTGGCACGAGCAGTGGGCTCTGCTTCTACAGGCCGCGTCCCTGCCATCCCATCCCGCAAGGTGGCACAGGTGCGTCTGGCAGCGTCGCAGCGTCCCCCGAGCCTGCGCCTCCTGTTGGCATGAGGGAAAGCCAGGCTCACCCTCCCTGTGCCGCAGCGGCAGCTCCCGGCACATCGCAGGTGGGACGTGGAAATCTCTCCTTCCTGGGCGAGGGAGAGCCGTGTTGAGAAGAATGTTGGCATGAGGGACTTGTCCCCAAGCGGTGACCAGAATGTCCCTCCCTGGTTTTCCGTCCCCAAGTCTAATGGCACAGGCCAGGGCCTGGCGACTTTGGGCCAGAGGAGGGGTTCATCACGGGTGTGCTTGTGGGTGATTCAGTGGTTCCTGCGTAGGCTTGTTTCGCCCCAGGCTTCCGTCCCGCGAACTTGGCGGTAAGGAGGGAAATTACCAGCCGAAGATGTAAGCACAGGGGAGCAGAGGTGACCCTTCTCGGCATGGCCGTTTTCTGCAAAAGGTTTTCTGTTTTAGGGAGCCAGCCATGACTGCGGACACACGTCTTCAGGACAGATGGGCCTTTTCCAAGTTGCTGTTGGCGTTTGGGGGCCAGACAGCGCTGTCACCGTCCTCTGTGACAGAGGGTTGTCCTGGGGACCCTCGGCAGCACGTGGCACAGAGGGCCCTGCAGGGGTGCAGGAGAGAGGTGTGTCATGGGGGCTGCAGAGGTAGCCACCCTGCGCGGCAGCGGATGCCCCTGAGGACATCACCCACCTTGAAGGCGGGTGCTGGGCATGTACCCTGGGGTGCTGTGGTGACACTGCTGCCTGCACTGGGAGGTCCCTCCGACAGCTGCGTCGAGCATGTCTTGGAGGCTGTAATGCACACAGGTCCAGGCTCGTGCTGTGGCCTGCGAGCAAAGGGAGGAGGACCCGTGCCCCGGCCTGTGCCGCTGCGGCCGCACTCCAGCCGGGCCCCAGCGCACCTCCCAGCCTGGCTCAGAGCTGAGCCAGCAGCTTTTTCCTGAGATGCTCGGAGTCAACACACAAGTCCTTGAATGAAGAAGGGTGTGCCAGCTGGACCTGCCGCCTCTCTGCGGCACAGCCAGCGCACGCAGAGCAGGTGGCCGCCGGGAGAGGTGCGGCCAGACGGCTGGCCAGGTGCACCAGGAGCTGGATGGGAACAGCCTTTTTTATTTTTATTTATTTATTTCCTTTTTCAGCAATCAGATATGATGCAGTGAAATATCAGTATAAACTTTCATTGTACATCCAGAAAATAAAAAGCACATTGATACAGATTTAGCCCAACAGCTTATTTCCTTAAAAAAGTTTCGAACGTATTGAAAGCTAACTTATCTTCAGTATAAAAACTTAGAGGTGGAACACCCTTTTCTAAAAAGCAGTTTGGGAAGAGTCGGGGCCTGGGCGCCCTGTGTTCTTGGTGAGGACGTGCAGGCCACCCTCCCGCAGACCGCGCATCCTCACGCCCTGCTCGCCGCTGCAGGAACAGGGCTGGCCACACAGTCGACGCGGCCCGTGGGCTCGAGACGGGACCCCGGAGGCCTGGCTCTGAAATGTCCGTGTGCTGAAAGGGCGGAGGCCTCGGGAGCGCTCCCCTGGACTCGGCCGGACGAGCCCCCTGTGTGAGCAGGACGGAGGGGGAGAGTCTCACCAAGGCCCCTGGAGGCCAGGGCCCGGACCCTCCCTGGGTTGGCATGGGGCGGGGCGGGGGGGTGTGGCTGCGCCCCGATGCTCTGCTTGGGGTCTCCTTTGCTGCGTGTCCTGGGGGAAGGTGTCGCTTTGTGTCTGAAACGGCACACCTGTACAGGGTCCTTTGGTCACCTGTCCTTTGGCTTGTCCAGCCGCAGGGACCATCCCGGGGCTCACGGAAGTGCTGGGGGTGGTGCTGAGCAGGAGGAACTGCGGGGCCTCCGGGCAGGCAGCTTCCCACCCGATCCTTGAAAGGCGCCTTTTGCAGACAGGGCGCCTCTGAGTTCCCGGTTCCCGCAGTGGCGGTGGCTGTGATCGGAGCCCCCTGGGAACATGCCAGGGCTTCGCATTTCCTCGCGGGCCCAGCCGGCCAGGCTTCAAGGTGTGTCTGCTGCGCGTGGACTCAGCCAGGCCGCCTGGGCTCCGGCGGAGGCAGGGTCCTTGTCTTGACCGAGGTCCTCTGGCCTCCCGGCTGCAGGGTCACAGGTCAGAAACCCACCAGCACGTTACAATAAGGCTTTTCAAACCAGCTGGCAGGAAGTGTTGAGCTTCCTGTGATGTCGCCTGGACTTCTTAATTTAGAGCTGATAAAAGATCTCCTGAGGTGTCGCTGGGCCGAGGGAGGCATGTCCCCGGCCGGCTTCGCAACGATGCTTCGTCCAACAAAGGCGGCCGCTGCTGTCTGCTCACCGCCCTCTGCCAAGTGCAGGCCTGGGGCAGCTGAGGGGCCCTGGGGAGACGCGGGTGATAAACCTGCGAGGTCCATGGGCCCGGGGTCTCCTGCTCCCCGGGAGGACCCGCTCTGCTGGCCCACGTGCGCAGGTGCGTCGCAGGCAAGGCCACAGGCACCGTCGGGGCAGAGCTGTGTGCCCGGTGCAGGCCTCTGGGAGCGCCCGGAGCTCCCGGGCAGAGCCCTGAGTGCAGAGGCCTCGCTTGCCAGCAGCAGCAGTGCAGCGGTGCAGCGGCATCCGTGCTGCTCCCGAGGGAGGACCGAGTGTCCCTGGCGAGGCCCCTCTGCCTCCGGATCTGTGGGGCCCCATCCGCAGTGCCCGCTCTCCGCCTGCCCTCCTGGGGCGCGTTTGACGGTGAGCAGCCTGTGCCCACTTTGGTGTGGCCGGGACCTGGCCTCGGTGGCCTGCCCGTGACTGCCTGCAGTGCAGCGAGGGCAGGGCCCCTGCCTCCCCCCCTCGCCCCACACGGCTTGTCACCTGTCCCCCTGTGGCTCTTGGCTCACCCTTTGGGGGCAGTAAAGCCATGGCAAGAGGAGAGCGGGTCCTCGGAGAGGGCAGCAGCCCTGGAAACACTGGCCTCTGGGCTTTCCAGGTTCAGCCCACCCTCCCCCGCCTGAGATGGAGGGCAGCTGATGGAGCCCGGGCTCGGGTGTCAGAGCGGGCCCTAAGCTCTTGATAGAAATGGGGTTTATTTTCATTTTCTCAACATATCCAGTCACAAGCCCACACTGGTTTTTTTTCTCCATTGAAGTGTAGTTGATCTGCTGTATTACTATTATTTGTTCCAGGTGTACAGCAAAGTGATTCCGTATTTTACAGATTACACGCCAGTGAAAGTTCTAAGATACTGGCTGTAATTCCCTGTGCTGTGTAATGTACCCTTCGCCTTCTGAGCCGCAGTGGGAACTCCTAGATACTGTATCTCCAATCCCCGGCTGCGTCTGGCCCTCCCCCGTTCCCTCCCCACTGGTTTGTTCTCATGCTTTGTTCTCTCTGAGAGTTGGCTGCTGCTTCTTTTTTTTTTTTTTTTTTGGTCTTTTTGCTATTTCTTTGGGCCGCTCCCGCGGCATATGGAGGTTCCCAGGCTAGGGGTTGAATCGGAGCTGTAGCCACCGGCCTATGCCAGAGCCATAGCAACACAGGATCCGAGCCACATCTGCAACCTACACCACAGCTCATGGCAACGCCGGATCGTTAACCCACTGAGCAAGGGCAGGGACCGAACCCGCAACCTCATGGTTCCTAATCGGATTCGTTATCCACTGCGCCACGACGGGAACAACGGCTTCTTTTTTTTTAATACTCACTAGTTTGGTGTACGTTTCAGATTTCACGTGTTAGTGGCATCGTACAACGTGTATCTTTCGCTGTCTGGTTGATGGCACTAAGCACACTGCCGTCCTCGTCCGTCTGCGTCGCTGCAGACGGCGAAAGTGCTGGCTCTTTTCACGCCTCACACACCGTCGTCTGTTGGTACCGCGTTGTCTTTTTCTGTTCATCTGTTGTGGACACGTGTGCTGCTTCCACATCTCGGCTCCGATGAATGGTTCTGCCATGACCACTGGGAAGCGTGTATCTCTTTGAATTGGTCCCCACCCCACCCCAGGCGTATTCCCAGGAGTGGGATTGCCGGATCATGGGGTGGTTTTAGTTTTTAAGGAACGTCCAGACTGTTCTCCGCAGTGGCTGCACCAGCTGCCATTCCCACCAGTGAGGTCACTGTTTTCTCCACACCCTCGCCTGAGGCATGTGGGAGTTCCCAGGTCAGAGACTGAGCCCAGACCACAGCAGAAACAACCCCAGGCCCCTAACCGCGAGGGCCCCCCGGGGACTCGCGTTGACTTTTGGATAATGGCCATCATGACGGGGGTGAGGTGGTGCCTAATTGTGGTTTGGATTGGCATTGCTCTCAGCGTCCGTGGGGTTGAACATGTTTTCATGGGTCTGCAGGCTGTCTGTGTGTCTCCGTTTGGAAAACGTCTCTTCTGGTTTTTTGGCCATTTTTTGTTCGGGTTTTTTTTTCTTCCTGTATTTGAGTTTCTGGGCTGTGGGTGTAGTTTGTAGATGACTCCTCTCGTGGTTGTATCATTTGCAGATGTTTCTCCAGTTCAGTTGGTTGTCTTTTCTTAGGTGGTTTCCTTTGTTGTGCAAAAGCTTCTCGGTGTCATTAGATCCCTTTTGTTTACTTTTATTTCTTGTGCCTTCAGAGACAAAAAATACTGCTCTGATTTCTGTCAAAGTTCTGCCCATGTTTTCTTTTAGGAGTTTACGGTTTCCAGTCTTAGGTGTAGGTCTTTAGTCCATTTTGAGTTTATTTTTGCATATCGTGTTAGAGTTTAATCTCACTCTTTCCCGTGTAGCTATCCAGTTTTTCCAGCACCACCTATTGAAGAGGTTTGTCTTTTTACAGTGTATATTCTTGCCCCTCTGTTGTGGATTATTTGAAGTGTGTGTCTCTGGGCTTTCTGTCTTGTTCATTGACCCATGTGTCTGTCTTTGTGCCAGCACCGTACTGTTTTAATTACTGTCGCTTTGTAGTCTAGTCTGAAGCCACGGAGCCTGACTGTGCCACATTCTTTTTTCTTCCTTAAGCTCGCTTTGGCAGTTTGGCAGAATGTGTGGTTCCATATAAATTTTAGGATTATTTGTTTGAGTTCTGTGAAAAATGTCTTAGGTATCTTGATATGGATTGCCTTAAGTCTGTAGATGGGGGAGGGTATGTGGCCGTTTTAACAGTAGTAATTTTTCCAGTCCCAGAGCGTGGTTCGTCTTCCCGTCCCGTCTTCTCCATCTTCAGATGCCCTTCCTCAGTGTGGTATCGTTTTCTGATGATCTCTTACCTGGGTGTTTTATCTTGATGCAGGTACAGTTCTTTCACTCTTTGTCTTTGTCTTTCTTTTTCCTTTCTCTCCCTATAGTTCATTGTTAGTGTGTAGAAAAGCAACAGATTTCTGGTCTTACCCATTTAGGCCAGTGTTGCTGAAGTGTTCTGACAGCTTCCCATGGTAAATCCCAAGACACGCTGCTTCGTGCGAGGCTGGGTGTGTGGCCTCCCGGTGTTTTCCCTTCTCTGTTACTTCACTTTTTTTTTTTTTTTAATGTAGTTGATTTGCAATGTTCCGTCCACTTCTGCTGTACAGCCAAGCGCCCCCGTCATACATCTGCATGCATCCTTTTTCTCATCCTGACTTCCGTCCTGTGGTATCACCGGAGACTGGATAGAGCTGCCGGTGCTGGACAGCGGCACCTCGTTGCTCATCCATTCTCAAGGTCACAGCTGCACCTACCAAGCCCAGACTCCCCGCCCACCCACTTCGTCCCCTCCCCCTTGGCAACCGCAGTCTGCTCTCCGTGTCTGTGATGTGTCTGTTCCGCAGGCGGCCCGTCTGAGCTGTGTCTTAGGTTCCACATGGAAGTGGTGTCAGACGGCGTGCTTAGTATGAGACTCTCCAGCTCCGTCCTGGTTGCTGCAAAGGGCGTTATGTCCGGTTTTTTTTTTTTTTTTTGGTTTTTTTTCTGTTCGTTTTTTTTGTGCCTGTCTTTTTTTGTCTTTTTAGGGTCGCACCTGCAGCATATGAAAGTTCCCAGGCTAGGGGTTGAATCGGAGCGGTAGCTGTACCGCAGCCGCAGCAGTGTGAGATCTGAGCCAAGTCTGCAGCCTGCACCACAGCTCACTGCAGCACCGGATCCTTAACATGCTGAGCGAGGCCAGGGACCAAACCCACGTGCTCACGGATACTAATTGGGTTCGTTACCACTGGGCCACCGTGGCACTCTTACTTCGTTCTTTTTATGGCTGACGA
Organism: Phacochoerus africanus; assembly: GCF_016906955.1. Taxonomy (NCBI): domain Eukaryota; kingdom Metazoa; phylum Chordata; class Mammalia; order Artiodactyla; family Suidae; genus Phacochoerus; species Phacochoerus africanus. Next base: position 543,752 of record NC_062551.1, read on the forward strand.
GTGTTCCACGGTGCCTGTGCACCCCGTCTCCTGAACCCGTCCCTCCGTCGATGGCCATGTGGGTTGTTGGCGTGGTTACTGTGAAGAGTGCTGCGGGAACACAGGGTGCATGTGTCCTTTTGAAGAGTAGTTCTGTCTGGATCGACGCCCAGCGGTGGGTTGCTGGATCACATGGTCGTTCTGCGTTTAGTTTTCTAGGGCCCCTCCAGACGGTTCTCCACAGCCGTTGCCCCAGCTTCCGTTCCCACCAGCAGCGCAGGAGGGCTCCCGTTGCTCCACGCCCGCTGCGGCAGTGTGAGCGACGGCCATTCTGACCGGCGGGAGGCGGTGCCTCGGTGCAGTTTGGATTCGCAGCTCTCGAACCATCAGGATGCCGAGGGCTTCTTCCCGGGCCTGGGGCCGCCTGGGTGTCTTCTCTGAGGAAGTGTCTGTTCGGCCGTCTGCCCAGTTTTCGAGGGGTTGTGTTTTTGTTGCTTCGCTGTCTGAGTTCTTTGCATATTTTGGAGATTGAGCCCTTGTCGGTTGCCTTGCTTGCAGCTATAGTCTCCCGTTCTGTAGGTTGTCTTACCTTTTCTTTAGAGTTTCCTTGGCTGTGCAAAAGCTTGAAAGTTTGATCAGGTCCCATTGGTTTAGTTTTGTTTTCATTTCTATTGCCTTGGGAGACTACGGCATGAGGAAGTTCCCTCGGCCAGGGACTGAACCCCCACCACCACGGCGACCAGAGCCCCGGTAGTGATAGTGGCGGTGGCGGTCCTCAGCCTGCTGGGCCACACGGGGACTCCTCTGTTCCCCTTCTGGATGTCGCCCTGGCTGCAGCGTGAGTGTGACGTCTCGGGCGGTGTGGGAGGGGCCTCCGCCAGGGTCCCGGGTTAAGGGTTAAGGACACGCCCCCCTGCTTTGAGGGGCTCCCTGTGGTGCCGATGTCTGTGTCGCGAGCTTTGACTTTTGTGAGGGGCCTTTTCTGCGTCACGCGTCAGGATTGGGTGATTGTTTTCTTTGGCCTGTGCCTGTGGTGGATCGCACTGATTGTTTCTGAGGATTGAACCATGTTTGCATCTTCTGCAGTCTTTTTCCCCCCTTTTGATGGCCGCACCTGCACGTCATATGGAAGTTTCTAGGCCAGGGGTCAAATCGGAGCTATAGCTGCCATCCTACACCACACCCACAGCAGCACACCACAGCTGACCTACACCACAGCTCTTGGCAACACCGGGTCCTTAACCCACCGAGCGAGGTCAGGGATTGAACCTACATCCTCGTGGATGCTTGTCGGGTTCTTAATCCGCTGAGCCACAACAGGAACTCCTATTCTGTACTTTGCGACACAAGCGTAGCTGTACCCATCTCTCTGGCCTCCCTCTCCAGTTGGTGACACTTGTGGGGGTCATGCCACGGTGCTGGTGCCGAGTCTGCCCCCTGTTGTGCTGTGACCACCTCGTGGGTGGGCTCTGTGACCCAGCCTCTTGCAGTGCTGCAGGCTGGTCCCGTGCAGCTTCTCCTGTCCTGGCCCCGTTCCTGGGCCTCTGCCCCTGCCGCTGCCCCCTCTGTGCAGCAGCCTGGTGTGTGGCCCCCGCTCCGAGGGGCGCTTGGTTGCTGGGTTGAGGATTCCGGCATTTCCTGTTCTTCTTTCACCGCACCTCGTCTGCGTCTTGGTTCCTTCTGTGTACGAGGCGTTTTTCCTTTTGTCTCCAGCCCTCCTCCACCCCCCCTTCTTCGAGTTGTGTGTTCACTGTTCTCGGAGGGGTTTTCGTTTGCATCCTGTCCTGCAGTGAGCGTGGCACGTTGTATGCTTTGTGCCCAGGTGAGGGGCTTTCCACACCTGGGGAGCCTCGGGGTCGGCCCCACTGCGGCCCGCAGCCGCCCTCCTCAGCAGGCCACGTGGAGGAAGGGGTGGGGCCCCGAGGGAGCGAGTCCTGCAGCAGCGACCGGCCCCCGACCGTCTACAGTCTTGCCAGGGTGCGGCCTGCACCATAGCTGGAACACGGTGCCGCTTCTTTAACTTGATTATTGTGAAATGTGGTAGAACGTTCCAGAGGCTGCAGAGTATAAACGCACTGTTCGTGGTCACAAAGAATACGTGACCTTCGTGTGGGAAACTCCTGGTCGCGCTCGCAGCCGTGATGCCCCAGCCCCGCTGCCCTCCAGTCTTGCGGCCCCTCTTCCCATTTGGAGCAGTCTCGCCGCCTAGGCTCGCGTCCCTCAGCTCTGCAACCCACGGTGTTTTCAAGACGTGCACACACATTGCGTAACCTTTGCCACATTAAGTGTGAGACTCGGCAGCCCTGCTGTGTCGTGCTCCGTGCCAGTGCCACGGCGGGCCTCTCCCCACTCGGCTGGGCACACTCCCGTGCCAGCCTGCCGGTGCTGGCCCCCCGCGCGGCCCAGAGCGAGCCTGCGGGGCCGTGGGCTGTGGGTGGACGTCAGAGCGCGTCCGCTGCTTCTTGCCCACACGCTGCCTGGTGGTCCGCATCTCATTGTGAGTCGTGCTCGCGTTTTCTTGTTGGTTAAAGACGCTGAGGTTCTTTTTTCCATCCGGTTTTGGATTTCTTCCTTTGCGGAAGTGGATGGTTTGTCTTTGCCTCTTGGTTTGGCAGAGCTGTTCGGGTGTGCTGGGTAAGCTACACCTGCCGGGAGTCTTCCCTCTCGTGGGAAGGCGACCTTTCGTGAACAGAACTTGCTCCTTGGAAGGGCGTCAGGCCTCTCAGACCTTCCCTTCGGTTCGTGTCGCTGGTTGTGCAGGATCCTCCTCGACCTGGAATTGGTGACGGTCTCACGCACACAAACTGACAATCTGTTTGAGTTTTGACTGCCATCCAGCAGCTGCACAGAGGTGGTCTCCCTCTGTGGTGTGACGTGGGATCATCTCCCTGCCTGTCTGCGCGTGGACCGTCCCCCTCTCTGGTCCCCAAGGGGGCCTCCTTGGTCAGAACGTAGGTCCATGCACCGCGGCCCACCTGTCAGCTCCCTGTGTCGGCATCACGCTGGTCAGCGCTGTTCTGCACCTTTGTAACTTTAATCCCCCCCCACTACTTCCTTATGCAGTTCAAGGCTCTTCCCTTTCAATTTTACTTGCCTGAGTTTTATGTAAAAGACTTTTGTGGAGCTCCCGTCGTGACGCAGCGGAAGCGAACCCGACTAGGATCCATGAGGACGCGGGTTGGATCCCTGGCCTCGCTCAGTGGGTTAAGGATCCGGCATTGCTGTGGCTGTGGTGTTGGTCGCAGATGCAGCTCGGATCCGGGGTGGGGGTGGCTGTGGTGCAGGCCGGCAGCTGTAGCTCCAGTTCGACCCCAAGCCTGGGAACCTCCGTGTGTGGCAGGTGTGGCCCTGGGGAAACAAAAACACAGGCCTTTGCTTTTTTCTTCTTCGGCCAATTGGGGCTTGTGCACCAGAGGCATTTTATGGTCTCAGATCCCCGCTTTTCTGGTTTGGGCTCCTGGTTGGCCCACAGAGTGTCTTTGCCACAAGGTGGGGCTGCCCTCACCCTCCACACAGGCCTCGCGCCCCACCCCCCCCCCCGAACCCCTGCCAACGCTTGAGGCCCGCCGGGGAGGCCCCCAGAGCTTTGCTGTCCAGCTGTGGCATTCACGGTCACCCTAAAAATTGAAGCAGAGGCAGTTTGACGTATTCGTGTGAGAGTCACGACCCTAACAATACATGTCCCATGTCGTCTTGTACTGAAAAGTAGCTCTTTTACATGGGAGCTAAAGGCGAATGAGAAGCCTGGCATCGTCTGAGGCATCTGCAAACCCCGCTGGTGTTGGCACCCTCTCCGCCCGTCAGATCCCCACTCGCCGTGAGGAGCAGCCTCTCGCAGCTGTGTTACGAGGAACAGTGGGGTCCCCTCCGCTGGGTCCCGTAGAACCTGGCGACCCTGCTGGTCCGGCGCCAGCCCTGCCGCCCACTGGTCTGCCCCGGCCCGTGCTTTCGTGAGGTCCCGTCCTGGCCGTTTGGAAAGAGTATGTCCATGGGGTCACGCAGCTCGTCTGTGTGTTGACTTCCACGACAAGCTATTGGAAAAATAACGTTTTGGGGAGTCCCCGTCGTGGCGCGAACCTGCCTAGCATCCATGAGGACGCCGGTTCAATCCCTGGCCTCGCCCAGTGGGTTAAGGATCCGGCGTTGCCGTGAGCTGTGATGAAGGTCGCACACGCGGCTCGGATCCCGCGTGGCTGTGGTGGAGGCCGGCGGCTGCAGCTCCGATGGGACCCCTAGCCTGGGAACCTCCGTATGCCGAGGGTACGGCCCTAAAAAGACAAAAAAGCAAAACAGCAACAACAAAAAAACCTTTTTTGTATCACTACCAACCTCCTTTAAAATGTCCTCAAGCTGCGATGTGAGGAAGCTAGGAGACGGATGCATTTTCCAGAATTCAAAAATTCAGATTTCATGTGAAAGCTTAAATTTTATTATTGGTCACAACTGCTGTTAATTTTCCTTGACTTGAAAGCATCAGTTTGTTCACTTCTGAGAAAATGACTGCCAGGGAAGCCCTTGGTAAGGCCGACAGTTTGTCTGGCGGCGTCTTCGAGGCAGGACCCAGCCTCTGGGCCGCCAGCAGCCTTTGCGGGGATGCGTCTCGTGCTCCCCGCAGGCGGCCGTCTCGTCACAGGCCTGGAGGACAGGGATCTGGGCTTAGCAGAGAACTCGTCCCTGCTGCTGCTTCGTTGGCGGGGGCGGGGCAGCTCGTTCACGGCAGCCCTGTGTCGTGAGGTGGGTGCTCGGGACCCAGGGCTTCGGGTGCCCTCAGGGTGGCAGCTGTGCGAGGGCTGCTGGGACCCGGACCGGCGTCTGGGTGCAGCTTCAGCCCAGTAAAACTTTACTCAGGGACACAGAAATTCTAACCCCATGCAGCTTTCATTGGTGACAAAACATCAGTCTTGATTTTCTTTTCTTTTTTTTTTTTAGGACTGCACCCACAGCATATGGAGGTTCCCAGGCTAGGGGTCGCATCTAAGCTGTAGCTGTTGGCCTGCACCACAGCCACGCCAGATCCTTAACCCACTGAGCAGGCCAGGGATTGAACCCGCATCCTCATGGATACCAGTCCTGTTCCTTAACCACTGAGCTGTGACGAGAGCCCCTAGTCTTGATTTTCTTTAATCCCAAGGCTTTAAATTCAAACCTTTCTTCAAGCCCAGCTCCGCCCAGGGCCGTCCTTCGCCAGCCCTGCTGGGGCTGCTGGGGGCTTTCACTCCACGTTTCCACTGGCTTGAAAATGTGTTTGTTTTGTCCTTACTCTGGTGGACAGTATGGCTAAATTTGGTGTTTCGGTCTGAAAGCGGGTTTCCCGGGACTGGCACTGCACACCCTGCGGCCTGCACAGAGCGGGTGGCAGGTCTGATGAGGTCTGTCCTCTGCACAGAGGACCTCGGTGGCTGGGAGAGGTTGAGGCTCAGCTGGTTCTGCCTTTTGGCTGAAGAGGGCTGTCCCGGGCCGTTGGCTTTGATTACGCGGGGAGTGACTTTGCCTGTGTGTGTCAGTGGGCTTTTTGGACTGATGCTCAAGGACTTAGGTTTTCTCTCATTTTATTTACTTTTTAAATTAAAAAATTTTTATTTAAAATTTTTTCTTTTTAGGGTCGAGCCTGTGGTACATAGAAGTTCCCAGGCTCGGGGTCACATTGGAGCTGCAGCTACCAGCCACAGCCACAGCATCACGGGATCCGAGCCACATCTTTGACCTGCACCAAAGCTCACAGCCCCAGCAGATCCTTAACCCACTGAGCGAGGCCAGGGATCCAACCCAAGTTCTCATGGGTATAAGTCAGGCTCATTACTGCTGAGCCACAACAGGAACTCCAGTTTTCTCTCATTTTAAACGTTCTGAATCGTCTGCTCCAAGCTGCCCTAGACTCTGCTGAAGCCAGCGTTGCTGGCGTCTGTCTCTTCACGCACCTGCCTTTGTTCGCTGTGGCCCCAGGGGCCTCGCTGGGGGCTCTGACTTGGGGCTTCTTGCTCTCCACTCTCCCCCGTGCCTGGAGCCTCACAGGAGGGGGCACCCAGGGTGGCAGGGCTGTGTGCCTCTCCTGCTCCACTGCCTGTCCTCCCAGAGCTGCTGGCCCACAGTGCCTGTGGGAACGTGGGCATGTGGCGGCTTCTCCCACTCATATTGCAGCTCCATCCACAAGAGGCCGTGAGAAGCCCCCACTCCCCGTCGGTTCTTGCTGTCAGCCTGTCACTTGAGGAAGCAGGATGGGGCTCAGATCCCTGGGGTTTGGGCTGCAGGGCGGGCATTGGAGCGCACCTGCCGTCCTCTTCCATGCGCACATCCCAGCCGACGCGGGCCCCTGGCAGTGCCGTATTCTGGAGGGCGCGTGCCCGTGGGGCTGGGTCCGACGGTGCCCAGAGCACTTTGGGGAGGAGTGTGCGTCCTTGTCCTTGTCAAGAGGCTCACGTCACCTCTTTCCTGCCAGGGCCTCTGCAGACATCATTCCCCAGCTGGGCACAGGCCAGAGGGAGGGAGAGGCTGCCTGGATGAGGGGCTCAGGGTGGCAGGGGACAGCCTCTGGGGGTCACGATGACCAAGTGGGAAGAGGATGGACGTGCACCTGAGTGTTTGTTCTCATCTAGGTCGTCAGCAAGACAGGGGCACAGTCGGGGGTGCTGCAGCTCACCAGTCCGGTCCTGGGCGCCTGGGACAGGCGGCCGCATGCCTGCAGCCCTCCTCCTAGAAAGGGGACTGGAAAGGCACTGCGGGCACAGCCCAGCCCTGCCCCTGCAGCTGAAAGGCGGTGCCTGGAGGACAGCGGCCCTCTCCAGCCTGAGTGAAGCCCATAGGGACGGGACGCAGCCCGTGTGGCCGGCCGTCAGCACGGGGCATCCTGGTGAGGCGTGGGCCCGCCGGGCTCTTGGCGGGTCTCCAAGAATCACCTGGCTGATTGCTCACAAGCTGAGAACAGTGGCCAGTGTCTCCTGGCGGAGTTAGTGTTGTTTTTGTTTTGTTTTGTTTTGTTTTGCCTTTTTCTAGGGCCGCTTCCCGCGGCATATGGAGGTTCCCAGGCTAGGGCTCCATTCGGACCCGTGGCTGCCGGGATCCGAGCCGCGCCTGCAACTGACACCACAGCTCACGGCAACGCCGGATCCTTAACCCACTGAGCGAGGCCAGGGATGGAACCCGCACCCTCATGGCTCCTAGTCGGATTCGTTAACCACTGCGCCACGGCGGGAGCTCCAAGTGTTTTACCTTGAACACCAGTGACCGCCGCACTGGGAGCACCGCGGGGTTTGCACGTGGCCAGTGCCCTGGAAGGTCCTGGGTGGGCACAGCACAGGCAGGCGCCCACCCCCGCTGCACCGCGGCCCGGGGGGAGTGGGCTCCCCACTGTGTCACCCCTTCCTCTTGCCCACGGCTTCTGGGCCTTGCAGCGATGCGTTCTTAGCGCTGCCCTGGGAAGGGGGAGCAGGCGTTTCCGTTCAGGCCTCGCGCTGCTTTGAGTGGAGACATCTAGCCGAGCCAGCTCGGGACCCTTGGTAAAAGCAGCCTTTTACAGCATGGGCTGGCCGTCCGTGTGCCTTCCTGGGTCCAGGAGTCATGGGATCTGGGCTGTTCTCCTGCCTGGGCTGCACGACGGAGGTGTGTTCGCATCAGGGAGCAGGAGTCAAATGGCCCGGGGCTCTTTGCCTTGGGTTTTCTGTCACGGCGGAGGCCGTCGGGAGCTCTGTAAGAATTTCACCTCGGGCCGCTGTGTAACTTGCTAAGGAAACATGGCTGATGGGGTCCCAGGCAGCCCTGGGCAGCTGTCCCGAGTCAGCTCCGGGAGGCCTCCCGCCCCCAGGCTGCGACCGTCCAGTCTTGCCGTGGGAGCTGCAGACGCGCTTAGGAGCCCTCGTGCTGGGCACAGCGAGCACGCAAGGTCCACTCCTGGCCTGGCCGTGGGGACGGGTACGCGCAGGCCCAGACCCGCCACCTCGTGTGCGGGGCCCCGCTCCACGGAGCGCGCTGAGATGTGTGCCCGCGGGGAAGCAGCTGCTACTCCAGAACGCTCTGCACGTGGCCGCCAAAGTCGCAGGCTCGAGAGCGGCGGCCGCTGAGCGCCAGGGGGTCAGTCTAAAGGCACCTCGTGCCACCTGGCAGGGCATCCCACCGTGTGATGGGTTCGTGTGACCTGTGTGCCAACCGCCGAGAGAGGGAGCGCTTTCTCCTCTTCCTCCCCGGGGTTGCCCAGGAGGGTGGGAGGGGGAGAGACTGCCCCCCCCGCGCGCCATCGTCGTGGTCGTCGGGCAGAGAAGACCACGCACAGGTCCATAGAGAGGCTGGCGTGTGCTGGACAGGGCAGCCAGGGTGGTCGGGGGCAGAGGGCAGGAGTGCCAGGCGGGGTGTGGGCCAGCCCGCTGTGGAACAGCGCCAGGGGCCGTGGGTGTGGGCTGGTGTCTGGAGTAAGGTGGGGGGATGGCGGGCTCGCACGTGAGAGGCAGGGGGTGTGGCGCGTGGTTCTGGGGGCTCTGCCATCTCGTGGGAGGGCTGTCTCTGCCCAGACAGGAACCTTTTAAAGATGCCAGAACATCAGAAAATGAGAAATGGGATGGACCCAGTGCGTGTCCTGCCATCTCCTGGTACGTGCAGGGGCCAAGGCCTTGGGCCCACCTGCAAGAGGGGGCGCCCTCTGGGCATCCCCCAGAAGAACCCCTGCCCTCTGCACATCTTATTCTCAGGAAGTTGAGGGTGGGCGGACCTGATGCCATCTCATTCCGACCTTCTGTTGGGGTGTGCGCGTGGGGTGAGCAGGGCCCTCGAGATGGCACCCTGCCCCTGGCACACGGAGCAGAGTTGGCCCCCCGCGCCCACCTTCCTCAGCTCTAAGCCCCTTGCCGTTGAAGTGTTCTCCATCCGGCAGTGTAGACGGGGTTCTTGCTGGTGTGGACCGCCAGGGCTGCCTCCAGAGGGTCCCTCCCCGGTGTGTGTGTGTGTGTGTGTTGGGGGGGTGGCAGAACTGGCCCTTGCTCGGGCCGCGGGTCAGTTCAGCAGCCCTTGACCCGTGTCCTCTCTCTTGGAGCAGACTGTGGAGGATGAAGCGATGGCGGCGTAGATGACGGCTGGCTGAAGAGGAGACGATGCCCAGGGGTGGGTGTTCTAGGCCAGCCCAGCAGGAGGAGCGCGCCCTCAGCCACGACATGGTGGAGAAGCAGCCCGGGAAAAAGGTGAGCCCCTGCTCCCTGCCCCCTCCCCCTGCTCCTTCCCCCCTCCCCCTGCTCCCCCCTCCCCCATACTGCTCCTCCTCCTGCTCCCCCTCCCCGCTCCCCTCCCTTCCTGTTCCCCTCCCCCCTCTCCCCATGCTCATCTTCCCCCTCCCCTCCCCCTACTGCTCCTCCTCCTGCTCCCCTCCCCCTGTTCCCCTCCTGCTCCTGCTCCCCCTCCCCCTGCTCCCCGGAAGGACGTGCCCTCTCCCCCGGGGGGCGGGGGGCGCATGTTGGGCTGTGGCATGTTCAGTCTGGAGCAGTCCTGGGGCGCGTGTACCTATTTGCCTTTTGATGGGCAGCGGCTGCCCCTTTTTCACTGTCCATGTGTGTGACCCATCACTCGTCCCAACACTTCTGACAGAAACTCTGAGCCGCCGCCCACGGCAGCCGAGTCCAGTTGCTCTGTTCCTTTAGCCATTCTGCGTCTCCTTGTGGTTTTGAGTTTTCTTAACGCCAACCGCCTTTATAAACGCTGTTTGGCTGTCCGGATATTTTCTTCCGCAAAGTGCATATTCAGATCTTCTGCTCCTTAAGAAAATCTTGGTGTTTTTCAGTTGACGGGGGTATAGGCTTCTGAGGGCAGCACCCAGTGTCCTGCCCCTGAGCCCGTGCAGGAGAGGATGCCCCTTTCCCCAGTGTCCTGAGACTTCGTGTTAGGACCTCAGACTCTTTGCAGCTGTTGAGATGGTCATTGGTTTCCTGTCCTTTATTTTCTTAATGTGGTGAATTACACTGATTTTTCCTTTTCTTGCTCTCCGGAATATGTTGTTAGTTGTATTATCTTTTTTATGTGTCTGTAGATCAGATCCACCAACTGGGTCGGGAGTTTTCTTGGTGGGAAGTTACTTACTACATTTTGGCGGGGGGGGGGGTTACCTGTGGGTTCCCCTATCCCCCAGTACCAGGGGGCAGGAGTGGTGGGCGGGCCGCCCAGCCCTGGCACAGCCAACTCCCAGGAGCTGTCCTTACTCCAGCAGCATGGCTGCAGCTTGGGCTCTGCCCGCCGACGCCCTCTGTGCTGGCAGTGTGTGCTGCGGGCTGCCCCTCGGTAACCACCGCTGCATGCCGTCAAGCTGGAGGGCTGTCGGGGTCCTGGAGACAGGACTGCACGGGGCCCCTGAGGCCCAGTGCTCAAGACAGTCTATTTGCCAGCCATCTCCCTGGGAAGAATTCTGGAAGGAAAGCTTGCTGGTGGGGAAGGGCGATGTGTGTTTGTAGCAGCCCTTCTTCCGCGTTGGCCCTGTGCCCAGGGGGCAGATGAGCTGGGGTCTCGGTTGGCGTTTGAAGACTCCACCAAGCAGCCTGCCCCCCCCCCCCCCCCCCCCCCCCGCTCTGGCCTGGCAGCTCTGCACGCCGGGCCCTCCCCCAGCCTTGGACTGGGCTCCGTCTCCCACTCTGCAGATGGTGACACCGAGGCCCGTGTGCTGCTGGACCTCCGGGCTTCTCGGTCCTTGCCTGCCCCTCTTCGCTGGCCGCTGCTTGGGGCGCCTGCCTGCACGGGCTCTGCTGGGCCGCTGTTGCTGCACAGGTCCTGAGGATAGCCCTGCAGCGTCACAGGCCTGCGGCGCGGGGCTCAGGCCCGGGGGCGTGTGGGGATGACGCGGGAGGAGGAGAGCACGGGCCCTGGAACAGGGGGCACCGCAGGGCAGTGGGGCAGATGCACTGCAGGACGGCGGGAGGCCGGCTCGGGATTCCGCAGGGCGACTGGTGGTGGAGGGCGGGGTCTGTCAGCCGTGGAGGCGCCTTTTCTCTGTTTACCGAATCAGCTGCTGTTTGTCTCTGTTCCTTCATACTTACGGGAAGATTCCTTAGGGGCAGCTTCTCCAGACTCCTTCAGAGTTGGGGTGAGAAATGGGGCCACACTGGACCGGGGTCGGGGCTCAGCAGCAGCTCTGTCCCCCTGCCTGGCCGGTGAGCGTGGCCCCCTGGCTTTCGGGGAGGATGGGGTCCTGTAGGCACACCGGAGCCTGGCAGGCAGGGGGCTGTTAGCTGCCCACGTAAGAGATGGGCTTTCCTGCCGCGGAGCGAAGTCCTGGGAGACGTGAGCGCTTGGAGGGGGTGATTGAGGGCTGGGGTCTGCAAGTGCCGCTTTCTTTTCCAGGATAAAGATAAAGTTTCCCTACCCAAGACCCCGAAGCTGGACCGCAGCGATGGAAAGGACGTGAGAGAGCGAGCCACCAAGCGGAAGCTGCCCTTCACCGTGGGGGCCCATGGAGAGCAGAAGGACTCGGACACAGGTACTGCTCGGGGACGTGCCCCAGGGCAGGCGCCCCAGTCCTGCAGCAGACCTGGGGGTGCTGGAGTGAGCCCCTTCCTGACGCTAGGGTGACTTCCATGCAGAGAACTCCCGCCAGCGTGCAAAGCAGCAGCGCCCCCAGCCCGCGCCTGCCCAGGGGCCTCCCCGTGTGACGTGATGGGTGGGTGAGGGCCGCCTTCTCGCCCTCGAGGCTTCCAGGCACCTGTGCTGTTTAATCCCCCGAGGGCTTCACATTGGAGGGTAAACATTTTCCCTCAGGGCTGCAAAAGCAGAAAAATCGAACCCCGTTGTTTGAAATGCAAGCCAAGGGGACGTATAAGCAGGGCTGTGGGTGCGTGGGCGCAGCCTGGTTAGCAGCACGAGGCGTGCTTTCCAGTTTCCATCTCGAGCTGCTCGTGGGGCACGTGCCGGGTCCAGGCAAGAACCCAGCCCCTCTGCCGGCCGCTCGCTCTCTTCCTCTCGATCCTGGGCCGGCTGCTTGCTGCTCATCTGACCGCAGACCCTGTGCCTGCTGCAGCCCTGGGGTGAGGCCCTGGATCTGGTGGGGGCATCCTGCACCAGAGGGACTGTGGCAGGTTGCAGGAAAGTGTCAGGGACAGAAACGAGACAAACTCAAGAAAATTGGGAGACGTGGCAGAGGAAACAGCCTGGCAGGCATGTCTGTGCCACGGCCTCCATTCATGGAGCTGTGGAGCCTGGACCTGGGTTAACTAGAGGCCAGGGAGCCGGGTCTGGTCGTGCTGGCCTGGGTGCAAGGAAGGGAAGGGCCAGGCCGAGGCGAGGAGCAGAGGGTGAGCTGTGTGCACCCGGGCCCCTGTGTGTTAGGCCTTAGGGCCAGAGCATCTGTGCCAGCTCTGTCGTGGAGGGTGTGCTGCTGCTGTTGGTTCCCGAGCCGGCTGGGGGCTGAGGTCCTGTCACCTCTGGGCCGTTCCCGGGCTGCTGCCCTGTCCCAGCTGCTGGGGTGTCTGCAAAGCCTTGCGGACTCCAAGCGTCTCAGTGCCCAGGGGTTTCCCGGGCACCCCCCTGGTGGGAGGGGGGGGCGTGCAAACAGTGAGGAACGTTTGCAAAGTTGGGTTTCAGGCAGGGGCTCGATTCTGTGCATGAACTAGGACGTCTGCCCCTCACTGGTTTTTTGGCCCCCGGGGGGCAGGTTAGGGCACCCCTGACCCCTGAGCAACACAGGCTGAACCGCAAGTCCAGTCGAGTGGTTTTTCCGGTAGCAGCGCTGCAGCATGGCCTGTGGGGCTGACTCCACTGGGCTCCCTGCTGCGTGGCCTCTGGTACCTGTGGCCTCTCTGGTGGGTGGGAGTGTCCGCTGTCCCTTTGCGGGGGGCCTCTGACTCTGACTGCACGTCATGCTGAGCAGATAGCTGGGGTCAGGCCCGTGGGTGGGAACTATTATGCAAAGGGTTTCTGCCCCCGCAGCCCTGCTCCTGCCGTCCCTCCAGCGCCCTCTGCTGGGAAGATGCAGCCTGGCACTTGGGTGAGGGGCTCCGAGTGCCAAGAGGGAGTCTCTCCGTGTAGGGCCCCCCACCCCCACCAGCTGATGGGCCTCCTTCAAAGGACGCCCCCGTCCCCAGTCCCGCCTGCCTAAGACCATCCTGGGCTTCCTGGCCCTGGGAGGCGGGTCTCCACAGTGCTTAGTCAGGGCTGGGGGCGGCCTGCCAAGAGCGCGCAGCCCGGGGTTGCCAGGAGCTCTGGCCTGAGCAGCCCGTTGGGTGGGAGGGGCGCAGCACTGCTTGGGTGCCCCTTACTGTTCTGCCTTTTGCATTTGAATGTCCCCACCCAGCCTCAAAGTCCGCAAGGATGGTGTGGATAATAACCAGCCCTGAGGGCTTCCTCCTGGGTCTGACCCCAGCCCTGTCACCCGCCCCCCGCGTGTCTGGGACAAGGACAGGTTGAGGTGCTCCCGTTTGACTTTGTGTGGACTCCGCGGTGCAGCCGTGCGAGTGGCTGGGTCGCGGTTTGGGGACTGAGGTCATGGGGACGGTCTTCCCTGCGCTGTGACGTTTGCTCCGGGGCTGCCCTGGGTGTGCAGGGAGACGCCAGGTCCCTCGCAGCGCCGAGCACATGTCCCGCCGAGTGCAGGCTGCCTGCGCGTGCCTGCAGCGGGTTCCACCTGCACTCCGGGTCACTGGCCAGCAGGGCACGGCCGCCCACGCGGTGACCTGGAGCTCTCAGGACCCCAGAGCCGGAAGGGCTGGCGTGGGTCGCTGGCCCCTGTTGCCGACACCGTGAGGGTTGGGGCCTGTCAGCTGGGCAGAGGGCACCGCCGTGCGCCAGTGGGAGTTTGAACTGGTGCAGTTGCTGCAGCGGAGGAGGGGGTCGCTGTCTGGCCCTTCATGCCCCCTTCACCTCCTAGAAACTGGCCTCTTGATTGCGGGCCCCTGTGGGCCGGGCACTGCTGTGCCCTCACCCAGATGGAGCCGCCCATTGCAGCCAGAGCACCTGGGGCTGGCCTTTCCCTCTCAGAGGCCACACAGACCCCTCTCTCCTGCAGCAAGGGTGCTTCCTTTAAAGGCGAGAGACAGCAGGAACCTGGAGGGGGAGCCCCGTGCCAGCCCCATGCCCCCAGCAGAGGCGAGTGTGGTGCCGGGGAGGGCGTCTGTCCATGAGCTGAGCTTCCTGGGCCATAGTCTGTCTGTCTGACTGAGCGTGGAGATAGGCCCGCTCAGCGAGGAAGGTCTGCTCCTGAGGCCATGAGACAGGTGCTGGCGAGACAGCCACAGACCCAGGTCCCACCCGCTGCTATCAGTCCGCCTGGCCTGGGGCGAGCTTGCACGTCGATGCCCCCCACCCCCCGCCCCAGCCCCGTGGGTACCATGGGCCGCGATGTCTCCCAAGACCGCCCTTGGCTGGAGAGGCCTAGGAAGAACACGGTGGGCGTGTGTCTCCCCACTACCTGCCAGCACAGGGCTTGGGGGGCTGTGGGCGGGCGAGGGCCTAGCAAGGGCCCCGTGAGAGCCACGCCTGCTCACACCTCAGGCCTTCCTGGTGGAAGGATCAGCTACGGAGACGGAGCAGCAGGGAGAAGCGGGGGGGAACCAGAACAAGACAGGGTGCAGACGGCTGGCTGGGCAGGGTTTTAAGGCCAGAACATAGGGAGAGGGGAGTTAGCACTGGCACGGACTCCGAGCTTAGGAGGCCCAACAGGCAGGCCCGAGTGGATTGAAGTTACAGCTAAAGTCGTCGCCTTGACCAAGGCCCAGAGAGAAAGAGACAGGACACGGGAGGGGCCCCAGCCTGGGCTGCTCGAAGGAGACGGGCTGCCCTGCTTGTGGAGGCGGTGGGGCCCAGGCTTCAGGGCGTAGCTGGAGTCACGGTGGGGGAAGAGGGCAGCATGAGAGTCCCGCTGAAGCTGCAGGAGGGGGCTGGGTGGGCTGTGCCTGCAGAGCACATCCTGCAAGTGGAAGCGCCCTGACCCCGCAGACTGGACACTGCTGGTGCGTCGCCTGCAGAGACTTCCTCCGGGGAGTCCCCGTCTCTGCGGCCAGAATTCACTGTAACTCAGACACGTCTTTTCTTCCCTGCGAGTCTGAGCTGTAGGGGGGGGTGGGGGTGTCCTGTAACAGAGCCCCCAGGGCCGCCCTCTGCAGCCCACTCCCCAGGAGAGGCCGCGTCCCAGCAGGAAGCCTCCAGGTGGGCCTGAAAGGGCCTCGTGGGAACCCCGGGGACACCTGGGGAGGTGGGGTGGGTGTCCCAGCAAGAGGCGATAAAAACGTGGCTTCAGCTCCTGGAGGCCCAGTGCCGCGACCGTTAGTGTGCGTGGAGATGCGGCCCTGCCACGTGGCCATGCTCTGCGGGGGGTGCAGGGGACCGCCTGCTGTCAGCCTGGGAAGAGGGCACGGCTGCCCTCACCAGGAGCCGGAAGGCGCGGTACCCCCAGCCCTCACCTCCCCCGCCACAGACCCCGGCCCTGCTGCCGCCCAGCCTGCTCTTTGGCGCCCGTGCAGACCCGCCAGCTTTCTCATCTGTAGCTTGGCTCATGCCCTCTGGGATTTGGGGAAGTTCTACTTCGTTTGCCGTTGGATACTAGAAACAAAACCCTAGAGTTCCTGTTGTGGCTTAGCGGTAATGAACCCGACTAGAATCCATGAGAACAGAGGTTCGATCCCTGGCCTCGCTCCGTGGGTTAAGGATCCGGCGTTGCCGTGAGCTGTGGTGTAGGTCACAGACACAGCTCGGATCTGGCATTGCTGTGGCTGTGGTGTAGCCTGGCAGCTACAGCTCTGATTCAACCCCTAGCCTGGGAACTTCCATATGCCGCAGGTGCAGCCCTAAAAAGCAAAAAGCAAAAAAAAAAAAAAAAAAAAAGAAGAAGAAGAAGAAGGAGGAGACCCCTAGCAGAAGGCCATGGTGGGGCATCCACAGGGCCCCGTGGGCAGCTACATCTGTCGAGAAAGTGCATCTCAGGAGATGGGATCCCATTGGGGCTCTGCCCATTTTAAGTCTGGAAGAGCGGAGGGGCAGCTGCTCCCTGACCCGTGTGGGTAGGCAGGGCCTGTGAGGGCATGGGATCCCCGCAGGGGTGCCCTCGGCCTTGGGGATCTCCTGGCCGCCTGTGCACAGGTCACACGACCTTCACCCCCTCCTGAGACCACAGGGCCCGGCTCTGCAGCAGGGCTCAGAGTCTCTGGGCCCTAGGGCAGCCGTGTGTCTCAGCTGCCACTCACGGAGGGACAGGGGGAAGCCCTGGTGGTGCCTCCTGGCTCCTGCATGTCCACCACCCACGGCATCGGTCAGCCACTTGAAGACAGAGGCTGTGGCCTTCTGCTGGGTTCCTCTGGTGTGTGAAATCATTGGCGTGTCTGTCCAGAGGCACAGACGTGGCGGTGATGCGGGGCAGGTCCAAAGTGAGGCTGCAGAACTGGCAGATGCCACCCACACCTGGTGGGTACCATGGGGGCGTGTGCTTTGCTGAGGTCCTGCCTCCTCTTCCTCTGGGCTTGGAGTCCCTCCGTCCCAGGGCAGGTGGGCAGCAGGCTCCAGACTGCGTGCTCAGTGGGGCTGTAGGGGGAGGGCCCCCGAGAGGCCCGGCGCTCCGGCTCTTTGGGACCGGGAGTGCCCCTGGGGGCGGGCCAGGTGGGCCCGGTCAGGTCTCGGGGGAGGCGCTGTGGCCCTTGGAGCACTTCTTAAGCGGAGCCCTGGCCAGTCCAGTGGCTGAGCTGCTGCTGTGCAGCTTCGCTTCTTTCTCTAAGCTTCCTGGGTCCCTGGGGGTGGATGAGCCGGGTCCTGGGTCCCCCAGAGGCACGTTCGTGGTAGAATGGACCCCTTTTCAGACCTGCGCCTGGTGGGCTGCTGACAGATCACTCGCTGCTGCTGGTGGTACCTGGGAGTTGGGCCTTAAACCACAGACCAGCCTTCTCAGCCGGTCACACCTTTAGCCATAAGAGGGTGGTTTAAAGTACCTTTCAAGGAGGTGACAGTGCAGAAAACCGTGAAGGAAATGGACCATGGCATGGTTATGGGGCCTGAGGCAGCAGGTGGTAAAGGGGTGCTGTTCTGGGAGAGGAGGCGCCCTCCTCTGTGGGTGCTGCCCCCCACCCCACCCCGAGAGCAGGGAGCGCCCCCCAGGGAGCCCAGCCCCGTGGCAGCCCTGCTCCCCTTCCTGCAGTCTGCACCCTGTGACCTGGAACACCCCAAAGCCAACTTGGCCCCCAGAATGCACAGGGCAGCGGGGGAGGGTGGCGGGGGGAAACGGAGGCTCTCGGTGAACCCCGCCTGCCCCGAGCAGGAGGGTGAGCGTGAGGAGAGTGAGCTCTCGGCTCCCGGTTGCTGGTGCCTGGTGCTGCTGCGTCCCCCCTGCCCCTGGCGGCAGGAGCGGCGCCCTGCGTCCGTGGTGGAGGTGGCAGGGGGCCTGGCGAGGGGCCGGAGGAGCGCAGGGCGTGCTCGCCGTGAGGAGGCTGTCCCCGTGTCTCGTTAGTGCTCTGTGTTGATGCCTCTAGATGCCTCCAGCCCAGTCCACGCCGTGGTACTGCAAGGCTGGTTCGCTCCTCGAAGCGCCGTGGCCTGAAATGGAGGCGCCTAGAAGCAAGAAGAAAGGTACAGTACTGCCGAGTCAGCCTTGATCTCTCCACGGGTTTCTGAGCCGTTTGGAGGCGGGGCGGGGATGGAGGACCTGGACCACAGACACGAGCTTGCTACGAGACCTGTCCTGTGTGACCCGGGACGTCGGCCATCGGCTGTCCCCCCGCCTCGCGCAGGGGACGGTCTGGGGAGGCACCTGGAGCAGTAGGTGGTCGGTGGGGGCCAAGGCTTGGCTTCAGTGGCTGGTGACGCGGTGTCGCAATCGGATCCCCATCACAGTTGCTGCCGGAAGAGGTGGCGATGGCAGCGAGAGGGCTGCCAGCTCTGCCCCTCCCCTGTTCCCGCCAGCGGTGGGGTGGGAGGCGGGGCTCCATGGTGCCAGGCGGGGCTCCGGAGTCTGAGGGCCCCATGGCATGAAGTCTCCCCTCTCTCCCCACCGGCTCACAGAGAAGCAGGGTCCTGAGCGGAAGAGGATCAAGAAGGAGCCTGTCCCCCGCAAGGCCGGGCTGCTGTTTGGCATGGGGCTGTCCGGGATCCGGGCCGGGTACCCGCTCTCCGAGCGCCAGCAAGTGGCCCTCCTCATGCAGATGACGGCTGAGGAGTCTGCCAACAGCCCGGGTGAGGCCGGGTGCCGGGGCGGGGGGGGGGGTGTCCCTGTGCCCCCGCGGGCGGCCCCATGGAAAGGGTAGGACAGTGGCCCAGGGTCTGAGGTGCCCCCTCCCCGGGTGACCTGGCCTGTCCTCTCCTTGGCCTGCAGTGGACACAACACCAAAGCACCCCTCCCAGTCGACGGTGTGTCAGAAGGGGACACCCAGCTCTGCCTCAAAAACCAAAGATAAAGTGAACAAGAGAAACGAGCGTGGGGAGACCCGCCTGCACCGGGCGGCCATCCGGGGGGACGCCCGGCGCATCAAGGAGCTCATCAGCGAGGGGGCGGACGTCAACGTCAAGGACTTCGCGGGTGAGTGCGGAGGGGCCCCGAGGAGGCGCCACGCGGCCTCGGCCTCCCGTCGTGCCCGGCAGACACTCTCCAGCACGAATGCAGTGTGGTCTGTGTGCGTGTGCGTCTTTTTAGGGCCGCGCCTGCGGCAGGTGGAGGTTCCCAGGCTAGGGGTCCAGTCGGAGCTGTAACCACCGGCCCTCGCTGCAGCTGCAGCCGCAGCCGCGGGCGCAGGCACGGGCACGCCAGATCCGAGCCGCGACTACGACCTGCACCACAGCTGCCGGCAGCATCGCATCCTTAACCTGCTGAGCGAGGCCGGGGATCAAACCTGTGTCCTCGTGGACCCTGGTTGGGTTCGTTACTGCTGAGCCACGACAGGGACTCCTGTGGTTTGCTCTTTCTGAGGAGGGAGAATTCCTGTTTCTGGGGAAATCTTTCAAAATAAAACTATATTCTTATTTTTCGTTATTTTTAAGAGAATTGAGGAGTTTTTAGACATTCCTCTGACGTGTTCTCTAAGCCCCAGTTCTGTGCTGGAGGGCTTGTTCTGGCTCCGTGCCGCCCTGGCAGAGGGTGGCTCCCTGCCCGTGAGCCTCCCAGCCTCCCCAGGAAGGACCGTCACCGTGAAGCTCCGAGCTGGTGAGACGCACAGGGCGCCCTGCCTGTGCCGGGGGTTCAGGGCTGCCTTTCGGCGCGGGAGGACTCCGTGTAGACGCCTCGGCTTCCCTACGGCCCTGGGTGTCTGACGCACACCGAATTTAGCACCTTTTTTTAAAAAAGCAGTTTTCCTAAATTGAGGCTTTCCCAAAGCACTGCAGTCTGGCCACGGGGTGGCCCTGTCTGTGCGCAGGCCACCTCCAGACCTGTGGCTGTGGCCCTGCATGCCGCCCGCTGCCCTCTTTCCTCCCTCCCTACGTGTTGACTGAGGACGGGCTGAGGCTGCCATTCCCGACACTGTGTCCAGCAGGGCTGTGCCTGCCAGGTCGCTGGTCCGATCTCCCCTGTTACTCTGCAGGTGAACCAGCTGGAGGTCCCTGTGCAAACCAGAGGCGCCCCTCAGGCCTTTGTCCTGGGCAGAGCCCTTCCCGAGAGCCGCCTGGAGGTGGGGGTGGCGTTCCTGGGGGTTACGCACTGCAGGTGTCAAGTGTCCTGTCTTGCAGGCTGGACGGCGCTGCATGAGGCCTGTAACCGGGGTTACTATGACGTCGCAAAGCAGCTGCTGGCCGCGGGCGCGGAGGTGAACACCAAGGGGCTGGACGACGACACGCCCTTGCACGACGCTGCCAACAACGGGCACTACAAGGTGGGCGCCTCCCTGCAGGCCCGCGCCCACCGAGCACTGGGCTGCAGCTTGCTGCCTCGTCCGTCCTGCTGTTGGGTCACCAGGAAGTGAGGCTCCCACACCCCATCCCATCCCCACTGTCCTCCCTGAGCAGCCAGCTGGCTTGTCCGGGGTCAGCACCTGGACACCTCTCACGCCATCTGCGTCTGGCTTGGCAGGCCCGGCTCTGGTCGTGGGGGAGCAGCCCTCCCCAGAGGAGGGGACCTCTGTCCCGTCCCTGTGCCACTGTCAGACCTGGGAGTCCCCGACCCGGGCAGCCAACACGAGCCCCTGAGAACCTGGGCTCAGCCGCCAGGTCTGACGCCGCAGAGGGAGGCCAGGCACAAAGCGAGGGTCTGTTCAGAGGCAGCAGGCGTGGCAGGGACGCTGACCAGCTGTGAGTTCCCTGTGCTCTCTGGTGGCAGCCCTGTGGGCCATCTGGCAGGGGCCAGGGAACCTGCAGTGAGGCGAGGGTGGCGAGCTCAGCTGGAGACAGGTCAGTGCGGGGAAGGTGGGGGGACTCTGAGCTGAGGCTTCTGCGAGGCTGGGTGCTGGGACTCACAGTCCCCTTTGCAGGGGCGTTTTTTGGTCTTTTTAAAAGTGCCTCTTACGCAGTTGGAAACCAGTCCGACAAGGAGCCGTGAGGAGGGTTGCAGGTCGGATCCCTGGCCTCACTCAGTGGGTTAAGGATCTGGTGTTGCTGTGGCCGTGGTGTAGGCCGGCAGCTGCAGCTCCGATTGGACCCCTAGCCTGGGAACCTCCATATGCCTCGGTGCAGCCCTAAAAAGCAAAAAAATAAATTAAAAAAATAAATAAAAAGAGAGCCCTTTTAGAGAAACGTGCTGACAAAGTTTATGAAATGCCTGGATTTGCTAAACACACCTAGGGGGAGGGCAGGTGTGGGTGCCATGGGGCTGGGGGCTGGCGGGCGCTGCCGCTGGGGACAGGAGCTGTCGTTTGAGCCTCTGCCTTTGTAATCTCTGCTGAAACTGGACGGTGGAGTAACCAGTAACCAGACCGGGCGGGGAGGACAGGTGGTGGGACCCAGAGACCTCCCTGTCCTGACCTGGCACGTGTGCACATGTGGCCTCAGGCGACGAGGGTGCCGAGAAGCGGGAGCAGGGGCAGGCCCAGGAGAGGGCTGACCCCGGTCACCCAGGCAGGCCCGGGGCTTTCAAGGGTCCTCACAGGCCGGAGAAAGGGGAGCGTGAGGGACCGGGCTGTGTGCTGGCCATGCAGGAAGGGGCCGTGGCCAAGGAACGTGGTGGCCTTCTGCAGCTGGAGTGGCCTCGGCTGGCACAGTGGACAGGAGGGGAGCCCCCCACTTGTGAGGAAGGAGCCAGACCACGGGTGGGAGAAGGGGCCCCCCGGGAGGCTGGGTCTGAGGTCAGGGAGACAGTGCCCTCACCCAAGCCGGTCGTGTGCATTCCGTGGCTCCCGATGCGTCTTCACTAGAGGGTGGTTGCCACGCGCCCGGCAGCCGTGTCCCAGGACACGCAGACCAGGGCTGCCAGGCGCCTTCCTGGCAAACAGCTCTGATGGCCTCTGCACCCCAGCGACCCGCGAACTCTGTGCTCGTGGAGGGTTTGAAATACCGCGAGAGCTGCCGAAGGTGATCGATCGGGGGCCTCAGACCTTGTCTGTCACCGTCGCAGTTTCTGCGACGCGCAGTACAGCAAGCTCTGCCGCTCCTCGAGTGAGTCGGCTGGCCTGGGCCTGGGTTAAAACACGCAGCTGACACGCCAGCCCGAGTGTCAGTGACACCCACCCTGACCATGGGCAACTAGGGACGCGGCGAGCTTGCTTTTAAAACAAATGAAAACGTGAAGAAGCTGGGTCTTTGTTTTTCTGTTCTGAAAAGCCCTTTCCCTCTAATGGCCAGAACCCGGCCACACTGCAGCGCCCTGCCAGGCAGGGAGCCTGGGTGACAGGGGCTCCTGGCGAGCGGGAGGGCCCCCCCCCAGGCACCGCTGCACAGCCCCGGCCCCCACCTGGCCACCCGGGGCTCCGCCTGGGCTGCAGTTCTGCGCAGGCAGGACGGCTGCTCCGTGCTTCTCCAAGTCCCTGACTCGTGTCTTGCTGCCCTGCAGGTGGTGAAGCTGCTGCTCCGGTACGGAGGGAACCCGCAGCAGAGCAACCGGAAAGGCGAGACGCCGCTGAAGGTGGCCAGCTCCCCGACCATGGTGAACCTGCTGCTGGGCAAGGGCACCTACACGTCCAGCGAGGAGAGCTCGGCCGGTCAGTGCGGGCAGGGCGGGGCGGGCGGCCCTCCTGGCCTGCTCAGACACCGAGCGCCGACGGCGGCTTCCGCGCCAGGGGCCGGCTCTGTACAGGCCTCTCTGGGCTTCCCTCCGCCCAGGGTTGGCCTCAGGTTTAACCCGCTGTGCTGGTGCTTGTCTGGTGGGAGCCTGCCCCCCCTCCCCCGCCAGCCCCCCCCCACCCCCCGCCCCAGGCCGCCCGCAGCCCCCTCTCCCGAGCAGGGCCCCGCCTCTGACGGCTTTCTCCCTGTTGCCAGCAGAGAGCTCCGAGGAGGAGGACGCCCCGTCGTTCGCGCCGTCCAGCTCGGTGGACGGCAACAACACGGACTCCGAGTTCGAGAAGGGCCTGAAGCACAAGGCCAAGAACCCCGAGCCCCAGAAAACTGCGACCCCCATCAAGGACGAGTACGAGTTCGACGAGGACGACGAGCAGGACAGGGTACCCCCCGTGGACGACAAACACCTGCTGAAAAAGGACCACAGAAAAGAAACCAAGGCGAATAGTTTTATTTCGATACCCAAGATGGAAGTGAAGAGCTACACTAAAAACAGCGCCATGGCACCAAAGAAGGCGTCGCATCGCATCGTGTCGGACACGTCGGACGAGGAGGACGTCGGGGTCGCCGTGGGGACGGGGGAGAAGCTGCGACTCTCGGCGCCCACGCTGCTGCCCGGCAGCAAGACGCGGGAGCCTCCTACCGCCAAGCCGCCGAGGGACAAGGGTAAAGTCAAGAAGAAGCGGAAGAAGGAGGTCAAGGGCAAAGAGGTGCGCTTTGGGAAGCGGAGCGACAGGTTCTGCTCGTCCGAGTCGGAGAGCGAGTCCTCGGAGAGCGGCGGGGACGGCGGGGACTCGGCGGGGAGCCCCGGCTGCCTCAAGGAGTCCCCGCTGGTGCTGAAGGACCCCGCCCTGTTCAGCTCCCTGTCCGCCTCCTCCACCTCGTCCCACGGCAGCTCCGCCGCCCCCCAGAAGCATCACTCCAGCCACGCGGAGCCGCACGCCAAGCACTGGCGGACGGACAACTGGAAGACCATCTCCTCTCCCGCCTGGTCGGAGGTCAGCTCCTTGTCAGACTCCACAAGGACGAGACTGAGCAGCGAGTCTGACTGCTCCTCCGAGGGCTCCAGCGTGGAGTCGCTGAAGCCGGTGCGGAAGCGGCAGGAGCACCGCAAGAGGGGCCTGCAGAGCACGCTGCCCGACCGGAAGGGCCCCCTCCACGCCGGCGGGGACGGCGCCGTGCCCAAGCTGGACCGGGAGGGCAAGGTCGTCAAGAAACACAAGACGAAGCACAAGCACAGGACCAAGGAGAAGGGGCTGTGCGCCGTCAGCCAGGAGCTGGCGCTGAAGGGCTTCGCCTACGAGTACGAGGACGCCAAGCCCAGGCCGGACAAGGGCGCCCCCTCGGACGGCGACGCCCCCGCCGAGGGCAGGCTGAAGGCGGCCAAGCACGAGCGCGAGCACTTCAAGCGGGAGGACAAGCTGGGCCGGCTGAAGGCCGACGACAAGGACTGGCTCTTCAGGGATGAGCCGGCCAAGGCGTCCAGAGAGGACAAGCCCCTCAAGAGGCTGAGGGAGCTGGCCCGGGACGGGGCCCGGCCCGCCCGGGAGGAGAAGGAGCGCGGCGGCGGCGGCCGGGGCGAGCGGGACAAGCCGCCGAAGGAGAAGTCCCCCAAGGAGGAGAAGCGGAGGCTCTACAGAGAGGAGCGGAAGAAGAAGTGCAAGGACAGGCCCTCCAAGTCGGAGCGGAAGAACGACCTGCGAGAGGACAAGGCCTCCAGGGAGAGGGAGAAGGCGCTCAGGAAGGAGAAGGCCTGCAGGGAGGAGGCCGCGGCGGACGAGTTCTGCGGCAAAGGCCAGTTTCTGGAGAACGACGACGCCAAGTTCAGCCTCTCCGACGACCCGCAGGACCGCTGGTTTTCGGACCTGTCCGACTCCTCCTTCGACTTCAAGGCCGACGACAGCTGGGACTCTCCCGTGACGGACTACCGGGACCTGAAGGCCGACTCCGTGGCCAGGCTGATCCTGGAGACGGTGAAGGAGGACCCCAGAGACAAGCGGCGCGAGAGCAAGGCCCGGGAGAAGCGGGCCGACAAGGACGCCTGCCCTCGGAGGAAGGACAGGGAGCCCCCGCAGCGGGGCTGCGAGCGGCGGAGGGAGCACGCGGCCGAGAAGCACCGGGGCGGCCCCGGCCACCTCCCGGAGCGGGACAAGCGGAGGAGGGAGTCGGCCGAGGGCGGGCGGGACAGGAAGGAGCCCCCCGAGGCCGCCAAGGAGCGCAGAGACGGCCGCGCCAAGCCCGACGACGCCCACAGGGAGGAGCTGAGGGAGTACGGCTGCGAGGGCGCCTTCAAGGACAGGCCCGACTGCGACTTGGGGAAGGCTCTGGAGCCCTGGGAGCGGCCGCAGGCGGCGAGGGAGAAGGAGAAGAAGGAGAAGGCGAAGCCGGAGAAGCACCGAGACAAGCCCGGCGACAAGGACAGAGGCGAGAGAGCCGTCCCTGAAAAGGGCCCCAAGGACAAAGAGTTCGAGAAGAGTGTTAAGGAGAGGAGGGACGCCAAGGACAAGCACAAAGACGGGCACGGCAAGGACAGAGACAGGAAGGCGCCCCTGGACCAAGGCAAAGGCGGCCGGGAGAAGGCCTTCCCCGGGGCCCTCTCGGAGGAGTTCGCCGAGAGAAGAGACGAGAAGAAGGGCAAGGAGAAGAGCTGGTACATTGCCGACATATTCACGGACGAGAGCGAGGACGAGAAGGACGACTACACGGCAAGCGGCTCCAAAGCCGGAGAGGCCGGCGAGGGGCGGGGGGAGGGGCTCCCCGAGAGGGACGAGGGGCTCCCCCTGGACCGGCCCCGCAAGCACGCGGCCGCCGACCGGCAGCACCCGGAGAAGCAGAAGGACAAGGAGGCGCGCGAGAGGAAGAAGGACAAGGGCGCCCTGGACGGCGGGAAGGACAGGAAGGAGAAGGCCTCGGAGAGGCCCAGGGACCGGCGGGACAGAGAGGCGGCCGAGCGGGCCCGGGACCGCAGGGACCGCGCCGCCGTGGACGCCGCTCAGGACAGGCGGCCCAGGCAGAAGCCGCCGGACAAGGGGGACAGGAGGCCTCCCGCGGAGGACAAGGCCAAGGGCAGGCACCGGGAGAGGCTGGACCGCGAGAGGAAGGCCGGCAAGGGCGGCGACGCCGAGAAGAGCCTGCTGGAGCGGCTGGAGGAGGAGGCGCTGCAGGACTTCCGCGACGACGCCAACGACAAGGCCAGCGAGGTGTCCTCCGACAGCTTCCCCGAGCGCGGCCAGGACCCGGGCCTGAGCGCCCTCCTGGAGGTGTCTTTCCCGGAGCCCCCGGAGGAGCGGGCCCGGGAGCGCGAGCGGCACCGGCACTCCTCGTCCTCGTCCAAGAAGAGCCACGAGCGGGAGCGGGTCCGGAAGGAAAAGCCCGAGAGGAAGGAGAAGGGCGACGACTACAAGGAGCTGGGCGGCGGCGGCCGGAAGGACCCCGGCCAGCACGACAAGGACTTCCTGGACGCCGACGCCTACGGCGGCGGCCCCTACGGCGCCAAGGCCGACGCGGAGGACGAGCCGGATAAGCCCATCGAGCTCTTCCCCCCCGAGAAGAAGGACAAGAACGAGCCCGAGAGAGACAACGCTCCCAAGAAGGCGGAGAAGGAGCTGCGGCCCTTCGGGTCGGGCGCCCCCAGCCTCCTCAAGGAGAAGAGGCGGCGGGAGAAGCACCGCGAGAGGTGGCGGGACGAGAAGGAGCGGCACCGAGAGCGGCACGGGGACGCGCCCCTGCGGCCCCACCGCGAGGAGCCCCGGCCCGCGGCCCGCGACAGGGACAGGCCCAAGGACGAGAGTCTGAAGCTGGGCGAGAGCAAGCCGAAGGAGAAGGTCAGGGACAACCCGGAGAAGGAGAAGGCGGCCGCCGCGGCCGACAGGCTCCTCGCGCCCCGAGACCCGGGCCGCAGGGACACCCGCCCGCGCGAGAAGCTCCTGGGGGATGGCGACCTGATGATGACCAGCTTCGAGCGCATGCTGTCGCAGAAGGACCTGGAGGTGGAGGAGCGGCACAAGCGGCACAAGGAGAGGATGAAGCAGATGGAGAAGCTGCGGCACCGCTCCGGGGACCCCAAGCTCAGGGACAAGGCGAGGCTGGCCGAGGACGCGCGCAAGAAGGGCCTGGACGCCCCCCCAAAGAAGCCGCTGGGGCCGGACCCCGCCCTGAAGGACAAGAAGCTCAAGGAGGCAGCTCCCGCGGCCCCTGCCACCGCCGCCGCCACCGCCGCCGCCGAGAGCAGGCCCCACCCGGCCCCCGCCGGGGACCCCCGGGACTGGCTGGCGGGGCCGCACATGAAAGAGGTCCTGCCCGCGTCTCCCAGGCCCGACCACGGCCGGCCCACCGGGGTCCCCACGCCCGCCTCCGTGGTGTCCTGCCCCAGCTACGAGGAGGCCATGCACACGCCCCGCACCCCGTCCTGCAGCGCCGACGACTACTCTGACCTCATGTTCGACTGCACGGACCCCCAGCCCGTCTCCAGCACGGCCGCCAGCGCCTGCGCGTCCTCCTTCTTCGACGGGTTCTCCGTGGCTGCGAGCGCCGTCTCGGAGACCCCGGGCCAGACACCCACGCGGCCGCTGTGCACGAGCCTGTACCGCTCGGTCTCGGTGGACGTCAGGAGGACCCCGGAGGACGAGTTCAGCGTGGGGGACAAGCTCTTCAGACAGCAGAGCGTCCCCGCTGCGTCCAGCTACAGCTCGCCAGGGCCGCACCTGGACGACAAGGCCCCTGGGCCCCCTGGACCCGCCGAGAAGTTCGCCTGCCTGTCGCCGGGGTACTACTCCCCGGACTACGGCATCCCCTCCCCCAAGGCGGACGCCCTGCACTGCGCGCCCGCAGCCGCGGTCAACATTGTCCCCTCCCCGGAGGGCGCCTTCTCCGGTTTACAAGCCAAGTCCCCCCCTCCACACAGAGATGAGCTCTTGGCGCCGTCCATGGAGGGGACCCTCCCCCCGGACCTTGGCATCCCCCTGGACGCCACGGAGGACCAGCAGGCCACCGCGGCCATCATCCCCCCGGAGCCCAGCTTCCTGGAGCCCCTGGACGAGGGCCCCTTCAGCACGGTCATCACGGAGGAGCCGGTCGAGTGGGCGCACCCCACAGCCGCCGAGCAGGGCCTCGCCTCCGGCCTCCTCGGGAGTGCCCCCGAAAACCCCGTCAGCTGGCCCGTGGGGTCGGACCTCCTGCTGAAGTCCCCACAGAGATTCCCGGAGTCCCCCAAACATTTCTGCCCCGCCGAGTCCCTGCAGCCAGAGTCCCCTTACCCCGTGTCCCCTGTCTCCTACCCTCTGTCGGTCACCGAGCCCGGCCTGGAAGTCAAAGGCGAGGCGGGGGACGCGGCCCCGGCCACCGGCCCGCCTTCGGACGAGCCCGCCCCGTTCGCCCCTCCCTCCAGGCTGGAGTCCTTCTTCAGTAACTGCAAGCCCCTGCCCGAAGCGCCCGAGGGGCCGCCGGAGCCCGCGTGTGTGACCAGCGTGGCTCAGGTGGAGGCGCTGGGGCCCCTGGAAAACAGCTTCCTGGAAGGTGGCCACGGCCTGGCCGCGCTCGGCCAGGTGGAGCCGGTGCCCTGGCCCGGTGCCTTCCCCGCCACCGAGGACGACCTGGACCTGGGGCCCTTCTCCCTGCCGGAGCTCCCGCTCCAGGCCAAGGACGGCTCGGACGTGGAGACAGAGCCTGTGGACGAGGCCCCTCCCGCTCCTCCAGAACCGGGCCCCGCGGGGGCCCCCGCGGCCGCGGGCGCCTGCGACCTGGCTGCAGCGGCCACTGAGGAGCAGCTCGTGCTGCCTCCGGACCCCGCGGCTGCTCGGCTCCCCGCCGAGCCCGCGGCCGAGCCCTCGGAGGAACCCGAGCCCACCGGGCCGCCGGAGGCCGCGGCGGAGGCGGGGCCCGGGCCCGAGGGGAGGGGCCCCCAGGACTCCGAGCCCAGCTCGGGGCCCACGCCGGCCCCCTCGGAGCAGCGGCCCCTGGGGAGTGGGGAGGAGGCGGCCGAGGGCCCGGACTCCTCGGCCGCGCCCCAGGGCCCACCTGACGCTCCTGGGGACGGCTCGGCACAGGCCCTCGCGGCGGACGGGGCTGGCCCCCAGGACGAGCCCGGGCTTGAGGGGCCTCCCGGCGGCACCCAGCCCGAAGCGCCCGAGCCGGAGCCCAGGCCCACGGCGGAGGCCCCCAAGGCGCCCAAAGTGGAGGAGGTGCCGCAGCGCATGACCAGGAACCGGGCCCAGATGCTGGCCAACCAGCACAAGCAGAGCTCGCCCCCCGCCGAGAAGGAGCCGGCACCCGCGCCCGCCGCCAGGGCCAAGGGCCGCGGCTCCGAGGACGACGACCCCCAGGCCCAGCACCCGCGCAAACGCCGCTTCCAGCGCTCCAGCCAGCAGCTGACGCCGCAGGTGCACACGTCCACGCGGCAGACGCGGGAGGTGATCCAGCAGACGCTGGCCGCCATCGTGGACGCCATCAAGCTGGACGCCATCGAGCCGTACCACAGTGACAGGTCCAACCCGTACTTCGAGTACCTGCAGATCCGGAAGAAGATCGAGGAGAAGCGCAAGATCCTCTGTTACATCAGCCCGCAGGCGCCGCAGTGCTACGCCGAGTACGTCACCTACACCGGCTCCTACCTCCTGGACGGCAAGCCGCTCAGCAAGCTGCACATCCCCGTGGTGAGTGGGCGGGGACCCGCTGCGCTGTCGCCTCCCAGCCCGGCGCGGCGGGGCGGGGCGCGCGGCAGAAACAGACCCCCCGCCGGCCTCAGGGTCCCCCTCCACCAAGGCCTGCGGTCTCCACCCCCGCCCCCGCCCCCGCCCCTTGACGCGCGGCTCCTCTGGCTCCTCTGCCAGCGGCCTGAGGACGCCCCTGCTCTGAAGTCGGTCCATCCTTGGCCCCCGGGCTGCCCGGTCCGAGCCGGGCCCCGCCCCCCTCTCCGCGGGCCCCGCCGCGCACACCCCCCCCCCCCGTGACGTCCGCGAACCCTGCCCATCGGCGGCCCGGCCCCGGGGCTCCTGTCGGCCTCTGCCCAGCGGTAGCCGGGGCTACTGCTGCGCGTGGCGGACTCGCCTCCCACGCGGAGGAGGAGCTGGGCTCTCTGTTAGGTTTGTCCACTGGGCCCAGGAGGAGCCAGGTCCCGGGGCGCAGGTGCTCCACTTCCAGAGGCCTGCAGAGCTGTCCCACCGCAGTCCTGGCCACTGAGCCCGAGCGGGAGATGTCTCCCGAACCAGGACCGGCTCTGAGCAGCACGCAGGGCAAGCGCTGGGGGCGGCTGCCCCGGCCCCCGCCCCACCAGATCTCCGGGGTCCGCTCAGGGAGGCTTGCTGCCGTTTGTCTGAATTTTATTAAGGAAACAAGCAGCAGCTGCCGTAGACCATCTGCAATCTAGAGGAAGGGAGACAGCATGGGTCCCTCCGTGCCCTGCCCCCGAGCTCCTAAGGCCCCAGCCTGTCCTAGAGGAAGCTCAGGTTCCTGTCCTGTCAGGCCAGCTGAGACCCAAGCTGTTGGGTGAGGGTGGGCAGAGCACAGGCCCGAGCCTCTGCCCACCGGACACGGGCCAGGGCTCGGCTCCCTCTCAGGGCAGAGCAAGGTGAGGAGGTGGGGCCTTGGAAGTCCCCCGACTGGAGTTCCTGTTGGGGCACAGCAGAGGGGAATCTGATTGGCGTCCAAGAGGACTTGGGTTCGATCCCCGGCCTCTCGGTGGGTTGGGGATACGGCATCACCCTGAGCTGTGGTGTAGGTCGCAGACGCGGCTCGGATGCCACCTTGCTCGGGCTGTGGTGCAGGCGGGCAGCTGCAGCTCTGATTCAACCCCTGGCCTGGGAGCCTCCATGTGCCACAGGTGTGGCCCTAAAAAGACAACAAACCCCAAAAGAAGCAATCCTCAGCCCCCAGACAGCTCCGCACGAGACCCCCGTACACAGACCTTTGCCGTCGCGCCCGGCACCGCTGCAGGGGGCCCGCGTGGGCTCAGGCGAAGACGACACCCTGGGCCCCCAGACGGAGGGGTCTGGGCAGGTGCTGGCCAGGGGGTGCGGCTGCACGACTTCCTCTCACCCTCTGAGCTGAGCTCAGACGGGCCCGTCTGAAGGCAGCACGGGCCTTGATCTTGCGCCACTCAGCCCCTCAGAGGGGCTCCTCTGGGGACATGGTCTGCCTGTCCTTGGCCACGAGGGCCCCCTCGATGGCCCGTCTTTTGTAAACACACACTCGCTCCTGGGCCCCGAGGTATCCCAGCGCACCTGTGCTGTGGGGACTCGCTGCCTGTGCGCGCGGGGAGCAGCGGCCTCTGCGGGGGCTCCTCCAAAGGGACCCAGGCGAGTGAGCTGCTTCACGGTGCCTGCGTCCCAGTGGCTGGACCCACAGGACAGCCCGCGCCTCCATCTTCGCAGACGCTCTGTCCTTGGCGCCCTCCCCTCGCAGCAGCCCACTCCCCACCCTTCCTCCCGGCCGCTGCCGCCCCCTGCAGGGCACGTGGCCGAGGACCTGCTTGTTGCGGGGCCACCTGGTGCGTGGGTTTCACGGGGACGTGTGTCACACGCACACACCGCTGACCCTCCGCCTCGCCCTCTGTGACACAGATCGCGCCCCCGCCTTCCCTGGCGGAGCCACTGAAGGAGCTGTTCAAGCAGCAGGAGGCCGTGCGGGGCAAGCTGCGGCTGCAGCACAGCATCGAGCGGGTAAGCGTGCGGGCGAGGGCGCCGGGCGCCCGGCCGCCAGCCTCCGCTCACCCGGCCCTCTCCCCCAGGAGAAGCTGATCGTCTCCTGCGAGCAGGAGATCCTGCGGGTGCACTGCCGGGCGGCGAGGACCATTGCGAACCAGGCGGTGCCCTTCAGTGCCTGCACCATGCTGCTGGACTCGGAGGTGTACAACATGCCTCTGGAGAGCCAGGTGGGTGGCCGGCCGGCCGGCCGGGCGAGGGGCCGGCCCTGCCAGAGCCCCTCTCGGCGCCTCCGACCCTCGTGGACAGACGGTGGGCGTGAGCCGCAGCCAAGGGCCCAGAGGTGTCGGCGCCTGAGGCCGCCGAGCCCCGGTGCTTCCTCGACGGGCGCGCGGGCCCTGGGGTCCTCTTAGGAGGGACGTGCTGGTCTGGGGCAGGGCGCACGGTCGGCCCTGACTGTGCTGCTGCGGGCCCAGCCCGCCCGCCCGCCTCCCCCCCCACCCCCCACGGCCCCCCGCGCCAGCAGACACGTCTGAGCGTCCGCCCGGGCGGGAAGGGCGCACTCAGCTGCACGTCCTCCCGGCAGCCACTGACTAGGACGGAGCCCAGAGCCTGTCGTCCAGGCCCCCGGCACACACATCCTCCAGGGACCCCACAGCTACGGAGGAGCGGCCCGGGTGGGCCGCCTCGTGACACGGGGGTGCGGTGGTTAGAAACCGAGTTCTTCCTTGCGCCTTTTAAGGACTTGGCGCTCACTTGGGCATCTTCTTGAAGGACCCGCCTTCGTACCTTTGCCCACTTGGCATCCTGGGCGCACTGCCGGGCTTGTCCCCGAGCAGAGCCATCTGTCCACAAACCAGACGGATGACGCGTGGCTTGGGTGGGAGCTTCGGCTTTCCACTAACCTGGAAGGGCTTTTCTTAGTTCTTCTGAGTGTTGAGGGGAGAGGGGGCCCCACGCGGCCTTTTTTTTTTCCTCAAATACGTGTCTCCGCCCTGGGCGGGTGTGGCCGCAAGGGGAGGCTGCCGGGGGCACAGGGGCTGCTGCCCACAGGGCAGGGGGGGGACAGGAGGCCGGACCCCCGGACCAGCCCAGGCCTCCCCAGAGACCCTTCTGGCTTTTACAATGAAGAGATGGGGCCAGCGGCCAGCGCCAGCTGTTCCCAAGCAAGTGGAGGCCCGTGTGCTGGCGCCGCGCCAGGCACGAGGCCGCCGGAGTCCCCAGGGCCCTCGCGCTGCAGGCGGTGGCGGGAGGGGAGGGGAGGGGGACCTCCCTTCTGGCCGTCCTGGGCCGCGGGGCCCCCGCCGCGCCCCCCAGACGCCCACACGCCGCCTGCCCTCCCTGCAGGGTGACGAGAACAAGTCGGTGAGGGACCGGTTCAACGCCCGCCAGTTCATCTCGTGGCTGCAGGACGTGGACGACAAGTACGACCGCATGAAGGTGAGCCCCGCCGGGCAGCGGCCGCGGACCCAGGGCTCCCTGGGCGGGGGCGGCTCCGCGGGCCGCGTGCGGAGGAGACGACAGCTCAGGCTCGCTGGGGCCCCCCCAGGCCGCCCGCCCCCGTGTTGCCTCTTAGAGTGTCTTCCCTCCTGTCCAGGTGTGCGGGGAGCAGCTCCTGTCACCAGCTGGCGGTCAGGCCTCTGTGGGACCCACCCTGAGCCCTCCTCAGAGGTCACAGCGCCCGCCCACCACCCCTGCCCTGGACGCGCTGACCAGTGCAGCGGGCAGAGGATGGGGGGGAGATAGAGATTAGCAAGTAAGAAGCAAGCCCTCGTCCGCAGGCGCGAGGGGGGCCACGGGGTCG
Source organism: Phacochoerus africanus (assembly GCF_016906955.1). Classification (NCBI taxonomy): domain Eukaryota; kingdom Metazoa; phylum Chordata; class Mammalia; order Artiodactyla; family Suidae; genus Phacochoerus; species Phacochoerus africanus. The sequence goes on from NC_062551.1 coordinate 576,233, forward strand.
CCCGTGAACGCTTAGCAGCCGAGCCGCGCAGGCCTGGCGGGCTGGGCCCCCGCAGCCCCGTGGGGCTGATGGAGGCGGGACCCCACCTCCCGTGCCCGGCCGCGCACCACCGCAGCGGGTGCGGCGCAGAGGAACCGTCCCCCAGGCCGCTGCGGGCCCGGGCTCCCGGGACGAGGGTGAAGGGGTCGCTCTTCTCACCCCGCCACCTCGTCCCCCCAGCCGGCTCGAAGGGAGCCACCCAGGACACTTCCCCAGTTGAAGTTAGGCCTGCCCGCTGGAAGTGCCACGCACATCTCATTTCCTTCATGTGCAGTGAACGTAGCAATGGGTCAAAAGTGGGAAAAAAAGAAAAGTAAGGGGTGAGTCGGGTACGTGAGGACGGGACACGGTCACAGCTTCCCGAAAGGGTTCCGTGACCACGTGTCTCAGAGCCACAGGAAAAGGGCAGCTTGTTTGGAAGACAGCCCACCCCTGCCACCCCCAAACTCCCGCAGCCTTGGCAAGTTTTGCAGGGTGAAGAGCCCCCTGCCATCGCACAGGGGGCCAGCCCAGCAGCCTCCTTTTCCACCCGGGACGCTGCAGGGCGGTGGAAACCTAGAGGCCCGTCAGTCATTCATTCAGCGGCGGGGGCGCCCCGGCGGGAGGCTGCCTGGTGTCCCACTTGGGCAAAAGCGGCCGCTCCCAGGGCTGGCTGAGCCGTTCACGCTGGCAGGGTCCCGCCGAGCGTGGAGTCGGCCTGCGGTGCAGACTCCACCGGCCCGGGGCCTCCTGGCAACGTCGTGGCTCGGCCGCCACGCCGCACGCGTGGTGCTCGCTTCCAGAGCACGAGGTCGGAGAGGGGTTCAGCTCCCCTCCCCCCCCAACACGCACCTTTTTAAAGCGAGTTCTTTATTTGAAAGCACTTTAGGGATGGTGAGCCCCGACCCTGGGTGCTCGGGGGTCATTTAAGAAAAGGCGAGGACTGCCCCGTGTGGTCACTAGGACGGGTCAGACGTCCCCCCCGCAGCGCGGTCTGCTGCTGCCACCTGCCGGGTCCCGTCTCGCTCACCCAGTGCCGGCCGTCACCCCACTGTCCACAGCAGGCGCACCGAGCACTCTGTCCGGGTGGGACTGGACCCCCGCTTGGTGCAGACTCGGGAGTAAGCACGGGCGCACCGACCGCGGCGCTCTGGACGACCCTTTTGAAAAATGTGGGGCACTTTATTTTTCTTCATTTTTGGCTGCCCTGCGGCAAATAGAGTTCCAGGCTAGGGATGAGATCTGAGCCGCAGCTGCAGCCATGCCAGCTCCTTCACCCAGCGTGGTGAGCTGGGGATCAAACCTTCGACCCAGGGCCCCCAAGACACTGCCAGTCCTATTGGGCTACAGCGGGAACTCCACAATCGAGTGCACTTTCAAAAGGCCTAGTCTCACTTAATACAAATGCAAGTGAAACCCCGCACACACACCAGCCGTCGACGAGGCAGTGGTAGAAAGAGGACGGGAAACGCTGTTACGAATTCCGACCCGATGCTGTGGGAGAGCCCGGGGGGGGGGGGGGTGGGGGCGCAGAGCAGTGGTCGGCGAGGCCTCTGAGGGCAGGACACGGCCCAGAGGCGAGAGGCCCACCCGTGGCCAGAGCTCGACCTGGGTCCCCTGACCCCACCCTCCGAGCAGGCGGCGGGGGCGGCCGGGGTCCCACCGCCCCGCCCTCACCTGCCGTGTTTCCCGCGCAGACGTGTCTCCTGATGCGGCAGCAGCACGAGGCCGCCGCCCTCAACGCCGTGCAGAGGATGGAGTGGCAGCTGAAGGTCCAGGAGCTGGACCCCGCCGGGCACAAGTCGCTGTGCGTGAACGAGGTGCCGTCCTTCTACGTGCCCATGGTGGACGTCAACGACGACTTCGTGCTCCTGCCGGCCTGACGCGGCCGGGGCAGCCCAGTGGCATGCTGGCCGGGCCCCGCACACCTGCCCGGAGCTGCGGGGCCCCGGCAGGGGGAGGAGGCCTCGTCTCCAGGCGGGGACACCCGGGAGAAAGCCGCCCTCCGGCCCCGGGAGCGTGGCGCTTTCATGCCCGCCGCCGGGGGAGGACGCGGAGCCCGGGGGACGCGGCGCTGGCCCCGGGGGCGCTGGCCTCGGGGTCGCTGGCCTCGGGGTCCCCTTTCTGGCCAGCTGCACGGGCGCGTCGGGAGCTGCAGGACGGAGTGCAGGTTGCCGACTCCGCGGTCCATTCTGATCAACTCAAGACAAACGGCGCGGGTGTCCGCCCTCAGCAGCGGGAGGCCGGGGCGCTGGGAGCCGGCTGGCCGCAGGCCGCAGGGGACACGGGTCCGGGCTCTCAGCTGGGTTTTTAATGGAGTCAAATCCACGTGGTTTGTATATTTTTCCTTTAATCTTGGGCATTTTGTTTCTCTTTCTGAGAACGTAACTTGAAACACTACAGAGCCAATAATCATATAAAAAGTGTACCCGCAAACGCTGTACAGTTTTATACACGTTCACAATGTACTTTTGCTGCCTTCTAGATAATTTATTTTGCAACACATTACTGCACAGTTGTAAATAACTTATGTACTGTAACATCACTTCAGTTATGTGTAAAGAAATAAATTAATTAAATGCTCTTTGTACACGACAGCCCCGGAGGCGGCCGGCCTGCACGCGTGACGGCGCCCAGCACGGGGGTGGGGGTGGGGTGGGGGGCGCCCCAGCGAGTCGCTCACCCTGGGCCGCAGCGCGGCGGGGGCCGGCGCCTGGCGCGCTCCCGAGGAGGCTCCCACCCGGGGCCCCTCCGTCCACAGCTCCCGGCCGACACCTGGCCTGAGCTGCAGGACGAGAGGACGTGGGGTCTGGGAACTTTGCACACGCACGCACACCCCTTCCTGCGCCTGAGTGACCCCACGCAGGCTCTGGGCCACCAGCGTCCCCGCAGAGCAGCCCTGGGCCCGCGGGAAGCGGTGTCCCCGGGCGTCCTGCCCGCCCTTCCGATCCCTTTAGCGCGAGCCCCCAACGGACGGCAGGGCCACCTGAGCAAACGCGGGGCGGGGTGCTCGTTCACACCGAGGTCGTGGCATCAGCAGCTCTGGGCCACACCGCAGAGCCCTGGACGCGCCAGCCCACGTGGGCGCCAGCTCGCAGCCCATCCCGCCTGTCGTGGGTGCGTGTGGGTGGCGGCCGCGCTCACACCGCACACCCCTCCACTCGGGCGCATCTTTGAAACAGACGTCGCGCCGCCCTTTGCTAGGTCCGTGTGCCCCTTCCTGCTACAAGCGACAAGGTGCACAGGCGCTCTGCCCACGCACTGCTGAGCTGGGCACCAGCCAGGGCTGTGTCCCCGAGAACGAAGGCTGCCTGCCTCTCCCACGCTCACCTCTGTCTGGGCTGGAGGAGCCAGTGCGGGTGTTGGCAGAAGGTCCCCGAGTCCAGAGCTGCACCTGCTGGAGATTCCTGACCGAGTCACCCCGAGCCCGGTGACGCGGTTGGAAGGGTCAGTCGTCGACCTGGAGGAAAGCCGCTGCCGGGGGTGCTGGCCCTGGTGCAGAGGGTATGCGAGGGTCGCTGCTCTGTGCAGACACGTGATGACCCCTCGGTCTTCAGGGCTCGCAGGCGCTGGGCGCCGGTGCACCCCCGGCCACGGGCCGGCTGAGGTGGAAAGACGAACGCGATCGGGGCTTTGGAACCCTGGGCGAGGAGAAGCGGGTGGCGGCCGCACCTGCAAGCCGGTGAGCGCTGTTCCCGACAAGCCGCGGTCAGCTCTCCCGCAACGACGGCTCCCCAGCTGCCGGGAGCCGGAGGGGGGCCCTGGGCAGGCGGCCTTGCAGCCTCCGGTCCCGTCCTCAGATGGCCGGGGGAGGGGTCTCCATCGAGGACGCCCAGGGCTGAGGGACAGCAGGTGACCCGGATGGCCGCTCCCGTGTGGGGTGGGCTCCCTGGCGGCCTGTTTCCAGCTCGCTCGCAACACAGCACGCAGGGCAGCGGGAAGAACTGGCTCCAGCTCATGTTTGTGGGAAAATCGAGTAGGAAACGAACAGCAGCCAGGAGAAAACCCGGCAGAGGGGGTGCGGGCTGGCAGGTGCCCGGGCATGCTTGTCACACAGCAGAGCTGGGCCCTCAAGCTACTCTGGGGGTGATGACACGGCAGAGAACCCACAGTAACCAACGCTCACGGGCACAGACGGAGGGAACGCCAGTCCCGCCCGCAGCCCAGCCGCGCGGTGACCACACTGTCTCCAGGCAGTGACGATGCTCCCTCCGGGGCAGTCAGCCCCACTGGCTTCTATGAGGCAATGAAGACTCACCCAGTCCAGCTGCAGAGAGAACTTGTGCGAGTCCAAAAAGGGTGAGACGAGGGGAGAACAACCGCACGGCGGGCGCTCGGTCCCGGGAACACGGCGAAGACGCGGGGCTGCGGGCGGGACTCTCTGCACCTGCGTGCTGACTGCAGGGGTACCTGAGGTGTGCTAACTCGATGGGCAGCGCTGACTCGACCCCTAGCCTGGAAACTTCCATATGCTGCAAGTGCGGCCCTAAAGAGCAAAGAAAGAAAGAGAAAGAAAGAAGTGGAATACACTTATTTTCCTAGGAAGCCAGAATGACATTCAGAGACGTGTTTTGGAGCACGTGCTGCAGGATGCCGAGTGAAAACAGCCGTCGGAGCCGTCTGCCATCCCGTCAGAGTCCCCAGAATGAGGACAGGGTGGGAGGGGGTGAGGTCAAAGCAGTGCTGGTTAAGGGAAAAGTGATTCTATTATAGATTGGAACCTCTGAGAAATGGAGAAGAGAAAGCAAGGTGAGTTAATCTGATGGAGAATGACGTGGGAGTTTAGATCAGCAGAGCAAGGACTTCCAAAAAGCGCCCCCCATGAGGGGAACACTGGAGGAAGGAAGAAAGAACACCATCAAAATCAACTTTTCCAGAACTCCAGAAACTAACCTCCGCTTGCTAAAATCAAGGAGTGAATAGTCAAGGAAAAACAGCTAATAAAGCTCAGGAACGAGCTTTTGACTTGTTCCTGTGTTTCCATTCCTCTGTCTACACTCCAAGGTTAGCCTTAAAAACCAGCAGCCCAGCAGCCACCAGGGCTCGGCCTGAGGGTGGAGCTCCCCAGGTGAGTCCCATCTCTGGGGCATGTGACCTGTCTGGCAGCTCCTTGGAAAGCCCCATTTGTAGGGCTGGTCATCGTCTGGCCTGACCTAAGGTCCACTCATTGGGAAAAGCCCAGAGCGTTTGTCAGAAACCATCAGCGCTGAGTGTTTAACATCACAGCTGCCAGATAACCAGGAGGGACAAAAAAGTTAAAAAGATCTGGGGCATAAAACACCCATGAGCACACTTAGACACTCTGACACTTCCCTGGGCATTCGCGTCTGCAGGGCTGTGCACACGCCCAGGGACCGAGACGTCCTGCTTTCTCAGGTTTTGCCAACCCTGACCCTTGTGGAAGCAGGCAGCGACGGGTAAGGCAGAGTGGTCACCTGCGGGACCTCCAAGGGTCTCTGGACCCAGGTTCCTAAGGAAATCTCTGTGCACTCGGCTGAGCGACGAGCTTCCAGCAGAGACTTCACCACCCACACATACCAGGGAGCTCAGACAAAGATGAGTTCAGGAGAGTCAGTAAACGGCACCAAGAGCAACCAGCAACAGAAACCAGAGTCTGGGGACTAGGAAATGGATTTCCAGAGTTACACAGTATATGACATTACATTATGTTACTTAAAATGGCTATTTTTGGAGTTCCCATCAAACGAATCGAATCTGACTAGGAACCATGAGGTGGCGGGTTTGGTCCCTGGCCTCGCTCAGTGGGTTAAGGATCCAGCGTTGCCGTGAGCTGTGGTGTGGGTCGCAGACGCGGCTCGGGTCCTGCATTGCTGCGGCTGTGGTGTAGGCCAGCGGCTACAGCTTTGATGGGACCCCTAGCCTGGGAACCTCCATGTGCCATGGGTGTGGCCCTGAAAGGCAAAAAAAAAAAAAAAGTCTATTTTTGAACAGAAAATCAGAAGACATGCAAAGGAAGTAAAACCCATGAACAGGGGAAAAGGCAAGTGACAGATACTGTCTGAGTACGGCCTAGATGTCACACACACTGGGTACCCGTTATCACTGCTGTCTTTTTAGGGCCGCACGCACGGCATATGCAGCGTCCCAGGCTAGGGGTCTAACTGGATCTGTAGCCGCCGGCCCACACCACAGCCAGAGCAACGCCAGATCCGAGCTGCACCTGTGACCTGTGCCACAGCTCACGGCAATGCCGGATCCTCAGCCCACGGAGCAAGGCCAGGGATCAAACCCATGAACTCACGGATACTAGCAGGGTTCATTACTGCTGAGCCACATCAGGAACTCCCTAGATAAGCCTTCAAGTCAGCTTTGGTAAATTGTGTTCAAAGAACGAAACGAAATCGTGAGTTAATTGCAATAAATGGAATTCTAAGGAATTTATGACACGGGTGGACTCTCACCAGGCAGAGCACCAGGGAAGAGAGAGATTGTAAAAAGCAAATGCAGCAGTTCCCACTGTGGCTCAGGGGTTAGGAACCTGACTAGCATCCCTGAGGACACAGGTTCACTCCCTGGCCTCCCTCAGTGAGTTAAGGATCCGGCGATGCTACGAGCGCAGTGGAGCTCGTGCGGACGTGCCTGGGCTCTGGGGGGCTGAGGTGCAGGCGGGCAGCTGCAGCTCCGATTCGACCCCTGGCCTGGGGACCTCCATGTGCCGCAGGTGTGGCCCTAAAATAAACTAAACGCACACACACATGCAGAAAAGGAAAATGGAAATTCTGTTGTTGAAAGTACATGAATTTCAGTGGGCAGAAGTATCAGCAAACTTGAAGATAATCAAATCTGAGGAAAAAAGAAACAAAAGAAGGAAAATGAGCAGGTTCCGTGACCTGCAGGACGCGAACAGGTCACGGCCGTGAACGGGAATCCCGGAAGGAAGGAGGAAAAGGCGGCCAAAGACGGTCACCGCGACGCCAGCCGGTGTCCCTCGGCCGAGGCCCCAGAAACCGAATCCGACAGTCCTCCCGGCTGCTCTGCGAGGCCGTTTCCAACGAGGCCACCGTCCGCGGTCTCAGCCCCCCAGTCCAGCGGAGGGTCCTGCGCGAGGTCCCTCCCGGCGGGTGACCCGAGTGACGCCTGAGGAGGACGGAGGCCCTGCCCCCAGAGGGGGGCCCTCTGCCCGCGGGGGCTCTGGGACTCGGACGCCCAAGTGCCCGCCGAGGCGCGGTGGAAACACGTCCGACTAGGACCCATGAGGTGGTGGGTTCGATCCCTGGCCTCGCTCCGTGGGTGAGGGATCCAGCATCGCCGTGAGCTGTGGTGTGGGTCGCAGACGTGGCTCGGATCCTGTGTTGCTGGCTGTGGCTGTGGTGTAGGCTGGCAGCTGTGGCTCTGATTCAACCCCTCGCCTGGGAACCTCCATGTGCCGCAGGCGCGGCCCTGAAAAGCAAAAAAATAAAAATAAAATTAAACAAAAACAAGACTCAAAACGCAGCATCAGCTCTTCCCTGGGGCTCCAGCCTGCCAGCCTGCCTGCAGATTTGGGACTTGCCAGCCTCCGCAACTGGGGTGGAGTCAGTTCCCAGAACACCTACTGATCTGCCCATCTGTGTATTTCCCAAGGGTTCTGTTTTGTTGGCGCACACGATTCATTAGACGAAGACTGAAAATCCGCTTTTACAGATCATGGTCACGCACCTAAAAGCAGTCACGCCTGAAGAACTAGATGCCAGCAGGAGGATGGCATCGTCCCCAACAGAGGGCACCGGTAAAGAGAGAACAGAGACAGGTTCGAATCCACGGGGCATCCTGCGTCTGACAAGCACCGCAGCCGGATCTCCGCTGGTGGAAAGGAGCGGGCAAGTGCGAAGGCAAGTCAGTGAGGCTGCTCTGCTGGGAGCGCCCGTGGGGCTCAGCAGTGAGTGAGCCCGACTAGCATCCGTGAGGACACAGGTTTGACCCCTGGCCTCCCTCAGTGGGTTAAGGACCCCGCGTTGGCCGTGAGCTGGGGTGTGGGTCGCAGACGCGGCTCGGATCCCGCACGGCTCGGCTGTGGTGGAGACCGGTGGCTACGCCGCTGGGACCAAAGAGACGCAAAAAACCATGCCTGATGCACACGCACAGATCTGTGCTCCCTCTGTGAGCACAGATTCCGCCACATTCTCGTGTGTGTGTGTGTGTGTACCACCAGTGAAACACAGTTCCTTCATGCAAAGCCAGAGAAAGCCGGGATCTAGGCTCTCTTAATAGCCGCCAAGTGTATTCAGGACAAAGCATGGTTAGAGATGAGGGGCTCATGTCATAGGACAAACGGGTCAATCCACGCAGCGCTGGCAGGGTCTACGCGCCTCGTGGCAATTTTCAAAACGCGTGTGGCCGAGGCCAAGGAAACTGCACGGAGACACAGGCAACTCCGAGACTCAGTCCAAGACGGAACCCCCGCCCTCGGCAGCAGCACAGAACAGGCAGAAAAGCAGCAGAGACAGGCAGGGAACAGCCGAACAGCCGCGCCACACAGACCCAGCTGCAGCCACAGGCCAGCGCACACGACGCCGCACAGACGCACTCCTCCGGGACACTAAACGCAGCTCAGGGGCGTCGGAGGGTTCAGGTCCCGCCGAGCGCAGCGGACCCCGGGATGGGACCCGGACGGCAGAGCAGAAGGACTGCAGCTTGCCTGCTCGCAGGCGAACCGCAGCAAACTGCTGGATTACCATCCGCAAAACAGACGGGAAACCGCCAGAAAAGACCCCCTACCCCGCGAGACAAAGAAGCCACGTCGAGCAGTCCGAGGGTCACTTACGCGATACGAGCGACCCCGCACTGCGGGGCGGGTGAGCCTACGCCTGGAAAGCGACCCTGTCACAGAGGCTCCCCCACGCCCGGGGGCCTGGCAGAGGGAGGAGGCGCCCCGAGCACCTGGCAGTGAGGACCTGCAGGGCGCGGGCGCAGGAGCTCCGAGGGCCTCGGCGAAACAGACTCCACAGGCGGCTCCGAGCACTGGGTCCCGGGGCAAAGCAGAGACTCTGCCGGCATCTGGGTCAGACCTGCCTGCCGACCTTGGAGGACCTCCTGGGAAAAGAGGGGGCAGCTGTGGCTTGTGGGGGAAGGACACTGGAGGCAAAGGTCTCGGGAGCAGTCACCCGTGTGGCTCCCCGGAGGTGGCCGTTCTGGAAAAACCTGGCCCCATGCCTCCTCCGGGCTGAGATGCCCCAGGCCAAACAATATCTGGCTGGGAACACAGCCCCACCCATCAGCAAACCGCAGCCTAAAGACCCCCGAGGCCCGGAGCCTCCTCTCCTCTCACCCAGAGACAGAGCCCCACCCAGCAGAGGGCTGAGACTCAGCTCCACTTACCGGTGGGCAGGCGCCTGCAACAAGCCCCCAAACCGACTGCGCCCACAGCGGGGCAGACACCATGGGCGAGGGAGGCTACGACTCTCGCTGTCTACAAAAAGAAAACCACCCCAAAACCCACACAAAATGAAAAGGTAGAGGCCCAGATAAAGGAACGAGAAAAATCCCCAGAAAAACAGCTAAGGGACCCGGAGATTGCCAACCTCCATCAAAGAGGACTGCAGGTCTTGGAAATACACTGGGGGCAAAGGCTGAGACATCACAAGACACACCGAGCAAGGAAAGAGAAGCTTTAAGGAACGAGCAAGCAGAGATGCAAATACAGTAACTGACATAAAAACTCACCAGAAGCAGAACACAGGAGGCGGAAGAACAAATACGCGCCGTGGAGGACAGCGCGTGGAAATCACAGATGCGGAACCGAAAAGAGAAAAAACACCGAAAAGAAACGAAGAGAGTCTCAGAGAACTCTGGGACAACGTGAAACACCAACATCTGTGTGACGGGGCTGTCAGGAGGAGGAGAGAGAGAAGGGACAGAAAAAATACTGGAAGAGATGGGAGCTGAGAACTTTCCTAACATGGGAAAGGAGCCCCTCAACCCAGCAAACGCAGCGAGCAGCATATAAAATCCGCCCAAGGGGGAGCTCCCGAGACACACTGTCATCAAAGGCACCAAGCGTAGACACAGAAGACGGAAGGCGGGCGGGGAAGGGCGCCAGCAACGGATGAGGGAAGCCCAGCAAGGCCGTCGGCGCTTCTTCAGCAGACGCTCTGCAGGCCAGACGGGAGCAGCACCAAGAACGGAAAGTGACAAAAGGAAAAACTTCCACCCAGCAAGGCTCTCCTTCAGCTTTGAAGGAGAAATCAAAAGCTTCACGGACAAGCGAAAGCTGAGAGAATTCAACACACGAAACCAGCTGTACAATAAATACTAAAGGAACTTCTCTGGGTGGGGAGGAAAAGGCCACGACGAGAAACAAAAATACGACAAATGACAAGGCTCAGCCGTGGGACGTCATCCACGCACCAACACGCCACCAAAACCAGAAAGCCTGAGGAGAGGAGGCACAAATGCAGGACAGCGGAGATGCACCTGCAACTGAGAGACCAGCAACCTAAAACAATCCTGCGCATCACAACGTCACGGCAGCTGCGGACCAGAATCTACAGTCGATGCGCACACACACAAAAGAAAGCAATCCAAGGCGTTCCCATCGTGGCGCAGTGCTTAACGACGAGGAACCATGAGGTTGCAGGCTCCATCCCTGGCCTCGCTCAGTGGGTTAAGGATCCGGCGTTGCCGTGGGCTGTGGTGCAGACTCGCCTTGGACCCTGCGCTGCTGGGGCTCTGGCGTAGGCCGGTGGCTACGGCTCCGATTAGACCCCCTAGCCTGGGAACCTCCCTATGTCGTGGGTGCGGGCCTAGAAAAGGCAAAAAAAAAAAAAAAAAGCAATCCAAACACAACACTAACGACAGTCATCAAACCACAAGAGAAAAAGGAAGAATGAAGACCAACAAAAATAAATCCAAAACAATTCACAAAATGACCAAAGAGCACATGAATCGTAATTGCCTTAAATGTAAATGGACTAAATGCCCCACCGAACGCCACCGGCTGGCGGACTGGGTACGGAAACAGGAGCCAGGTGCACGTGTGCACGTGTGCACGTGTGCACGCGGTCCTCTAGAGACCCCCACAAACTGCAAGAGGGAGGACGGAAGAAAATGCTCCAGGGAACAGAGACCAAAAGAAACCCGGGGCAGCAACGCCCCGTCGGACAAAGGAGGCCTGAGCCAGAGGAGGACGCTGCTCGGCCATCCAAGGGCCAATCCCAGCAGAAGGCAGAACAGCGGCAAGTGTGTGTGCACCCCACACAGGGGCCCTCCCCGTGCACAGCCTTAGAAGGAAAAACTGACAGGGACACCGTGACAGCGGGGACGTTAACGCCCCACCCACAGCAACGCACAGATCCTCAGACAGAAAATCGACAGGGAAACACAGGCCTCAAACGACGCATCAGACCAGGCGGACTTAAGAGGCATTTACAGACTATTCCATCCGAAAGCAGCAGAAGACGCATTCCTCTCGAGCGCACACGGAACCTTCTCTGGGAAGATCACGTTCTGGGCCACGGACCAAGCCTTGATAAGTTTAAGAAAACTGAAAATCAAATCAAGCATCTTTCCTGACCACAATGCTGTCATACTAGAAATGAACAACAAGAAAAAATCGCAGGAGCTGCCGTCGAGGCGCAGTGGTTAACGAATCCGACAAGGAACCACGAGGTTGCGGGTTCGACCCCTGGCCTGGCTCAGTGGGTTAAGGATCCGGTGACGCCGTGAGCTGGGGTGTAGGTCGCAGACGCGGCTCGGATCCCGCGTGGCTGTGGCTCTGGCGTAGGCTTGGTGGCTACGGCTCCGATTCGACCCCTAGCCTGGGAACCTCCATATGCCGCGGGAGCGGCCCTAAAAAGACCAAAAAAAAAAAAAGGAAAAGAAAAGAAAAAAAAACTGCAAAAAACACAAACACGTGGAGACTACACATCATGCTACTAAAGAGCCAATGGGTCACTGAAGAAATCGGAGCGGAAATGAAAAAACACCTGGAAGCAATGACAACAAAGATGCAAAACCACCCAAACCTATGGGATGTGGGGACTTTATGGCAGCCTCACCAAACAAGAAAAACCTCCAATAAACAACCTAACTTTACACCCACAGCAACTAGAGAAAGAACAGACAAAACCCAAGGTCACCAGGAGGAAAGAAATCATAGAGCCGAGAGCCGAAATAAATGAAACGGAAACGAAGAAGCCATGCGAGACCAACGAAATAAAAGTGGGCTCTTGGAGAAGATCCACAAAAGTGATAAACCCTTGGCCAGACGCGTCAAGAAAGGGGCTCACATCAGCAAAATCAGAGATGGAAAAGAAGTTGCCATGGACACCAGAGAACCGCCAAGGAGCACACGAGACGGCCACAGCCAGCTATACGCCAGTAAAGTGGAAAACCCAGACGAAGTGGGGAAACTCTTCGAAAAGTACCGTCTCCCAAGACCAGACCAGGAAGAGACAGAAGATGAACAGACCGCTCCCAAGTGCTGAGATTGAAGCTGTGATGTGAAAACATCAGGACAGTATGTCACCGGCGCAAAAACAAATACAGATCCATGGAGCAGGATACGAGACCCAGAAGTAAACCCATGCACCTGTGGTCAATTCCTCTACGACAAAGGAGGCAGGAGCACGCAAGAGAGAAACGGCAGCCCTTCACTAAGTGGTGCTGGGAAAACTGGACGGCTCCACGTGCAAGTGCGAAATCGCAACACCAACACCACACACAAAATAAACTCAAGTGGATTCAAGGCCTAAACAGAAGACCAGATACTATAAAACTCTTAGAGGAAAGCACGGGCCGCACACTCTCCGACATAAACCTCAGCAGTATCTTCTCAGATCCACCGCTTAGAGCAATGACGATGAAAACAAAAAGAAAGAAATGAGACCTAATTAAGCTTCAAAGTTTTGCACAGCAGAGGAAACCCTAAACAGAAAGTCAACCCACAGAAATGGGAGAAAATACTGCAGATGAAGCAACTGCCAAGGGACTGATCTCCAAACACATGAACACCTCCTGCGGCTCAGTATCAAAACAACACGACCCCATCAAGAAATGGGCAGAAGAGCTAAACAGACAGCTCTCCAAAGAAGACATGCGGACGGCCAGGAACCACACGAAGAGATGCTCCCAGCCCTCCCCAGTCGGGAGACGCACATCAGAACCACCGCGAGGCAACGCAGTCCCGTCACAGCAGCCAGACGGCCATCGTCGCAAAGGCGACGAACAACACGTGCGGGAGAGGGTGTGGGGGAAAGGGAGCCTCCTACACTGCTGGTGGGAACGTAAGCTGGTGCAGCCACGGTGGGGAACAGCACGGAGGTTCCTCAGAAAACTGAAGATAGAGGCATCACTGGATCCAGCAACCCCACTCCCGGGCGTCTATGCAGAGAAAACCGCGACTCGCAAAGACGCAGGGACCCCGGTGCTCCCTGCAGCACTACTGCCAACAGCCAAGACATGGAAACAGCCTAAATGCCCATGGGCAGAGCAGGGGACCCAGATGTGGGGCCTACACACCACAGACTATGACTCCGCCGTGAAAAGGCACGAAATACTAGCATTTTTACCATGTGGGTGGACCTAGAAATTATCACGCTAAGTGAAGTCACTCAGACAATGAGACCCCAACATCAAATGCATTCACTTACATGTGGAATCTAAGAAAAAAAGGACACAATAAACTTACTCGCAGAACAGATACTGACTTTGAAAAACTGATGGAGACAGGGCTGGAGGGAGGAGGGGCTGGGGTTGGGATGGAAATATTCTAGAATTAGGTTGTGACGATGGCTGCACAGCTGTAAACATAAAATCCACTGACTTTTACCATTTTGAAAATTAAAAAATTAAAAATCCCCCCCCCCAAACATAGGTGACCTTGGAACAACACGGGAGTGAGGGGTGCAGGCCCTACAAGCAGTAGAAAGCCCATGTGTAACCCACCCTGCCCTCTGCATCTGCAGATTCAACCAGCCAACCGCAGGCGGTGGCGGTCAGGACGGAACCTCCGCTGAAAAACACCCGCACACGGGGGACTCTGCGCTTCAACCCACTTCTTCCAGCGCCAGCTTGCAGCAGCCTCCGTTTAGACATCAGCAGTGAGGAGGTCCTGTCGTGGTGCAGTGGTTAACGGACCCGACGAGGAACCATGAGGTTGCGGGTTCGATCCCTGCCCTTGCTCCATGGGTTAAGGATCCGGCGTTGCCGTGAGCTGTGGTGTCGGATGGCAGCTACAGCTTCGATTCGACCCCTAGCCTGGGAACCTCCATATGCTGTGGGTGCGGCCCTAGAAAATACAAAAAGACAGAAAAAGAAAAAAGAAAAAAGAAATCAGCAATGAAAAGACTCTTTCGGGAGTTCCCGTCGTGGTGCAGTGGCTAACGAATCCGACTAGGATCCATGAGGTGGCGGGTTCGGTCCCTGCCCTTGCTCAGTGGGTTAAGGATCCGGCGTTGCCGTGAGCTGCGGTGTAGGTTGCAGACGAGGCTCGGATCCCGCGTTGCTGTGGCTCTGGCGTAGGCCGGTGGCTACAGCTCCGATTCAACCCCTGGCCTGGGAACCTCCATATGCCGCGGGAACGGCCCAAGAAATAGCAAAAAAAGACAAAAAAAAAAAAAGAAGAAGAAGAAGCTGATCCCAAATCATATGAAAAATCAAAGGGGAAAAGACTCTTTCAAAATCTCCACGTATGGGAGTTCCCGTCGTGATGCAGCAGAAATGAATCCGACTAGGAACCATGAGGTTGCGGGTTCAATCCCTGGCTTCACTCAGTGGGTTAAGGACCCGGCAACGCTGTGAGCTGTGGTGTGGGTCACAGACGCAGTCCAAACTGATCCTGTGTTGCTGTGGCTGCCGTGCAGGCCGGCAGCCAGGCCCCTGGCCTGGGAACCTCCATATGCCGCAGGTGTGCCCCCAAAAAGCAAAAACCACACAAAACTCCAAATATGTACAAAGTAAATAGTACAATTCCTTAAAACCTAGGGATCAAAGAAGAAATCCAGGGGGAAACCCAAAAGCCAGTCCTCTGATTAACGTCAATAAAATCAATGAAGCCCTAGGCAGGCTGTTCAGAAAAAGAGCAAAGTCGAGACACAGGTTCCCAACGTCAGGAGTGAGCGCGGCCGTGTGACTAAAGCACCTGCAGCGGCGGGGCGGGGGGGGGGGGGGAACCATCAACAACTTTTACACCAGGAAAGTCATCCGCTCCGTGGAAAGACACCAACACGGCTCACACACGAACAAACACACCACCTCCTCCACTCTGCGCTGCAGAAGAGGAAGAGGCCGCGCGGGGAAACACTCCCTTAAGGCAAAACTCACCACTCCCGGCCCGATTCACGCTCTGCTGCTGAATCCCACCCACCGCCTCAGGAAGACACTGCGAAGCGCGTGTCAGATCTGCCCCCGGGTGTGAAGGAGGATCTCCCGCCCCACTCCGTCCCTGAGGCCCAGAGAGGCCCCGACACCTCAAGGGACCCACAGACCCACATGCCGTCGTGCCGGCTACTCCAGCGGCAACGGAGAGCACGCGCGACCATCTACCGAGTCAGAGGAAGGCCTTCACGAGATGTACCATCTGCTCCCAACTCAAAAACAGAGAGCGACGAGAAGAAGCTGCCCTCCTTGCCCCAAAACAGGGCCCTGCGAAAACCTACAGCTAACGTCGCACTCGATGGCGACGGATGGACGGCTCTGCCTACAACCAGGAACGACCAAAGCGTGACCGTGCGCAGAAATGTCTGGGCTACCTCTGCAAATCACGGGCACACCCGAGTGACAAGGAGCCCGCCTTCCGACGGAAGTCACTCGTCCACAGGCGCCCTGAACACACCACAGACTGCAGAGGACCTGGGAGCGCCCGCCGTCTGATATGCTGATGCGAAAGCTGAAAATGACGCCACTGTTTGGAAAACAGTTTCTTAAAAAGATATGCAGGGGCGACGGTCCAAGAGTGGTGAAATAAAAACTCCAATATGCCATCCCTCCATTACAGCCACCGTTCAACCAGCAGCAACGGTCTCAAGCTTTGAGATCTCTAGAATGCAATTAAAAATATTTAAAAAACTGGAAATCCTTCATGCAGAAAAAGGCTAGAAATGTTGGCAGTATCAGAGAAAGAAAGTTAAAGTTCCACCTGAAGCAGAAACTCTGCAGTGATTGCTCCGAAGCTCTGTCTTCCTGATGTATTTGCAGAAGAGCAGGTGAAAGGCTGGTGAGTTCAGGTAAACTTCAGCCTGCTTCATGACAGCAGCCTCCATCTCCCAACTCAGCCCCGGCAGAGGCAGCCCCTGCTCCCAGAGGAGCCTGCCAGGGCCAGGGCCAGGGCCAGCAATAAAACCCTTTTACTCAAATGCAGGGATTCTAGCTGCTGGCTGCTGATCACTGCTTCTGTTCACTAAGCGGCCAGAACAAGGGTTACTGGCCGTTGTTTAAACCTTCACAGGCCGAAGTGAATTCCTGGAGAGATAGAGCGGTGGTATTTTTTTGTTCATTTTTCCCCCCTTTTGGGAGCCAAACATTGAAAAAACCTCCGTCAGGTCACTGGCTGATGGAGGAGATATAAAATAGACATTTTAACGGCTCCATGCTACAAGGGAACGCACAGAAAGAGTTTGGAAAAGTCACAAACAAATAAATCCAGCCCGCAATATTCAGCAATCCCTAAGGAATGAGAAAATACAAATTCCTACAACATAATACTCAAAAAAGCCAATTCTCAGCAAAAAAGTATACCACATAGTAATAAGAAGACAGGTCCTGTTCAAGGAGAAGATTTTTGACAGAGCCATCCCTGCAGAAGGCCAGATATTGCAATTATTGGGCGCGGGTATTAAATACATGGTATGAAACATGTTTGATGAACTAAAGAAACTAAGAGAAAAGTACCAGAGTAAATCAGGAACTCAGCGTATTTTTTTCAGGAACAAAGTGAAAATATTAATAAATATACAAAAATTATTAAAATGGAACCAAATAAACTCTTAAAGTAGACAATACGATGAGTAAAACAATAACCTCACTCGAGGGTTCACAGCAGATTTGAGCAGACAGAAGAAACAGCCAACTGGGAGACACCAGAAATCATTCCGTCTGAGGAGCAGAAAGAAATCGTGAGGTGAAATGGACAGAGCCAGTGGGATACCATGAAACACAGCGACAGACGCATTAAAGGAATTTCTAAACGAAGGGAGTAAGAAGCAGAAAAAACATGAAAGAAACGGCAGTTCCCATCATGGCTCAGCGGTTAACGAATCTGACGAGGATCCATGAGGACGCAGGTTTGATCCCTGGCCTCACTCCGTAGGCTAAGAATCTGGCATTGCTGTGAGCTGTGGTGCAGTCGCAGATGTGGCTTGCATCCCTTGTGGCTGTGGTGCAGGCCAGCAGCTATAGCTCCCATTTGACCTCTAGCCTGGGAACCTCCACATGCTGTGGGTGCAGCCCTCAAGAGACAAAAAAAGTCTGTTTTGTTTCGTTTTGGTCTGGTCACCTGCCGCATACAGCTCCTAGGCCAGGGATCAGGTCTGAGCCGATGTGGTTACACACGCCACAGCTGCAGCAGTGCTGGATCCTTAACCCACTGTACCGGCCAAGGATCAACCTGCATCCTGGAGCTGCAGAGATGCCACTGGTCCCCCTCGGTCACACTGGAAGCTCCTGAACATGGTATCAATTAAACGCCACTTAAATGCGAACATGGACATAAATGTAGCCTAGACTGTGGTGAGCTGTAAACGGCATCCCCCAAGGCCACCACTAACATAACTAGAAAGACATGTGACAAAAGAGAAACGAATCAAGACGGTATTTTTTTTTTCTTTCTAGGGTCGCACCTGCAGCATATGGAGGTTCCCAGGCTAGGGATCAAATCAGAGCTACAGCTGCCGGCCTGCACCACAGCCACAGTGGCACCAGGCCCCATTTGCAACCTACACCACGGCTTGTGGCAACGCCAGATCCTCAACCTGCTGGGCAGGGCCGGGGATTGAACCTGTGTCCTGGGGATACTAGCGAGGTTCTTAAACCACTAGGCCACAACGGGAACTCCAGGATGGTATGCTTCGAAAACAAATGAATACAAAAGCAGGCAGGAATGAAAGAACTGAGGAATAAAAACAAAGACGGCAGAAAACAAACAAGTGGAGAAGTAAATCCAAAAAAGAGCTGGGGTGCTGACAGGAACATCAGACAAAACAGAACGTAACTGAGAGACTGTAAAGAGTCACAAAAAATACATCAGTTTTTTTTTGTTGTTGTTGTTTTTTTTTTTTTTTTTTTTTTTTACTTTTTAGGGCTGCACTCACAGCACATGGAAGTTCCCAGGCTAGGGGTCAAACTGGAGCTGCAGCTGCCGGCCACAGCAACTCGGGATCCAAGCCATGTCTGCGACCTACCCCACAGTTCACAACAACGCCAGATCCTTAATGCACTGAGCAAGGCCAGGGATCAAACCCGCATCCTCATAGATACTCATCAGGTTTGTTTCCGCCAAGCCACAGTGGGAACTCCTAAACACTGCTTTTTTCAAAGGTCAACCCAGGGGAGTTCCCTTCGTGGCTCAGAAGTTTACAAACCCCACTAGGATCCATGAGGATATGGGTTCGATCCCTGGCCTCACTCAGTGGGTTAAGGATCCAGTGTTGCCGTGAGCTGTGGTGTAGGTTGCGGACATGGCTCGGATCCCACATTGCTATGGCTGTGGTGCAGGCTGGCAGCTGGAGCTCCAATTCAACCCCTAGCCTGGGAACCTCCATCTGCCCTGGGTGCAGCCCTAAAAAGCAAAAAGAATAATAATAATAAAAGGTCAACCCATCAAGCAGACATGCACACACCAAACAACAGAGTCCCAAAGGCACCAATTAAAAACTGACAGCACTGAGGGAGGAAAAAGATAGTTCTACGACTGTGGCTGGAAAGGTCAAGTTCCCGACTTTCCCAATGGACTGAACAACCAGACGTGAATTCAGTGAGGAAAGAAAGACGGTACGCCATAAACCAGTTTGATCCCAGAGACATGTGCACACAGACCATTCCAGAACAAACACAACGGAGTAAGTGCCCTGCTCATGCGCGGCACAGGGAACACTCTCAAGAGCGCATCACTCGCTGGGCCACGGAGCAATCCGTAATCCATAATTCCTGACCGGAATGAAGCCAGAAATTCGCAACAGAAAGGAAAGGGGAAACTTCCACACACGGCGAAATTAAGGAACACGCTCTTCCAAACGCCACTAAGTTAAAGATCACGAGGGAAGTTTAAACACGCTGGGAGACCAACCACAGAAAGTGAAAAAACACGGGCGCAGCAGACGCGGTGCTCCGAACACCGACGAAATCAGCCACCTACCTTTACGCCTTAAGGAACAAGAGAAGGAAAAGCCGACGAAACCCAAGGCCAGAGGGAGGAAATGACCAAGACGGCCGATGATACGCGAAATAAACACCAGGACAAACAAGCCGGTCCTTTGAAAAGATCAATAAAACGGCTGAGAAAAAGACACGAATTACGGTAATCAGCAGCGAACAAAAGCACATTACTACGGATTCTGCAGAATTAAGGAACGGTCATACTTGTGTGTGTGTGTCTTTTTAGGGCCGCACCCACGGCCCGTGGAGATTGCTAGGGGTGGAATCAGGGCTGTAGCTGCTGGTCTCCACCACAGCCATGGGGCATCTGAGCCGCATCTGCAACCTACACCACAGCTGACAACAATGCTGGATCCTTAACCCACTGAGTGAGGCCAGGGATCGAACCCAAGTCCTCATGGATACTAGTCTGATACCATACCTCTGTGCCACAACGGGACTCCGGAAAGGTTATACTTTAAACAATGTCAGAATATCAGAAAACAGAGATGAATGGACAAATACCTAAAAACATACACACTACCCAAAATGACCCAAAAAGAAATAGAAAATCTCAAGAGAGCTACACGAAATAACAAGACTGGAGTTCCTGCCTTGGCACAGGTGGCGGTAAACCTGACTGCAGCAGCGTGGGTCGCTAGGTGTGGGGTCAATTGCCCACCTGGGCAAATCTGGTGTTGCCACAGAAGCAGCTCAGATTCATTCCCTGGACCAGGAACTTCCCTGGATCCTGTGCCATGGATGAGTCCATTAAAAAACAAACAAACAAAAAAACCAAAAAAAAAGGAAAAAAAAAAAGAAAGAATGAGATTGAGACAGTACACAGAACACCCCAAGAGGAAGCTCCCGTCGTGGCGCAGCAGAAACGAACCCGACTAGTATCCGTGAGGACGCGGGTTCGACCCCTGGCCTCGCTCAGTGGGTTAAGGATCTGGCGTTGTCGTGAGCTGTGGTGTAGGCTGCAGATGCGGCTCGGATCCTGCGCTGCTGTGGCTGTGGTGTAGGCCGGGGGCTGCAGCTCCGATTCGACCCCTCGCCTGGGAACCTCCATGTGCCTGAGGGTTGGCCCTAAAAAAAAAAAAAAAAACCTCTCAGATTACAGATCAGTATTTTCTAAATGAGTTGTATTTCCATTCTCTAGCAATGAACAATGTAAAAAGGAAATTTAGGAGGTCCCGTCATGGCTCAGTGGTTAACGAATCCAACTAGGAACCATGAAGTTGCAGGTTCGATTCCTGGCCTTGCTCAGTGGGTTAAGGATCCAGCATTGCTGTGAACTGTGGTTGGTGTAGGCAGATGCAACTCGGATCCCACCTTGCTGTGGCTCTGGCGTAGGCGGGCGGCTACAGCTCCAACTAGACCCCTAGCCTGGGAACCTCCATATGCCGTGGGAGCGGCCCCAAAAATGGCAAAAAGACAAAAAGGGGGGGTTACAAGACAACCTCATTTACAGTAGCATCAAAAAGAATAAAATACTTAGGAATAAATTAATCAGGCACAACATTTCTACGGCCCAAACCACAAAGTCCTCCTGGCAGAAACTACAGACGGCTTAAGGCAGAGGGCCAGAGTCTTGTGTCCAAGGGCTGCGAAACGACCCCACGTGCCCTACGAGTTAGTGCAAGCTCCACCAAAGTCCCCACGTCCTGGGTTGCAGAAGCAGAAAAAGTGACGATAAAATTCGTATGGAGTTGCTAGAGAAGAAGTCAAAGAGTCAAAATAATCTTGAAAAAGACCAGAGCTGGAGGACCCACACTGCCCAATTTCAAAACAAACGACAAAGGTCCAGTTTTCAGGACATGATGCTTCTGGCATGAGGACCTGTGGCTCAGTGCAGTCCGGATATTAACCATGCGGTTGGTTTCATGAAGGACGTGAGCACAATTCAACGGGTAAAGAGAGTAAGTCTTTCAACAAACGGTTCCTGGAGGAGTTCCCGTCGTGGCCCAGCAGGTTATGAACCTCACGGGTATCCATGAGGACGGGGGTTAGATCCCTGGCCTCAATCCGTGCGTGAAGGACCTGCCACTGCCGAGAGCTGTGGTGTCTGGTCATGCTCGTGACTTGGATCCAGCGTGGCTGTGGCTGTGGCTGTGGTGCAGGCCGGCGGCTGCAGCTTGGATTCAACCCCTAGCCTGGGAACTTCCATATGCTGCAAATACGGCCCTTAAAAAAAAGAAAGAAAGTGAAAAGACAAAATCCACCAGCTGGGAGAAAATATTTGCACATCATATATCTGATGATGTGTATCCAGAATCCGTAAAGAACTCTTACGGCTAAATAACAAAAAGGCATGCAACCCAAGTAAAAAAGGGGCAAAGGATGTGACCAATGGCTCCTCCAAAGGCTTACACACATCCAACAAGCACAGGGCGGGAGGCTCGGAGTCTCTAGCACCGAGGGAAATGCAAATCAAAATAATGAGAGACCTCACACCCGTCAGGCTGGGGATGGGTGTGTTTTGTTTTAAAGAGAAGATAACAGACGCTGGCAAGGAGGTGGAGAAATTTCCAATTTCCGTTGGAAATTGCTGGTGGGAATGCCACATGGGCAGCCACTGTGCAAAACGGCTTGTGGTCGGTCCCTCAAAATATCAAACATACACTCTCCACATGACCTAGCAATTCCACTCCTGGGTACACGCCCGAAAGAACCGAAATACCGTCTCAAACTCTTGAACACAAATGGTCGCAGCGACACCAAGTCACCAAAGGCAAAGAGTGGAAGCAACCTAAACGTCCGACAGACGGGACCAAAAAAAGTGACGTATCTATTTAATAGAGTGGTGCTCAAGCCATAAAAGAGAATGAAGCCCTGACACATGCTACAATGTAGGGGAGCTTGAAAACATGGCTCAAGGAGCCAGACCCCAAGGCGCGTGGTACGGCTGGTGGCTGCAGGTGGCTGAGGGAGGAGGAATGGGAAGCGATCACCTGGCACTCACTCCAAGGACACCAGGTTCCTCTCCTGCCGATGCTCCTTTAGAACCTGATAAACGTGGTGGTCCCACAGACGGTTCGTTACGTCAACTTCTCAACAAAAATAAACCCAAAGCGTAATCCACAGGACCTACTGGAACCTTCCTCCCAGCGAAAAAGTTAAAAACAAACGCCACTTACCTTGCGCCTGAGATGGAAGACCCACGAGGGGCACGGTGTCGGTGGTCGCTACTTAACCTGAAGGGCAGCGTATTCGGAGTCAAGTTCACGAAAGGACCAACGCGGGTGAAGTAACTTCCAGGCTCGTTTTGCAGAACAACCCTCAGGTAACCCGCACACTTCTGGGGACGCAGACCACCGAGGGCGGCCTCTCCTTCCCGGAGCCCACGCTGCGCCGGAGCCGCAGCACCTGTGGCCACGCAGGACGGTCCAAGCAGGGCGGCCGAGCGGGACGGTCGCAGCTGGACGGCCGGAGCTCTCTCTGGCTGCAGCGCCGCGGCCGGCCGCCGGGAGGCAGTGGTGGCCCGCGCTCCGCAGGCCGGGCCCGAGGCGGGTACCCGGTCCTGGGTGGGTCGGGCCCGCGACCCCCGCCGGGACCCCGGCCTCTCGACGCCACGTGCCGCTCGAGAGGGCGTCCTCCCGGCGTCCGCAGCGGGGACCGACACACCACCTCCCGCGCCGCGCGCCGCTCGGACGCCGCTCCGACCTCGCGCGCACCTGAGCGCCCTGCCGACTGCGTCCTCGAGGCCCCGCCCCGCGCTAGGACGCCTCGCTGACCACGCCCCTGCGCCCGCGCCAGCCACGCGGCCCCCGCGCCCGGGCCCTCACCGGACCAGCCCTCTGTGGCCCCGCCCCTCAGCTCCAGGCCCCCCCCCCCTCTAGAGGCCCCGCCCCTCGGCCCAGGCCCCGCCCGGAGCCCCGCTGGGCCTCCCAGGGCCCCGCCCCGCGGACACGCCCCGGTAGGGGCGCCCCGCCTCCGAGAGCCCGGCCCAGGCAGCGCTGCGCCGGCCGCCCGAGGGCAGATCGGCTCCTACCGGGCCCCGCTCTCTCCGGCCCCATCCTTCGGTGCCCGGCTGCCGGATCGCGGAGGCCTAGGCTGTAGCCGGAGGCGTGGGTGCTGCACTTGGCGGGCGGCTTCGGCCGGGACCGCTGCCTGCTGGCCGCCGCCTGGTGGCAGCCGTGCGTGGCGCTGGGGCTGGCGCTGAGCTCCGAGTCGCTGTTCTTTGCGCTGCCTGCGCATCACTGCCGGCCGGACTCCGCCCGTGCCCAGAGCCCCCTGCCTGCCGCTGAGCTACCGCGAGCCCGCGACCCGCGCCTGCCCCAACGCCACGCGGCCCTGCACCTGCGGATGGCACGACGCGGTGGCCGCCGCCGGCCTGCTGTGCAGGCCGGTCACCCAGGCCTGCACCTGCCCCCCGCCTCTGCTTTCCTGCTGTCTCTCATTCTCCGTCCCCCTGCCTTCTGCCCCCTTCCTCTGTTCCTCTCCTCTGATCACCCTTTTCTAGTCTGCCTTTGGTCGGCTGGGGCTGTCATACTGGGTCCTGGATTAGAGGCAGTCCCCTCCTGTCTGACGGTGCAGCAGATCCCCAAGTAGGCAGGGTGCCAGGCCTAAAAGTAGAGTGTGAACTGAAGGCTGCGCGGTGGGCAGGCCGTCTGGGGGCACGGAGGCGCTCTGCTGAAGGTTTGAGTAGGTAGGTGCCCAGCTGTCAGCAGAGCCTGGAGTTCACTTCAGGGTGGTGAAGGTTCTAGCAACCATCTGTGGCTCGGGCTGCGCCCGTGTCCCAGGACTGGGTTCCCAAGACTTTGAACCAAGAGCGATTCTGTCACTTCCTTTTTTTTTTTGGTCTTTTTTGCCATTTCTTTGCCATTTGCCCACAGCATATGGAGGTTCCCAGGCTAGGGGTCTAATCAGAGCTACAGCTGCTGGCCTATGCCACAGCTCATGGCAACGCCAGATCCTCAACCCACTGAGCAAGGCCAGGAATCGAACCTGCAACCTCATGGTTCCTAGTCGGATTCGTTAACTACTGAGCCAGGACGGGAACTCCCGTCACTTCCATTTTCGAGGAGCAGGCCTCCCACCTGTGAGACGTATACAGGCTTAGCAAGAGGCAGGGGCGCAGAAGGAGCAACCCAGGGCTCCGGGGGGGGGTCACTGGGACCGCCTAGCCCACCCTTTGCTCAGGGTTACACAGCATGGCAAGAGCTTGGGCTAGGCCTTCCTCTTGGCAGCCTCTGCCCCACAGCCCCACCTCCACCCTGGCGGAAGAAGCCTGCAGGAGCCTGGGACAGGGTTGCCACATCCCTGTCAGGCCTGTCTGGGCCTGGACCGGCTGGGCTTCCTCCTGCCCACCTGTAGTGATGGATCCGTTGTCACAAGCGGTCGGATTTTAAATAAAAAGTCTGGTGTGGTATGACCCAAAACAGTGCCAACAGCTTTGTCAGTGGCTTGGAGAGAAGGCCCAGGCTGGGCACGGAGGTGCAAATGGAGGTCAGGGGCCCTCAGCCGGGAAAATCCAGTGAGCATGGCCTTACAGCCTGTTCTGGGAGTGGCTCTTGAAGGGCACAGGGCAGGAGGAGGGGCGGGGGAGGCCCTGGGACCAGCTGTGTTGGGAGAGCGATGGCTGGAGACAGGTGGGTGCAACCCCATCCAGAGCAAAGACGAAACCAGACCTGGGGCTCCACGAGGGTGTCCTGGGGACCCCAGATCATTGCCCCCTGGAGGAAATTGTTCCAACTGCACAGGGAGACCCCAGAGTCAGGAGAGCACACCCTATAACCCCCGAGCAAAGCACATGCCTCTGGGCCGTTTCCCTCCTTTCCAGGGAGGAACTGGAGCAGCACATCCGGGGTCCCCTTCCAGCCTGACATTCTGGGAACCCCAGCAAGGGGGAGTTCCTGACTAGCTCACAGGTGACTGGGGTCGCCCACGGGGGAGCCTCGTGTGCGAATGGCTGGCAGGTGCTGCTGGCGCAGAGGGCCCACCTCCTGGGCTGGCGGCTGGGCTGTGCCCTCCTGGGCAGGGGCTGTGACCGCGGAGGCACCGCCCCTTCCTTCCCGCCCTGGCAGCCCTCCCTCGAGCCCCGAGGGTGCAGGTGGAATCCTGAGGTCTCCTGACCTGAATCCGTGTGTCCCCTTCTGCCCATCAGGTTTGGCGGCCAGGCTGTGTGTGTGGCCGCCCTGGGGCTAGCCGCAGCCCTGGGGGTCGGCACGGCCTTGGCCACCCGCTGGTTCTGCGGCTGCTTCGCAGGGGGGCCTGGCGGGGGCCTACCTTGCACTTTACGTGGCCTGAGAACACTGCGGGGTCCCTGGCGGGGGGGGGGGGGGCGGCGCTGGGGGCGAGCCCACTCAGGCAAGGCCTCTGACCCGCTGGAGGGTGACTCTCTGGCTTCCGTTACGGGCCCTGACCCGGCAGCCAGAGGGACACTGTTGGCTGGGTGAGCTCTACCGTCGCGGGCAGCCACGGGCGTGGACCTCGAGCTGGCCTCAGACAACGTTCCCCAGAGCCCTCTCGAGAGGCCTGGACCTCAGGCTGCCTGTGTCTGCTCAGGCCTGGAGCTATGGGACCCCCCACACCGCCTGGCATTCTCCGTGGGGGCCGGCCCTCTGCGGCTGCTCGGCTTGGCCCTGCAGGCCTGGCACCCTGTGCAGGGGCGGAGCGCCTCGGCAGCGGGACTCCTGCTGCTCCCCTGGGTCCCAGGGGCGGGGCCAGGGTTCGCATCTTCAGTGGAGCTCACCTGGGTTGCTCCCCTTGACCTCCGTGCAGCTCTGAGTACACGGCATGGAGACGCGGGAGGTCGTGTGCGTCCCCACTGGGTCCAGGGACAGGGCTTGGCCTCTGCCTGCCCTCTGGCACCTTCACCCAGGCCTGCAGGTTTCCAGCCCTGCTTCCCGAATCTCCCTGCTGGCTGGTCGCAACAGGGCAGCCAGCCAGACCCAAGATCTCGTGGCCCTTTGCGGAAGCCGGCAGCGTGGACCCCGAGGACGGCTCGGAGGAGGTGTACCCTGGCCTTGGGTAATGCAGCAGCAGGGAGAAGGGGCGCCGGTGCTGGAGAAGCGAGGACAGGCGACACCCATCCCTCGTGCCCCTTTGTATCCCTGGGGCCACAGAGCTGGACGTGCAGTGTGCGGGGTGCCCCCAGCCCTGGCACCTATGTCCTGGCACCCTGGCACACCCGCATCGCCTGGAGAAACGGACTCATCCTGGGCTTCGGTTTGTGAGGAAGAGAGGGTGTGGGCAGGCTGGAGGGAGGCCTTCACCTTCCCCTTAGGCTGAGAGTCCCTGGCTGGGTGGGCCCGGAGCTTGGCCAGCCCTCCCAGCTGAGGGGCGGGGGCATCAGTCAACTTCCTGCGCAGCCTGGCCCCGTGTGAGCCCACCTTCTCTTGGCCCTGCTTCCTGGCGGCCAGCCTGGAGGCAGCGGCGAATCTCTGGGGGTGCGGCCTGGTGCTGCTGCCTTGGTCCTAGGCCTGGCGTCCCTACTTCTCTTCATGGGGGCCAATGTGAGGGTGGGCCCTGCAGGCCAACAGAGCTGTTGCTTGGCCAGAGGTCTGCCCATTGGTTGGGGGTACAGCTCTGGGATCAGCCCTCAGAATGAGAGGTGGGCAGGAGGCTGCTGTTCGTTCTACCCTGTCCGTCTACCCAGGGTGCACTGGGGAATCCGAGGCCCGAGGGGCTAAGATCAGAAGGATTCTACATGAAGGGGCTATTTTTTTTTTTGCCTTTTTTTTTTTTTTTTTTTTTTTGTCGCATCCAAGGCATATGGAAGTTCCTGAATCGGAGCTGTAGCTGCTGGCCTACGCCACAGGCCACCCACCCACACCACAGACCTGGTGCCCTGTCTGCCTGTGCAGAGGTCAGCTGACCCTTCTGGCCACACAGCCCAGTCCAGCGTGTCCACTTGGACCCCTGTGGTGTGCCCTCTGGATGGGGAGGAAGTGCCCTGAGCAAGGAGGGTACAGGTCCATCCGAAAGCCACGTCCCCGGCACCTTCACGGGGGCCCGTACAAATCGGCCAGCCGGGCGAAGCGGGGGCCCCAGTCCTGGAGGCAGCTGTAGTCCTGGTCCTCGTCGCCCAGGCTGGACAGGATGGAGCTCAGCGTCCCGGCCACAGAGCCGTCCCCCTCGTAGTCGTAGATGAGAGCCGTGTCGTAGGGGGGGACGCTGGGGTCACTGTCTGCAGCCTCCAAGCCCTGTGAACAGGCCCGGGGCTCAGGACCAGTGCTGGCCTGCCTGGCTGGTGGCCTCCGCCACTCTGGCAGTGGCTCCGGAGAGGCTCCCGGGAGACGGAGCCAGAAGGGGGAAAGGGGTGACCAGGGTTGGCGCAGCAGCCCTGAGCCGGCACTTGGGAGCACCTGCCCCAGAACGCGGACTAGAGGCAAGGTCCCCTCTGGGTGGGTTTCCCTCTCGCGGACTCGAGCCCCTACCGCCAGCCCTCCATCCTGCGCCCCAAGCGCGCCCCAGGCGTGAGGGGGCATGTGAGCACGGGCCCGGTCCCGCCACCCGCTTGGCACCTACATCGAGGATGAAGTCAGCGATGTCAGTGGGGCTGGTGGGCAGCGCACGGGGAGCCTGGGGGCGCGCTCGGCCAAACGGGGCATCTCGGCGCATCAGCGGCCTTCCTAGGGGGGCGCTCAGGGCCGCCAGCTCTTCTGGGTGGCGCAGTTGGTCCATGTCATAGGCATCCTGTGGACAGAGCGCCAGGCAGCTCAGCCGCGGGTCTGGGTTCCTTCCTGGGGCGGCCGGCAGGGGCCCCACGGAGGACCCCCCCCCCCAATCAGCACTTCAAGCCCCATCCCCTCACCTGGTCCTCCTCCCCGCCCCCCTGCTCATCGTAGTTGAGGATGTTGTCCCGGAGGTCGTCCTGCAGCCCGTGCAGAAGCCCCTTGTCCCACGACTGCTGCCGGGACCGCGCCAGGAGGGCCACCAGCAGGGCGAGCACTAGGTGGGGGACGGGGCGGAGGTCGGGTGGGCATGGGGCAGGGGAGACGGAAGGGGCTGCGGGGGGCGTGGGTCCGAGCGCTGGGGTGCGCAGGCCGGCACTCACAGAGCAGCAGGATGACGCTGGCCAGCACGATGACCAGGGCCCCCAGGCTGATGCCGGCGCCGCCCGCCCGCAGCGCAGCGGCTCCTGGCAGGCAGGTGCCGTCCTGGCCACAGCGGCACACGGTCACGTTCAGCGGCTGCTCGCGCTGCTGCGGCGGCTGTCCTGAGTCCCGAAGCAGCAGGCTGAGGCGGTACAGACCCTCCTGGACCTGGTGCCGCAGCTGCAGGCGTGCATGGCTCACTGGAGAGGGCGCTCGCGGTCAGCAGGGGCGAGGCAGCAGCTCCGAGCTGCCCATCCACCTCCCGACCCCCCCTGTGCCTGTGCTTGGGGTGGGCAGCCTGCTGCGTGGGGTTCCTGGGATGCTGGGGCTCTGCCTCCCCATCTGTCCACTGGGTGTGTCACCAATCCCTACCCGGCCCACGGAGGCACTGCGGAGGGAGCCAGTGGGACCACGATGTGGAGTGACCCCCTGGCAGGTCCCAGGCTCTGGACCCCCAGGGGCGTGGGGAGAGCTCACCGTTCACAGGGCTGAGGCTCCAGTTCCGGGCCAGCTCTGGAACCCTGGGGCTCAGCTGGAAGTGGAAGGGGGCCCCGTGGGGGGGGAGGTCCTCATCCGTGGCCCCCAGGAGAAGGCCGGAGCCCTGGTCTGGTGTGCTGCACAGGCTGCCCCAAGGCGGGGACAGCTCGGGGGCGTGGTCGTTGACCTCCAGGACCTCAATGGACAGGGTCCCAGTGGCCGTGCTGGGTGGTGAGGCTGCAGGCAGGACGGGCCTGGTGAGGCCCTCGGCCCACGGGAACCCTCACCTCCCCCTCCCCCCCGCCCCCGCAGGCCTGCTCGGTGGAGCCCCCCAGCCCAGAGCCCTTGGGCAGCAGCGGGGGGCCCAGGCCGGGCTCCGCGCTCACCATCGTCTTGGGCCAGGATGACGGCGCGATACCAGCCACCCTTGAGGAAGGGGGACGCGGGGCTGAGCACACGCTGGGTCTGGACCTGGCCAGTGGCCCCGTCCACGTGCAGCCAGTCTTCAGGGTCGTAGTCCTTGGAGTAGCTGTTGGGGGGCAGGGCAGTGGGTGGGACCCCAGGGGTGTGTCCCACGGAGACACACACACACCTCTGAAGCTGGTTCTAGAGCCCTACGCTGCCGCTTTCCAGCCCAAACAGCAGACGAAGAAACCGAGGGTCGGGGAGGGCAGGCAAGCTGCGCAGGGCCCCCCGGCCCCCGAGTGACAACAGGGTTCAACCGTGGCACCACGGGGACAGACCCAGATCCACGGGGCCAGGGCAGGGGGTGAAGTCCAAGGTGTTAACACCCAGCCCCACGGGAACGGCGGCTTCCCAGCGCGGCTGGGGAACGATGGAGGCCAAGTCAGCTGCGCCGGGGGGAGCCCGGCCCTGCCCCGCCAGCAAGGCCGCGTGAACACAAGCACACGCATGGACTCTCGGTGACACACACGGAGGAGCCCCCGCCCTCCAACCACAGCGCAGACCTGTGGGAGCACAGGCCTCACACCCTGAGCTGGGCTGCCCCGGCCGGGAGTGCCCTCTGCTCACCCGAGGCCCCCACCTGAGCCTCTGCGGCTGATGCGTGTCAGGGTCTCGGGCAGAGAAGGTGGCCACGGGGGTTCCCGGCGCTGCCCCCTCCGCCAGGCTGGCCCTCAGCGGGTTCTCCCGGAACACGGGGGGCTCGTTGACATCCCGCACCTGCACGCTGACCCTGGCCTGGCCCCGCTCCGCCCTGGGGGCGGCCGCCTGCAGGGGGGCCTCGTTCTG
Source organism: Phacochoerus africanus (assembly GCF_016906955.1). Lineage (NCBI taxonomy): Eukaryota > Metazoa > Chordata > Mammalia > Artiodactyla > Suidae > Phacochoerus > Phacochoerus africanus. The sequence goes on from NC_062551.1 coordinate 606,310, forward strand.
CACCGCCACGTTGAGGGTGTACCGCTCGCAGCTCTCATAGTCCAGGGGCTGCAGGGAAGCAGAGGGGCGGCCCATCAGGCCTCGGGGCCCTGCGCAGCGGGGGCGCCCCAGGCAGCCTGGGCTGGAGAGGCCTGCACACTGGCACTGCTGCCCCTCCTCTGACCTCAGAGCCCCAACGTCCTTCTTTTCAGCCTTGGAAAAATAAAAATAATGCAAGACAAAAAGCATGAAGAAGACGGTAAAAAGGACAAATACGCTTCACTCAAAATGAGTCTGTGGGGAGCTGTGTGGTCAGTTTTCTGTCACTTGGCCGGACTGTCCCCCTCAGTGACTCAGGGGGGCAGACACTCATCTGGCCCCATGCTTAAGCTGGCCCTACAGAAACTTTAAATCAAGCGGCTTATCCTGGATAAGCGGGTGGGGAAGGGTCTTGTCTGTGGCTGGGAGCCTTTAAGAGCAAACTCCCTGCAGAAGAACAAACCCGGCCTCCAGGTGCGGCCTCAGCTCCTGGGCTTTCAGCCCGGCCAGCTGCCACTCGGCAGCCCCAGGAGCCATCGAAATCTCTCTCTGCACAAGCATATGTGAGCTGGAGTGTGCACACATACGTGCGCATGCGTGTATATAGCTGTGTGTGTAGCCGTGCGTGCACGCATGTGTGTGCATGTGTGTGTAGCTGTGTGCGCATGTGCGCGTGTGGCTGTGTATGTGCGCATGCATGTGCATGTGTGTGCACGCGTGTGTGCACAGGCATGCAGAAATGTATCTCTTGCTGGTTCTCTCCCTGCTTTCAGGTCAGTCGACACGTGAGGTCTGTACCTGCCCACCGGTAACATGCGTCGAACGCCAGAAATAACCCCGAGCGGGTGGTGCTGCCCCGCCTCTCAGCCCTGTCGTCCCGTGTTGCGTGACCCAAGCCTGCAGTCCCCGCGTTCCCGGCCCTCTGGCTGCGCCTTCCTGAGGGGACATGGACGCTCCCATCAGGTGGCAGGTGTGAGAGACGCCCGTCAGCTCACCTTCACCACGGACAGCACGCCCTCGTTGGTCCTGGGGTCCGTGCGGATGGCGAAGTGCCCCTGAGGGTCCCCCTCCAAGATGGTGAACCTGGCCGCCCAGTTGGGGGAGCCGGGCAGGTCCCGGTCCTCCACCTCAAGCCGCCCCACGTCCACGCCGCTGACGGCCTCGGCGGCCTCCAGGAAGAACTGCAGAAACTCAGCCCCATTACCCACAGGCCAGCCTCTCCCACCCACTGCCCACCCAAGAGCAGTCCTCTGGCCCAGGGGCCCAGGGGCCCAGGAACCACCGCCCCCCTCAGCGGCTGGCCAGGCAGGCACTGCCCTCTCCGAGGCAGGGCCATGGCCCCTACCACCAAGCTCCTGACTCCTGACGTGCTCACAAGCCACCTGTGCTGATCGGGGCCTTGAACCATCCATGCGGGGTGTCTCCTCCGGGCTCCCAGCCCCCCACCCCTCACCAGGAGCCCCGACCAGGGCAGCCCCAAGCAGCGGGGCAAGGGCGGAGCCACCACCTCTTCCCCAGTGAACTCGGGGGCGTTGTCATTAACATCCTGGAGCGTGATGACAGCGGAGGCGGTGGCCGTGAGCCCGTCTCCAGACATGTCTGCCACCTGCAGGGTCAGGTTGTACACGGCGACCACCTGGGGACAGGTGACGCAGCATCAGGAGACTGGATGGAGCATGCGGCCAGGGCTGCGTGGCCACCTTCGGGCTTGGGGGCAGGGTAGGCAGACCCCCTGCAGCTCAGCCCCCTGCCAGGCGCTCGTGGCTCTGAGGCCCCAGGTGGCTCGAGTACCTTCCCTGCTCCGCAGTCCTGGGGCACAAGGTGCGGCCTGGCTTCTCAGTCCCACCACAGGACTGTCGACTCCAGGCTCTGCCCCAGCCTGTGAGCAGGCAGAAGAGCAGTGACCGAGTCAGACAAGCATTTACAGAGCGCCTGCTGCATGCAAGGTGCTAGTCCCTGCCCTGGGGAGCTGGGAGCAGTGGCAGAGAAAGGGGGCAAAGATCACCTCGCATGGTAAGTAGCCAGAAGGAGCACACGGGTGGCTGTGGGGAACCAAGGAGGGCTTCCTGGAGGTGCAGATGCCACACGGAAAGGAGCCCGGCAGCGAGGGGCCACATGGACGGCCCTACCCCGGGCCAGGGAGCCTGAATTCTTCACAGGCAACAGGTGGGACTTTGGGCTGAAAAGGGGCTGAGGGCCCCTAAACCGGCTTCGGATCTACCCACCCGCCCACCCACAGGGCAGGGTGGCTCAGGCTGGGTCTGCCCAGCCCAGGCCCGAAGGGAATGTCGGCGGCGGTGAGCGGCCCTCACCTCGCGGTCCAGGCCCACTTGCACCGTGCGGATGTCCCCTGAGAGCGCGTCGATGCTGAAGAGCTGGGGGCCCCCCTGCTCCAGGATCGAGTACCGGAGGGCCGCGTTGTCCGTCTCCGGGTCGTCCGCGTCTGTGGCCTCCGCCCTGGTCACCAAGGTACCTGGGAAGGGCGGGGACGTGTGGGGGTGACAGCCACGGGCACACCAGCCCCTAACTCCAGGACACCCTGCCTGCTCTGCTGCAGCCCACGGGCCCAGTCCAGGCTGCTGACTCGTGCTGCTTGGGTTGGGGGAGGCGGGTGTCCGACGTGCACAGCTGACACCTGTTTCCCATGGGACACCTGGGCCTGGCCCCGAACCCCAGCCCCGGGAGGCAGAGAGTGCAGGCAAGCCGGGCAGCTCCGGGGAAAATAGGACAGCAAGCCGCAGGAGAGGGGTCACTGCAGCGGAGGCCCACCAGTCCCGGTGCCCTGCGTTCCTTCTGATCCCTGGGGCACTGCACGCTCCCCGACCTGGGAGCAGCCCAGGCAGCCGGGCCTGTCGCTGGCGGGTGACTAAGGAACAGCAGCAAAGCAGCTGCTGGCCAAGCCACGGAAGGTGGGGAGCCACCAAGCAGGTACGTCCTGGTGCAACTCTGGACCCCAGAGTAGAGCCAGAAACAGCGCTCCAAGCAGCCCCCTTCCTGGAGCGCAGGTGAGCCGCTCCGAGGGGCCCCAAGCCCTGATGCCCGGTGGGTGAGCACACACGGGGGACCGGGGCCCAGCTTCTCACCATCAGAGAAGGGACCCCACAAGGGACCTCGCAGACCCGGGATGCCAGTGGGTGCTGGCAAAGACTTGTGACTCAGAAGGAAGGTGGAGGAGCGTGCAAACACGGCTGCATGCACACATACATGCCAGACACACACACACACACGCAGACACATGCACAGCTGCACCTTCGTGAACTTACTGCCCAGGTCTGCCTGCTGAAAGGGCCTGGACGAGTGGATGAGTTTCTCACTGAGCCAACGCGAGCATCAAATCATGGCTGCGGGAGTTCCCGTCATGGCTTAGCAGTTAACAGACCCGACTAGTATCTATGAGGATGCAGGTTCAATCCCTGGCCTCGCTCAGTGGGTTAAGAATCTGGCACAGCCGTGAGCTGTGGTGTAGGTTGCAGATGCAGCTCGGATCTTGTGTTGCTGTGGCTATGGTGTAGGCCGGTGGCTACAGCTCCGACGGGACCCCTAGCCTGGGAACCTCCATATGCCGAGGGTGCGGCCTTTAAGAGCAAAAAAAAAAAAAAATCACGGCTGCAAAGACTGATCAAGCATTGGGGTGCCCGCAGTGGCACAATGGGATCCGCGGCATCTTGGGAGCGCTAGGACACAGGTTCGCTCCCCCGCCCGGCAAGGTGCATTAAGGATCCAGCACGGCTGCAGCTGCGGATTAGGTCAGATCTGACCCCCAGACAGAGAACGCTATACGCCGCGGGGAGGCCAAAAAAATAACGATCATAAAATGGAAAGAATTCTTACCCATTGAATTAAGAGGACATGAGGCGTCCAGACTAACACATGTGAATACACATACACCCAAAGCACACGCACACACACACCTATGTACACACACACGTGCACACACTTAAGACACACAGACACACACAGTACATACAAGCACTTGAGTTCTGTCGTGTAACGGAGACGAAGGACAGGATGAGACAAGAATAGGGACAGTGGAGATTCAGGCAGGAGCCCGGGGGCGGGCGGTCTGAGGGCAGCAGGGCGTTAGGACAACCTTCCACCAGAGGCCTATTCAACACAAAGGGAACGGCAGGAAGCCCCGGAACCAGGGTCTCCGGGGGACCTCCAGGCACACAGACCCACACCCGGAGACAACCGCGACCAAGGAGGTGGGAGAATGAACAGCGAGTGAGAAGCAGAAAACGCTGCTGAGGGGAATGCAAGGAAATGCAGACGGCTGCAAACACAAGCCACAGTCACTGTTTGGAAGAGGGCAAACTGCTAAGATGACAGGACTACCCAACCTGCAGCTTCAGTCCCGCCCGCCTCAAGTCCCAAGAACACCTCCTTTGCATATAAAGTCAAAGCATTTACTCAGGCAAGCGAGGTGCTGCCTCAGGGCCCATGACAGACAAAGCGTTGTAGGGCTCTTGCCACAAAAACCTGGAATCAAGAATCAACGAGGAGTTCCCGCTGTGGCTCGGCAAGTTAAGAACTCGACTAGTCTCTGTGCTCCTGAAGGATGCAGGTTCGATCCCTGGACTCGCTCAGTGGGTTAAGGATCTGGTGTTGCCATGAGCTGTGGTGTAGGTCGCAGACCTGGCTTGCATTTGCTGTTGCTGTGGTTGTGGTGCAGGCCAGCAGCTGCAGCTCCAATTCGACCCTTAGCCTGGGAACTTCCATATGCAGCAGCTGCTCACATTGCTGTGGAGGCACGGGTTTGATCCCCGGCCTGGCCAGCGGGTTAAGGATCCAGCGTCACCACAGCTGTAGTGATTCAGGAAGCGACAGCTGACAGGCCGGAGCCTCCTTTCGGGGGTGATGTGTGGGGCCTGTGCGCTGTGAACGTGTAAGTGCCATGAAATGCTCAGTTTAAAATGGCTAATTTCAGGTTATGTGAACTTCACCTCAATTTAGAAAAGGGGGGAGAGAGGGGGGATGGGGAGGGGGGGAGCAGAGGAACCACCAGAGCTTAGCCATCCACAGAGGCTCTCCAGCTTTGGAAGACGTGCGGCTTGAAATTTACACTGCAAGAAGAAATGACCTGGGGAAACTCCCGCAGTCCTGGAGGCTATGTACCTATTTTTCAAGTCCTCGGTGAAGGGGAACCCCTGGATTTCTGAGCTCCCCAGCACCCACCTCCAGGCTCCCTACCTCACTGGCAGCGGGAGCAGGTGGCTGGCACTCACCTGGGACAGCGCCTTCCAGCACCTGGCCAGTGAACACCTCCTGCCTGAAGACCGGCCGGTTGTCATTCTGGTCCACAACCACGATCTCCAGATCTGTGGGCTCCTCCAGGGTGGCCCCCCCCAGGTCCAGAGCGAAGGCCCTGAGCTAATTGAGCAGAGAGCAAGGGCTGGCACTGGGCCCCCCAATTTTCAGCAGCCCCCACGAAGGCAAATGGGACAGCAAATGCAGAGGTGGTGCCTGCTGAAAACGCCACTGAAACAAGTGAGAAGCACTTCAGGGGCAGACAGAATCCCCCAAGAAGAGCCCATTTCCTCCTAGCAGGCAGGGCGGCTGCCATGCTTCCCCTATCACCTTGGCCACCAGGAAGCTCACAGCCATGTTTCAAACGACTCAGGCGATGCTCTCCTAGCCTCTCTCTCTTTTTCTGTAAATGGTTTTGGCTGCTCTTGAAGTTTAACTTCTCTGTATGGGTGCAGTTTTGACTTAACCTACCTCCTGCCCCTCAGAGAATAGGCGAGATTTAACTTCCAGGGAAAACACACAGTCTTTCTGTGGAAACCAAAGAGGGTTCTTAAAGCTTGAGAAGGCTTTAGGGCACCTGAATGGCAAAGGCTGAAGCCCCTTCCCTGGGTCAGGTCAGCCTGGGGGGTGCCCATGTCTATAGGGACTCAGGTGAGTTCTACGCCCCTTCCTTGGCCCAGCTCTCCTCCCTCTCCCCACGGCTCTTTGTCCTAGACCCCACAGCCCAAGCCTTTCAAGGGCCAGCTTCCAGGCCACCTCCATCCTACCCCAACAGTCCTGGGGTGGCTGCTGCTGGGGTTCTTCAAGCCTCCCAGCCCCCACAAGGCATAGCATATGCTGGGGGAGAAACGGTGACACCAGTGTCCAGCGCTGCTTTCCTGGGAAAGCTGACGCCCACCCTGCTGCCCAGTTCTCCGGGGGTGGGGTGGGGGGGCAGCGCCAGCCCTCGGGCTGCTCAGGCTTATCTGCCAAATGGTCCCAAATCCCACTCCTGGCCCCCAGTTAAGAATGCTAGGTCCTGGGAGTTCCCCTGCGGTGCGGCAGGTTAAGGATCCCACTAGGTCACTGCGGTGGCTCAGGTCACTGCGGCGGTGCAGGTCCAATCCCTAGCCCAGCACTTCCAAGGCCCTGGCAAAAAGAACGCTGCGTCTTGCTGGAGAAGGTGTGGCCGCTGACCCCTTGGGAGTGGGAGCCTGTGGCCGCCGACCCCTAAGCGACCCTATCTAAGAGGGGAGGGGAAGAGAGGTGGGGGGCAAGTGGGGGAGGGGGGAGAACGGAGAGGGCAGGGGCCCACCCTGAAGCGGTCGGTCTTCTCTCGGTCCAGCAGGGCGTTCAGGAAAACCCTGCCGGTGAACTTGTCTATGGAGAAGACGCCCTGGGGCTCCTCGTCCACGCCGGGCCCCTGGATGCTGTAGATGACGCCGCCCGCCTGCTGCTTGTCAGACTTGATCTGCGGGCCGGAAGTGGGCTTGCTGGGTGTCCCCAAAAGCAGGGGGAGTCAGCCCCGCCCCGCCAGCCCCGCCCCCGCCCCTCCAGCCCCGCCCCCACCCGCCAGCCCCGCCCCTCACCTGCACCAGGGGGAAGGGCAAGCGCTTGTGGTTCTCGGACACGCTGATGGGAGGGATGACCCAGGCTCTCCGCACACGGCCCTGCGTGGGCGCTCGGCGCCAGGGGTACAGGGTGCGGGGCCTCCTCAGCCCGGGGACCCCCAGTGACAGGCACACACTCTGCCACAAAGACAAACCGCGTCACCCAGCACACACCCAGAGCCCTGGTGGGCCAGGCAGCGCAGCGCGCTCCCCCAGCCGAGGTACCCGATGAAGCCTGGGGGAGGCAGGCACCTGCCCTGCCGGAACTCGCCTCACCTCCACCGCTCAGAGCGGGAACCGAGGCCCAGAAAAGGAAGCCCTCTGGGGGCTTGAGGGCAGAGCGGGCAGCAGCCCCAAACATCACCCCGCACTCCCGCAAGGCCCTGGTTGAAACCCGCGGCCCCTGCACCCGCACCCTGACTGGGCGTGGGCGGCGGCTGGGTGCGGAGGCACTGCAGGCCTTCTGCTCCCCAAATCCTGAGTGGGGCTGACACAGCTGCAGCTCTTGTGGGCACAGAACTAACTGCTTGGGCTCGGGTAAGGACTGGCAAAGCCCAGGGAGGGAGAGGGGCAGCAGGCCCCCCAGGGCTGTCAAATTTCGCCCCCTGCGTCTGTAGCTCCGTGCGCTCCCTCCTCCAACCCAAGGCAGGGGCAGCCTCAGGGACAGGGGAAGGACACAGGACACCGTGCTCAGGAACTGAACTCTTCTGGAGGGGACCCTCCCTGGCTGCTCCTCAAGCCCTGGTCCCCACCCCCAGCCTGGGTCCTGCTGACTTCTGCCAAGCTTGCTGTCCCCTCACAGTCTGTGGAGGGGCCGCCCCGGGCTGGAGACGCCAGGGGAGGAGGGAGCGGTGACTGGTAAACAGGGGGCTGGGGGAGGTGGGGGGGCTGCTGTCCTGCACAACCTCTGGCTGGCGCCCTCCTCCAGGGCAGCCCACCCGGCTCCTCATGCCCTTTGCTGACAGAGTGCAAGTAACCTCCAGACCAGGGCCGCCCCCTGCCCCCCCCCCCCGGGCCAGGGCCAGCCCCCCCCCCCACCCCGGGTTCTGAGTCCCCCTCCTGCTCTCACCCGAAGGGCCAAGGTCTGGACTCCAAGAAGCACCAAACCCAGCTGAGAGAAAGGACGGGCGGGTTACCAGGCCCCCAGCTCCCCGTGCCCAACAGATGGCACTGCCGGGCTCCACGCCTCCTGGGCAGCTGGCTTCCCACCAGGATGGCCCAGCACTGGCACTTCCAGGCCAGCTTGCTGTTCCCACCAAGCGGGAACCTGGCGGCCTTTGTCACAGCGCTCCTGGGGACAGCGAGCTTGGCATGCTCCCTTGCCGGCCCACCCCAGCCCCTCTCAGCCTCACAGCCCCGAGAGCAGCAGGGCTGGGAGCCACGCCTGAACCTCTACTGCCTTTATGTGACACCCAGGGGCACAGCCGGTGGGGGGGGGGGGACGACTGGGCAGGAGGGACAGTCTGCGGGTGCTCCTTGACCTCAGGCCCTTGGAGGACATGGGGGACACATTCTGCCCCTGCAGCCCACCACAGAGCCTGTGGCTGTGCCCTCCCTGCCAGTGGCCTTGGCAACACTGTAGGACGCCCACCAGCTTGGCGTGGTGGTGGCAGAGCCTGGAGTCCCAGCTCCCTGGCTCCCTGTGGACCAAGTTCACAAGAGTGGCAGGAGCCACCGAGCCTGGGCAGGGGCCCCTTGCTCAGATCAGAGCCTAGGAGGGTGGGGTGGCCGGGCTGCAGTGCAGCTGACCTCCGGCTCTGGGGACATCTCTCTCTCATCCTCTGTCCTCCCACCACCCCTTCCCAGAAGATGTGGGTGGTTCGGGGAAGGCCTGGGAGCTGCCTGGGGGGGGTCAAGGGACATCCGGAGCCAGGACAAAGGCCCACAGACAAGGCCGGCTCAGAAGCCCAGCAAGTGTGCAAAGCCATGAAAGCACCTCGGCTGGACGCTGCTCACAGATGCCACCTCCCCTCCCTGCTGCTCACTCTCTAGAGCCGACGGGTGTCAGGGACCCACCTCGGCCCCGCCCTTGGCCCAGAGCCTGAGAGGACAGCCTGGGCCGGTCCGCCAAGCCCACGGAGTAAGAGAGCTCCAGGCCGCACGTGGAGCCAGCGGGACCTGGCTGCGTGGTAAGCACTTCACATGCCACTGCAGGGCAGGAATGGTGTCACCTGCACAGACCCCGGCGAGGCCGCCTCCCCCAGAGATGCTCCCTGCTGGGTGCTTTGCTGGCCTCCGGTGGTCCCCACGCCCTCCTCCCTGTGGGGCTGACGCAGTGGGAAGGCCCCTCACACAGACCCGGGCTTCCTAAGGCTCATCCTGAGGATCAGCCGGGGAGTTCCCACTGCGCTGCAACGGGATCAGTGGCATCTTGAGAGCGCTCAGTCGCAGGTTCGACCTCCAGCCCAGCACAGTGGGTTAAGGACCCGGCGCTGCCGCAGCTGTGGCTTAGATGGCAAACACGGCTTGGATCTGGTTCCTGGCCTGGCAACGCCATACGCCGCAGGGTGGCCAAAAATGGAAAAACAAAAACACAAACACGAGGGTCCCCCAGCCCTGACCTGGCTCCTGCTCCACTCCACCCCTGGGAGATTCTGCGTGTGGGGTGGGCACGACGCCACCAACAACGGTTTTAAAGCAACAGTAGGAAAGTGCCTGAGCTCTGGAGACTCTGCTGACAGCCCTTGCCCCCCACGGGGGGGGGGGTCTGTCCTGCCCGGACCTGGGGGCCGCAGACCTCTCTGCCTCGCTCCACCAGCCCTCGGTGGGTTCCGAACATAGAATTCCCCGGGCAGGGAGCCGGGAAGAAAGCTGGACGCTCAGCTGCTCTGGGCGGAGATGCTGCTGACCACGGAGCACAGTGGACAGGGAGGAGAGCCTGCCCCAGCGCTGGCACTGCACCCTCCGGAGTGGCACCGGTTGACGGAATGGCGCAACCAGGCAGAACTTCCACAGCTCAGGTTGGTTCGTGGAGGGGTTCTGGGCGCTAGTGAGCCCACACTGCCGGGGGCTCTGCCAAGCGGGGGGGGGGGGGGGGGGCAACGTGGGCAAGTCCTGGAGCAGGAGATACACAGCGTCTCCTCCAGAGCAGGCACGGGAATCCGCTCCAGGTCAGTGTGACAGGAACCCAGGGAAGCCGGGCTGGACCCCTGCCGACTGAAAGTGGGCAGGACATCCGGGAACACAGGACTTGCCCCAGTGGGGCTGCAGCGGGCAGGCTGGAGGGACAGCTGCACCTCTGTCTCACCATCCTGAAGCCTGCAACAGCTGGAGGGGGGCTCAGGGGAGACGTGGGGGCCGCTCCGGGCCAGGCAGACAGCTGGGTCCATTCCTGGCGTGCCTGATGCCCGCCAGGCCATCCAGGAACGGGGTGGTCTGGATTCCAGCTGGGGGGGTGGGGTGGGAAGGGGCTAATGCCTGGGAAGCCTGTGGGGGCCTTCTGCCCACAAAGCACCTCGGCCTCTCCCCCTGCCCCCGCAAACCTCGTGCACATCCCCCCAGGCTCCAGGCCTCCCACCTGGTCCCAAGAGTTAAAAGCCAGGCCTGGAAGCAATAGTGGCTGGCATCCTGCACAGTCCCACATGGCCTCCCGGAGCTGGGCGCAGGCTCGGGCCCCCCCCCCCCAAAATGGCAAGGGTCTGCCCCTACCACCTGTGCCCCCATTCCCCCCCCTTCTGGTAGGATAGGCCCCCAGGGGCCCAGCTGCTGGGATGCCGTGGGCACAGGAAAGGGGGCCCCCAGAGGCCAGTTCTGAAACACACGCTCAGCCCCTGGCTAAGATCTAGGGGGACACAGGCAGAGGAAGAATGAGGCTGGTCCACGGCTATGAAACAGGCAATAGTCAACAGGCCCCCACCCCAGAGGCCACCAAGGAGTCCTGCTATGCCTGCACCAGCCTCCTTGGGGGCTCCCAGAGGCAGAGGGAGGAGAGTCCAGGAGGAGGTCACAGGACCATGTAGCTGGACAGGGGGACAAACGTCTGAAAGCTGAGCTGGGTGGGGGAGGGCTGGGCCAGGTTCTGTCACGGACATATTTCAGCGAGGCCCGGAGACGCTCCCTCACACCGGAGCTAATTTGAGCCACACTGAGTGCGGGAACATGAGCGGCCAGGCCCTTGGCTGGCCCCCCACCCCCACCAGAATCCCTGCAGTCTCCAGCTGTCTGGGAGGGGGTGCATTCTGCAGTTGCCTTGGGAGAGGGGAGAGGAATCTGAGAAGGAGCTCCCCCTGCCCCCACAACAGAGTCTCCCAGGTCCTGCTGAAAGGATGACACCCCCAGACCCAAAGGAGTGGGTGTCAGCCTGTTCCTGGAACAAGTAGGTAGGGTCATGCGAGGAGACCAGAGCCTTCTGGAGTGAGTGTGGGGCTGCCAGAGGGCCTGCTGCCCTGGGTGGGCACCCAGCAGAGGGCTCAGGGGCTCAGGTGGAGCGTGGCGACCAGGCCGTGCCGGCTGAGTGACCAGTTGGGAGCCGCAGGCGCCATCTCCACTGGGGCCGGTGAGAGGACCCCAGGGCAGGGCTGGCATGGCTGGGATGGTGGGGCCGCGTGCAGGAGGGGCCAGCTGGTGGGCACCCCAGCACCTGCCAGGGGCTGAGAACTGAGCTGGCCAGCGAGCCCAGGATTGGGGGCCCTCACCAGCGTCCACACTGCCTCATGGGTCTGGAGCTGGAACAGCAACACATCTGCTCAAGTCTGGGAGACCTGAGGCCGTTCTCGCAGGCTGGCCCTCAGCGGTGACCCTGGCTCAGCTGGGTCTGCTGGGGCAGGAGGCCGCCTGCCCCACTCCCAGGTGAGTCCTGGCACCTGCCCAGCAGCCTAAGGCATCGGTGGTTCCACCCAGCGGGTGGCCATGTGGGGAGCTGGGTGGTCCTGCTCCTTCCAGCTCTCCTGTGCCCGCGCGGCGGGGACCAGCCGAGGGGTGAGCAGGTTGGGGTTCCTTAGGATGTGTGGAGGGTGGCCCTGTGGGGGCTGGAACTGGGATCTCCTGGACACAGGGTGCTCCCAAAGAGAAGGGGTTCCTGGAGCCGAGAGCCAGCACCTGCCCTACCGCCTGGACCCGTGGGGGCTCCGGCTCCACCCGAAGCTAGACTCGAGAGGAGCAGCTGCCAGCTCATGGCGTCCCTCGGAATCTGGCCTCCAGGCTTTTCCAGCTGGGGGTGCTCCGGCGCTCCCTTCTTCCCCTGCCCCTCCCCAAGGCTGAATACCCTAGACCTGATCCGCGGGCGGCACCCCCGTTTGGCTCCGAGTCCTCTCCAGCAGAGGCTGCTACACTCACCCTGGGAACGTGGCGCGAGCACCCTGACCGTGCTGCCCCGCCCAGGACCCTCCCGGGCCCCTCAGCTCACGGGCCCCCAAGAGTGCCCAGGGCCACTGGGCCCGGACGCCGGGATGCCCGCTTCAGTGCGGGGGCAGTGACCCCGCGCGGCGCCGGAGCCTTACCTGGGCCAGCAGCCCGAGGGCGAGGAGAAGCGCGGCGTCCATGGGCCGGCGGTGGGGGTCCGGCCGAGTGTCCGGCCGGCCGGCGGGAGCGGCGCCTACTGCTGGGACGGGACCCGGCTGAGTGACAGCACAAGTGTGCGGCGGGCGGGGCCGAGCGAGTGATAACACGTGTGCGGGGGCGAGGCTGGGCGGGGCCAAGGAACTAAGTGAGGGCACGTGGTGGGCGGGGCGGGGCGGGCCGGGGGGGCTGAGCGACGGCACGTGCGCGGGGGCGGGACTTGGGGGCCTGAGTGACGGCACGTGGGGGGCGGGGCGGACCAGGGGGCCGAGCGACAGCCCGTGCGCGGGGGCGTGGCGTGGGGCTGAGTGACAGCACATAGTGTTCCCCACGTGTGGGGCAGAGCAGAGGTCAGGCAGTGACCCAAGCTGGATGCCTGGCTCCAGGGTCAGGCTGTGGAACCGCGGAGGCCGGCAGAAAGGCAGCGGTGGTGGGGCTGAATTAGGGACCAGAGTGGAGTCCCTCTGTCTGAGCACCAGGCAGGCTCCTGCCTCAGGGCCTTTGCACTGGCGGTGCCCTCACCAGGACTGCTTCTCCGACTGTCCCTAAGGCCAGCCGCTCGCCTCCCTGAGGGCTCGGATCCCATTTGCTGTGTGTGTTCACGGTGCCCCCCCTCCCCCGCTGGAGTGCAGCCCCCAGGGCTGCTTGTCGACTGCTGACCCACGGGGCTAACACACAGGAAGGACAGGAGAGCCCTGGCTGGTGCCCGGCTTGCCCTTCACCCAGAAGGTCTTCCTACTGCGGGATGGGCCATTATTGGGTTGGTGACTACTTGGCGGAAGGGGAGGGAGGGTGTCTCTCCTGGCCCTGCACCCCTGATAACTGCCCCCCCCCCCCCCCCCCCCCGCCCCATAGGGCGAGGAGAACCTGGGCGGGGGAGGAGCAGTCACGGGCCTCTGCCCTCCTCTCCAGGTTGAGGGGCAGCTGAGCAGGTGCTGCGCCATCTGTGCCCTTGGCCTGCTTGGCCGGAGGCCAGACTGCCGCGGGCGGCAGTGGGGGGACTCCAGCGTGACGCTGGCACTCACTGCTCTGAAGGATCTGCAGATCTTCCAGCCACAGGATCTGAAATCCTGGGGCTGAGCGGCCCTGGAGCCACTGTCCTGCCTCTGAGGTCAGGGACGCCAGACCCTGGGTGGAGACGCCCTCTGAAGGCTTTGGGTTTCCGTCCCTGGTCGCAGTGCAGCAGGCGAGGTAGGGGGTCTGGGGGCTGGGCCGAGTCCCCGGGGCTGACCCCAGGCACCCCTCCCCCGCCTTGCTCCTGGCCTCCTGTCTCCCGCTCAACAGCCTCCGTCTGGGGTGTGAGGGTCTGCGGGGGGATGGGAAAGCTGGTCACAGGGGAGCCCCAAGGGCAGGAAGGGGCCGCTGGGGGAGGGCTGTGGTCCCCAGGCCGGTAGGGCCCCCCACGGCCCTGCTTCCTGGGCCAGGGCAGCCTGCAGTCCGGTCCCATCTCTGGGCCCCACGAAGGACGTTCCCTTCACTCTTGTGGCCGTTTCCTCTTGTGACCCAGAGGGGGGATGGCTTCCCTGAGCCCCGAGGTCCCATCTGGTGCTGGTCGACCCCAGGCTGCAAGGGCCAGTTGGCCTTCCTTGCTAATGAGGGCCAGGCCCCTCCCCCAAAGCCCTCTTTCCAGACGGGCTCTTGTGCCCCCTCCTGCATACCAGGTGGCCAACACCAGGGTCCCACCTTTGACCTCCCTCAGGTCCTTGGTGCGGTGCAGGAGTGGCTGGGGCCCAAGGCTCCAGGGGCTCCCCATCCAACCTCGTGGGGAGCCAGGACCCCCCTGACCCTGGATGACCACCCCCCTCTCGGGGACACAGTTGGGCAGATGACCTGCGCGTCCACTCGGGCTGGAGTCTGGTCTACAGGCTGGCAATACGTATACACTGGGGTGCACCTGTGAGCTGGAAGGGCACTGGCCCCCCTGCTGGGGGAGGGGTGTAGGGGGTGTGGGAAGGAGGGGCCGGTGCCCTTGATAAAAGCGGGTACTGAGACCTCCAGCAGAGAAGTGAAGCTATTATTAACTTGAGAGAAATATAAGTAGGTACATTAGGGGAGTTCCCATTGTGGCTCAGCAGCTTAAGAACCCAGCAAGTGTCCATGAGGATCTGGGTTCAGTCCCTGGCCTCGCTCAGTGGGTTAAGGATCCGATGGTGCCGTGAGCTGTGGTGTAGGTCGAAGACGTGGCTCGGATCTGGTGTGGCTGTTGCTGTGGCTGGGGGCGAGGCCGGCAGCTGCACCTCTGATAAAACCCCTGGCCTGGGAACCTCCACATGCTGCAGGGTGGCCCTAAAAAAAAAAAAAAAAAAAAAGGACTACTGTAGTTATACAGTGAAATAAGAACTGTCCTGTGTGAAAGCAGGCAGGCTTACACAAAACTGGACACAAGCTACCCTGTCCTAAGGGCCAGATGTTTGGTGACACTCTGGCTACACAGGTGCCACCCAGATGGCCGAGGTCCCCCTCCCTGAGCCTGTGAAAACACCCAGTTCCCTGACAGAAGGAGCTGACCCTGCGGCAAAGAAGGGTCGTGGACTGTGGGGCAGGTCTCATCGAGTCACAAGCACCCTCAGGAGCAGAGAGGGGCCGGCTGAGCTGGAAAAACGCAGCAAGAAGGAGCCAGAGTTTGAGGTGGGCTCAAGAGCAGGAGGCCTCTGGCAGCGGAGGGCAGCCGGCCCACAGCCAGGGAGCCGGGCCCTCAGCTCCACAACCCCCAGGAGCCAGATTCTGCCAAGGACCTGCTGAGTTTGATTCAAATTGTCCCCAGCTCCAGGGGACAATTTCGCCTCGTGTGACCTGGAACAGACGACTCCGAAGAGCCCCCGAGACGCCTGACCTAAGATGGGGAGATAATAGAGCCGTACTTGTCAGCCGTTTGCAGTAAGTGATCTGGGGGTGCGGGTGGCCATGTGACTCGGCAGCACGACTGGTCTCATGGGGCATCTGGATTGCATGTGTTTCACAAGCGAGGGTCACATAGGGCTGTGTGGCAAGGGGATGGCGGGGATGCAGCTCCTTGGGGTGCCCGCCCGGCCGGGGTTCAGGCTCCTGTGACCAGGCTGGGGGCTGGAGAGAGGGTGGACACAGCGCAGAGGAAGAAGAATGCCTGGCTCTCAGGAGGACACCAGACATCGGCCTGGGCATGACCGCTGCCATCCAGGTGGCGGCGCCCAGCGGGCAGCAGCAACAGTAACAACAGTCAGACTCGAGGCGCTCCTAGAAGCCCAGTCACTGACCCTGTCACACGCGGCTGGTCCCGCTGGGGCCTCCTTTTACCAGCAAGGACCGGAGGCTTGAGAAGGCCAAGGCGACACGGGCGGTGGGTCCTGGCAGCAGCAAAGGCATCCGGCTGCAGGGCCCACGCCCTTTCCACGTTGGAGCCTGGTCCACAGGTGGGCAGGAGGCTCGGTGGATGCAGACTCTGCCCCCCTGCCCGCCTCCTCCCGCCTTCTAGTTCCCCTGTGCCAGGCCCCTTCCGGGCACCAGGGCGTTAGCCCTACTAAAGCGCTCCTAGGGCAGACAACAGACCCGACGTGCTGAAGCAGCATGAGGGAGGGGCTGCAACGGAGCCAGGCAAGCAGCGGGGGCAGGTCAGGAAGGGTCCTGCAGCCCACCTGGCCCCGTGGCCTGGGTCAAGCAGTGGGATCCTGCAGAGGGCTTCATGCCTTTAAATGGGTCCCCGGGTCAGAGGGGTGCTGGGGTGGGCTGGAGGGGGAGGCGCGCAGGTGAGACAGGCTGGGCCTGGGGCCTGGGGCCCTTTGCTGCAGCGGCGGCAATGCTGGCACCGGGACAAACACCTCCTGGAGCAACACATACAGAGAAACCATAAGGAACTAAAAATAGAGTTCCCGTCATGGCTTAGAGGTTAAGGAATCTGACGAGGATCCATGAGGACTCGGGTTCAATCCCTGGCCTCGCTCAGTGGGTTAGGGATCCGGCACTGCCGGGAGCTGTGGTGTCGGTGGCAGATGTGGCTCGGATCCAGCGTGGCTGTGGCTGTGGTGCAGGCCGGTGGGAACTCCCCACCCTAGGTAACAAAGAAACCGGTTGTTGTCACTTCCCTGCAGGGGCCCCAGTAAAACCTTGCCTGTTTTCCTGTGTGGCTTCTCATCAACTTCCACTGATCAAGGGGGCCAGGAGCCCTGGACGGTAACACAGGTGGGAGGCCAGGCTGGCGGCCCCTGGGCCTGGGGAGCACAGGGTGTCACTGGCTGGTCCAGGCTGCGTGTGTCCCCGGTTGGCCTCGGCACAGTCAGGCCGCCAGCCCTGGTTTGAGGGGCTGCCGTCAGGTTTGCCTGTTCAGAAGCCTATGACATTTTCCCCAAGCACATAATAGCTGGTCATTCTCAAACTATGTTTTTCAAGTCCTGGTTGCTCAAAATTATGGAAAGACAGACAGATGGACAGAGACAGAAGACAGAAGAGAGACTGGGTGCTGGCAGCCCCCACAGGCCCTGTGGCCCAAAGAACTCAGGAGCTGGAGGCCCTGAGGGGGCAGCCTCTGTCCCAGCTGTCCCCAGGGCTGGCCCTGAGCTCCAAGCCCCCAGCTGTGGGGGCCGGGTCCTCTCCTGCCCAGCGCCCCCGACACCAGCTAGGCCAGGCAGCAGCAGCAGGAGAGCAGGGGTCCTGGTGGCTCCCGTCACACCCACCAGGACCGGCAGAGGGCAGTGTGGCTCCAGGGAAGGCCCTGCGGTCTGGGGGGCATTGCCTCTGCCAGATGGCACCTTCCTTGGCTGAGCCAGGCTCCCTGCCAGAACCCTGAGCTCCCCAAGCTCAGTTCAGGCTGTGGTGAGTACCGGTGAGGGGCAGCCCTGGCCACAGTGACAGAGGGGCAGTGCACACTGGAGAGCTCAGGTCCCTGGGCTCAGATGGTCAAGTTCCTTGCTTTATTTATTTGGCTTTTTAGGGCCTCACCCGCGGCATATAGAGCTTCCCAGGCTAGGGGTCCAATCGGAGCTACAGCCATCCTACACCAGAGCCACAGCCACACCAGATTCGAGCCACATCTGCAACCTACACCACAGCTCACGGCAACGCCAGATCCTTAACCCACTGAGCGAGGCCAGGGATTGAACCTGCAACCTCATGGTTCCTGGTCGGATTCGTTAACCACTGTGCCACGACAGGAACTCCAGTCAAGTTTTAAAGCAATTTGTAAGCATAACTGTCACCCCCAGAGCGGGGCTTTGACGGAAAAACTCACTCTGGGAAAAGCCTCCAGCAAGGTGGGCTGGGGCACCCACTCACCCCAAGACTCCAGGGCAGGGGTGCAGGCCTCTGTCCTGGTTTCCAGGAGCTGGGGACCAGGAGAGGCCATTTGCCCCGACCTGGGAGGCAGGGGCAGGCACGGGCCAGTGGTCAGGGTGAGACCCTCTCGGGCCCCCTCCCCAGGATCTCCTGGCTGGAACGGGCGGAAGTGGGGGAGCAGGAAGTGTGGGGGAGACCAGGAGGGCTCTGCTCTGGGGGCTTCTGGGGCGGTAGACGTGGCCTCGGCCAGGCTGTGTCCTGCTCACTCATTTCTTTTTTTTTTTGTCTTTTTGCTATTTCTTAGGCTGTTCCTGCGGCATGTGGAGGTTCCCAGGCTAGGGGTCTAATCGGAGCTGTAGACACTGGCCTACGCCAGAGCCACAGCAACGCGGGATCCGAGCCGCGTCTGCAACCTACACCACAGCTCACGGCAACGCCGGATCGTTAACCCACTGAGCAAGGGCAGGGATCGAACCTGCAACCTCATTGTTCCTAGTCGGATTCATTAACCACTGCGCCACGACGGAACTCCCTGCTCACTCATTTCTGAGCTCTCTGTGCTGCATGACAGGCTTACCCTGGTGCAAGGCCAGGCTGGGGGATCCTTGTGGCCCTGGTGGGATGGGCTCAGGTCAATGAGGCTGCCTGGGGTGGGGAGGGGAGGGGAAGAGGGCAGGGGCTGGTCCTGGGGGTTGAGGAGGGCAGGGGGCTTGTTCCATGGGGAGGGGAGGGGCCTGGGAGCTAGTGGGTCCCTGGCTTTGGGGGTAGGGCCAGGTGCTAGTTCTGGGGGAGGGGGTCAGGGGATGAACCCTGGGTTTGGGGTAGGGCCAGGGTTGGTCCTGGAGGAGGGGGCCAGGGACTGTACCGCAGGCTGCCTGGGGGCTGCAGGACAGCGGTTCCCTCGTCTGCTTCATGGTTCTTCCCATGTG
Source organism: Phacochoerus africanus (assembly GCF_016906955.1). NCBI lineage: Eukaryota > Metazoa > Chordata > Mammalia > Artiodactyla > Suidae > Phacochoerus > Phacochoerus africanus. The sequence goes on from NC_062551.1 coordinate 624,833, forward strand.
GCCCAGAAGAGCCGCCAGCGTGGCAGCTTCTGGGCATCTCCCCAGTCAGGGCAGGTGAGGCTGGAAGGGATGGAGGGGGTGCTGGCAGGGGAGGGGGACATGAGGGGCTGGGGGGTGCTTCAGGAGGGTGTGGGGTCCCCAAGTCCGCCAGGCAGTGTAGCCCCTGCCCATCCCCCATCCCGCTCACCTTGACTCCAGCACCAATTACTATCAAGTGGACTAGTGACAAATTTGGGCGCAAAGACTCCCAAACATCCGTATAAATCACAGTAATAACCGCCAGATTAAATCATCGCTGTAACAGAATCAATTTAGTCTGACAACCGCTGGTCTCGCTGGAGTGGGGCTGGGGGAGACTCACTCAGCAGGGTCTCCTGGGACCTGTGGTGTGTCCCTCTGCAGGGATAGCCTTTTTTTTGGTCATTTTTTCGGTCTTTTTCTAGGGTCGCACCCGCGGCATATGGAGGTTCCCAGGCTAGGGGTCTAATCAGAGCTGAAGCCGCCGGCCTAGACCACAGCCACAGCAATGCCAGATCCAAGCCGCGTCTGCAACCTACACCACAGCCGCAGCAACACGGGATCCTTAACCCACTGAGCGAGGGCAGGGATGAAACCGCAACCTCATGGTTCCTAGTGATTCATTTCCGCTCCGCCACAAAGGGACAGCCTTGAAGAATGGCGTGGGCAGGCCGTGGGCCCTTTCTCCTCCAGACAGAGGACCCGGGTAGACGGCCAGGGAGAGGCCTCCCCGCCGCGTCCAGGACACCAGGTCCCGGGCTGGAGGCCCAGCTGTGGCCTCCTGGCCCCTTTAGGGAGAGGCGGCCTGGTTCAGCCGCTGTCCTGGTCCCCCTGTCCCCCTTTTCCTGGGAGCCGGGGCCTGTGCACTCCTGAGCGGCGCCCGCGGCTCCCCCGGCTCCGGGTCTCGGCTGGACGCCCCGCCCTCCGGCTTAGCCCCGCCCCCGCCCCGCCCCACCCAGCCCGCTGCGGGGAACCCGAGACTGCCGGCTCCCCGCACTATGGCTCCCCCTGCTGGCAGCCAGCCGCTTTCCCGGGCCGGGACCCGGGCCGGCTCTGCGCTGGGCGGGCGAGCGAGTCAGGCCAAGAGGGGCAGGAGCGCTGCGTAGGCAGAATGGGGCGGAGGAGCAAGACCGCCTTAGCGGCAGCAGAGGACACCGGCCGCCGGACAGCCCGTCGCTCAAGGGTGCGAATTACGGACAGACACTCAGAGACTGTTCCGGAAACAACTACTGCTGAGAATGATTCGTTAAGATGAAATGAGTTCAGCCAAGAAGTTGGTAAAACGTCAGTAAACTGAAATAACTGCTTGTAACAACAAAGCCTATTAATTTCCGTCTCCAAAACAAAAGCGAAATGCTCCAGGACAGCTCAAGACGGCAGAGGGGCAGGGACTGCGGGGAAAGCAGTGAAACCAAAACACCTCTGACTCGAACCTGCAGTTTTTACATGAGAATCACTCACCTGGTGCCTGGACTTACTGCGGTTCAGATTCTTTGTGTCTTGGCGCAGAAGGAATTCATGGAGGGTCAAAGTGATAGGCAAGAAACAGATTTACTAAGGTAGGACGCTTGTGGGGAGTTCCCGTTGTGGCACAGTGGAAATGAATCCGATTAGGATCCATGAGGATTCTGGTTCGATCCCTGGCCTCGATCAGTGGGTTAAAGATCTGGTGTGGCTGTGGTGTAGTCCAGTAGGGGCAGCTCTGATTCAGCCCCTAGCCTGGGAACCTCCGTGTGCCGTGGGTGTGGTTCTTTAAAAACAAAACAAAAAAAAGCTTGTGAGAAATACACGCGGGCTGGCAAAGAAGCTCTGCCCTGAGGATTAGGTGGGCTGCAGTGTCATATGCGGGGGGCAGGGGCGAAGGGACCAGCTTCCTCGTCCGTCCCTCGGGCAGACACCGGGCTGACACCGTTAGCTCCTCCTTTGCATCGGGTAAGAGAGTGACCCCCGAGGTCAAACTAGGACCATCATGATGCTTGTTCACGCCGGCCGAAGGGTGGCAACAGATGTTGAGATATGTCGAATCATCTCGGGTTTTGTACAATGAGGGTCTCCGACTGTGCAAAGTCATCCTTCCCTTGAACTCACTGTCTTGTTGAACTTGGGTGCAGGCCTCACTTTCCCTTTCGCTTAATGACCTGAGGCAGAGCTCCTGCTTTTAGTCATGGTTTTACAGCGAAGCAAGCCTGCTTTGTTCCAAGACCTTCTGATGGCTTGCTCTCTTCTTTTTTGCTTTCTAGGGCTGCACCCACGGCATATGGAGGTTCCCAGGCTAGGGGTCGAATCGGAGCTGCAGCCGCCAGTCTACACCACAGCCACAGCAACGCAGGATCCGAGCCGTGTCTGCTTCCCACACCACAGCTCACGGCAACGCCGGATCCTGAACCCTGAGCAAGGCCAGGGATTGAACCTGTGTCCTCATGGGTCCTAGTCGGATTTGTTTCCACTGCGCCGCGATGGGAACTCCAGGGACGTCAGTTTAAATATGCCCCCACCAGAGGTCAGAACAGGAGTACCGATCTCAGAAAAAACATGACATGAGGGGAAATATGTAAGAATCAAGTACAGGCCGGGCCTGGGCCAGCTCTGAAAAACTGAAGGAGAGTCGTTGCAAGGGAGTGGGAACAGGTGGCTCCTGGCTTCGCTGAGACCAGCAGGCCCAGGGAGGCACCAAGGAAGCCAAGGTTTCCCCCGACAGATTCTGCGTAGCCATCCGCCCTGGAACGAAAACGGCTGTAGAGGACACACAAGGGGCCTCGAATTTCAAAGCCCAGGAACCCCATGGCCTGTGCTCTCGTCCCTGCAGAGGTCGGGGGAAACGGGGGATGGAGCTGTGCTCCAGGAGTTCCTGCCGCGGCGCAGCGGACCCCAATCTGACTGGTGTCTGTGAGGACACAGGTTCCCTCCCTGGCCTCGCTCCGTGGGTTAAGGATCCGGTGCTGCCGTGAACCGTGGTGTAGGTCGAGGACGCGGCTCGGATCTGGTGTTGCTGTGGCTGTGGTGCAGGCCGGCGGCTGCAGCTCCGATTCAGCTCCTAGCCTGGGAACCTCCGTACGCCACAGGTGCGGCCCTAAAAGATAAAAAAAAAAAAAAAAAGAAAAAAAAAGAAAGAAAGAAAAAGATTTGCTTCGGTTGCTCGTGGGTTGAGAGATTAAATTAAAGCAGAGAGACCCAGATTTTGGAGCCCTGAGAGGGAGCCAGCAAGAGGGGTCCCAGCGGCCGCCAGGACAGGAGAAGGAGGGCCCAGGAGGGGCTCCGGGCTGAGGAGGAGAAGCACCTTTGCAGGGACAGGGGTCTGACGTCCCAAGAAAGGCCTGTGACAAGCTGCCAACAGATCCCAAGCCTGGATGACAGACATGGTTTTACGCAAGATTCAGGGGAGCAGGTGAAAGTGACCACTCGCCACGGAGGAGTCCCAGTCTGTCACCAAAGACAGCCGGGCGGGTGGGTCCCACCTTTCAGAAGCCTGAGGTGGACATGGCTCGGGGCCCACGCCCCACCCCAAAGCCCTGGGCAGGAAGTGTGCGGGACTCAGAGCCTTTCCCATACTTGGATGCCGTCTTTGCCACAGGATGCCACTCCCTCGGGTCCTGGCGCTCGCACGAGTGTGTCCAGAAGGCTCACTGGCCTCAGGTCGGTCCAAACCCACACGTCCTGTCTCAGTGCATTTGCGCCACTGTGACAAAACCACACCGACTTCGCATCCCACAGTTCCGGAGGCTGCAAGCCCAAGATGCTGGCTCCGGCAAATGCCTCGCCTTGGCTGGAGAAGAGCTGAGGGAGCCCTGATCCCAACATAAGGGTCCCCCCACCTCACCCCATCCCAGCGGGCACCCCCCTCCCCCATCACACTGGGACTCTCCTTCCAACACACGAGTATCAGTCCTGCCAAATGAGGTTACCGCAAACACAAAGAAAATAAAACCCAAGCCGAACAACTTGGATATCCTGAGCTCTCTGGGGTTTGAAACAACTACATTAAAGGGTCGCCACAGCCCGGCTCCCTGCACGGTGAGGGAGGGGGTGTCCAGCGGCAGCAGCGCCCTCCGGCCTCCGAACTCGTCGCGACCTCGTGTCCACAGACTGCGGACGCCAGGGATGGTCAATTCAGCAGACACGAGAGACCTCGGTCCACCTGAGCGCCCCTCCGCGAGGACCTCAGCGATCCGGGCAGCCCCCGGGAGCGCGCGCGGGCCTCAGGGGGCGTGGCCGGCAGGCACCTGCCGGGGGGGACGCGCCCCGCGCCCCCTCTGCCCCGGCTTTCACTTCACTGGAGAGGCCAGCCCTGCGGGAGCAGACAGGACCGCACCCTGAGAAGCCGCGGAAGGAAGGAAAGAAAAGATGCATTCGCATCACAGCGGAGCGGCGCGACAGACAGCCGGGGCTGAGCCCTCCAGCTGCAGGACGGGCCGAGAAGGCTGCGGAGCGATTCCGTTCACCTACACAGCCAATGGCCTCCAACGACTGTTCCAAGGAGGGCTGCTGCTGCTGCTGTGTTTGAGAGGAACTGTCAGCTGCTCCTTCTTAAACAACGATTGGCATTCTTCCCACTACACTTGGTTTACAGTGCTGTCAATTTCTACTGCGAGCAAAGTGACCCCGTCACACACGAGCGTTCTTTTTCTCACATCGTCCCCCCCCACCGCGTTCCAGCCTACGTGACTGGATACAGCTCCCCGTGCTCCACCGCAAGTTCTCGTTGCTTATGCACTCCAGACGCAAGCGTTTACGCCGCCCTTAGCATTCACACAGGAAAGAGAAGGGCCAAGAACAGCCAGGGCTGTGCCCGGAGGCGGCGGTGGGGGCAGGGAGCAGGGCAGCCTGGACACGGGATGCGAACAAGGCCGCCTCAGGCCGGTGCGGAGAAACGGAAGATGCTGAAAGCCACGCTGGGACCACCGCTGATCCCGTCTGGGAAAAACTAGCTCTTCACACGACACATGGAAATAAATTTCGGATGAATGAGGGCTTAAAAGGGAAGAGCAGAGCTTCGTAACTTTTAGATGATATGGGAAAATATTTACTAGCTTAGGGTTTGACAAGACGTTTCAGACGAGAAAAACACATCAAAAAGACAAATGCATTTGAAGATATTAACACTTTCAAATTCTGCACACCAATAGCTATCACTAGCAGGCCAGCCACGTAAGCAATGCACAATCAAGAAAATTATCCACACCCAAGCAGAAAATGGGCAAAGGACATGAAGAGGCAGTTCACAGAATAAAAAACCCAAATGGCCAGTAAACTTTTCAAAAGATCCCGCCTAGTTAGTAATCAGGGAAGTGCAAGTGGAGATAAAGAGACCCCACTTCAGACCCAGCCCAAAGGCGAAGACCACCACTCTGTTCTTGCCTGGCTTGGAGGAGAGGGAAGGGGCTGGCAGGCAGGGCGACACGGGCACCACTGCTTTTGCAAGAATGGGGCTGGACCTCCAGCCGATCATACAGCGGAGCCTGAAATCCTGTAACTGCACCACCCAGGAGTGTTTTCTGGACAAATTTCTGCACCTGCACACAGGAAGTGATGTGGGGAGGCCACTTTGCCAATGACGGTGCTGCGGGGGCGCGCCTGGCGCCCGTGAAACCATCACACCGCCACCGCTCAGCCCCTGCCCGTGTTTGCCTCCCAGGAGGCAGGCTTGGGGGGAGGCACCAGCTGCTGTGCTTTCATCTTGAGAAAGAGCCCCTTGGCAGGACACACAGTGGTCAGGCTCCCCTCTTCTGTCCTTGGTGTTGAGCGACTTAAAACATGCTTCATCTGTCCTTGGTTGATTCCACACTCTAGGGCTGCGGGGAGCCTCAGGACACACGGGGCTCTGTGGACCCCACCTACTGACCAGGGAGTGGGGGCCAGACCCGCTGACCCCTGGGCTTCGGAGCCCAGACTGGGCTGTTTAATGGACGCTTCCGCGTCCAGGTGTGCACAGTTTGTGTGATTCCACGTCTCTGCATCCAGGTACGTGTGCACCGGCATGCATGTGTATGTGGCCCCGCACGGGTATGTATGTGTGCGTGTCTCTGCCTGTGTCCCTTCGTACGTGCAGGTGTCTGTGTCTGTACGTGTCTGAGTGGTGTGTCTGTATAGGATGGAGTGCACACGTGTGGACTCGCCCCATGTCCTGCCCTGTTTGCATGCATGTGGTGCATGAGGCAGCCACTCCCGCTGGTCAGGTGCCTCGCCAGCCTCGCCCCAGCTCGCGGGTGCTGAGGGACGGGGCTGATACCTGAAGGGCTTGATGGGGAGGGGGGGGACAGACTAACGGCCGCAGCTGTTACAGTGACCGAGGCTGTGTATCGTGTGCTGCCAGTCAGTGGGGGTGGGGGGGCAAGGGGGCACCGTGTGGAGAAATGTGAAGGTGGGTGGGGTGCTATACTGCCACCCTACAGGCATGTCCCCAGGCGTGGGGAGCCTGTGTCCAGAAGCCTGCATGGAAACCCCCACACACAGCTGCTGGCACACACCTGTGCGGGTGGAGGCCCAGCCCCACGTGCCTGCACCTCACGTGCCTGCATGCGTTAGGCCCACGGAAAGCCCTGGCGTCAGCAGAGGCCCAGGAGCCGGGTGTACCTGGGGTCAGGGGTCAGAGGCGGGCAGTCCCTGAGGAGCCTGTGGGTTGGGCAGAGGCCGACCAGCCTGTGGCCCAGTCCCAGGGTAACGGGCCTGCGCGGCCTTGGGGGCCATGCGTCACAGGATGCTCGCCCAGGCCCCTGGGGCCGCGTCCCGGCCTGTGCTCCCACCCCTCCCAGGCTGGGAAAGGCATGGTTCTGGGTAGGCCCCTGTCCTGGAGACACTCGCCAAGCCTCTCCGCGGCTCGGCCTTTCCCACGGTCTTCACCGCCCAGGGAGCGTTACCTGCGGGCAGGAAGTGCAGGGGCAGAGCCATTCGTGGTCGGCCGCTGGCTACCGTGAGCGCTCAGGACCCCATGTGAGCACAGCGGGATGCCAGCTGCAGCCGCAACAGGAAACACACGGGCCCCTTTCACTCCCAGGGGGTCCCCTTCGGTGGCCGAGGGATACTCCACCTCCTCACCCTCTGGCACCGGAGCTACGCCCTGGCCCGGAAGGCCTGGTGAGCCACCAGGGCCGCGGGGACACGCGCCCACAGCCACGAGCCTCCCGAGCCGGCAAACGCCCTCCTCGGCCGCCCGGGCCCCACCTTTGCGTCCGGGGAGACGAGATGCGGCCCAGCGAGCCTCGCACGCGAGCACGGGACCGGGACGGCGTTGGCTTCTCCACGGAGCCTTTATTGCGTTCCCTGGGGAGACCTGCTACCCCGGCGACACCTCCAGACCCGCAGGGCTGCTCGGTGTGGCTGTGGCCCCAAGGCCCGGGCAGAGAGAACGGCTGTGGTCACTGGCGCCCGGCCTCGGGGGCGCCCGGGTAGAACTGCCTGACGAGCTCACGCTTGTTCACCTTGCCCATCTGGTTCCGCGGTATCTCCTCCACCAGCAGGAGCTCCGAGGGCACCGCGTACGGGGCCAGGACGCCTCTGCAGAGACAAGCAGGGCCTGAGCGTGGCCCCAGGGGAGCAGGCCGCACCTCCCCAGCGGGCCGGGGTGTGGCCTCCGCCACCAAGACGCCACAGTGTCCTAGGGCCTACTGGCCCCTCTTTCCCACACGGGAGAAGGTGAGCCTCTTTCAGGTCAGGCCTGCTGAGACCCTGGTCCCACCCTGCCGCCCACTCAGTGTGGCTCTGGCTAGACTGTGGCCGGGGGAGGTGGGTGGGCACCCCGCAGACCCCTGGGTGCCCTGACCATGTGCTCAGGCTGGCGCCGCCCCTCGCAAACCGGGGGAGGAGCCTGTCTGGGTCCAGGAGCCGGCCGGTACCCCCCCCCCCTGCAGGGCGGTTGGCAGAGAAATCACCATGTCTCCACTCAGCAGCCGGTGCCCGCGAGTAAATGCAGGGCTCGTGGCCTTGGGCCATCTGCCCACAGACAGCGAGAACCACTCCCTCAGGGCCGCCCCAGAAACCCCACCTGTTCCTGGAACACGGCCGCCCGGCCCCCCGACTTCCCTCTGCCCACCAGCCATAAGCGCATCTAGGTGTGGCCACGAGGACCAGGTCACAAAGGGCGAACTAAAAGAAAACCCGCTGGCCTGGAATCCCAGGAAGCTGGAGTCCCCAGCAGCACCCGGCTCCAGGCACTTCATCCTTAACCCACCCGGTGAGGCTGGGGACGAACACGGATCCTCACGGATACGGGTCGGGTTCTTAGCCCGCTGAGCCACAAGGGAAATGCCTTGGCTTTTCTTCTGACGGCCACCCCTAGGGCACGTGGGTGTCCGAGGCCTGGGAGTGAACCTGGGTCCTCACAGGTGCCTCGGGTTTTGCTTTTTTTTTTCTTTTTGCCTTTTCTTGGGCCGCTCCCGTGGCATATGGAGGTTCTCAGGCTGGGCGTCGAATCAGAGCTGTAGCTGCCAGCCTACACCACAGCCACAGCAACACAGGATCCAAGCCGCGCCTGCGACCCACACCACAGTTCACGGCAATGCTGGATCCTTAACCCACAGAGCAAGGCCAGGGATCGAACCCGCAACCTCATGGTTCCTAGTCGGATTCGTCAACCACTGAGCCACGACGGGAACTCCGCCTCGGGTTCTTAACAGGAACCGAGCAAGAGTTTAAAGTGAAGCCGCAGAGCTGACCCGCGAACTCTCGGCGCCTCTGAAACCGCAGCATCCCCTGTGACTCTGCAATCCCAGGGGAGTTGACCTGCCCGGCTGTGCTGCCCTGACAGACAGGGTTCCTGCTGCTCGGGAAGTCTCCCCTCCTTCGGCACCAAGGAGCAGGGGGACGCAGGTCCAGCCCGGGTGCAGGGAGCAGGGCGAGGCGGGAGGGGCCTCTCAGACCCAAAGGAGCCTGGAGACGTTCCCATCGGCTGCTCTCTCAGCCGCTGCGGCTCAGAGCGCCGCCCTCGTCCTGTCCAGCCCCCGACAAGCACAGAGGTTCAGGCCGGGCCCTGGGACCGTGGACCAAGGACGGGCAGGAGGGCCTCTGGGGGAGGTTCAGGGTGAGGGGAGTTCAAGCCACCAAAGACGCAAAGAGGACGTCAGGGTGGCGGGGTTCGTGGCCAGAGCCCCAAAGGCAGGAGCCTGTGTTCAGAGCAGGCGCTGGGAGCAGCGAGGACGTGGCGGGGGGACCCCAGCTTGCTCAGCCCGCATCAGGATCACGCTGCTCTGGACCTTCCCCAGCAGGGTCCGTCTACACCGGGGACAGGACGCACTCGCTCAGCGCGGGACCCGTCCCCTCGGAACCAGCCTCTGAGACACACGCAACCCCTGTTTCCTCCGTTGCTGGTGGCCCTTGGGTGTGGGTGTGACTGGGCCCCACACCTGCACCTGCTATCACCATGCAGCTCCTCTAGGGTCCCCCGTGGAGGTGCAGTTCCACAGAGACCACGAAGCCAACCCTCAGGCCCCCCTCCCCGGCCCCGCCCGCCCAGGCACACCTGGCCCACTCTTTGAGCTCCCTGTGGGATAGTGAGTGTCCCTCTTGAAGGGCCACCACTGCCGTGACCCGCTGGCCCCACGTCATGTCTGGAACTCCGATCACAGCCACGTCTGTGGAGGAAGAAGAGGATGAGCCCTTGAAACAATCCGCTGCGGTCTGGTGTGCAGGAAACGCCAGGGGCGGGGGGGACATGGGACATGGTGGCTCTGAGGGCCAGGATGGCCCCTGGCTCTCCAGTCCTGCCCAGGGCGCTCGGGCGGAGGCTGGCCCCGAGCACACCTCCGCCCCTAAGCACGGGGTTCCCGCCGGCAAGGGCTGTGGGCTTGGGCGGCGGTGTCGGCCGGCCACTCACCCGTGATGCTGGGGTGACCCAGCAGGAGCCGCTCCACCTCCAGAGCGCTGACCTTGTAGCCGCCGCTCTTGATAATGTCCACAGACGTGCGGCCGCGGATCCAGTAGCTGCTGTCCCTGAACACGGCCGTGTCACCTGAGGAGAGGCCCTGGTCAGCGGGACGCGCCCGGCTGCGGCTCAGTGTGAGTCGGGTGTGCACACGCCTGTGGGCACCGCCCACCCCTCCCCTGGGCGAGCATCCGCACCTTTCTGGGACGAGGCAGCAAGGACCACCTCGGATGCCTGGTGTCTGACCCCACACGGTGCCGACGCCAGAAGCCCCCCTGGCCGTGTCCCTGTGCAGGGCCAGTGTTCCGTGGGGACAGGGAGGTCCTTCGGTGACCCCGTGCCCTTCCTGCGCTTCCCAGGAGAACTGGGGCTTCCCCCACAGAGCCCTGGTGTGGGCGGCAGTGCGGCCCCTCTGACGGGGCTCAGGAGCCTCACAGTGTCAGGCGGGGGTCTGGCAGGAGGAAGGGACCCCCGCCCCACACTCAGCGCTGCTTCCCCACCTCCTCCTCCTGGACGCCAGGCCTAGCGGGAGCCCTGCCCAGCTGAGGACCCACGAGGTCCCGCCAGCCCGAGCCCGGGGTGGGGGTGGGCGGGACGAGGCCGGGGGGCATCGTGGACGGCGGGCTGAGTGTGAGCGGGCCTCCCCGCCTGTGTGTCCCTGTGAGCGGTGCACGCGGGGAGGCCCACCCTGGGCTCTGAGAGCTGCGCTGACGTCCCGCCTGCCCCCGCGCGCCGTGCTCCTCAAGGGACGGGAGCCGACCTAAGTCATACATATTTCATGATCCCTCACGACGCCCAGGCAGGAGGCGCCATCCATCACCTCGCGCTCCTGGCGACCCGCGTGGCGCAGGGGCCCCAGCCTATTAGATAAGACGGATGGCTGTGCGGTTTACGATGCAGCGGGAGCCCAGCTTCTGCAGGTATGGCAGGCTCTCCCGCGCTGGCAGAAGCAGGAGGAAGGGAGCCGTCAAGGTCCCAGGACAGCCTGAGTGACGGCCACGGGCTAGCAGGGAAGAACGCAGGCCTGGAGTGACAGGCGGGCCCCGGGGACTGGACGCTGTCTGTCCCCGGTCCCACGAGGCCCGCCACGGCCGCTCTCCCGTTCCTGCTGTCAGCCCTGGCTCTGGCCAGGCTCCCCCCAGGCTAGGGGGCTGTCCGGGCTCCCGACTGCTTCCCATCACTGAACACCAGCCCCTGAATCAGGCGATGCATGGCCCCAGCCCGGCCTGTCTGGTCGCCACTGCCGGGGTGCCCTGGCGCTCAGGCCCCTACAGGGGCTTCCAGATCCGGCTCCCACTGCCTCCACCTGCAGCCCTGCCCTGGGTTCCCCGCCCCCCCCACCGTCCTTGTTCTGCCAGGGCCGCCCCACCCCTGCCCAGAGCAAAGCCAGCGTGGCCGCAGGGCCCCAGTCCGCATCGCCTGTGAGGCAGCAGCTAAGCCAGGGTGAGAGGCCCCCCACCATGGCTGCAGCCCCTGCCTGGCAGGGGTCCTGCCCCTCGAGGGGACATCCCCCAACCCCAACCCCCTCCTGCTTCTCCGTCTGCCCGCCCCACTCCCTGCCGTGTGCAGAGCAGCCAGCTCCTCAGGCCACCCCGTCAGCGGGGGCAGAGCTCCCGTCTGGACCCGCAGGAGGCACTCCACCCCCCCCAACACAGGCCCCCCCCCCACCGTCCCATGCGTCCGACCCTGCTTCCTGCCGGCAGCTTCCCAGGGCGCCCTGCCACAGTGCCGCCCACCTCACAGCCCCGAGTGTCAGCCTCGTGGGACTTTTTGCTGATTCAGTGGAAGGAGTCTGCTTCCACGTTAGTCCCTTTCACCATCGGGCAGGGAACCATTCCGTGTCCACGGCCGCCGGCACTTCTCCCGAGATCTGCCTGTGGCCTTGTTCCTCCTGGAGTCGGCTGGGCTCAGGGACCCGCTCCTGCGCTCCCCGCCCCCCGCCACGTCTCCAGGGCTGCAAAGTCCGGCCACGGGTGTGGAAGCCACGGCAGGGCTCCCCTGTCGCTCTGCTGCAGACCTTTTTTGTCTTAGAAAAAGAGGCTTCAACGTTTTTCTCTGAAAATAAGAGGATGTGCTCACTGCGGAAGAAAGAGCGGGAGCGAGCTCAGCCCGAAGGCCCTCTGCTGACGTCCGGGGCTCCTACAGTCCTCGCCCGTCACCGCGTGGCTTCTGCGGCAGTCCCCGCCGTTTCCTACCATCGAGCTGTGTGAGGAGGCCCCACAGTGAGTCACAGGCTCGTGTCTCCTCGGGTGCCAGTACCAGCCTCCACGTGCCGAGGGCGGGAGCTCTGCCCCGGCCCAGGGTCCCACCTCTCCTGCGTCGCCATTTCTGTGTCTTCACGTGTGTCTTTATCTCCATCTCCAGCAGCAGGAAAAGCCCTGGGTCCTGAGCTGGGTCCTGGCATCTCTGTCTCCCTGCCCAGGGCTAGCTGGCACCAGGGTGTGTGTGTGTGTGTGTGTGTGTGTGTGTGTGTGTGTAACGTTCTCGCCAGGCCTGGTGTGCTCAGGTGGAACAAGGTTGGTGTCGCCAGTGTTGGGGGTGGGGGCTCCTGGTGGGACAGCTTTGATTCCCTCCCTGAGCAGCCGCAGGGCCGCGGGGCTAATGGAGCTCCCTGTGCTGGAGAACCAGGCTTCGTGCAGGTGAGCGGGCGGGAGGGGCTGGTGTGGAAGGGGGTGGCCTCTCTCCTCTGTCCAGTCGAGGGAGGCCCTTGAGGCGACCCGGCGGACACAGTCCTTCTCCTGGTCGGGCCCGAGTCTGGGCGGCAGGAGAGGCTGGCCAGGGAAAGGGTTAAGTTTAATTCCTCCTGATTTCTATTTAATATCATGCTCTCCCGTCGGAGCGGCAGCTGTGAGCTGATTGCGGGCACTCATTATGCAGCCTGTATCGCTAATGGCCTGTGACAAAGGCACGCGGCTTCCAGGCCTCACCCCCGAGAGCCAATTAAACACACATACTCCCTTCCTGTTTGCTGCGCATTACAATGAAATTAAACTGAATTTCGAAATCATTTTCTCCTAAAGACATCTCTTTACAATAATTAATGCATGCTATTCCTTTCAGCTGAAATATTCATCAAGACCAGTGGCTGCAACGCTTTAACTGCCGGCCCCGCGTGCAGCGAATCTGCTCTCGGCAAATCCACGGGGTTTGGGTTCCTGTGTTTTTGAAGAAGAAAAACTGCAGCTTTTTTAACAGAGTTTAAAAATAAAAGACGGCTACCAGAAAGCGAGTGAGATTTCCAGATCAGGACGTTCAGAGGGAGGATTACGAGAGGGACACCCCCAAAAAGCAAAATTAGCTCAAAAGTAATCCGGTTAAACCCGCATTTGAAGGACAATCACAGGTGTGTGCCACCGGGTCAGCAAAGGGAAAGCAGGGCCGCGGGAACACGGTGCCTCGGCCGTGGCCCGGGCTCCCAGGGCCTCTGCTCGGGGGCAGAAAGGGAGCCCCTCGAGGTCTCCCCGGAGGACCCTTCGCCTGCCCTCCCCCCTTGAGCCCCCGGCACCCCGACTTCTGGGGCGTCTGCAGTGCACCCCATCACTCGGTGCCCTGGGGCCCCCCATTCCCAGGCACCGTCCCCCCAGGGCGCATGGTGACCCCTCCCAGCAGCCGCCCCTCAGCAGTGCTCCCGCAGAACCTGCAAGAAGGGACGTTTGTCATGACGAGGCCAGCACGTGATGACAGGTATCTGGGCCTTTCTTTTTGGAAAACACTGCTTTGAGGTGACCATGAAATAACACGCGGGCAGCACGGAAGCTTTAGAAGCTCAGACAGGCAGTAAGAAAAGGGCAAACTGCCCAGAAGCCCAGCTTCTCGATGGGGACCCGGGGTGCTCACAACGGTGGTGAGTCTGTCCCCAGAGCTGCGTGTGGTCCGCGTGGATGGGGGTGAGAGGACGCCCACGTTCAGGCCCTCTGCCTGCCCATGCTCGGCCCCGGGCACCGGCTATACTCCCTGCTCTGGCAGAGGACACGGAGGGCAGACTTGAGGGCAGGAGTTGCATGAGGAGTAGCCCCCGTCAACACAGCTTTAGCCCGGGGTGGGGGCGAGGAGGGTCACTGACGCTGCTCGGGAGAGACCCTGACCCACGAGGGGAGGGCGGGGGGCCGCCGCCCCGGGGAGGCTCTGGGGCTCAGGAGCTTCCTTCTGCACCCCAGAGGCTGCAGGGGGCCCGGGGTGCTGGGTAGGGGGTGCAGCCAGAAGACGGAAGACACGAAGGATGCCCCTCCCCGCCCTGCCCCTCCCCTCGACGGAGGACTCGGGAACATGTGACGTCCTGGTGCAGAGGTACCCTCCCTCCCCGATGCCCTGGGCCCTCCCTCCTACCTGTTTTGAACCAGCCATCCGAGGTGAAGGCGCTTCTCGTTTCTTCTGGCTGGTCCCAGTACTCCCGGAACACGGAGGGCCCCCTGACCAGCAGCTCCCCCTCCTTCTCCTCGAACCCCGGGGTCACCTGCGGGACAGAGAGGTGTGTGTCAGAGCGTGCCCCTCCCGCCTTCCTCGCACCCCCTTGCACCCCCTCCCACACGCTCCTCTGAATCCAGGTACCGGGGTGGGAATGTGCAGCCGCCACAGCTGGCTGCCTCTCGCGCCACCACGTCACCTGGCACAGCCCTGTCCGCAGGGCCTGGCTGGCACCTGGCCGGGTTCCAATGTCTGTCCGCTTCTAAAAGCCATGCTCCACGCAACTCCGTTTGCAGGGTATGTCTTGGGCAAATAGTGGGCACAGGAGGAGTGGGCAGCTGCCCACACCTGCCGCGGCTGCCAGAGGGGCTCAGAGTGGGCAGCACCTGCTGCAGAGCCTCCCGGGGTCACTGCCACACCTGGTGCCACCTGGGAACCCATACCATCCCGGGAAGCAGGTGGCCTGTGTCTCTCTGCCAGGACCGCAGCAAGGGCGGGAAGAGGGCTGGGATTTACAAGACACGGAGCCGGAGCCGGAGCCGTAAAGAGCCGGGGAGGGGCGGCCGGCGCGGTCGACCTGAGAGCGCAAGTACCTGTGAGCCAAGAGATCGGGCGCCCCCTACAGGCCGGTGTCGCCTGCCAGCGCCCTCGCGGGATGAACTCTGAAACAGGCTGGGAAAGCAGCTGAGGTGTCTGTCCCGGGCCTGGACTGGAAGCTGAACCCGCCCAGGGGGCACAGAGGCTGAGGGCGAGGACGGCCACCCCCACAGCAGCTCCGCCGCCCCGCCTCTCACACGGCGTCTCCTCGCCCGAGGGGCTGGGCTCCTGCCCTCAGCCCGCTCAGAGGTGCTTGTTTTTCAACAGACTTCGTCTGAATTTCACCCATTTTTCCACTGCTGTCCTTTATGTGCCCACTGCCCAGGGCAGCTTAGCCACAGGGGCGGGGGTTGGGGGGGCACACCTACAGGGCAAAGGCTGTGAAAATAAACCAGCCCCAGAGATGGCAGGTTGAAACTTGCAGATTTAAGCCAACTGGATAAAAGCAAAATAAAAAATACTAACATTCTCCGCTGGATGTCAACCAGATCCAGAGTCTCGTGCGTGATACGATATTCAAAACATCCAGAACACAATACAAAATTACTGAGCACATGAGAAGCCAAAAAAACGTCCACCGCTGTGTAACGAGGCTGCCAGTGCAGGACCACATCAGATGGCACAGATGCTGGGCGCGGGGGCCGAGGGACACTAGAGCACACCTTACCCACACGCTGCAACAGAGAAGAGCAGCCCGCAGGACGGGAGACTGTAACATCCCAGAAGAGAAATAAAGATATAAGACAGAACCAAACAGGAAGTCCCGTCGTGGCGCAGTGGTGAACGAATCCGATTAGGAACCATGAGGGTGCGGGTTCGACCCCTGGCCTTGCTCAGTGGGTTAAGGATCCGGCGTTGCCGTGAGTTGTGGGGTAGGTCGCAGACGCGGCTCAGATCCCGCGTTGCTGTGGCTGGGGTGTAGCCTGGCAGCTACAGCTCCGATTCGACCCCTAGCCTGCGAACCTCCACATGCCACAGCTGCGGCTCTAAAAAGACAACAAAAAAAAAACCCCCAAAACCCAGCAGAACCAAACGGAGAGTTTAGAAGTGAAAAATGCAGTTACAGACAGAAGGAACATCTGCTGGGTGAGCTCAACAGCAACGCGGAGAGGACGGGGAGAGTCGGGCTGGCTGTTACGAGCCCCTGAGCAGGTCAAGGGCCGGATGTTGTCTCCGTGAGGACGCACATTCTATCCCCGGCCTCACTCAGTGGGTCAAGGACCTGGCGTTCCTGTGGCGTAGGTCCCAGACGCAGCTCGGATCTGGCGTTGCTGCGACTGTGGTGTAGGCTGCAGCCGCAGCTCTGGTTTGACCCCTAACCCAGGAACTTCCACACGCCACACGTGTGGCCCCCCAAAAGAAAACAGATTGAAAAGGGGAAGAGCCTGAGGACTTCCAGAGAAATCAACAGGAACCCATCATCTGAACAAGGACGAAAAGCTGCTGGAAACCTAGACAGAGTCTCAGGAGCCTGGAGCCACACCGCAAGGGCGACCATTCACTCACGCGGCTGGATTCCCAGAGAAACTACGGGCAGAGAGCTACCTGATAAAATTCGGTTTAGAACTCTGCGTGTTTGGTGGACACAAAATGGACAGATTCAAGCAGCTCCGGGACCCTCAAACAGGACAAGCCCAAAGGAGCACAGGCCCAGGCCCGTGACAGTGCAGCCGCTGAAAACCGAAGAGCAGAGCAGCCGCAGAGAGGCCGAGCGTCGCGCGGAGGCCACAAGACGCCTGACTTCTCGGCAGGAACCACGAGGCCAGAAACGAGGAAGAGGCTTCTACGAGCAGCCACCGAAGTAACCGCCGTGCGCAATTCCAAAGCCCGTGACGAGAACGCCCAGGGATGCAGGCAAATAAGGCACATGCCCAGGGGAGGGCGAAAGACGAGGGTCCCTTGGCAGCAGATCTGACCGACGGAGTGTTCTTCAGCCGGAGCGCGAATGACGCCCGCAGACGCCGGCAAGACTGACAGTAGAGGAAGGACAAGAGAAGCGGTAACCGCCTCGTCGAGTAAAATCCGTTCTTCTTTTCCTCGTGAGTTCTCTAAGATGTTTTTGATCACTGAGAGCAAAAATCGTAACGCTGCCCCATGGAGGGTACCACACACGGAGGTGTTACAACTCGCGCAGAGAGCAGAGGCCAAAGTGACCCACACAGGGGGCGAAGAGCCTCGGCTTCCTCGGGCTGCCGCCAGGTTCCCGACCCTCCTTCGAAGGCCATCTGTGCACTTCCTGCACAATCCAGCTTTACCAAGAACTCTGCTCGGTTCCTCTAGCAGGAGCCCCCATCCTGGCACCTGACCCCCTCACGTGTGACCGGGCCCCCCTGTCCCCCCACCACCTCCCAGGCGATGTCTGATCACCCGCCTGCCCTCAGCAAAGGCCCCGTCAGGTCAGTGCAGCCAGAGCCCCTCGGTCCCGACGCCTCCTCTTGGTGCCTCCCACCCAGGGACCCCACCTGCCCCTTGGTGATGAGCCCAGCGGCCAACACTGCCCCTCCTCCTAGCCCCACCGCAGGGGCCCTGCACCCCTCACGACAGGCCTCAAGTGGCGCGAGCCCCCTCATCTCTAGCACGCGTGGTGAATAAACCTTTCTCGGACAATGGAAGGAGTTCCACGCTGTTCTGGAAGTGTCAACAAGTTGAGTCTAGGCAGGCTGCAAAAAGCGAAGTACGTACTTGGTAGTCGCTACAACCACCACGACAAAACCATGCAAAACCCATGTGCAAAACCTCAGTGTCTGTGTGTGTGTGTGACTGGGTCACTTTGCTGTACAGCAGAAATGGGCACAACACCGTAGAGCAACTGTAATAAAAAAAAGAAAAGGAAAAACTCTGCACGTTAAAACGGAATTACTCAAACAGCAGCAGCAGAACACAAACCCTGAGAGGGCAGCAAAAGGAGGCCCGGCGACGAGAAACCGAGTGACAGCACAGTGAACGAGTAACGGACGGGAGGTTTAAATTCAAGCGCATCAAGAGTCGCATGACATGCACGCGCTGTAGACATGCCACGTGGAAGGTAAAAGACACTGTCCGAGCGGATTAAAGGACACCCACGATCCAACGACGTGGTGTCCGTAAGAAACTCGCTTCAAACACAGTTACAAGGCACAAGGTCGGTTAGGAGCAAAGGGACGGAAAACAGACGCCACGCAAACATCAATCAAAACCAAACCAAGGGGCTGGGAAGGCGGCAAACAAATCAGCCTAACGGGAGGACACCTCGGCAGCCTCAGGCGATAAACCCACCGAAAGAGCAGCCAGAACCCCGGCAGCGGCGGGGCCTCGGGAGATGAGGGCCCCCGCCCCGGCCCCGACCACGCGCCTTCGCCCAACCCGGCGGGTGGCACCCTCGGCTCGGCTCGGCTCCGCCAGGGACCACATGCCGGGCCCGAAACACACCTCAGCCGACGCAGAGGATCGGAAATGCCACTAAGCCTGCTTTCCGACGGGGGCGGAATCAAACTAACGGAAACATCGCCAAGTTCTTGGAAGATGAACGAGATACTCGGGCATGACCCATGCGTGGACGAAAAAATCTTAAAATCAGAAAATACTTGGAACCGAGTGAAAAAATACAACACATCAAGATTCCAGGGGTAAAAACGCCAAAGCAACACGCAGAGGGACGTCTGCGTCCCTGAGAGCACATGTTGGAAGAGAGGAAACGTCCCCAGTTAACAACCTAAAGGCTTATTTACGGCCGGAAACCCGAAAAAGAGACCCCAAGACAACAGCAAGCAGAAAAAGAAGATAAAACCTGAAACCAATTAACACTGAAAAGAGAAAGGCCATAAAGAAAATTCAATGACTCCAAAAGTGGACTCTGTGAAAAAAGATTAAAAATAGATCATCTTCCAGCAAGACTTACAAAGAAAAGACAGAACTTGCCAGTAAGAGGAGCAGGAAGGGTGTCCCTCGAGATCCTGCAGACGTGACAAGGCTCACGAGCGAGTCCTGTGAAAAAATATGCACGTAGATTCTTCAGTTCCTCAAAAAGCGTCATCTGCCCCAACTCACCCGAGGTGGAAGAGACGGCCTGAGCAGCTGCACAACGAGTGAAGACACTGGATTCGTAGTTAGAACATTCCAGAAAAGAGACCCCTCCAGGCCCAGGCGGCCTCAGTGACTATCCTATAAAGTACGTGGTGCATCACCTCCAGACATCGCCTCCAGACGCAGGAGGGACGACCACTTCTACTTCATCCAACTTCACCTCTGTCTTTCGAGGGCCACACCCACGGCACACGGAGGTTCCCGGGCGAGGGGTCGAATCGAAACTGCAGCGACGGCCGACACCACAGCCACAGCCACTCGGAGTCCGAGCAGCCTCTGCGACACACACCACAGGTCATGGCAACGCGGGATCCTGAACCCACTTGAGCGAGGCCAGGGTTCGAACCTGTGCCCTCACGGAGGCTCGTCAGATTCGTTTCCGCTGAGCCATGACTGGAGCTCCCCAACTAATTTTATGAGGCCAGTATTACTTTGATACCCAAATCATGACAGAAGAACAAGAAAAGGAAACTAGAGCCCCAAGTCCCTCATGAACACAGGTGCAAAAATCCGTCACAAGGACTTGCCAGCACGGCCGAGGAAGCCTGCGACCCCCGGACCCAGCCCACGAGGAACGCCCGGCGCGGCCTGCAGGCGGAAAGAAAGCCCGCTGGTCAGCACCTTGCAGCTGTGCAGAGGAACAAAGCACTCAGCGACAGGACATCGAAGCCAGCACGACTAGCGACGGTCGGAAGGGGGACCTTCTCTTTTCTGTGAGATTAAAGTCACCGACACATCAGAAAAGCTTGCTAGCGTAAAAACTAGTACGACGAACTCTGGTTTGTAACTCCACATCCTGTTTTCTACATAACTTAGGAGACTAATGCTTCTAAAAGAATTAACTTATGCTGTGGGCCCACCATGTATAAAGATACGACTGTGTGGAGCTCCCTGGTCGCCTCGTGGGTTAGGAGCCAACACTGTCACTGCGGTGGCTCAGACCACTGCTGTGCCATGGGTTTGATCCCTGGCCTGGAGCTTGTGCACACGCCACGGGCGTGGCCAAAACCAGAGGTGACCTTGTGACACGTGACATCAACAAGTGAAAGCGGGGAGCAGAGCCGCAAGGCGGCAGAGGCTCTGTGTGTTACTACAGTTACGCTGGGGGCCCGGGCAACAGAAACAAGGGCAAAAATAAAACCGACGGGGCCCAATCAAACTAACAGCAAAGGAAACCAAAAGACAACTTACAGAATGGGAGAAAATCGTTTGAAATGATGCAACGGACAAGGGCGTAATCTCTAGAATATACAACTCAACGGCAAAGAAGCAAACAACCCAATGGAAAACGGGCAAAGGACCTGAATAGACGTTTCTCCAAGGAAGATGCACAGACGGCCAACAAGCACGTGAAAAAATGCTCCACATCCCTGACTAAGCAAATCAAAACTACCGTGAGACACCAGCTCACACCAGTCAGAAAGGCCATCATTAAAAAGTCCACAAACAACAAGTGCTGGAGGGGGTGTGGAGAAAAGGGACCCCTCCTGCACTGCTGGTGGGAATGGAAGCTGGCACAACCCCTGTGGAGAACACTATGGAGGTACCTTAGAAATCTATACATAGAACTCCCGTATGACCCAGCAATCCCACTCTTGGGCATATATCCGGACAAAACTTTCCTTAAAAAAGACACATGCACCCGCATGTTCACTGCAGTTCTATTCACAAGAGCCAAGACCTGGAAACAATCTAAATGTCCATGGACGGATGACTGGATGAGGAAGATGTGGTATACACACACAATGGAATACTACTCAGCCATAAAAAAGAACAAAATAATGCCATTTGCAGCCACATGGATGGAACTAGAGACTCTCATGCTGAGTGAAGTAAGTGAGAAAGAGAAAGACAAATACCACATGATATCACTTACATCTGGGATCTAACATATGGCACAAATGAACCTTTGCACAGAAAAGAAACTCATGGACTCGGAGAACTGACTTGTGGTCGCCAAGGGGGGGGGGAGTGGGGTGGTTGCGGTTAATAGGTAACAAACGATTGTCTTTGGAATGGTTTAGCCGTGAGATCCTGCTGTGTAGCCCTGGGAACTATGCTTAGTCACTCATGATGGAGCCTGACAATGGGAGAAAATAGAATGTGTACATGTGTGCGTGACTGGGTCACCATGCGGTACAGTAGGGAAAAAACTACTGGGGAAACACCTACTAAAAATAGTAATAAAAGTGATTACGACCCTTTAAAAAATAAAATAAAATAAAAAAAGGGGGAGATATTATCCAATCATAAACCACAACAGAAAAGAATATAAAACAGGGAGTTCCCGTCACGGCTCAGTGGTTAACGAATCCAACTACGAACCAAGAGGTTGCGGGATCGATCCCTGGCCTCGCTCAGTGGGTTAAATTCGGCGATGCCCTGAGCTGTGGTGTAGGTCGCAGAGGCGGCTCGGATCCCCCATTGCTGTGGCTCTGGCGGAGGCCGGTGGCTACACCTCCAATTCGACCCCTTGCCTGGGAATCACGAGAGCAGCCCTAGAAAAGACAAAAAGACCACAAAAAAAAAAGAAAAAGAATATAAACCAGAATATGTGTGTGTGTATATATATGTACATGCAAAAAAAAAAAAAAGAAAAAGTTACGCTGGGGGCGTTCCCCATGTGGCACAGTGGAAACGAATCCGACTAGTAACCATGAGGGTGCGGGTTCAATCCCTGGCCTCAGAGGGTAGGTGGAGGTCGCAGATGCGGCTTAGATCCTGCATTGCTGTGGCTGTGGTGCAGGCTGGCAGCTGTAGCTCTGATTTGACCCCTAGCCTGGGAACCTCCATAAGCCACAGATGCAGTCCTAAAAACCAAAAAATAAAAAAATAAAGTTAGGAGTTCCCACTGAGGCACAGTAGAAATGAATCCGATTAGTATTCACGAGGTTGCGGGTTCCATCCCTGGCCTTGCTCAGTGGGTTGGGGATCCGGCATTGCCGTGAGCCGCGGTGTAGGCTGCAGACGTGGCTCAGATCCCACGGTGCTGTGGCTGTGGTGCAGGCGGGCAGCTGTAGCTCCCATCGGACCCCTAGCCTGGGAACCTCCATATGCCACGCGTGCGGCCCTTAAAAGCAAAATAATAATAATAATAATAGTTATGTTGGTATAAATTCAAATTAATGTTAAAATTTTAAAATGTTAAATATAATCCTCACGGCAACCACAAAGAAAGTAGCTCCAATAATTACATAAAAGGAAAAGAGAAAGAAATCTCACTACAAAAGAATTAAATACAAAAGTGAGACGGGAATGAGGGACCAAAAAACTCCGCGGCACGCAGAGGAGCACCAACTCCCGACGGCGCGTGGCGGGCCCACCGTCGTCAGCCATCAGCTTAAACGCGAACGGGCCTCCCGCCACAAGACAGAGGCTGGACGAGAGCGTGGATGAAGGCTCCGGCTCCAGCCACAGCCGACCCGCCAACAGCACGAGGGTCACCGCCCGGCCCCCGCCCAGCCGCACACCTGCAGGTAACGTCACAGCCGCGCTCCACGCCCGCGCCCGCGCCCCACAGTCTGGATTCAGCCAACCGTGGACGGGGTGGTCCTGCTTATTGAGCAAAACCCGCGTGTATGTGGACCTGTGCAAACCTCCAGCGTTCAAAGGTCAACTGCACATCCTGCCGACAAGAAACCCATCTGAGCTCAGACACACAGGTGGCGGGAGAGGGAAAGAGGGAAAAAGACACTCCACGTAAACGCACGACCCAAACAGAGCAGGTGGCTGCACCAACGTCAGAAAAAATAGACCTTAAATCAAAAAAGGTTACAGGACAGCACAGAGGACACTATGTGAGAAGAAAAGGTTTGATACATCGAGAAGATTACAACAACTGTAAGCATTCACACACCTACTGACAGGCCCCAAAAAACGTACGAAGCGCAAAACCGACAGAACTGCAGGGAGAAATGAGCAGACCTGAATCCCAGCCCGCCTGACAGGCACAGCCCCTTCCTGAGGCTCCCCCAGCTCTGGGTGCCCTCGGGAGACGGCTCGTCATGGTCATGCCTCTGTCTCAGGTCAGGCGTTCCGGGCATCGCAACATACCACCCCCGTTCACACCACCGGGAGCTCCCTCTCCCGACCACACCCACCGCGCGGTCACTCAGACGCCGGCCCCCCGCTCCGTGCTGTGGGCATGCCAGCTCCCGCAGCCTGCGCACCCTCTCTGTAACCCCATCACGCTGGGCCCACGGCCAGGGGCACGCTGGCCGCTCGTGAGTGGCTCTGCGTGGCGCGGGGAGGCAGGGACCAGAGCTCATCAAGGCAGCGCGGGTCTCGTGCCCACCCGAGCGCCGAGCCCTGCATCTCCGCTTTCCCGCGGCCAGACCTCCTCGCAGGTGAGCTGGGTGAAGCAGCGAGATGTTAACTGTGTGGGCTCGCTGGACTCGTAGCTGCGCTTGCGGCACACGGACTTCCCAGGCTAGGGGTCCAATCGGAGCTGAGCCGCGGCCGCGGCCCCCACCACGGCCACAGCGATGTCGGTTCCGAGCCGTGTCTGCGACCCACACCACGGCGCCCAGCCCCGCTGGGTCCCCGGCCCACTGAGCGAGGCCAGGGATCCAAGCCGCGTCCTCACGGGTCCAAGTGGATTTGTTGGCGCTGAGCCGCGACGGGAGCTCCGCTTCTCCTCGTTGTGCTCATTCTGACGAGCGTCTCTGACGTGAGGCTCTGTGTCACCACAGACGGTGACTTGGATTTGGTGACAAGGCTGACCCCATCCACAGACGCTGCACCCCCCTCCCACCAGTGACACCCTGAGCAGCCCCCCAGCACGGGAGCTGCCGGCTGCGTGGCCAGAGAGTCGAGGGTCTTCTGGAACCAAACCAACTCCTTCGCTAAACCCTGTCGAGACCCCCCACCCGCAGCTCAGTCCCACTCAACACCCACCCGATCGGAGCCGCTCTCGGGTCGTCTGACGCTCCAGCTCCCATCGCTGGTTCGGGAGCAGAAGGACGGACACACCCACCCGCCAGGGAGTCTCTGGTCTGCGGGAAACGAGGACCCGGTAACGAAGACATGCCACCATTTTCTTTATGCCGAAAACAAGGCATGTTTTCCCTTCTTCGGGGAGGGGAGGAGGGAACCCCCAGTTCAGCGTTGCACACACACACACACCCTGCACACCTCGCAGGGGCCCTCGCTCAGCAGACACGACCTGGGCCCTTGAGGCCAGTTCAGCTTTGGCGGCTGATGTCTGGGGGTCTGAGAGCAGGATCTGAGGCGCAGTCAAGGGTGGAGCTGAGCCGGGAAGGGGAACGGCTGTGGCTCAGCCCTGGGCCCGCGGGAGCCGCCCGGGACCAGGCCCGCGTGGAGAGAGGACCGAGGCCTGAGCCAGCGCGTAACCGGAGGCAGGGTCTTTGCCTCAAATCCCTCCTGACCTGCGTCACGAGGCCAGGACCCCGCAGACTTCCGCTGTGATGCCTCAGAGCCATGCACGTGCTCACTACGTCACAGGGCTGGGGGGGGCATGTGGGGGACCCAGCCGGTCCTGAGGGCACTCAGGTGCAGGGGGCAGGGCATGCACCCAGAACCCGGGCACCTTCAGCCACACCTGCCATCCACCCTGCAGTGAAAAGCCTGGGCCATCTTCACAGGGGACCGTGTTTGGGCCTGTGCCCACACCTGCCACGCACACTCCGAGTTCAAGGGTCACCCGTCATAGGGCGGCCAGGGCCGCACCCAAAAGCTGCTGCATCGGGAAGCATGAATCCCACCTTCAAGCGCAGCAGGCCTGGCCCGTTTGGCACCGAGTCTGCTGCCTGAGGACCTGCCAGCAACAGCCGCCTTTTCTCCCTCAGCGGCAGGAGCTGCGCAAAGTCCTGGGTGGAACCGCAACACAAGCTCCAAGGAGGTGCGGGAGCCCGGGCGGCAGGGCCGAGGCTGCGGGGGAGGAGTCGGGACTCAGGGCAGAGGCCGTCCCCGAAGGTCCAGGCCCCTGTCCTGCTCCGACCCACATGCAGCCTGGACCAAGCCGGACGCGTCACCAGGAAGGACAGAGCCAAGGGAGGCGGCGGCTCCCGGGCCTTGCTCGCACGTGGGGGCGGACAAGAGGCCCTGGTGGCACCTCAGGGGTGGCCCCGCCTTTCCAGGTGGAGAGTCCCCACGCACGTCCTACTTCTCCCTTCAGGCTCGTGGACCCACACACCCCAACACCCCAAGAGGCAGGGGTGTGGGCGGATGACAGTCAGCTGCTGGTCTGAACTGAGTGCCTTTTTGGGGACAGCGCCCTGCCCCCCATCACAAGGCAGAGCGTGTCCAGGCCGCCAGGGCTCCTGAGCCGCGGTCGGCAGTCACGACAGAGGGCAGCGAGGGGAGGATGAAGCAGGAGATGAGAGAGGACGACGTGGGTGGCGGCCGGGAGCACAGGCGGCCGCGGAGCAGAGCAGCCCTGAGCGGCCGCCCGAGGGACGCCTGCCCCGTGACAGGTTTTAAGGGGAAGGAGGGAGGCGGGCTCCAGCCCAACCCCGCGCCCCGGTGGGGCCTGCGTCCTCCAGACAGGCGGACTCTGTGCGAAGGCCGGGTCGCCTATGTGTGACACGCAGCGCCGCCGCCCACCCCATGATGCACCCAGCTCTGCTGCTGCTGCCATTTGCTGTCCTGTAAGCGAGCGACTGGACGCCACCGGTGCGGAGAGACCACGCGACATGGGGGCGCGCCTGCAGGTAGGAACCAGCTGGGAGGCCTTGGCATGAACGGGGCCGCAGCCAGAGGAGAGATGCGCCACACGTGGGGCCGCACGGGAGCCAGCAGCCAGAGCACACCTCCAATACGGAACCACCCCAACGGCACAAGGCACCGGCGGTGGTGGGGAGGCCACCGCTCTTCCAGCTCCCATCGGGCCAAAGGAAGCGCAGGCCTCAGGGAGCGCTGAGGGCAGATGGCTGAGCGCCCCCGGCTGTGGCCAGAGACCGCCCCGCAGGGGCCAGACAGCTGCACACCCAGGACACGGATGGGGCCCAGCAGCAGGAGCCCAGACCTGCGCTGCCAGATCCGCAACCCGCTGAGCGAGGGCAGGGATGGAACCTGTGTCCTCATGGATCCTCGTCAGATTTGCTTCCACCGCGCCACGTCGGGAACCCCACAAACCTCAATTTACAGGCTCAGCAAATTTGCTCCAAGGAGCCATCGCAGGGCTGGGGCCTGGCCGCCCTGTGAGCGTCGGTGCCGAGTAGGGGTTAGGGGCCTGCCAGCACAGGATTCCCAAGCTAATGCCAAAGCCAAGGCCCTCCGTATAACTCGGGCTGTCGCCGCCAAGGCGACCACGACGCGCCTCAGAGCGCATGGGAGGATGGAGCTGGGGAGGGGCCTGGCTGCCCCACTGCCAGGCCTGGCTCCCCTCGGCACGATGGCCACACTGCGGGCCATGCCCGCAACTCCAGCAGTGCCCTGAGTCATGGCCAGCCAGCGTCCCCCTGCGGTGGGGACTCCACCTCTGCGACCAGCCTGCTGTGAGGTCCCGCCAGCAAGAACACGGGGCTCACCTCAGTGTCCCTCTCGTTTCCTTCCGCATGGACGATACAGGGGCAGCCGTCCTTCTGCAGGTTTCCCGAGACAATCCGCACCTCGACGCCGGGCAGCGGGGTGCCCACGGAGCCTGCAGGGCGGGGACACGGGCGAAGAGACGGTCGGCTGGGTTCTGAGGCTGGGCAGCCCACCCCGACGTGCCCGGATCCCCCACCACGCACGAAAGACGATGGCGCGCCCACGTCACCTGCGCACACAGGGCCATCCCGCCTGACGTCACGTGCGCACAGAGAGCGAGGCCCCAGGAAGGAGGGCACAGCCTCAGCAGGACACGCTGGGCAGCCCCAGAGAGCCTTCAGGCCACCTGCGGAGGGCCCCCCAGCGCCCAGAGCAGGATACAGGGGCTCTTCCGCCTCACAGCAGGGCCTGGCCGGAGGCTTGGGGCACAAATGGCCGCAGTTTGCCCCTTCGAGAGACTGGGGTGGGCCTGTGCAGAGCAGGTCCAAGAGGAACGGCGGCAGAGGGAGGGCGGGTCCTCGGGTCCTCGAGGCAGGGGTGAGGCCCCAGCATCCTGGCTGGCTTAACAGGGTCCTGCGCTTCGCCAGCGTGTGCGGCGGGCAGCTTACAGATTTTGAACCTGCCAAGGTGAGGGCAGGCGGGGCCGGCGCAGAGTCCATGCGGCCACTGTCCTAAACCACCGTGGTGAGGCAGAGGTGCCAGGACCAGAGACCCAGAGCCAGAGGAGTCCCTTCAAGGTTTCAGGCCCTTTATTTTAACCCCTGGCCTCAATGCGGATTTGTCAGAGGGCAGCAGCCTCCACAAGCCGCTTGACGGTCTGGGAGCCACACTCAGAAGAGGCCTGTGACACGGCCTCGTTCTGCTGCAGTGGTGCCGCCCTGTCCTCCCCCAGCTTTCCGTCTGAGGGCTGGAGGGCCCGCCACCGCCTCTTCCTCTCCTCCTGCCCAACCTCCTCCTCTCTGCTTCCAGAGAGTTTACAGACCAGAGTGAAATCCATGTAAGATAAAATTAATCTTGACGCGTACGATTCCGGGGCCTTTAGCACACTCACGACGCTGTGCAGCCAACACCCCCGTCTAGTTCCAGAACGTCCCATCAGCCCCAAAGGAAACTGTCCCCTCCGCAGCCACCACCCGCCCACCTCTGCCAACCGCTAACCCACTCTGCCTGCGGACTTGGCCCCTGGACATTCTGTACAAAAGGAGCAGCACGCGGGCATCTCTGTGGTCACCCGAGACCGGAAGGGGAGCGCTTGCCCTCGGTGTGCAGGCCAAGTGCAGGCACGATGACACGACCAGAGAGGAGGCGCCTGGGCCGTGAGCCGGGTCCGAGCCGGACCTTTCCGCAGGCTCTGCAGGACCCTGGGCCAGGGCTGGCCGCCGCCCCAGCGCGCAGGAGGTGGTGCACAGGGGACCTCAGGGGCATTGGTTTTCCAGGTAAAACGGCCCCTTAGCTCGGGACCTGCTGTCTGCACTGCTTCTCCCTGGACCCAGCATCTGATGAGGCCCGGCCGGGCATCTTGGAGAGTCTTCCAAGGTCTTTAGATGCCTCACGATGGCTTGCATTTTATGGCCAAACTGCAGCAGCTGCCTTGGCTTTAGCCCTCAGTGACTCCAGTGTGTGGTCAGGATTCCGACATTAGCACGTGTAGCAGCCACAGGACGAAACGCTTAAGGGGGGAAGCGGGCAGTAAAGTGCGAGCGAGAAGGGCCACGCGTCAGGACACCCGACGGGCTGTGCGGCCCAGCCACCCCCCGCCCCCCCGCCCCCAGCTGGGCTGACAGCCCTCCTTCCTGAGGCCGTCGGCAAGTTTCCTGCTGCTGTGGACTGAGCCATTGCCTTCGGAGACTGGCTGGGGAACGTCGGGCAGCTGCCAGAGGCCCGCGATTGCACCTGGGCAAGCGGGCACCGCGCACTTCGTCGGGGCCGCCTCACCGACTGTCTGCAGAGCCTGAGGCAGAACCCAGCGCCGCCTCCTCTCTTTCCCTCCGAACCCTTGTCCCAGCAACGGTGGGACGGCGACGCCTCCGGAAACGTGAGCCCTCCCAAGCCGGGCAGGACCGTGCAGGCCGCTAGGTCCAGAAGCCCCGTGTCCCCCGCTTCTTGTTTGTAGAAGAGACTTTAGTCTCAGACTCTTAGGCCTCCCTGAAGCTCCAGAGAGCAGACGGAGTCAATACCGAGCCGGGAGGTGAGGGGCTCGGGCACAGAGGAAAAGCACGGAAGCCAGAAGAGGGATGAGACCTCAACACGAACCAGAGCCCCAGCTCCTCCAGGGCGCACACAGCCAGCCCTGCACTGCCCTGAATCGTCCTGAGGACCCAAGGCCCCCCCGGGGCACGGCGGCTGGGGGGGACCACAGGCTGAGGCCCCAGAGCAGCGGGAAGCGGAAGGTCAGCGACCGGGGTTCCTGAGAGACCACCCTGTCACCAACCAAGCACGAGCCAGTCCGTGAGACGCAGCCCCCGCCAGAGCCTCCAGGGAGTCGGGGTCTTCCGAGCACAGGCTTCCTGCGCTCCTCGGCGCCTGCAGAAAAGCGCTGCCCTCTCCTTTCCCGCCACCCAGTGGGGGCTGGGGGACTGGCCTCCCCGAAGGAAGCAAGCAGAGTCCCCACCCAGGAGGATGGCACCCTGCCCTGTCCTCAGGGCAGGGGAGGCATGCGGCCGGCCCACCCTGCCTCTCAGTACCACAGGCCTGCCTGTCACAGGGTGTGTCCCGGCTGCCCGAGACTTCTGTCGAGCCCGGCTGTAACCTGAGGGCTCCCTGGGAACACCCCCACCAACCGGGCTTCGGTCATCTGCTAGAACGGCTCGCAGAGCCCCAGAAGAGAAACCGCTTTCTAGAACACCAGCTCATCACGAAGGCTACGACTTGGGACCAGCCAGGTGGAAGAGGCACCCCTGGTATGTTGGGGCGCGTGGGGGGCCCTGAACTTGCACTCTCTCTAGTCTCCAGGCACATCACACCCCCAGCACCAAAGCCCCACCTCACTAGCCTTGTTCTGGGTTTTCATGGAGGTTTCATGACGCTGGCACAGTTGATTAAATCATTAGCCACTGGCAATTGGTTCAACCTCCAGCTCCTCTCCCGCCCTGAGGTGGTCAGGACGCCCCGCTCTGTTCTGTGAGGCCTTCCCCTCCCCCATCAGAAGTGAAATACAGTTACAATTCCAATGAAATCACTAACTGAATCTTCTTTTTTTTTTTTTTTTGGGTCTCTTTGCCTTTTCTGGGGCCGCTCCAGCGGCATAGGGAGGCTCCCAGGCTAGGGGTCGAATCGGAGCTGTAGCCACCGGCCTACACCACAGCCACAGCAACGAGGGATCCAAGCCACGTCTGCAACCTGCACCACAGCTCATGGCAACGCTGAATCCTTAATCTACTGAGCAAGGCCAGGGATGGAACCTGCAACCTCATGGTTCCTAGTCGGATTCGTTAAGCACTGCGCCACGACGGGAACTCCCGAACTGAATCTTAACTGCAGCATGACTAACACAACACTGGAGTTAAAACCTCCATGCAGACAGACTTAGGATTTGCCAAAGTGAGGTCTACACAGAGCAGACACTGCTGACAGGGCGGGCAGGTGCTCAGAGCCCAACCACCTCCCCCAAAGGCTCACCCCACACCCCCACATCCCACACCAAGCTGGCGGGGCAGAGAGGGTCAACAAGCAGCACCTACCCTAGTATATAGGCAGATGCAGACTCCCCCTACACTCACGTGACACAGCCCTCCCACACCACCACGTGCACAGGCCCCTCCCACACCACCACGTGCACAGGCCCCTCCCACACTACGTGCACGCAGGTGTGCACGCAGCCCCCCCCACCAGTGACGCAGCCCCTCCCACACCACTGGAGGGAGGGCTCTCTGGCATCCACTTGGCAAGAGCAGCCACTGGGGAGAACTGATTTCAAAGAGCTGTCAGCTCTGTCCGAGGGACGCTAACTGTCCCACGGGTCCCTCCTGCCCAGGAGCACCAGGCCGCCTTGCCGCTCGGTCCAAGAGATAAAAGGTGGGGCGTTCTCAGGGCCCCGAGACGCCACTGCTTCTGATCTCCACCCCAATCAGGGCGTGTCAAGCCCCACAGGGCACAAGCAGCCCCCCTCCCCGACAGGTACCTGACCCCGGGTGCCAGCTGGCTGAACACCCTCCTCTAGGCCGTGTGCCCCTGCGCTGCAGTGAACCATAACCAGCCTTGGGGTGTTGGTGGTAGCGGGAGGGAAGGGGCCGGAGTCCTGCGTGAGCCCAGTACCTCTGGCTGGAGGAGCCGGCCCAGGGGTCGCGGGCACGGAGGCCAAGGCCTGTTCCCTCCAGAGCCTGTGCTCAGGGACTCGCTCCGGGATTCAGGGTGAGGGCGAATGGGTTCATCTTTTCCAAATCAAAGAGCCGGCCCTGCAGTGACCGACGTGGAGAATGGACCTCGCGTCTGGTTCCAGCAGGAGAGGCCTCGCGCTGAGCTGGAAGAAGAGCTGCAGCCAGAATCTAAGACTGGAGAAGTACCGCCCCGAGTTCCCACTGTGGCAGAGCAGGATCAGCAGCATCTCCAGAGCCCTGGGACGCAGGGCTCCTTCCTCCAAGCCTGAGCGCTGCAGCCTTCCACAGAGGGCGTCTGGTCTGGCGGCGGGAGGTCAGCCCTGGGCCAGGGCTGTTATGTGCAGCCTGCAGCCACGTCTGACCCACAACCACACGGGGACGTGCGTACACAGAGGCCTGCACCGGACGTTCACAGCAGCCTGACTGGTGACCGTCCAAGACTGGACACGACCCAGTGTCCTTAGGTGGCACACAGGTTAAACGGCGGCTTGTCCACACCACACGTGCTACTGGGCACATCCTGCTAAAAGCCAGACCCGAAGGCAGGTCCTGGAGCCTTGGTCCGTGTGACTCTCCAAGGGCGGAAGCAGGTGCGTGCTCGCGGGGCCTGGGAGGCGCTGCTCCCGAAAAGGGAGGCTCCGGAGGCGGTTAAACCTCCTGACGTCACCGTGACGGCGGCCTGGCGGCGTGTTCCCGAAAACTCAGACCTGAGCATGACAAGTGTGACCCTCGCTGTGTGTGTGAGACACGTGGGGCGACGGACAGAGGAGAGGTTCGGGGTTCGTTTACGTTCCATTCTGAGACAGCTGTTGTGTCTTGGACAAACTGCAGGGAACTTACCATCCAGGAAAACGGCCAGGTTCGTGACTCGGGCCTTGGGCTCTGCCTGAGGGCTCCCTATCAGGGACCCAGGCTGTGAGTTCCGTCCTGTGGAATGTGCTAGAGAAGACCGGACAGGAAGAGCCGAGGGCCATCCAGACGCGTGCGGGTCACCGAGCCTGGGATGGGGGGAGCCCTGCCGAGGACTCTGCTTCTGGTGGGGCCCCCTCTTCCCACGTGTCCCCTGGGGTCACCTGGGAGGGACACTCCCGGCCCGGCAGCAGAGGGAGCGGAGGCAGGCGCGCGTACCTGGCAGGCGCGTGGTCAGCGAGTTGGACAGGGCCATGCCAATCTCCGTCATGCCATAGCGCTCCAGCAGCGTGTGCCCGGTGACGCCCTCCCACTTCTCCAGCACCGGCAGGGGCAGCGCGGCCGAGCCTGAGACCATCAACCTGCCGGCACGAGCACAGCGCCTGAGCCCGCAACCCCCAGCCGCGCCCGGCCCTGCCCTGTTGCCACCGCGGGCAGCGCTGAGGTCCCCTCCTTCCCAGAAAAGGACTCCTGCATCTGCCTTCCAGCAAAACAAGAGGGCTTCGCGAGGAAGGGGCGCGCGGGGGAAGCAATGACCTCGGGCTTTGGCGGCGTGTCTCCAGCCACTCGCCCTGCTCCCCAGACACAGCCCTGAGCAAGAGCTGCGGCAGAGGCGGTGGCTTATGCCTCACACGCCACCGGCTCTCGGGGGAAGGGCAGGTGGGAGGTGGCCGTCTACAGGAGGCAGTGCTCGTGGGTCCTTCATGCACACTGCCTGGTGCTGCCCGCCTGGCGGTGACAATGACACGTGTGACATCCGAGGGCTTTGGCATGTGCCGGGTCACGCAAGCCTTGTGTGTGGAAGGAAGATGCTGCTGCAGTGACCAGCCAGCACTGCCTCCCACAGGGCGCAGCCACCCGGACCCTCCCTGCCAGGAGCCGGGCTTGTGAGGTCAGAGGGCCTCTGTCACACAAAAGTCTCCCTGGGAGACCGCCCTCTCTGATCTCGTTCTTGCCCTTGGCTCCTGCCACCTGGGTAGAGCGTGTGCCAGTCCCCCTTGGGTCCTGGTGGCCAGGCTTTGGACCAGGTAGCTGGTGGCAGCAGCACCCTCACAAAAGCTCTAGCTCCACCAAGAGGGCTTGAGGGGAGAGGGGCAGGGAGAGGCCGGGACAGCAGAGGGACCCCGACACGAGATGCTGGACGGCCCAGAACTCTGGCCAGGCCGCGAAGGTGGCGTCCTGAGCTCCTCCTGCCCGGGCATCAGACGCCCAGAGGGCCTGATGTTCACGGCGGCCGGCGCCCTCTCACCAGCGTCTTAAAGGCTGCACCAGCCACGGACAGCGTGCCACGCCTCCGGGGCGCACGGGTTGTCTGCGGCGAGAAAGCTCGCCAGCTACTCGCCTCCAGTGCCCCCGGGGGAGCACGCGGACCGTGAGCGGAGGTGCTGGGGTCCACAGGCTCTGGGGACGCTCGCTGAGGGGACGAGAGCCGTGCGACGTGAGGTCAGAGAAGGTGTCTTCAGAGCTGTGGCGCAGCAGAAACGAATCTAACTGGGAGCCATGAGGTTGCCGGTTCGATCCCTGGCCTTGCTCAGTGGGTGAAGGATCCAGCGTTGCTGTGAGCTGTGGTGTAGGTCACAGACACGGCTCGGATCCCACGTTGCTGTGGCTCTGGCGTAGGCTGGCGGCTGCAGCTCCAATTGGACCCCTAGCCTGGGAACCTCCATGTGCCGCGGGTGTGGCCCTAAAAAAGACAAAAAGACAAAAAAAAAAAAAGGAAAGATGTGCTCGCCCTCGTCCTTGAGCTCTCCCGCAGGGCAGGCGGACAGAGAGAGAGAGAGAGAGAGAGACGCGGAGCCAGGACAGAGCTGGGCACCCCGGGTCCCGGCCGTGGCATCGGGGGTGTGGGTACCAGAGAGGTGGGCAGAGACGTTGCAGAGAAACAGAAACCTGCTTCCTGAGACTCAGAAGAAAGGACTCGTTAAGAGGAAGACAGAGCTGCCGACCTGAAGACTTGGCGTTCACCTGATTTTCTCTTCGCAAACGGCGCGCACGAAATCCCGGACGTGCGGCTGGGTGAAGTGTCTGTCGTGGTAATCCATCAGCTTGCTGTAGACGGTGGGCACGGCCATGAACACGTTGACCCGGGGAGCTTCCGGACTCAAGAACTTTTCCCAAACCTACAGCGGCAAGAGGGAGCGCGCGGAAGAGAGGTGAGAAAACACACCTGCACAGACGTGCGGAGACCCCCGCTTCTGGGAACACTGCGCTCAGCAGGGGAGCCCCCGCGTTTGGGTGAGGGAGGGTCTGTAAGCGGCTCCCGCCCCAGAGGGGTCTCACTTGGACAGGGTGAGGAGAGCCCCTGGCCCTTCTGTGGAGTCACTGTGCAGGGACATTCCTGTCTGGCCTCGGGGTGGCCTGTGGGGGGGGGGGGGAGGGGGAGGGGGAGGAGGGGGCCCTGGGTTCAGATGTGGCACCTCAGAGCGTTCCAGCCACGTGGATGACCGTTGACGGTGCTGGGGAAGGGGTCCCCACGGGCCCAAGCACAGCCCGGTGCCTGGCACAGGGGGCCTGGGGACAGGTGGCGTCCGCCGTGTTGTCCAAAGCAGTCACGTCAGCTTTGTCCCTTACTCTCTAACGCATGCTTCTCGTTTTAACACACAGATGCTTCCAGTGTCTCAGCAGGCGAAGCGCCTGTGCGCCAGCCGTGTGCGAGCGCGGAGCACGCAGCACAGACTGCCTCGCCCCCGCATCTGAAACCTGGGGAGGTGCCGGCGCTGCGCCGGCCGCCACGCACCCCGCTCCCAGCCAGACGCTGGGACTGGCGCCTCGCCCTAGGGAAGAAAATATCCCTCTCTGCAAGACAGTGACCCACACTCCCCCGAATCACAAAGCACGCGTGACAACAGAAAAAGCCAAAAGCCAAAAGCGGCAACAGAAGCAGAGCCTCGGGATCTAGGTATGGGCGTGACCAGATGAGGAATTCTAAATAACTACAACCAATTACTACATAGGCCAAAGAATTCAGACGGGCGTTCCTGCTGTGGTTTAGCAGTTGACAAACCCGACTAACATCCATGAGGACGCAGGTTCAGTTCCTGGCCTCGCTCAGTGGGTTAAGGATCCGGTGTTGCCATGAGCTGTGGTGTAGGCCACAGACGAGGCTTGGACCTGGCGTTGCTGTGGCTGTGGTGTAGGCCGGCAGCTACAGCTCCGACCCGACCCCTGGCCTGGGACCCTCCATATGCTGTGGGTATGGCCCTAAAAAAAAAAAAAGACAAAAAACCCATCTCTGAATGACTAGTAGGCACAGTGCCCACCAGGGCTACTCATCAGAGAACTTCAGATCTTTTTTTTTTGTCTTTTTAGGGCTAGACCTGTGGCACGTGGAGGTCCCCAGGCCAGGGGTCGAATCGGAGCTATAGCCGCCAGCCTACACCACAGCTCATGGCAATGCCAGATCCTTAACCCGCTGAGCGAGACCAGCGATCGAACCCGCAACGTCATGGTTCCTAGTCGGATTCATTAACCACTGCGCCACGACAGGAACTCCAAGAACTACAGATTTTATCAGGACACTGAGGTGATGCTGGAACCAGAAGAGGCTTCCCCAGGTGCTACGAGGGCTGGGCGCCCACCTCGCGCGGACCCGCACGTTGGGAACACACAGGGTCCTTACAGCGTTTAACGCACTTTCCCTGAGTGTTTCTCACAAGTGCTTCTCATGAAGTTTAACACGCACAACGCTGGGAACCAGTAATTCTAACCCTGGGTGTTTCCCCAGGAGAAATAAGAACGTGCATCTGCGAGAAGACATCTGAGAATGTTCCCAGCAGTTTCTTTCATAAAAGCCCGAGCGGGAGAACCCAGGTGCCACCAGCAAGAGGGACGAGTGCGGGCACGGGGTGTTGGGTGGACACCGGCGGCTCAGATGAACCACCCGGCACTCCAAGAGGAAGGAGAGCCAGGCACACACACGCGGGTCCCGTCCCGTCCCGGGCACGTTTCCAGAAGCATCCACGGCCTGAGGCCTGAAGATCAGGAGAGGTGGACCCTGCAGGAGTGACTGGGGGAGTCGAGAAAGAGCTTCGGCGGCGATGGGACAGGGCTCTCTGGAGGCCTGGGTGTGGGTTACGCAAGGGCTGTCACCGAAACCCGCTGGGGTGCGCTGAGATCTGTGCAGTGCACTTCCTGGACATCCGCCTCGGCAAAAGGAGACAAAGACGCGTGCACGGAGCGGGCTCCAGTTAACAGGACCGACCATCCGAGGTGCAGGCAGGACGGGAGTCACAGGCTCTCCCAGGTCACAGGTGGGGTATGGTGTGCAGCCAGGTGGGAGAGGCGGTTTCGCCCACAATGACACGCACACCTGGCCCAGTGGGTGTCCAGTAGCTGCAGCAGGACAACACAGATCTAAGAGACACGTCCACAGAAAGATCTTCACGCAGCAGCTTTACTCACAGTGTCTGTGGAACAGGCCAGTGTCCTTCGACGGCAGAGCGGAGAAACGGTGGCACTTTCAGGCAAAAAAACACAACACGGCAACACAAAAAGAACAAGGAACAGCGGACAGAGCACAAGAACAAGTCTAAATGATACAGCACAGCTAACAGAAAGCACTGCTAAGAAGGCATGAAACCGGGCAGCTCCCGTCGTGGCACAGTGGAGACGAACCTGACTAGCATCCATGAGGACACAGGTTTGATCCCTGGCCTCGCTCAGCGGGTTAAGGGATCTGCATTGCGTGAGCTGTGGTGCAGGTTGCTGACGCGGCTCGGATCCCGCGTTGCTGTGGCTGGGGTGCAGGCCGGCAGCTGCAGCTCCAATTCGACCGCTAGCCTGGGAACCGCCATATGCCACAGGTGTGGCCCTAAAAAGACGAAAAAATAAACCCCCCCAAACCCGTGAAACTACGCTATGGTGACAGAAGCCAGCTGGTGCCACCTCCGAGAGGAGAGACCCTCTATGGGGGATGAACCGTTCTCTGTCTTTGTCTGTCGGAGAGGTGACTGTCATTTGGTGACCCTCCTGGGCCTCGGCCGGC
This sequence comes from Phacochoerus africanus, assembly GCF_016906955.1. Classification (NCBI taxonomy): domain Eukaryota; kingdom Metazoa; phylum Chordata; class Mammalia; order Artiodactyla; family Suidae; genus Phacochoerus; species Phacochoerus africanus. The sequence continues at coordinate 661,467 of NC_062551.1, forward strand.
ACAGTCGCTTTACGTAAAATAAAAGAAGCCGTGGGGACGCGTCCCCACTTTACAAACCCCGGTCATGTCACAGCTCCGGGCTGCGAGCAAGTGGGACTTCAAGGCCCCGCCTCACGGCCTCCCCACCAACGACACGGCAAAGCACAGCCCTGAGCCGCCTCCGCCTCCGGCGCGCGAACCAGCAACGTGCGAGAAGCACCAGGGAGGGCAGGGCCTGTTAAGCAGCACCCCAGGGAGGCGACCCCCGAAACCGGCTGGTGGGCAGGCCCGGCCTCGCAAACACCAACGGCGGGGCCAAGACTGGGGGAGGTGGATGAGAGGGGCGCCCCGACTGGCACTCGGGAGGGGTGTCATCTGAATCCAGTTCCAACGAGGGGCAGGGGGCAGGGACGGCTGAGGCCCGGCGGCAGCACCCCGCCCGGCGGAGACCTGAGGCCGGTGAGGCTGGACGCTGGCCTGGCAGTGACCCTGAGACGGAAGCGGTTTCCCCGTGAACCCAGGATGGCTCTGAATTAAAATCGCGGAGCCGGGCGGTGGCCCCAGGGAACCGAGGCGCCTGCAGATGCTTGAGCAGCTCCACGGTCTTCCGTCTCAGGATGACGATGAGAAAAGGGGTCCAGGGAGGGGGGGCCGGCGGTTCTCTAAGGGCCTTTAAGACGCGATACCCGGGCCTCCTTCACAGGCAAGGAAATAAGCTTCTGTTATTTATGGGAAAGACGGGAGCAGTGCACGTGACGCCCCCCGCAGGTGGAATGACGGAGGAGCTGGCGCCTGTCGCCTGCCACCGGGCCCGCTCAGAGAAGTGACAAGTGGAGACAAGCGGAGTCCCCTCCCACAAGCTCCGCCTCTTCCCGCGCTGAGCAGGAAGGAGATGCGGCCCGGGCAGTGGGCTGCCCTCCGCCTGGGTGCTCGGCGACCAGCCCACCCGACAGGCGGCCTCCCTGCCTGCTGTGGCGGTGGCCTTGACGGGCCTGCGGCTTTCTCCCTGTCCTCACACCACAGGGATCACGTGGACGCAAGCCCTCAGGTCCTTCCCGAGCTGAGAGGCGGACCTGCTGGAAGCTCTGTGTGCCCTCCTGCCTGCCGCTGGCCTGTGGCGAGACATGGCCGCCGGTCCATCTGCCTGGGCAGGGCACTGCCCGGGAGCAGGGCACGGGGTGTGGGGATCCCTGGAGGAGCCCGGCCAAGGGGACACACCAGACACCACTCGGGCTCCCCCAGAAGCGAGGATGTCCTCAACTGGCTGTCCAGGAGCAGCCTCTCGCCCACCCAGGCGTCTATGGTGAGCAGCCGTGTTGCTCGAATGTGCACAGACCCCGCTGCCCCCCCAACCCAGCGAGTCTCAACAACACCCGCTTGCCAGGGCTCGCCCACACCAGGAACACGGGGACGAGACGCACAGACCGTCCCACGTGCCCGCTGAGGTGCCGTGCCCGGCCCAGGAGGGGGCAGGCCAAGCCAGCTGGCCATCCGCTCTGGGGACCCGTGTCCCAGCCAGGCCTCCTCCAGCGGCTGCACACGTGGTCTCCAGCCAGGCTGCCCACCAGAGGCCGGAGCCAGGACAGAGCCCACCGAGGGCCACGTGGAGGGGGAGGGCCGTTCCTGCGGGCATCAGCAGGAACATCTGACCCCGGCAAGGGGACAATCTCCCCCAGGCGCTGCCGCCCGCAGCCGCAGGCCTGGAGCAAGACGCTTAAACAGCGGCTCCCCCTCCAGGAGGCTCCTGCACATCCGCAAACCTGAGAAGGAGGGCGGGAGGTCCCCTCAGAGGCCCCTCGAAGCCCCGTGGTTTACCAGTGAAAACACGCCTGCGGCAGCCAGACCAGAGTGCAGCACGGCTGTGCGGTTCCCGAGCTACGGGTCGAATCAGAGCTGTGGCCGCTGGCCTACACCACATCCACAGCAACATGGGATCCAAGCCGCGTCTGCGACCTACACCACAGCTCACGGCAACGCCGGAACCTTAACCCACTGAGCGAGGCCAGGGATCGAACCCGCAACCTCATGGTTCCTAGTCGGATTCGTTAGCCACTGCGCCATGACGGGAACTCCTGGTTCTGTCTTTCAAGGTGCTCTGGCCAAAATCTGGCAATGAGAAAGGTCGCCCCACGACGAAAGGCTGCAGACAGGAGCACAGGGTCCTCGAGCCTGTGTGTGGCCCCGCCCTGGCGACCCCAGGCTGTGGGTCAGTTCTGAGACACCTTGTGCTTAAGAGCTCTGCTTCCCTCCCCAGACGCCGCCTGCTTCCGACGCTGCCAGTCTCTCAAAGCTCAGAGTGGGGCCTGGGGCCGAGGTCTGCTGGGCTGTGCCCCTCACCAAGTGAACAGGAGTCCTGAGCAGGGGCTGGTCTCCACAGAGTCTGCTGGTGGTGGCCCTGCAGCCCCAGGGACCGCCCTCCCACCTCGCCAGCTCATCACACTCTTGGCCTGGTCTCTGCCCCGCAGGTGGCCAGCAGGTCCTGGCTTGGTTTAGTGCCCAGCGCTGGGCATCACGGAGGAGGTCCCCAGAGGGACCATCTGAGGTGATGACTCGATGGAGACGGGGTCACCTAGTCATCGGCCAGACTCTCTCCCGCGCGGGTGATGGCGGCCAGCCCGCTGCCCAGCTTCCTGCTGTCCCCAAGTCACTGCCACCTCATCAGGCAGCTTGTCAGACGCCAGCAGCCTGCCACCCCACCTCTTGGATTTGAAGAGGCCAAGACCCGAGACCCTTTAAACACAACTACTTTACACTTATTTCTTAAATACATGCTTAGGAGGTCCTGTCGGGGTGCAGCGGAAACGAATCTGACTAGGAACCATGGGGTTGCGGGTTCGATCCCTGGCCTTGCTTGGTGGGTTAAGGATCCAGCGTTCCCGTGAGCTGTGGTGTAGGTTGCAGATGCAGCTCAGATCTGGTGTTGCTGTGGCTGTGGTGTGGGCTGGCAGCTGTAGCTCCAATTAGACTCCTAGCCTGGGGACCTCCATATGGCATGGGTACGGCCCTAAAAAAACAAAAGAAAAAAAAATTTTTTTTAATTAAAATAAAAATACCTACTTAGACAATCCCTTAATAATGCTAAAAGTGGTATTTTACTAATATAAGTATCTAAATTCACAGGACTGAAACTCAGGGCTGCAATCTTTTTTCTTCTTCTTTTTGGGCCACCCTGCAGCATGTGGAGGTCCCGGGCCAGGAATCGGATCTAAGCCATAGTTGTGACCTAAGCTGCAGCTGCAGCAATGCCAGATCCTTAACCCAATGTGCTGCGCCGGGGACTGAACCTGCATCCTAGCACTCCCGAGATGCCGCCGATTCCATTGCGCCACAGCAAGAAGTCCAGGGTTGCAATCTTGTCTCACCTGCCACCTCCCACGCTGCACAGTTCTGAGAAATCCCCAGGCAGTGCCGAGAACCAGGAAAGTGTGCCAGATGGGCACCCTGGCAGGAGGGAGGCTGAGGGGTGACGGCGAGAGACCCCTGGAGAGAGGGGAAACCCAGAGGCCAAAGAAAAAATGCAGGGCCTGGGTGGTCTGGGAGCAGGTGGGCGTCCCTGAGGCCTGTTTCCCCCTCGAGGGCTTCCTTGTCCGAAGCCCGCTCTCCTTCCACACCATCGAAGCTACACATTCCAAGCGACACATTGGCAGGGGCTGAACTGAGCTGAGCTGCACGGGAGCCCTGGTGTGTCCCTTAGGCTGTTTACGAACCCACAGTGTGCAGAAGAGCCTGTGCGTCTCAGGAAAACCTGTGGCTTTTTCAGTGGAATCTTGTTGCACTGTTTGTGCCTACGCTCTGACTCCTGAAGAGCTAACACAGTAAAGCTTTCATTCACCAAATACCCTCCGTGCCTGTTCACAAATCCAGAGGGACAGCAGCAGCAGGGAGGCCTCTAGAGAGGATGCAGGCTGCCAGCCGCTCTCCTGGTCACGTGGGCAGGAGCCCCTGAATGGCCACAAAAGCTCTAGGCCCTGGGGACAGACACAGCGTGTCGAGAAAGAAAACCCAGGTCCTGGGGGTGACCCTGGGGCAGAAGTGAGCAGCAGGGCAAAGACCCGTGGAGACAGAGCCCGGCAGGCCAGGCCCCGGGCAGCAGGGACGGAGCGGAGGAGGTGAGGGCGCCCTTCCCGGGCGAGGCCTGGCCGGCCGGGTGGAAGGCAAGCCTTCCTGCCCCTTCTTCACCTCCTGGGTCTCTGGTCTGGGGAGGGAAAGGCCTGCTCTGTCTCCACTGAGTCCCAAAGGCGCCGCCTGTCCGCACCCGCTCCCTGGCCCCTGACGCTGCTCTGCACGCAGGACCCTCAAGGGTTTCACTCCGGTGAGGCGGAGGGCAGGGGCCCGCGGTGCCCGCGTGCCGCGCGCTGCTCCCCCTTTAGAGGGAGAGACGCGGGGTCAGAGAGGCGGAGGGTGGCCCAGGCCGGCCTGTCCTTAGCGCCTCGTCCTCCTGCTCCTGACACTGGCAGGCACTGTGCGAGGGGACATGCGGGGGGGGGGGGGGGGGGGGCGCCGCCTTTCTAGAGCCACCTCTTTCTGGTGGAGACAGGAAGGGACCTCGGGGACGGATGAAGCCTGCAGACTCAGAGCCCCTCGGGGGAAAGGTCACACTTGACTGAAATGTGTAAATGGCAAATTCTGCGCTGCGGGGCAAGCCGGGGGCTTCTCCAGACCCCAGGCCGGCCCCATCCCACCCTGCGCAGGGTCTCCAGGCCCCTCCCGGCTGCGCCCAGCCCAGCCCAGGGCTGCCTCGCGCTCCCAGCCACACTCGCGCGCTTTCCGATCCGCACTGAGCAGCCCCTTTCCGCCGGTTCTGGGTTTAGGTTAGGGTGCGAATCAGTGCCAGCCTGGGGCCCCCTCCGAGCCCTGGCCTCCCGGCAGCCTCTCCCTCAGGCGTGCCCGGCCTGCCGGCCCCGGGCCCAGGGGCTCATGCAGGAGCCTGAGCCCAACTTGCCTGCTGGGCGCTGAACTCAGGCAGCATCACACAGGTGGCCCCGACCCAGAGCGGACACAGCAGCTTGTTGACCAGGCCGTGGACGTGGTGCAGCGGGAGGACGTGGAGGATCACGTCGTCCTGAGTCCAGGCCCACTTGCGGACCAGCCCCGTCACCTGCGGGAGGAGAGCAGAGCCTCAGAACAGCAGGGGAGCCTCGGCCATGAAGTTGGGGCTCAGCCAGGGTGCTCCCGGCCCCCAGCCGAGAGGAGAAGGCTCGCCCCGCCCCCCACCGCCCCCGCTAAGCAGGGGGAGCAGGACAGCTCCTGGACGGGTGAGGCTCTGCCTGTCCACCGGCTTGCCCTCCTGGAGCCAGCAGAGCTGCCTGCGGTTGGGGCTCTGATCAGGGCCCATGGCCTCTTGCTGACGCCCCTGGCAGCTCTCCCCAGGGTGGTCAGAGGTCCCACTTGGCTCCCACAGGCCCTAGGGCTCGGCCTCCCCAGAGTCCAGGCTGGCTGGAATCTAGCTCCCCAGCTCCACTGCCCGTCTGAGCCGACGGGGCGCCATCCTCACCCTGGCTCCACCAGAACCTCCCCGTCCCGTGCATGCCACAGAGGCCCCAGAAATCCGGCCCAGAGACGGCCTCTCCAGAGAAAGAGCACATCCTGGTCTAGGAGACAGGGCCAACACACAGTCAGGCCTTGCTGCAGGCAGCCGACTCAGCTCACCACGGACCCCGGGCTGAATCGGCCTGACTCAGTGCCACTGGCCTCTGAGCTTCCTCTGTGCTCTGGGCCTCTCACGTCACCACCCCTGCTGTACGCGTCTGTCGAAGGCAGACATGTTTTCTGGCAGCAAGAAGGGTACAAACTGCAGATGAGTAAAGTGGCCGGGAGTTTGACAGAGAGGCTAACGGGCCACCGAACACAAACCACTGCTGAAATCGAGACTTTGTTTCCCAAATGGGCCACGACCTCAGGCGTCGGTGCACACCCTCGTATGCGCTCGGTGGCTGGTTTCTGTGAAAACCACAGCAACATCGCCTATTGCGGCGGCTTCATCGCCCCCATGGCCCTGGGGAGCCGAGTGGGGCTGTAAGTTCCCGCGGCCGCCACCCGGGGCCACCCCCCTCGGCCCCTCCCGAGAGCCTCCTTCATGCCAGAGTGGTCACCTGCGGAGCCAGGGCCCTGGGCGCCCTATAGGCAGGGTGGCTGGATGGCGAGAGCTCCGAGTGGCCCCAGCAGACGCCTCCCCAGGGTAGCGGCCCCGCCAGCACTCACCACCACTCACCACGGCCTCGAGGTTGCGATGGGTGCTCAGAACGCCCTTGGGCCTCCCCGTGGTCCCGCTGGTGTAGATGATGGTGGCGGCTCGCTTTCTCCAGTCCCGCTCCGGCACCCGCCCCGCCCCGGGGGCCTCGGCCGCCCCCAGGTAGACCTCGGGCGAGAGAGGCAGGAGCGGGACCCCCAGCTTCCCGACCACCGGGCCCAGCACCCCCACGTGCTCCGGGCCGGCCAGGACCACGGAGCTGCGGGAGTCCCGGATGAAGTACTCCAGCTGGGCCGGGGGGTGCTTCCGGTAGAGGGGCACGGCCACGCCGCCGCTCATCCACGCGGCCCACAGCGCCACCACGTAGGAGGCGTCGTTGGCGCACAGCAGGGAGACCCGCTCCTCCCGGAGGTCCCCGTCGGCGCAGGCGCGCAGCGCGCAGATCTCGCGGGACAGGCGGAGGCTGCGGGAGTACAGGTCCGCGTACGTGTGGCGGCCGTGCTGGTCCACGAGGGCGATCCGGTCCCCGAAGGCCAGGGCGCGGGTGAAGACCGGGCCGCTCCCGTCCGAGCGCAATGCCGGGGCCGTGTGCAGGGCGCCGCTTCCTCGGGGTCTCCAGGGAGCCCGGCGGCAGGAGGCCAGGGCGCAGAGCAGGCACCGGACTGGGGACCTCCCCACGTGGGGCAGCATCGCGGACGCAAGGCGGCAGGAGGCACCTGGGGCAGGGAGAGGGCACGGCAGTCACTGCGCAGGCGGGAAGCAGCCGGACCCCCAGTGACGAGGGGACACCTGAAACGGGAGCAGCTCGGTCCTCTCAACACACACGCCTTGGCAACTTAAATGGCCAGCGTTTCAGCCTGTTAATTTCATTATTTCAAGGATTTTTAAAAACTTACAAGATTCTAAAACAATGAATTAAACTAAGTAAAGCCAAGGAGAAGCAAGTAGAATCCAATGCACTTCAGGTGAATTCTGAATAATGGTTCTTAAAAACCTAAGCCTGGGGAAATGCCAGCTGAGAGGACAACGGACTAAGGCCCAGAGAGGAAATGCAGCTGGCCCTGGGCCAACCATGCTGCCCACGTGCAGGTGGACTTCGCAGGGTCCAAGGAAGCCCAGGCCAGCTCGGATGAAGGGCTGGCTGTGAGGCTCTGAGGGTTTCTGACTGCCGAGGGTCAGCAGCAGGAACACAGGTCAGGACTCGATCCTGCCAGTGTCCACACTGACTTTTATCCATCCATGCATCCATCTTTTGGCGGCACCTGAAGCAGGCAGAAGTTCCCAGGCTAGGGACAGAAGCCACACTATAGTATAGTGACCGGAGCCACTGCAGTGACAACTAGATCCTTAACACACTGAGCCACCAAGGAACTCCCAACTGTGAACATTTCAGAAATTGTCTAAGACAGAGCAAGTTCATGTGTTAGCAAAGTGTCAGGCTGTTTTGTTGTTGTTGTTTTAATGGCTGCAGCTGCGGCATATGGAGGTTCCCAGGCTAGGGATTGAATTGGAGCTACAGCTGCCAGCCTACACCAGAGCCACAGCAGTGTAGGATCTGAGCTGCGTCTGTGACCTACACCACAGCTCACGGGACTGCTGGATCCTTAACCCACTGAGCAAGGCCAGGGATTGAACCCACAACCTCATGGTTCCTAGTTGGATTTGCTAACCACTGAGCCACGATGGGAACTCCCCTTCAGTCTGCTTTTTAAAGCTGAAACAACCTCCCTCTCTCCCCCACAGGCTAACGGCTACTGACCCAACAGCAAGGAGGGCTCCCCAGGAGGGCATGACCCACAACCTTCTCCTGAGTTCTCCAGGCTGCTGGAGAGAAGGGAGGCCCGGGACAGGTGTCTGCCCTAGGGCACCCGGCCCGCAGCCCCAGGTGTGGGCACTTAGCTAGAAAAGATGCACATTCCAAAATGCCTCTGCATCCGGGGCGGGTCATAGCCGCAGGTCGCTTTACCAAGAAGCGAGGAGCTTCTGAAGGAAGCCGCTTCCTCCCCAGTGCCAAACCATCTGCCCTGGCTTGGAGCCCCCACTGACATACCGCCCCACTGCCGCTTCTGGGGCAGGCAGGCAGGGTCCCCTCCCGCCTGGAGCTCCCTCTGGCCTCTGCCAGCCTCAGCTCCAACAGGGCACTGACTCAGAGCAGCATCTCTGACCAGGGTGGGCCAGCTCGCCAAGCTGTTCCTGAAGGACCAGTAATGGGTATTATTCTGGAGTTCCCGCTGTGGCTCAGCGGTAACAAATCTGACTAGGTCTCATGAGAAGGCAGGTTCAGTCCCTGGCCTCGTGCGGGGGTGAGGGATGTGGCATTTGCCATGGCCACGGTGTAGGCCGGCAGCTCGGATCTGACCCCCAGCCTGTGAACTTCCATATGCCGCAGGGGCGGCCCTAAAAAGAAAAAGAAAAAAAAAAGACTGTTATTTGACATGATGATGCCCTTGACATGTTCCTCTGTGTTTTCATCTTGTCATTTTTACCTTCAACTGCCTTGCTCAATAAACCAGGCGGCCACTTTTAACCCTGTCTCACACATAAGAAAATGCAGTTGCCCAGCGACCCGATTAGAGATCGGAGGTGGACCAGAGGCGCCCCCCCACACTGTCCCCGCCAGAGTCAAACGCGCAGCAAGCCTGCGCGGCCAGAAGCCCCATGAGGACCCAGTGAAATAACCTGATGCTGGCCGTGCTGTCGGGCGGAGCGGGGGAGGCAGGCACAGGGACCCAGAAGGCTCTGAATGTCTGAGGTGGAGGAGGACGCCTGCGAGGGGCTGGTCCAGCAAAACCAGGAAGGCAGGAGGCTCTTGTCCTGGCTCAGCTCCTCCTCTCTGGGCAGAGCCTCCTCCGGTTGCTCTCAGCTCCTTGCCGCAGGGCAAAGTGAACATGTTATGTTTGTTCTATGTGCCAAACAATTTTGCTCTCTGCTCTCAATTTAAAAGGCAGACACCCGGCACTTTATCATCACCTAACGAACAGCCCCCAGCACAAGAGCCTGGCTCCCCGAGCTGTGCCCCTGCAGCTGAGGGCTCCTGCCACAAGGCCTCCGAGCCTCGGGGCCAAGCAGGTGGAAACCTGGCACCCACTGCGGAGACCCCACCCTGCCCTCCTGCCCACAGGGCCCGGGGCAGACCCCTCTCCAGCCCAGCGGCTCCTCTGAGGTCCCGGGCAACAACTGCGGAAGGCCTTGCAGCCGCCAGCAGCCGGTGGGCTCTCTAGTGCTCAGGGCCCACACGCTTTCGGGATCAGAGGGGTGCCATCAGAAGCCACAGCGTCCCGTGACGCCTCCGCGCTCCGCCCTTTGCACAAGGTTCAGAGGCAGATTCACAGCCGGCTTTACACCTCTGGACTCTTGTTACTCTAAAGAAACCTGACAAAGTGTAAGGAAACAGCTGGGCTCCACCCGAGACAGCAAGACATGTGATAAACACGTGTGAGGTGCCAGCGTCGGCCAAGTGAGGGCCCGGGTCTTCACAAGCTTCCCGGCCTCACTTCTAGCAAACTCGTCTCCGATTGCTCCACAGGCGAGAGCAAGCAAAACAACCTATAAACAGAAAACCTACTGCAGTGTTTCCGGGTTACGACCAAAGCCAGGCTCCGCTGGTGACAATGCAAGAGAGATGTAAGGGGTGCCCCCCCTCATTTCCTGGGGGGCTGAGGAGCAGAGCAACCAGGCTCTCACAGACACCCAGAGGACAGACTGATGGGCCTCCTGTCCCTCCGCCTGCCAGGCCTCAGCCAGGGGACTCCGGCTCTGCCTGCCCCCATGCAGACACCCCACAAGGGGCCCGGGAGGGGCAGCTCTCTGCCCCAGAGCCAGGGAGAATCGGGGGAAAACAGAGCTGATCCCCAGTTTCCCTCCCTCTGGCCAGCTGACTCGCGACTCCACAGCAGTGGAACCACCGCAGGCTGGCACGGAGGCGGTGAGCAGGCACCAGAACAGCACCGCCAAAGGGAAGACGTGAAGCTGCCTGCCCAAGGCTGCAGGGGAACAGGAGACGTGGCTGCACCCGGCCCGGCTGCCCCAGCACGCTGCCCACTCTGACACCCAGGGGCGAGGAGCCCGTGGGGGCAAGTCCGTGCTGGGCGACTGCCCCAGCGTCACCAGCGACGAGTCAGGTGAGGCCCAGGGCACCCACTCTGCCACCCAAGAGACACTTGGCAGGTCCCTCCAAGATGACACATGAAAAGAGGTAAAGAGCCCCGCAGGCCCTCGGAGCCCGCACTGCACCCAGCTGTTAAACGTGTCCCAAAGGGCTCGTCGGCGATGGACACAAAGCTTCACAAACAGGGTGCTCACGGCAGGGTCATGTCTGATACTGAAAAGCAAGCTAAGTGGAGGCATGGGTTCAGTCCCCGGTCCAGGAATTTCCATATGCCTGGGATGCGGCCATTAAAAAAAGAAAAGAAAAACGAGCCAAACCAGGCGGCCAGGAAGGTCTGAGGAACGCAGGACACACACGTGCGGTGCTGGGGCCCCAGTCCAATGCAGAAGCGCCCGCCCACAGAGCTGCCCAGGGGAGGGACACCCGTCAGAGGTCACCTCCAGGTGGTCACAAGGTGGCAGGGCTGCCAGTGACTCTTGTTTTCTAAGTGCGTCTTGGGTTTCTCTAATTTTCTGCACTGAGCACGTGTGACTTTCATAATCAGATTTTTAAAGTCTAATAAAAGACATTTATATTTTAAAGCAGAGATGTTTTACATTCAGCATGAACGTTTTCTTTTATACAACGAAGACAAAACTATTAAAATCATTCATTCTGGATGGTGGATCTAGAGGCTGTGTGTAATAGTCCATAGCTCTTTAATTTCTCAAAATGGTAGAAGCAAATCAAAGTGAGATAAGAACTTCTTTTATTTAGAGCTAGGGGTTCACAGGCGGTTTAGGCAGACAGTGAAGAGGCAGGTCTCCCAGAAGCGGCATGGACGCGCCCTGCGCTGGCACTCAGAGCACCGCCAGGCTAGCATCTGGCAGCAGGGACTGGCCCCCACCTGCGCTCAGCGCAGAGACGGTGACCTGTGGCACAGCACCATACAGGCAGGCCCACAGTGTGTGTGCTGGGGGGCGGGGGGAGCTCAGGGTGGGGAGCCCCAAGTTCACCTGCAGGGAGGGAGGCTCAGGAGCGGGAGCTGGGCACGCACTGGGGCAGATGTGGAGAGGGGCCTGCTCACCATGGACCCTTAACTTGGGAAATGCCACCAGAGAGGCTAGAGAGGCTGCACTAACTTACTCTCCCACCAAATACAGGGGAGCATGGGGCCACCCCTTCAAAGCAGCGGCTCTGTCCCCGGGTGGGGATCCTGAAACGGCTCATCCCTGCTTTCAATACAGAGCTCAGACCTCCTAGGCCGTGGCGATCAGGCCCTGCCTTGATCAGGCAAAAGCATCTGGTTGGGGCAGCTCCAGATGCGGAAAGATCAACAGCTGCCTCAGGAAGAGGACCTGGGCCTCCCAACCACGGCCTCCTGGTCATGGGCTCTCCTCACCCGGTGGCCCATTCTGGAGCGACACTGCCACCAGGTCAATGCAGGTTTTTCCCCGTCCCCTTTTTTTTTTTTTTAAATAACGATTTACATTTTTTCCATTATAGCTGGTTTACAGTGTTGTGTTAGTTATCTACTGCACAGCAAGGGGACCCAGTCACAGACACACACGCACACATTCTTTTTCTCACGTCATCCTCCATCCTGCTCCATCACGAGTGACTAGACACAGCTCCCGGTGCTGGGTGGCAGGCTCTCACTGCTCATCCACTCCGGACGCAATACTTGGCATCTGTTAACCCCAGACCGCAGTCCATCCCCCCCTCCTCCCCATCCGCAGCCCAGAGCACGGAGACCTAGAGTCTGGTGCACGGGCGCCTCCTCCCGGGAAAGCCACATCTGAGCTCAGACTCCTCCAGGAGGCGGAGCCCAGACGGAGACTAACCGTCGGGATCTCGGGTCACACCGCTGACCCCGCACAGCCCTCTCAGGACGCGTGCCCAACGCCAGGAAGATGGCAGCTGTGCCGGCCTAACCAGGGTGCTGGTAGGAGCACAGGTTTGTGAGTCCAAACACAGCAGACTGAAAGAGCCCCCAGTTCTTCCTGCCTAAGCCTTCGTTTCCAAGTCTGCGCAGGGATGATAACAAGACCGGCTGCAGAGGGTGCCCGAGGGAACCAGCCCGCGGCAGAGGAGGAAGCAAGCGGCTCTGCCGTCTTCACCACCATGTTCGCCAGTAGACACAAACTACTCGATAAGAATGATACTTGCATTCAAACGAAGGTGGCTGGTTTCGAAATGAATAAAACAGCACCTGATGGACCAGCGCCACCCGCTCTCCCCCACCCCCGGGGGAGGTATGGGCTGGGGGAAGGGGCCACACTCTCCCTCTGGGCGGGACACTAGTTTCAGCACTGTGCCTGCGGTTTGGGGTTGTTTCCAAAGTTATGTTTTTAAGTGACAGGCATTCACACTGCATTCATGAGCACTGCATTCAAATCAAACAACCAAAAGGGAAAAACAAATTCTTAAACCCATATCCATATTAGGAGGTAAAACACTATTTTAAAGATGCCGTCAGAAGGATGAAGCTGACTCTCCTAGGCCTGTCGTTTAATCCACAGCTGCTGTCTGCTTTGAACAGTGGTTCTGGGACTTGGGGGGGGTGGAGGCACAGCAGGCATTGGAAAGGTCGCTAGACGCGCGTTTCACACAAGAACCTCCCGCAGGCCACCTGAAGCCCACTGGGCGCGTCTGTGCTCCTGGGCCCAGCACTGGTGCCCCTTCCCAACTGCCAAGGCCCCTGACACACATCTCCCTCCCACCTGTACGCTTCAAACATGTGTTTCCTGTTCCCACCTTTCATTGTTCCCCTTTCTCCTTTCGGCAAACTCCTACTCATCCTTCAAAACCCGACTCAGTATCACCTCCTCTTTAGTCTTCCCTCTCTGGGAAGTTGGCTGCTCACAAGGCCTCCCCAAAACCTCCGACTTAACATTTTGCCTTTGTTTACATACGGACCTGCCCACAGGAGCTGGGCATCTGCACCTAACGCTGCATGAGCAAGCCCACGGGGGCGAGGCCGGGGGTAGAGGTACTTCAAGGAGGCTTCCTGCTGCCCAAAGAGGCCCCAAGCGATCTGGTTTAGACTCGACAGACCAGATTCCCTCCAACGTGGCTGCACGCGGACCCTCCCACACCCGCGGGCCTCGAGGTGCGCTCAGAGGCGCCAGCTCTCCAGGGCCAGCAGGAACCCCCGCGCCTCGGCCCCTGCGCCGGGGCGGGGGACGCGCGGGCTCTACCTCTGCCGGCCGGGCTCGAACTCCTCCTCCTCGCCGGGTCGGAACCGGAACCGGAACGCGGAGCGCGCACCCTGCGTCCGTTGCCCAAGCGCGCCCCCCGGCGCGGCGCGGCGCGGCGGCGCGGGTTCCGGGCGCGAACGTTCCCCAGCCCGGCCGACCCGCGCGGCTCCAGACCCGGCGTCGCGGGGCGAGCGCGGCGGGCCGGCCACTGCGCGCTCCGGCCCACAGACGACTGGGAACGCGCGCCGACGGCCCTAACTCGCTGCTGGGCGGAGCGGGGCACGGCGCCCATCGCCGGGACCGGGACCGGGACCGGGACCGGAGGGCTCCCTAGAGGGAAAAGCCACCAGGCGCCTTCCCGCCGTCCTTCCCCAGAGCCGGGCCGGCGGCCCAACGCGAGGGAAGAGGGGCTGCGAACGCCCCGAAGCAGCAGGACGCGGGGAGCACGAGGGGGAGGGGTCGCCCCTGGGCCGCCAAGCGCTCAGGAAGAAAAAGACAGGAAGGGACAGAGTCCAGACCGGGGAGGAAACGGCCAAAGAAAGAAAGGGACGTCCGCAGAGCTTCCAGGTTGGAGCGAGCGGCGGCGACTCAGCCTGGAAAAGCGTGTGTGTGTGTGTGTGGGGGGGGTGGTGGACCCTAAACCGCCCAGGCGACACCCACGTGCACGTGCCCTGCCTGTCAACGCGCATCTTCCCTGCAGTGTTCTGAATTCTGTGTGCCCCCAAGTTCGTGTGTTGAAGCCCTAATCGCACCACGTGATGGTGTTAGGAGAGGGGCCTCTGGGAGGTGACAGGTCATGAGGGGGCTGAATGGGATCAGGGTTCCTAAAGGTGAGACCCCGCAGGGCTCCCTGGCCCCTTCTCCATGTGAGGACACAGCAGGCAGCTGCCCTTGATCTTGGACTAAGAAGGCAAGGGGCAGAGGGGAGGGGCTAGGAGACCCTGGTTTCCCATACCAGTTGCTAAAATAGCCTCTTGCCAGGTCCTGCTTGCACCTGCCGCACTTCCTGGTCTGTTCCCAGCACGGCAGCCAGGTGACTCAGGTAACACTCAGACCCTGGTCAGACGCCAGTTTCCTGGACTCCTGGGGCCCCCACCTGGCAGAGGGGAGCAGTCATTCTCAGGAAGATGGCACAGGGGGAATATCTGGGGTGTCTGCTCCGAGAAGAGCTCTGAACCACCGAGGGAGAGCTTGGGGACAGAAAATGGTAAGTACCTAGAACACTGATGAAGAAAAAGCAGGTGATGACAAAATCCTGGGAAAACCGCAAAGGCGAGGGAACCATGTAGCTCCAGGAGGCTTGGTGCAGACACGTGGTAACTAAGGGTTTCCACCTAAATGCTGACGTGCGGACACTGACCCTGCCCTCAAGCCGACCTAAGCCCGTCTAGGCAGACTCTCTGTGAGGTAGGAGGGATGCGGGCCCAGGAAGGGGGTGGGGGTGGAGAAGGAGAGGAAGCCTGGGGTGTCCATCGTAGGAACAAACAGGGACAGGGTGACCGTGACACTATTTGGACACAGGGAGGCAAAAATCAAGAGAATTAACCGCAAGTCAAGCCTCTGGTGGTTGGGAAGGAAGAAGGCAGTTCCTTAAACTAGGTGGGTGTGGAGCAGTCCGAACCTGTGATGACGATAAGTGGCATTAGACTATAAAGCACTTTGAGAAGGGGGAGGGCACGGGGAAGCCCCTCAAGGACGTCCACGTGGCTGAGGCTCCCCTCCGCCTCCAGGCAGCCCCTGCCCACCACTGAGCCTTCTCTGCAGTACGCTCACTCTCGCCGCCAGGGTTTGCTTTGTTTTCGTTTTTTAGGGCCGCACTCTTGGCACGTGGAAGTTGAATCAGAGCCACAGCAATGCCAGATCTGAGCTGCATCTTTGACCTACACCACAGCTCACGGCACAGACACTAGTCGGGTTCGTTTCCCCTGTGCCACGGCGGGAACTCCCCCAGGGTTTGCTTTCTGCCCGGCACAGGATGGGAAAAGGGGCCTGATCAGCGTCCACACGAATCCTTACCATCTTGCTACTGGCCCCCCCACAGCGCCCAATGGGCAGGTGGGTGTTTGTGCAGATGCCAACCTGTCCCCGGGCATGTTGCAGGCACGGGGGCGGGGGGGGGGGGAAGAGAGCCATCGCACTCCTGTCACTTACATGCTCGTGGGGGACAAGGAAAGGGAGTAGTTAGACAAGTCAGATGTCCTTGATGAGCCACTGATGATGGTGATGACGTCACAGGCTGAATTTCTGCCTCCCCAGGACGGGATTCGTGTCCTCATGCGAGTCACGAGAGAGCGGGCCTCCCTCTCTGCCCTCTAGCTGGTGAGGACACGGGAGAAAACGGCTGTCTGCAGGCCCAGAAGTGGCTCTCATCAGACACAGGATCTTAGATTCCAGCCTTGGGAACTCTGAGAAATAGGCACCTGTTGCTTACGCGTCCAGACTAAGGCGGACGACAGGTCAAGGCCAGGGAGGCTTGCAGACACTGGGGGCCCCGGGTCACACACGGGGCAGCGGAGGCTGGAGAAGTAGGTCACATGACCTGCTGACAGAGTGACAGAGCTGGGGGCTGAGCCCAGAACTCCGCCGCCTGCCTCCCACATTCGTGGCTGTGAAGTTCTCCAGTGAACAGGCAGACGCTGTGTTCATGTGATTAAAACCAAACTGTTGGAGTTCCCGTTGTGGTTCAGCAGTAATGAACCTGACTAGTGTCCATGAGGACACAGGTTCAATCCCTGGCCTCGATTAGTGAGTTAAGGATCCGGCGTTGCCGTGAGCTGTGGTGTGGGTTGCAGATGTGGCTCAGATCCTGCATTCCTGTGGCTGTGGTGTAGGGCAACAACTGCAGCTCCGATTTTTTTTTTTTTTTTTTGCTTTTTAGGGCCGCACCTGCAACATGCGGAGATTCCCAGGCTAGGGGTCCAATCAGAGCTGTGGCCACCAGCCTATGCCACAGCCACAGCAACGCCAGATCCGAGCTGTGCCTACAGCCTACACCACTGCTCATGGCAATGCCGGATCCTCAGCCCAGAGTGAGGCCAGGGATCGAACCTGCAAACTCATGGTTCCTAGTTGGAGTCATTTCGGCTAAGCCACGACGGGAACCCCTGTAGCTCTGATTTGACCCCTAGCCTGGGAACTTCCATATGCCGTGGGTGTGGCCCTAAAAAAAAAAGAAAGAAAGAAAAAAGAGACAGACAGACAGAAAGAAACCAAACTCCCCCACGCACCAGACAATGCTCCGTAGTGAATGGTCTGCGGAGGGACTTGGGTTGTGTCCTGGATGGTGGCCGCAGCAGCCACACCGCAAACATCGCCTCTTCAGTTGAATAAAAATAGCATGAAATAGGAGTTCCCGTCGTGGCGCAGTGGTTAACGAATCCGACTAGAACCATGAGGTTGCGGGTTCGGTCCCTGCCCTTGCTCAGGGGGTTAACGATCCGGCGTTGCCGTGAGCCGTGGTGTAGGTTGCAGACGCGGCTCGGATCCCGTGTTGCTGTGGCTCTGGCGTAGGCCGGTGGCTACAGCTCCGATTCGACCCCTAGCCTGGGAACCTCCATATGCCGCGGGAGCGGCCCAAGAAATAGCAACAACAACAACAATAACAACAACAAAAGAAAAAAAAAATAGCATGAAATAGAAATAATTCCCTAGACCCTCAAATTTAAAGATGGGAACACAAAATTGTGCACTAGGATTTCCCAATCTGGGCGCTTGAGGAAGAGACGGGCTCCAGGGGCTGGTCAGTCCGCGCGGGTCGTGCTGGAGGGGACCCGAGCTGCCCTTGGACCTGCCCCACCCCACCCCCCACTCCGAGGAGGGGGTGCTGGCCACGGGGCCTGCACCTGCTGCAGCTGAGAGCCCCGACAATGTATTTGGGAGGTGCTGCCCATCCCTCCTCGCTCAGCCCCACTGTGAGCACCAAGGAGCAGGAACACCTAAGGCCCTGCGCTCACCCTCTGCAGCCACCGCTGCCAGCATGGTTGTCACCAGCCCCTCGGGGAGACCCTGAGCAGGCACTGGGTAGATGGAAGTCAGTCCATCGAACCGGTGGATTCTCTAGGAAGCCAGGGGCCTCCGCGTGGGGGTGGGGGGCTCCCGGGCCCCTCCAGGGGGCAGGTGGGCCTCCCCACCTGGCACCTTGCTCTGAGGGCCCCCATCCATTCCCAGCCCCAGCCTCCCCCAGAGGAAGAGGGAGCCGCCCTCTCTCCCTCCGGGACTCTGTTGGCACCTCCAGCCTAATGAGCCCAAACTGCTGGAATCTTGGTCACACCTTTTCACTGGATTAAAGCAAAACACAGATGCGCTGGCAGCAGCGTGCTCACTAAGGGCTCCTCTGCAGACTGAGGTGGCACCCAGGAGGCAGCTCTGGACACACAGAAGACGGACTAGCCAGCGGCTGGGGGGAGGTTGTGGGCCCCGGTGTTAGGGTCCAGCCGCCTCTTGGGGCCCCCGCCCTACATGCAGTCCCACCCCAGCCGAGGAGGGCTGACCTGGGCGAGGTCCTGACAGCACCAGGCCTCCTCTTGGCTCTCGATGGCTCACCTGAGGAGGGGGAGCCACACTGGGGTGGGGGGCGCTCGGGCAGCCCCGGCTGAGCCACTGCTGGATTCGACGCCCACAGAAACCGAGAGATTTGTGTTGTTTCAGCTGCGAAGTTCTGGAGTGATTTGAACACGGCAATAGAACGGCTACCCTCTCCCAGGAGTAGCTGTGGGGTCGAGGGTAAATTAACCTGAGTCAGTTTCTCACCTAAGGGCAACAGTGCCCGCCTCCAACGGAGGTCCCCAAAATGAAAAAAGCTCCTGGCGACGTGCCTGGGGTTCCGCGAATGCTGCAATGGTCCCCGTGTTACACAATGTTGACATAAATATCTACGTCACAAGCCGGGAAGGGCTTCGGGAGAGCGGGTGGGCTCCAGAAAGGCTCTGCAGAAACGTGACCCCTGAAGGGGCCCTCAGAGGAGAACTGGGCTCTAGACCTGGTGACAGAGGCAGGGCAGGCGGTGCTCGGCGGAACCTCGGGGCAAGAGTTGGTGAGACTCTGCAGCCCACCTGGAGTCAGGGTGGGGCGCTGGAGTTACAGGGTCTCGCGTTTGCGCTGTGGGATCCGAAGCCACCGGTTCTGAGCCGTGGGGAGGTGGCGGCCCCTCACGCCAAGGCCACAGCTGGCCCTCATGCTCTCCCAGCGCACGAAAGCCCTCTGGAAGAGGTGGCTGCGAGTGAGTTAAACTCTCCCAGCTCCCAAACAGCTCACAGGTTCTGGCAGGCACAAGTGCTGAAGAGGGTGCCTGGCGCTGGAACTGTCACAGACTACTGCTGCCACCTGACCTGCTTCCTCCCCGCGCCCAGGGTTCTGGCAGATTCTGCGGATGCCCAGGCGACAGACGTTGGCCGCTCTACCTTCCTTCTTTCCTCTGAGCCCTGACCTTGTTCACAGTCCCGCCTTCCCCACAAGTCATCTGTTTCCAGAAAGATGGGGCCCCAACCGCCAGTCCCAAGGGCAGGCCGTGATTGGCCTACACCAGCCACTGGGCTCTCGTTCTCCTTGCCAGAGATTCTGGCCCATGACATGTGAGGGCAAGTCTGGACAGCTTCTCCTCACCAAGGAAAAGAGATGTGCTGGAAGAAGTGCCCCTTTTTCCATGGTGGATGTTTGTCTGCATGCAATGGCTGGAGTCACTGCAGCCTTCCTGTACCCACGAGTGCTATCCTGAGGGTGAGCCGACAGAAGGACAGGCAGACAGACCCTGAGTGCAAAGCGACATCCAGCGCCTCTGCCTTTGTACCTGGAGCTGTCCTGCTCTCAACTTTTTTTTTTTTTTGTCTTTTCCAGGGTTGCTCCTGTGGCATATGGAGGTTCCCAGGCTAGGAATCTAATCGGAGTTGTAGCCGCTGGCCTGTGCCAGAGCCACAGCAACAAGGGATCCAAGCTGCATCTGCAACCTACACCACAGCTCATGGCAATGCCAGCTCCTTAACCCACTGAGCAAGGCCCAGGGATCACACCCGCAACCTCATGGTTCCTCGTCAGATTTGTTAACCACTGAGCCACGACGGGAACTCCTGCTCTGGACTTTTGCTTGGGTGAGCCGAGGATTCTCCTTCCCACTTAGTGATAAGTTCCCAGGAGGATGGAGACAGACACCCCCAGCCCCCAAATGCGGCTGTTCACCCTGGAGAGCTGCTGGGGACATGGGTGCAGCTCAGCACAAGACCCACACCCTTTCCTGGCATGTGGAGGCTCAAGTTGGGCAGCAAGAAACAACGGACTGCAGAAAACAACCGCGTGCATAAATTAACTGCCTTCTGTCACCAGACTCGACCCCCTACCCCTCCCTTGACCTTCCCCTCCTCCTCCGTCGTCGTTCCTGCCACAAGCTCCTGCGTAAACTGCAACCACAGAGTCCCACCGCCACGGAGCCTTTGTAAGTCCAGCACCTCCGCCCAGTCGGGGCTGGCGCCGTCCGGAGCTCAGCCCACCCCGCCTGAAGCCTCAAACCTCTGCCGCGTTGCCATCCTGAGCAAAGCCAGGGATTGAGCCTGCGTCCTCGTGGATACTAGTCAGGTTCACTACCGCGGGGCCACGATGGGAACTTCCTCTTTACTCCTGTTTCTATGCCTCCCTGTCCGAATCTGTAGACCGGAGATGCTCACTGGCTAACTCTGAGAATTAAAAGGGTTATTACGTTTAGCCTGCTAAGAGCACTGGTGCTGCAGTAAGTGCTGCATTAGACACCACCCCCGCCACCACCTCCGCCGTAACTGCCGTGACCGCCACCGCCACCCTCATGACCGCCCACCCTGGCTGAATCCCCACCGCCTGTCCCCCAGCCTCGTGGCCTCAGGTCATCGCGGCCTCTCTCCTGCAACCGGACAGAACGGCGTCAAAGACCCTGACTCGAGCTCATGAAATACACTCAGTGGGAGCCCCCGTGAGCTCAGCGCTGAGACTGGGCCACCCGGACCTTCCCGGGGTCTCCCATGGCACCTGGCACCCAGGACCCCCCCTCACCGACCAGCACGTTGGGCCCTGTGAGTGACAGGAATCCCTGCCTGGGAGGCTGCCGAGCGGGAAACCAGGGTAAGGGCAGCAGCTGCCAACTACAGCTCGGCCTCCAGCCCTGGGCAGAGTGATCGGGGCGGGGCTGCCTCGGCAAGGCCCAGCCGCCCTGGGCACCACTCTGCACGCAAGAGCCCCTGCTGTGGGGCAGTGCTGGGCGCCGCCTGCCACACGTCTGGCTGGGCACCCGGGGCCTGCAGGATGGCAGTACTGCTGCAGTACGGCCAGGCCCCTCGGGCACGGGAGACACATGAGCTGCGTCTCCACGGCTGCTGCAGCCCCAGGGCGCCGATGCTGCTTCAGCTCCACTGGCAGGCCCTGGTCAGAGAGGGCCCGCAGCTGACCAGGGCCCCACGGCAAGCCCACGGCAGAGGAGGACCCAAACTCAGAGCCCCGCGGCAGGGCTGGCTCTGCTCCTGGTGCCTCAGGGAGGATGTGGGGCAGGTGCCTGAAGCCACCCGGCTAACATCCGCCGACGGCAGGGAGGAGGCAGCGAAGGAGGAGGCTCCAGGGCACGGGGTGGGCCTGAGCGGCAGGCCTGGCCAAGGCCGCTGTGCAGCGGTTTTATTTGGCCCGTGCACACCTCTGTTTTAAAACTTCGACCTCTTTGCTAAGGTGTGACCCCCCTGCTGCCCGTGCCCCCACTTACCTCCTGGTCTGAACCTGGCTGGCTTCATCCGCCTTGGCCATCACTGCTCCTGGTCCCTGGTCAGCGGGTAAGGGGACAGTGGCCGGGTGTGAGGGACGGCCTGGCCTCCTGTCCCTGTTCCTGCAACCTCACATTCCTAGTCAGGTGGGTTTCTGCTGCACCACAGGAGGAACGCCAAACCCAGTTTCCTTTTTCTTAACATGGAAGCCCGAGATTCTCTTATTCCAAACACTGCTGACCCAGGAGGACGTACACAGGTCGCTGGAGTTCCTGGGGGTGGGCGGGGGTTGTGGGCTTCCCTGGACACCCTAGGACAGCCTCTGAGGGGCATGGAACCCAATCCTCTAGGGAACCCAGATTGAGAGTGCCCAGCCTAGGCCACCTTTGGACCCGTGCAGCATGGCCTGGGAGTGCCTGGTCGTGGGACCCGCCTGGGGGCTGGGCTGCGCTGGGGCAAGACCTTAGCTGTCCCCAAGGCTCAGGGACGCCCGCCTTGGTGAAGGCTTGGCTGTCAATGTCTTCAAACGCTCCAGACTTTTTAAACAAGTGCCCGAATTTTCATTTTCTGTGGACCGCACAGATGCCGTAGCTGGTCCTGGCCCTAGGCCGCAGCTGGCTCCTCTCAGAGGGATGTGGTGATGAGGGCGCCGCTGCGGGGCTGTGGTGATGATGTGCTGGGGGCCACCTGGGCCGGTGCCACTGACCTGGGGCAGAACGGCCTCTGGCCCAGGCCGGCGGTCAGTGGGGTCTCTTCACCGCACCCCCCTGGGTCTGGCACTGCGGAGCCCGTGCTGCGGACCCCAGCCTCTGCCCCGGTGCCTGGGCAGAAAGGCCAGGCCCAGCCACCCCGACGGCCCCGCCACCGGCGATTTCACTTCCCAGTCGGTGGGTGGGGCGCCGCTGCGGGCGGAACATCCCTGCGCCCACACGCCGTCCCCTCTGCTCAGGTGCAGCCACCGCCGCTCTCACAGCCTGGGCTGGAGCCGCCGCCACCACCGCCGCCGGGGGTCGCTCTCCAGGGGGAGGAGCGGCAGGCTGAGGGTGTGATCAGCGAGGCCAAGGGCTCACCTGGCCACGCCATCAAGCCCATGGAAACTTCCAGAAGCTGCAGCAGAGCAACCTGGCCCCAGCTGAGCCCTCTCACAGGACCAGCCTCGGCCAGCCCAGGGCTCTCCGAGTAATCCCTGCAAACGCCTGCAGCCTCTGGGTCTTCCTGGCCAGAGGGAGACAGGCAAGCCTGGTCCCGGTCAGGGGTGCCCACGGACCTGCCGGGAACCCAGGACAAACACGCACCCCTCTGGGTCGCTAGGGGCTCTTTGTGCTCAGGACAACCGTGGAGGGGCAGTGGGGGCCTGGCTCCCTGCAGGCTGGCTGCCTTGGTCCTAGAGTCCCTGGGGGAGGCGGTGGAGCCCCTGAGGCCAGAGGGCTCTTGGCAAAGGAGGGCCACTGAGAGGGCTCTGGGTGGGCGGGGCCTTAGAAATATCACTCGCAACCTCGTTCAGCAGTGACACCCGGTGCCTGGTAAAGCCCCGAGGCTCAGACCTAACAGGCACAGAGAAGCCTCTGGCCTAATCCTGGTTTTCTCCCCCAGTCACCACGTGGCCCCTGCTCTCGTGGGAGGGAAGGCACAGCTTCCCGTGCCCCTGCAGTGAAGCCTGGGCGGGGTGGGGCCGGGGGACAGGAACTAGCATGGGGACATCGCAGATGGCCCAGCTGTGCTAGGGGCCCCCATTCCCAGCCAGCGGCCGAGCAGACTGAGGTTCAGAGAGGAACACGTGCAGCCAGCAGGGGGGCAGGTCCTGTCCAGATGAACCCCACACTGCTCAGGGCCCAGTTAGCAGTTAGCTGGGAACAGCTGGACTCCTTGGTGGCCCAGGGGGGAGCCTTGTGGCAGACACCGGGGACCCCAGCGGCGGCCGTTCCCACCCCCACCCCACCAGGAAGCAGAGAGGCCAGCCGAGCCCAGGCTCGGGCCCAGGTCGAGGCAGGACTGGGACTCCTACGGCACAGCAGCAAGACCCAAAGCCTGGGCTCGGCAGGGCGGCCCCTCTCCGGCCCCTTGCTGAGCCCACATGCACCCTGGGGCCAAGCCAGGGCTTCGGCGGCCTCCCTTCCAGGCAGGCCAGGGGCGCCCCGGGTGACACGTGGCCCAGCCTGCAGCCAGCTGTCCTGCTGTCCCGTGGTCTGGGGTGGGCAGGCCGGTGGGTCACGCGCCTGGCCGGCCCTTGTTTCCGGGCCCCCGGGTGCCGGGCAGGCGCTGGCTGTGTGGCTGGAAACTCCCCGCCCTTCCCCTTTCCTCCGGCCCGGCCTGGCCGGACCACACCTGGGCTGTGGCCCCGGCAGCTGCCCTCTTCTCAGCCTCCTCCTGTGCACCCCAGCACCCCAGGGCTCCTCCCACAAGGAGGGTGTGAGGCGAGGCCCCCCAGAGACCCCTGCACGCCCGTGGTGCAGAGGCAGATGGAGGCCGCCGCAGCTCCAGCCACTCGGCCGGTGGGCGGGCAGACGAGCACCCGGCTTCAGCGGGCCGCCCGCACCTGCGGCCCAGAGACGAGGGCCACGGGCCCGGAAGCGGGGGCAGGGGCCAGGCCTCCAGACAGCCCTCAGGCTGAGGTCCGCTCTGCGCCTCCAGCCCTTGGGCCAGTGGTCTCGACCCAGTGGGCTGGCCCGGGAGGCCCAGGCACTGGTCGGTGACGCTGCAGGGATGGGAGCTGACCCTTTACGGCAGGGTCCTGGCTCTGTTCTTGGGTCAACCCCGGCCTGCCAGAGACCCCGAAGATGACAGGATCCTCATGTCATCGTACCCGTCACGGCCCCGCACCCCTCAGGGCCCTGGTCACCACGGCCCCGACGACCACACAGGGGCACGTCTGTCCTTCTTGTCACCCCTGACACCGGGAGCCTCTCCTTGTCCCCATCAGCTTCCTCTCCCCACGCCCGTGGTGGGAGGGCCGGGTCCCAAAGATGCACGGGAACCTTGGCGGTGACGAGCAGGCTTCGTATCGTGGTTTGTTGGTTGGTTTGTCTCTTTAGGGCTGCACCTGCGGCATATGGGGTGGGGGTGGGAACGGCAGCCGCTGGAGTCCCCGGTGTCTGCAGGAAGGCTCCCCCAGGCCAGGCTAGGGGTGCAACCAGAGCTGTAGCCGCCGGTCTACACCACAGCCACGACGATGCAGCATCTGAGCCACGTCTGCGACCTGCACCACAGCTCACAGCAACACCGAATCCTTCACCCTCGGAGCAAGGCCAGGGACTGAACCCGAGTCCCCACGGATGCTAGGTGGGTTTGTTAACCACTGAGCCCCGACGGGCGCTCCTGTACTCAGTGTCTTGGCTGCGGTAACTTCGTGACTGAATGCTGATGTCAGAACGTACCAGGTGCAGGGTATCCTGTGTCTGTCTAAGGGGTTGACGGCCTGGCCAGCGAAGGGGGAGCAGCCTGCGAGAGGCCAGGAGGATGGGGGGGGGGGTGGCCCTGGCCGGGGGCTGCCCCCCTGCCCGTCACATGGCAGAGCAAATGTCCCCTGAAGGCGAGACGGCCCGTCTTGTATCTGGTGAAAGTAATGAAAGGAAAAAACCTTAGGTGATCTCAGAGGAAAAAATACTTCAGCCCTGGAGACTAAAGAAATAATGCTAACTTCCAGGCAGAAAAAAATTACATTACATTCAGCACTTCCTTAAAGCAATGAATTCCGAGAATAAGCAAGACCGTCAGGGTTCTGGAAGAGAGCGCTTCTGATGCAAGCGTTCGTGGGAACCAAGGTGCTGCCCGGTGTGACTGCAGCAGAAAGACGCCCCCGTCATGCGCAAGCGCAGAAGCCCCAGCCCAGGTGGGGCCCCAGAGGAGTAAGGAAGTGGGGAGACGTGGGGACCAGGAGCCGGAAAGTCTACGTTAGAGACAAATGCAAACGACCTGCGGCAGAGCCCGAGACAGGACACAACTGGAGTTCCCGTCGTGGTGCAGCGGAAATGAATCCGACTAGGAACCATGAGGCTGCGGGTTCGGTCCCTGGCCTCGCTCTGTGGGTTAAGGATCTGGTGTTGCCCTGAGCTGTGGTGTAGGTCACAGAATCGGCTTGGATCCTGCGTTGCTGTGGCTCTGGCAAAGGCCGTTGGCTGTAGCTCTGATTTGACCCCCAGCCTGGGAACCTCCATAGGCTGCGGGTGCAGCCTTAGAAAGCAAAAAAAAAAAAGACAAAACTGTCATGCCATAGACAATTTAAAAAGGAAATTCAAGTAGTTCCCTTGTGGTGCGGCAGCTTAAGAATCTGGCATTGTCACCACAGCAGTGTGGGTCGCTGCTGTGGCTCAGGTTTGATCCCTGGCCCCAGAGTTTCTGCATGCTGCAGGTGAGGCCAAAAAACAAAACAAAAACAAACAAACAAAAAACCAAAAAGAAAATTCAATATGCTGAACAAATAACACCAACAGCAGGGTCTTCCTTTTCCTGATGAACCAGTTAAAACTGTGAGGGTGAAGCTGGGGACGGGGGCAGGAGGCCACACGGGCAAAGCTCCTCCAACTCCCGGATACCGCCAGTTAGAACACAGGAGCTCAAATGTGTTTTTCGGTGTTTTTCTGTCTTTTGTCTTTTTAGGGCCGTACCCACCGCATATGGAGGCTCCCAGGCTAGGGGCTGAATCAGAGCTGCAGCTGCCGGCCTGCACCACGGCCACAGCAACACAGGATCCGAGCCGCATCTGGGACGTAGACAACAGCTCAGGGCAACGCTGGATCCTTAACCCACGGCACAGGGCCAGGGATTGAACCCGAGTCCTCAGGGATACTAGTCAGGTTCTTTAACCACTGAGCCATGACTGGAATTCCAAATACATTTTTTAAAATATGGTAACTACAAGAAATTAAGAACAGGAAGAATATCTCCCAACAACTAATGAGAATGAATTAAATAAGATAGAGTCCATCTGCCAACAGAATACGGAGAAAACGTACGCCCTCGGCAAACCCAAATACACAACCACCACCCAGAATGAGCGGAAACGGCAAGCAGAGCCCCGGCTGCGTGTCAATGACTCTGAACAGACGGGCCGCGCCGGAAGAAGACAGTGCTGGGCCTGGGTGCCAGCAAGCGTAGCTTGTGTTTTGTTAAACTCGGACCTTACCATTTCATTTTTTTTTTGTTGTTGTTGTTGTTGCTATTTCTTGGGCCGTTCCAGCGGCATATGGAGGTTCCCAGGCTAGGGGTTGAATCGGAGCTGTAGCCACCGGCCTACGCCAGAGCCACAGCAACGCGGGATCCGAGCCGCGTCTGCAACCTACACCACAGCTCACGGCAACGCCGGATCGTTAACCCACTGAGCAAGGGCAGGGACCGAACCCGCAACCTCATGGTTCCTAGTCGGATTCGTTAACCACTGCGCCACGACGGGAACTCCCCCATTTCATTTTTTGAAGTGATCATAAACAGTACGGGATTTTAAGTTTCAGTAGACATACATATACATTAATATTATATTTGGCTTTTGTCTGTTGGCCTTGCATCCTGCAACCTTGTTGAACTTACTTATTCGTTCAAATTGTATGGTGTAGAATCCTTTTCCTTTTTTTTTTTTACATAGACAATCACATCATCTGCAAAGAGGGGCAGTTTTTTGTGTGCCTTTCAGGGCTGCACCTGCAGCATATGGAAGTTTCCAGGTTACAGGCTGAATCAGAGCTGCAGCTGCCAAACGACACCACAGCTGCAGCAAGATCTGAGCCATGTTGTCGACCTGCACCACTGCTCCACCCACAGCTCGCGGCAATGAGGGATCCCTAAGCCACTGAGTGGGGCCGGGGATTGAACGCGCATCCTCAGGATACGAGTCGGGTTCATTACCATTGAGCCACAATGGGAACTCCCACAATAATAAACCTTAAGGTGAAAAACAACGGCAGTGAAACATGCAAGGCAAAATCTGTCTGAAAAAAGTGTGGGAAACGGGCAGAACGGCACTGGTGACTTACTTTAACATACTTCTCTCATTTTTTTGACTAATCAAGTTAGAAAAAAAAGACACTGAGGAACTGAGAAATATCATTAAGTTAACTAAGTACATCTAAATTTAAATCCTGTCCCCTACAAGCAAGAAACACAGTCTTTTCAAGGTCTTTGTAGCAAGGACTAAAACAAGTCACATTTTAGGTGACAATGTAAGCCGTAGGGATAAGGCAACCAGCCTGCCCCGATCTGCCTGGCATCGAAGGGCTTGCGTCCTGGGACGCCCTTCGGTCCCCAGGCATCCAGCACAGACGGACACCCAGACACCACCCCCCAGGCAGAACCCAGAGGCCCCACACAGTAAAAATACGGAATTGAGGAAAGGTTCACTTAATGAACAAGCAAAGCTTTGTTACAATTCGCCGTGAGAATGTGACACATAACACGACTATTTCAACACAAGGACAATCAAAAGCACTGGAGCTACAAGGCATCGAGAAACTAACATACTGAGATTCCCAGGCGTTTACACTCATGAGTACGGTTCCAGCTGAACTAAAAGGCACACCCATGGATGGAAATTCTTTCACTTTTTAACACTTTTTAATTTTTCTAGGGCTGCATCTGTGGCATCTGGAGGTTCCCAGGCTAGGGGTCGGATCGGAGCTGTAGCCACCAGCCTACGCCAGAGCCACAGCAATGCGGGATCCAAGCCGCACCTGCGACCTACACCGCAGCTCACGGCAACGCCGGATCCTCAACCCAATGAACAAGGCCAGGGATCGAACCTGCGACCTCGTGGATCCTAGTTAGATTTGTTTCTGCTGAGCCACAACGGGAACTCCTACTTTCACTATTAAACGTGGGGTATGAGGCATTCAAAGCAAAACTTAGAAAAGAGGAAATAAACCCAAAGAAAGTAGAAGAAAGAAAGCAGGAAAAAATAATTTAGAAGGCAGAAAAAATCATATCGATAGATTCCGTTGAGAGATATTTCTAGATTCAACAAGCAAACAATACAATAGCTTAACCTCCACTTTATCTAACCTAGAAAATAAGAAACTGGGACCCAGAGTGAGGCGTAAGAAAGGCAGTGCCATGACCAAGGAGAGGACTCGAATATCACAAGAGAACACGCATAATTCTATGCTAGTCTACTCTAAATATTATCATCATTGGTTTTCTGTCTTTGTAGGGCCGCACCCGCGGCATATGGAGAGTCCCGGGCTAGGGGTCGAATCGGAGCTACGCCACAGCCACAGCAAGGCTGGATCCCTAACCCACTGAGCGAGGCCAAGGATCGAACCCGCATCCTCATGGATGCTAGTCGGATTTGTTAACCACTGAGCCGCGACGGGAACTCCTCTAAATATTATTGAAACATAATTCCCTAGAAACATATGTGATCAAAACTGAACTAAAGAAGTAGAAAATCTGAACCAATAACTACAGTTAAGAAGAAACCGAAAACAATAATTAAAAAGTTACTCTGAGGAGGGCCCTAGGCTCAGACAGCTCTTCTGAACAGTCCGGGAAAGTCAATTCCCAAGTTATTTTATGAGAACAGCTTAACACTGACCGTAAAACCAAACAAAGGCAACAGAAAAAGAAGAGGAAAGACAGACTGTTCTTCCAATGGCCATGGAAGCCGACACTGGAAAATAAGCATC
The DNA here is from genome assembly GCF_016906955.1 of Phacochoerus africanus. NCBI lineage: Eukaryota > Metazoa > Chordata > Mammalia > Artiodactyla > Suidae > Phacochoerus > Phacochoerus africanus. The sequence goes on from NC_062551.1 coordinate 690,239, forward strand.
AGAGACGGACTCTTCCCGTGTATTAGAGAAGACGCCACTTTGACCAAGCACGGTTCATTCAGAAACCCGAGGATCGTCCCACAGAAGGAGATCCACTTCCAGAATTTCTCACATCAACACAGAGGAGGAGAAACTAGGAAGGAAGGAAGGAAGGAAGAGGGGAGGGGAGGGGAGAGAAGGGGAGGGAGGGAAGGAAGGAAGGAGGGAAGCAAGGAAGGAGGGAGAAACTCTGGAACTCCTGTTTCATGACCTTATCATCCGTTTACTTCTTTCAGGGGGAAGGTGTATTTGCTCAGTTTTGTAACTTTTTATTTTGAAATAATTTCAAACTGACAGAACATGGGGCAACTGTACGAAGAGGGTCCCCAGTCCCTTCCCTGTCAAGAGTCCACGACGCTTCACAATCTCTCCGCACAGACCTCTCACTCTGCTTTTTCCGAACACTGAGCCGAAGGGGCAGACACGACACCTCTTCATCTCTCAACACCTCTGGCACCTTCTTTCTTTCTTTTTTCCTTTTATTGCGGCTGCACTTGAGGCCCATAGACGTTCTTGGGCCAGGGACTGAATTCGAGCTGCAGCCACAGCACCGCCAGATCCTTAACCTATTGGAGCCGCGGGTGTTGGATTCCTACCGCACTGTCCACAGGAGGGACTCCATGTCACCCCCTTTCTTAACGAATGTTGACAATTTGCTTTGGAAACTCCCAGCACAGGCGTGACTGCAGAACCAACACACAGTAAAGCCACAACACAGTAAAGCCACAAGCTGTTGCTGGCGGGCAAAGACAGGGCTGGAGACTCAGACTCCAGAAGAGGCACCCCCACTGCTGTGTGCAGTGACAATGCCACACGTGTGCAGCCTAGGGCCCCGCGGACCACGTGAGAGCAGGCAGTGCTCATCATACCCACTCTGGGTTCAGTGAACTCAGGTCACCTGAACCTGCCAGGCATGAGGACTGATGCCCTAAGAAACCACGGATCGGAGGCCTGCTCACCTGCAGGCTCCCCAACACAGCTCACACCGCCTGGGCACCCTGAACAAATGCCCCAACACCCCACAGAGGTTTGAGTCGTGGGCACTTGGTGTCCCAGGCTCATCTGCAGGTAGAGATCGCAGGGCTGGTGGGGCAGTGACTGCAGGTAACGCCCACCTGCAGGGCCTGGCACACAGGGAGTGCCCCAAATGGTAACCGCCACCACCCAGGAGCTGGCGCTGGGGGCCCACCCTGCACCTCTGCTAAGTTCCGCGGCTCACCAAGCAGGCCTTAGCGCAGACCCCCAGGGGAAACACGGGGGCCTTAACCCAGCCAGCCCCAGCCAGCGCCTTCCTGAGGCCAGAGAAGTCTCCACCATCAGAGGGCAGCTGATAGACAGAGATGGGCTGTCGGGGGCAGGCAGCTCCCCGTGCATGGGCACTGCCCCCTGTCCAGGCTCTCTCCCCCTACTGCCTCACTCAATCACCACCAGGGGCTTGTTCTCCGACTAGAAAACAAAAGCAGAATCCCGGCCCCTGCCCCACCCCAGCTTCGGGCTACCGGTCTCTTAGGACAGTAAACGGAGAGCCTTAGCTGCAGTGCTTCAGAGGAAAGAGACACGGGGTGGGCAGTGAGCATGTGACGTGAGCACGGAGGCTCCCGGGGGGGAAGAGGCCATTGCTACAAAGCTGGTGTTGAGACCTGGAGGAAGCACGTTTCAGGCTGACAAAGCAATGTGGCCAGTGCGTGCGATCCAGGCAAAGCCCGGGGGCCAGAGTGGTGGAGGGGGAAGGCAGCAAAGGAAGAACCTGCAAGTCAACGCCAAGATTACTGTGCTTGACGCTCCCTCAAGTCAAGGCCGATCAGAACAGAAATGGACACCAGACCCCTCGGCCAGGCTGACCTGAGCTGTCTGGGGTGGGAGAGATGGGGGCTTGCGCCTCTCACTCACACGCTGCTGGTCGGCCCTGCAGAGCTGGGGAGGGCTTGAGTGACTCAGGACTCACGATAACCTGCAAGTCTGGACGAGCTGAAATTGAGACCTTTCCAAGCCCTGGGAGCTCGATGGTGGAACTGGGGGAGGGCCAGGGAAGGACTCCGGAATAATGGGGGACCCCTCAGTGGGCTAAAGAGCACGGGAGAAACGCCTACAGCTGACGGCACGCCCAACTGAGGATGGAGCCTTTCCCTCCAAGATCAAAGACAAGGGCAAAGACCCACCTGCTCAGTTCCTCTCAGCCGGGCCCCCAGGGGTCCATGTGCAGCACTCATAGGTACCCAGTGCTCCATCTGCCTCTGCTCCCACCTTCTCATCCAAGCCCCACCAAGGCCATGCCAAGCCTGCAGGCAGCACTGTTGTTGCCCCGGGATACGGAAGGAGATGGAAGGGCAAGGCTGCCAGGCCGCACCTGGGAGAGCTGGAGCTGGGCCTGGGCTGCTGGTCAGCGTGCCTTTGCATGTGCGGTCAGCAGGTGCAACTGCAGACAGCCCTCCCTCCACTCCTGGGTCTGCCCAGTGCACGGCCCCCGGAAATGCCCCTCCTGCAGCTGGACTGCTGGAAGCTCTTCTGCCAAGGCAGGTGTGCCTGGTGGCGCCTGGCCAGGGTTCTAGGGGCCGAGGGAGGCAGGTGTGGCTAGGCCACTCACCTACCAGCAGAGAGGCACTTAGTGCCCACGTGGTGGCCTTGGAAGGCATGTGCCGGGCACTCACACCACTGCTGCGGCCGGTGATGGATGAAGCATGACTCTCCCAGGCAGCGGGTGGTGACCCCAGCTGGCAGGCCCCTGGCTAGGCCCGTCCATCAACATGACAGGTGGAGCCTGGGGGAGCAGGGCAGGGGGGAGGTGGTGCCGGGGAAGGCTGAGCCACGGTGGCCGCACATGTAGGCATCCCCAGGAAGGGGCTTGGAGTCACGCTGCCTTGTGCAGCTTGGCGGTCAGATGAGGGCTGCAGGGTGACCTTCCTGACGGCCTGCCCTCCCGCTGACCTTGCCCGAGGCACACCAGTCCCAGGCCCACAGTGGCTGGCTGGTTGCTCACCATCGCACAGCCACGCCTGCCTCCCAGCCCAGCTGTCAGCGAGCTCACTTTCTTCTTAGCTGCATGTGTGGCACCTTCCACCCTCACTCCATGCGGCCTGGCTCCCACGACCACGCCCAGATGGCAGGCATCACCTGGCTGGGCACAGTGGCAGGTGCTACAGTGGCATGGACCTTGGTAGCCACAGGTGCCAGCGGGCAGGCAGCAGGGCATAGAGAGCTGTCAGTGGTGGTGTGACCTTGCCCACAGATAAGGATGGAACAGGGCGCGCCCCAGCCCCACCGAGAAGGGCACGCGCCTGTGTTTAGGGGATTGCCTGTCCTCCCACTACCGCGGACGGAGCCGTCCTGTGGCACTAAAAACCTCCATTCTCGGCAGCACGAGTCCGGGCCCACCCTGGTCATGCCCCAAGGTTCCTATGGATGGAGCCAGGCTTGCAGAAGGCAGGCGGTCTGAACAGGAGCTGAACCAGCCCCCAAGGAAGGGTCTAGAAACATCGCCAGAGGGACGCAGCTCAGATGGTGCCATAGGCACCCCCCCCCCTCCCCCGAGAACCAGGACCCCAGGTGGGAAGCATGTGGTGCCGGGCTGGGGACAGAGTGTCCTGAAGCTGGACAGAGGTGGTGGCCACACAGCCTGGGGACGTGCCGGACGTCGCCACCCTCTCCTCTTCAGGGTGGTTCTCGTGTGACTTCTACGTGGACTTCAACGCAATTTTTAAAAAGAATGATCAGGGGGGAGCTGCCGAGGAGGGCAGGGGCCTCGCGGGGAGGGAGAGAATAGCTGTACCTCTGCACAAGCTGCCGGAAAGTTCTGGAGCAGTAAAGGGGTAGGGGCTCCAGAACCGCCACCACCATCTCCCCCCTGCCCCCGCGGGGCCTGGCACCCAGGCTCACCGCGCAGAGAGGAGGACCAGTGGCCGGGAGCCTGGGTCTGGCCTGGACATCAGCTCGGAGCTAGAAGGCACCTGTGACCAGGAGCCACCTGGATGGTGGAGAGGGCCCGGCCCAGGAGGAGCAGAGGGCCCGCCGGCCGCTCAGCTGGGGCTGCGGAGCCTTCCCCTGGAGAATCAGGGGCTTGTCTTTCTTGTCCACCTGGGGCACTTCAAGGAGCTTGGAAGCCATCCAGGTTGTCAAGTGCTTCGAATAATCTGTAGGAAAAACTTCACACTCAGATGAGCAGAGCGAGACCTGGGGACGGAAGGAAAGAGCCTCTCGCCAGGCCAGGTGCTCAGGGGAGGGCAGGTGGTTGGCTTGGGCGACCTCTGACTCAAACAGACCTCCAGCCAGACAGCCAGGCCCGGCCCCCGAGAGCGGCAGGAGGAGTCTCGAGCGCCCGGTCTCTCTGCCCACCCCCACCGGCCTCTGGGGTGGTCTCCGCAGGCTCCCCGAGAACTCTGCTGAGGCTCGTTTTCTCAGTGGGAAGCGGGGGGCGAGGTCTGGGTGGAAGAGCCACTCGGGTGTCACTGGGGCCCAGCACCTTGCTCTTCGTCACCCAGAGCAAGGCCCTTGTCCTCACACCCTCCAGAACTGCACCTGTCCTCGACCCCAGCTCTGGGGCCAGAAGTGGCCGTGTGCCCACCTCGCGGTCCCATTAGCAACGGAGGCGGGCTCAGAGCGGGTGGTGGGCCCCTCTCCGCCAGAGGTCTGAACAAAGCTCTGGTCCGGGTCCCCGTCGACAGGGACACTCAGGCCCACCTGGGGTCCTGCCCTGGCCCCTCGGGCAGACTTGTGTGCCCAGCCCGCACACATCCTCGAAGCCGCCGCCCACCATATCCTGCCACGCTGTGGCTCCGGAGGCCAGCCTGGCACTCGCCCAGCTGGCTGCCCGGCCAGTGGCGGCTCCACAAACAGCACCCCCAGGGCAGGGCGGGGGCGGGGGCTGGCTGGACTGGCCCGGAGGCACTGAAAGGTGGCGTGACGGCGAGTTCCCTTCCCCTGCCGGTGGTTTACATAAGAGGGAGGCGATGGCGAGGGGGCGACGCGAGGGGCTGGTGCCGCCGCCCACCGCCGGGCGCCTTGGCTGGGGCTGCTCCTGACAGAAGGGATGCGCGCTGTCAGCGCGGGGGGCCTGGCGCGCGTGCAAGAGTCTGTGTGTGCATTGAAAACACAGAAAAAAGAAGCGTGGCTGCACTCGGCTGGCCGGCTCCATCAGTGCCAGGTCCCTTCAAGCTGGCGCCGCGGGGACCAGGCGGAGGGAGAGGTGAGGGCGCCGCAGGGGCAGAGATGGATGCTTGCTGCGGATGACCACGGGGCCAAGGCTCACAAACAAAACCCACGGCAAACTGCCGGCAGCCCAGCCTGGGAAGGTGGCAGCCACTTGGCAGAGGAGGCACGGAGGACCCGGCTGGAAGCAGACGGATGGGAGCGGTGGCCGGCATGTCACAGGTAACAGGCACATGGGGCTCACCGGGCAGGGGCTGAGTCTTGGCCTGGGTGCAGGTGACATGACATCCAGCTTGTGGGGATGGCTGTGCCCAGCGGGGCTCCGGGCCCTCTGGCCCCTGGGCACAGGAGAGGGTCCGACACCCCAGGGGCTTGCGTGTCCCGGTGGCACAGGAACCATCTCTGCACAGAGGAATAAAGCAGGGCTGGCCAAGCTGGGCAGGGGCAGCCTGGGGTGTGAGGGGCCAGCAGCCACAGCCAGGGTCCCTGGTATGGCAGCGCCTCCGTCTCTGGGGCTCAGGCCCTCCCTCCATGGTCTTGTGGCTGCGTCACCTCTGCCAACAACACCCTGCTGGCTCTCGGGGCTGGGTCCTCTCTGCGCCACGTTTTGGAAGGTATCCCCAAGCCGTCCTTGAATGTTTCTGCTGGCAGGCCACGCCAAGGACTTGGGCTGGGCTTGGAGGATGGGCCGGAGGGTGACACCTGGAGGGCAGGGAGATCCCAAAATGTGCCCAAGCCCCATGGCCTGCCTGGCACGGCAGTGCCTGTGTGCAGACCCATGGGAGCACAGCCAAGCATGCCCGCCAGAGGAGCTCAGGCAGCAGTGCCAAGGAGCCCAGCTGTCAAGGGTACAGGGGGCGAGCTGCCTGGCTGGGGAGAACCCAGCCAGGGGCTCCAAGGACAAAGCCTCGCTGAACAGAAAGGGCCAGGGCAGCTGGCAGGCACCTGGCCACCCCTCCCTGGGCAAGACTTGTGCTGAGTGGGGAGGAAGCCTTCCAGTCCTTCAGCTGGGGGCACAGAACACCACTGCCACCCCAGGAACTCCAGCTGGACACTGCTATGTTCAAAGCAGCCAGTGTGGACTCAGAATGAAGGTGTGGCAGAAGGTGCCTGGGGTATGTGGCTGGTCAGAGTGCAGGGCTCCCCTGTGGCACCCGTGCCCTGGGCAGCGGTCTGTCCCAGTGGTGCCGAGGCGGGAGAAGCCTGAAAGGCCAGGTGCAGACCTCGGCTGGGCCAGAGGGCCCTGGTCTTGGGAGGCAGAGAGAGGGCTGAGCTCAGGGCAAGCACTCGGGCAGCGGAAAGGGGCTCCCAGTGGCCAACCAGCCAGACCATCAGCAGATAATGGGGGATCCGAAGAGGGCGCCTGGATCTGCCTCCATCTCCGGGAACCGGGCCAGCAGTGCGCCTGCTTCAGATCACTGGGGGGGCGGCACTCTGGGGGTTCCTGGAAAAGCAGCAGGAGAGAGAGGTCTCCAGCCTCAGGGGACAGACTCCTTGGGGCGTGGCTGGTGGGACCCCGGGGGCCCTGTAGACAGTCTTTCCAGCTCTGCCAGGGCCACGCCCTGGCTCTGAGGTGGGGCTGACCCGGGTCCTTGAGGATGGGGGATCATTTCATCCCAGCCCCCTGGCTTATCACCGGCCCTGACGCTCCTGCCAGCAGGGGACTTGGGAACCCAGGCACCTGGGGTAATGGGGTGCATGCACTGTGCCCCCAGGGATGGGGGTGGGGGCCCTGCCCAACCACAACCCCCTCCCCATCAAGCTCCAGGTGGGCACATTCTGGCTCCCTGGGCGCCCCATCCCAGGCCTGCCCCAGCGCTGGGTCCCCCTCTAGAGATTCAGACACCGGGTCTAGGTCCCGTCTCGGTTCTCCTGCCCCCTGAGCGGCTCTGACCTGGCCAGCGGCCTGGGTGGAGCAGCAGGGCAGTGGGAGCCATGCTGGGGGGTAAGGAGGAAGCTGACCCAGGAGTCCACCCCCACACCAACAGGTCTTTGTGCACAGAAACGGGGTGGTGGCCCGAGCCAGTGTGGTGACAGGCAGAGCCGGCAGAGGCTGGCACTCTCCTCCCTGCCGCAGGCTGGGCCCTGTGCGTTTCCATCCTGCTTCCGGCTCGCTCCCTGAGGCTCCCAGCTCTGCAGAGCCTCGCCAGCCTTCCTTCGGCGGCCTAGCACTTCCCCGGTGAACTACGTGTGGGGTCTTTCTGCCTCTGGCAGAAAAGCCTCTGCCGCTTCCCACATGGCAGAAAGTGAGCCCCCAGAAGGGTCCCCGGAATGAGCAGGTGTCTGCCCGTCCCCATCCCCATCCAGCCTTGGCCACCTTGGGTGGGCACCAGCTGTGCTGCTGTAAGCCCCAGCTGGAAAGGGACTGAAAGCTTCCTTGGATCATCTGCTACTGCACCCGAGAGCCCTCCTACCCCGTGTCAACAAGACCGACCCACAGCCCACGAAATCCCTCTTGCTGTGTGGTGGCCACACTCTGGCCACCTGTCATCCACTTGTCCATCTGTCCAGCCACCCATCCACTGGCTCATTCTGTGTTGTTAAAAAACCTATGTGGCAGCTCCCATGCCTGGAGACCGGGCTTTGTAATGGGGCAAAATGGACCCAAGCCCATGCTCCGGGCCACACATGCTCATGCTGGGCACTCTGGGCACTCCCAGACCCTTGCAAAGCCCATGGGGAAACCAACCACCGTCTGCAGCCTGCCAGGGTTTCCCCACCATGTCCGAGGTGGTGGCTGCTGTGCCCCCTGCCTAGCCATGCCCGCTGGGGGCAAGGAGAGGATGGCAGGGCTCCCGGCCCAGGCTTGGCACTGAGTGGCCCACAGCCACTGCTCACACAGGTGGACCAGGCCCTTCATGAACATGGATCGTTTCACAAAGTGGGAGAAGCGACGACCCGGCCAAGCCCCTTGGAGTGGCTGTGCATCGCCCTGCTGTCACTGGCTATGGGGAGCTGCCAAGAGCCACCGGAGCCCTGGGTGGACCCTCTCCTGTGGTGCCAGGCACATCCCCAACGGCTCTGAGGTTGACTGCCTGCCCCCCCCCGGCCCCTCAGCCACCTCTGCAGCTTTGCTCAGGCAGAGACTGCCCCCGCAGGCCCCCCACCCCTGCTGACGCCCGCTCCCAGGTGTCAGCAGCGCTCGCGGATCCCTGGGGTGTGTGACTGCGCTCCAAGCTGAGGCTGCACTGGTTCTCGAGGCGGGGTTGCCGGGCGGGAGGTGAGGAGGGCAAGGTGGGGGCCTGGGCTCAGGTGGCCCCCATGCCCTCTAGGCACTGCAGTGCCTGTGCCCCAGGGGGCTCCGCTCAAGTCAGCGGCGGGGGGTGTCGGATGCCGAGCCCAGGCCCGTGCTTGCTCTGACTTCCGTCCTCTCCGAGCCTCCACTCTCTCGTCAGTCAAACGAGTGGTCACAGCCACACTCGAGTCAGGGAGGGGCGGATGGTGCTGGCGCCCAGCCGCCCCAGGAAAGCCAGCTGGCGGGGACCAGGCTGCACAGTGCCACCCCCTGCCACCTCTTCCCCTGGGTCCACCCCCACGAAGGCTCGGGGGAGCCCTGCGAGCCTTAGGAATCTTCCGTTCGGCAGCCACCACAAAGGAAGGTGTTATTGGCAGAGAAAGGGGCTCAGAACGCCCAGGACTCTGGACTCAATCAACAGCCCTCCCCCGAGGCAACACCAAGGGCAGTTCCACAGTCTGGGGACAGCGGCTTCCGGCTCCCGCAGGCTGAGCTCCTCAGGCAGGCTTCAGTCAGACCCTCAGGGACATGGGGGCGCTGGGGAAGCCCGGCAAGGGAGGGGGACGAGGCCTGAGTCCTGCCCCCAGGCCCACCCCAGGCTCACCTCCCACACACACTGTGCTCCCAGGGCCTGCACCTAGGCTCGCTGCCATAGGCTGGGCTCCAGGGCTGCTCCGGCCTGGCCTCTGGGTGGAGTCTGTCTTAGCTGCCTGCTCTGAACTTGACAGGCGTCACCTCCAGGGCCAAGATACACCCCACACCAGTGTGTTTTACTGAGAGCCGAGCTCGGGCTCTGCTGAGCAGTTTGTCTGTAACTGTCTGGGTGGCGGGCACAGGCGGGAGTGGTCCAATCACCTCCCCAAGCCCAGAGAGCCCAGTGATGCAGGAATGAGCTTGCCCGGGAGAGTCGGACCTGGAGCCCTGGGCGCTGTCACCGGACCTCCAACCAAACGATTCCAAGTTCACGGTGCGAGGATCCGGCGGCAAAGCCCACTGTGCAGGCAGCGGGCTGGGCACAGAGGAGCCGCAGGCGGCAGCCCAGCGCCTCTCCCAGAGTCACTGAGAGGTGATGAGCTCGGCATGGGGCTTGGAAATGCAGCACATCTACAGAACGAATGTTAATTCGCTGTGGGGGGGTGGCCAGGCAGCAGCTGTGCCAGAATTCACAGCCACATAAATGTGGGGCCACGAGTCATCCTCAGAGGAACAAGCACCTGAACCCCGAAACCCAGCTGGGGCAGCCCTCATCTCGGGGGAGGAGGCCGGTTCACGAAGTGAGAGGGCTCCCCATCCTCGTGGTGGCATTGCCCCCACCACCACCTCCCACGAGTGTTAATGCCGCCTGTCCGCCCATCGCCTTGGCCCCAGCTCCTGCCTTCTTGACCCTGCGACTCCGGAAACCTGGGTGTCCCTGGGAAGGGCAGGCGGAGGGCGGGTGAGGAGGGTGAGGGCTCTGGCACTGTGTCTCCCGCTGAGGTTGAGGCCTTCCGTGAATGCTTGGGGGTGACTGACGGACAGACAAACAGACAGCACTTCGTACAAGGAAGGGTCCTGGGAGAGCATCTAGTCCAGCAGTCCTGGCGTGTGGGTGGGGAAAACGGCCAGCACAGAGGGTGCGACCTGACCCGCATCACAGCCCCGGGCCTACGACCCACGGGCGGGTGCCACCCACCTGGCTGTCGGCCTCTAGCCTCCTTCTAAGCTCCCGCAGCCGCTACACCCCCCACAGGCGGTCCTTCCCCTGTGGCTCCAGCGGGTTGGCAGAGCAGGGCCCCAGGCAGATCTTCCAGGCTGATGAGCTGAGGGCCAGGCACCAGGAGAGCCCCGGAGCCCAGCATGCAGCACAGTGCTGCAGGGGCTGGAGGCGGGCCAGGAAGACTCCTCAGACTTTGAGAGGCTAAATCCCACACCCAGCAGCAGGAGGCGTCTCAGAAGTGGCCTAGGGGCAGGGGTTCAGGTCGTTGGTCTGCAGCTGGGTCCTGGTGGGGAGGAGGCAGGCGGGAGGGGGTCTCAAGGGAGCACCCGAGGGGCAGAGGTGGCATGGGGAGGGGGCGCTGCGGGCTGTCCCTGGAGGGCAGCTCCTGTGCCCGCCTGCTTCCTGCCAATGCCACCAGCCCTGGAGCACATCCCTGCTCTCTCCTGTGGTCCAGGTGCCCGCCTGGCAGAGAAACTCCTTTTAGGGATGAAGCTGAACCTGCAGCCGTGATAGATAAACCAGAGTGCGAGAGCCCTGCTGGGAGGACTTGGAGGGGAGGCCTGCCTGCTCAGCCACCCTCTGCCCGCCCTGCGAGGCCTCAGGGCAGCCCCAGGACCCTCCACCAGCAGAGCGGAGTGTCCTGCCCACTCAAGCCGCTGTGTGGCAGCTGTCACTGCAGCCCCAAGCCCCAGGCACTGGCCCGAGGCGGGTTCTGGAGGGTCCTGCTTGTGGTTGGGAAGGCGGCATTTGGCGGGTATGGAGGAGGGGCGGTATGCGGGGTCTCCCCTCAGCCCCCCCCCTTCCCCGGGGCCAGGGTGCAGAGGACGCTAGCCTGGTACCCCTGCCCGAGCCGGGGGCGCCACAGCCACTGCTGGGTCACATCTGCTGGCACAGGAGAGCGGCTCCAGATGCACCAGGAGGGCCGCGCTCCAGTGGCAGCCCCACCTTCTCACATCCTCTCAGCGTCCTGTCCTCTTAGCAGCCTGCTCGTTTGAATGCGTAATTAGCCTGAGCATTCTACCTCGCTAATTTCGAGGCAGGGGAAGGGAGTGGAGGGGGTTTAGGAATTTGCATATTAATTTAGCCGAGGGAGAGAAAAAGTGTTTACCGCTTCCTTCTCCCAGTCACTCACAGAGGATTAACTCTTTCCTGCTGGTTGTCTGCAGCCTTGGGGAGAGGGCACACAGGGGCACAGCTGGCCCCCCACAGGCCCCTGTCACCCAGGCCTTGCACGGTGCCAGACCCCGGGTCACCCCTGCATGTGCCTGGTCACAGCTTCCTCTTTGTAGGGCCCACATGGGGCTCCTTAGGGCCAAACAACACAGAAACTGGTGTTGCTGGGTGTCTGCTCGTGACCTCACACTGTCCTGCTCACGGACCCTCACCTGCTTTTCAGGGGCTGGGGACCCCTGGGTCCCTGGAGCTACGCCTCCATCTGCATCCATTTCTTTACTCCGTGTCCACTCTCGGCCCAGTCCCAGGGGCCATGGAGGGTCCCCATGGCTGCGCCCCCACCAGAGCGAGCAGCCAGTACTCGCCGAGGGGTGGGACTCTGCAGGGAGGTGACACCTGCCCTGGGCCCTGTAGGAGGGCACTGTCACAGGCAAAGGAGAAGGTCTCTCCAAGTGGTGGCACTGGTAGGAGGAAGGTCCTGGGGCAAGGGCACAGGGGCCTGGCAGGGAGACGCTGGGGAGCTGGGCTCTTGGCTCTGACTGGGTCAGGGCTTATGAGGTCTCGGACACTGGAAGGGGTTGTGCGGGCCCTGACAGTGGACCAAGCAGGACGGAGTTAAGTCTTCTCTGAGCGACTAGGAGAAGGAAGCGGTGCCTGGACTCAGCTATGGTCCTCTGAGCCCCTCTGGATGGAAAGGAGCAAGTGGGCCTGGACTCGGCCGACGGGAGGCGGGTGTCGTGGGACAGGGCGCGACGCTAACACTCAGCGCAGCTGCCACGGCTACATCTTCAGGCGACACTGCCCCAACGTGCGGTCAGATTCCCCTCAGGATGGAGCGCTGCACCGGCTGAGGAGGGCAGCATGTTCCAGAGCAGCAAGTGCAGCTCCGGTTCCCCAAGGACGACCCTCGGTGGGAAGGGGCCAGGGCGGAGGCACAGGACATGTGCCCCCGGGGCTGGGAGGGACCAGGGAGCTGCTGAGCCAGCCAGCCCCATGCAGTGAGCTGGACAAGAGGGGCCCCAAAGAAACAAAGGCGCACACGGGGCGACATGAAGCATCTCATAACATGGGCAGACACCACGCAAACCACAGCTGGTCACGCGGGCTCTTGCTGTCTTCAGGATCAGGACAGGGTGCCCATGTCAGGCAGTGGGCAGGTGGGGGGCACCCTGTGAATCAGCAGACCTGGGGAACCCCGGGCAGAGGGCTCACCATAGAGACCTGCGCCCAAGGGGAGAGTGCCAGCCAGGAGGGGCACCCGCCCCCAGACTCAGTGTCTCTGTCTGCCCATCATAAGCCGGGCAGATGTCAAGAATCACAGTGCCTCTCCCACAACCTGAGGGGACTCCGGGAAGCCTCGGTCCACCAACTCTTGTCACCTGGAGTATTTGAGCTCCAAGGGGACCCTCTCAGGGTGACCCTCTGCCCCAGGGCAGGTCAGCAGGGCGCCCGCGTGGCTGCTAGCACCAGCAGGCCCATGACATTCCGCCCCTATCGAGACTTCTCGAAGCTGCCAGACCCACTGGCAGCTGGTGAACGGTCGCATTTCGAGGGCTGCGGCTTGGGAGGTGGGCCTCCCGCAAGGACATGAGGTCTGCCCAGCACCTGCCCCTGGGACCCTCCCCACCCACCTGCTGCCTCAGGCCCCACTGAGAGCGCACTGTGACCAGGAACACAGGCCTTGGGGCTCCAGGTGAGCTGCCTCTGTGGCGGACATCGCACGTGCTCAATAAGGCACCGACACACACATGCACACGTGACGCAGACGCTGCCGAGAGCTGCAGAGCACTGGCCAGGAGTCTGGACTCAGGGATGTGCGCCTCCCAGCTCTGGAGGCCCGAGGACACAGGCACGGGGCCGTGGTGGGCGTGCAGGGGTGAGTCGCTCTGCAAAAGCACCAGAACTGACAGGCAGGCCGAGGCCACCCAGTGCCCACGAGCTGCGGGCACGAAGGAGCAGCAGGGCCAAGGACCCGGCATCCAGAACCACAACTGCTGTAGAAAGAGGAGGGGGCTGGCCGCACTGCAGGGACAAGGCAGCCCTTGAGCCAGCCCAGGGGCCCAGACAGCCCTCAGTCCCCTAAGCCAGCCAGGAGCCCGGACTGGCCTCTCAGCGTGGGCCCTGTGCGGGGGCCGCACAGAGGAAGGAGGCACAGCCACCACGGAGCCCTTCCTCTGCTCAGCTGAGCTGCTGGTGCGGGGCCTGCGGGACGGGAGAAACCACCGCACTGCAGGGTTTGGAAGCTGCCCCAGCACACGGCCACTCAGCCCACCGGGCCTGCCTGCCGCCGGGGACTCTGGCAGGGGAGGCGCCCTGGAGCACTCAGGGCACCGCCAGGAGCCTGGTGGCTACAGAGAAATGAGCTGTTGTCCAACCTGGTCCTGGAGACAGTGGCTCTAGGGCATCCAGGAGGCCGAATCACCGCAGCCCCTGATAGGAGAGGACCCATCTCACCCAGGCTGGGGTCACCACCCTCCCTCTGCCTCTGGCAAAAGGCCGTGATGAAGCCCGGGGGTTGAGGGCCACTGCAGGGACGCTCCGAGGACTCTCAGGGTATCCCAGAGAGTCTCACCTCCTCCCCAGGCTCCTGCTGAGAATGCAGATTTCCAGGCTTGCCCAGGCCCAGTGACTCCAACCCACCCTCCAGGGTCCCACTGCCTGACTGCTGGGGTCCTCCCGGGGTCACTGCCCGCCCAGGGACCGAGAGCCTGGTGCCCTTGAGCCCTACATGGGGGTGGCAGCCCTGGCCCCCACACCCCTTCCTTCAGGGAACCTGTGAGGAGGAACAGCAGTGGACTTGGAAGTGAGGCCACAACAGAGGCAATGGGCTGCCACTGGGGGGGTACGAACCCCTGAGCACGAGGCCACCGAGCGGCAGGCTGGAGGGGCTGCAGCCAGGCTGCCCGGAGGCCCCCAAGGGACGGTGCCAGGTCGGCTGGATGCACCGGGAGGGTGGGAACCACGTGCCGGCCCCTGTGCATCCGCGGGAGCCACAACGGCGTCTGTGTGTGTCTGTGGGCACCGTGGGCTGTCTGCTGTCTGCCTCCCGCTTCCTTCTCACTGCCATCGAGAGCCGCAGGTCTGACAGGCAGGGGAAACCCAATGCAGAAACGACGGCCAGAGCCAGGCTCCTCTGGGGACGGGTGGGAAGCTGCCCTGACCCCTTCTGCGGTGGGCTGGGCGAGGCTGGACAGGCGCTGCCCTGCCATAAGCAGGAGCGAGAGGAGACAGAGCAGCAGGCAGGGGGATGCAGGCGGAAGGATGCAAACTGGGGCACAGAACTGGCCTGGGCAGGGCTGCACACCTCATGGGGCCCACACTGCCCTACTGACAGATGAAGTACCATTCGCCGAGGTCACTCGGCAGGAACCTGACGCCCACCTGTGACCTCCACTGGGCCTCCTGACCTTGAGACGCGAGGCCTCCCTGCCCTTCTGGGTGGGACAGACGTTCCTGTGGGGCACAGGGCCCTGGGGAGGTGCCCACGTGTCTCTCCTGGGCACTAGAGGAGACCCTGGTGCCCCGACCAGGAGAGACGGCCCCATGGGCACTCACGCAGGTCACAGGGTGGACACCAGCCATTCTCCGAGGGTTTCCGCCACTTGCACAAGCGGTGCTGACCCCTTCTGAACGCTGAGGCCACAATGGCAGAGGTGGGTGGACGTGCCTGGCCTGGGCACGGGGGAGGGCCTGTGTGGAGGGACTGGCCCTGCGAGTCACCCTGGCACCCTGCCCTCGCCTCATCTGATCAGGGCATGGGCTGCGGTAAAGCGCCAGCTCTCAGGGTCTCGGATCATAGGTCGGAACACAGGCTGGACACCAGCCCCAGCCACCGATCTGGGGGTCTGAGATGTCCTTCCACCCTGGGGCCCTCCTGCAGTGCAATGGGGAGCCTGTCGCTGCACTCAGCCTGGTGTGGGGGCTCTGGGAGGCTGGGTGAGGCTGGCCACACATCAGCCTGAGGCCTGGCCTCTCCCTGGGGCAGCACCCACACAGCACAAGTTCCCAGAGGGCTCAGCTCAGGCCTGGGGACAGGGAGACCCCAGCCGGGCCGGGACCACCCCAGCCCCGAGCAGAGGAGCTTGGCGTGCAGAGGGTTAAGCGCCGATTCCACCTCCTCTGCTTCGGGTGCATAATGCGCTCATTTGCATACTGCAGTGTGCGCTCAATTAAAATGAACTTTTAATTTCTTCTAAGTAAATTACTTCTTGCTGGTACGTGACGCGCACAAATGTCAGAGTAACGGAGTCTTAACGAGCGGGGGTTGGGGGCTGGGGAGCTGGCCGCACGCTCCGCAGACGGCAGGCTGGGTGCACAGAGCCCCCCGCACAGCCCGCACCCGCCTTACAGGACTGCGCCAGAGACGCACACAGACCTCTCTCGCCAAGCCTCCGCTACCTTCCTGCTGCCCTGGGTCTGCCTTCTAAGTAAGGCCATAAGTTTAGAAGCTGAAACAAAGAAGCAGGAGGCTGGGCTGTGCCCTTGCCCTATGACTGGGGAGCCCTGGGGGGCCCCTCCACCTGGGCCCAGAAGCCGGAGCACCATTAGCCCCTCCGCACGGCATCTGAGCCGGGGGTGGACAGAGGGGCCGTCGGCCCAGGGCTCACAGCTCGGTCTGCGGGGGCGAGCTGTCCGCCTTCCTCCTCACCCCCAGAGAGCACGGGGGTGGCAACGGCCTTGCGCTGACGACCTGACTGGGCGTGAGGGGAAGGGGGGGTTCAGCACCTTGGAGGGGGGGGGGGTCCCAGGCCCTGACCCAGGCAGGCTTGAGCTGCCAGGAGTCTCAGGGAGGGCACGAGGCCGCCCCCCGGTCCAGAGGAGGCGGCAGACACAAGGCCGCTGGGGCCACTTTTAACCTCTGCCCTGCACCACGATGGCGCTGCCATCTGGCACCTCTGCAGCCAGTGACCCCCTATGGAGCCGGACCAGAGCCACAGCGGGGCACCCGCACACCAACACCCTGGCGACACCACGGCTTGAGTCCTTGGGAGGACAACCTTCCCCTCAGGTCCCAGAAGGGCCGACCCAGAGTCCATGATGTCACTAATGACCAGGCCGTGTGGCACGGCTGCCAGGAGGACGGAGCACACCTAGGAGCTTGGGCAGGTGCTCCGGGCCCACAGTGCACCTTGCGGCTGGGGAAGGGGCTTGCGGCGGGGGTGGGAGGAGGGGCCGAGACCTGACGGACAAGGCCTACGGAGTGTGGGCTTCCTGGAGGAGGGCTCGCCTGGGGAACGCAGGGGCCAGAACGACCCAGGCCAGTGGATGAGGTGGTGGAGGGAGCGCCAGGAGAGGCCCACTCCAGCTCATGGAGGCCCAGGGGACACGCACGGGCACGCCAGGAAGGCATGCGCCCAGTAGAGGAGGCGACGGAAGGCCCGGTGTCCCTGGGAGGTGGGGGCACAGGCTCTGGGGGTCTGAGGCTCTGGGTGATCCTCAGTATGAGCGGATGTGCTGCGGTGTTGCGTTTACGAATAACCTGACATTATTTGCAGGCTGCAGGGGGGAGGGGCGCTGGCTTCCAGGGCGCAAATGGAAAGCCCCCCAGTCCTTAGGGGGCAGACTGGGAAACCAAGGCCCAGAGAGTCACGTGGCTGCCCAGCACGGGAGAGGGCTGGAGGGAGGGTGCCCCGTGGGAGGCCGCCCTGGGGCTGCGGGGCAGTGGGAGATGGGGCCTGTCACCTCCGCCTGTCCCAGGGACCCCCAGGCTCCTTGCAAGGGGGTCCACCCGGGGTCAGTGGCGCCAGAGATGAACTGAAAAGTGGGAGCAACTGGGAAGAGTGAAGGAGAGAAAGAGGCTGGGGGCCCTGCCCACTGGGACGCTCCATGGCTCCCCAGTTCCAGCCACATGCCTCAGCCGGCGTGCCTGCCTATGCTCAAGGGGTCTCCGCACCTGCCCAACTGAACCCCCAGAACAGGTGAGCTGCTGCCCCTATGGCCCTGCATGACCAGGCCACCCATGCTTGCCTCCTGTGCCTGGAGAATGGGCTGCATGGAACACCCACAGGGCGAGGGGCCCAGTGCCCAGAGAAGGACCCACCCTAAGCTGAAGCTGCAGTGTCTCCCTGGGCTGCTGTGACTGACATCAGAGGGCGTGAGCTCAGACCCTGACCAGCTAGACTGTCCCCGCCAAGTTCCCACCTGCTCCTTGGGGACAGGCGTTCTCCTGCCTGCTGAGTGGGTGAGCTGCTGTGCCTTTAAGAGGAAGAATCCCCGCCTTGGCCCCCTCTCTGTCTTTCACGCCAGTCTCTCCCCCTGGATGGGTTGACAATTACCACTTCCCTGGCAGCTGGGTGCGCTGCACGCATGTGTGTGTGTGTGTGTGTGTGTGCGCGCGCGTGTGTGCGTGTCTATCCGTGCACATGAGGTGACGGGAGCCCAGCTTTCCCCCATTGCTGAAATTTACATTGAACCACAAATTAATTTCATAATTTTTCCTCTCTAATTATGCCAACATCTGCTGCAAAGCCAAGCTGTGCACATGCATGTTAATCGTCTCCTCCTCTCCTCCCAGCGTCGCTTCTGTCGGCACTGAACTTCCAATAATGATCGCCAAGAGAAGAGCTTGACTTCCACTGCTCTTGCCTTTCCAAAGGGGGGAGACCAGGGGGACGAGGGGAGACGGAGAGAGATGGAGGGAGAAGGAGTGAGGGAGAGAGGAATGGGGGAGCTACAGAAAGAGGGCGAGCAGAGGAGCGGGGAGGAGGTGGGGGGCGAGCTAATGAACAGGCCTGCGCGTCACTGTCTCCGGGAGGGGAGAGCCGTGGGGTGGGATGGAGGGCGGCTGACAGTCAATTTCTTTGTTGCTGCAGGAGGAGAGGGTGGGTCTGGAGGGAGGGAGACAGCAAAGGACAAAAGGCGGGGAAGAGACGGAAAGGAGGGAGGCCCTTGGGTGAGGGCGGGGCGCGCACACCCAGCACCCCGAGAGCACCCCGAGGGGGACGTGCTGGCTCTCGGTGCCCCTCTCGGTGAACAAGTCACGTGGCCTTGTCCCCAGAGACTCGGGATCACGGTCCTGACAGCTGTCTCCCTGCAAGCACAGGGCTGGGTGTGCTGGCGGGGCTGCTCTCAGGGACACGGGCGCCTCCACCCGCGGCTGCCCACGGGGGCTGGCCTGAGACGTGCCTGTGGCGCCGCACAGGTGGGGAAGCGCACCAGGCCTCCATGTGCCACGCTGCCCTCCCACGCTGCCCAGGCAGGCGCAGGCAGCCCCCAACGACCCCTCCACCTGAACTCAGCGTTGCGGGCACACACTGCAAGAATGCGTGCATGTGTGCAGGCGTGCACGCCTGTGAGAGTACACGTGTGTGGTCCTGACCACATCGCCACCTGCACTCAACCTGGGGGCAGGGGGGCAGGATGGACACCAGAGAGCGCGTGCGAAGGAAGTCCTTGCCGGGGGCTGTGCGGCGTGATGAGGCTCCGTGGGTGGACCGCTCCACACAGGGGCTCAGGGAATGGGGTCTGGAGGAAAGGGAAGGGCTCAGGTGGGACTAGGGGTGTCCCTGGGAAGGCCATTACAAATAGAAGGCAGGAGGCTGCAAAAGGAGAGAGTGGGCTTCTGCTCTGCAGCACCAAACTCAGTGGGCACAGGCTGCCCCTCCTCCATTAGCAACTGCTGAGCTGCAGAAAGTGCACGCGAAACTGTCTTCAGACTCTGCACAACAGACAGCCCACACTCACCCGGCTTCCTGTCTGAAGGCACCTCCCAAGCCAGCGCAGGCACGCACAGCCCCAGGGCAGTGTGCTGGTCCTAACACAGGAGGAGACACAGCTTGAAGTTGGGTTGCGGAGGTGTCTGCAACTTGCAGAGCACAGGAACCTATCCGAAGGAGGAGGAGCTCCGGGAACACACGCGTGCTCCCCAGGCCTCTGAGGAGCACGCCACACACGTGCAGGGAAGGACTCCACAAGACCTAGTGGAGAGCTGCAAACTGCAAGCTGCCTGGACAGTCTGGAGTTGATGCGGTGTCGGGAGACATGGTGCAATCCAGACAGCTGAGTGGGTGGACTGCACTGAACATCCCAGAATCACCTCTCTCAGAGGCAGGACTATTCCAGCCCAAGGTAAGGATTGCTTGAGATCTTGCCCCAGCAAAGCCCCCACCCCAGCTCTGACCGAGCTGCTAGTAAACTAACTCTGCCATAAAAAAGGAACGCTCTTTAAAGAACACAGTGTGCTCCAGCCTTTGAATAACATCAGATTCACAATGTCTATTATATAATAAAAAATTACTATAGATCCAGGAGTTCCCGTCGTGGCGCAGTGGTTAACGAATCCAACTAGGAACCATGAGGTTGCGGGTTCGATCCCTGCCCTTGCTCAGTGGGTTAACGATCCGGCATTGCCATGAGCTGTGGTGTAGGTTGCAGACGCGGCTCGGATCCCGCGTTGCTGTGGCTCTGGCGTAGGCCGGCGGCTACAGCTCCGATTGGACCCCTAGCCTGGGAACCTCCATATGCCGTGGGAGCGGCCCAAAGAAATAGCAAAAAGACCAAAAAAAAAAAAAATTACTATAGATACAAAGAAGAGAATGTAACCAGAAAAAAAAAGAAGAAAGAAAAAAAGTCAACAGAACAGACCCAGAGATGACACAAATGTTGGAATTACAAAAGAAAGATTTAAAACAAAAGAAAGATGTAGGTGAGGAGATGGAGTCCCTCAAGAGAATGGAAACTACGGTGGAGGGAGCTATCTAATGGAAAATGTAGAACTGAAAAATGAAAAATCTGAAAAGAAAGAGTCACTAGATGAGTCTAACAGCAGACTGGACCGCAAGAGAAATGCCTTGTGAACTTGAAGACATGTCCATTCAAACAATCCAAATTTACGCACAAGAGAAAAAACAAAAGCCCTGTAAAAACAACAAAGACTCTCAGGGATCCACGGAGGCAACATCAAGCAACTCAATGCATAAATAATTTAAGTTCCGAAAGGAGAGGAAAGAGAATGAAGCAAAAAATGAAAACAAAAACAAAAACAAAAACCCCAAAACACCTGAACAAATAATAACTGAAAATTTCCTAAATTTGATTAAAAAACACAACCCACAAGTTAATAAAACCAAGAATCATAAACTAAAAGCAACAACAGCAACCCATACCTAGGAACATACTAAAGCCAAAGATAAAGAGACTAATTGAAAATGCAGCACATCACAAGGGAATGAGGATGAGAAAAACAGCTGACTCCTCATCTGAAACTATGCAAACAAGAATACGTAAAATGACATCTTCAAAGCATTAAAACTGTGAACCTGGAAGTCTATATCCTAGACTTAAAAGTCTTTCAAAAATGAAGGTGAAATACAGGTATTTCCAGTTCACCACAATCACAAACGGGTGTGCACTACAAGCTCCCAATATGTGAAGCAAAAAAATGATAAACTAGAGGGAAGCAAATTCACACTTATAACTAGAAATTTTAACACTCCTCTCTCAGTAATTTATGGGCTACATAGACAAAAAAATCAGCAAGGGATATTAAGACTTAACACCATCAACCAAATGACCCAGGTGACATTATAGGCTACTCCACCAAACAAGACCATAATACACTGTTTTTTTTCCAAATGCACATGGATTATTCACCATAAAACATCTCAGTAAATACAAAAAAAATAAAATCACACAAAATATATTCTCTGGAAATAAATTACATGAAGATATTTATAAAATTCCCTCAAATGTTTGGAAATTAAACAAAAAAATTCTAAATAATCCACGATGAAAGGAAATTGGAAACTATTTTGAACCAAATAATAATGAAAACATAACATATCAAAATTTGTGGGCTATAGCCAAAGCAGTGCTTAAAGTAAAAATCACAGCTTTAAATATTTGTATTAAAAAAGACTAATGGTTAACAATAAGTGATCTAAGCTTTCACTTTGAAAATCTAGACAAGGAAGAGCAAATTAAGCTCAAAGCAGAAAGAAGGATTAAAAAAGAGCAGAAAACAATGAAATAGAAGTTGAATAGAGAAAAATTTTAAATACAAATGTCATTCAAATACAAAAGTAGTTCTTTAAAAAGACTAATAAAATTGATAAACTCCTAGATATATTACTCAAGGAATGAGAGAGAACGAAAGAAAGGCTGAGATGAAGAGAGAGAGACAGAGAGGGAGGAAAGAGAGAAATCACAAGTATCAGGAATTAAAAATAAGACATTATCACAGACCCTACAGACATTAAAAGGAAATAAGGGAGTGTCATGAACAACTTTGTGCCCATAAATTCGACACCAGAGAAACTGGAGAAACCCTTTAAAAGAAAGAAAACTACTAAAACTGACACAAAAAGAAACAAATTCTGAAGAGATGTATATCTGATTTTTAAAAACAAATTCATAATTAAAACCCACCCCACACGGGAAAATGTGGAGGCTGTTTGGTGCCAGGAAGGTGAGTGGGAAGGGTCAGTATCCACAGGGGAGCCGCGAGGCTAACGCCTCTACCCTGCCTCCTTGCTGCACCACCTGGGGACTCTCCCACCATCGCTCACCCTCACAGCAACCCAGGTGATTTCAATTCCTGCCAAAGTCACACAGCAGAAGGCAGAGCTCTCCCAGGGGTGCCCATGGCAGGGAGGCTATTCAGAGCCTCCAGAGCAGGGTCCTGCATCTTTCCCTCTCACCCCCTGAGCCTTCTAGACCAGGGACAGAGGCCCCTCCAACATCAATGCCCCCTGTTGTTCTCTGGATTTTGTGTTTCACCAACTCTTTGGCACCACACAACCCTGAAGGTAAGGGACTCTGTCATTAACGCATTGATAATAAGGCAGAAATATAAATACCTACACACACATATATGGCAACCCTGTCATTTATCCTCCAAGCCTGGACACTTGAGTGAAAGGGCCACTACTGGCGGGCACCTCAGGACAAAAAGCACAGACCAAGGAGTTCCCATCGTGGCACAGTGGTTAACGAATCCGACTAGGAACCAATGAGGCTGCATGTTTGATCCCTGGCCTTGCTCAGTGGGTTGGGGATCTGGCGTTGCCATGAGCTGTGGTATGGGTCGCAGATGCGGCTCGGATCCCACGTTGCTGTGGCTGTGGTGTAGGCCGGTGGCTACAGCTCCGATTGGACCCCTAGTCTGGGAACCTCCATATGCTGCGGGAGTGGTTCAAGAAAAGGCAAAAAGACAAAAAAAAAAAAAAAGGCACAGACCAAGACTGGCTGAGGGGGAGGTGTGACCGGGTCCTTGCTCTCCGGGACTCGACACCACACAGTAAGTACGTCAATGACATCCCCGCACCTGCCCACTGCCCAGGGAGCAGGCGGACACTGCCATCCCTGCTTCGGGCAGGGGTTGGTTTTCTTGAGGTCAGAGAGCAGGACCCACTCCAGGCCTTACGGCTTTCCCTTAAAAGTGCCTCCCTCTCCTACAGTTTCCTGGAAAACCTGGAACACAAGCATGAATCTGAAACTAACGTCCTTGCTTCCCTTTTTGCATTAGACGCCAGGAGGCCTGGGCTGATCCAAGTGTGACAGCTGAACCTGCCACTTCTACTCCACAGTCTCCTGCTTTCTTGTGTCTCTCAAATGCCTTCAGAAGCAGGTGAGGCACCATTACCAACACTGTTTCTAAAGGAGCCAGTCTGTGTGCAGAGGTGAGCCTTGTGCACCACCAAGTCCCGCCCCACCAAGCCTCCTGGAAAGTGCCTTCCTGAGGGTGTCTACCCGAGGCCCGCCTTCTGGGTCAGCCCAGTGCCTTGGGAGGAGCCCCATGCCCACGTGGAGAGCTGGCAGGTGTGTCCAGGGCAGTGAATGGAGCCCCAGGAGCCAGGAGCATCTCCCCAGAACTCCAGCCCTGCGGGCTGGCACTCAGGCCCCCTCTAGGAGGCCCTCTGCTGAGCCCAGGCTCCATCAGCTAACAGATATTGGCCATCCAGGGGACACCCTCCTGCTGGCACTGCCTTTACCCGCATCCCCCTGTGGAAACCCAAGACCTCATGGACGGATGCCCCTTACCCCCTCCTGAAGCACCTGAAGGCCTCAGTCTTCCTGGGCCAAACTGCCTGGACCCTGGCGAGCTGGGGACACGCCTGTGCCCTGGGCAGCATATGGCTCCTGCACACCCTGGCCCTCATCTGTGGAGTGGGCTGTCTTTGAGGACTCCTGCACAGTGAAGGACATGGGGCCTGCAGACCAGGGCCCACCATCCAGGCCATGTCATACCTGGGTGCATCAGTGCCAGCCAGGACCTCAGGGCTATGCAGGAGGCCCCGCCCCCCTCTACACAGCCCCACCCCCCGCGTGTTTGCTATTTTGTTACTGCTGTAAATTCCTCGCCAGGTGGACCCGGCGCTGTGGGGCTTAATTAAGCTCAGCCAGCTGTTGTCGAGCACGGGGATGTGACGCATGGCACAGCCAGCCCCAGGCGTGGTGCAGGGAGAAGGGGGAAAGCAAGTGCCTCAAAGCCCCGGAGAAGGGCCCCAGGCCCAGAATGGCATGTGGGTGGACCCGCCCCAGCTGACCTGTGATCCCCTAACGGTCCCTTCCCACCAAGCCTCCTGGAGAGTGCCCTCGCGGTGTGTCTACCCGCGGCCCTCCTTCTGGGTCAGCCCATCCGCGTGCCGGCAGAGACCCCAGCTCCTAGGTACTGAGGCCCCAGGACAGGGGAAGACGCTGCAGGGGGAACTCCTGTGCAGGAGGGATAAGCGCCAGGGTCCAGTGCTAAGGGCCTGCTGCCCAGACACTGGATGGCTGCCACCAGGGAGGGCACAGTGTGCTGTGTGTGTGCGTGTGTATCTCTGCGCACGTGGTGCGAGTGTGTCTGTGCGGGTGTCGGCTGGTCTGTGTACGAGGCTGTCTGTACTTGTGTCTGGAAAGGGACTCAGCGTCGTCAGCATTTCTCAATTGTTTCCCCGGACGTGCTCACAGCCTCCATAAGACAGTCACAGACCTGCCCCAGTGAGTGTGGGAAGCAGTCGGGGGAGCAGAGCTGAACCTGCGTCCCCAGGACACGGCAGGGCCACGCGCCTGGCTGGGGCTGCCCGTGGGAGGGTCTGGTGCAGACTGTCACACCTCCTGCCGCGTCGCTGCGAGCCCCAACGTGTGAAGAACCCCTGCTGTCAGGAGGAAAAGAGGCCACAGACAAAACCAACCCTTCTCAAAGGAGTTCTCCAAACAGCCTGAAGCCTCAGAGGCACCACTGCGCCCACCAAGCTGGCTCCAAAGAACCCACGTGCTGGCGGGGCTGAGACTCAGCAAAAGCCTGGCTGACGGCTCAGCAGTGAACTCCGACGTGCCCGGGAGGGTCTGCGTGTCCCTCTACCCAGCCCCCGCCTGGCCCCACTCGGGCTGCTCTGACTGGGGCTCTCAAGCAACTACCACCACAACTACCACCAGGCGGCTGGAGGTCCAAGATCAGGGCACCGGGTTTGGTGAGAACAGCCTGCCTGGTATGTGGACGGCGTCTTCCCACTGCGTCCTCACTTGGCAAAGGGGACAGGCAGCTCTGTGCGGGTTTCTCTCTCTCTTTTTTTTTTTTTTTTTTGCTTTTAGGGCCGCACCCGAGGCATATAGAGGTTCCCAGGAGGGGTTTAATCCAAGCTGTCGCTGCCAGCCTACACCACAGCCACAGCCACGCCGGATCCTTAACCCATGGAGCGAGGCCAGGGATGGAACCTGTGTCCTCATGGAGCCTAGTCGGGTTCATTAACCACTGAGCCACGAAGGGAACTCCACTGTGGGGTCTCTTTTATGAGGCCTTCTTCCCCCATGACCTCAGCACCTCCCAGAGGCCCCCTCCTCACGGTATCACATTGGGGTTGTCTCAGCATATGAATGTGGGGAGACACGTTCAGCCTCTGGCACCGGCGGAGACCCCTAGTTCTGCCTCCACGGCCGGCCCTTGGCTGACAGGTTTACCAAGGGCAGCTGGGGGCCGGTGAAGTGGGCCCCTCCCTTGAAACAAGCCCTTCTTCCGGCGGTTGGAACAAAGCACCCAGGACCTGAATCTGGGACCCAACCTCAGACCAGGAGAAAGAGGAAAAAATGGAGACGATGTGACCGTCTCCCCATACAGTCTGCCGATTTCTAAAGACCTTCGCCAGCAAAACGCCACTGGGCGCCCCCACCCCTTAGCCAGTGAGCGGGATTTTAACTACGGCCCAGGATACACCGTCAACAGCAAGTCAGAGAGAGCGTTCGGGGGAGCGGGGAGAGGGCGGCCCCCCCGTGCTCCAGGCGGCAGCAAGGAAAGGTCTCCTCCCAAACCTAAGTCCACAAAGCACAGGGGCCGCTGTGACCTGATGCTGCAGTCCTGTGCTGTCAGCAGCGTCGCACCTCACACTCCCCACCCCGCGCGCACACACACCTGTGCACATCTCATAAGCACAGCCACGGACAGCTTTGCTCCAGGCCACCTGTGCAAGGCCACCTGTTTAGCAAGAGGCCTTGACAGGGACAGTGCCCCGCACCCCCCGCCCGCGCCGCCAGGCGTAGGGCAAGGTGGGCTGTCCTGGGGGGAAAGATCGGGCACATTTGCCTGCAGCCCATGGAAAAGATCCAGGTTCCCGGGGCTCCCCGTGCCGCCGACGCGGCGCATGCGCAGCACCTACCTGGACCGCGTGCCGGGAAGGGGGAGGCGGCAAGCAGGGGGGGTCCCTGCAGCTCTGGCTGCGCGGTGGCCGAGAAAGCCCTCCGGCTCAGGTCGGGGATCTCGTGTCTGCCAGCGTCCTCCGAACCGAGGCCTCCCACAGCTCCGGGCACAGGCTGCCCGAGAGGGCTCGGCGGTTCCGGGCGTCGCACCCCGTGCGGATAACTGGCAGAGAGGAAGGTGGCCCATCTTCCGGGGGAACCTCCCTGGAGCGCCAGAGAATGTTCGCAGGAGTCTACCCGCGACCGGGTCACGCAAGCGGGGCAAGGACGCCGCGTGCGCAGCCGGCGGTGTCCACCCGGAGGGCCGGCGAAGCCGCAGCTCGTCCTCGCGGAAGCCTCCGGCTGGCCCTGCCGTCTCACCCTCGCCACGCGGCCTCGGCAGGGAGACCTCAGTCTAGACGAAGCCCCGCGGCAGCCTCGGAAGGTTCCGGAGCGGGCCGGGGGCAGCACTGGGGCGGACACCGCCACGCCACCTCCGCTCGCTGGTGACAGAAGGGTCCTGCTGGGGCCTGTCCTTGGCGAACGGGGGCTGCAGGCCCCTGGCGGCCCACGCGGCCTCTGCGGGGGCTCCTGGAGGGGCGTGCTCAGCGCTGGTTCCCCGACTCCTCCACTCCGCCTCCTGTCTTCAGCTGTCGCCGCCTGGTGGCCCTAGGGCCCGCCGCCTTGCCCGGGCACCACCGGGACGTCCTCGTCAGGAGGGTGAAGACAGGCGGCCCTGGCGCTGGCCCAGGTTCTGGACCCCCGGTCGCTCCCGAGGCCCCTCCACACTAAGCAACGTGTGGAGGAAGGAGTCAGGGTAAGGGGAGGGGGCGGCTGAGGAACCAGACCAGGGGGCCCGTCTCACTAGGTCCCAACCTGGCTCCTGCCGGAGGCCTCACCAGCTGCCGCACTTCAGGAGGTTGGCCGGTCGGCATAGGCCCCGCCCCCCCACCTGAGGTGATTGACACTTGCTAGGCCCAATGAGCATCAGGTCCCATGCGCTTGGAGGCACTGCGCCTGCGCAGGAGCAGTCTTCACACCCTGCCTGAAATTGTTGCGCAGGTGGCGTGAGGTCCAGAGCCGGTAGTGATGCTGCTTCAGACCCGCCTCCGGGATGGGCTCCCTTGTCTAGCGGAACCTCCTCCTTCCGCGCGCCCCTGCATCGTGGTGGGAGGAAGGCCTGCAGGCAGGCTGGGGCGGGCAGGACAGTGGGGTCTACCTGGAGCTGTGGGAGGGTGGGCCGAGGGAGCCTTGGCACAGATGACCTGGAGAACTGGAGACCCGGATCCTGCCCCACGCCGTTAACCAGGGTCTGGGCCGCCTTCTGACAGCTGACAGGGGGACCACGGAGGCCTTTGGCCTGGCTTTCAGCTGGAGGAACTCGCGATGTGCCCCACGCTTCAGCGACTGCCTCCACAGGGTTATGGCCATCCTGCCTGCGGCTCCGGAGCTCCCTTTTTCCACTGGATCTGTCGGCCTGCAGCCTCCCTCAGCGGCCCAGAGCATTGGAAGCCTCTAGAAGGGTGAGGCCTCTTGGCGCCGTGTGCCCAGGGAAAGGCCCAGATGGGCCATGCTTGTTCATGTGCCCCACTGCCGTCTCTCCTCCCCCACGGGAGCCTCTGAAATCGAATCTTGCTGCTCTCCTCTCAGAATGCTCCTGAGCCCCCTCATTGCTCTAAGAAAGTCCAGTCCTCGCCAGGGCCCCCTGCACCGCATGCCTGGCTGCAGTGGGTGGAACCACGTGGCTGGCTGTCCTAGGGACTCTTCAGGGGAAGTGAGGTGTCTCTTCCTGTGCATGGCTCTCCCTCCCTCCCTGATGGCCACTTCTGGGTCCCAAATGGCACAGCTCCCCTCTCCCTCCTCTCTTCGACCCCTCCCCATCAGCCCAGTCACTCCTCTGGTCTCTCCTAGGAAAGGAGAAAGAAACCACACAGGTCTTGGTGGTAAAGGTGGCGCTGTCTCGATTAAGCCAGGGCCTGGTCCGCCCAGCCCACAGGAGGGTCATGTTCCCCACACTTCCTCTCCCTTTGGTGGGCTGGGCCGAGCTCTGGATGGTGGGACGGGGTGCAGACCTGGCGCCTGAAACCTCGTGCTGGAGACAGCCACATCTCATGATGCAGCCTGTTGCCGGACCCTGCCCAATCTCTGAGAGGTCAGCTAGCTGCAAGAGAGGCCAGTTAGGTCTCAGGGTTGAGGCTCTCCAGGTACAGAGGGTGGAGTGCAGGTGAGGGCAGGTCTAAAATACCTGCCTGGGAGTTCCCATCATGGCTCAGTGGTTAACGAATCTGACTAGGAACCAGGAAGTTATGGGTTTGATCCCTGACCTTGCTCAGCAGGTTAAGGATCTCGCGTTGCCGTGAACTGTGGTGTAGGTTGCAGACTTGGCTTGTACCCTGCGTTGCTGTGGCTGTGGCTGTGGCGTAGGCTGGCGGCTACAGCTCTGATTAGATCCCTAGCCTGGGAACCTCCATATGCCACGGGAGCGGCCCTAGAAAAGGCAAAAAGAAAAAAAGAAAAAAAAAATACCTGCCTGCCCACCCTATGCCTGCTGCAAAGCCATCCTTTTATTCAGACTTGAACTTCCAAATAACAAGAATACCGGCAGGAGTCCTCCCAGCTGACACAGAGGCGAGCTCACCTTCTCCCCAGGCTGCATGGCGAGGCGCCCGTTCCCGCAGTGACTGCTGTGTGCGAAGATGATGTCTCATTGAACTCGAACCACTTTCAGGAGCACCCCCTACGCTTGCCCAGGAGAACATGGCATTGTTTGGGGGGCAGAGGACACCCGGCAGGCTCATCCCTGAGTATCGACTGTGGATTACATACAACAAGAAGCTTAGCTTTTGAGAAAATTGGAGAAACAGAAGTGGGCGCGTCAGAGGAAAAGCACAACCACGCAGCTGGGCTGCACCACAGGGATCTGAATTCCAGAGTTATCTGAGAAACTGAACGCACAAAATAACGCTTAACCCAAATCAGCTCTCAGGATGTACCCAGAACCCCTGCAGGTAGGGCTGGGCTTCTTCCCTGGACTTGGTGTTCTGTGGCGGCTGCCCTTCTGGCAGGTACAGGTGTTAACGGAGCCGGACGCACTCACAGGCAGGTGGCGCGCCTGCTCGGCATCACGTGATCTCACACACACTCAGGTGTCACATGATTCCACGTGGCCACATAGACACTTGCTTTGCATGGCTGTCCGAGGAAGGTGGGGGACACTGAGGCCCTGGGGGTCGGGGACAGGGGTTCTCTGGCGGCTGCCTGATCTTGCTGGTCATTTGCTTTTGTTGTGTTGCTGTTGGCACCTGCTCTCCATTTACCATTAAATGTTTTCAGCAGGAAGGATGACTTCTCCAGGCCCTGCCCTCCTGCCAAGAACAGGATGTCTGGACAGTGAGGACCTTGGAGTGTTGGGGGCAGACAGGCCCCCACCCCCCTCTCCCTGGGGTTTCCATTTTGGCCCCCAGATGCTCTGGGGATGGAGGGTGCAGAAGATCCCAGCTGGAGCCATCCCCTCCACTGCCCATCCTGCTGGTGGCCCCGAGCAAGTCAGTGTCACGGACTCCTAGGCCCCAGAAAGACAGCCTCATGGCACTCTCAGCCTGGGCTCAGCCCCCACCTGGCAAGCGGCGGTGGCCCTGCCTGCACATGTGGCTTTAGCAGAAGTGGGTGCGTCGGAGTCCTGAGAAAGCCCATCCCAGCAGGCCAGTTCCTGGGTGGGGCCCTCAGACGCAGACAGCGCGTCCTTGCCTCCTCCACTCTGTGGAGCTGGCCGACGCCTGCCACCTGTCCACAGTGCCCCCCCCTCCCCCGCCCCAGGGCCACACTCGCCCAGGAGTCCCGCTGAGGCTTCTCCTCTCTGGGCCATAGGCTAGTCCTCTCTGAAGAGAAGGCCCTGGACCAGGGCCCCAACCGGCACACTCCCTGGGCCTTAGTATAAATTCACAGCCCCAAGACCCAGCCGCCAGGGTGGGCCCATGCATCTGCATTTCACAAACACCTGGTGGCTCTGAGTGCGCCCAGGGTGAGAGTCCCAAACCCAGAGGAGTGAACACGCTCCTCACGCTTTGGGTGGCGGGCCTGACAGAGGAAGCAGGGCTCTCCAGGCATCCCCACCCCAGGAGGAGGGCAATCCTGGGCCCCTGTGGTGTTGGGCGGGGGCGGGGCGGGGGGGCCTGGCTTCCTCTTTCCACCTTGGAGGCCCAGCCGGTGAGCGCCGGGAAGGCTGCCAAGTTGGGGTGGAGGCGGCCTGGGCTCTTGCTCAGAAACAGCAAACAGCAGTGGTGGGAGTCCCCCACGGTTCGTTTTTAATTGGATTTAATTATTTTACATTTCATTGCGTTTTTAAAGCTCTCCCCGGTGGTTTCTGGATCTGAGGATCCCCTCTCTGGCCGTAGGCTTGGCTCCGGTGGGGGTGAAGAAGACCGAGCAGGGCCTCCCCCAGGAAGGGGGCGGGGCCCGTGGGGACCGGAGCCAGGCCACCCGGAGTCCCTCCCTCAGCCAAGCAGGCAGATATATAGGCCTTCTCTGAGCCCCTCACTCTCCCGTCCACACCGCCATGGTCAACCCCCCCATGGCTCACTTGTCCAGCTCCTAACGGTGCACCTCCCCCTCTCTGCCCAGAAGCCTTCCCACCTCCCTGTCACCTTGAGGATCAAATCTGGGCCTCCTGTGTCAGGAGTTCCCATCTGGTGCAGAGGTAAAGGAATCCAACTAGGAACCATGAGGCTGCGGTTCGATCCTTGGCCGTGCTCTGCGGGTTAAAGATGCGGCGTCGCCGTGGCTGTGGTGTAGGCTGGCAGCTGTAGCTCCGATTAGACCCCTAGCCTGGCAACCTCCATATGCCGTGGGTGCGGCCCTAAAAAGACAAAAGACAGAAGAAAAACAAAGCCCGGGCCTCCTCTGTCTCCCAGTCCCACCTCTGTCAGCTGCCCCCCCACCCAGAGCCCCTCCAGGCTCCCTCGACCTGTCCCGGCCCCTCCACGCGTCTCTGCCTCTGCGGGTGTGCACCCCTCCCCTTCCCCCGAAGCCCCTACAGCCAGGGATTCAGCCACACCTGTGAGCACGCAGCAGACAGCGTCCCGGGCACGGGATGCCTGCGGATGGAATGTGCCCACAAAGGATTCGTGGAAGCTCCCGTGAGGACCTGAGCGGCGCCCACCGTCAAGGCCAGGCGGGTCCCTTGACTTTCTTCAGCCAAGAGGATGTAGCAGGAGTGACGTCGGGCGGTGTGGAGCCTGGACTCTGGGAGGCTCGGCGGCCTCCGCCTTGCCCCGAGTGCACCATGGGAGGAGGCTGGTCCAGCTCTTGGGGGGCCCTGTGGCCACAGCCAGCCAGCTCCACCTGCCGGCGTGTGTGCAGGGCTGTCTTGGCCTGTCCAGCTCAGAAGTTCTTCGAAGCGGCCAACCCACAGGCACAAGAAGCAGTAATTCACTCTTGTTTGAGGCCACAGAGACATGGGCTGTCTTGTTCCACAGCAAGAATCAATGGTAGACACCTGACATTATACTTGGCTTGGATCCCCGCCCCCAGCAGTGCCAGCTTCACTGGTCCCCACAGAGCTTCACACACAGATGAGTCCTGGGCCTCGTCAGCGGCCCCCCTCACCCGCCAGGGTGGAGTTCAGGCTGCCTGGCCCACCAGCATCAAGAGCCAAGCCTCACCAATGGTGCCACTGCCCGCCCGCCTCCTGCTCCCGGCCCCACATGCGGTCACCAGCGGCTCCCGGCTGCGCAGCCTGGCCATGGCTCTGCGCTCTCACCGCCCTGCCCCTGCTTTCACTGGCTCTGCCTGCAGACTGTTCTTCACCAACTCCATCTGACAGGCTCACCCTCCACGCCCCGTGTCCTCACCTGCTCCGAGGAGCCCTCCTCGCTCGTCTCCAGCACCTCTCGTGCTGCAGCCTCCCAGCCGAGACCACAGAAGCTCTCGGCCCCACGTGTTGCTGCTCTGGCTGAATTGCTTGCGCCCGCCCTGTGCTCCTGGAGCAAAGACGTGCTGGGCAGCACCTGTAAACACTCAGAGAGACGAGAATGTCTCCTTCCCGCCAATGTCTCCTCCTGGTCACAGATGCAGCCCCCAGGGTCTGTGTGCCCCTGCCTGGAACCTCAGCTTAGGTTAGAAGCTTGAGGCTCCATGCGTGGCGGTGTTCATGGTGCTTCCTGAGGGCGCGGCGCCACCTGAGGGGTGTCTGTGCGTGGACGGGGGTAGATGGGGAGCGGCTGGATGGGGGGTAGGTGGGTGGGTGGGTAGGCGGGTGGGTTTGTGGCATGTGGGTGTGTGCGTGGGTGTGTGGGATGCTCACATGTCCATGAGAACCAAGTCAAAGCTTAACTTCCCAAATTGGCAAACTTTCTACCACAAAATGCCAGCACCAATCTCAGGCAGTTTTAACCACATGTGCCTTCTAAGGTACAAACGATGAGCAGAAACCACAGTTCTGCAAATGCTCGGCTCCCCTGGATGCAAGCAAACAGTCAGTTCTGTTGTTCTCCTTGAGAGGCAGGACTTTGGCTCGATGCCTCGGGGCCAAGCCCTGCCCCCAGGGACAGCCTCTAAGTACTGCTCTGGGCACCTTCTCTGGGCACTCAAGCCAGTTAAGTGCTTCTGGGAATGGAGGAACCACTCTAAGGAGTGAAGCCTGGGGGGTGTGGGTGTGGCAGTGTTGAAAGATCCACGCCAGGCACTTGGCCTCTGGGAAGTGGTTGGCAGTGTTGAGGGTGAGGCGCCGGGAACAGGCGGGGCGACGGCGCTTTCTGCCCCACGCAGCCCTATGCGCAGGCCGGGCAACCGTGACCGTCGTCGAACCAGCAAAGGACGCAAACCCCAGATGTCTTTCCCTCTCTGTGTCCATCTCCCTCTGGAATCCACTTAATGTCTTGGAAAGAACCCAGATTAGGAGAGATGAAGGCAGTTTCTGGTCTCAGCCTTCCAGATTCCTCGTTCTAGAGCCTTGCAACCGCCACGTCAACTCCGTCGACCTGTTTCCCCCCACGGCCGCGCTGTGCCTGTGGCAGACCTGGCTGGTGGGCCCAGTTCTCTTGCTGGATGCTCGCAAGCACAGCCTCAGAACCTCTCCTGACGCAGGGTTTGGGGCGGGGGCCGTGGATGGAGAAGCGTGAGGCTGAAACTGACGAGGCTCATGGCCGGAACCCAGGCGGAACACAGACTGGACTTAAACCCTCATGCCGGGACCCAAACCCAGACTACTTGAACCCAGCCTAAAGCCAGGTGGGGACGTGAACCCACGGTTTTAAATTCGAGTTACTCACCCTGAGTCTGGACTCACTAAGGTTCAGGTTCGTCATGCCTCTGTGCAGGAGGTCTGCCAGAGACAAAGTGACAGGCGAGAAGCAGATTTATCAGGATAGGATGCTTGTAAGAGACACAAGCGGGCGGGCAAGGAAGCTCCGACGGAGGGTTGGTGGGGGGGGAGCACAGTTTTATCATCCAAGGGGGGTGGGGATTGGAAAGGCCCGCCTCTTCCTTCCCGGGATTAGTAGCTCCTCCTTAGCATCCGGTCAGGTGTGTATGCGAGTCAGCTGAAGGGCGGTCTTCAAACTCTTGCTCTTGGTCTGAATCTGAACGCGGGCCTCGGCCCATCCCCCACCAGGGACCCGAGGCAATTCCTGCACCTCTGCTAGTTAAGCGACCCGCCTTGTTCTGACGGTTTTCTTGAACTCGCGGTGGGCTCCCAACATCCCCCAGTTTCCCTCTTTATCTGTGATCCCCCTACTGGGACTTCTGCAAGCACCTGTGCCTACTCCAGCCCCATCAAGACCAGTCCTTTAGCCATCCCTGAATTCCTAAGGCGCATCTGGCCATGGTAGTGACGTGTGACATCCTGGTGGCCAAATCCACCTTCCTCAGGACGGTGGGGGCCCCAGGAAGTGCTGATGGAAGAAAATGAATGGGTCACGGTTATAATTCGGGCCTGGAGACGGCGTGTGTTGAGCTTGATCCCAGCACCCGCACCTGCTCCCTACCTGAGCAAAGCCGATACGCCCTGGGAGGACCCCCAGCCTCCCCCACGTGCTTTAGGCAACCGGCGATGGAGCACAGAGCCCAAGCCCCAGTAACCGGCACCGCGTCTCAGCCTCATTTCAGCTGGGGGTGCAGCTTGGGCTCCTGCCCCGACGCTATGGCCACTGCCCCGCTTCCAGCCTCAGACAACAGCCTTGCAGACTATTTAACCAGGTGCCAAGCTGTATGTGGTCAGCTCACTCCAGAAACCCATGCGCACCTGTACGCGTATGTACCTGTATCTCCCTCACACGTGTGCCCGCACACGCATGCCCACACACACGAGTGCACAGTGGGCGTGCCGCTCTGGCCGAGTGGTGATGCCCCCCTGCTCAGCACTCAGAGGGGAAGCCCACGGCGAGGAGAATCATGGCAAATCACCACATGAAAGCGATTCTCGTTAAGAATCATGATTGTTGAAAACTGAGGTCCAAGTTAAAGCTGCCCTTTGCTGGGGATGCCAGACGGGGTGTCCGTCTTTGTCTGACCCTCAGCCCATCTCTCTGTCTGAGTCTCTCTTCCTCCGCCTTCCCATCTCATCTGGCACTTTCTTGCCCCTTGCCTGGCACAGACCGCCCAGGGGAGCTTGGGCGGGGACTGGTTCCACAAAGCCCACGAGGTTCCGCGAGACTGTGGTTCAGAACCATGGACAGAGGAGCAGAAGGCCCTGTGCTGGTCCCGAGAGTTGAGGCTGTGACCTCAGCACCAGCAGCTATGGCACCATTTGTGCCTGGGTGTGCTGTGTGCACCTCCTCTTTTAGCCCTTTTAATCCCCACGATGGCCTGTGAGGGCCATGCTATTGTACCCACTTTACAGATGAGGGAACTGAGATTCAGAACAGGAAGTGACGCGCCCAGGGACTCACAGCTTAAAAGAAGAGGGGCCAGGCGTCAATGCGAGTCACACAGCCCCTGCTGTTTCACCCAACCTCCTTGCAGCCAGAGGAACTGGTGGGATGCTGACTGATCCTAAATACCAGCTCACGGCCACCCTTACTTTAGATGTGGGGCCCTGGGGCCACCTGTCCGTCAGAGCCACATGCTTGTAGAGGAGGCAGGTCTGTCCCAGAACCACCATGGATGGATTTCATCACCCAAACCAGCCCCCAGCCCAGCCCTGGCCTGGGTGGAAGAGTCAGAGCCTGCGATGGGGAGTAGGGTGGAGGCAGGTGGATTGGTCAAGGCCCCCCCCCCCCCCGCCCTCGCCCCACTGGGTACCTACTCTTGACAGAGGCCTTCCTAGTCTCATTCTCATTTATTTCTAATTCTCATCGATGGTTATTAAAGATTGCTGCTATTTGCACAGAGCTTTCTGGCTGACTGTCAGCTGGGTCTGGGTGACTTGGCATTTGCTTATGAGTGAAGCCAGAGGCGGACACAGACCGGCCTTGAGGGAGGGGAGACGATGGCCCCGGTGGTCCCCGAAATGAGAGGCGGCTCCACGGACAGATGCTGCCGGACAGAGCGCTGCAGTCCTAATGTGCTGCTGGGCCTGACCCTTCGAAGACCGGGAGGCTTGTCATGGCTAAGACACAAGCCTCGTCGAACAGGAGAATTAGGAGCTGGGCTCCCTGTGCTTTTGGAACTGTGTCTTCTGTGTTTCCACCCTTTGCCTTTGAACCTGCCGGCTGCTGCGGGCCCAGCCAGGAGGAGACGCGGCCTCGACCCCCTGCCTGGGGACCAGAGGATGCAGGGCCTGGGCTGCGGGGGTCTGACACCCGTGGTGCCCACTTCTGAGGGCTGTTGCAGAGAAGAGGGGACAGCTCTGGGCACCCAGCCTGGGAGCCAGGAGCCAGCCCGTGCACCTCATCTGGCCGCTCCAGGGTCGACCTTGAGCCGTGAGGCTCCTGCACCTCAATTTCCTCAACTGCCGTTTGGGGTAACAAGGCCGCCAGCCTCCCAGTCGCTGGAGCGCTGGACAAGTGAAGGTGTGGGGAGCAGGAGGGCACAGGCTGGACGCAGTGGCGTTGGCCATGCTCACGCCCAGGCCCACGTCCCAAGCCTGTCTCAGTGTCTCCGCCTTCCACGTGGGATGCGTCTTAATCATTTCTTAAACATCGGCCTGGACCCAGAGTTAATCTCACGGATCATGGCTCCAGAAAGCCCTGCCCCCGACAGCGGGAGGACCCCTCCTGGTAGAAGACGTGGGGACGTAGCCCCCTGCCCTTGTTCTGAGGAAGGGGTGCTCACTCTCCAGAGGGGGCCCGGGAGGGAGCAACACCTAGAAAATCGCGGGCTCACGGCCCCTTCTGCCTGTGGCAGTTAGTAGGGCTGTCTCACCTGCTGCTGGGATGGGGTCCGTCCAGTGCTTGCTGATAGGGAGGTGCCGAAGTGCTCGCCACATCCCTGTCCACTGCCTTTTCAGTGCCCAGCAGCTGGGTGTCTTCCTGCCAGTCCTGGCACCTCTGCCTGGCTGTCAGATCCCACCTGTGAGCATGCTTTGGGGGTTGAACCAAGAGAGCTGAGCAGGAGTTTTGTACCAGGGTGCTGGGTACAGGGGTGCTAGTTGTGTGGGTTCCAGGTGTGGGGATGCTGGGGGTGTGTGTGCCAGGTGTCTGGGTACTGGGTGTGGCATGCTGAGTGCTAGGTGCTGGATGTGTGGGTACTGGGTATGGTGTGCTGAGTGCTAGCTGCTGGTGTGCGGGTACTGGGTGTTTGGGTACTGGGTGTGGGGTGCTGAGTACCAGGTGTCGAGTGCTGGTGCTGGGTGTGGCTTGCTGAGTGCTGATGCTGGGTGTGTGGGTACTGGGTGCAGGATGCTCAGTGTCGGGTGCCCAAGGAGAACCAGATATGCTTTTCTGCCAGAGACTTTCTCAGCCTGATGCCCCTCCCTCCTGGCCCCCCTGCCTCTGCTGCCTCTTTCCCCCACCCCCACCCCCAGCCCTTCAGACTCCACCTTGGGGCCTTTGCACAGGCCAGTCCCTCTGCCTAGAGGTCTTTCTTTCCCATCTCCATTCGTCCAACCCCTGCTTCCTGGCCACTTCACCGTCTAAATGAGGGGGCCTTCCTCCCCGACTGGGTAAACCTCCGCGGACTCCTCCTGTGTGCAGGCACCATTCTGAGCTCTGGGCCGGGGTCCTGGGCACACACACTGAGCACCTGCATTGTGAGGGTGGTGGGGCCGGGCTGGTGCCATGTAGAGGGTTGGGGAGACGGGGGTGGCAGGAGGGAATCTCTAAGGGGGTCGCCGGATGGACGTCTGGAGGACGAGGTTTCCCGGGAGGCAGCTGCACATCGAGGCTCTGGGCAGAGTGCGCCCGGCGTAAAAGCAAGCGCCAAAGACAGGAGCCAGGGCCACTGTGGCACTCTTCACCCAGGAGACGGCAGCCACGGAGGATCTGAGCAGAGTGGCCGAGCGTCTTCCTCTGCACAGGCCGCTGCACCTTGTCACCCCCTTACTCCCCTTTCCATCAGTGTCATTTGTCTGTGGGGTGGGTTCAGCTTCCTGACGGCTCGGGAGGAAAGGCTGCTCCCTGCAGACAAAAGACCAGGAGGACGGCTGCCAGCCCGGCCCCTGCCCCCCGCCACCCGGCCGCATCCCCGAGCCAACGGAAAGTCAGTTCCTTCCGGAATCACTGCAGCCCCCAAAGCCTGGCCCTCCAACAGGTGCACAGGTGAGTGGACTCTCCCCTCCCGGTTCCTCCACCTGCAGCTGAAAACTTCCCTTGAAGTGAACTGGAGACTCAGGGGACGCCAGCGAGGGGCGGGAGGAAGGACGAGACGGACGTCAGGCGCCGTCCACGGCGTGGACATGCCTGCGAGCGGATGAACGGGGCGCGGCGGCCTGTGTGCTATCTGGGGCGCCAGCAGTTGGCAGTGTGAATACTGACGGCCCGGCGGGATTGAGGACAGGCAGCACGGCGGCTTTATCTCGTGGGCACAGGCAGCCTGGCCCTCACCAGGCCCGCCTGGCTCCTGCAGCTGCGTCTTCAAGGGCCCTCACCCCCGCTGCCTGCTTTGTAATCAGAAGAGAAGAAGTTGCTGCCTTGATATTTCCATTTTTATCTCTTTTATTTACTTCATTTTAATGTCTTTCAGGGAATATTTCCTTTGCAACCAAGCAGGCTGTCAGTAGCTCACGGCTTTCTGCCGCCCTTGGCCAGGCAGGGAGGAGGGGGTAAGGAGCGGCTGAGGGGGCTCCTGACCCCCCAGGCCTGCCCGCCTGCCTCGCCTCTGCCCCCAGCTCGTGTGCCCAACCTTCTCCCGGCCCCTCCTGGTGCCCTGGGCCCTTCCCTCCTGATTTCCTCCCCCCCCCCCAGATCCACGTCCTCCCCCCTCCCCCAGGGCTTGAATTCCAGCCCAGCCTGAGAAGGGATTGATTACAAGGAGCCTTAACCCACAGCCCCTGCGGGACCCCGGGCGTCGCTGGAGCCAGAGGGGGGCGAGGGAGGCGTCCCAGAGAAGTCCGACACGGCCGAGGAGCCGCCACCTCCTCCTCTGATCGGCCGTTATCTCCCCTTCCCAGGCAAGGATGCGGAGGTTCCCGAGGTTATCAGTTGCTGTCACCTGGCTCCGGGCTGGCGACTCGTGACAGAGGGAGGAAGAGCAGCGCGGGCGTCTGCACGGGACGGGAGCAGCGCCTGCCCTCGGCCCCTCCGCCTTCCTCGCCTCGCCGCCGTTACCACATCACCAGGTGGGCGTGTGCAGCAGCCGCTCCGGGAAAGGGCCCCCCCGCCTGCTCTGTCCCCCCAGTGCCTGCACGAGACAGGGCCCCATCCCACACCACGGCACCTGTGCTGTGATTAAGGGGAGGAGGCCCAGGGTGCCGTCACCCTGGGCTGGGCGGGACTCCCCATCAATGACTAAGATTTCTTAGGAGAAGCTCGGACACAGGGAGAGGCCGCATGAGGACAGAGGCAGAGGGGGAGCTCGCAGCCACGAGCCAAGGACACCTGGAGCCCAGGAGCTGGAGGGGCAGGAAGGACCCAGGGAAGTGGTCCTGGCTTGGCCCCCAAAAGTGGGAGGAAACAGATTTCTTTTGTCTGCAGCCCCACCTCCCAGCCCCAGCCTGGCTGAGAGCCCTCAGGGCGTGACTGCTGGATTCTCTCCAAGCAGCAAG
This sequence comes from Phacochoerus africanus, assembly GCF_016906955.1. Lineage (NCBI taxonomy): Eukaryota > Metazoa > Chordata > Mammalia > Artiodactyla > Suidae > Phacochoerus > Phacochoerus africanus. The sequence continues at coordinate 729,194 of NC_062551.1, forward strand.
CAAGCGCCTGCCCCTCTGGGGAAGCTTTCCTGAAGGAGGCTGAACAGAGGGCGAGGACTGGGCCTGGGCGACGCGGACCGCGTGCAGATCCACCCCAAGCCAGCTCGCGGGGGCAGCGCTCAGGAAGCCCCAAGGGGGGAGGGCTGTGCCTCCCAGGCTCCCACTCCTCCTGCAGGCGCCGAGGTGTGAGCACCCCATACCCCCACCAGTGTGGGGTGGGGGCACCCTGATGGATACAGCGGTCATCCCACAGTGACCCAGGGACGTAGCAGGGCCCCAGGTCTGCGGCAAGACACGGGCCCGCACCCCAGACACTCTGCCATCTTCTCACTGAGACCCAGAGGCCACCCCAGGAGGGATCGCAACGGAAATGGCTACGGTGGTTCCCCAAAGCGGAAATCAGAGGCTTTCCAGTGCATCGTGAAGAACAGAAGACTGGCGCTTACAAGGGGCCACGTGATTGCTGTCACTAAGAAGGGACAGGTCACGGTGACGCTCGCGGCACCACCGGGAACACAGGGGCTCCGGGGGAAGCCATTGTCCCGCCAGCTCCCAGGAAGCCACGCCATCCTGGGTGGCCCTCGGCAGGCAGGTGAGAATCAAGGCCCCGCACTGCTGGGCCAGCGGCAGGGACACCTCGGGCCAGGCTCTAGGGGCTTCAGTGCCTCTGGAGCAGAGAGCAGGCTCCTCAGAAACGCAGACTGAGCAGAAGTCCACCGCGCCAGCCAGGACGCAGCAGGGCACGTCAAGGGCCAGGCCTCTCAGGTCCAGAGGCTGCGGGATGCCCAACAAAATGCCTTCGTGTGCACCCATCGTCTCCCCATTAGCAGGAGGCAGGACGTCCTTAAGCTCCGTCCAGGCCGCAAGAGGCTGCAGTGACAGCTCCCAGGAGGGGTGGCCGGACCCCCGAGGCCTCCGACTACCTGCCACCTGGGCCTCAGACCCGTGCCTCCCCTCGTTGCTGCCCCCCACCCCCAGCCGCTGCGCTCTGGCGGGTGCGCTCTGCGCCCCGCCCCCCGCCTGGCCCTCGCCTTCCCTCCTCCCCTGGTCTGACCCCGGGGCTCCCTGCCTCCTTGTCTCCTTCAGGAGTCACACCTGTCACTTTTACATCTGGTCCCTCACCTCTGGGGCATCGTCAGCCTGGTCTTCCTATGGCCCGAGGCCCGGAGGGGACCTCGCACCCGTGCCAAACTCCTGGTCTTTCCCTCCTCTCCTCCCCCGGGCCTCCTGCCAGACGTGCGGCCTTGGTCACCCAGCCCCGCGGGTTCCACCACAACACCCCCGGCCTGGCCCCTCCGCTCCCGCCTCCCCTGCGCCCCAGCCCCAACCGGACCCCTCAGCCCTCGGCTGGCTCCAGAGCCATGAGAGACCACTTCTGTTCTTTGAAGGGCACGGTCTGTGGTCCTTCTTTACAGCCACCTTGGGACACCCAGCCAGTGGGCAAGACAGACAGCCGATCCACCGAACGGCCTTCTGAGCCCTCGGCGGCGCACCCGGGGCCCAGGCTGGGCTGTGAGCAGGAAGCGGGGCTCAGGCAGGGAGCCGAGGCTGCACCTGCCTCCTCACCCTCAGCAGAGGGGGCTCAGTCTCCTCCTGATGGAGCTGGGCTGGGCCGGTGGGCGCTCGGAGTGAGGTCTCGGGCTGTAGGAAGACTCGGCTGACGGTGCCCCGGGGGTGAGGGACAGAGACGTAAAAGTGACAGGTGCGACACCTGAAGGGAACAAGGAAAAGCTACCAGGGAAACTTCCTTAGTTAAGGCAGGCTGCGCATTCGCTGCGGAAGAACACAGCGAACTAGGACTTCATCAAGAAGAAAGCAAGCCCTCTGCCCACGAGGACACTGTTAGGGCCATGGAAAGGAAGAGAAAATACGCAGTACGTGTGTGACAAACATCTCGGATTGGAGCTCCCACTGTGGCTCCGCAGCAGTGAACCTGACTGGTATCTGTGAGGACACGAGTTCAACCCCTGGCCTTTCTCAGTGGGTTAAGGATCTGGCATTGCTGTGAGCTGCGGTGTAGGTCACAGATGGGCTTGGATCTGGCGCGGCTGTGACTGTAGCAGAGGCTGGCAGCTGCAGCTCCAATTGGACCCCAGCCTGGGAGCTTCCATATGCCACAGGTGCAGCCCTAAAAAAAAGAGCTCGCACTGATGCTTACAAAGAACTCTTCCTGCTCAGTGAGATCGGAATACAAACGACCTAACGAAACATGGCCCAGAGGCTTAGACACATCAGTAAAAGGAGACCTGGCTGTGGCCAGTAAGCACAGAGAAGAGGGCTCCCTGTCACTGGTCATCGGGGAAAGCGCCCCATGGACCCCGTGGCCATCAGCGCACACCCACTGGGAAGACTAAAATTCTTTAAAAGCCAAAACACACCAAAAACTGACAATGAAAGATGCTGATAAGGATGTGGAGCCACCAGAACGCCCCCTTTGCCGGTGGGACTCTCAAACCATAATAACTGCCGAGCAAATCGACTTTTCCTGTGAGACATAAGACACTTGCTGTATAACCGGCAATTCTACCCCCAGGGATGCAGCTGCAAAAGATGAAAAAGCACTGACACTCCGCGACTCGTGCGCAAATGCTCGCTGCAGCTCTGCTCATCCATAGGAGCAACAAGCAGAGGGCAGGAGAGCGCCGGGCACCGGGGGTGGGGGTGGGGGTCTCACACCGGGAGGTAGCGCTCAGCCACGGAGAGCGAGCCTGAGACACACGCCTCACCCCGAGCCCTGAAGAGCCCAGAAAGCCAGGCCCGAACCTTTAGACAATGTTGCCGAAACAGATGAAACATGCTAGAAGCTTCCAGCCATTGAATGGGGCAGGGAGCTGACTTGAAGGAGAAGCAACGTGCTGGCTCTCCTGACTAGAGAAATCGGTTCCCTCTGGGTTCACGCTCACTGAACTGTATTTAAAATGTGTGCATTGTCTGTCAATTTCACCACACTTGCGGCGGTCTCAGTCTAGCACAGAATCAGCCCCGACAACTCCAGAAGATACTGCGAGGACGCTGCAGAGTCAGCCCCACCTTCCCCTGCCACGCCTGAGGCCGGCCAGGAGGACGCATGCCCTCCCCAGAGGGCGGGGGTGCATGGGGCCCCAGGCAGGGCAGCGGTGCAGCCCTGACCAGGGGAGGGCAGGCAAAGGAACCCCTGAGCTGGAGGGGGTGAAGGGCCAGGGGGCTGGGAACAGTGACCGTCACAGCTTCTCCCAAGCTCCCCCGCATCATTGCCTGCTGCGCCAGGCACTGGGCACATGTAACTCCCGAGATCCTGGCCTGGCCCCCGGGGTGGGCAGTGTCCGGAGGAGAAGCACAGACAGTTCCTGCCCAAGGGGTGCAGTGAGCAGAAAGGCCGGCGTGAGGCCAGGAGGTCTAGCGGCACGGGCCACCCTCTACCGCAGGTGTTTGCGGAGCAGGCGGTCGGGGTGAGGCCGGGGCCCCCCAGGGGCCCGTCTGCCGTGGTGCCCGCCTCTCCTCCTCTGCCAGGGATTCACTGGGCCACGCAGGACCCCAGTCCGCTGCCAGCAGTGTGAGCTGCCAAGCCAGCCAGCTGTGTGCCAGGATGCTGACGGCCGGGGGCCACGGCTTCCATCTGGCACCGCTCCCAGGTGGCACCTATTTTTAGAGCCAGGACTCCTCGGCCAGAATGCGGGCAAGGCTTTGGAGCTGCGGGTGGGCTCGGGTTTGGGGAGCCTGCCCCCGGGGGAAGCTGGCAGGGCCACCTGCCCAAGAGGCCTGCAGGCTGGCGAGGGTGGGCTGTGGGGCCGGCTGCCCCCTCCTCTCCTCAGAGGAGGGTCCCCAGGATGGGGCCAGCTGCCCCCTCCCTCCCCAGCACCCCTCTCCGTGCCTCCCTCCCACCCTTGCTACTTCCCCTCTCAGGGGGCACCTTGGCCCACTGGCTTCCAGGATGCAGTGTTCCCTGAATTCCCTCTGCTGGTCCCCATGGCTCCGGAAGGCCCAGCACCCAGCCCTGGGGTCTCCCCCTCTCATCTGCGGCTGCTTCCTCCGTGGACACCACCTCTCCTCTGGCACCTAGCACCTCCCACGGTCACGGTGCAGGACCCACGGGATCTGGGCTGGGGGCCCGGGTCTCTCTCCAAACCCACCGTGTCGCCCCTCGGCAGCCCCCCTCCCTGCCCTGTCACCACAGGCAAGGCCTGAGGCCCTGTGTGACCTCTGACCCCTCCCAGGCCTGCTCCACTCCAGCCACACTGGCCTCACACGCAGCTCAAGGGGTGGGGACTCTGGTCCCCAAAACCACGTCCTCATTCTCAGGGCTGACACCCTCATCCCATCTTTGGGGTGCTGCCCAGAGCACGGGGACTGCAGGTGACAAAGCATGAGGGGTGGCCCTGAGCCCGAAAGCTCATTTCAGTCCCAGCTCTGCGACCAACCACGTGCCTCCACTGCCCGGGCCTCCGTTTCCTCACCTGTAAAGTGGGCACAGCAGGGACAGTGCTGCCCACGGGCCCTGCAGATGCACCAACACCGAAGGGGCTCTGGGGGGAGATCTCCGTGACCGTGGCCTGTCCCGAGAGACGGGTGCTGAGGGAGGGAGACACAGCAAAGCGGAGACGGGCAGAGAGTGGGGCGGGGAGAGGCCGGGGGAAGCCCCCCCCACTAGTGGGCGGGGCCTACAGACCCCGCAAGGCCCTCAGAGAGACGCAGCGGTGGGGGCCCAGCCTGCCCTTTGACCTCACAGTCAGAATGTCCTCCACTAAGGCTGCAGGCCCACCCTGCAGCGGCCGGTCCACAGCTCTGACGACCACAGTGGGAACCTCCTGCGTCACCTGAGACGGGTGGGGGGGAACCTAGCTAACACCCTCTCGAACACTGGCAGGCAGCTCTGTCTTGCTCCAGAAGGCCTTAGACGTCAGCCTGAAATTGCCGGCAGCATCAGTAACAGAGAAGGTCCCACCTTCTCTGCAGCCTCCACCTGCAGCCCCAGGCAGCCAGCTGTGAGGTGGGCCTGCCCCAAGCTCACACGCAGAACAAGGAATCCTGCCGGCCTGGGCCCGGGATCAGCAGGAATCAGCACTGGGCCCAGGGGCCACTGCTCTGCGCCCAGCCACCCAGATCAGTCACGAATTAGAGGCACCGCTGGGGTGTATGCATTCGATGCTGCTCTGACTCAGTCTCAAAACCCGTGTTATTAGCCCAGTGGAGTGTGACTGGCTCTGCAGGGTCTGTCCAAGCCCCTCGAGGGAGACTAACAGGGAAGCCGTAAGGCCTGTGGCCGCAAGAACAGCACCGGGGAGATGGGGCGCTGGCCGGGGACTCGCCCGCCACGTCCCCGCACCCAAGAGCCCAAACCCCTCTCTCACCAAATCCAGCCGCTTCCTACCCGCAGGGACTCTCTGGGAAGCCAGCGAGCGTTACTTCCCGCAGGGGTGAAATTATGGGTATTTAACTGCCAGGGTTGAACTGAGTCCCCCTCAAATTCGTGCTGAAGTCTTGACCCCAACACCGGAGAAGGCGGCCTCATTTGGAACCCGGGTCCTTGTGCGGGTCGAGGTGAGATCACGGGGGTGGGTGTTCCCCCAGGACCAGGGGTGTCCTTATAAAAAGGGGAAACTAGACACAGACACGCCCACAGGGAGACGCCTGGTGAAGATGGAGGCAGAGGTAGGGTGACGCTTCTACAAGCCCCAGAACATCGAGGAGCCGGCGAACGCAGGACCTGGGCGAGGCCGGGGACAGACCCTCCTGGCCTCGGGAGAAACCAGCGGCAGCCCTTCCTGGCCCCCAGGGCTGCGGGCTGTGGCGGCCGCCCCAGGACGCTCACACACATGCCATCAGAGCAGCCTCGGCCGCCAGCGTGGGCCTGGAGCAGTAGCCCCGAGGCCCCCCGGGCCTGGCACCACTCCTATCGTTGCTGACTGGGCAGGACCCTGGAGGGGGTGGCCGGGACAGGTGGGGTCCCTGGCGCCTCGGAGGCTGGCACAGCCCCTTTTGAGACATTTCCATCTGGGGAGCAGCCCCCACCCAGCCCCAGAATGGCTTTCTCCTCCAAAAGGAGCCCCGCCCCCACTGGCGGTCCCTCAGCACCCCTCTCCCTCCGGCAACTGCAATCCATGGTCTCCCCGATTTCCCAGGCACCTCGTGTGGCTGGCATCGTACACCATGCAGCCGTGGCGGCTGTCACTCAGCAGGTGCTTGCTGACCTCATTTCTTGGTGAAACAACTGAAATGGGTGACTTTTCATCTGGAAATCCATGCCTGGAGCCTGGCACGTCCTCCCTGAGGCTCACCTGGAGACCCCGGGGACACCAGGAGATGCATGTGCGTGAGTGGACAGCCCCGCACGGCTGGGGGTGGAGACTGGGAGACGGGGCTCGGGCTCCCAAAGGCAGTTTGGTGGAAACGAGGTCCCACAGCAGCCGCACCCACCCACAGCGCCCAGGGCCGGTAAACGGGCTGCCCGGGCTGTGTGGAGACAACCGCCCTCCGAGCAGGGAGAGACGTGGAGAGGCCGGACGGCGGGAGCTGGAGGTCAGGACCCAGCTGCGGGGGAGGGGACACATGGGGCTGGTTCATAGCAAGGGTCGGAAAAATGCTCGGACGTGTAAAACGGAAGCATCACTGCCCAGGCGAGGGTACACGCACACACACACGCACGCCTTCCACACGTATACATACACACTCACGGGAGTAACAGGCCTGAGCGTGAAACACACAGGAGCAGGCAGGGTGGGATACAAAATGGATCTCACTCTAGACACGGGCCTGGGCGATTCTCAGTAAAACACCAGGACCCTGATCTGGCTCCCACGTGGCAGATGAGGAAAGCAGGCTTCTGAGGGGTGGGTGACAGACAGGGCTCCCGGGTCCCCTGTGAGGGGAGTCCTTGCTCCGAGCCCCCCTGAGGGGCCTCCAGCACCGGACAGGCCCCTGGCTCGCCGCTCTGGCACCCGGTCTCGGTGCTCGGCCGACGGGCTGCGTCCCTCTCCTCAGCCGGGCCTGGGTGTCTGGAGCTTGGAGGCTCTGAATTCCAGCTCTGCCAGCTCCTGGCTGGGAGACCTAGGCCCTCAGGGACAGAGAAGATCCCACATCCCCCACGGCCACCACAAGGTGAGACCAGGACACCGGCCAAGGGATGGTGGACAGGGGGCCAGGCCCGCGGCGCCCCCTCCGCCCCCCGCAGGTCTCCTACCTGTCCCCTGGAGGGCCGATGCCCGGGACTTGGCCTCCACGGCCCGTGGCGCACGGGGCGGGCCCAGTTCCCACCAGCCGGCCAGCCTGAAATTCCTGAATCACAGCCTCCGTGCTGGCCTCCCCGCTTCCGCCATCCTGCTGGGGAGGAAACGGCTGCCTCTTCCTCTCTCTTCCCTCTGAAACAGGACCAGCAAAGCCGTGCACGGCGTGAAGGACACGGGTCTCGATATGAGTCTCAAAGCAAGAAAGAAGCAGTCACACCGGTCTAGTCCCAAGCCTGTCTGGCCAAACACCTGCAGGAGGTGGGGGCACGGACGCGTGCCCCAGGGGCGGGCTGCAGGCCGAGGGCACAGCAGGTGCGAGAGCCGCGAGGGGCTGCCGCCGCCGTCTGCGTCCTTGCAGAGCAGCCCCCACCCCGACCCTGCTCGAACCCCGTGGTCAGGCTCAGGGGGCTCAGGGCAAAGGGATCCCTGTTCCCCGCTGGTGGGCGAGGTTCACGGTGGGTCTGGCCCCGGGATGGTCCGCCTGGTCGGGGGTGGGGGGAGGAGCCCCTGCTGCGGGGGGTTGTTTCGGCCACCAGGCTCCTGGCCCCGGGTGGGGCGGTGGAAAGGGGGGAGAGGCAGCAGCTGCTTCTCTAACAGGCTTGATGGGGTGCCAGTCGCCTCTGAAATCCAGAGCACATCTGCGCTCATCAGTTGGCCAACAGATGGGCCCCGGTGTAATATTTTTGGATTCAGTTACACTTGGGGCTGATATGAACCCATAGAGTGCAGGTGCGTGAGCAAAGCAGCATCCTGTGGTGGGCAGGGAGGGAGGAGACGGCCACGCCGGGACAGAGGGGAGGGGACAGGACTCGCTCAGGGCACATGCCCGGGAGGCTGGCAGGAGACGCTCCAGGTGCCCCTGGTGAAGGAGCCTCATTCTGCACCTTGGCTTTAGCTGGGGGTTTTGTAATAAGCTTCTTGCCAGGCACAAGCCATGGTAATTCCCAGTCCAGCCCGGGAGGGTTAACGGCCGCCAGCGGGGCTGGGCCAGAGGAGAGACGTTCAGAGACAGGCGGCCCGGGGCTGGGCAGGGCCGGACGGCCGGTGTGGCGGCCGACGTTCCCACCAGCGACTGCTCCTGCTACTTAATCATGTCGCAGCAGGAAGGCACCCACCCCGTGCCTGGTACCTCTGAGGTCACCTTTGTGGTGGCCGGGAAGTTCCCAGGACCTGAGATAAGGCTGCCGGATGCGGCCCCGGACTTTAGGCTCCAGCCCTTCCGGCGGCGACCCCACGGCGGTCCTGAGCCAGCCGCGGCCACAGGCCCACCCCACATTGGTGACAGCTCTTCCTCCCACGGCACCTGCGATCACCGGCGACGATGGGGAAGCTGAGGCCCGGAGCTGCCAGGATGCCTGCTCGAATCACAGCCGCACAGACGCTGCGGGCCGAGAGCAAAGCCCCTTGCTCCACCACACGGGGTGCCGGTCCCTTGTGGTCTTACAAGACCCCTCCCTCTGCACAAACTCCCTTGTTCACAAGGAGCGTGAGCCTCTCCAGGCGTCTTGTCCCCGGGGGCCGCAACGGCAGCTGTGCCCGGGTTCTCACTGCGGGAGGCCTGGGCAGGTGTCCCTGCTCGCGGCAGCCTTCCAGCTGAAAGGGAAAGCTCGCACCCACGTGTAACCAGACCACGTGCACACGGCCTCCAGGCCTGGTACAGGGCAGGCTGTAGGTCACATCTCCATTTGTTCATTCAGCCAGCAAGTACTTATTGATCGCCTACTATATGCCAGGCACAGCTCCTGGTGCTGCGGACGCGGCTGGGAGAACAGATGCCCGCTCTCCAGAAACGTAAATATCTGCTGAAGGAGTCAGGGCTCCTCGTTTTAAGAGGCAGAAGTGGAGTTCCCGTTGTGGCTCAGCAGTTAACCGCCTCGACTAGCATCCATGAGGACGCAGGTTTGACCCCTGGCCTCTCCCAGTGGGTTGGGGATCCATTGCCATGAGCTGTGGTGTAGGTCCCAGACGCGGCTCGGATCTTACATTGCTATGGCTGTGGCTCTGGTGTAGGCTGGTGGCCACAGCTCCAATTCAACCCCTAGCCTGGGAACCTCCATATACCGTGGGTGCAGCCCTAAAAAGCCAAAAAAGGAAGAACCGAGATATTCAGGGCAAGTACTAAGAGCTGGCCTCTTTGGCCTCTTAGGAGGCAGCAGGAGGAAGGAGATGCTGAGGGTCCCATTCTATAAGGAAGGGACCCCCAGCCCCGAGGGCGCCCCACTGCAGCTTCGGCTGCCCACCCCTGCCCAGCACGAGAAGGGCACTCCCACTCTGTAGGGTGAGTTTGCTCCCCAGCTCCCGAAACAGGAAACCACTCAGACTTCATCTGCGTCCCAGCAGAGCTGTCCCTCCCCGCTCCCTGAGTCAGGTCCCAAATCCACCATCACCAGCCCAGGGTGTGGTGTCCAGGCCCAGGTCTACCACGAAGGGGCCGGCCCCGAGCCCCAGGCCCAGCAGGGCCCCAGGGCACTGTTGCTGGGGCAGAGGCCTGGGGTCACTCCCTTGACACACCCTCAGCCTCCCGCAGGCCTGGGTGCTGAGCTCCAGCGGGGCCGGCCCTGCTCTCTCCTCTCCCAAACCCACTCCTGTCCTACTGTCCTAGCCTCACGGACGAGCTTCCTCCTCTCCTCCTGGTCCACCAGCCCTGCCCCTCTGAGCCCTGGCCTCCTCCCCCTCCCTCCCGAGTGTGCCCAGCCAGCCCCTCCCCTCCCAAAGGCACGGACCTACTGGGATATTCCCAGCCTCCCTTTCAGTTAGGTGCAGCCACAGGTCAACCGGTGAGGTGGAAGGAGAGAGCTGCCCAAAGGATTCTGGGGGAGGGTTTGCTCCCTGGCTCCTTTTCCTCCTTCGCTGAGTGCAGGGATCAGAGGTTGCGATAGGTGGAGATATAGCAGCCATCTTGGCAGCATGAGGCCGGACGCCAACGGCCGGTGCTCAGGGGATGGCAGAACACGAGGATGGGAGGAGCCGGGGCCCCTGAGGACACCCTTGACTCATGCACGTAACCCAGCACCACCTCCAGCTTTCCAGGGAAGAACTGCTGGCGTTTGTTAAATTGCCATCACCTGGACATTCCATTATTTGCAGCTGAAAGCATCCCAATAGAAATGCAAAGCTTGGTCCCCCTGAACCTCCAGGCTCGAAGTGGTGCACTGCCAGCCCTGCTTGACGGCCGATGGAAAAGAGACAGACCCTGAAGAGGAGGCCAGGATGGGTCCGCCACTCACGGCCTGGTGGCCTTGTGCCAGGCATGGCTACTACCTTCACTGGGCCTCCGTTTCCCCATTTGAAAGTGGACAGGGCCCAGCAGCCTCCTAGGCCTGGGCTCCCTCCAGGAAGCCCCCGCAATGGAACCACGGCCCTGAGTCATCCAGGGCTCTGCCCGTTCAGATCACACGTGACCCCACGTTAGGGAAGGAGACCTGAGCTGCTGTGGGGGAGGTCACGGGGGGCAAACTAGGGGGGCAGGCTTCCTAAAGACAGCCACGGCCACAGCCTGGAGACCTGCCCAGGTGGCTTGACCTGAGCCTGGACGGGAGGTGGGGAGCCAGCTGAGGCTCCCCAGTGGAGGGACCCGCCCAGCCAGAGTCCCAACGCTCCTTGCCAGGCTCCCAGGCCCTCGAGCTCTGCTGGCAGCGGGGGGGGGGGGGGGGGGGCAGTGTGGTGAGGGGAGCAGGGGGGGACCCTGGAGCCCTCCCCGCGGCCAGGGTTGGTGTCTGAGGCCTGCTTCTCCCCGACAGGCCATCTGGTTTGCCTGAGGGCCACAGGCCAGCACCTGGTTCTTCCCCAGGCCTGGGTCAGAGCCTCAAGAGGGGAAAGGTGACCAGGGTTGCCCCCACATTGCCATCAGGCCCCCACATGCCATCTGGCCCCCAGGTCACTGCCAGTCGCCCCCCAACATGGCCGTCAGGTCACCCCGATGTGGCCGTTAGGCCCCACCCCACGTGGCCATCAGGCCCCCATGGACAGAAGAGAAGTTGAGGCAGACTGGGGGTGTGGGGCGGGAGGAGTGACGTGGCCTCAGGCTCCAGGACCCCTCGGGGCCACGTGGAGACTCGGTTTGTCCCGCACGGCCTCCCTCCCCTGCGGGAAGCAGGGGGGCGGCCTGAAGAGGCGCCATATGGCCCCGATTCCTGCTGCTGCAGAGCCGCCGCCGGGAACAGGACCTCGTCTCGCAGCTACTCTGGCAGCTGAAAATATTTACATCAAATATGTCCCCATCGCCATATTTTTGCCTCGAGCCCGCCTGGAGTCTGTCCTCACCACCTGGGAGGTGGCGACGCCTGGTTAAGGGAGGGTCCTGCCTCCGGGGTGCTGGCAGTCCTACCGAGGCCAGCCCGAGGGAGCTGCACGGGGGGGACCAAGGGAGACCCAGGCGACCCCGTTATGAAGGCCCCCCTGGGGGGGGGGGCTCGGCTCTGCCCACTGGAGCCCAAGAGCCGCCCTGGCCCGCGGGCCCCGTGCCCTCCCCCTCCCACCCCGTCTAGGCCTCTGCATGTTTCGTGGTCCTCCCCTGGCCCCCTCCTCCCCTCGCCCCCTCCTCCCCTGGCCCCCTCCTCCCCTCACGCCCTCCTCCCCTCGCCCCCTCGCCCCGGGGTGGATCCTGTTCCTTCCGTGCGAGTGGGACACATCGCTGTGTGGGAGGCGCCCGCTGGGTCCTCAGTCCGCAGACCCCTGGCCTCCCCTCTGTAAAACGGGACCCACCAGTCACGACGGCCACTCGGCTGCCCGCCACGTGCAGACGACCTATCCGCAGGCTGCGCGGCGCCCCGGGCCTCAGAGAGTGTCACCGACTGCATTGCGGCCCCACGAAATCCACGTGGTGGGGCCCTGCCCCCCGTCTCGGAGGGAGCCTGTGTTGGAAGTTGAGTCTGCGGAGTCGCCCTGATCCCCTCTGACCCGGGTCCTTAGAAAGGGGTGTCGGTGTGGGAAGCACCACCGAGGACTCGGCCACACACCCCCTGCACGTGGACGCGGACGTCACCGCGACTTGGAAGCAACCGAAACGTCCCTCAAGGTGAACGGTACATGTGCCGTGGTCCAGACAAACTGTGGACCAGGACTCAGCCCTAAAAGGAACGGGCCGGTCAAGCCCACAGACACCCACGTGTACCGGGGACCCTCAACCTCCCACGGCTGCGTGAAAGAAGCCAACCTAGAAGGCTACGTACCATGGGCTGTTCTGGAAAAGGCCCAACCCCGGGGACAGTGAAAGGACAAGGAGGTCGGGGCTGGGGTGGAAGCGACGGCCAGGCCGAGACGGAGGACGTTGGCAGCTGCGAAACTGCTCGTGGAGGGCCCAGGACCGAGAGTGACCCGCTGTGGACAGGGGACTCTGGGTGTTCTCGATGCAGGTTCATCCGTCGTGACAAAGACACCCTCCGGCGGGGGTGTGACCTGGGGTTGTGCATGGGGTGGGCAGGGGTTACATGGGAACTCTCTACACCTTCCCCTCCGTTTTTCTGGGAACCTCAAACTGCTCTAAAAAAGAAAGTCTAATTAAGAAAAACAATCACGGCTCCACGGAGCTTGTCTTCTAGCGAAGGGACAGGCCATAAACACCGCGAAGAGGTAAACTCCTCCCCCCTGGAGCTGGAGCCAACCCCGACGGTGGGGGGGTGGGGGGGGGACAAGACCCTCCTGCCCAGTGGAGGGCTCTCCCTTCCATTCTTTCTGGATCAAACACACCACCCGGTCGGCTGAGCTCACGGCCTCGTGGGCTCCGAGGCAACGCAATTACAGTCCGCTGCTGAGGTGGGGGGCGCAGGGAGATGCCAGCTTCTCTGCAGGCTGGCAGCGCCCTGGGCCACAGGAAACCTCAGCCCAGAGTCAGAGAGAAACCAGGACCCAGGGGCCCCGCTGCAGTGGCGGCTCCCACCCCGCCCTCCACCTGGGCTCCGGGCAGGGCGAGCGGCCCTGGGGAGGGGCCGGCCCTTTGCAGCATGGCTGCTCAAGGGAGCAGAGTGGGCAGCCCCCCAGGACCCGAGGACACCGCTCTGCTGGCAGGCGGGCGGGTCCCAGGCGTGATGGGGTCACGTAGAGGTGACACTCGACTTCCCTCCTGATCCTCGGTTTCCCAACACCCTGGAATGGACATCCTGGCCCGGAACGGATGCCACGGGGGGCGGGGGGCGGGGTCCTGGTGCAGCGGGATCGCCCAACCCCTTCCCCCAGCCCCACCCCACGCACCAGCTCGCGGGGCCTCTTGGTGACGGTGGCCGTGACCAGTATTGACCTCACGTGCCGAGCGGATGATGTAGAGGGGACTTGGCTGTCGCACCCCCCCCCCCCCCGGCCGGCGCTCTTGTTTCCGTCTCGGACTGTGCCTGACAGGACTCAGCCTCAAAGCCCCCACCTGCTCGTCGTGCAAGCCGTGAGCTCAGCCGACCTGGTGATGTGTTTGATCCAGAAAGAATGAAACGGAAGAGCCCCCCCCCCCACCCCGGGCAGGGGGCATTTCCCAATTTTGCCCCCTTTTCTCCTCTCCAGCCTGGCAGAGGCTGTGGCATCGGGGGACAGTCCATGTCATGTCCCCTGCTCCGAACACCCCCTTAGCATGGCAGGTCTCCAAAGGCAACCCACGCAGAGTCTTGGGGCCTGGGACCCTCTTCCCCTGAAGCAGCCCGGCAGCTGGGGTCGGGAGGTTTGAGGAGAGCCGGCCACTCCCTCTGTCTTTCGCGGCGTGTGTGTGGAGCAGGGGTGGGAGTAGGGGCCTGAGGGCAGGTGGAGTTCATGCCAGAGAGGTTATGGAGGCAGGGGGCTGGGCAGCACCCAGAGATGGGCACACATGCAACCATCCATCCAACTCAGGTGGAGCCTGGGCTGCCTGTTGGGGTCACAGCCAGCACTGCAAAGGGTGAGACCCCACCCTGGGGCTGCTTTCCCACTAGTCCAGGGAGGCAGGCTCACAGCAACCACGACCACAGGTGCTAATGCTCTGACGGGGCATCTAGGGCTGTGGAAGCACAGGAGGGGCACTTCCTGAGGGCTCTGAGGGATGTGTAGGAGTTTGTCAGGGGGTGGAAAGTGGCCCTTTTCCCATGGCTCAGAGTTTGCTCAGTGACACCTTGACTGGGGAGTGGGGGGCAGGAAGTCCAATGCTTGGCCTCCCCTACCTGCCCTGAGCCAGCCCACGAGGACAGGAGTTTTCCTGCCCCGTGTCCCTGTTGACCACCACCATCTGGCCACGCTTCACTCCAGACCTAGAAGCAGAGGTTGGTTGGTGGCCCAGCACTGGCTTAGAGAAGCCGGGTCTGTCCTGGCCCGCATCTCCCTGTCTTATGACTCAGGTCCCTTTTGGGGGCCCCGTGACTGGGAAGGTGGCCCCGTGAGTCCCCATCCCTCCTCGATAAGGTAGGGCTGGCATGAGGTGTGCACAGAACCATCCACAACCCACCCATTCATCCACCACCCATTTACCCATCCGCACCCACTTTCTACCCACCCATCTTCCCACCCTTCCACCCAGCAGCATGGGGGCTCCTCCAGGAGAGGAGGCAGAGATAGGACACTCAGCCTAGTGGGCCTCCCGGCTCTCCTCCCCGCAGGGCCATCTCCTCACTCCCCACGGGCCTCCCTCCAGCTCTCTGGCCAGTGACATCCAGAGATCCTGGGAGGGGGACCACCTCGGGGCACTACCCTCCCTCCCCAGGTGCAGCTCTTAAAGGAGCCTCAGACGCAGCTTCCAGGTCACCCGGGCTGGCTGCCCCGGCCACGTCTACAGGGGCTAGTGGTTGAATGTCTCCCATAGGTTCCCGAGCAGCATGGGCTGTGCTGCCCCTCGTCGCTCTAGCGTGGGCCATCAGAGTCCTCGTAGGAAGGAGGGGGAGGGCGCTGCACCCCTCCCCACCGTGCCCCAGTGGTCTCTGGAGAGAGCAGCATTGTGACCAGGAGGCGCGGGCCCTGCCCCCTGCCACCCCCCCCGCCCCCCGCAGCCACTTCCCCCTCGGCGCCTTATCTCCCGGGCAGCCCAGCTCCGAAAGCCACAGCCAACGTCTGTTTCCCCACAAGCACCAACTGCCCGGTGGGGGGAGCAGGGAGCAGGCGGGCACCCGAGTGGCCACCAAGGGCAGGGCAGGCCCACTCCCCACTCACGGGCAACCTTCTCTTTCAACCCAACCTCTGTCGGCCCCGCTGATAGCAGAACAGGCAGGACGAGAGGCCTCATCATGAAAGTGGAAGTGTTCCATCTGGGGGTGCTGCCCAGGTGCAGACACCCCAACACCTGCCCAGAGCAGGGTGGGGGGGTTGCCTCCACGGGGGGCCGCTTTCATGGTGGGGCTGTGCCCCTGTTGCTCCCTGGCTCTGAGAGGCCCCACTTGCAGCCTGGAAAACAGAAGTACCCAGAACCCCAGCAGCAGTGGGGGTCCTGGTGGAGGCTATGCATGTGCAGCCCCTTCCAGGAACGAACGAGGTCAGGCCCTGCCTGACCCTAGAAGGACGCCCATCTGCGGTGACCATGACCGTGTCGGTGAGGCGAGGCCTCTGGGGAAAGACGCCGGGAGACACCACGGTGGTTCCCGCTTTCCCCCGCTCCCTCTGTGCTGCTTGACCGGCTCACCATGTGCACAAATTACCTACAAATGCGTCTCGAATCCGTCAGAGCAGCTCTTGGTCTGAGGCCCCGAGCCCGCAGCTGAGGCTGGTCCCAGGGACTGACCAGTGGAGGGGGAAGGACGCCTTGCCTCCTCGAGGGGGCTACCCACGGTGGTCCCCGCCTTCGCTAAGCGGCCGTTTGCTGTCTCTGGATTGCCTCTGCTTCGCCAGGGGCCCAGTGGGGACGGGGTCTAGGACGCCCACCTCCAGCCTGGGTGGTCACAGAGGGCCCTGCCGTGGATTCTGGCGTCCCCCAGACTGGGGAGCAGCACTAACCCCCTAGCACATTCCCCCTGTGAGGCCAGATTGGCCCTGTTCCCCAAGGCCTCCCTCAGGAAGCGGGGTGAGGGTCCCCAGGGAGCCTCACCAGGAGGCCAAGCTCAGAGAGGAGTTCCCTTGCCTGGAGGGCAGTGCTTCCAAGGTGGGTGGGGCCTAGCACCCCCAGCATGCAGGGGGAGAAGCCCTGGGGCGGGGGGGTTGCTGGCCAGAGCGCCAGGGCCAGGATGGGCCTGGGGCCGGGCTCAAGGTCACGACCAATGTCCAGAAACGGCTGGCCCTGGGAAGGGGGCTCGGGAGGAAGTCTGGCCGAGGGCCAGTGAGGGCGGAGAGCCCCAGGGCACCCCAGGCTGGACGCGGGTGGGGCTGGCCCCGGGGGTGGAAGGCTCGGCCGGGATGGCCACTGTCCCCCAGCCTGGGCCGCTGACCTTGCTCAGGTCAAGGAAACACCCCAGCGGGCCGGGCTCTGGGGTGGGGTGTCGCCGGGCGGCAGTAAGAGGAAGTGGCTGGGAAGCAGGACGGGATGGCCGTGAGGGAAGGCCGGGCAGGGCTGGGCCCAGATGGTTCCTGTTGAGGAAACAGTGGGCACAGCTGCAGGCTGCTCCCGGCCGGGCCGTGCTATCGCAGTGACACAGCTGGCTGCCTCACCGGCTGCGGGAGGCCTCCCCCGCCCCGGCACCTCCCCTAGCCCGCCCCGCATCACATGAGCCCCTGCGGCCGCCCGCCCCTTCCCCAGGCTGGCGGGCAGCGGGCGGCTGGAAGGCCCAGAGCTGTTTGCAGGACGGAGGCCTCTGGCTCAGAGAAACTCGGGCCGTCCGAGGCCCCTCATCGTCCCCTCACAGCCCCACGAGGTTGGGAAAGGCCCCCGGGCCGGCCCCACGCTGGTGCCGCCGGCTGCCCGCCTCCCACGGCAGCAGGACTCAGTCTCCCGGACCCGGCTCCGGCCCCATGTCCCAGGGGTCCCCCGTGCTGGAGAGGGGGCTCCTGGGGTCCACCAGCAGCCCAGCGCCCCGGGGTCCCAGGAAGAGCGGCCCAGGTAAGGGCTGGGGCTGGGGAGGGGT
Source organism: Phacochoerus africanus (assembly GCF_016906955.1). Lineage (NCBI taxonomy): Eukaryota > Metazoa > Chordata > Mammalia > Artiodactyla > Suidae > Phacochoerus > Phacochoerus africanus. Next base: position 746,328 of record NC_062551.1, read on the forward strand.
GGCCGGAGCAGGTGGCCAGAGCGTGACATCCCCACGCTGCCGCCTGCCTGGCCCTGTTGACTCACCTCAGGTGTCAACTCGGCCGCCCACAGGGCCCAGTCCTGCACAGCTGGGGCAGGTGGCGGGCAGGCCCGGCAGGTGCCAGGCCAGGCCTCAGGCCCTCCCAGAGGCAGATGCTGGAGGCAGGGGCAGCTGGGTCCCCTCCAAGGGTGGCGGACTCCGCCGTCCCCGGTGAGCAGGGACCCAGGGGTTGTCAAGGAAGCTGGTGTACAGCTGCCTGGGGTCCCCAGCCTTGGAGACTGCATGAGGGAACTGAGGCCACAGGGAGAGGGCCAGGGCCCGGGGCCCGGGCCCCGGGAGTGAGTGGCGGTCCAGAGGCCACCCAGGGCCCCTCTGAGAAGCACCCCTGCCAGGCTCCCAGTCATGGAGCCAGCGCCCGGGAGCCATGGGCACGGGGGAAGACCTCCCTGGGCTGCAGAGTGGCGTTGTAGGAGGAAAGGCTGCCGCCCTCCCTGACAAGCCTGACCCCACCTGCAATGTCGCCTGCCCGGCTCTCCCAGGACCGGGGGCCCCCACTGCCCTCCCAGGGCCACGTGGCTCTCACTGCTGCGTCGCCTCCAGGGTGCAAGCAGGCCTCGGCACTCACGCCCAGCCCGCTGACCCCAGACGGCCCCACCCCCTCTGCAAAGGGACGGCCTCCCCAAGCCGGCCCCACCTGCCCCATCCTGGGTCCTGAAGTCCAGCCGCTGCATGTCCGCCGGTTGTCCCGGCACACACGCAGGACGAGGGCACCAGGTGCACGAGGCCCGCCTCTCCACTCACGACTTTGCCCGCGTGGGGTGATTCAGAGCCATCAGAGGTGTGCCAGTCACTGGCCTTGGGGTGTGGTCACCCACCCTCGGGCTGGCCAGAGGCTCTTGTCCAGCTCCAACTGGCCACCATGCAGCCCCGCCTGACCCCCACTGTCCCGGAACCAGCAGCCCCATTGGGCGCCAGCCCCTCCTCATTGGGCCTCAGTTTCCTCGGGTGTCAGGCCCTGTCCTTGTGCTCCCTGAAGGGGTCAAGGCGCAGCTTCTCCAAGGCTGGGGACGTGGATGGGGGTGCATGAGAACTGTCGTGTTTGGATGGGGGCGTCGGCCCATGGAAGGAGCCCAAGCCCGCCGCCGTGCTCACACTGACCTTGGCGCTGCAAGTGCCTTGAGCTGACGCCGAACCCCAGCTACCCATGGGGGTCACTTCTCACTTGGGAGGCTTCACTGGGAGAACGGACAGCAGCGGGTGTTTGGCTGGTGCTTTGAGCTGGGATCTTGCCTGGGCTGTGAGGTCCCAGCCCTGGGAGACGCCGGCTTTTGGGAGCTCACAGCTGGTCTTCTCTGAATCACCCGGCCCCACAGAGCTGGTTCTGCTCCACCTGGAGGCTTTCTGCTCTCTGGGTAACCCCCAGGGGGACAGATGCTGGGCCCAACAAAGCTGGATGTCACCCCCAGGGGAAGTGGCCGCTGGGGCTGGGCTGGAGGGGGCGAGGGGGCCTAGGGGCCCAGGTCAGACGCCGGGTCAGTGTGGCTCAGCCGTGTGGGTTTCCCAAGCGTCCATGGAAACATGTGAGACTCAGAATGCTACGCGCCTTAAACAGCGAAAAGAACAGCAATCTCTTTTAAAGCTGAAGTAGGAGAGCTTGTCCCTCCGAGAACAAACGTGTCTGAACGCTCCCTGTGGGAGGCGGGGGCAGGGCCGAGGGGGGCGGGTGGGATCAAGGATCCGGCTGTGGCAGCTGGGAGGGAGCAGCGCCGGTTGGGGGGCGTCGCCGCACCCAGATCTGTTAGCTGCCAGTTGTGTGTCCTAGGAGCTGGACCCCACAAAGTGACAAGTAGGGACCAGGACGCCAACAGGGAGTCCTCAGGCAGAGGAGTCCTCTGACCGCCCCAGGGCAGAAAATGTCAGGCCTGTTTGAGGTCCCCTGAGAGGGACAGGTGGGCCCAGGTGGCAGGTTTCAGCAGAAGCATGGCCAGGGTGACAGTGAGTGTCCCTCTCTGGAGGATGCCAGCCAAGGCTGCCAGGCGCTGGGGTGTTGAACGAGGGCCTGTGGAGCGCGCCGTCCTGCGAGCCTTGGGTCTCCTGTCCCAGGGGTGAGGCTCAGTAGTCACCACTGTCATCAGGTGGCCTTGCCCTCCTCCCCTCCTGCTCCCCTCCAGCGGCCCCCCCGACCACAGGCTCTTCTCTAGAACATTCTCTGCCTGGAAAGCCCTTCTCTGCAGCATCAGTTTCCTGTGGCTGCTGCAAGCAAGCAGAACAACCCAGGGACTTAGGCGGGAAATCCCTGCCTTCCCAGGCCTCCAGCCAGAGTCTGAATCCAGAGGCCACAGAGGGGAGGGACCTCCTTGCACCTGGCGGCTCCAAGTGTCCTTGGCTTGTGACCACATGGCTCCTTTCTCTGTCCCCATCTTCACGTGGCCTCTCCTCGCGTCTCTGCCTCTTCTCTTCTTACAGGAATTGTTGTCTTTGGGAGTTCCCGTCATGGCTCAGGGGTTGATGAATCTGACCAGCATCCACGGGGACGCAGGTTCCATCCCTGGCCTCGCTCAGTGGGTTAAGGGTCCGATGTTGCCATGAGCGTGGTGTAGGTTGCAGATGCGGCTTGGATCCTCTGTGGCTGTGCTATGGCTTAGGTTGGCGGCTGTAGCTCTGACTGGACCCCTGGCCTGGGAACCTCCATATGCTGCGGGTGTGGCCCTAAAAAGCAAAAAAAAAAAAAAAAAACAGGGCAGCTGTCTTTGGATTTCAGGCCTCCCCATTCCGGTTGACTGGAGCACTGTGTCTGCGTTCCAGGTGGCAGGATCGGGGCGACAGTGCACAGGGACAGCGCATCTGTCACAACCAGGGCCGGGGCCAAGCTACGTGGCCCCCAGATGCCACAGAGGGAGGGACCTCCTCTAAGGCTGCACAGCACAGGGGGAGCCAGGCCCTGAGAAGCCGGCGTGGCCTCTGCCCCAACACCCGCCACCCCGCCTCTCCCTCAGCCAAGGCCCCCGGGCCAGGCTTGGAGGCCCGTCGGGAGGCTATCAGCTGAGGACACTGATGAAGTCACACAGGACGGCCCGGGGCACCTGGGGTGGGCGTGTGTCTGGGAGGATGGCAGAGTCCACAGCCCCCGGGGTAATGCGCGACTGCGGGCAAGGCCCCCAGGTGACCCTCCATCCCTGTGTCTGTGCAAAGAGCCGTGAGCACCTCGTTGTTTGATTTTTCCGGTACGGTCGCCGCCCCACACGGCACGGCAGCCCTGTCCCGCTCTGCACGCGCCCTGCAGGGCCCCTCCGGCCCTGGGCCCCTCTTGTCGACCTTACAGAGCTGGGGGCTCCTGTGTCAGGATCACAGCCGGGCTGCTGAGCCCCACATGCTCGGTGACTGCCGCCTCCGGACCCTGCCGGGCAGGTGCAGGGCAGATGGGCACAGGTCCCGTTGAGGGTAGAACAAGGGTCCTGGACCCCCTGCCTCCTCGGTCCCTGCAGGAAAGTGTCGCACAACCATGGAGCATCAGTTTGGCGAGGAACCACTTCCAAAGGCCAAGCCGAGTGGCCAGGATGGCAGAGGGGTCGGGGGCCCGCGACCCCAGGAGCTGAGGGGCGGGAGGAGGGCAAGCAGAGGAGGCGAGTGGAGGCGGCGGCCATCCAGGGAGTTGGGAAACCCCAGAGTGTGGATGGCAGGATGAACCCCTGGCTTGGCCCTCCCTGCCCCACATCCCCTGGGCCCCTGGGCTGCCCGGGGCTGGCCTCAGGGCACAGAGCAGAGGGGCAGCAGTGCAGTCTGGGCAAGCCGGGTTCTGCACTGGCCCCAGGCCCCTCACCCTGGGTCAGGACCAGAGCAATTCTGGGGGTGGGGACTCCATCCCAGGTCCTGGGAAGCATGGGGCTCCCTGACCATCCCCCCTGCCCCGACCCAGGGAACCTGGGCATTCTCTCCTCGAGACCTGCAGTCTCCGTGCCACCCCGCCCACAAGCCTGTGGGGCAAGACTTCTGGGACAGCTAGCAAGAGGACACTGGCCACCCATGTCCTCCCCACCCGTCACACAGCAAATCTGAACCTCGGAAGACAGGGCACAGGGCGGGGGACGCCAGGGGGCAGGGTGCAATCCAGGCCAGCTTCCTGAAGGAAGTGGTCCTGTGGTGGGGGGCGGGCGATGCAAAGAAGCCTTTGACTTCGCAAGAGACTTGACTGAGGACCAAGGCTTTGGTGTTCGCCTCTCACACCTTCACTCCCGTGGCCACAGAGGAGCAGGGGAGGCGCCGCTGGGCAGAGGCCGAGCTGGTTATAAGCAAGCCAGGGCTCCCTCCCAGAGATGTCTGCTCCATGGGCCGGGCAGGGAGAGGGCCAGGAGGCTGTGGGGAGGGGGAAAGAGGGGCCAGGCCTGGACTCAGGCTCACTCATGCCGGTGACGGGCCAGCAGCAGGACTTCAGGGGTGCTGGTGAGATTCATATCATGAGGACGCCACGTGCGGCGTCCTGCCCCTGGGTGCCAGGGGGTGACCATCAGAGGGCGGCCCGGATGGAGTTGGTGTCAGCGGGGATGTCTTCTGGGGATGGGGGTGACAGGCTCGTCTCTGGGTGCTGTGCCGTTTGCAGGAGCACACGCAGGAAAAGTCGAGTCGGGTCACCTGTGGCCTGTGTGCCCACCCTGGGGGCTCCCCCCTCCCTGCCCCCCAGCCAGCCAGGCCTGGCCGCCTCACCAGCACCCAGGCACCCTGCCACCCAGAGCTGTCCCCTGTCTGTGAACCCTCCCAGGGGTCCGCGTGGCCCCCGCCTCCCCTCCTTCGAGTCTTTGCTCAGGTCACGCCCCCGCCCCCCGCCCTGCGCCAAGGCTGCTCGCTTTCCTTCATCTGCGGTTCTCTCCCCCAAAAGCGGCCTTTCCCGACTTTCCGCCTCTTTCTCGTGCTGGCCCCGCCGTCTGCTCACCGTGGTGCCCAGCGCTTTGCCTTGAATGCATCCCGGTTCTGGGCAACGACACCTGCGCAGCGCCGGCCCGCTGACCCCGGCACAGGGGCTCTGGGGAGCAGCTCCAGATTCTAGACTTGTCCTCACAGCCGCTGTCAGACAGGAGCCAAGGCCCAGAGACAGGGAGCGACCTGCCAGAGGTCACACAGCACGGAGGGCCGGGGCCCAGATTTGGACGTGGGCCTGGGGACACGGACAGGGTGGCCCCTGCCAGCCCCGGGAGCTGGGGTCCCCTCACCTGCAGCCTGAGGCATGGACAGTGCCAGGCCACCTGCCCTCCCATCTTCTCTCACTGTGTCCTGGACAGAAGGACCCAGGGGCCAGCGAGGGGGAAGTGCCAGCCGAGGCCGCAGGCTGCAGTATCAGAATGCCTCAGGCAGGGCGGCTCTGAGCACAGACGTGTTTCTCACAGGCGTGAGGGCTGCCGGCTGAGATCAGGGGGCCTGCAGATTTGGTGTGTGGGGAGAGCTCCCTGGTCCACGGCGGACTTGCTCCCCCTCCCTCAACAGCGCTTCCCGCAAAGGTCCAGGGAAGGGGCTGGAGGGTGATGCTGAACGGAGGGAAGCAGCAAGCCCCTCCCACATCCCGCTGGGTCCTGTTGCCTTGGAAACCTCCAAAGCTGTTCCCCAAGATCCTGGAGGAGAGGGGCACGCCATTCCGAAATCCCTCCTGGCCCTGGGCACTGCTTCTTTCCAGTAACCCTTCACAGCCGTCATTGGCCTAGCTGTACAGATGAGGACAAATCAGAGAGGTCAAGAAGCCTGCCCAAGGTCACACAGCAAATCACCAGCAGGGCCAAGCGTCCTGGTCTACCCAGTGCCCTCCCCTGAGCTGAGGCCTCAGGAAAGAGACCCCTTTTGTGCACACCACTCCCATGTGGGAGCCCCACCCTGCAGCCCAGACTTTCGTCTGAACCTTCTGAGAGCCAGGGTGGGGACTGCTTGCTCCACCCTAGGGAGACCAAGGCAGCTGCCGCCTGGCATGCCAGCTGCCACCTGGGGCGGGCCCTCCCTGGCTGAGAGCTCCCTGCCCGGCCTGGAGCCTCGGAGTGAAGCCGCTGTGCTGGCTGCTGCTCCGAAGCCTTGAGGAAAGTGGGCCAGCCCTGCCCTGGGTCAATACCCGGCCACTGAAGCCTGCTTGGACTTTCCGAGGGCCCACTCCATGCAGCTGCGTGTCCGCAGAGGGCGTGGGCCTCTGGGTGCGGCTTTAACACTGCGGGTGCAGAAATGGGTCCCTTCCTGAGAGGAAGCAGTGTCGGCCACCTGCTCCGTGGGGCCCACAGGCTGGGGGGAGGCCGTGGACGAAGGTACACATGCCAGATGACGGAGGCGGGGGCTCAGCCTGCTCACAGCCCCTCACCCCAGGTAGATGGCCTGTCCTCGCCCTAAAGATGTGGCCAGTGTCCACGGTGCCCTTGGCCTGGGCGGAGGAGGGAGCCAGAGGGCCTGGCCTTCACGCCGGCCGTGTCCCTTCCCCGGGCCTGCGGAGCGTCACAGAAGCTGTGGAGGACGGCCCAGTGGTGCAGGGCCACGTGGCTGCGACAGACGGGAGGGTCAGAGGAGGCGGATCTGAGGACGCGCCCCCCCCCCCCCCCCCGGACAGGGGCCTGCTCTGTCCCCTCCGCCTGGCTTCCCTGGTGACAGTTTGCTCACGGGGAGGCAACGGGGAGGCGAAGGAGGGCAGGGCTGGTAACGAGCTCCATCGCGCGCCTTACAGGACCCAGCAGGCCGGTCTCCGGTCTGTGACGAGGGGGTGAGGGTGGAGGGCCCCCCCGCACCCACCCAACCCGGCCCCAGGTCCAGGATCCTGGCTGCGACCCCCTCCTGGGCCAGAGCCACTTGCAGGGGCTGAGAGGGAGCCAGGGGAAGGAACTGGGGTTCACCCGCCCTGGGGCTCCCGGAGCTTCCTCCTTCCCTCCCAATTCGGGGTGCACTCTGAGTGTCCTGGAAAGTCCCCTTTTCACAGGCTCTCAGAGCCAGCCTGCCCGCCCAGCCTGCCCAGCCCGGCCTCTCGACGCGGGGCTTCCTCCCAAAATTGGGTCCACACGCTCTGGGGCTGGGCTGGAGGGGCTCCCCGCCTGCACCCCGGGAGCAGGAGGTGTCCTTCCCTGGAGGCTCCAGGCCCCCGGCCCCGGCTTCCCCTCTCCTCTGTCTCAGGAGAAAGGTGTTGCCTTGGTGTTCCGCCCGTGACAGACGGATGGACAGACAGGTGTCAGACACGTCCCCACCCCCACCCCCACAGCGTGTCTAGACCCAGGGTGGGGACTCCACATCCTAAAAGCAGCTGACAGAAAATGCAAGTCAGAGCAGCCGTTCCGTTGACGGCCCTCAGGTGCACGCCCGCCCCCCCCCCAGGCCCCCCAGGCCCCTCAACCCAGGCCGCCGCTCTGCAGCACGGGGGGGCTGCCCCACCTGGGGGCTCTCCGGGCGGGGGGCCACCCGAGCTGCAGGGCAGCGAGCACAGCTGTTTTGAGGGGAGGGGGAGCAGTGGCTTCCTGTGGAAACCGAAAGTGCCAGGTGCTTCCCGCCCTCCCTCGGGGGCAGAGACAGCTGGACGGCTCCTGCAGCCCTGCCCGCCCGCTGCCTCTGCCCGGCGCACGCCTGAGGGCCAGGCTCGGCTTCTCGCTGTCACCGGGCCATGCCTCTCTGAGCACCTGGCCCCCTCCCGGGGCAGCCACGCCCAGGAGGCCTGCAGCTCTGCCACTCCAGCCGGCCGCCCTGGCATGGCCTTTCGAAGTCTTTGGGCAAAAGCAGGATGCTAACGGCCTTCACAGTCTTGAACTTGAATGCACGTGAACACGACTCCGTTTCAGGTGAAGAGAATGGCGTGAAAGGCCATTGGGCTGGTTTCTTCTCATGCCTCTCCTCCGGCCGCCAGAGTGTGAGACAGTCCACGTGTGGCTCCTGTCCACTTCCTGGCGGTCAGGCTGCTGAGCCCACGGGCCCCAGGGGACAGAAGGGACAGGCCTCGTCGTCACCGGGGGCTGGGCCTCCAACGTGCTGCCTGCCCCCGCCATCCCGTGGTCTCCTGGCCCACCTTGAGTTTAAACAGTGAGAGAATTCACCCACACCAGGAAAGCCCCGTCCCGAGCAGGGTGAGCAGAGCTCAGAGGCCGCTGCACCCTGGGGCGGTGAGAAGGTGCAGGAAGCAGTGAAATCAGACCGCTGGGGCTGGACCCAGCTCAGGGCGCCCCGCCAAGCCGATCCCCCACACCCCGACCCAGGTCCCCTTCTGTATAACGGGGCCAGCCTCACAGGTGAGCCCTGGGAGCTGCCGCGGAACCTGGTTTTATCTGTGTGTGTCTTTCCCAGGTACCTTGCGATGCTCCGTGTTGCAAATTATTGCATGAAAGTATCACATTCTAGCATCTTTTGCTGTTTTCTATTTTCTCCCCACAATCATGGGCAGTGCGGGGCCAGTGCAGGGTGGGCGGCAGCATGCAGAGGGATGGGGACCCTCCCAGATCCCGTTGAGAAAGGCCTGTTGCACAGTCGAGTGAGTGACCGGCCCCAGTGTGTGGCGTTTCTGGAGGTCGTGAGCACCACAGCTCCTGGGGGAGGCCTCGGCCAAGGAGACTCTCACCGGCACGGTGGGAGGCGGGGGCAGGGTGCTGGCACCTGGGCACTAGGGGCGTGGGGGCCTCGGCCCACCCTGGGCATCCCCGTCTGAACGTGGGCTCGGCGGTCATCCTGGGTGAGGCGGCGGCGGCCGGGAGTCAGGTTGTGACAAGCAGATGTGCGGTGCCCGCGGCGCCATCCCCTTCCTGACTCCGGCCCCGCCGCTGCACCCTCCCAGCTCTGGGCCTTGGGAGTCTTGGCTCCTCTTGGGGAGACCCTTTGCCGTGAGCCCTGGGGGCTGGAAAGTCCTGGGTGTGGGCAGTGGGCCCGAGGCCTCCAGGCTGGGAAACCCCGCTCCCCTCCGGGAAGCCAGAAGCCAGCTTCTGAGCCGCCCCCACGACGCGAGAAGGAAGAGGCAGCCATGGGGACTTTTGTGTCTATCCGGGGGCTGACTGAGCCCCCAGGCCTCCCCACCCAGCCCACCGCCCAGAGGCGACCATGGCCTGTCCTGGGGCCTCCCCCGTCCATCCCCTGACGCCGCCGAGAACATGAGGCGGAGCTGCCCTGGAGCCGGGCCCAGAGGTCTGCAGGAGGGCCGCCCCGGTGAGAGCCGGCGGGGGGGACAGGGGCCGGGGCCCCTGCGGGGGGCGTTGTGATTGTAGCAGGCGGCCCGTTGCCGAGCTCTGCCTGTGCCCCGTGACATCTGTCCACCGCCCGCGCGGCCACGGGAAGGCTGGCCCCGGAAGGGCCGGCGGGGCCGAGACGTGCGCTTGTGAGCCGCTCACAGAGGCTCAGGGCACTTTGACCAACCCTCCGCCCTGCGGGTGCCCTGCCCCCTCGGTGGGAAACAGGACAGCGGGGCAGAGGCAGGACTTGGGCCGCTGGTGGGCGTTGAGACACGAATGTCGCTGAAGCGAACTTGGAGCCGCTCGCCCGGGGCGGCACAGCTGCCTCCCCGGGGCCGGGTGTGCGGGCGGACCGCTCGGTGTACTGCAGGCACCGCACCGCGCTCGTGCTCGGCAGACCCCTCCTCCTCGGGGGCTTTCAGGGCGTGGGGGGGGGGGGGGGGCGGGTGCACGAGCGGCTCGTCTGCGATTGGCTGACATGAAGGTGTGGTTCCCCGCGTCATCGGTCTTCTGGGTTCAGCCTGGTCTGAGGTCTCCCCGGCTGTGCTCAGCCTGGGGGAGGGGGGGTCTCCTTCTTGTGAAAACAACTCAAGAATGTGTGTCAGACCTTTGTTGTCTCGTAGGGAACTGGGAGCTTGAGGACTCTGCCGGGTGGCTGTCTATAGTCTAAAGGGTCACCCGTCTCCGGCCCAACGAGTGCTCCCCTTGTTTCCTCATCATTCACGCGAATCAGCCTCCGAGATCAGGGCCTGGGAGGCCGAAGCCAAAGCCTTTTACTTCAAGACGGGCCACAGGGGCTGGTATGTGGTTTGATGAACGTCCTTCTAAGCCCGTGGGGGACACGGGACCCTCTGTGACAGCGCCCACAGGCCAGTGTGCCATAGCTCGACATTGCAGTTTCGATGGGCAAAGGTCACGTGGTCTAGCATGGTCCGTCTTTTACGCTGGGCATGGGCTTGGCCTCTACTTTCCTGGAAACCCTGACGCTGACGCTTTAGCAGCTTGATCGGCGGAAGTGTTGCCATAAAGCCAAATTGTCGGGGCCCAGAGTGACGTGCATCAGCTTTAATTCAAATAAGCACGACATTAAAGGACTCGCTGTCTCCCTTGGGAGTCCCAGTTCCGGGAGAAATGGCTGGAGGGCAGCTGGGTGGGTGGACGGAAGGACGAGGAGAGAAGAAAGGCCGTGGAAGTGCAGATGGAAAGTGAGAGCAAACCTCTCAGAAAGCCGTAAACGCGATTCTCCTCCGAACACGCAGCAGGCACATGGCAGACGTGTCTCCTCACTGCTGAGGGGGGAGCTGGCGGGGGGGCCACGGCGACGCCCAGGAGGTCACGGCGGTTTTCCATCCAGAAAAGACAGAACGCCGCCCCGAGACCCTAAACGCAGCCGCTGAAGCACAATCGCTCCTGGACAGAAGCGTGTCGGCTTCCTACACGCTAACACCCGGCTTATAGCATCTGGGACCCAATCGGCATAAACAGAAAGACCCCCAGGCCTGTCCCCGGAGGGACACGGACCTCGGCGGCCCGGCTGGACTCATGGGCCGTCCTCAGCTTGTCGCTCATGTGGGGTGGGACTTTCTGTCGGAGGAAGGAGACGGGGAGCCTCGTGGATCTCTGCCTGCGGAAGTGCCCCAGCAAGGAGGAGGAGGAGGAGCAGGAGCAGGAAAGGGGAGCTGAGAAGGCCGGCCGACCACCGTCTGGGCATTGAGGACCGTGGGTTCCTTCGAGCTCTCTTGCCTGGGTACCTGGAAAGTCGGGGCACCTGCCGGAGCGCGGCGCTGGCTGAGACCCGGAGCAGCCTCCTCCTGCCCGGGACGGGCCCGCGGCCCCGAGCGTCACTCTTCTCTTTCTTTCTGTCTTTCTCTCGGCTGCGGCATGTGTAAGTTCCTGGGCTGGGGCTCGAACCCATGTGGCAGCACAGACCCAGGCCGCTGCGGTGACAATGCCGGATCCTTAACCTGCTGTGCCACAGGAGAACGGCTCTGTTCTCTTTCACTGGAGGCCAGGACCCCTTTTCTTTCTGGGGACCCTTCGCACGCCAACGGCCCCCTGCCCGTGAAAGAGGAAGATGCCCACAACCCGTGTCCAGGGACCACCTCTGCCCAGGCCCTCGGCCTCCCCACCCAGTCCCGGCCCGCACGGCCACACGCTGCTGCCTGGATGGGCAATCCCTCTTCAGGGTCCAAGGGTTGCCTGGTCACCTCCTCGCCAGAACAGAGCCAGGCACCCCAGGTACTGAGAAAATGTCGCCTGACAACCTGGGGAGCAGCTGAGCAGCTGGGAGCTGGGGTGAACCCTGAAGACACACGCAGGGGGAGAAGCCAGACACGAACACAAAAGGCCGCGTATTACATGATGTTGTTCGTATGTCCACAGGGTCGGGGAGCAGATTTGGGGGTGCCAGGGCTGGGGGAGGGGCGGGGCTTCCTTTGGGGGCTGAAGAGGTCAAGGTGGTGCAATCACAGAGGGGCGGCTGTGTCTTCGTGTGAACAGACCGTCTGCTGCCAAATTGGTCGTTTTCAGTGGTGAAAACGGTAATGTTTATGTCCTGTATTTTGCCGCCATAAAAATCATCTTAACTTTCTTAAAAACAAAAACAACCCCCCCAAAAAAAAGGCAAAAAATGAGCCCTAACCCAAGCCTTGGGGCTCCTGCTGACCCGTCGTGTGTCCCTGCGGACGGGGACACTCCGCCCGGGCCTCACTCCGGGGCACTGGTGTCCTGTCCCCTCTCCCCAGGCCCCGGCTTTACCGCGGGAGGAGCTTGCCTCCCTGGGGCTCCCCGCCACTTTCGCCCTGGCCCTTGGGCGCTGAGCCCCGGGATGCCGAGGTCGCCGTTGAGCTCTCCTCTGCAGACGGCAGCGGTGTTGGCCTGTGCCGACTCCAGGCTCTAGAGGAACCTCACGCACCTGTGGACTGGGGTGCGGGGTGCACACCCCGTATTCACCTCTGAGCAAAGCCAAGATGTGCCTGTGGGCAGAGGCGGGGCCACCTCTCCGTTCCGTTACTTCACCCGTGAAAAGACAAATTTCAGAGGAACGATCTCCCACGTGCTGCCTGGGACACACTTGTACTAAAAACTATTCACCGCTTTTCTGAAATTCAAGCTTACCTGAACATCTATATTTTTATTTTCTAAATCTGGCGACCCCGTGCGTGAAGGATTTGAACTCTCTCTCCAATCGGATTGTGTTCAAGTGCAAACAGCAGAAGAGCTAACAGCAATAGAAGCAGGGTTTGTTTTTGTCCACATAACAAAGCTCAGAGGCCAGTGGTTTTGGCTGGTGCAGCAATGATGGCATCTGGGACACAGGCTTTTTTGTTCTCTCTATGCCACCGTCCGCTTACTTATGGCTTCCTAGCTACAAGGTGGTTGTGCCACCTCCAGACATCACATCTGCCTTCAAACAGGAAAAAAGAGTCATAGAAGGTGCAGAGGATCAAAAAAATGGACCAGCCCCTTCTTATAAGGAAAAACGAGGCTTCTGTGGACACCCCAGCCAGCAGACTTCTGGAAAGACCCTTGATGGAGTTCCAGTCCCCACCTCTGAATCTCCTTCCAGACCAGAGCTTCGGGGCTCCCAGTTTCACACCTTCTCTGCTGTTCCCAAGCAGCCCAGGACCCTCCCTGCCCGGCCATGGCCCCAAGGGGCCATTTCGCAAGTGGGCTCTTGCTACATGTGGAGAAAGGAGAACACCCCGCTGCCCAGGGCCGGGCTAAGATTGCTGCTCTGCCCCTGGGCTGCGGGGCCTCCCCAGAGCTGGCCGTGGAGGCCCAAAGGCTCTGCTTCCGTCGCCGTCCCAGATGCCAGCATTTCCCTTTCCCCCTTCCTCGCCATCACCTTCCAAGCTGCTGAGACGAGAAGCGGGCTCCGAGGCATTCCCAGGACTCTCATCCCTGCCTTCTCTCTCCTTCCTCGTTTCCCTCCGTCTCTCTTGCCGTCCTGGCCTCTGGCGGTCACATCACCGTGTCCATCAGTGCCCAGAGTGCCCTCTCCCGCGCCTGAGCTAAGGAGGGCAGCATGCCCACACCACCCCCGCCTTCCCTTAGACACCTCCAGGCCCCATGAGAGCTGGACGCTGAGGTCCCTGGAAGACCCCCATGCACAGCCCCAGCCTGCCAGCCTCCATTCAGGCTCTGAGCTCTCCATGCTCCTTTGAGGCACATCCGCCCCTGAAAACCCACCATCAAGTGCCACGGTGACTCCAGGCCAGCTCCCTGGACGGGGAGGTGCCCACGTCTGCCAGATCCCATCTGTGGTCACAGCGCCTACTGTGTGCCCTCAGCCTGTGCAGAGTCTGCCCTGCAGTGGCAATGACCCAACCCTAATCAATGCCTTGGCCACCTCCCCCGCCGTGCGTCAGTCCTGCAGGGCTTGCTGGACCTCGAACCCTCAGCCCTGTGTGGCGCCTGGCATGGCTCTCAGCTGACAAAGGGGCACCTGGTGCCGACGAGGGTGGGGCTCAGAGGGAAGCAAGGTGGGCAGTCTGCAGGGACGGGGTGGGGTGGGGTCCTGGCTCCCGGCCTGGGGTGTGAGCTCACATCACCTCCAAGGGCAGCGGGCAGCGGGCAGCGGGTGGTGGGAGGTGGCGGGCTGGGCCTGCCGCCCGCCCCCAGCCCCAGTCTCTGGTCTTGGGAAGAGGAGTCTCTCCGTCTCCACTCTCGCGGCCCTTCCACAAAGAAGCGCGTGGTGGGCAGGGGCGCTGGGGCCATGCGTGTCCCCTGGAGAATCTGGTCCCTTCCACCTCCACCGCCATCCCCACCCAGCTTCACCCTGACACCCCCGGCAAACTTCTCCTTTCCCTGGCGAGCAGTTCCCCATTCGGGGCGGCCACACCGCCCTCAACTTCTCCCCGGAGTTTCAGGTTCTTAGAGCTATTTCAGGTCTTCCTCCCACACGCCTGCACCCAGTCCTGCCTCTGACTGCCGTGGGGACCTGGCTTCCCCGAGCCCCAGTCCCATCACGCTCCCCGCGGCCCCTCCCCGGGCCAGGGCAGGGCGCGCCCTTCCAAAGGTGCCTCGGTTCTGGGCCTGCCTTGACTTGAAAACTGCTTTCTTGCGATAACTCCCAGCACACAAGTCACCCATGGAACATGTCTCGTCTGTTTCTAGTGGTTTCCAGTCTGTTCACAGAGCCGGGCGGCCCTAATTACAGTCTAATTTTAGACCATTTTCATCTTCCCTAAAGAATCGCTGTGCTGGAGGTCCCAGCGTGGCACAGCGGAAACGAATCCGACTAGGAACCGTGAGGTTGCGGGTTCGATCCCTGGCATCGCTCAGTGGGTTAAGGATCTAGCGTGGCTGTGGCTGTGGCATAGGTGGCACCTGCAGCTCTGATTCAACCCCTAGCCTGGGAACCTCCATATGCCGCGGGTGTGGCCCTAAAAAGACAAAAAGACCAAAAAAAAAAAAAGAGAGAGAGAGAGAATCACTGTGCCCCTTGGCAGTTAACCCCCACCCCCACCCCTGGCTCTTCCTTCTCTGTGGACCTGCCCTTCTGGAAGCTTCACATAAATGGGACCGTGTGGCCCGCAGCCCTTGTGTCTGCTGCTCTCCCGCCGTGATGTCTTCGAGCTCCTCCCGTTGCAGTGGGAATCGGGAGCTCCCTCCTCGTTCTGGCCGAATCCTATTCCACTGTGCGAACCCAGCTCCATCACCTACACGTGGCGTGTTGGCGAGTTACTGCCCCTCTCTGGCCTGGGCTTGAGAGCAGCCACACGGACCTGGCGTGAGGATTCCGGGGGACGAGGGGGGAGGGACTGTCACACTCGCCATCGCCCTTTTGGAGGCGAACGCCCGTGTCGCACACACAGCGCCTCCTCCTAGATACACCCCAGCTCTGAGAGGCCACAGGGCCGGCCGGCTGCCTGGCCGTAGGGACAGATATTCAGGAGGGGAGGACAGTTGTGACGAGAGGCCCCCAGGAGCAGCCTGGGTACAGCTTGTGAGCTTTAGAACCTTCCGGAACACTCGGTGAGGGTGACAGTTCTGGACCTTCGAGAGATTTGTCCTGAGCTGGGCTGACCAGCAGCTGCCCTTGGCCATGGCCTTGGGGACCCAATCCCAGAGGTGGCTGTGGTTCTGGGTGGAACAGCACAAAACCTTGGAGGGGGGCCCCGGGCTGGTGTGGACTGGGGGCGAGCTGCGTGTTCTGCGCTCCGCGTTTAAGGTGCCAGGCTGAAGCAGGGCAACGAGCCAGGAGGTCCAGACCTCATGGGGCCAAGGTGGACAGCAAGGTACCGGGCAGCTGCAACGACCTGTGTCTCCCTGTCTCCCCCAGACGCCAACAGGCCTGACGGCCAGGGTCTGACCAAGCTCTGGGGACAGCAGGGGCATCCTGGGGCCAAAGAGCTGACCCCCGAGGCTCCCAGGGAAAGCCAGAGTGCTCCGCAGGCCCGGACGTTGGGTGAAGGCCTCTGCCCCCTGCCCCCCACGCTGTGAATTTTGCTCTTACAGGCATTTCCCAGGATAGGCGTTGTCACATGTGTCAGCCCTGACTCCGTGCAGAGGAGACGAGGCCCCAGGGGTTCCGACCACTCCATCCAGAAGCTCTGCTTGGCCCCCAGGAGCTGGGGCCAGGCCTGGGAGGGAGCAGAAAACCCAGAGCCCCTCCCCAGATTCCTGGGAGACAGTATATTGCGCTGGCCGGGCCCGAGTCAGAAACCCGTGGGCTGTGGCTGACAGTCACAGGGCGAAACCCTGGCCCTGGGGCTGCCGTGATGTGTGGTGTCATCGTGGTGGGTGGGAGCCCCGCCGTGGTGGCCGGGCCACCTCGTGGTCAGCCGTGGGCACCTGGAACAGTGACCGCCAGGACCATCAGACCCTGGGAAACGGGACCTTGTGCTCAGAGGAGTTTTTAGAGGAAAACCCTGGAAGTGAAGGAATCTCGTGTTTGGTCTTCGAGATGCGTCTGTTCATACACTTGGCTCGTTTCTGCTTTGTTTACACTTCCTACCTCCTCGTGGTCATTCTCCCACGTGGTGCTGGAGACCCTTTGTTCCCCCTGCCGCCCACGCCTCCCAGGCCTGTCCTACCGTCTTCACCCTTTCAGGCTTGTTGATGGTCTCTTGGTGCCAATGTTGATGCCATGCAGCCAAGTCTGTCTTTTTGTCCCAGGCTTCTGGCTTTCCTTCATTACAAGTAAATACTATACAGATGACCTGTCTTTTCTTTTAATACTTTCACTCTGTTGTTCACATTTTAAAATAAACTCCAATAGGGAGGTCCCTTCGTGGCGCAATGGAAACGAATCTGACTAGGAATGCTGAGGTTGCAGGTTCCATCCCTGGCCTCGCTCAGTGGGTTAAGGATCCGGTGTTGCTGTGGCTCTGGTGTAGGTGCAGACACGGCTCGGATCTGGCATTGCTGCGGCTGTGGTGTAGGTCAGTGGCTGTAGCTCTGATACAACCCCTAGTCTGGGAACCTCCATATGCTGCGGGTGCAGCCCTAAAAAGCAAATCAATCAATCAATCAACTCCAATAGTAATATTTAATATTATTGGAGTTTATTTTTCCAAATAAAGTGAGGAATGTGTCCTTTTTCCCCGAAACGAGACCGCCCCTTGTCGGCCCGCACGTGGTGGAGCGTGTGCCCCTCCCTGGGGACCTCGCACCCCCTCAGTCCCGCTGGCTTTGCTTCGAATGTGCACAGGGGCTGTTTTCACGCAGGTCGTTTTGCCGGCTTGGCCTGATTTCCCCCGAAACTGAGTGAAGACAGGAGAGACCGGACGGGGGCTTGGCCCCTGGGCAGATGCGGAGCTGTCCTCAGCCGTTGGCAGAGAAAGCCAGGGCCCAGCGAGCTCAGGAACTCCCTTCAGTCGGGTTGGAGTGGGAAGGAGGCAGGACGAGTGCCGGGGGTCACAGGGAGGACCCCTCAGGGGCAGAAACAACAGAAAAAATCAGCATTGGGGAAGCAGGAAGGGGTCAAGGACGGCTTCTCACAGCCCAGGGATGCCCGCTGGGAGCCTGGAGCAGGCACGTGTCCCCTCCAGCCCCTTCCTGGGCCCCCGCCCCCACATCCAAGTTCTGCCCTCTGCACCTGCCACGCAGCACGCGTTAGCCGCTGGCCCCTTGGCAGGCAGAGCTACAGTATCTAGGGTCCCCCCAGCCATGGCCTGCAGGTGGGCTTTGAGCCGCTTCTGCCTTTCTCTGCTGCTTAGCCATGTGCGTGCGATCAGCTTCTTTGGTGGACAGAGCTCAGTGAAGGAGGTGCAGGGCCTGGCTATGGCTCTTGGTGGCTGTTGCCGTGCCCTGTGACACAGCGTTCAGCGGCCTGCTTTCCTGCACCCTTGCCGGCCCTGGACTTCGCCAGGGTAGGAGCCGTCGCTGCGCTTTCGTCCACAGTCCTTTGACCACCAGAGTGGGTCTGTGTTTCCCCACAGCCTTGGGCCTGGGGCAATGAGCTGAGTGAAAGTCTGAAAACCTTCCTTTTCCACCCTCATCCAGGACCCCTTGGAGAGCTGGGTGCCGGGAAACTGCTGCGGGGAACGTGTGTCCGGTGCCTGCCTTGCACTGTGCGGCCCTGCGCCGGGCAGGCCTGAGCCGCGTCTGGGTCTTCCTGGGTCTCCCGGCAGCACCAGCCCCTCAGGGGCCACCCCATTCTTGATTCCTCCCTGCAGTCTGGAAGCAGATGGGCCATCCTTCCTGCGACGTCGCCCATGGTGTGGCCACGCTGGTAGACAGGCAGGCGGGGAGGTGGCAGGGCGTGAGCAGCCAGATAACAGGGCAGAAGTAAGCCGGGAGGACTGGCGGCACAGAGGGGCATAGGCTGGGGGGCGGGAGCACGGCCCTCAACCACCAGCCCAACACCCCCTGCACGTTCTCGGTCCCCTTGGGCCTGGGTCTCCTCGTCTGCAGAAAGTGGGTTCATGACCTCCCACGGGGCTTGTTCCGGGGCTTGCAGGAGAGCCCACGTGAGCACCCAGCAGAGCGCCTGCACAGGCGGGACGCCAGGTGGCTGCCCGCTCTCCAGGGAGAGCTCCCCTGAGGCTACCTGGCCAGGTGGCATTTGGCCATCCTGGAGCTGGGACTGTAGCTGCCTGGCTTTGCACACAGGCTAATGAACGGCCTTGCCCAGAGAACTCCCCTTCACAGTGCCCACCACGTGACGGCCATCCTGATTCTTTGGCCTTGCTGACTAAAGCTTGGGCATGGATGAAAACAAATGACCTGGAATCAAGGGTTGGGGCCCCCAGAGGCTTCTCCCGGGACTCCGGGATTCTGAGGAGTCCTGAGCAGATGGAAGAGCCCCGCAGAGGAACAGGGAATCCACCCTGGGCAGGGTCTGTCCAGGCTCTGCCCAGCTGGCAGCTGTCCTTGGGCCCCGCCCACATCCTCAGTGCTTGGGGGGGGAGCCCCGCCCACACCCCTAGTCCCCACCCACTGCCATGCCCCACCCACATCCCTTGCCCCCCTCTTCTGGGCACACCCACTGGCTCCCAACCACCAGCCCCCCACCCTCATCTGTGAGGACACAGCCGAGAGTGGAGGTCCCCGGAGCAGCCCCACCAGAAGGGACAGGAGCTGCCACAGAAATGCATGTCCTCTCTGGCCCCCCAGGGACAGCTGCGTTTCCTGGTTCAGTCACTCCGGGACTCACTCCCACCCCCCTCCCCGGCCAGGCCTCCTGCCCTTGACCCTGTTCCCCTCAAGGGAAACCAAATAAGTGGTTCACGCCCTGCCCCAGCACAAAGCATTTCACCGCCCAGAGCCTCCTCCCACTCCCAGAATCCAGGTAGGTGACTAGCTTGCTCTCACCTGTGGGGCCGAGCCCACCTGCAGAGCTGGCCTGGGCACCCAGGGGGGCTGCCTCTGAGTGACCTGAGACATGCTTTGGGGTCCTGTTTCCCAGAAGGTGGCCTTGGACCACTCAGGATCATGGGACGGGAAGGGCAGGCTGGCGACTGTGCCATGCAGGGTCCTGGGCCTTCAGGCCCCAGGTGGGAGAGGAGCCCGGCCGGGCTGTGGAGACCCTCCAGAGGGAGAGATCAGGAATGGCAGTCCTGCCTGTATTTAAAGTTTTGCTATCTTGCGCTAATGAATTTTTGCCAGTTATTCTAATATCTTCAAATGTTGAGTGAAAGTGTGATTTATCACGAATTCTGAGGGGGTTTTGGTGCCCCTGAAATTCCGCCCCTCAGCACCTGCCTGGCCTGAGCCTTCACTTTCGCAAGCCTTCCAGGTGATTCTTAGGTATTTTAAATTTGAGACGCTCCTCATGGAGGGAGCTGCCCTCCCCCACCCCCCCCACCCCCACCCCTACCCCCACCCCGTGGCTGAGATCAGGACCCCTGGGAAGGAAGGCCAATAGGTAGGAAGCTTTGGTTGCAAGAAATGGACTCCGTTAAAACCAGCTGGAACAATAAGGAATTGTATCATCAAAGCAGCCATTCCAGAAGCCACCTGGGTTTTAGAGATGGTGGTTCCAGCAGCTCTCCCCATCCCTCCCATCCATCTGCCCCCCCGTCATGCCAGCGTCTTTCTCAGGGTGCTGGCCACTGGGTAAGGACAGGTTCGGGGCCACCTCCAGAAAGCCCAGTGCCAAGAGTGGGGAGACGGCAGCTTCCTTTTGTCACATGGGAACCGGAAGGCTCCAGAATCCCATCTCCCCACACGTCATTGACTGGGTGGGATCACGTGCCCGTGTGCTTCTTTCTGAGCGGGCAGATAGGCTGGGCCGGCCAGGCAGGGTCCAGGGCTGGGAGGTAACCTGGGGTAGCTCTCGTAGGGATGTTTAGCGTGGAGACCCAAACCAAGCGGGGGCTGAACTCGTGAGCAAGAGGGGTAAGTGAGGGGTGGGGTGGTGGGCCGGAGGCCCAGGCAGGCAGGGTTCCCCATGGACACCCCAAGAAGGTGATTCAGATGAGGTGGGTAGGGGCCCCTTGTGATTGGCAGACCTGCCTGTTAGTTGGTGCAGTGCACTCCCTGGGCAACCTCACCTCAGCACTGAGGCCAGGTGGACAGGGTAATCTCACAGCCCCTGTCCCCTTGGCCTTCCTGGGGTGTCTCTGCCTGGATCCAGGTCAGGTCAGTCTTGGGTGAGGGGCCAGAAGGTGGGGGCGAGGGGAGGCCAGACATGCCCCCAGGGCTGGGAAGCTTTCCCGCGTCTCTCTGCTTTAGGTTTTTCTGTCTTAGGGGTCAACCTAAAGCCCCAGAACCTGGTGCCCACGCCCGCCTCAGCCAACGGCGAGGGCAGGACACTGCCACCTGGGCCCATCCGTGGCCCCCTCTGCCAGCTCCCTCCGTACAGTCACCTTCCCTCATTGCCCCCAAAAGGCCAGCCTCTCCCAGCCTGGGCCCACCCATGGCTCCCCAGCGCCAGCTCCCCACTGGCAGCAAACGTAGCCCCTGCAATTCTGTGCTTTCCAGTCCTGGCAAGAAAATTGAAGGACTGCGGACTTGTCTGCTCACAGCCCTTGAAATCATCCTATGACTGGTCACCTCGTGGTCCAGACACCTGTCAGAAGAAGGTCACTAGAGCGCACTGACCTGTCATCCTGATGTTTATCTGCGTGAGTGGAGTTTCTCCCGTTTTCATGTTAAAAACCCACAGCGGGAATGGGGTCAAGGCAGAACTCTTTTCCTGGAAATAAGTCATATTTATGCGTGGATACACACACTACGCAAGAAAATCTGCCCATCCTCTTTTTAGGGGAGGCATTTCTAATAGAAACGTACTTTTTATGCTTGATAATTCTCACGATCTGTAAGAAATTCACATCTTTGGACGAGCTGCAGTCCACTAAGTATAACGGCCACTGAATCCAGGGGACAAACTTGCACACAAGGACAGGCTTAACTCTTGACATTGCAGCATTTTTACACAGCTCGGTGCAACAAGAGAAGCTAAACTAAAAATACATTAGGGCAAAATTCTACCGGGTGGAATGGAAACGGCTGGTCCGTGGAGGCAGGAGCCGGGTGGAAACCCAGACATCAGAGAAGAGGCTTCATACATTTCCGAGAAGAGTTCTTGACGAGGCGTGTGTTTGGCGAGTAGCTTCTCCCACTCTGCGGCTTGTCTTTTCTTTGTTTTGTCTTCTTTTTTTTTTTTTTTTTTTTTTTGCTTTTGAGGGCCGCACCCATGGCATGCGGAGGTTCCCAGACTAGGAGTCTGATCAGAGCTGTAGCCGCCGGCCTGCACCACAGCCACGGCCACACCAGATCCGAGCCGCCTCTGCGACCTGTGCCACAGCTCACGGCAACGCCGGATCCTTCACCCACGGAGCGAGGCCAGGAATCAAACCCTCAACCTCATGGTTCCTAGTCGGACTCGTTTCCGCTGCAGCCCGAAGGAACTCCTGTCTTTTCACTCCTCATAGTGCCTTCCACAGAGCAGAAGTTTTCAATTTTAAATCGGTTAAGTCCAACTTACCCAGTTTTGCTTAGGGTGTTGAAAGCTCATTGTGTCAACTAGGGAGCTGTGTGGAAATTCAGATGTTAAAGGCAAGTTTGCGGGGTTTTTTTTTATGATTTTTTTTTTTTCTTTTTGGCCACACAGTGCAACAGCTTGATGTGGGATCTCGGTTCCCAGACCAAGGATCAAAGCCAGGTCACAGCTGTGAAAGCGAGAATCCTAACCCCTAGACCACCAGGGAACTCCCTGTTTGTGTCCTTTTAAATGGATTAATGATGGCTTTCAAAATGCTATTGTGTGGGCATTAAAAAAATTAAAAGTTAAAAAAAACCAACAGAATTTAAAAAAAAATTAAAAAGCTATCCTTTCTAGCCCATCAGCCACTCTTCTATTTAGAAATATCATACTTACAGTATGGCAGATTTTATACTCTCGGCAGCCGTTTAAACGTCCACTGAAGATTTTTCGGCGTAACTGATACATGTTTGAGCCAGTCTGTCATTGCTAAGAATCCTTTTTAAAGACGAGTCGTCTGCAGTGGCTGATGGCCTGGACGCCTGGGCCGAGCTGGCCTGCTGGGGTCCAGGTCTGCCGAAGACCCAGGAGTTGTGCTCAGGCTGTTTCCAGCATGAGACACCAGCCCACGGGAGGCAACAGGGGCACGAGAGGGGAGTCAGTGAGGCCTTCAGCCTCCACTCACGGGGAGCCTCCCTCCCGCCACCTGGAGAATGGGGCTTCCAGAGACACTGCTGGTCTCTACGCCTGCCCCGGGCAAGCCCTTCTCAAGGCCGCAGCTACCACCATGCCTCTGATGTGGCCTGAGGGGCCCGGCCGGCTGTCTGACGCACTCAGTCCTCCCAAAAGGGGAGGGACCAGGGGCCTCGGGCCTGCAGCCTGGTCTTTGATGAGTGCAGTTTTAGGCTCGCTGTTTTGGGATCTGTGTCTCCAGTGGTTTTCAGCACCCTGCTTAAACCAGTGACTTTGCACTTGGTAACTGAACACAACGAACTGACAACATGCTGTTTGTCGGGGAATTCAGTGGCTCCTGAGGCTGGCTTCAGGCTGTTTGCTGCCCATTGTCCCACCTGGCCTTCGTGTTTGCATGTTGACATCTCTGAAATCTAAGAGCACCTTAGGGATTATAACAGGGAGTGTTCCCCCTTCTTAAAGGCGCATGAAATGAAGGTGCATCTTAGAATTGATGGCGCTTCTTGGTCCATGAAGTAAGGGGGTTGGTGTCAATAAACCCTGGTGTATAAAGTTTGGGTCAGCTGCTTTCAGATCCACAGTCTTCTGGGAAACGGGCTCAGGACCCTCTGCTCTTCCCCCAGGACGGGAGGAGTCCACACCTGAGCAGATGGTGAAAACCGGGGCTGGTAGATGCCAGACACCTGTGGTCCACGTAATCCTTCACCACGCCCTCTTGTTTCCACAAGGACGGAGGCCCAGAAGGTCAAGGGACTGGCTGGGGCCACGTGACTAGTTGGTGACCCAGCTGACAGACCCCCTCCCAGTGCCCCTGGGGGTGGCTGCGAAGGGGTGGGGGTGCCCCTCCCAGAGCCTTGCCCTGTGTTGCCATGGGGGTCCTCTGCCCGGCTCCCCCCAGTAGGCAGGGCTCAGCCAAGGAGACTATTTCTTGGCACCGCTGTGTTTTGTACTTGGGAATGGGGGACCTTGGACCTTCACATGCACATTTATGCCAAATGAGATGCAAATCAGGGCCCTGCCCTTCTGAAGTTCTGACCCCTCCGTCTCCTAAGGCCGTGGCCCTGGGACCCCGGTTTGTCTCCAAGAAACAGCCTGTGTGGGCTGGGGGGGGGGGGCGGGAAGGAAGGGAAGAGGCGCCAACCGGGCAAATACATCAGATATGCCACAAAGCACTTTAGGGAACGTGGCAAAGTGGGCGCAGGTAGCCAGGTAGGGCGAGGGCGGCAGGCAGCGAAGAGAGAAGCGGCGCGCGCAGAGGCCAGGGCAGCGGCGCGGGCAAACCCGCAGGCTGACCCTAAACGGACGGGGTGCAGACACGGGCAGAGCGCGCGCAAGCACCCGGGGCCAGAGGCAGTGCGCCGGGAGCCTGGGTTACCGGGTCAGCGCCGGGCTCAGGCCGCACGGGCGCGCGGTGCGGGGCGCGGGGGGAGGGCGCCCCCTGCCGGCCGAGCGCGGAGGCGGCCCCGGCCCGGCCGGGCCCACGCGGCGGGCGGGGGTGGGGGGCGCGGCGGCCGGAGGAGGGGCGCCTGCCGCTCGCCTCCCGCCGGGACGCCAGACACCGCGGCTCTCTGAAACTGCGAGGCGGGCGCCCGCCGACTGCTCTGAGGTGGGTGTGCGCGGCGGCGCGCTCAGCTCCGGGCCCCTCCCTCCCGCCCAGGGCGCGGCCTGCAGAGCTGGCAGGGGTGGGCGCGGGCGAGGGGCCGGCCAGGCGCGCCCCCCGGGCTCCCTGCACCGCACCCGCGCCGCGCCCGGAAAGCCCGCGCTTCCCGCCCACGGCGCCCCGCGCTCCCGCACTCTCCGCTCCCGCCCCCCTTCGCCGCTACCCTCGCCGGGCATCCCTGCTCACAGAGCGGCGCGCGTCTCTGTCCCCGCTGCCCTCGCGCTCCCGCCCCGGCGCCCCGCTCCCATCCGCCCGCGCAGCCCCCACACGTGGGCTCGCGCCCCGGGCCGCCAGCTGCGCCCTCGGCCGAGTTCTCAGGGCGCGCCCGGGGGTCCGCGGCCGCCCGCGTGGCTGGGACGGCGGGGGCGGCCCTGGGCGTTGGGCGGCGGCGGGCGGAGCCCCTCTCCCGCGCCGGCCCCGCACGGAGCCCGGGCCCCTCTCCACGGCCCGCGCCCCGGGGGGAGCTGAGCGCCATGGGCGCCGAGCGGGTGGCAGGTGGCGCGGCGGCAGCGGCGGCGGCGGGGGGCACGAGGCGGAGGCGGGGCGCGCGGGGCGGGGGCCGCGGGGCCCCGTGAGACGCTCGGGCGAGCGCGCGGCAGCCGGAGCCGGAGCCCGCGAGCCTGAGGCGCGGCGGCTGGACCGGGCGCGGGCGGCGGAGGCCGGAGACCGCCCGGGGCGGCGGGCGCGCTTTGTTCCCGCGCGGGCGGCCCGGCGGGCGGAGCGAGCGGCCGGAGTCCAGCCCGGGTATGGGCCAGGCGGCCGCCCCGCGCGCCCCAGCCCCTCCTCGCTCCTGAGCGTGGCGCGGCGCGAGAAGACAGCGCGCGGATTGCCCCCAAGTTCCGGAGGCAGGCACCGAGTTGCAAGGAGAAGCCACTTCGCTAGAGCGCGGTCGCCTCTCATCCGTCCCCGGACCTCCGGACCGTGAGTGCCCCCATCCGTCCCGCGCGCTGTCGCCGCTGTCACCCCCGCTCCACCCGCGGCTGCTGTCCCGGGGTCTCCTTGAAGCCGCCCTGAGTGCAGGGGCCGCCCCAGCATCCCCTCCCCACTTTGCAAAGTTGGAGCCCACAGCGGGTGGGGCCAGCCCACCCAGCGCCCACCCGCTCCCACCCCCCAGGTGAGCGGAGCTGGACTTTGGTGGGAGGTGTGGCCAGACCTAAGGTGGGACCTTCGTGCCAAAGGTGGGGAGTCCTGCAGGTTTCCCTGCGGTGCCGATGCTTCCCCACAAAGAGACCCCGGCCAGGTGACAGGGCACTGGTGGGGGGGCAACAGAGTGTGACCGTCGGAGGGGTGGGGGCGCCTGTGGCCAGGCTGGGGAGGAGGGCCAGAGCTCCCTCTAGCCCCTCCCCCTCTTGTTTTGGTCCCTGGACGGGCTGCTCAGCGCAGCAGTTCAGCATTTTTCAGCTTGAAGTCTGCCCAGAGATCCCTGGGGGTCCCGCCCTCTCTGTGGGGTGGGGGAGCAGGTCTTAAACAGCAGTGCTGGGTCTTGACAGCCTGGGGGGCGGTGGGCGCAGCCCGGTGGCCGTGGCTCTGCTCACAGGCTTTGGGGACCGTCCATCTGCATGTTGGGCAGGCCGGGAGCCAGGCTGTGGGAACGGCGGGGAGGGCCAGATGGCTGGAAATTCAGCTCTAGACCGGGTTACGTGGAGCAGAAGGCAGCGGGGCTGGTGGCCAGGCATGCTCTCCAGCCCTCGGCTCAGAACACACAGCCCCAGGCTGTCCCTCCGCCCGGCCCCTGGGAACCGCGAGCCCGCTCACAGGGGTGGGCAGACCCTTGCCACCACCCCCCCCCCCGCCTTGGCCTGAGGCTGCCGGACCTCAGGCCTGTTCCAGAGGCCAGGGAGGGAACTGTTTCCCTTGAGAACCGAGAGCTTGTGCTTCGGTGGGGGTTCTGAGCAACCGTCAGGGCCCGACTTTGACCCGTGGCCAGGACGCCAAATCATTACGTCTAACTGGGCGTGTGTTTCCTGGACCCAGAAACAGGAGGTTCCCAGGGTGGCCGCCCTCAGAGGACGGGTTGTGGCCTGGACAAAGGGAGGCAGCTGTTTTCTGTGTCCCTGCGTCGCTCTTGATAGTTGCCACAAGATTTGAGAAACTTCTTGAGGCTGGGCCCCAGGGGGTCCGCCTGCTCCCGCCCTGAACGCCAGGCAGACTCCGGCGACCCTTCTTGGGCAGGGGCAGGAAGGCTCTGCCACACTCCTGGGTGCCTGCCTTGAGGGCTGGCCGTGTGACAGGCGCTGGGGTCTCGCTCTGTCGCGGCACCTCCGCCTTGTGTCCTCTAGATGGGGGGCCTGGGAGGCAGTGGGTTCTGTGCTGTGCAGCCGACAGCCCGCTCCCTCTTGCCAGGCCGCTCTGGTCAGACAGAAGGAAGAGAGGGTGGGATGCTGAGCGCGGGGACAGGTGGGTGTGCCGTGCTCCCGGGAGCTGGCAGGCTGGGGAGGGGGAGACCCACTAGGCCTCATTTTCTGGCGGAATCCTGCTCTCTCTGGAGGTGCCTTGATCTGTGTTTGGTGGCAGGAAGCGACATGGTACCTGGTTGCTCAGAAGCCCAGCTAGGGCCGGCAAGCTGGAGGGTCTGAGGGGATGCCTTCCTCCAAGGCCCTCTGGGGCTGCCTCGGGCCACCCACCAGCCCGGCCTCTGTCCCTGGGTTATCCCAGTAAATCAGGTTACCACCTCCAGGAAATCGCTCCGATTTGGCCCCACGTACTTTCATTTCTGCATGACTGGAAGAAATTAATTTTCCTTCCTACGCAAGGATCTGGAGACGCCGGCAGGCCTGGTCATTAATCCAGAAGCTCCAAGCCAGCAGGGCTGCCGCGGGGGCCAGCTTGGAGCGCGGGTCTGGGCATCGGGGGAGGGTGGGTGAATTGGATTCTTCCGAATTCCCTCGCCGGTCAGTGTGTGTGTGTGTGTGTGTGTGTGTGTGTGTGTGTGTGTGTTTGGAATCCAGGACGTGGGCCTGGAGAAGAGCTGGCACACAGTAGGTGCTTCATTAGTGGCGCCCTGGGAGGGAATGGGTGTTCCCAGGGGCAGCTGCGCCCTGACTGCTGCACGGGTCCCACCCGAGAGTGGCTGGTCTCCCGGGGGCCAGGCCCTCTGCGCAGCCGCACGCGGCGCTCTCGCTCACTGTTCCAGGTCTGGGGACAGCCTGCCGGCTGGTGGGACGTTCAGGT
Source organism: Phacochoerus africanus (assembly GCF_016906955.1). Lineage (NCBI taxonomy): Eukaryota > Metazoa > Chordata > Mammalia > Artiodactyla > Suidae > Phacochoerus > Phacochoerus africanus. Next base: position 773,398 of record NC_062551.1, read on the forward strand.
TTCACTGATGCCCAGGGAGTTGCAGGCTGCCCATCCTGCAGGGGCTTCCAGGCCCGAGTGCGGCCCTTGCTTCTGTCCCATCAGCAGCCGCTGCCTGGCCTCCCCTTGTCTGTGGCCCTCGCCCTGCCAGCGTTCCTCCCACACCTGCTGGCTGCTGACAAGGCCCCAGGTGGCAGAGCCCTCACCTGCGTGCAGCCTCAGGCACATGGGAAGCAGTTATGACTGACATTAGGCAGTGGCGTCACCTGGGGCCGGGAGCCGCCTGGGATCAGGGCTGGGGAGGGAGGGCACCGCGCCCTCTCTGGGTCAAGGACGCTCAGGGCAGCCCCTCCCCCCACCACCCTGGGACGGGGGTGGTTGTCATCCAGGGCCCTCTAGAAGCCACTGGATGTTGTCTGGCTGTTGTGACCGGGTGTCTCCACGTGGCATTGCTCTTGGGCAGCTGGTGCTGCCCCCCAGACCTGAGGGGTGGAGGCGGGCCGGCCGAACTCTCTAACTTGTAAATGCTGGGACGTGGCCACAGTTGTACCTCCCGGACGAAACTGGTCCAGGAAGGCTCTTGTCGCCCTTTGCTGCTTCAGGGACCGTCATTGCAGGCAGGGGGTAGGGAGATGATAAGGTGGCACCGAGAGAAGCTCACACGCCTGGGGCAGCTGCTTCCTCCTTTGACCTCGGGGCAGCCCTGAAGGTGGGCGTTCTGGCTCTCCCATTCTCCAGCCGGGGCCACTGAGGCCAGGAGCGGTTCACCAGAGGCAGGTGCCGCCCTCGTAGACGGAGCCGGGACAGGCCGCTGGAGACTTCCACCGCGATCAGACTGCAGACGGCCAGTGTGGGGGCTGCAGGCGTGCTCACTTAGAGCCCCCCCCCGTATCGGGCGTCCTCCCGCCTTGAGCCTGTGTGTCTGCGGGAGGGGCAGAGGAGGCCTGAAGCTTGCGATGGGTGACTGTCCCTCTGGGCTGTGGCCTTTGAGGGCCCATGCCCACTGGGGGCAGCTCAGAGCCACTGGCCCAGGCTCCTCTTTGGACCGTGTCCTGGGAGACTGGGTCAGCGGCGTCGGGGCCAGACTGAGCGGGCACCACGCTGCGTGTTCTGGGCATCAGTGCTCGCCGGCCCGGCCCTGAGGCTCCGGGTCACCCCAGGACTGTTGGAGACAGTGGACCACACCTCCAAGTCCTTTCTGGGCATCAGGCTCCCAGACTTCTGGGCAAACGGGGCACCTGATTTCTCTGCCCTGTGGCTCCGAGGCCGGGACTCTGCTTGGTGCGGCCTGGATGTGGCAGTGCAGAGAGCAGGGTCCCCAAGCCAAGGACACAGATGCCAACATGGGCTTTTCGTCTGGAACGAAATTCTGGGGCTGGACGTCCCCCTCGTAGCCTCGGTGGAGAGACCCAGGCGAGGTGCTGGGGCGAGAGCTCAGGCTGAGGAATGTGGGGAGACCTGGGCCCCCCATTCGCGCTTCTGTGCTCACAGCCCCGGGGCGGGGGCGCCGCACTGGGTGGAGCCCCGGAGGGCGTGCTGTGTGTGGCCGTTTCCTGCAGCCATAAAACAGAAGCGGGCCTTCTCTTTCGTCGTCCTGGAACCGCGCGGTGAGCCAGCTGTCAGTGGAAGGGAAGCTAAGACGCACTTGGCTGCAATAAGGAAGAAGTCTCCGGGAAAGGCCCTGCGGGCCCCCCTGCTGCTCCCCCACAGGCCCTGGGTGTTTGGGGTACCCCAGGCTGCCCCCGAGGCGGGAGCATGGGGCCCGTGGCAGGAGCAGGCTTGGGGAGGATTCTGGCCCTGGGTGTCCTTCTGTTGACTCGGGCAGAGGAAAGTTCCCAGGGGAGCAGGTGTGGGGAGCACAGGTGCCGACAGAGCAGGAGGGAAGCTGTTCCCGCGACCCCCGCCATCCAGCTAGGAGGGCTCCTCGCGTACCCGACAGCCCTGGGCCCCGCCCACATGGGACCCACAGGGAGGTGCTTGCGTGGTGGTCCTGACCCGAGAGCACCCAGGGAAGCCAGGGTGAAGCCAGGGAGAGGCCTCTGTCCACTCTGGCCCCTCTTCCAGCCCAGTGGGGGCGGGGTTGAGAGGCCAGAGGGCCGGGGGTCCTCCGGACTTGAGGAGGCCACGACCTCCATCTACCTCGGGGAGCCTCTGCCCTGTTCCCAGGGCTGTGGGGAGGGGCAGGACACTGCCTTTGGCTTCTCCGAGCCCTGCTGCTTGGATCTGAATCCTGATTCCCCTCCCAGAAGCTGTGCGACCATCAGCAAAGCCCTCACCCTCTCTGAGTCTAGGGCTTTAATGCAGGACGCAGTCACACTGGCTTCTCTCTCCTCGGGCTTTGACGAGGGTGAAAGATCACATGTATCCGGCTGGTTTCTGACTCGTGGATGTGTCACGCCCCATCTCTGGGGGACACTCAGTGCTGTCCAGGTCTCACTGCTGGGGTGGCACTGGGTGCCACCCAAACCCTTGCTCCTCCAGTTCCCAGCCTGCCCTGTGCAGGTGGCTAACCCTCCCCGCACCTGCGTCCTCCTGCCCAAACTGGGTGATCCGGAGGGGGAGGCCGTGCCCTCCAGTGCAGCCCAGGCCTCCCCCTTCTCACACATGCGGGCACAACAGGCTCAGAGCCAAGTGGGGCCGGGGGTGGGGTGGGGGCCGGGGGCCATGCTCCACTCCCTTCCCTTTTCACGGGGCGGAGGGGAAGCAGGCTGCGGGCGTCAGGCACCCAGCTGCTTGGTGGCCGAGGGGGACTCCAGCTCAGGAGCCCAGGTTGTCTGAGCCCAGAGCCTCTGTGTCTGCGCCACACCTGGGTCCCCGCACGGCCAGTGCCATCCCCACCCACTTCTTGGGATCCTGAGCCTGCCCTGGGCCAGCCCGGACCCACGAGCACGGGGAGCGCTGGGCCCTTTCCTCACAATGTCACGGCGGGGCCTTGGCTGCCCGGGCCCGGTGGGGGCAGGGCTCACCCCTGAGTTGGCTGAGCGGGGCGGGGGGTGGGGCCGGCGTCTGGGTGCCAACTGGTGCCCACCAGGCTGTGCCGGCCACACAGACGTGGACGGGTGGAGAGGACGTCTGGGCAGGAGGGTAAAGGGCGCGAGGTGCCACCCGCACTCTCGCCGTGCGGCCGTCCTCGCTGCAGCAGGCGCCTGCTGTGGGTGACGGCGCCGTGCTTTGGGGTTGGCTGTCTGCTGGAGCAGATGGGCTGGCATTGCAGGCACTGCTTTTACGCGGGGAAGGCCTGGACTTCTGAAGGCTCGGGGCCAGGGTCTGTGCTGAGCCCCTGTCCACGTGGCCCACGACCGCCGGTCTGCCCGCCCCCTGCTCTCTGCCCAGGTGACACACAGGGGTCCAGGTGGATGTGCCTGGAGAGTCCCCCTGCTCCTCGATGGCCTCTTTAGGTGCAGGCGTCTCTTTGGATGGTCCAGAGGCCTCACAGAGGTTTGGAGTTTGGGAAGTTCCGGTTGTGGCTCAGTGGAAGTGAGCCCGGCTAGTGTCCATGAGGACACGGGTTCAATCCCTGGCCTTGCTCCATGGGTTAGGGATCCGGTGTTGCTGTGAGCTGTGGTGTCGGTCGCAGACGCAGCTCGGGTCCCGCGTGGCTGTGGCTGTGGTGCAGGCGGGGGGCTACAGCTCTGACTCAACCCCGAGCCTGGGAAGGTCCATCTGCCGCGGGTGCGGCCCTGAAAAGCAATAAGTAAATAAATAAATGTTTGGAGTTTTGTTTGCTCGATTCATAGCTTAGAGGGTGGCGCTGGCCACGCGCTCTGGGCCCCAAGGCCATGTCCCACTGAGAAGCTCTGAGTGCCCGCTTCTCCCCCACGGGCAGGGCAGGCATGGGCACTGGGGACTGTGGCCGCGTGGGGAAAAGGAACCCCCGTCGGTCGGCTGGTCATCCGCGTCAGACAGAGCGGGCAAAGGCAGAGAATTCCCAAGTGTCACACTGTGGTGGCACTGGGGGTACAGGCATATGGCACTGAGGTGTGTCGTTGGGGACGACCCTGTGGCGGTGACAAGCCACAGGAGGGAGGGCACCTGCAGCGGAGGCCGGGGGGTGAAGCCCGACGGGAGGACTGCGGGTTCGATGGACCGGAGGCACTGGCCCCTGGAGCCCCCCGAGCTGGGCTGGGTGGGGTGGGGCTGCTCAGGTTGCACTTGGAGATTGTCCTGGGGGGCAGGTGTGGCGAGACAAACGGCCACGAGGAGGCGACATCCAGACGCGGGCCCGGAGGTGGTGAGTGTCCTGGTCAGTCTGGACTGCGCGCTCGGCCCGCAGCACTGCCACCTCTTGCTCTCCACGTCGCGTCTCCATCCCAGGACGTGCAGGACAGGCCCCTTGTGCGCGACACTCAGCGTGTCGGGGGCAGGGCAGGCATGTTCCGGGAAAGGTCTCGTTGATGAGGAAGCGGGGCTGCGGGGAGGCCCCTGCCCGGAGCGGGAGCAGCCCCTCTGGGGACCGGTGTGGATGTCACCTGCTCAGGAGCCCTGGTGTCACTGTGCACAGCGCACGTGCGTGTGCGGGTCTGAAACCAGGCAGGAGAAGGAAGAGTGCCCTCTGCCTGAGTGTGGCAGGGGCAGCTGCCCTGTACGCACTGGGGAGCCGCATGGCCGGCCTGGACTCCAGACACGCCGCCACTGCAGCGGTGCGTTCCATGTCCAGCGCAGCTGCACGGCGACCCGAGGGGTGTGTGAAGGGTGACCAGGCTCCGGTGAGGCCAGCCCCCGTGTCAGGACAGACAGGCCCCGCCCAGGGCCCTGCAGCCTGGGGCCGAAGGCAGTGTCCACGTGGCAGACCAGCCACGACCCAAGAGATGAGACTCGATCCCAGGACCCCGGCTCACCACCATCTGCTGGACTGTCCCTACACATAGACAAGGACTGTCCCAAGGTGCCTGTCACCACCACCTGCAGAAACTGTCTCAGGACACCTGTCACCTCACATCTGCATGGACTGTCCCAGGACACCTGTCACTACACATGAACAAGGACTGTGCTAAGACACCTGTCACCTCACATGGACAAGGACTGTCCCAGGACACAGGACACTTGTCCCTTCACATCTGCAGGGTTTGTTGCAGGAGAGCCTCATTCTGGGGGTCGGGCGCCCCACTCCACATGCCAGCCACAGGCTCCCCTCTGCTTGGGCAGTTCATGGGGTGACTTGGGCCTCAGTTTCTTCTCTGTGTGAAACCTTTTTGGACTCCCAGCGGAGTCATGGTCGTTACGTGCCTGGTTGAGGGCCCCGCACAGCACGAGGCGCAGGCTGCTCAGATCGGGGGCGCTCCCTGCCAGGTCAAGGTCAGCGTGTCTTTTCCCTGAGGCTTCGACGGGCAGGGGCGGGTCAGGGCGCCGTTGTGAGGTCCTGGGCCTGGTCTGTGCCCACTGCACGTGATCAGAAGGCTTCGGTCTGGCCCTCAAGGCAGCCAGGGCCCATCTGGTGGTCGTCACGTCACAGGGCCTCAGCCCAGCGGGGCCCCTTGTTTGACGAGGGTCCTTGGCTCGACCTTGCAGGGTCCCCCCTGGCCCCTAAAGGCGCACCTCCCCAGCTGGGCCGTGTGTCGGAAGGTGCATGGTAACCGGCCTGTGGGGCCGGGCCTCGCTCTCCTCCTTCCAGGACCGCCAGCCCCAGGGGAGTGTGGGCTGGGGTCAGTAAGGGAGCCGCCCTCCTGCCCACGTGTCAGGGGACCCCAGGTCAACAGGAGCGTGGCGCCTGGGAAGAGGGGCTGGGACCCTCCTGTGTCAGTGCTGCCGCAGGCCGGCCCCAGCAGAAGGGAGGTCAGCCTGGCCCCTGTCACACACCCACGTCCCCTGAGCGCCTCAGTCCGGTGCTGTTAGCACATAGACGGGCTGCTAGGGCAGGGGGTGGTCGCGGCCTGCCTGGCCTCCGTCTCCCCGCTGCGTTTAGGGGGGCTGGTTTTCGCAGCACCTGCCCTGTGCAGAAGTTCTGGACCAGGCATTGAACACAAACCACAGCAGTGACAACACTGGATCCTTAGCCACTAGGCCACTAGAAAACTCCTGGGTTTGTTTGTTTTTATTGTAAAATAGCGCACGAAACGGCCCATCGTGACCGTTTTCAGAGCGCACCTCGGTGGCGGTGAAGACACTTGCGACGCTGCACTGCCATCAGTGCCATCTAACTCCCAACATCCTCATCGTCCCCAAAGGAGGGAACTGTGCCATCAGGACGCCCTCCCCTCCCCGCTCCGTGTTCATCTCCGGGGATCTGCCTGTCTGGGGTTTGAGCTCCGTGAGCGGCTTCCGTCTCTCTGCAGACTGCGTCGAGGTCCCCGTGCTGTCACAGTGTCAGCGCTCAGTCCTTTCTGACGGCTGAGGTTTGGGCACGTGCATCTGCACGTTGGCGTCTCTGCCATCGGTGCTGGGCTCTGGCCGCGCCCGCCATGGTGAGTGTGTGCCTCGCACACCTCGTCGTGTGGATGCGTCTGCAGTTCCCCTGGAATCCCTCCTGGGACCAGAGCTGCTGCTGCCGAGCGCACCCCCCACCCCCGTCGCACCCACCGCCCCCAGGGTTCGAGGGATGGATTCACAAGAAGAGCCCCCTGCCCTGCTCACCTGGCTGCCCTGCGTCGTGTCGCCAGGTCAGCCCCCCCCCCCTTTCCGCAGATGACCGCGCCCTGGCCCAGGGTGGTGGACGCGGTTGCCCAAGGTCGCTGGCTGGCAGGGACGCCCCACTGGGAGCCTGGAGGGTGGTTTGGACAGCGGGCTCATCTGCCTGCAAAGCTGTCGCTGTATTTGAGTCCACAGACTGTCACTGAATATGCCCGGCACCTGCGTCCCACCTTTGTGGCGTGAAGAGACCCTGACCTGGTCTCCGGCTTCACCCTTGACCCCCACAGGGAGGCGGTTTGGGGTCCCCACGTGGCAGCCAGAGCGGCCTGGGAGAGCTCACTAGATGCGGCCCCTCTAGGGACTGGGCCGGGTTGTTGTCAGGGTGGCTCCAAGGCCACCCAGCCCTTCCCCCAAGGCATTCACGCCCATCTGCCTTGCTTGCTTTTTCCCAAGCAGCCAGGGCCTGATGAGTTCTCCTGCCTGTGTGCCCCCAACACCCCACCTTCCCCATCCTGTCCCCAGGAGTCCTCTCTGCTGCGAGCCCCTCCCCGTGCTCCCCCACAGCAACCCCCTCCCCCTGAGCTCCCCTCCCCCAGCACCCCTCCCCCCTTCCCCCAGCTCCCCTCCCCCCTTCCCCACGGCACCCTGCCTTCGCCATAGCTCCCCCTCCCCACAGCTCCCCTGCCCCAGCACCCCGCCCCCTCCCCACAGCTCCCCCACCCGCCACTGCTGGGCCTCTTCTTTCGCACTCGATTCTCTGAAGGCAGGACTTCTGTCTTGGCTGCTGCCCCAGAGCCCTGACCAGCTCCTGACACCCGGGAGGCCCAGGGGAGCAGAACGGGTGTCACCTGGGAGCCCCCCATCTTGCAGGCAGCAATGCCCAGGGTCACCGGCTGGCGGGGACGCCCTCGCCGGGTGCTTGGAGCGGGTGGTTTGGACAGCAGGGCCCGTCTGCCTGCAAGCTGTCGCTGTATTTGGTTCCACAAACAGTTACCTCATCTGCTTTCCAGCCCCGCCGTGGGCCGCGAGTCCTGCCGCCTGGGCGCCCGCTCCCTCCCGGGAGGCAGGACAGGGCGTGTCCCCGCAAACGGGGCCCAGGACAGGTGAGCACCCAGAGAATTCACCCAGCTCCGACTGCTGCGCGCCCCCACCTCCAGGGCCCAAGGCGCCCGCCGCCCGGCACTGGGTCAGAAGAGGGCTGGGGAGGCCCCAGGACCCGTGCCCGCCGTCTGGCCGCCTGGGACGGGGACCCCTCGTGCGGAAGGAGCCTGTGTGGTGTGGGGGCCTGGAGCCCCCTCCCACAGGAAGGTTTCCGGGAGGGAGGTCAGGAGGAGCCTCTGGGGTGGGGACCCCACAGAACCTGGTTTGGGGGCACAGTGGAGATCCCTCTGGGTCCACTGGGCTTCCCAGTCTCCCCGGCTGAGGCCACCGCCTCCCCAGGAGCAGCTGAGAGGTTGGGCAGTGCCCTCCCTTGCCTGAGAGCACCGGCCACTGTGGTGCCCACGGGGACAGACAGCTGCTGGCCCCCTGGCACCCCGGCTCTAACCCCATGGGGGGCAGGCGGCCAGGAGGGAGGTCCCTGGAGAAGGGCAGGCAGCCCCTCCCGCCCAGAGGCCCCTCGCGCAGCCTGCGTGGACGCGGGCAGCATGGGGACGTCCCGGCCATCCTGTCCGGGTGCCTGAGCTGCTCACTGCTCGCTTCTCTCCCCCTCGGAAGCCGGTGTAGCGTCCGTGCGCAGCAGCAACGCCTTGGCTCCCACCCCCTGGCACCTGCGTGGTGCGGGTTGGGTGGGACCACAGGAAGCCCCAGCTACGGGGCCGGGGTTTGCGTTCTGGCTGCCCCTCCACTCACGTCCCCCCCCCGCCCCAAGGGTGCCTTTCCAGCCTGACTCTGCTTTCCAGCTGCTGTTTCTTTCCAGAACCAGCCGGGAGGCTGACCCTGGGGTGGCGGTCCGTGCCTCCTGGCATGAAGCCGAGTGATACCCAGCGAGATGAGCCGTCCAAGCGCGTAGCTGGTTAGGTGGTGCCTACTCGTTCCTGTAACAGTGGCGACTGAGGGCCTGCCTGGTGCCGGGCGCCGTTTCAGGACCTGCTACTCGTTTGGGGGCGACAGATCATCTCCAGAGGGCTGCAGGGAGGGGCCCTTGCCAGGTCCCGCTTTTCTAAATGAGATGACATTGAGCTGAAAGGAGGAGCCAGGTGACCACCCAGGCACAGCCCCTCGGGCATGGGGCACAGCCAGTGTGAAGGCCCCGGGCGGGAGCACGCCTGGCACACTCGAGGACCAGTGAAGTGGCTTTGTGGCTGCGGAGCACGAGGGAGGGAGCCAGGGAGGCCTAAGGATGGCCTGGCAGCTGCCTGTGGGCACTGAGGGCTTTGGCTGGTGGAGGTGGTGGCGTGAACGAGCCGTGAGTTTCCTCTGAGCTCAGCTGTGCACGGAGATGCTCAGGGCTGATCCCAGGGCGTCATGTCATCCCCTCGGGGCCCACACAGAGCCGTGCCTCCCCAGGCCTGGGTGTCTCCCAGGCGGCCTTGCTGGCTCGTGGGCCCTGGGGGCCCTCCGGGGCAGCCGGAGCCCTCTGTGTGGGAGCCCAGGGTGAGGCCCCGAGGGCGCCTGGGACAATCCGCGCCCTCAGTGTGCAGCAGGTCGGGGCCTCCACCCTCCTAGTGAAGCGGGGCCCAGGCCCTCTGCCATCTGACCGGAGGCTCAGCCTGGTGGCCCCGCCAAGCGGAAGGGGAGGGAAGGTCTCTTGTCCCCCTGACACCTGCACTCCCGGGAGTGGGTGAGAAGGCGGCCGCGTAGGAGACCAGGCGGGGCCGTGGGCGGCCTGAGGGGTTGGCAGCCGAGGGAGAGGTTCTGGAGCCGGAAGCGCCCCGACCTGAGCCTGGGAGCGTCTCTCTCGCCCTGGCTGCCTGGGAGCTTGCTGTGCTGGATGGTTTGGGGTCTGAGCTCACCCCTGCATCTCCCAGTGCCTGCCACAGCTGTGGGGTTGTCCCCGCGTCACAAAAGGGAGCCCCAGTACCGCAAACACTCACCAAGCACCCGCCACCCCTCCGTCTTCGTGGACGGAGACGTCTTCCGTCCCAAGAGCGGGTGCCTCCTTAGCGGCTCTGTTTACCTGAAGTCACCGGGAGAACGTTGGGGCCCTGCAGAGCAGGGAGGTGCGCATGACTCCGGGTGCACCGTGGCCACGGCAGCACTTCGGGTCTCCCCCTTCTCTGCCTCAGGACACCCACGCTGCAGGGAACTCGGGACAGGAGGGTGCAGCCCTCGGGCCCCAGATAAAGCGACAGGTTTGCACGTGGCCCAGGGCTCGCAGACCCACCTGCCCAGCCTCCTGGGGTCAGGGGAGCCCTGGGGCCAGCGTGGCGGGTTTCCCACGCTGTCAGATGGGGAGATGGCTCCGAGGCCTCTCACAGGGAAGAGAGACCCCTCTGGGCTGAGCAGGAGGGCCGGCCCCTCCACAGAAAACCCCAGGGCTGTTGTGACTCGGCAGGGCCCCACCCCCATCTCCTTGAGGTTCTGCGAGACCATTTGGTGGAATGAGTCAAAACATCCAGAAGGTTCTGCTGGGAAGAGAGGCACAGAGCCCAGCTCTTCACGCCCCTCCCCAGAGCAGCTGCCCGCCTGGTGCCTTCCAAGGCGGGGAGGAGGGGCTGGGCAGGGCTGGAGACAGACCCTCTACCCGCTGGGCACACGGCCTATTATTCCGGGTCAGGGGAGTGAGGGCTGGCGGGTGAGGCCACCGCTGGGTGACCCCAGGCTGGCTCCTGCCCTCTCTGTGCCCTCAGAAGGGGCACAGAGATGCCACCTCAGGGTTGGTGTAGCCTGTGGACACTCTGAACCTTGGGCTTGACCCGTGAGCGCCCGCTGGCTGTTGACTCCTGGTTTCTGCAGGACTGTCCCTCTGCTGTAACCGCCCACCCACGGCCCGTGTCACCTCCTTGCCGAGAGGAGGCCAGTGGGGTTAACCCTGTGGTGAGGCCTGTCCGTGGCAGATGTGGCCCTGGCCTCCGGGGTGCAGGCTCCCTGCCCTTGGCTTCGGCCATCGTGTGCCCTGGCCTCGGGGTGGGGGTGGGGCTGGACCTGAAGGTCCCTGTGACCCTCTCCCTGAAGCCACCGCCAACCCGAAGTCCTGACCACGGAGTCTGGGTCCCCACTGTCCGGGCCGTGCAGGGCTGCCGGCCGCCAGGGACGTGTCTCTTTGCCCAAAGTACAGGCCTTGGGGACAGATGTGCTTCTTGGCTGTCCCTCGGAGAGCCTCTCGGCATGGAAACGCCGTCGGGTGAGTGGGCGCAGGCGCCGCACATCGGGCCCAGCGGTCCCAGTGCGCTGTGGGAAGCTGGCGTTGGACGCGCTTTGTTGCTCAATTGGCCAAAAGCCCAGGAAACGGCGCCGAGCTTGGCGATGCTCGTGGGTGTGGAAAGGAAGTGTCTGCAGGAGGCCCCCCGTTGGGCAAGGCTGAGGGTGCAGGTTCCCCAGCAGTGCACGGGGTGGGCCCTGACCCCTGCCGTTCCGAAACTGCCCTGCAAACGCAGGAGTTCAGCTGCTGGCCTGCCTGGAAGGGGAGGCAGGCAGGAGAGCCCCAGAATCCTCGCGCCTGTGCTGCGAGGCGGAGCCAGTGTCTCCCCACTTCCCAAGGAAATGCTCAGGCCAGGCCGAGAAGGGACCCACTCGCAGCCTGTGGCCAGACAGTGGACAGCTGCCCGACTCAGACCCGAAGGCCGTGCCCGCCCCCAGCAGCCCGCTCTTGGTCTGGGAGACGAGAAGTTTGGAGGGAGCCAGCGAGGTGCAGGCAGTGGTGTGGGCCCAGGGTCCAGCCCTTCCCAGCTGTGCCGGGGAGTTACTCAGTTAACCTCTGGGTCTCAGTGGTCCCACCTGTGATGTTTCACGTTTCATCGTTACCATCACGTAACAGAACAGCCTCACGGGCTGCCGGAAGGATTATGTGAGCTGCTGTATTGTTGGTCACCTCTCACTGGCTGCGTCTGTCCCCCCGCCCGAGACTGACACCCAGCCTTGGAAGGGGTTTGTCCCTGGACTCTGGCCTGTGCCTTTGAGTCCTGTTGACCCACCCCTCAGAGAAGGCCCTGGTGCCAGCAGTCCCCTGAGTGGGTCCTCCAGCAGTGGGAGAGGCAGCCTGCTCTGGCACACTGGGTGAGAGGTGGGCCGGATCCTAGGCGCATCCCCCTCCATCCACTCCAGTGCCCACGGCAGGCATGGCTAATCGATCTCCACCCACTCCAGTGCCCACGGCAGACATGGCTAATCGATCTCCATCCGCTCTGGTGGGCATGGCAGACTTCGCCCATCAGTTGTGCCCACCTTTCCGTGTGAGCCTGCCTGAGGCAGCAGCGCCTTCTCGCAGAGATGCTGCGGTACCACCGCTTGATGGACTTGCGTGTGAGGGGAGGCCTACCGACTGCTCTGGCTGGGTGGGCTCTGGGGGCCTGCCAGCTCCAACCATTCAGCTTCTCTGTGCCCTGGGATCTCGGGGGGAGATGCGGGCAGGTGTCTTTGGGACACAGCTTGTGCCCCGTTGGGTGGAGCAAGGACCCCGAGATGTCCTAGATGGAGAGACGGGGCATGGAAGGGTCCCCCTCCCCGGCCCATAAGATGCTTAGACTTGGGGTCCGCCCACACACAGTTCCCCGGGGCTGCGTGGGCTCCTGAGCTTGGCTGCTGTGGTGTAGACGGTGCCTGGAATGGGAGTCCTGGGTTCCAACCCAGCCCCGCCCGGCGGGGTTCTGTGACCTTGGCGGGGTCACCGACCTCCTGACCCGCCCGTGAAGTGGGAGTCGTGAGGCCTCCACAGGGAGCGTCCCAGGACGAGTGTCACTCACAGACCGCGTCCTGGGCGCCTGCTGCGTGGCCGGGGCTGGGCTTCGGTGAAGCAGCCGCATGGGGAAGTTAGAAACCACGATGAAGGCGGTGGAGGAGGAACCGGAGACGTGGCCTCCGCGCCGTGGCCCCCTCCCCCTCCCCCAGGCAGGCCTTCCGGACACCTCCCTCCCCGGCCAGGGGCAGGCGGGACAGGAGTGGGGCGCCCCAAGGCCCTCCTTCCTCTGCTGGCTCCCTCGTGTGAGCCAGGCCGGGCGGCCCCGGCGGGGACCTGGGAGGAGGTGCCCACTCGGCAGCCCCGGCTCGGGGAATCCCGGCTGGCACCGAGCCACCACCTCCCTGCCACCCGCATCCACCAGGAGCCAGACAACCCGGATCCTCGCCAAGCGGGGGGAGGGCTCGCGCCCGCTTTGCCTGCTCCCAGCCTTCCTTTCTGCTGCCTGCGTGTAATTAACAGAGTAATTAAAAACAGGATGAGTTAATTGGTATTCATTTATGTGGCAGATGTTTTTAATTGAGGCAGGAAACAATTTACCTGTTTACACAAACAATGGCAAAGGCAGGCTTGTAAAACACATTTTTAAAAATATTTTCCTCCCCCTTCCTAAAAAGAAGAATTGAAATCACTCGGTCCCCCTGCGCCTCCGTGTGCGAGCAGGCAGGCCCCGCCCGGGGGCTCCGTGCCAAGAGGAAACATCTGTTTAAAAGGTTTGCTTCCCCGGGACTCAGTTTGCCTTAACTACAGAGGAAAGGCAGCGGTGCTGTTCCCAGGTGGCGGGGACCGGCTCACGGGCCTCCCCCACAGACGGGGCGTCCTGCCTGCCCAGTGGTCCTCTGGGTGGGGAGGGGGCGGCCTCCCTCCCACCTGCCTTTGTGGTGGTGGCTCAGCGGCCGTGCGGGCCCGCTTGCTGGCGGTGAGGGTGGCCTGGGGCCTGACCTGCGCTCGCGGGGTGTGACTGGCCGTCTGGGATCTGGTTGAAGAGCAGAGCTCAGAGGAGCACCTTCGAGGGGGCAGTGCTCGGGGTGATCGGGCCCCTGAAAGCAGGGGACAGGTGTGTGAGGCGAGGCAGGTGAGGCTTGGCCTGAGGCGCACAGCCCGCACAGAGCCTCTGCCCCGAAACCCGGGGCCCCCAGCCCCACCTGCACTGGCGGCCTTCTGCCCCGTGCCTTTTGAGCGACATCCGATTGGAATTTCTGGAGCATTTCCATGGTTCCTGGGGCAGGGAGGTGAACTGTTCTGGAATCCGTCAGGGAGCAGAGCCCTGGGTAGATGGCCCCGGGATGCGGCAGGCCAGGGCTCCGTGTCCCCCCGCCCCCCACACCTCCTACCCCGAGACAGGGCCCGCTGCCTCCAGGCTTCTCCTGCGCTGCTGGGGCTAAATCGGAAAATCAGACAGCAGGTATCCGAGGAGGTGAGCAGGGCACAGAGCGGCTGGGGCCGGCGGTACCTGCAGAGTCCTTGGGAGGTCACAGCCCATGCCGGTGCTGTGTGGCCTTGGGGGCAGACCTGGAGCTCTCTGAGCGTCTGGGAAGGCGGGCCGGTCCTGGCCTGTCTGGTGCTGTGAGCGCTGACCACGATGATGACAGAGGAAGCCTGAGCTTTCGCCGTGGCTCCGGCCTCCTGCACGAAGGGGCGGGGGGGCGGGGAGGAGCGGCCTGCTGCCCCCGCGGTGGCGGGTCTCTCGTGGGCCTGGCTTCATCCGCAGGTGTGCCGGGTCGGGCAGGAACTGAGAGGGGCTGGGGAGCCCCCAGGCCCACCCCCCGGTCCCCACGCTGGGTGGGGAGCCGTGCTGTCACTCACCCAAACCAGCGGATGGGTCCTCCCGAGGGGGGGCGCAGAGGCGGGAGGAGCCCCCGGCACCCGCCTGCTCCAGAGCGAAGCTGGCCAGACCACCCCCCTCAGCCCTGCCTTTCCCACGGTGAGGCCTAAAATCCTGCTCCAGCTGCCACCCCTCACCACCCGGGTCCCTCGGGCTGCATCTCCCGGCCTGTGTTGGTGTCTCAGGTCGGGTGACCTCACGGGCCGCACTGTGCCTGGGGTTGGGGTGAGTAGTCTGGCTCTCGGGACGAGTGCCGGGGAACCGCTGGTCCCCAATCGCTCTTTAGCCTTCACAGGAGCAGCGCTATTATTTTAAATTTTGGTAACGTTCCTCAGGAGAGTTCAAGGTGATATGCAGCCAATTTGCACAGTTTTTAAACAATGAAAATGCTTTGGGAATCCCTTAAGCCTTAGAGGCGCCTCGTTGCCGGCAGAGGAAAATCCCAACTCTTGGCCTGGGTTTTCAGACCCTCCAGCCGCCTGGCCACCCCCGCCCCGGTGCACAGGCTCCTCTGTTCCTGCAGCGCCAGCTGCCCTGCCTCTGCCATGCGTGCCCTCCTCGGGGCACCCTTCCCAGCCCCAGGTGGGCAAGCCCCGCAGCCAGGCTCCAGCGCTAACTCAGTCTCTTCTCAGAAGAGCCCAGGTGAGTCGGTGGCTGACACAGGCCATCCCACGTCACCTGCACCTGGGCACGGTCCCCACGGTGCGGGCCCCGTCACTCGCTTCATGGCCAGGGGAGTTGCTCGCATTCCATCCAGTCCTTTTGTGAAATACTCCGGACCCATGTATCTGCTGAGTGAGACTTTGTAACTGTCACTCACTGTTACTGTCGCCTTCATTCAGAGCGGGGAGGGGGCCGCAGTGCTGGTGGGCAGCAGGCAGCTGAAAACTGCCTCAGGAGGTGGTTTAAAAGGGGGCTGGTACAGGGGGCTGCAGGGGATGGGGTCTGGCTGCCCTTCCCCAGGGGAGGGTCCTGTTTCCTGCTAGAGGTACTCTGTGTACATGTCAGATGGTCTTTTATTTATTTATTAATTTTTAACACCTTAAAAAGTCAGTGTTTTTTTGTTTCTGTTTTTGTTTTGCTTTTAAGGGTCACACCCGCGGCATATGGAGGTTCCCAGGCTAGGGGTCTAATCGGAGCTACAGATGCCGGCCTACACCACAGCCACAGCCACGCCAGATCTGAGCCGTGTCTGCGACCTACACCGCAGCTCAGGGCAATGCCGGATCCTTAACCTACTGAGTGAGGCCAGGGATCGAACCTGCAACCTCGTGGTTCCTAGTCAGATGCGTTTCTGCTGTGCCATGACAGGCACTCCCAGAGTTTTTTTTTTTTTTTTTAGAGTGATTTGTGTTTTTTCCATTGTTGCTGGTTTACCGTGTTCTGTCAGTTTTTTCTACTGGACAGCAAGGTGACCCAGTTCAGGTCGCCTTTTAAACGTTCCAGGGCTATTCCGCAGCCTTTTTTGGGGTCACACCCCCTCCCTTAGGAAATGCGCCCTAGTCCACTTTGCATGTGCTGCCCGGCCACCCATCCACCCAAGCACTAACCCCTCCACCCACCCACCTACCCGCCCAAGCAGTGACCCCACCCACCCATCCATCCACTTCCTACTCGCCCACGCATGTCTCTGTCCGCAGGCCCACACCTCACACCCACCCAGCCACCACCACGTGTCTCACACTCACTAGGGGTGCCCACCAGCAACTGAGTCACTTCCCCTTGCACCGCGTGCCTGGGGGGACAGGAGGGGACTCCCCAGTGTCAGGACTGGTGCTGGGAAAGGACAGCGCCCTTCTTCCCGCTGCCCCTTCCCGCCTGGCACCCCCATGGGCCGCCCAGATGGCGCCCCCCGACCCAGGGAGCCGCTCTTGGCAGCGAAGCCCTAGCAGCTGGGCTAGGAATGTGCTTCCTCCGTGCGCCAGCCGCAGGGCGAGCAGGCGGGACATCTGGATCCCGTCTGCAGGAAAAGGAGGGTCTCCAGTCCAGCCCGTGAGCTCGCCTCCCCCCCCCCCACCGCCTTGTCGCTCTGTTGGTTGCTTAGCACACATGGGACCCTCCCAGGCGCCCCCAGAAGGAAGTCTCGCCCCAGCCCCAAATTTGGGGCGTCTGCACTTGGCTGGAGCTCTGGGCTCCTCCGCCAGCCGTCACCCCCGACCGCTCTTGAAAACGCTGGCAGGGACGTTGCGGCTCTGACCTGCTGGCCCCCCGGGCACCCTGGGCACGCTTCGTCCAGGATGGGGTTACACGTGTTTCCCGGCCCTTTGATTTTCCTTTTCAGTGGGCAGCCCCCAGGCGCCGTTTGCGCTGGTAACTGGCTGTGTGAGCGCAGCAGCCTCGGCCCGTCGGGGCCACCTCCCCACCCTAGCCCCGCCGCCGCGGTTGTGCCTTCCTCTCCGAGGCGTCCTGTGGCTCGTTGCCTTTGTCCCCTCTGGGGTCTGGGGTCATCCGCTCAGCCCCGTGTGGCAGAGTTCCTTCCGGGCTGGTGCATGGAGTTGTGTGGACCTGCCCTTGACCTCCTGGTGGCTTCTGACCACGGTCAGTGAGTCCCCAACCCTTTGCCACCACGCTCCTGTGGTTGCTGTTGGCTCCCCGCCGCAGAGCCACTGCCGTGCTGTGGGCGTGATGCTTCGGGCGGGTGGGCACTGAAGGGCAGTTTCCAAAGTGGAGGTGCCCCCAGCATGAGCCTGAGGATGTGTTCGACCTACCCTCTGTGGGCTCCTCCCCTTGCCAGCAGTGTGGTGACGAACCCCGAGGTCACCGTCCCCCAGGTTGACACGCGAGCCTGAGCCCAGACGCCTCCCCGGGAGGCAATCGGATCCCTGGTTCCCTAAGGGCCTCTCTGGCTCCTAAATGTCCGGAGGGGAGTTCCCGTTGTAGCTCAGGGGGTTCTGAACCTGCCTTGGATCCTTGAGGGCGTGGGTTTGATATCTGGCCTCGCTCCGTGGGTTAAGGACCCAGTGTTGCTGTGACTGCGGTGTAGGCCAGCAGCTGCATCTCAGCGTCGACCCCTAGCCTGGAACCTCCGTAGGCTGTGGGCGCGACCCTAAAAAGACAAGAAAAAAACCTGTCCATCCAGAGAGCTGGACACGTGGGCCCTCTGCCGCCTGGCAGCCATGTGACCCAGGCACACAGCCCATGCGCCTCGGTTTCCCCGTCTGTAATGTCAGGACTTCGACGGGTCAGACAGGGGTCTCTGCCCAGGGAAAGGCAGCCCATCTGAAGGCAGAGTTGGGCCCCCGCCCCGCCCCGCCCCTGCAGCCTTTGGAAGGATCTCCGGCTGACCCCAGGCGCGTCCCCTCTCTTGCTCTCCATGCCTGCGGGGTGGGCGGAGGGCTCTGCTCCCCATCTCACAGGCGAGAAAACAGGGCCTCAACAGAAAAGCCACCGAGGTTCCAGCCAAGAGACTGAGTCAGGGTGGGGGGCGGCCCGCGGGAACCTCCCCCTTACGGCTCCTTGTCTAGCACCACCCCAGCCAGAAGCAGGAGCCACGGGCCCAGTGGGTAGACGGAGGCTCAGAGCCACGCTGGGCTGATGTCCCCATCCGCAGGCAGTCACAGAGCGGGCTGGGAACCCAGGCTGCCTGGCCCTGGCTCAGCGTTGTTGCCATGGCAGCCTGTCACCCACAGGCCCAGGGGGTCTTGGGGTCCCTGGGGGCGGGCGGGCTGGCACAGCCCAGCGCTGTGCAGGAGGAAGGGCAGTGGCAGCAGCGTTAACGGCAGAGGAAGCGCCTGCCTGGGTCAGGCCCGAGGACCAGGACGAGCCAGGCAGGAGGGTCCAGAGGACGTGGCTGGAGCACCCGCGGGGGCGGGGGGCTGCCCGGACCAAGGGAGGGAAAATACTAATCCCTGTGTTTTAATTATTACTGATTCATGGGGCGACGGAGGCCTTGATAAAAACCAGATGCGGGAAATGGCCCAAGTTCAGCGCCTGGGACTCATTAGGGCTGTGCCCGCCGCCCCCCCGCCGCCCAGGAAAACTTGTAGTGCCTTGAGCATCAAAGACAAACCATCCCTGACCTTGGCCTTGGGGGGGGAGGGGTCAGCCTCGGGGTCAAACGCACCCATCTCGATGTGGGGGGTCACCCCGTGTCCCAGAAGGATGGCAGCCACAGCCCCTCATCTATGCCAATGCTGGGAGCCCCATCCGTGGGCCCATATGAGGTGGGCTGCTTCCTGGGTGCTGCCTGGCTCTCCTCCTGTCTCCTGCAGACACACCCACAGGGAGGCTCTGTAACAGGCCACACCCTCCTTCTGCCCCCAGGCAGGTGGCCCTTGGTTGGGGAGATCGCCCGACTGGCTGGAGACCCCAGGGTCCAGGAGAGAAGCCCCCCACTGCCACTCCAGGAATCCTCGAGGGGAGGGCAGGGCAGGGCACCCTTGGGCCAGAAGCTCCCCAGCGGGGGGTGGGTGGTGCAGGCTCAGGTGCCCCCTCCGTGAGCTGGCGGGGCACCTGTCCCACCTTGCCCAGGTCCCACAGCAGCCAGTAGACAGCGGTCAGTGGCCTCGAAGGAGGTGACTCTCTCACCAGGGGATGCTTGGGGCTGAGCCAGCGGGGGGCCAGGCTGGCCTTCAGGAAGGGACTTCCTGCATCTCCGCGCCGCCTGCGGGCCTCATGCCCAATGGTTGGAAGGCCGGAAAACTGCCTGGGGCCACGTGGACACTGAGGGACCATGGGCGCCCCACACTCAGGAGGGCTGCTCGTGAGCCAGGGGCCCTTGCTCCACCTCCACCGGCTGTCACTGCTCAGGGGACGCGTCCCTGTGTAACCCACGGCCCTCTGTCCTACAGGAGTTCGGTACCGGGCGTGGGGGTGGGGGGATCAGGCGGTTTGTAATTGGAAGGGGCTTTGGGGCTCCGGGGTGGGGGTCATATGGAGGAGGGGTCCTGGCGGGGACACGGGCGTGGGAGTCGGCCCTGCTGAGCTGCGGTCCTGGGTGAGCCCCCAGCCTCTGGCTCCTCGGTTTCCTCATCTCTTCAGCGGGCCCTGAGGCTCCTGGCCTGGGACTCTGCGTGCGGGGGACGAGCCCGGGAAGTGCTTGGTACCCAGGGGCCGGCGGGGCCCTGGAGGACGTGGGGATGAGGCTGTGGGGCAGCGTGGGGGGGGCGTGCAGGCGCCGAATGGCACCCGCGGGCTTGGACCTGACGGGAAGGAGATAGGCAGCCACGGTGGACCCCGGCGCCTCGCTCGCTGTGACCGGGTCTCGGTGTCCCCATCTGGAACGGGGGGTACAGCGGCATCTTCCTGGGGGCTGGCGTGAGATGAAGGCGGGATGGCAGGGTCCTGGAAGCCCGGTTGGGCCTGGGCAGAGGGGTCTCTGCATGCAAATTCGTGCTGTCCCGGGCAGGGTAGCAGCGAGGACAGCGTGCTGCTTTCCTCCCGGAAGAGTCTGGCCTGAGAGGGACAGAGTGTGCCCGGGAGGTGCCAGGGACACCTCAGGCTCTGCCACGGCGGGCAGCTGAGCTGGGACACCGGACACCAGGCAGCTGCTGCCCCGCCCTCAGACCTTGTGGATGGAGCGTGGGGCTCCGGAGGACACCCGAGGGGACAGGACCCCGACCTGGCCGGGGGGTCAGGACTCGCATCTGCCGAGGGAGCCTGCGGGGTGGGGAGGCTGGGACCGTCCTTCTGTCCGTGCGTCCTTCTGTCCGTGGACTCTCTCTGGCCCTGAGGTCGCGACTCCACAGCAGTTTGTAGAGCGCCTGCTGCCCCTGGACCACCCTGGGCACTCAGTTTTGCTGAGAAAAATGGTTGCATTTGGGCAAAGACGTGGAGAGTGTGGGAGATGAGGGCGGAGAGGGGACAGGCCAGTCACGCAGGACCCTGCAGCACCCTCGGGATGCTGGCCAGGGGCCCGGGATGCCCCAGTGCCCGTCTCAGGGAACATGTCCTGGGGACCTGGCTCTCCCCTCGGCTCCCAGGAAGGCCAGCGTCCCATCCACCTCGGCAGCGGCTTCGGGACACCGGCCCACAGCCCAGCCCGGGCAGGGCTCCCTCCTTGTCCCTTCTCCACACGTGTGGGGGCTGAGGCGGGGGCCACCCTCACGGGGGAGGACCCTCCTCAGGGTGCAGGGCCCCCCACCGAGCCCCCTGCGGGTCAGTGCCGCGAACGGGCCTGGGTGTGCAGCGTCCGCCCCGTGCCAGGCTCCATGAGGGCGGGGGTCCCAAGACCCACTGGAGTGTGGTCTCCCGGGCCCTGTGCCCATCTCCTCCCTCCAGGCTCGTGGGGCCCCATGGGACAGGATTCTGCATCAGGACTCTGGTCCCGTGGCTGTGTCATCGTCAGTACCAGCCGGCCTTCCTCCTCGCGTGCCTTTTACAGCAGGGTCACAGGAGATAATGGCCAAAGTCAGACCACAGGAGACCAAAGCTGGGGCCTGGATGGGGCTGAGGCCAACAGACCCTTCCCCTGTGGAGGGTTCTAGAACCGCAGGGCTGGGAGTGCTGGGCTGTGTCCCGTTCTCAGCCGGGCAGGCGGCCCGGGACAGTGATGGATGGGGTGGCCTGTTCCGGCCGATGCCGTGTTCTTTCCCACCGGCTCCACCCCGCCGCTGAGAGCTGCTTCCCCGTGGGTGGGTCAGTGGCATTTACCGGGAAGTGGACACACTGTCTGGGAAAGACGCAGGGGCTCCCCTGGGGAGCGCCGCCAGACTCTGGGAATGTTCTCGAGGGCTGGGAGCCCAGGGCTGCGGGAGGGGCTGTGACAGCGGCTGGAGGGAGTCCAGCTCCGAGGGGCCGCCCCTCTCGTCCTCTGGCTCACTGGCCCTGGTGGACGGGCTCCTGCACCTCAGCTGGACGTCAGGACAGCACCACCACTGCTCCAGCCAGCGCCCCACCCTCGGGGATCTGGGACCCCCACAGTTAGAAGGGTGAATGGGACGGGGCTCTAGCGGCAGGCCTCGCAGATGGCAGGGGGCGGCGGGGGTGGGGGTGGGGGCGGTAAGGCGCACCTCCTCCTTCCTGGGAGCCGGCCGGGTCATCTGGTCCCTCTGCCTGGGTTTCCCGTCCGTAAGATGCAGCAGGGCAGCCACTGCCTCTGGGGTTGCAGGCGGGTCATGAGGCGCTGGCTGGGCCCCTCACCTCCCAGCTGCCCACCTCTGAACAAGGACCATGGGTAAGGGACCCCGCAGCCCAGAGATGTCCCCTGCCTGCCGCCGGGACGAGGGCTGCTGTTCTGGCCGGGGCACTGCGCGGGGCTCCGGGAGAGCTGGTGGGACCCCTGCCGGGCACAGACCCCCAGGTGTGCCTCTTCCGTCTCCCCCTTGTTCCTCCGATGCAGGTTCCCCACTTTGCATTTGGGGAAAGGTGCCTGTGATGCTTGTGGTCCTGGGGCTGCCATGGATGCCGGGTGTGCCACTGCTGGAGGCACAGGGGTGCTGTGGCCAGGCCCCATTTCCTCCTTCTGGAGCTCCGCGTCCAAGAGCCCGTGGAGCTCGGAAGATGGGCCTCGCGCTCACCTGCCCAAGTCGGGGCACGCGGGGCGTCCCCCCATGACTCAGGGCAATGAACACCCCCCCCCCCCGCCCGAGCTCAAACCCCAGGCACCCGCCTTCCACGTCCGGTCGGTCCATGTGGTCTTCCTGGGCAGTGCTGGAGTGGCTTCAGAATTTTCTAGTCTCCCAGGTGACTGCGGGGCCCAGGGGGCCTGAGACGCCAATGGAGAGGCTCGCGTTTGGGCCCTACTGCCCATCAGGCTCTGAGACTCTGAGCCTCTCGGGGGCAGCTGGTGCTGTTATATGTTCATCTCAAAAGAAAGAAATAAGATAAAGCTTAAGACGAATGTTCTGCTTTCCCAGGCCCCACCACAGAGCTGCTGACCAGTCCCTTAAAAAGCGATGCTGGGTGGAGGGTCTGTGGGCTGAGGACCCCAGTGACCCCAGAACCAAGAGTTGGGGGAATGCAGGTCCCAAGCAGGGCGGGGGACCACTGGGGTCAGCCCAGGGTGCTGGGAGCTGTGACCCAGTGCGTCCCGACGGGGCTTTCCAGGAACAGCATGAGACTCCAACGAGGCGCTGCATGGACGTGCGGGGCCCGGAGCCCGGCTGCCCCTGCACCTCAGGATGCCAGGGAGGGGACACGAGGGCCTGGGGGAGACCTGAGAATGGGGGCAGGGAACGAGCTGCCCATGAGGCTGACCCAGGTTTTCCAGGGTGCCATGGCACCCTCAGCAGCCTTGGGGGAGTAGATCCTGCCCCCTTTCTGGCCCAAACACTCAGCACCAGACAGGGGGGCCCTCCCCAGGCCCCCAGCCCTAGCTTATGGGAGGGAGGGTCTGCACGGCCCCCATGCCCAGCCAGCTGGGCAGTACGGTTGTGCCAGAGCCCTGGGGGGTTCCCTGTCTCCACCTGGGAGGCCAGGGAGCAGCCCTTGGCTGGCACGGGGCCTTGGAAGGGGCTGGGCAGGAAGCCTGCGCCTGGGAGCAGCTCCTAGCCATGTGCCCAGGCCACGCAGGCCAGCAGGTGCTAGGCTTGGCTCCTGCGCAGGCGATCAGGGCTACACACGCAGCTTGGGGCTGCGGAGGTGGAGAGAGGACAGCTATTAGTAAAAGTTAATGGCTGCCACACGGATGGCGTGACCACGGTGGGTGCCGGGCCTTCTGCTAAGCACGTTTCCCCGTCTCCTTTGATCCGTGCTGCACCCCGGGAGGCGGGTGGCAGGTGCACCGGCTTTAGGGGCAAGAAACTGGCCCTGAGACAGCCTCTCTTCTCGGAAGGAGGGCCTGCAGCTCCCTCGTACCCTGCTGCCCGCCCACAGCAGCCTCCAGGGGTGCAGTGTGAGCATCCAGGCCCCTGAGCAGCCCCCCTGTCAGCCCACCCGGGACCCCCGCCCCACCCCCTCCAGCCCCTGGGAGACCCTGGAGAATTCTGAGCTCTCTGACTCCTCCCCTCGGAGTGCTACCGGGTGCCCACCTCATGCTCGCATCCTGCCCCTGCACCCAGCACATGCTCACCGGCCTTCCGCAAGTGCTGGGCCAGCGGGGGACCCTGGGAGAGGTGGGCCAGGAAGCCAGGTCGGCCCAGAGGACGTCACGTTCCAGGGGAGCTAAAGACCCTCGTGGGGGGCAGCTCTCCTGAGGACGTGAGGTCAGAGCCGACTCCCCAGGGGAAGGAGGGTGGTCTGGGTGCAAGGGCTCGGAGCCCGGGCTCTGGGTGTGGGGGAATCTGAGGCTCCACATGCGATGGAAGGTGCCGGAGGGTTTCCAGCAGGAGAGGCCGTGTCTCTGGCCACTGTGCAGAGGCTCCCTGCTGCCTCAGTGGGACCCGCCAGACACCCTCCTCCCCACGCCCTGCAGTGCGCCCGGCCCTGCGCGCTCCCTCCGGCCTCCACGCTCTCTGTTCCTCAGCCACAAATGCTGTTCCTCGCTGTCTCCATACCACCTCCGCTTTTTCCCGAAGGCCCCCGTCGCGTTTTGCTTTCTGGGGTGGGGTCTGTGCCGAGGGCAGCCTTAAGAGCGGGGTCCCGGCGCTCAAGTCGCTCCATAAACCTTGGCGCGTTTCACCGAGCGCTCGCTGTCGCCCGCTCCAGACGAACAGGAAGACTCAGGGAGGTGAGGGGACACTCCTTCGGCCACCAGCCAGGAGTGCCAGACTCAAACAGGATTCAGGAAAGACTCGGTTGGTCTCCTGCACCTGTGGTCCTACTGTGCACAGTCCCAGGATCGAGGGCCGGGGCAGGAGGTGGGGCTTGGGAGAGCAGCGGGGGCACACCCCCCCCCCCCGCGGCCTCTATCCCACTGGGTTTGACCCCCAAACTGCTGCCTCTTCTGCAAGGAGGAGAGTTCGCTTGAAACCCTGCAGACCCACACGGCCCTGCGGGGATGCCCCATACTTGCTTGTGCTCTTGGCGGCTTCCTGCACCTCTCTGTGCCTGTACGTCGGGGCTGGCGGCAGCGTCTCCCTCACGGGGTTCCCCGGGAATGGCCAGAGCCGAGGCTGTCGTCTGCCGTGAGCCTGCGCGTCTCCATAGGGGGCGGCCCGGGCCTGCTTGCCGGGCCCCCGCGGGGCGCGCTCCATCCCAGACCTGCAGGCACTTGCAGCCGCCTCCCCCACCGGTTTTCTCTTCCGCTTCTCTTTCCTGTTCCACCGCGATGCCTCTTCGAAGCCCAGAGCGGAAGGGCTTTGGACTGTCAGAACAGGCCCGGTGTCCTCAGCGTCCCAGCCTGGCACCCTCAGCGCCCTCCCAGGCCTTGCCCCAGGGTGGCCTGGTCAGACGAAGGGCTGGCCGGGACGGGGCCGCACCTCACGGGGTGGCCCAGGGCCCACAGCGCTGGCCGCGTTTGCCTTCTTTGGTTGTCACTGGGGACAGGCCGCCGGCCCCACGGCCAGGCCTGGTGTTGATGGGCCCCCACAGCTGCGGCGCACATGTGCCCGGCCATCAGCCTCCTGACAGGCGGGCTGCAGGGGGCAGGGCGCCCGGCAGGAGCAAGGCCAGCGGCTGCAGCTGAGGGACAGCAGGTGCTGTGCGGCCGGCGTGGCGGCTGAGTACCGGCTGCTTCCCCTCCGTGGGGCCTGGCGGGGAAGGGGCTCCTCCACTCGGCCGCGGGTTGGGCGTGCTGGAGGCGGAGGCCGCCACCCTCTGCATAAAGCGGGGAGAGGCGGTGCGGGGGATGCACAGGCTCGGGCACAGATGACAGTAAGTGCCATTTGCTAGCGCCATCACCATCCGAGGAGGGTACCTGCCCCGGAGGCCCAACTGTGCTTCCCAAGCTGCCCAGAGCGAGCGGGACCCCTGGGAGGATAGGAGAGGACGAAGCAGAAAGACAGAGCTTGGCCTGGGGGTGGCCGGCAGGCCCCAAGCCCCGGCCCCTGGGGAGACCCCGTCAGTGTTAGCAGGACATGCCGGGGGCGGCGGCTGCAGGTCGTCCACCCCAGACGCCAGCTGCTGCTCCCAGGTCTTCGAGGCCTGCCTGGGTGCCGGCTCACCCCGAGTTCAGACAGAGGCCCTCCCCTCCCCCTGCACCCAGGCAGCGCTGCCCCAGGCTTGGCAGGGCCGGCCGGTCAGATTCACCCAGAGACCTTTGGTGGGACCAGGGTTCAGGGCCCTCCCGGGCCGTGGTCGGCGCCCTCTCCCCACACCCCGACCCTTAGCAGGGCATCGGACCCGCTGGCCAGCAGACCACACTTTGTGTGGCGGGCAACCGAGCACGTCCAGGGTCTGCCTGGCCCCAGGAGTCGCCTGGGCCAGGAAGTGCGAGTAGGGGCTCCGGCCCCGCAGCCCCACCCCGGGCGTCTGCCTGGTTCCTCCTGGGAAGACCTCAAGTGGAAGCGCATCTTTTCACATCTGCGGGGAGAGCGCCCCCCTCCCCGGGATCCTGTTAGAAATGCGGAGCCTCGGGCCTGCCCCGCACCTGCTGGGTCAGCAAAGGGGTGGCAAGGCTGCGTCTGTCTGCACACACCCTCCAGGAGCTGCTCCTGCCTTAGGGGGTGCCGCCCGGCTCCCGCTCTGCAGGAGACAGAACCCAAGGCTGCAGGGCCACCTCCACAGTGAGAAAGAGCCCCCGAGCAGCCTGCAGCCTCCAGCCTCCAGCCCGCCCGGCAGGCTGAGCCCCGGGCGCTGGGACGTCAGCCCCCTGCAGCGCACCTGGGGCTCGTCTGGGCCGGGCGGGCGCTGCCGGCTGTGGGGCCTCAGCCGCAAGGCAGGTGGGGCTGGGCGGCGCCGACCCTGGCCCCTCGGCCTGCTTCACCCCACGGGCTCTCTCCCTCCCCCTCCCGCAGCAGCACCCACGGCGGACAGGAGGGAGAAGGCCGCAGCCATGCCCGACTCCCCAGCCGAGCTGAAGACGCAGCCCCGGGCCACGCCCCCCAGCATGCCACCCCCGCCACCAGCCGCGTCCCAGGGGGCCGCGCGACACCCCTCCTTCACGCCCCACACAAGTGAGTAACCTCGGGGTTGGGCTGGGGGGCAGGGGGCCGAGGGTGGAGGCCTCTCCAGGGTCCCTGGAGACTTTTGAGGTCTCAGCTTCTTTGCGGATGGAGCCAGTGCTCCAGTCCCTCCACCCTGAACCTACCGACGCCCTGGCTGGGTCTTTAGAGGCAGGGCCTCACCGTGGCTCAGAGCCCAAGCTTTGTGGTTCGGATGCCAGCTCTTCTGCTTGGAGGCTGTGCGGCTTTGGGCAGACTTCTTAACCTCTCTGGGCGAGACGTCCCTCATCTATAACGCCAAGCCTCCTGCCTCACCAAGCTGCCGTGAGGACGAGGTTGGAGTAGTTCTTAGCAGGGGGCACACATGGTGAGCGGTTCTACTGGAGCTCAGAGAGGGCCAGGACCTTCCCACGGGCACACAGCAGGCTAGTTGAATGCAGGTGAATCCTGTTGGGCCCATCAGAGGCGGCACCTCTGGCCTTGGGAGAGCTCGGCAGCCGGGCCTCAGCTGGTGTGAGGGTGAGCCGGGAGCTGGGGCCAGCGAGGCCTCTGCTATCAGTGACATGATGGGCACACCAGGTCCTCAGGTGGCGTCCCGGGGCCCTGGGCTCTGGGGTTGAGCGTCTTGGCCCACAGTGGGTCTGGGGGCTTCCAGAGTCCACAGCCCCATCCTTTGAGTCAGGGCCATCGTGAAGGGGACCTCTGGGTTGAGCTAAGCCACGGCCAGGGGCTTAGCAGCGCCTCCTAGTGCTTCCGGTGGGTCATACCTCAGAGGCTGGAAAGCCCCTTCCTCAGGGTCTGAAACACGAGCCCCACTCTGCCCACCCGGGGACCGCAGCTCTGCCCACAGCCCAGGGTGGACCACAGGGCCTGTGCTGGCGCCCTCCATTCCGGGTTCTGAGTCTGGGTGGTGGCTTCACTGGGGTCTGGGGATGACCCAGCCTCCATCTGGAGAAGAGGGTCAGGCCGGCCCTTGTTGAAGGCGTGGGCTTTGAGCCGGTCTCTGACCACTCAGAGCCTCGGCTCCCTAGAGAGAGTAACGTCACCTGCCCCCAGGGAGCCACCTGAAAGCAAGGGTGTCCTTTCGTGCAGCAGGTGCTTGAGAGCCACACACGGCTCCCTGCCCCTTGCCTGACACAGAAGGTTCCAGCTGCTCTCACCATGGGGGCCGGTCTGCGTCGGGGTCCCCAGGCTGGCAGAGACTTCAATGGCCAGCCTGCCTCCCGCCCACAGCGGGGCCCAGAGCAGCAGGGCCTGGTCTCCGCTGCTCTTAGTGTGTGTCCCAGGGCAGCCTGTGCTGGCCACGTGCAAAGGGCCAGCGGTGGCTGGGCTCTGTCTCTCACCTGTCCTAGCGCAGGGACTGCAGCCGGCTGCTCACCCTGCCCTCTTTTCTGGAAGAGTCGGTCCTCACCTTGGGCCACGCCTCAGGCCACGTCCATCCACTAGCGGCTGCTGCCCCGTCCAGCCTTGGCTCCGGCCTGGCTTAATTCACCGGCTCCACTCAGCACGAGCCACGCGAGCTGTGTTCACGATGGGGCAGCAGCGGCTCCCAAGGAACAGGGCCATGGGCTCGCCACCTAGGCCGACACGCCCGTCCTGTGTCATCATTTGAGGGTGCAGCCGAGGGCCCCCAGCCGAGGGCCCCTACCCTCCTGGGCGCGACTTCCTCGCCTGCCTTTCTTCTCACTCCAGGAGCCCGTGTTCCCAGAGGCGCTGGTCCTGGAACCCGTGCTCCAGGTCACGGAGGGGCTGGGGTCAGCAGATGCCTCTGGGTTTGCATTCTTGAGGCCTGGGAATAGGTGTGCAGGCAGCAGGCCTCTGTGTGGCTCGTCCTCGTCCCCTCCCCCTCGTCTGTCCCCACATGCCCTGGTCCCCGCTGTGGGCTCACATCTCTGGAGTTGGGGTCCTGGCTCTACTGAGAGCGTGGAGCCCATAAGATAAGTAGGTCTTTCTTCTCTGAGCCAACGCCTAGTTCCGCCTGAGAGTCCGGCTCCTCCAGGCCAGGGTGGCTCGGATTTGTTCCCTCACCAGGGAAGTCCTTTAAAGCAGAGGGGTTGACCGCGTCTGTGCACCTGGCTGCCGGCTGCGGGGCCTTTGTGCTCAGCCCTGGATTCCTGCCAAACCTTCCAGCTTCCCCAGCATTGGCCTGCGAGCCAAGCTGACCAGAGACTGACCTTGAGCCGTGGTTTGAGGGCTGCGGCTTTTCTTGCCTGGTGACTGCCTGGGCACAGAGTTATCTTGGAGCTGAAGCTATGGCGTGGCCAGGGAGGGAGGCCGGAGGGCTGAGAGGACTCTGCCAAGGAATGTAAGAGGTTCTCTGCAGCTGGCAAGACCTCAGAGGGGCTCAGGCTTCCTCCTGCCCTTGCTTACCGCCTGGGACAAGGAGCTCACTCTCTTTACAGGGTACAGCCTGGCTCCTTGCAGGGTTGCCACTAACTCCAGTGACAAATCAAAGCTCTCTTTCTGTTTGGCGCCTGCTCCCCTCACGGCAGCTCAGACCTGGGCTGTTTCGGAACCGCAAGTGGCTTCGCTGTTGGTAGAGACGTCAGCCCCGTCTGCCTGGGCCCTGGCTCCCTGAGGGCAGTGTGAAGCGGGGTCTCCAGGCGCCTTCCAGAAACAGCTATTTAGGAGCCGGGGCTGTCCCACCTGCACGCACGGAGGTGCCTTAGCGTTTCCCCCAGAAATGGCCCTAAGAGATCCCCTAATCCAGCCCGTTTTACAGAGGAGGAAGCTGAGGCCCAGAGAAGGGAATGGACCGGCCCAAGGTGGTGACAGAGGCTGTCGAGAGGCAGGGAGGGCTGACTGCCGCCGCCCCAGCGCAGAGTCCGGGCCGCCCTCCTCACAGCGTGTTTTTCTTATTTTGCTTACAGATCCAGAGGACGGGCCTGCGATGTCTCTGCCTCAGGGCCGTTTTCATGGCTGCTTAAAATGGTCCATGGTCTGTCTTTGTAAGTAAAATAACAAAACCGCGGGCCTCCCTGGAGGTCCTCACTGCGGCCTCCGCTATGCTAGGCAATGGGCCCTCGGGGCAGCCCAGCAGAGCAGGGGCCCCGCCGCAGACCTGAGTTCAGGCCCAGCCCTGCTGCTTATAAGCTGTGGGACCTTGGGCAGGTGGACAGCCTCTCTGAGCCTCCTTTCCCCCAGTGCAGAATGGGGCCAATCAGGCGGGTCCTAGAGCTGCAAGAAGGTCGAATGTCAGGGGCAGGTCCCAGCCGCCTCAAGGGCAGACCCCAGTCATCTCAAGGGCAGACCCCAGCCTGGGGCAGACCCCAGCCGCCTCAAGGGCAGACCCCGCTCTTACCCTTCCAGACACGATGCGCTCAGGCAGGAAGCACCACCTGTGCTCCATTTTCCCACCTGGACCCAGGAAGTCATGGATCCGCTGCTGAGGGCGATGGCATGGAGCCCGGGTGCTGCGGGGTCATAGTGGTGTAGGCATGGCCCACCCAGGGTGCGTGTGGGTGCTGGTCACTAGTGGACATTTCCACCAAAGTGCTTGGGCTGCAGCTCATGTCCAGAGGACAGGCTCTCACAGGGGGTTGCTCCGAGTATGTGTCAGCCAGGACAGGCCCGGTGGAAGCCCAGCTGTGGCCACCACGCAGCTCCCGGGACCAAGCAGGAGAGGGCGCAACAGCTGTGCAGGATTAATATCCCCCTTGTCGCTATACCTGTGACACACCTGGCCTCAGCTGGGGCCCACACGTCCACTGACCCAGGTGCTGAAAGGACTGTGTGGATGGAGGGGGTGGAGAGGATGGCGAGGATGGTGTGGATGGGGAGCACGGAGAGGGTGGGGAGGACGGAGAGGACAGGGAGGATGGGGAGGACGGAGAGGATGGGGAGGACGGAGAGGATGCTGTGGATGGAGCGGATGGAGAGGATGGGGAGGACGGGGAGGATGGGGAGGACAGAGAGGATGCTGTGGATGGAGAGGATGGGGAGGACGGAGAGGACAGAGAGGATGCTGTGGATGGAGAGGATGGGGAGGACGGAGAGGACGGGGAGGATGGGGAGGACGGAGAGGATGGGGAGGATGGAGAGGACGGGGAGGATGCTGTGGATGGAGCGGATGGAGAGGATGGGGAGGACGGGAAGGATGGAGAGGATGGGGAGGACGGAGAGGATGGGGAGGACAGAGAGGGTGCTGTGGATGGAGAGGATGGGGAGGACGGGGAGGACGGGGAGGACGGATAGGATGCTGTGGATGGAGCGGATGGAGAGGATGGGGAGGACAGAGAGGATGGAGCGGATGGAGAGGACAGAGGATGGGGAGGACGGAGAGGATGCTGTGGATGGGGAGGACAGAGAGAATGGGGAGGATGGAGACGACGGGGAGGATGCTGCGGATGGAGAGGATGGAGAGGATGCTGTGGATGGGGAGGACGGAGAGGATGCTGTGGATGGAGCAGATGGAGAGGACGGAGAGGTCGGGGAGGACGGAGAGGATGGGGAGGACGGAGAGGACGGGGAGGATGGGGAGGATGGGGAGGACGGAGAGGATGGGGAGGACGGAGAGGATGCTGTGGATGGAGCAGATGGAGAGGACGGAGAGGATGGGGAGGACGGAGAGGACAGGGAGGACAGAGAGGATGGGGAGTATGGAGAGAATGGGGAGGATGGGGAGGACGGAGAGGATGCTGTGGATGGAGCGGATGGAGAGGACGGAGAGGATGGGGAGGACAGAGAGGATGCTGTGGACGGAGAGGATGGAGAGGACGGAGAGGATGGGGAGGACGGAGAGGACAGGGAGGACGGAGAGGATGGGGAGGATGGAGAGAACGGGGAGGACGGAGAGAATGGGGAGGACGGAGAGAATGGGGAGGACGGGGAGGATGCTGTGGATGGGGAGGACGGAGAGAATGGGGAGGACGGAGAGGATGCTGTGGATGGGGAGGACGGAGAGGATGGGGAGGACGGAGAGGATGGGGACGACGGAGAGGATGGGGAGGATGGGGAGGACAGAGAGAACGGGGAGGACGGAGAGGACGG
This sequence comes from Phacochoerus africanus, assembly GCF_016906955.1. Taxonomy (NCBI): domain Eukaryota; kingdom Metazoa; phylum Chordata; class Mammalia; order Artiodactyla; family Suidae; genus Phacochoerus; species Phacochoerus africanus. The sequence goes on from NC_062551.1 coordinate 804,455, forward strand.
CGTGGGTGGTGGACGGCGTGGGTAGTGTGGACGGTAGTTGCCAATTCCCAGGACTGTGGATGGGGAGGACGGGGATTTCTGGCGCTCAAGGCAGGGCGGGGGGCTGGCGGGAGGAGCTGTTTCTGGTACGTTGTCCCAGTCCCCCACCCCGCCCAGTCCCCAGGGCCGGGGAGCCACGGGGGTGCTTCTGTGTGCCCCCAAACCTCGGCCTGGACACGTGTGGTCTATCTTAGTAACACACCTGTTGTGGGAATGAAAGCACTTGTGGCCGGGGGTTATTTTCGGCGTCTCTTTAGCTGCTGAGACTGCCCAGCAGCCCGCGGGAGGGAGCGCGGCGAGCGAGGGCAGGCAGGCCGCTGGGAGGACCGGGCGCCGAGGGCAAGCTGGTAAGGGCATGGCAGGGGGGCCGGACCAGGGGCCGGCGGGTGGGGGCCCAGGCAGTGTGGACAGCCGCACGTCTTAGAAGCCTCTGGAAGGGCCAGACCTGCATGACAGCCCACTTCCGCCACGAGTGACCAGAAGCCCCCACTGTGGTGAGGTCCCCATGGCAGGGGGCCGTCTCTTGGCCTTTCTGGGTGACCACCAGTGGCTGTCATCAGTCTTGACCAGGGCACGTGGGAGTGGCCGCGGAGGGGTCAGCTGGGGCTCCACGGTGAGAGAGAAAATTAGCATAATAGCAGGGTCTCTGGCCAAGGGTCCCTGCCTGTGCAGAGGGTGAGGGACCGGCCCTTTCTGTCCTATGTCCAGAGCTCACCCTCCATCCAGAGTGAGAGGGCGTCCCGGAGCGAGGCACGCACCCTGCAGGGCACCCAAGCCAAGCGCCACTCGTGGGTCTCAGGAGAGCGCACAGACCAGGCACAGACACCTTTCCCCCTGCTCTGCGTCCCCCGGGGAGGGAGCCTTGCGCCGAGGGCCCAGGGCAGGCCCGGCGCGGGGGAGGAGCACCGGCCCCTTCAAGGGAGCCCAGGCAGCTTGTCTGTTTTGGGGCCAACCCTGGCCCCCAATCGGTGGTTTGCAGACTTCTGCCAAGTGGGAGCCGGTTATTGACAGGCAATCACCCAGCATGTTGGAGCAGTCAGGTCAAACATTTCTGGCCCCTTCTGGTGGGAGAAGGAGCACCCCAGTTTTCCAGGCCAGGAAGCGCGGCCAGGCCCTGGACTTCTCGCCCAGGTTGAGAGCCATTTGCAGACGAAGAAACAGGCCAGGCCCCGAGTCTCAATCTCGACCAGGTTTCCTGTGTCTCTTGAAGGAGGGCAAGGCGGTGTCTGCCCCGAGGGTCTGCCGAGTGCCAGGCCAAGGCGGGTGGGGGGGAGGCAGGTGCAGGGATGGCGGTGAGGCCCGTCGCCTGGCCCACAGCTCAAGGGGTCGGGGGAGCCTGTGCAGGTGTCACTGGAGGCAGGTCGGCAGGGGCAAGCCTGTCAAGGAAGCTGAAGGAGTGGACTGAGCTGACCCGACAGCAGACTCCAGGGTCCAGGGGTGGGCCAGTTGCAGGGCCCCTGGGGGTCGGGAGAGGGCTGGGTGGCACCGTCCCCCGCCAGAGACAGTGGGAGCCACATTCCCCGGGGCCTGCAGGGGTGGACACAGGGGTAGCCGGGACCCAGAGAGCCAGGCTGGGGGAGAGCCGAGGCCCCGGGAGGGCGGGTGGGCCCCCACCTCACGCGCTCCCGCCTTCCCAGGCTGGGCGAGGCCGAGACGGGCGGCAGAGGTCACCTCCCCGAGCCAGGCCTAGATGGCCGGGCCAGCCTGGTCTGGAGGGGTGACCGACACACCTGCCACCCAAACAAGCCAGGTAAACCGCGAACGATTCAGGAGCCGCTTCCCAGAGCCGAGCTCGGCTGCATCCCCGCCCCGGAGAAAGGGTTCCTGCTCTGCCCTCTCCTCATACACAGGCCACCTGACTTCAGCCACAGGCGGGGGGACGCTGGAGCCTCAGAGGAATCCGGCCCTGAGGGAGCAGTGGTTCTGAGCTGTCCCGCCTCCCCAAGCGTCACCCCCGCGAGGCCTCTGCGGGGACCCAGCCGCTTGAGGGGTGGGGCCCGGGCCTCAGGCGCCACGGTCGAGGGAGAGGTGTGTGCACACACGTGCCTATGAATTGTGTGAGCGTGCACGTGTGTGTGCGCTGTGGGGCTGCGGTGCACTGTGTCCACGTGTGCGTGTAGGGCGTGCTGTGGGAACGTGTGTGCACGTGTGTGCGTGGCCGTGCGCTGTGTCCTGTGCACTTGTACATGTGTGCGCGTGGGACTACACGTGCACATTATGTGAGGTGTGGGGGGTGCGCATGGCCATTTGGTACGTGGTGTGTGTGTGCACAAGTGCTGAGGCGGAGGGGGGAAGGGGGCGTGAAGGGCGCAGGCAGGAGCTTGGGAGCAGTCGTGCAGGGAGCGCGCTCATGCGCCGGAGGCCTGAGTGCAAACGCGGAGCAGGTCCTGCGCAGCCCGCTGACGGGGAAGGCGTGAGTGGCCGCTGCGTTTGGGCTGCACTTCGGGATTCCCCGAGGCATCCGGTCCCCCGTCCCGTGTCCAGAGCCCCCTCCACTGCCGCCAAGGGCCCCGGGAGCCCGTGAGTCTGACCTCTGTGCAGGTTCTGAGACCAGAGGAGGCGGGTGCAGGCAGCCAGACAGGGAGGGCCCCCCCAGCCACTGGGCTGCGGGCTCAGCCGAGGGCCAGCATCCCGCCCAGGACCATTTCACAGCAGCCCCCGCATCTGCCAGGCCTGGGACCCACCGTGCTGCTGCCAGGGCCCATGCTGTGAACTCACGGCAGACCCTCAGGCCACCTGTTTGTCCCCCACACGCGGCCAGGCCATGTGCACGCACGTCGGCCCCACAGTGGCCCAGTGCCTCCCCTGCCAGCATCCGACCTCGCTTGACTGTGGTCCGGTCCCGCTGCCCCACCCTGAGCCCCTGTCCCCACTGGCGGTGCTGCCTGTGTCGGCCGTGGGGGTCGCTGACCTTTGGGGGGAGCAGGGGCCTCTCCCTGGAAGAAGGTCGGGCCCGCAGACCCAGCGGTGGAGAAGCCCCTCCACCTGTTCACAGCGGGTGGCCAAGCAGCCCGGCCACGGTTGCTTCCAGCCACGCTCCGCCCCCCCCGTGCCCAGACCTGGGACCCTGAGTGCCGTCTCTGAGGGGTGTCCCGGGGCCTGCGACTCTCGGCTGCACCCTCACGCCCTCTGTGCCTCCCACAGTGATGAACGGCGGCAGCCACTCGCCGACAGCCATCAACGGTGCCCCGTCCGGCTTCAGCAATGGCCCGGCCACCTCCTCCACGGCCTCGCTGTCCACGCAGCAGCTGCCCCCGGCGTGCGGGGCGCGGCAGCTCAGCAAACTGAAGCGCTTCCTGGCCACCCTGCAGCAGTTCGGCAGCGATATCTCGCCGGAGATCGGGGCGCGCGTGCGCACGCTGGTGCTGGGGCTCGTGGTGAGTCGGGCGGCAGGTGCGGCTTCTGAGCGGGGACACGGTGACGCCGGGCGTGCCAGCCCTCGGCCCCTGCGCAGCCAGGCTGAGGCATCTTCTCCCCACAGAACTCCACGCTGACCATTGAGGAGTTCCATTCCAAGCTCCAGGAGGCCACCAACTTCCCGCTGCGGCCCTTCGTCATCCCCTTCCTGAAGGTAGGGACAAACCCCCGTCCCCGGCTCTGCCACCTCGAACCCGCCACAGTCCGCGGCCCACCCGGGACCCTTGAAGTCCTTCTGGGGGGAACAGTGCTGACCAGTCAGGGCCGATTCCTACAGACTTGTTGCTGGACTGGACAGTCACCCACCAAACCCAGTGCCCTAAGACAGAGCAGAGTGCCCAGAATTTTTGGTCAGATGCACCCATCCAGCTCTTTTTTGAGCACCTGCTTCATGCCAATCAATGGCCGTCGACTCGGTGGAGGTGGGCACAGAGCTGCAGGGAGGGTGGGGGCGGGGAGGGAGGGCAGCGGGAACAGAGCCCTCCAGGCCGTGCGGCCAGCGTGTGCAAAGGCCCTGAGCCGAGGGCATGCCCGCCAGGCCTGAGGAGCGGCAAGGAGGCCTGAGGCTGGCCCGTGGACAGATGGAGGGGCGGGTGCTGGGTGGTGGCGTGGGTGAGCGGACGGAGGGGTGAGTGGGTGTCAGGTGGAAAGAGGCCAAGCAGTCATCACGGAGGAGGCCCGGGCCCAGGGACTGTCGGCGGGCGTGGCTGGCCCTGGGCAGGTGGCAGCACCAGGGCTTGTGAGCCATGCAGGTTCCTGGGCTCCAGCTCGGACCCACCGAGTCAGAATGCACGTTTTGACGAAGTACCGAGAGACTGCACACACCCGGGACAAGTGTAGGTGGCACAGACCACACTCGACCCTCAGCTGCAGGCCTGCAGCCTTCACCCCTGCGAGGGCCACGCACCTCCCAGGGGAGTGGACGTGAAGCACTTCCCAGATTCTCTGACCCCCTACTGCCGCCCCCCAGGTCAGAGCTCGGCTGGGACGTGCCAGCCCTGGCTGCTGCCAGCCTCCCCTGTGCGGCTCTCGTTTCCCGGCCCGTGCGAAGCTTCCAGCCGCAGGCCTTGCTTTGCCTGCACGGCCGCGCCCTGGTGGGGGCCGCCTTCCAGAGGGTCTTGAGGACAGGCCAGACCATACGCACCCGGGTTCGAGCCGTGACACAGCCACTCAGCCCGGTTCGTGCCTCAGTCGCGGAGGCTGTAAAGCGGGAACCCTCTCAGGCTGTGAGGAGGCTGCACAGAGCAGCGCGTGTAGCGAATGCGGCACGTGCTTCGTCCGGGCTGGGTGCCCTCGGCTCATCTGGGGACTCAGAGCATCACATACGCAGGTGTTCCTTTTGCAGCCGCCCGGCAGCTCTCCGAGGCGAGGGGAGCGGCACAGGCACAGGCACTGCCCGTTGACGGGCGGGGACACTGAGGCCCCGGGATCCACGCTGCTGGAGAGGTGGAGCCGAGGCTGGCACCGGTCCATCTGACAGCAAGCTTCCCCCGCACCCTGGCCCTCGCAGGGCGTGCCCCCCGCTGCACCTGGGCCTGGGGACCCCGCGTCACGCCTCCACATCCGCTCCCTCCCGCCTCCCGCCCACACCCTGCGGAGCCGGGCTGAGGGTTGGGGCCCATCTGGCCATCATTTGCAATTCATCTGGAGCCCCTCCCGCCTCCGCTCCCCGCTCCCCGCTCCCGTCCTGGACGCAGTGCGCCTGCTCAATCCCTCAGATCAGATGTTCGCAGCAGATGTCCTGCCTGTGTCAGCTGCCCTTGTTTATCCGAGGAGCAGGAGCAGGAAAACACCCCACGGCCCCGCTCTTGCCCTGCCAGGCCGCAGCCCCCCCGGCCCAGCCCGCCCGCCGCGCCTTCTCCCCCCAGCATCTCCGCAGGCGTGTCCCAGCAAGGTGCCCCCCAGGACGTGCCTCGGTTTCCCCTCTGCCCACGATGCTGTCACACGGCTCTCAGGGCTCTGGTGACCTGACTGACCTCCTGGTAATGGGGCCCACTGCCGTGAGAGGTCTGCTCGCCGTATCCCAGGCCTGTGGCCTTCGCGCCCCAGGCCCCGGGGCAACGAGACTGTCCAGCACCGACTCCATCCGTGTCCCCGACCTGCGGGCCCTGGGGCGTGGCCCGTCCTGTTCCCCAGGCTTGTGGACAAGGCACTGGCCAGAGCCCTGCCCCGCGGCCCTGCCCAGGGAGTGACCCCCACGCACCTGTCGTGGGGCCCTGGTCTCTGGAGGGCCTGCCTGTGCCCGGCCTACTGGGCTGCTTTGGTGTCCCCGTCTGTGATTGCGGAGAGTGCTTCCTGGGCCTTGGCGCACCGTCTCCTGTAAAAGAGGTGGGAGCTGTGGCCAGCCCACCCAGCTCCAGCCCCGCTCTGACTTGGGGCGACTGAACCCGGCTTCTCAGTGCCCTGTTGTCCCTGGGCGTGGTGACCCATCCCGGGGGGGACTGCGTGACGTCATTCACATGAAGCTCGTGGCAGCCTTAACCCAGGACCGGAGGAGCCAGAGCTGCTCCTCCGAGAGGAGGCAGGAGTCAGAGATGTTAAGTGACCTGCCCACAGTCACATGGCACAGCTGGGGGCTGACACAGGGCCCGCAGTCATGCCAGCCGTGGGCGTGGCAGAGCCGGTCCTTGGCCAGGCAGCGGACACGGCACAGCCCTCCTCGTGCGGGAGCCCGCCGCGCTCGCGTGGTGACTGCAGTTATTTTTGCCAATGCCAGTCGCCCCACCCGGGTCCCATCAGGGCAGAGGCAGCGCCAGCCTCTGTTCAGATGGCAGAGCGGGGTCCACGGGCTTTTGCGGTGTCCACGGCTGCTCCGTGGCCAGGCCCCCCGGGGCCCTGGAGAGGGAATTGGGGCCGCTGCCCCAGAGGGAGGTGAGCGCCTCCCGACACGTTCTCTTCTGGCCTGGGGTCCTCGTTCCCCAGCCAAGGGGTCCCCCACCTCCCCTCCTGAGCATGACGTGCTCAGCTGAGTCGTGGGGCTTTCCAGAAGCTGGGGTGCTGCCCCTCCCAGCCAGCCCTCCCCCCACCCCCGCGGCCCCGGCTCCCAGCTGGCTGCAGCCGGTCAGGCATCCAGATGTTTCCACCGTCCTAGCAGCCTAGCAGCGAGGAGGGGAGGGGCTGGCGAGAGAGAGGGGGACGTTTGGCGTCTGGGGCCTCCCGGGACCTCCTTTCCCAGCTCATGCGCCTAACGTGTTCGACAGATGGCGAGCTGGCCTCCGTTCAGCTCTCCAAATAGAAAAACAGCCTGGCAGCAGGCACTGCTCCCCAGAAGCGCGTGGGCTTTGCCGCAGGCCAGGCGGAGGCGCTAGCGGGGCTGGGGTGGCAGAGGCCGGAGAAGGCAGCTTTGGAAGGCCTCGAGAAGGGGAAGGCACGTATTTAGAAATCCCTCGAATCTGGCTGTCCTTGCCGAGGCCCCCTCCAGCCTGCACCCCCAGGACGGGCAGCGCTGTCACATGCCAGATCGTTGTCACAGGCAGGGTCTGCCCTGGAATCCTGTGCCCGCCCTGCCGTGTCCTCATCCTCCTGTGTGAGGTCAGGTGGTCATGTCTGACCGGGAGGTGGCACAGGTGACGGCCCAGAGCGGTGTGGGCACACTAACGCCTCCGCTGAGGGCGGGCTGGGACCCGCAGGAGCCTCACGGCAGAGAGCAGTGTGCGGGCTGCACTGGCTCCTCTCTAGGCCTCATTTTCTGGCTGCAGGCAGGGTGGGGCATCTGGTACCTGCTTCAGAGACCTGGGCGAGGATCCTGGTGATGGGCCCTCCTCGCCCTCCGGAAGCCAATGCCAGAGGGAGTTTGGTGCAGGGGAGAACCCCAAATCACTGTGCACCCTGGGGACGTGGTCCTGCCCTCATTCCCAGACTGCACTGGAGGGCCTCGGGGCCCAGAGAGGTCGTGCAGCCTGCTGAAGGTCACACAGCAAGGCTGGCTGTCGGCCTCCCTGCCTCACCTCAGAGCACCCTGGTGCCCTGAATTCAGTGAGCAGCCGTCTAAGCCCTTCCTCCCCCGCCCCCCAGGCTAACCTGCCCCTCCTGCAGCGGGAACTCCTGCACTGCGCCCGCCTGGCCAAGCAGACCCCTGCCCAATACCTGGCCCAGCATGAGCAGCTCCTGCTGGATGCCAACGCCTCCTCCCCCATCGACTCCTCGGAGCTCCTGCTGGACGTCAATGACAACGGCAAGAGGAAAACACCTGACAGGTACCCCCACCCCACCCCCAGCCCCCCGGCAGCACCCTGGACTCCTGAGAGCACTTCTGCTGCCAGAGCTCAGCGGCCCTCGTCCCAGGCCGAGGGAAGGCTGCTCGTGCTGTGTCGCCTTCCATAGCCACGGTTACACTCTCACTGCACGGCCACCGCACGGGCTAGAGCGCCCAGAGGCTGCCCTGTGTGGCTGTGGCCAGGTCTCCTGAGCACTCAGATGGCCCCCACGCCAGGAGAAGAAGGGAGAGGCAGGAGAAAGGGTGTCTGGCGGGAGTTTCCTGGCTCTTCCTTTTGTGCTGGACCCCGCATGTCCAGGAGCCCGAGGTCCCCAGGCACCTGGGCTGGCCCTCACTGTGGGGTCACAGCACTGGAGGCCTGTCCTGCTGCGGAGGGAGGGTGACTCCTCACCCCCTGAAAGGAGGCTCACGCTTCCTGACTCCTGCGCCCCAGGAGCCGGGGCCCGGGTGGGGTCAAGGCTGACCGGAACCCCGAGGAGGGGGAGGGGGCACTGGGCCGGCCCCCAGCAGGTGTCTGACCCCCCCTCCCCGTTGCTCCCTCTGCCCCTGTTTCCCTCTCACCCCTCTGCCCCCTGGTCTCGCCTGCCCCTCGGAGCAGGACCAAAGAGAATGGGTCAGACCGTGACCCCCTGCACCCCGACCACCTCGGCAAACGGCCCTGCACCCTGAACCCCGCCCAGCGCTACAGCCCCAGCAACGGGCTGCCGCACCCCGCGCCCCCTCCGCACTACCGCCTGGAGGACATGGCCATGGCCCACCACTTCCGAGACGCCTACCGCCACCTCGACCCCCGGGAGCTGCGGGAGCGCCATCGACAGCTGGGTGAGCAGCTCCCTGGCGGGGAGCACGCGTGCGCCCGCGGGGGGCGTCTTCGAGCCGCCGTGTCACGTGACCACTGGCCCCTGGCCGTGTCTGTCAGGGAGGGGTAGGCGCTGAGGAAATGGGTGCAGGGAAAGGACTTGAGCCCCACCCCGGCTGGGCTGCACCCGGCAGCCTGACAACAGCCATCTTTCCCAGGCCTCTGTCCTGGGACAGCTCCTTGGGGGGGCGGGGGGGGGGCTGTGGCTTCAGAGGTGCCTGTCTTGAGGGGCGCACAGGGCCAGGTATGAGACCTAGAGCCACTGCAGTGCACTGGCAGCCAGGAGAGACCGGCCCGTAGGGCCCCCAAGTCACAGGGGCTGCAGCCCACTGCCACGGCAGCCTGCGGGAAAGCGAAGGCACCACTGACCACACACGCCCGGCCCTGCTCTGGACGGGACCCGCAGAGGGTGGTCGTTGCGTGGAGGAAGGCGATGAGGGAGGCCAGAGGCCCTCTGAGCTCTCAGGCAGGTCACCTGCCCTCCCCCTTGGCTGGGTCGGAGCTCCCCCTCAGGGGGCGTGAGGGGTTAAGACAGGGCCCTGGGAGCCCCAGCGGTTCCTGGTAGCAGTGTGGCAGGCCGGTGGACCTCTCCTTTGCGCTGTGCGCTTTACCGAGGCAGCAGCCGAGTGTTGCGATTGGCCTGTGTGATGAGTTAGCAGGCCCACCCCACAGATGGGGACTGAGCCCCGAAGGGGTAGCTGCCATCCCCTTCTGGCCCTCCTCCATGCTGATCCAAGAGAGGAATGGGCCCCCCCAGTAGCCCTGCCCTGCCCAGCGCATCGGTGTGAGACAGCCTGGAAGCAGCTGCACCTGAGGCAGAGGCCCAGGGCACCCGTGGGGGACCCAGAGCAGGGTCAGCAGAGGCCTTGCCCCCTACAAGGCCGTCTCCCCGCCCCCACCCTGCAGAAGCTTCCAGGGCCCGAGCCGAGGCAGCAGGTGACAGCGTCTGGCTCCCGCAGCCGGGTCAGGCAGGTGCTGCCTCCCACCCACTTCTGCAAACGCAAAAATAAGTGCCAGCTGTCAAGCAGCTCTCAGCTACTATTTTGGTTGGGGCATTGGCGCGGCCCCAGCTCCGTGGGCAGCAGCGCAGGGCGGTGGACGGCGGCCTGTGGCCACCACCTCCCACCCTGCTGGAGTCTGAGGAGGCATTTCAGGTTTGGGGGCTAAAAGGGCCTAAGGAGACCCCAGCCCGGGAAACACGCCTCGCTGGCTCGCTGTGGTGGGGTGCGCGTCCAGCATCTCGCAAAGTGGAGGAGGAGCCCGTGCGAGAAAGCCAGATGCTGCCCCGCTGGCGTGAATATCTCAGCTCACAGTTGCTTGGCTTCTGATTACGGAGTGGGGGCGCCCCGCTGTCTCAGTCTGGGGAGCTGTAGCAGCCAGCCGCTGAGGGCACAGCCCCGGCTTTGGCCAACCTTGCCTGACCCTGTTCAACATGTCCCCATAACCAGCCTCCGTCCCCTCATCCATCAAATGGAAATGACACCAGAGCCCCTCCTTCGGAGGTGGCACAGGGATGACAGGGTAAAGCGCTTAGCACAGCGCCCTGCTGCACACCTGGGGCCACACGCCTGGGGCCGTCCCCCCCACAGTGCACCTCCTGAGAGTCTTCCAACACCCCCGCGAGGCTACCGGGGAAAGACACTGAAGCCACGGCCAAGGCAAGGGGTCGGGGGCCGTGGATGAGCCTCAGGCTTCTGGCTTTTCCTGACCCCACTGTTTCCCAGGAGATCACCTGAGATCCTGCAGATAAACCAGAGCGCCTGCCTTTACCAGGCTGGAGCTCAGCCCAGGGGACACAGAGGTGAAGGGGACACAGGCAAACGGGCCACGCCAGCCCTGCTGCAGGCACCGATAATTACTAAACAGACTAGTGGGGCTTAAGGACGTCTGAGGACCCAGGGCTGTGGGGAGGAAGAAGCCTGAGACCTGGGCTTTGAAGGGTGCACAGGAGTCCAGGTGGCTCAGGGGAGGCAGTAAAGGATGAACTGAAGCCAGGCAGCTGCAAGGAGGCCCTAAGGCTTTTGAGTTGCGTTGAAGTCCTTTCAGTGCGGCCTGAGGCCACTTGGCAGGCAGCAGGGAGCAGAAAGAGTGGGCCGATTTGGAGGTGGGGGGTGGACGGGTGGCCAAAGTGAGGGATGGGGACACAAGTAGAAGCCAGGCCAGTTTCTCACCCTCAGGGCATTGGGCAGAGGATCAGGCCCAGCGTTGCCTTCCTCACCTCGCAGATTCCCAAGGAGGGCGCAGCCCAGCGCCAGGGCCTGGGGGCGGGGCTGAGTTGCGCCGGGCGGGGCTCGAGGCCTGGGGGCGGGGCTGAGTTGCGCGGGGCGGAGCTCGAGGCCTGGGGGCGGGGCTGAGTTGCGCTGGGCAGGGCTGGAGGCCGCGGGGCGGGGAGGGGGCGGGACCTGAGCATCCTCCGCCTCTGCAGCGGTGCACGGGTCGCGGCCTGAGGAAGTGATTGACCACAGGCTCACCGAGCGCGAGTGGGCGGAGGAGTGGAAACACCTCAACAACGTGAGTGTCCAGGCTCAAGCCTCGGGGCATCGTAGCGATTCCCAGGCGCTCTGCCCCAACCTGTGGGGGCTGCGGTCATGTGCCCTGCCCTTTGCCCTGCGCCCACCTATCTCAGGCCTCCCCCTCCCCCACCCACTTCTGGTCAGCCCCTCAGAACCCTCCCTTCTAGGCCCTGAGGTCCGTCTCAGGGGGAGGTCCCTTGGCCATGGGGTGGCACCCTTTCAGCACCATTTTCAGGGGCATCCCTGCCCTGCATCCTCTTTGGGAGGGGAGCCCAAGAGAAGGCAAGCTGGCCAGCGCAGTGCTGACCCATCTGCTCCACGGGCCAGACCCCACCTCGAAGGCTGAAAGGAGAGCCCCATCCCTGGGTTTGAACACCGCCCCCCCCACCACCAGAGTGGTACCTGGATGCTGGGGGTCCGGTGGAGACCGGTGGTCAGGTGTCTTTCCAGGCAGCGGAGGTGGGTTTTCAGGCCGCCGCCTTGAGCCCTCGTGGGCAGACCTGGTGGACGGACAGCCTTCATCCGAGCCGCTAACCCTGCTCACCAGCTCACGGCGCCCGCCCACAGCTCTTGAACTGCATCATGGACATGGCCGAGAAGACCCGCCGGTCCCTCACCGTGCTGCGCCGCTGCCAGGAGGCCGACCGCGAGGAGCTCAACCACTGGATCCGGCGCTACAGTGATGCCGAGGATGCCAAGAAGGGCCCCTCGCCCACTGCCCGGCCCCTCAGCAGCTCTGCTGGCACAGAGGGGTCTCAGCTAGGTGTGCACTTGGGGGGAAGAGGGGCAAGTGGGCGAGGCTGAGGCCGTGAGCCCCAGGAGCGGGACCCTCACAGGGCCCTGCCATGAAATAGCCCCCAAAGCATTTCGCTTTAGAAAAGAGGGACCTTTGGCCGCGCAGTTCACGGCCCGACCTGCCGGGAAGCCAGACTCATGGTTCCAGGGGGTGGGCATGCAGCTGGGAGGGCATGAGGACTGTGGAAACAGAGAGACGCTGCACGGCCCAGCTCCCAGCCGCAGCCAAGGCCCACCGGCCCCGGGGTGTCTCCCTTCCCGACATTCCCCTGAGCCCCCCTGCCAGCACCTGATAGCAGGACCCATCCGTGGGTATCTCGGGGACCCCAGGTTTCCACATAGACCCAGCAGGGGGTGGCCTTGTCCTGTGCTTGATGCTGGCTCCCCTGTGTTTCAGACCTCCACCGGGAGTTCATGCCTCGGACCCTCTCCGGCTACATGCCCGAGGAGATCTGGAGAAAGGCTGGTGAGTGGGCACGGCGGTGAGTGGGCACGGCCCGGGGCCCCAGACCCTCTTGCCTCCCCCATCCACCACAGGTCCCTCCTCAGGCTGCCCTCAGAATCTCAGGGGATGCCCTGCCCCTGTGCAGTAGAGGGCGGGCTTTGGCGATTCCTCTACCACTCCTGGCCTCCCGCCGTGCCCAGGACGCCTGCGCCGGGAGACCGGCTGGGCCGGCCCACATGACCGCCAACTGGAGGCATCCTTTGCAGAGGAGGCCGTGAACGAGGTGAAACGGCAGGCAATGTCCGAGCTGCAGAAAGCCGTGTCGGATGCTGAGCGCAAAGCCCACGAGCTCATCAGCACGGAGCGGGCCAAGATGGAGCGGGCCCTGGCTGAGGCCCGGCGGCAGGCCTCCGAGGACGCCCTCAGCGTGGTCAACCAGCAGGAGGACTCCAGCGAGGTAGGGCTGCCCGCCCACCCCACGCCCTGCCCCACACCGCCCCGGCCAGGACCGGACCCCCACTCTGCCGCCTCCCAGCCACGCCACCTTGGGCAGCCGGGGGCCCTCTCCCCACGTGGCCCGGTGAGGCGGGCCCTGTGCGGTCCCCGTGGTGCAGATGTGGAAATTGAGGGCTCCGGGGGGCAGGTGCCCCCCCTCCCCGGTCACACGCTAGGAAGTGGCAGGGCCCTTGTTGAAACCCAGGCGGGCAGACACCGAAGCCTGCGTTCTCTCTCACCTGTGGAATCGGGGAAGGCGGTGGGGGGGTGCGGACCGTCATTGTGCTGGGGTCTGCACCTCGGGGGGCTGGTCCAGCAGCGCGGGTGGGCAACCCTGGGTGACTCCTTGTCCGAGAAGAGCTGGGGACGGCAGAGGAGTTGGCGGGGGAGTCACGGGGGGCCCCTCTCCCAGGGTCCTAGGAGTGCCCCCGGGTTTGTCTGGACCCGAGCCAGCCCTGAGGGAGGGGTCGGCAGAGGTGGACGCCTGGCCAGTTTGCCCATCGCTGCAGCGGCTCTTTCTGCCGACGCCCTCGGAGCAGAGCACACAGACCTCGCATCCAAGGGGGCGGCACGCAGGCCAGGCGAGGCGCTTCAGACAGCCGACGGGTGGAGGGAGGAGCTGGGGTTTCAAGGGGGCTCGGCAGCAGTGCTTTCTGAGCCGACCCGGAGGAAGCAGGAAGTGGGTCAGGAGCAGCGAGGGCTGGGGAAGGGGAGCCTGCTGAGTGTGGCCAGCAGGGGGCTTTGGGGGCTGAGTGGGCCTTTCCCCTCACCCCGGGCGGGTTTGGGCTTCCCTATCCCGCCGCTCGGGACTGCTGTCTCCGGCCTTTCGCTGGAATCCCTGCCTACCTCTGCCCATGCGGGCGTCTGGGGTCTTCGCTTGCTCCCCAAAAAAGGGAGCAGAGGCCCAGTGTAGAGGAAGGGCGTGGCCGTGCACCCCACCTCTGTTCTGCCAGGGCCGCCACATTCTGGGGTTGGAGCCCCGGTGAGGCCAGGAGGGCTTCCTGGAAGAGAGGGGAGGGGTCCTGGGCTGAGGTCCACACCATGAACCTCTCTGGGGGGGGCTCGATTGTGGGCCCGCGTTGCCCCCAGAGTGGCCCAGCCGAGGGGCTCAGCTGCGCGTCAGCCGGGAGCTCTGGGGCTCTGCCGTTTTTCTCTTCTCACGCGGATGCCAAGGCTGGCTCTGCGGGTTTGTTTGGAGCGTGTGCTTCCCTTTTCCGCCGCGGGCTGGGGACCTCAGGACCTGGGGGGCCCGGCCCACGTCCCCTCTGACCGTCTCTCCCTCACACCCAGAGCTGCTGGAACTGCGGGCGCAAGGCCAGCGAGACGTGCAGTGGCTGCAACGCGGCCCGCTACTGCGGCTCCTTCTGCCAGCACAAGGACTGGGAGAAGCACCACCACGTGTGCGGCCAGAGCCTGCAAGGCCCCGCGGCCGCCACTGACCCAGGGCCAGGACAGCCCGACGCCGCCGGCCTGGGCTCCTGCCTGCCCCCGGCCGCCGCCGCCAGCCCCAGCGAGGCAGGCTCCACGGGGCCTTCCCGCCCCGGGTCCCCTGGGCCGCCCGGCCCGCTGGACGCCGCGCCCCGCTGACCCACCCGGCCTGGTGCCCGGCCCTCGGCCGCCACCCAGCCCTGGGAGCCGACCGACCGTCGGAGTCACTGCTGCTACTGCTTCTCTCCAGGAGAAAACCGAACCAACGAAACTGCATCAACGCAACTTCCTCAGCTCTCAGCTACCTGACGATCACGCAGCGACCTCTTCTCGCATCTCAGAAACCTCCCACCAAGCTTTAGCCCGCGGGCACGGCGGCATCGCGCCAGGCCCGCCCCCTTCTCTCTCTCTCTCTCCTCTCTCTCTAGTTTTTCTGTCTCTGTGACTCACACACATTCTCTTCAATGAAAACGATCGACTTGTTTGGCGGCTTATATTTTCATTGAAGAACTTGGGGGTGGGGGGCCTTGCGGCAGAAGAGCTACTCACAAATGGACAAAGCAAACGGGGGGGGGGGTTCCCTTCCCGATGAAAAAGGGGAAAAGGAAACTGTTCTTTTATAACTGGAGATCTGAGCCACTCTGTCACCGAAACCACCCAGGGCTGTGTGGCCACTGCGGTGAGGACAGAAGAAAGATTTCAGTTCTTGACTCGAGGTATTTTTGGGGGGTTCAGATTTTTTTTTTCCTTTAATGTCAAACTCTTTGGCTTTAAGTAGAAATCCAAAAAGTTTTCTTAAAAAAGATAAAGGACGCCTACCTGTAAACTACCTTGCCAGCTAGCCAGCCAAGGACGCCGGACACACCTCTGCTCCAAAGGAAATCCAAAAACAAACACCAGAAGTCAAAACCCAAAATTTGCCTGTCACTGCCAAAGTGTTTTTTTCCGCTGTCTTTCGTCCACGCGGGGCTTGTTCAGACCTCGGTCTTTTCTCTTGCTTTGATTCTGATTGGGGGGTATTGGGATGTTGGGGTTTGGGGTGTCTGGCCTCCGCCGGGGACACCCAGGGCGGGCGGCACGTCTCCGGGCACCTGCGTGTGCGCGGGGCGATCCGTGGCCTGTCCTGCCGCCGTCTGCGAATTTCCATCGCTTTGCGTTCTTTCCACTTGCGAACGGAGTGCTCCCGTGTCCTTCCCAGAGAGAAGTCGTTCGAGACAAAACTGTGACAATCTTTGGGGCTGATGCTCCCCTGCCCTTCCAAGCGCGAGGAGGCAGCACCTGGGCCTTCAGCTGCTGCTGCTCGTGGCTCTCCTCTACCTCCGCACAGCCTCCCGCAGCCCCGCAGCTCCTGCAGAAGAAGGGACGCACCTACCCACAGAAGCAGTCTGTCCTCCCCGCACCTCGTGGAGACTTGCTCACTGTATATAAGCCTGCGTTTCTCTCCACATGCTCCTCAGGGGAGGGTCTCCCTGAAGCCCCCGACCCCCCGAGCCCTGCCCCCCGCCCCGCACTCAACTCCCCCAGGATCGCAAGCAGGAAAGAAAGGAGAAGGAAGGTCTGAGCCTTGCTCAGTGGGAGAACAAACAGCAGACGCGGCCCCTGATCTGCGTGGGCTCGCGCGGCTGGAGGAAGGTCCCGGGACTGGAGTGCAATAGTGAGCCGCTACTGAAACCCCGGGGCCGGGGCCGGGGCCGGGGCCCTGCCGAGAGGCGGGCCGGCAACAGCAGACCATACTGTGAATGTACATAGTCCCTGCAGAGTCGGAGGAGGAGGACAAAGAGATGTTTGCCAAATAAAAAAAAAAAATTAAGAGAAACCACGGAAGTATGTAAAGCTTAGGAAACAGGTTTCCAGAGAAATCTGAACCGTGTGTATGGTAGCAGTGGCTTTGGTGACCGCTGTTGTTTTTCAGAGCAGTTAGAATTGATCCCTTGAGTTTTGAGAGGAAGGATCCCATCCGGCCCCACAGACCAGGTGCCATCTGAAGCCCACGCGGCAGGACCCCCCACCCTGTCAGACCAGCACTGCCTCACCCTCCAGAAAGCTCCGCACGCCTCTCAGAGCTCGCTGCTGGGGGGTCCGGAAGAGCAGGGGCCGTTGGGATTTGGCTCTCATGGGGCAGCACCTGTTTCCAGGCCACACGCATCCCACTGCTGAAACCTGTGCGGTTTGGCAGGTGCTGTGAAGTTGCTCCCCCGGCCTCCGCTCCCACAAGGCTGTGCTGGTGGATGGGTGGTGTCCTGGGCAGGCTGGGGGTCGGGTGCAGAGTCTGAGTCCCTGCCTTTGGGGTGAGACCACTGGCCCGAGTGGTGTCGGGGGGAGCCCTCAGCTGCAGCCCTGCCGGGTGCTTGGCCAGCCTCTGTTCCCCTTCCTCTCTGAGCACAAGCAGACACACCTGGGATGGTCACATGTTGGCCAGCTGGTGACCTCCGGCCAGACCAGCCTGCGGGGTCAGACCACAGGCTGAGGCCCCAGATGGGATGGCCCCTGCCATCCCAGCTGTAGGCAAGAGGTTGCCGTGGAGCCAGCCGGAAAAGGCCATTCTCCCAGCAGTCCCATGTCCATCTCCCGTGTGCCCACCCCTGCCACCATCCACGCCGCGGAAGCCTGGCCTGAGGGGCTGAGCAGAGGCCACCAGATGGAGTCCCTGCTGGCGGAGCGCATCCACAGCAGATGGCAGCCGCGTGAGGTGGGAGGCTCGCAGTGAGGCCCAGAGTGGGCAGGGGGCGGCCGGGGCGTGCCATGTCCACGCATGTCACGGGTGTGGGCTGCCAGCCCCACCTGCCAGGGTCCCTTCGCTGCTTTGGGAACTGGCATTTCTGTCATCTTTATGCTCAGGCCCTGTTTGGCCGACGACCGCCTAGCTTTGGTCAATGTAGGCGGGAGCCCCTGCCTGTGTTAGGCCAAGAGGGGGTCCGGACGGAAGGGGCCCAGCCTCCCTCCCGGCCCGGAGGCCGTCCTGCCTGCTGCCTCCTGAACTTGTTAGCCATTGGTGTGTGTGCGAGGGTTTCCTCCCCCGGGCCCCTGCCAAGATGGGACATGCTGGTGACCTCAAAGCACCGTGAGACGTGACGCTCAGAGAGGCCCTCTCCCCCAAATCCAGCCAAGACGGCAGCCTTGTCCCTTCTGTTCCGAGGCCGAGGCCACGGCAGGAAGGCAGCGGGAGGCCTGCACAGGCGGAGCGCCCAGCCCACAGGGCCAGCCCGGGACAGAGGGCTCGTCCTGGCCCTGGATGCAGGGCCCTTCGGCCTTTCCCACCCCTTCCTCTCTGGCCTTTCTCTCAGGGTGCGTCACAGTCTGCAGGTGGCATCCAGGGGTGTCTGTTGGCAAAGACTAGTGCCTCCCGCTCCTGTGTCAGCAGCCTAGGACACCCCAGACTCCGTCTGAATAGAGGGTCCCATCCCCATGGGGCAGGAGAAAAAGGAAAACCTTGGATGTTAGCAGGGCAGAGAGGAGAGCCAGAGAAAGCCTCGGAGTCGGAGGGGAGGGCCCTGGGGCCAGGGGAGCCGGCCTTGCTGGAGGGGCGGCTTGTGGCTCAGCATGTGGGGTGACTCCTCAGGGCCCGGGAGGGTCAGTGGGTTAAGGATCTGGCGTTGCCGTGAGCTGTGGTGTAGGTACAGATGCAACTCGGATCCCGTGTGGCTGTGGCTGTGGTCTAGGCCGGCGGCTGCTGCAGCTCCGATTAGACCCCTACCCTGGGAACCTCCATATGCTGCGGGTGCGGCCCTCAAAAGACAACACTAATTAATTAATTAATTAATTATTTGTTGGAACAGAGGACGAGGGACCCAGGCCGTCCTCCGCTGGCCGAGGGGCCCGGCAGCCACCCGCGGCCTGGTGACAGTGGGTTCATCTCCCGCCTCTCTTTTCTATGTGGTTTATTCTGTAATTCCCTCTAAGGGGCCGGACCGAGTGCAGGGTCCTGGTGGCCCCTCCCGTGTCCTCTGATCTCTGTTTGATTGGGCGCCTGAAGCCATCGTGCTGAGGCCGTGCGGGTTGTGTCAGGTCATGAAACGCCATTCGCCGTCGGGGCTCCAGGGCACCCCGTCCAAGCCCGTTTCACATGTGTATTCACCCAATTCTCGGTGCCAGCGACGACGCACAAGACCCTGCCCCACGGGGGTGGACAGACATGTGACGTCCCGTTGGGGTGTGGCCCGCTGCCTCCTTTGCTCTTGCCCAGTGCGGTGAACGTGCTAAGGCTGTGTCCTCAGGGTCGTCTCGATGGCCTCGGAAGCCCAGGTGACACCCATGGCTTCAAGGGCCTGAGCCCCCTGCCGGTGACTGTGTGCACACCTGGGCCCTGAGAAGCTGGGTGTCCCGGCCGTCGTGTCCTGACTCCCAGGGCAGGTCCCGCCCAGAGCAGTGTCCAGGGCGAGGGCCCCAGGCTCGCTGGCGGCCCCTGGGAAGAAGAGGCGTTATTAATATGCCAGCCCCGTCTGGAACATGGTGTATTTTGAAAGGCGTCCCTGGAAAGGCCAGCATGGGGGCGAGCTTGTCCCCACGCCAGGCGGCTGGCAGGAGCCCCAGCCCAGCCTGGCGTGTCAGCAGTGTCACACAAGAAGGGATGGCAGCGATTTTCCATTGCCGAGGTCTGAGCTCAGAGCGGGGCTGGCCACGCCAGGCCCGAGTCCAGCCGGCTCTTGGCTTGGAAACAGCGGCCATGGCGTCCCCCGCGACCCACGTGGACGTAGAGAGAAGGGCCGGGCAGAAGCCACCACGTGGAGGGGCCCGACTGCCCGACAGAGTCCTGCAGCGGCTGCTCTTCTGCCATGTCCAGCCAGCCTTGGGCCGAGGCCCTGTCCCCAGTGCTGCCCTAGAGGCCCACTGGCCGGCCAGGGGGGACCTGGGTGTGTGCTTCTTGCACAGGACAGACAGAGGGTCAGGCCTGGGCCACAAGCGGGAGAAGGGGCAATCAGGAAGGCTTCCTGGAAGCTGCGGCACAGTGGCGATAGTGCCCCCAGGAACCTCACACCTGCACGTGCTGCTGTGTGGCGCTGGGGGAAGAGGAGGGCCCCCATTTGCGGAGGTGGGGCAGCTGGGAGGCCGGCCTGCGGCCTCACAGCCAGCTCAGGCGGGTCTCTAGGCTCTGCCCTGCCCCCTGCCCGGAGGTGGTCTTTGAGGCCTGGGGTGGCGGAATGATGAGGTCTTAGTTCAGCCTCTGCGGAGGTGAGGACAGAGCCGGCACAGTGTCCCTCACGTCCTTCCAGGGCACACGCCCGCTTCCCCCCCAATGACCCTGGGGTTCATAGGCTGCAACTCTCCCTCCCCCAACCCCACCTTCCCCGGGAAGGGATCCCCATGGCTGGACTGGGAATGGCCAGCTACGGCCTGCAGGGTGGGTGGGTGATGGACTGGGTTGGCCAGGGCGCCCAGAAGGTCCCCCATGAACACGTCTCAGGAGGATGGGAAAGGCAGAGCAGAGCTCCCCAAGTTCTGGCCAGGACGGGGGAGGCCAGAGCTACTGTGGGAGGACAGGCGGAGGGACCGGGGCACACAGTGTGACACAAGCCTGCAGCCGCCCTTGGGACGCGGGGAGATGAGGCCGGGGTTGACACAGGGCCTTCAGGCCCCCCTGTGTCCAGCCCTGATCTGCCCAGAATTCCCACCACACTCTGCGGCCCTGGCAGGATTCCTGCTTCATTTAAGTGGTTTATACCCAAAAGCTGGCCCAGAATGGGGGTGGGAGGGGGCTCCGTGGGGAATCTGGGAGGAATCAGGAGGGACAGAGGTGGGCCCCTCTCTTCCAGGCCCGGGACTCAGCCCTGGATCGGTCCCCGAGGACGCTGACTTCGAGGCATCCCCTTCCCCAGGCTCACGTGTTTCCTCTACCCAGCCCACCTTCGCCTCGGCTCTGCCTGCCCTGATCCGTGAGGGCCAACTCAATTGCCACCTCCTCCAGGAAGCCTGCCCTGTCACCACCTCTGCTCATGCCTGCATCATCCAGTATCAGCCAAGTGCAAGGAGGGCGACCCCAGGAGTCTCCTGGCTCCGGTGTGGGGCCGAGCTGATGCAGGAGGCCCCCCACACCCCCGGTTCTGCCTCAGCCGTAGCCCCCACCACGAGGGTCCAGGAGGGGCAGGAAGAAGGGCACAGAGCGCGGCTCTGACCTCTGACCGCTCAAGGCCCGGAAGCCCGGATGGAGGCCCGCCCCCCCATCTGAAGCGCTCTAGTGGGAGCAGCTGGCCTGCGGGAGGACTTAAAAGTGGGCAGGGCGCCGGCGGGGCTGGCGGGGAGGTGAGCGCCTTGGTGCCCGGCTCCTGTTCTGTCCCCATGTGGCCCTTCCTCAGCCGTGCTCTCTTCCCACCCCCCACCGAGGCCTGGCTCCAGAGGGCTTCCTCGGACCCGGAGGCCCAGGGCTGGGGCGCCTGGAGCCGG
Organism: Phacochoerus africanus; assembly: GCF_016906955.1. Taxonomy (NCBI): domain Eukaryota; kingdom Metazoa; phylum Chordata; class Mammalia; order Artiodactyla; family Suidae; genus Phacochoerus; species Phacochoerus africanus. The sequence goes on from NC_062551.1 coordinate 825,040, forward strand.
GCCGAGAAGACCCCTCTGGGTGCAGGGGGTGGGGGCAGGGAGGCGGAGGAGACGGTGGAGCCGCAGGCGGAGGACCAGGGAGACACAGGCTTCCTGCCGTCGCTCTTGGAGAGGGAGGGCCTGGCCGAGGGCTCTGTACCTGACCAGGTGACGGGGCGGAGGGCCTGGCGGAGGCTGGTTGGGGGGGGCTGGATGGCTGTGGCCCCGCCCCCGGGACTGGGAGGGCCATGGTCCCCCTGCCTGAAAGAGGGTGTAGGGAACCGCCTGCGCCCAGGCCGGAGGGGGCAGGGCCTCTCTGGCCCGGAGGGGACTTTGTGTGTTTGTTGGTGGCCAGGGGGTTACAGGGGCTTCTCTGCAGGGCCGAGTCCATGCAGGGCCTTCTCTTTGCCCTTTGGGGTGCCCCCAGTGTGACCTTGAGAACAGGCAGGGTCAGGCCTGCTCCCCTCCCTCCCTCCAGAGGAGCCTGGGGGCCGCCTGCCTCAGGCTCAGTCTGGACCTGTGCTGGCAGGAGCTGGAGGCCATCAAGCTGAAGCTGTGGGCCATGGAGCAGGCCCAGGGGCCGGAGCCGCAGGCCCAGCAGCAGGAAGAGGAAGACGCCGGAGCCCTGCTGGCCGGGCAGCTGCCAAGCCCAGAGGCAGGTAGGAGCCAGCGGGCCAGGCCAGGCCCTTCCCTGGGCGGGTGGCCCCAGCGTCTCAAACATGCAGCTCTGAGCCCCTTTCCTTGCAACGTGGGAAGCGCCGCGAGCTCCTGCAGGAAGAGGCGGGGTTTCCCTCAGGTCGGGCCTGGCCGGGGGTCCTTCTAGGCAGGCCCCAAGGGGTGGTCTCTCCCAAGAAGCTGGGTGACCCTCTCCCCTGAGGAGTAAGGACTGAGCCACCAATGAGAGGCGCCGGCCCTTAACAGCTGCTGGGAGCTCCCTGCCCGGGGTGAGCCCCCCAGTCCTGAAGCCCCTTTCTCCATAGACACCCCCACAGAGAAGGTGGAGGCCGACCACAGATCCATCTACGTGGGTAACGTGAGTGGGGGCAGGGGAGCGAGATGGGGGCAACCCAGCAGCAACCCCCCCCCCCCCCGGGTCTGCAGCTGCCTCCTGGCTGTCGTCAAAGGAAGGGACACAATCAAAGCCACCCAGGCCCAGAAGGAAGAAGTGGGGGGGGGGGGTAGTCGGCTGGGGGCTGTCCCCAAGACGGGGTTTGGGCCCTTGGTCGTCAGACCTCATTTCCCACGATGGGCTGGGATTCAGCATTTCCCACGTGAAATCTCCCCATTGGCTGGTCACTGGCAGTGAATTCCACTTTAAAAAGCCACACGCCCTCTGCCCAGGACAGTAACCTGGATGATCCAGGAGCATTCACCGGGGTGGCCAGTCCAGCTCTGGCATGGGTGGGGGGTGAAGGCCTCGGCTGCCACCCAACACCCTGGGGCCCAGTCAACTCCTCTAGGAATAAATGAGTTGCAGGAGACCATGGGTGGTGAGGCCCGGGCAGGAGCCCTCTCACCAGGGCCTGTGCCACAGGTGGACTATGAGGGCACAGCCCGGGAGCTGGAAGCTTATTTCAACCACTGCGGGGAGATCCACCGGGTCACCATCCTGTGCGACAAGTTCTCTGGACACCCCAAGGGGTCAGTGGGGCCTCGGGGGACGGGCCTTGGGCGGGGCTGAGCTCCAGGTACAGGGGTGCCCGGGTGGCTGAGCCTGGCTTCACCCACCCCAGCTATGCCTACATAGAGTTTGCCACCGAGAGCTCTGCCCAGGCCGCCGTGGAGCTGGACAACAGTGTTTTTCGAGGCCGGGTCATCAAGGTGTGTGTCCCCCATGTCACTGCCCTGTTAACCCAGTAATCCCTGAGGGCCAGGACGGACAGCCACACCTGCCTGAGGACGCGGCTGCCCCAGCTGGGCCCTTCTCCAATCCCAGTGTTTGGGCACGTCCGCTGGGGAGAGCAGGGGCACCTCAGACCCTAGTGGGTTTGGCCAGAGCATAGGCCCCCCCCCAGGGGCGGCTCTCCTCCTGAACCAGACCCTATAGCCCTGCGGGGGGAGATGTTGGCTTGACACTGGCTGTGGCTGGGCTGTTTCGGCCTAAGTGGGGATCTTGAGGTGGTCAGGAGCAGACTAGGGTCTGCTGCCTCGGGCAACCCCGGGTCCTGGGGCCGCCAGGGCCTGATGGGCGATGGGCCTCTGTCCACCTGCCTGTGCACCTTCAGCAGAGAAACCTAGGAAGACTTCCTGGAGGCAGCTTTAGCCCTGGGCTTGGGAGGAGGGTGTGAGAACAGAGGTCTCGGGCCCGACTGGGCCTTTGGTTCCAGGTGCTGCCCAAAAGGACCAACTTCCCAGGAATCAGCTCCACGGACCGCGGGGGCCTTCGGGGACACCCCAGCGCCAGGGGACGACCTTTCCCCCACAGCAGCCTCGAGCGCGAGCGCGGGCCTCGTTTCAGACCACGAGGGCGGAACCGGTGGGCAGCGCCCTGGGGTGGTGGGATCCTATTGGCGCAGGCCCGGGTGGGCGGGGCTCTCTCGGGTCGGTGGGCGGGGCCCTGGAGTCCAGCTCCGCCCCCGTCTCTCCCCGTGCAGGGGGCGCGGAAGAGGCTCGCCCTGGTATTCGCCGTATTGAGAGGAGGGCCCGGTGACCAGAGTGGGGCTGGGTCCGGAGGAGAGAGGAGCGCTCCACGCGGGATCGTTTACTCGGGGGAGAATAACTGCCCCGTCCCCCTTCACTTCGCGGGAGGACAGCCGCCAGGACCTCGCCCAGGCCCCACAGTCCATGCCACCCGTCACCAAGCAGGGCAGGGGCGGGCCTGGCACAGAGCGGCGGTGGGGGCTTTGGAGGGCACCTGGCGCGCTGCAGGCAGGTGAGGCCCGGGCAGTGCAGGGGCGGCTCCACGTTGGCATATTCAGGGCTGTTTGTAGATAGATAAGTAGGAATGTGTGTCTTAACGGTAAAGCATAAATTATTAAACTTGAATATTTTTTACAAGCATATGGCACCAGGCCCCAGCCCTTATTTGCCTCACTGGGACGCTGTGCTCTCAGGGGCAGACTCTGCAGACCAGGTGGGTGAGGGGACATGGCTGTGGTGAATGGGCCCCAGCTCTACCCATTTTCTGCTAACAGGGTGTCACCACCAGCCCCCGCGCCACAGGGGCAGCTAACTGTCCAGTTCATCTGGCCTTCAGGTCACACGCTCCCCTGCAGCCAGTGGCACAGAGCCCGCCTCTTGTGTCCTCACCCTTAGTGCGGGATGGTGCGCCTGGGGCACTAGGAGGCAAAGGGGTTTCCCCGCCGGGCACTCTGCCTGTGGCGCCTCTGAAGCAGACACCCAGCCTTCTCCCTGGAGTGCACAGAGCCCTGCGCTCGGAGCCGGGAGAGGCGGCTGAGGGGCCCGCCTGCAGACCCACGGTAATTAACCATCAGTGGATGATCCTTGCCTGGGCTTTTTTGAAGCCACTCCCTTCACTTTGCAACATTGTATCAGTTGCTTAAGCTAGGAACACAGCTGCTCTGGGCTCTAGTCCAGGTGGAAGGTCCCCGGTGGCGCGTCCTCTGGGAAGGACGGGCCTCTGCTTCATCCTGTCCTTGACGTCCTCCCTGAGGCCAGGGTCACACCATTGTGATCTGGAGTCAGCACTGGCCCTGTACTGGGGGTGAAGGCTGACCCACCCCCAAAACATGCCCGCATCCCAGCCTCCGGCACCTGTGGATGAGCTCAGACTTAGAAAAGGGGCCTCTGCAGACGTGGCTGTGCTAAAGATCTGGAGATGAGACCTCCTGGGCCATCTGGGTGGCCCGTCTCGCTGGCTGCGCGAGACAGGCATCTGCGAGCTGAGGAACGCCAGGGACCGCTGGCAGCCATCGGAAGCTGCAGAGGCCTGGAGCGGGACCCCCCCACCTCCACCCCAGCGCCTCCAGAAGGAACCAGCCCCTCGGCACCTTGACTTCTGTCTCTCATGTCCAGAGCTGTGAGTACATCAACACACACACGCCAGCCCCGCCCCCACAGAAGGCGGCAGGAGGCCCGAGGGTCAGGGACTTGCCAAGGCTGCTGGGAGCGCAGGGCAGGGCCTGGACCGCGTGCACCTGGGGGCTGCAGGACCCGTGGTGAAGGTGACGAGGCTCCCCTCTAGGCGAAGGTTTGGGTGGGTCCCGGCGCTTTCATCACATGAGCTGCTTTTCTGGGCGGTCCCGCAGGCAGGCGTCTAAGCCTGAGGAACTAGACCCTTTTCCAAAGTAGTTTCTTGATCCCTTCTGTGTGGCCACTTGGAGGAGGGGGGCCAGGAGCCCCCCCTTTCCCATGGATGCCAGGCTCAGGCAGCCATGGTGGAGGCAGGGCGGAGAACACTGTAGGCCAAGGGCAGCCAAGGCTTTCACCCCCACTTTCTCAGCTGAACACATAAGACAAGATATGCCAGGACCCCTGTGCCCATCTGGCCTGGGGCACAAGGAGAGGGGGTGCTGACGGGGAGGGAGGACAGAAGTCACCTGCAGTGGCAGCAGCCAAGGGCTGACTAGGAGGTGACCTGATGGGCTCACCTCTGGGGGACCATGTGCCCACGGTGGCAGGGGACAGGGAGGCAGGGGGCCCACAACGAGGCCAGCCTGACAGTAGAGATGCAAAGAGTTAAGGTGAAGCTGCCGTCTGATAGCTGTGTTGGCAGAGCAAAGGCTAGCAGAGTGCTCTAACCCTTGATCTTCTCAGGCTTAAAACAGAAACACTGCCTAACAATGTGGGTGGAAACTCTCAAATGTAAAATCCATTTACAGGTTGGTCTGGCTCCACCCACAGAAAAACCCAAATAGCAGTGGCTTCAATGAGACAGGGGTTTAATTTTATTTTCTCACGTTAAAAAAAAAATGCTGAACATAAGTAGTCCAGGGCTGGTATGTCAGCAAAGACCCAACCGTCTAGCTTCCTGTTCCCCATTCTCAGGGGATGAACCTTGTCTGCATGCTCCCAGGATGGCTGCCTGAGCTCTAGCCATCACACCCCAGTTCCAGGAAAAAAGAAAGGAGAAAATGAAGGAACTGCCCGCTGAGTCCCCATTAATGATCTTTTCTGCAGGTGCCTCCCGACACCATCCCCGCACATCCCCCCTCGCGAGGGCAGCAACTGTCTTGTCCAGCCTGTTGTTCCCAGTGACACTGGGGTTCGGGGAGTAAGGAGGCAAAAGGGAGAATGAAGCCTGGCTTGGTGACCTGCGGTCCCTGCTTCCACCAGTGCTCAGGCCAGAGCGGTCGCTGCAAAGGCTCCACCAAAAACGAGGATGGGCTGTGGGAAGCCCCGTGAGGGTGGCCTGCAGCAAACCACCACCTGCCGTGGGTACCTCTTGTCCCTCCTCCAGGTCTCCCAGCTCCCCTGGGGAGAGTGGGGCGGGGGAGACTGAGGACTTGGGTTTTACCTATTTTTCAGCTGCGCCCGCAGTACGCGGAAGTCCCCGGGCCAGGGGTGGAACCTGCACCACGGCAGCAACCTGAGGCTCAGCAGTGACAGTGCCAGATCCTTAGCCAACTGAGTCACCAGGGGCCTCTGGGACTCGTGTCTTTAACACAAGGTCCTGGCTGAGTTGTTTTTACTTTCGTAACTTAAAAGACGACTCCTGTGGGCACAGGAAGGGAAGGAAACACACCCCCGCTCCAGCCTGAGGCCGCGACGCTCAGGGTCCCCCCCCCCCCCCCCCGTTGCGGGGTCTGAGCCGCCTTTCTCCTGGTCAGAGACCTTCTCTCTGAATGACCGGGGGCGGGGGGGTGAGGGGCACTCCAGGAGGCTGGCTTTGCCCAAACAGCCTGAGCAGACCAGCCGGCCTCTGCCTCCAAAAACAAGCCAAAGGAGCAAGGGCACGAGCACCTGGGCTGCCCGCTCCTTAACCACAGTCACCTGGGGCGGGGCTGCTGCCATCCACACCCGACAAGCCGGCTCTGGGGAAGCAGGATGCAGAAATCCAATTACAACAGCTCCTCAAAGGCAAGTGCCCCCCCAGCCTGCCCAGGGCCGGGGTGGGGGGTGGGGGGCAGGGAAGGGGGCTGGCTCTCGTGCCAGGCCCTCAGGCCATCAGGAACCAGGTGCACCCACAGGCAGAGAGGACGCCAGGAATCTGCTGCTCATCTGATGCCCAGGGGCAGGCGGCACCCAAGGAGGCTTCTGAGCTCTCAGGAAGGCCACCAGCCAAGGCCGGGGCACGACCAGGAAGAGGGCCGCTCTCTAGGGAGCAGGTGTGCACACCACCCACGGGGCCCCTCTAACCGGCTCTGACACTGGAGGCCGACCCTACAGGGCAGCCTGCCCGGTCGGCCACTGGAGGGCACAGTGGCGGCGAGGGAGGCCGGCCTTGGGGGCCTCTGCCCGTTCCTTCGCAGCCTCTTCTGCCTGCGGGAGCTCCTGCCACCCGCTGCCCCTGCCTGCGGGCTGGTGGAGACAAGGGCTCCCCGCGCGTCCGGTCCTTGAAGGGGCCCCTGTGCGCCCTTTTTAGTTAGACCCCCCGCTGACAGAGAGGCAGGGAGCCAAAGCGGGTCTCACAAGACCTTTAGTCGCCACCCCCCTGGACACGAGGCCGCGCTCCGCAGCGGAGGCCCGGCACCCACAGCACTAAATACACCCAAGAAGACCGCGCCCTGCCCGAAGGCGGCCCTGCCCGAAGGCGGCCCGGCGGCCTCCTCTCGCTCAGCAGACCTGGATCATCATGGCTGTCACCATGCTGTCGAAGGCCCTGCGAAGACAAGAGAGCCGTCGGCCACGCGGACCCAGGCCCGCCACCCCCGCCGGCGGAGGCAGGGACGTCGGCTCCGAGGCCCAGATGAGTCCACGGGGCGAGGCCAGGGTGTGCGTCCTGCCTCGCCGGGCGCTGAGCACCTGCGTCTGCGGCCTCATCCCTGGGCGCTTCCCGGCGGTGCTGCCCTGGCTGGTCGCCAGGCAGGGGGAGGGCCCAGGATGTCCCCACACACGGTTCGCCACTGAGGGAGGCCTCCAGGGAGGAGCTGGCTGGGGTCAGCTGCCGGCTAGGAGCGGCCCCTTGGGCACTGTTCTGGGGACGGAGGCAACTGCCCGGAGCAGGTGTGGCGTGCGCCGGGGACGCTTCGCGGAGAAGCGTCTTTGTGACGCCGATTTTAAGCCTGTGTTTGTGGAAGGCTGTTCCGAAGATGCCTGCAACCGGATCTGCTCCTTGGCCAAGTTCAACGCCAAAGACAAAACCGGGCAGCGGCAGGAGGCTCTTTTCTCCCAGAAGGCTCCCATCCGTGTGCCTGGGCCTCACGGGGATCTGGGGAGGCGCCCCCGTCCCTGCTGGGCGCGCCTGGGAAACGGGGCGGGCACGCTCCACCCCCGCCCTCTCCCCGACCCTGTCTGTCTGTCGGGTGTGCAGGGCCGCCCCGCAGGCGCACACGCACCTGGACTGAATGCGGTCACCCGGCGTGTAGAAGGGGTTGCACATCACGTCGGTGTAGGAGCTGTGCAGCTTCCGGAACATCTGCAACAAGAGCCAGCAACGTGTGAAATTCTCCCGTACACACAGCTGCTGCCACACGTGGGGCTTGTCGCTTTAACGAAACAAGGAGGGCAAGCGGAGCGGCCAGGCGCCCGCCGCTGCCCGCACTCACGCTCCGGATCTCATTGTCTCTGAGCGCCGTGTTGGAAGAATCCACCACCATGACGAACTTCACCTTGGAGTTGGTCACGTAGCCGTAGCTGCACAGCTGGTTAGGGAACATGCTGTTCACACAGGGACCCGGTGACAGCCTGCATGCAGCATGGTATCACCGACCGTCTGTGCACATTGCCCGGCCCCACGGCTGCCCGGGAGACACACGACAGCCTGCAGTATGGCAAGTGCCCCAGGCAGGCCCATCCCCCAGTGCCAGGACACGGGATGACGCGGGTGTGACTGGACACTTCCTTGGGGCAGCTTCTGGTGGTGACCGGAGAAGCAACGGGCAGGCAGCTAAGGCCTGCCATGACTCACACCCGGGGCAACCAGCCCAGAGCCCGGGGCCCTCGCCCTCTTTCTGAATCTATTCCCCACCAGGGAGTATTAACTGCAAGAACGGAGCTGGCACCAATGAGGTGAGTCCTGCCTAAGGCACCCACGCCTCTACAGGCCACTCTGTCTCGTGGAACAGTGGATCCGGGGCAGTGACGCCGGGTGACCTACGTGACTGCTTGTGGGAGTGTCTTTGAGCTCCACTGGTTTCGAGCTCTCTGTCCCAAGACCTAGTCAAGCTTTTCCAGTGACTCAGAGGGCTGGGCCGGACAGTGAAATGAGTGAACAATCACCCCTTGCTCAGGAGGCCGTGTCCCACCGAGAAGGCACTGCAAAGAGTCCTGGCAGGCAGGCCGGAAGGAGCAGAGTGCCCAGTTCCTCCCCACACCCCGGGGACAGGTGCAGATTGTCCCAGTTCTCCAGGCAATTAAAGCCTGGCTATTCCCCTGTCATCCTCATTAAAGAAAAAAAGGAGTGAGGTGTTAATTGGCCGCAGGCTGCTCTCATTCCCCACTGGCCAAAAGCACGCATCTTTTTTCCTTTCCAAGGGGGGTTAGGAGATGCTTTTCAAGGTGACCTGAGGCTGCAGTGCAGCCCACAAGGGCAGGGAGGCCCCAGACTCGAGCCGCTGACATCAGGATACACCTTGTAGTCCTCCGTGGGGTAGAGGAGGCCCAGGTAGAGCTCCCTTTGGTCCACCAGGGCCTTCCCCATCGCGGAGATCTTCTCGTCCACCACGTCCAGGGACGTGTGCAGCATGTAGTGGAACTGGAGCTCGTTCTCCGTGGGGACGCTGCGGATGTAGAGAGGGTAATTCTGCAAGAAAGGATGCCGGCGGCTGGAGGGGCGCGAATCCACCCTGGGTGTACCCGGAAAGCAAGGCCAAGGGCACTTAGGAGGGAGGACCGGCCAAGTGCCCGTGACCAAAAGAACATGCGCTCGCTCTCCGAAACCCACTGCCTAATCCTCCAAGCTGCTGTGGGCACCGCCTTCAGGGAGCCAACCTAATCCGTGGGGGTTTCCAGCCTACCTGCCAAGGGGCATCATGAGGACGGGCAGACGAAAAAAGGACAGCTCTGGAAAGTGGGTGTGAGTGCAGTCTGTCACTTACCTTCACCTTCTGTGTGGAGAGCCCCGTCCCAGCACGTGCCCTCCTCTGAGCCCTGGAATACTGCCCGCTTCCTGCCATGCCAGCTACTGCAGTCTTGTGGCCCGGGGGGAAGCACTGACAGCCTCCCCCTCTACACCCTTAAGGCTTGGCTCCACCCTCCTTTCATCTCTGCACAGCCACTTCCCACCAACCTAACCTGAGAGTTAAGAGTGTCTTCCCAGGCTCCACAGGCCACGATTCACTGCTTCTGTCCCCAGCCTGGCACCGCACAGATAGAGCAAATACAAGGCTGTCCCTACCCCAATAAGGATGACACGGGGAAAACAGTCCAGAAACCCACCCACAGATAAACCTGGCACATGCCAGAGGGCTGCCAGCACTAAAGGAGCTGCAGGGAACCTGCTTCAGAGCCGGGTCTTAAAGAAGACCCAGGAGACTTTGTGCAGGAGCAGCGCGCGGATGGCCACGCAGCTCAGTCTTAGGATTCAGAAACAGCTTCTAGAGGAAATCTACGGCGCCCGGTAAAGGGATGGCAATGGGGCAGGGGGAGGGACGGGTTCCAGGTGCAGAGGCCGGATGCGAACGCGCAGAGCCTGCCCGGGAGCTGCAGGTTATTCCGTTGGTTGGAGTGGAGGGCGTGTCGGTGGCACAGGGAAGGAATTCAGACAGAATCCTAAGGTCATGAAAGGCCATTGTTGAGGTTTCAGGCAGGGGTACACCACGGCCTGATTCGGAGAAGGGACAGTCGATGGTCCAGGGTGATGGCCTGGACGGCGGGAGCGCACAGCGCAGAAAGATGGACAAAAGAGGACGTTGAGAGTCGGAAGCAAGAATCCACAGAGCCAGCGGACGGACGGACTGACGGCCGGGCGGAACGGGGGCCCGGACGGAAGAGGAGGGCCCGGCCTGTGACGCTCCGGTAGCGGCAGGTGCAGGCCCGGGCGGCACCTCCCCTGGGCCCGCCCCTGGCCTCCGCGAAGCCCCCGGGCCCCACTCCCGAGCCCTCCGGGCAGGGAAAGAGGGGAGGCGGAGAGCAAGGCTGGCGCGGAGCGGGCCGGCCCGCCTGCGTACGCACCTCCTTAGCGATCACAGCCACGCACACCGCCATGTTGGGAGCCCCGCCGGCCGCGTCACGTGACGACGCCGGTCACGTGGCCGAGCCGGCCCCGCCCCCTGCCCGCCCGGAAGAACCGCCCGCTTGGCTCGCCCGGTGCCCGCGGTTCCCGGGCTCTGCGGCGCTGGGCGCTGTTGCCATGGCGGCGGTTGCTGCGGCGACTCGGTGGCGCCTGCTCCTGGTGCTGAGCGCCGCGGGGCTGGGGGTCACGGGCGCCCCGCAGCCCCCCAACATCCTGCTCCTGCTCATGGACGACGTGAGTGCGGGCGCGGGCGGGGCTCCCGGGACGGCTGCGTTCGGGCGGGGGCGCGGCGGGGGCGGCAGCGCCGGGCCCTGCCACCCGCCACCTGGCCGGTGGGCGAAGCTGAGGTGAGGTGGTCGTGTCCAGGCCGGGCCAAGAGCAGACCCTCCTGCCCTGTCTCCTTCCCTGCCCCTCCCGCGCTGGAAGGACAGACGGCAGCCCAGACCCGCTGGCCGCTTGAGGGCCAGCGCCCCTGCTCACCCTTGTCTCCTCCCACTGCTGGGGTGTCTGGGGTGGGGAAGGTGGGCATTTGCTGACCGTGACCCCAGCCTGCCTTCCCTGAAAGTCGCCTCCCTTTCCTCTGGCGTAGGGGACCTGCCTTGCCAGGGCCTGTCCAGACTACCTGGTCTGGCTGCTCTGGTCCTGCTGAGAATTGTGACCAAAGGTCAGGCCTTTGTGGGGTGGGGAAGAACAGAGCCAAGAAATGTCCCCTGTTGGGTGTTTGTAGCCCTGGGCCCGAGGTCACGCTGCTCACCCTGGTGGGCCGGCCCTGAGCTGTCCACTCATCCCTTTGTGAGTTTGTCCCCATGCTCCTTACCCAGGAAGTCAGAGTGGTTTTCTTTTTCTTTTCTTTTCTTTTTTAATTTTCCTTTCTAGGGCCACACTAGAAGCATATGGAGAGTCCCAAGCTAGGGGTCTAATTGGAGCTACAGCTGCCACACCTACACCACAGCTCACAACAACACTGGATCCTTAACCCACTGAGCGAGGCCAGGGATTGAACCCGCAACCTCATGGTTCCTAGTCAGGTTCATTTCGTCCACACCATGACAGGAAATCCCAGAGTGTATTTTTCAGACACTTTCTTAGGAGTGGAGTGGAGGTTCTGAAATTCGTCCACGTGAGCGTCGGGGTAAAGTGGGGTCGAGGACAGAGCTGGGCTGAGGTCCCATCCCTCTGAGCTGTGGGGGGACTGCAGCCTTTGGGTCTCCCCTCCTTGCTGTCCTGAGGGCTGAGGCAGCGCTTAGGTCCTGCACACTGCTCCTAAGCCTGTGAGTCCAGAGTGGTGACAGTGTCTGTGGGGCCCCGGTTGGCTGCAAGATGAGGTTGCCAGGAAGTCCAGGGCGAGATTAGAGGGTTGGAGCCTTCAGCACAGCCTTGACCTCTTGCGGGGAGGGGGGAGGTGCTGGAGCCTGAAGTCCATCACTCACGGCAGCAGTTGGACCAGTCATGGCCGCGTAACAAAACCTCCACAAAAGCCCTCAGCCCTGGGCTTCAAGGGGTTCCAGGCTGGCGGACACATTGCGGCCCGGAGAGGGCAGGGTTGCTCTTCCCACAAACCCCACCCAGGTCGTCTCTTGCACCTGCTGAGACAGGAAAGAGGTAAACACAGTGCCAGCCTGAGTTCTGGGAGCTGTTCTAGGAAATTATCCAGCTGGGGGAGGTTGTGGGAGCCCGACTTGCAGGAGGCCTGGGGCTTCTGAATTTGGGGGTGGGGGGGGGTCCTTGTGGGGCTGAGCCCTGACCTGTGAGGTCAGAGGCCAGGTTGGGGTCAGAGGTGTCAATTGGAGCCAGGCTGTTGGACTCCCACGTGGGGCCTGGAGCCTGGAAAAGAGGTTGGTGTGGTGCCTCCACCCCCGTACTTGGTGCCAGAATTGTTCTGAGTGAAAATAGCCCAGAGTTCCCCAGAAGGCCGGCAGAGATCTCACGGGAGCCTCCGACCGAGGCCGTGAGCCTCAGGTGGCTGCCAGGCGGTCCTGGCTGGTTGGAATTGCGAGACGCTACGTGTGTGAGATACATTGGGTTCCTAAGATGCAGTACAAGAAAAAGACACAGGAGTTCCCACCTATGCAGGTGTAGAGATGGTGCATGGTCCATGCAGCCGCAGCGGAAACAAATCCAACTAGGATTCATGAGGTTGCGGGTTTGATCTCTGGCCTCGCTCAGTGGGTTAAGGATCTGGTGTTGCCCTGAGCTGTGGTGTAGGTCCCAGATGCGGCTCGGATCTCATGTTACTGTGGCTGTGGCGTAGATCAGCAGCTGTAGCTCCAGCTCAACCCCTAGCCTGGGAACCTCCGTATGCCTCGAGGGCACAGCCCTAGAAAGTGAAAAGGAAAGATAAGCCCAGAAAGATTGCAGAGAGACCCCGAGCTGACCTGCTTCTCTCGAGTCGTGTGCATTGAGACGTGACAGCTTCCAGAGCGGGCTCCATAGCTCATGCCTTGGGAGCCGTTCTCATGGCTGGTATGGGGACCCTGTTTGTGGGTCTTGGGAATGCTGGCTCTGTGTCACTTCCAGCCTCCTTGGAGCTGATGCTCCCAGGCCCGGGTTCCTGCCCTGCCCATTCTCCAAGGTGAAGGCTCACCAGCAAGGTTTGGCCCTGCAGGCCTGCTGCAGGGACGTGTTCTGGATTTCTGGGGCTGAATAGGTACCACGTGTGCCCATAGCCACCTGTTCCCCAGCTGCTGGGCTGCAGGCTCAGCCGGGCGGCTCCCTGGCCTGGTGGAGGCCCTGAGCGGCAGAGCGTGACCGCGTCTTACTCAGGGGCCTGACGCAGGGCCCCTGGCTGGGTGTGCAGGGTGGGGCCCCGGGAAACTGGCACAGCGGGCCAGGAGGCCTAGGGCCTCTCCTGTGTGGTTCCTCCTTGTGGCTTTGAGGTTCTTCAGCAGCTGAGGGCCTGAGAAGTCGGGGAGACCCCTGTCCTGGTCACTGAATGACAGAAAACACACGCCGGGCAGCTTCAGCAGCTCCCGTCACGGCACAGCGGGAAGGAATCTGACTAGGAACCGTGAGGTTGCGGGTTCAATCCCTGGCCTTGCTCAGTAGGTTAAGGTTCGGTGTTACGGTGAGCTGTGGCGTAGGTCACAGACACAGCTCGGATCTGGTGTTGCTGTCGCTATGCAAAGGCCAGCAGCTGTAGCTCCTATTAGACTCCTAGCCTGGGAACCTCCATGTGCTGCAGGTGCAGCCCTTAAAAAAAAAGCAGCTTTAGCAGCAGTGGGAACCAGGGCTCTCCTGACCGCACAGCTTCTGGCCTCGGAATCCAGAGCCCCCCACCCCCCTACCGGCTCTGTGTCCCCACGCTGCCTCTGCCCTGGTCGTCAGGCGGGGCAGGAGGGCGCACCCTCCAGGGTCAGACCCAGGGCAGGCCCCGGGATGCAAGTTGAGAGGACGCAGAGGAGCTTCAGTGGCCCTGCCTCGTCTCAGTTCTCCAAGGCCGACGGGGATGGGGTGTGGGGACAGGGCTTCCTCCCTGGGCGTCCCCAGCCCACAGGGCCACGCCTCAGTTTCCTACTTGTAAAACAGGACTAAGGGGGACCCCCGGGTCGCAGAAGCCAGCTCCTGCATCCCCTCGGTGGCCCCATGTCGCAGTGCCCCCATCGGGAACCTCCAGGGCCTTCCGTGCTTGCAGGCATGAATACGTCCAGGGCCTGGTGCCTTTGTCACCAGAGTCTTGAAGTCCCCACGCAGGAAAGGAGGGGCCACGGCAGGAGGACGGCAGGCCCTTGGTTCCGGCTGGCCTTGTGTGGCGGACGGTCCCCTGGGAGGGCAGAAGCACCCCTTACACTGTGCGGGGGACCCCCGGTGCTGGGGAGGGTGGTCTCACGGAGGCCTGTAACCCTGCACGGTGGATGTTAGCAGCCCTGTTTTTACAGCTGAGAAAGCCAGCCGACGAGTAAGTAGAATCTGAGCAGGAAAGAGTTAACCCAGCAGGCCAGGGACGGCGCCTCAGGCTCACCCGGAAGCAGGTGTGCCCGGGGCGGCCATCTGGAACTTGAATTTGGGGAGTAGCCTGGCAGCCCCTGGTAAGAGGGGCTCCCTGTGCCTACAGGGTTTCTGGAAGTGGTCGGATTTGTGCTGAGCCCCGCCTTCCTCCTGGGAGGCTGGGTTCGGGTGGTGCCCAGAGGAAGCTGCCCGCGTGACCAGCCTCTCTGCCTCTCTCTGCTGCTCCTTCCTGGCCCGAGCAAGAGGGAGGCAGCCCCCCGAGCCCCGCCTGCCTTCCTTCCCTCTGCCATGCCTCTCTCAGACAGCTTTCACTCCAGCTCTTGTCGTCAGAGAAAAGCTGTCTCGGCAACCTCAGAAGAAACCAGCTCCAGAGGAAGCCCAGCCGGAAGGGTCTTTTCGCACCCGCTGCACATGGAGGTTCCCAGGCTAGGGGTCCAATTGGAGCTGCAGCTGCCGGCCTACGCCAGAGCCACAGCAACGCGGGATCCGAGCCGTGTCTGCGACCTACACCACAGCTCACGGCAACGCCGGAGCCTTAACCCACAGAGCAAGACCAGGGATTGAACCCGCAACCTCATGGTTCCTAGTCGGATTCGTTAACCACTGCGCTACGACGGGAGCTCCCGGAAGGGTCTTTGAGAGCAGAGTGTGCGTCCAAGGGCACAGGCCCCGAGATGGCTCTCGGACCCGCACATTGGGGTGGGCGGGACGCTGGGAGACAGGAGGCGCAGCACTGGGGGCGCGTGGCGCTTCCTCCTCCAAGGCCGCAGCACCTGATGGAGGGCGCGCCATGGGAGTCGCTGACCAGCGCAGGGGACATTGAGAGCTGCCGCAGACCTACCTGGGCCCGTCGTGGGAAGGCCCGCACACTCAGCCCCCGCGCACGACCCAGAGCTGCCGGCCCCCGTGACCACAGCGGGCCGGCTGTGTGGGACTCGCAAGGCCGCCCGCGTCTCCGGGTTCTCCGGTCGGTCCACCACCTGCTCATCTTGGTCCAGACCTGTGCCCTCTCACGGCCCGAGCCTCGCCCTCGGCCGGCTGAGCAAGGCCCACAAGTCAGGAGAGCGTTCAGAGGCCCCAGAGGGACGAGAGTGGCCGGGGCCCGCCAAGCCTCGCAGGGCGGGGGCTGCGCTGTCCCCCTCTGGGAAGGTGTCCTTTCCGTGACCGTTCACCCGGGCAGTGGGCACGGCCCCCTTCGCCATGTGGTGCAGCCGTCACCAGGGTCAGCTTTGGGAGCTGTTCATCGCCCCGGGAAGAAGCCCCTGTCCCGGCGAGGAGAGAGCCAGCCTGGAGGGAGCCTGGAGCATCCGGAGGGGCCCAGAGGCAGCGTCGCCCACCCACGCCATTGGCTGCAGAGGGAGCTCAGGCAGAGCCAGGCCGCGTTCCCCTGTGCTGTTCAAGTATTTCTTTAGAGTTCTCACATACACGGCAAAGTCAAGAGGCTGTGGCCATTGCGCACCTGTCACCTTACCTGGATTCTGCCTACGTCATCTTGTGTCTGTCCATCCCTGCCCACATGCTAACCTAGCGCGCCACCTGGCAAGTTGTGTCTTGGTACAATGCACGTGACACAGCTTTACCCTTGTAACGTGTTTTCCTTTTTGAAGCACAGCCGGTCCCTGGCGCACAGCAGGGTGACTCGGGGCCGTTCTGTTTCCCGTTCTTCCCGCTGTGGTTTATCACAGGGTGACTCCAGTCCCCTGTGTGATGCAGGAGGATCTTATTGTTTATCCATCCTCTTACTCTTTTTTTTTTTTTATTGGTCTTTTTAGGGCCACATCCAAGGCATATGGAGGTTCCCAGGCTAGGGGTGCAATCAGAGCTGTAGCCGCTGGCCTACGCCACAGCCACAGCCACAGCCATGCCAGAGCCAAGCCACCTCCCCTGCCCCAGGGCTCCTGTGCTCCTGGCTCCTGGCCTCCTCCCTCCACCTCTGCCCTCGTCCTGAAGGCCTGGCCTCCTCCTGCGTGGCCACCTCGTCTCTGTGTCCCCCCATTGCTGGTTTAGGGCCACCCCGTGCGCCCTCGTCTTAGCGAATTACGTCTACATCTCCAGGTGAGGTGACAGGTTCTGAGCACACAGTACATGCGGGGTGGGGCTGTTGTGACCAGAACCAGATGGATGGACCGCATCCCAGTTCCTGCTGGTCAGTGACGATGCCGGGGCCGAGTCCTCTGGGCTGTGCGTCCTGCTGCTGCGCTGTGCACGCTCTCTCTGGGGCCGGGTGGCCCAGTTCTCTGGGCTCTCGTGGCCTCGCTGGCTTAGCTTCATGGGGCCTCACCAGTGGTTTGAAATCTGAATTCATGTGACAGAGTAGGATGGCCCCTCTGTGTGTGGAAGCCAGAGCTGGCTGTCCTGGTGCCAGCACCCCGTGAGCTCACCGAGCAGGGTCGGGCAGGAGGAGGCGGGCGGCTGATGGCACACAGACTGCACACGGACCACGCCCTCGGGGCGCTGCGGCTTCGCTGTGTTCTGATCCCTTCCCCCAGGAGGGAAAGGGTCACCCCACCTCTGCATGCTCTTCCCTGCAGATGGGGTGGGGCGACCTGGGGGTGTACGGAGAGCCTTCCAGAGAGACCCCGAATTTGGACCGGATGGCCACGGAAGGGATGCTGTTCCCCAGCTTCTATGCAGCCAACCCCCTGTGCTCCCCATGTGAGTGCGGCTGGAGACATGGAGGGCGGGCGGGGGCACCACTGGCACCAAGGGCTCAGAGCCTGAGGCGAAAGTGTCAGCTTTGGGAGTTCCTGTTGTGGTGCAGCGGAAACGAATCCACTAGGAGCCGTGAGGTTAACCCCTGGTCTTGCTCAGCGGGTTAAGGATCTGGCGTTGCCGTGAGCGGGGGTGGAGGCCGGCGGCTACAGCTCCGATTCGACTCCTAGCCTGGGAACCTCTGTATGCCGTGAGTGCGGCCCAAAAAGAAAAAAAAAAAGTGGCCGCTTTGGCATCGAGCCGAGCACGGTGGCTGGTTCAGGGAGGCGTGTGGCCGGGAAAGTGTCCGCCGTGTGCAGGGGGCCACGCGAGGCGGGGCCGCGTGTCCCCCTCCCGCCCCGGGGAGCATCTCTGAGCTGGAGGAGAGGTAACCCCGAGGGAGCAGCGCATGGGGGGCCTGAGGGCAGGACTCGGAAGCTGCTCAGGGCCAGCCTCGGGCCTGACGCGTGACTCATGGTTTCCGTTGTGTCACCTCCCTGCAGCCAGGGCGGCTCTGCTCACCGGACGTCTGCCCATCCGCACCGGCTTCTACACCACCAACGGGCACGCCAGGAACGGTAGGCTGCACCCGGGACTGACAGGCGGGACGTTGGTCACCTGTCCTCGGGGTGACTTGGCTGCTCGCGAGTGCACTTGTCACGCCGGGGCGCAGGCGCTGTCTAGTTATAACTCACCTTAAAACAGGCCACACAGGAGTTCCCGTCGTGGTGCAGTGGTTAACGAATCCGACTAGGAACCATGAGGTTGCGGGTTCGGTCCCTGCCTTTGCTCAGTGGGTTAACGATCCGGCGTTGCCGTGAGCTGTGGTGTAGGTTGCAGACGCGGCTCAGATCCCGCGTTGCTGTGGCTCTGGCGTAGGCCGGGGGCTACAGCTCCGATTGGACCCGTAGCCTGGGAACCTCCGTATGCCACGGGAGTGGCCCAAGAAATAGCAAAAAGGAAAAACAAAAACAAAAAAAAACAGGCCACACAGCTTCCATCAAAAACCATGTGGTTTTGGAGCTCCCTGGCAGCCTAGTGGTTAAGGACTTGGATTTGTCACGGCCACAGCATGGGTTCATTCCCTGGCCCGGGAACTTCCATGAGCCTTGGGCGAGGCCAAAAATACCCCCAAACCAGAAAACCCCACAGCAAGTGTTTTAGGCATGTAGGGGGGGCCACGAGGGGAGGCCGGCCTCCATCCCAGCTGCTCCCTGTCCTGGGGGTGGGGCGACATGGCCTTCGCATCGGGCACACCCCCCCTCCGGGGCCCGCTGCCCGTGTGGGGGCAGCTGTCCACCCTGAGACCTGGGGTGGCCGCGGCGAGGTCAGCGCCCATGACCAGGTGGGGTTGCAGGGCCCTTGAAGGAAGCGCATCCTGTCAGAGCACGTGTTCCCGAGACCTGACGTGCAGCCCCCCCCCGCCTCCGACTGCCCCGGCAGCCGTGCCGAAGGCAAGGAGAGGCCGGAAGAGCCAGAAAGTGCCCCAGCGCCGCCGCCCTGACCAGGGCTCTGCCCCTGGAGCCTGGCGGTCACGTGCTGTGTGGCCCCGCAGCCTACACGCCACAGGAGATCGTGGGCGGCATCCCGGACCCAGAGCACCTGCTGCCGGAGCTGCTGAAGGGCGCCGGCTACGCCAGCAAGATCGTGGGCAAGTGGTGAGCCCACCCCGCCAGGCCGGGCGCGTCCGCACGGGCTCCTCAGTAAACCGACCCCTCGGGTGGAACGTGGGCTCCGTGCATCCCGGGTCCACTTAACTGCCCAGAGCGTCCCTTACCTGCGGCAGGGCCCGTGGGGCTTCCCGTTACAAGGCGGGGCATTGGCTGTGGCGGCACCACCGAAGGGGCCGTGTTACTGCACACGCGCCATCACGGGTGACACGTCGGCACACGCAGGGCTCTGTCCGGCAGCAGGTGGAGGGTGGCCGTGAGCTGTGGAGTCACCAGGACCCCATGACCACGATCATAAAAGATCTCATTGGGACACACAGCGTCGCGCGGGTCTTTGGTTGAGGGCATTAAGCGGCTTCTCTCCTTGGGGGCACCCGAATGTGCAGCCCTGGATGTTGGTATAAAGGTCACGTGTCTTCTTCCCTTTCCTGAGCATTGGAGCCGTTGGAGACAAGCAAGCCCACTTCCTACAGGGAGCCTTCCCTGATTTTCCAGCCCCGGTTGTCTCCCCCTCGCTGCCGCTGTGCTCCTGCACGGCCTTCGCAAGGGCAGGCGCCTTCTCAGTGCCTCTCGGGGACCACTGCTCCGTGCTGCTGACAGGTCATGTCCTGGGGACCTGGCCGTGTCCCAGTGTGTGACCG
Source organism: Phacochoerus africanus (assembly GCF_016906955.1). Classification (NCBI taxonomy): domain Eukaryota; kingdom Metazoa; phylum Chordata; class Mammalia; order Artiodactyla; family Suidae; genus Phacochoerus; species Phacochoerus africanus. The sequence goes on from NC_062551.1 coordinate 844,200, forward strand.
TCGACTGGAGTTTAAAGACTGTGCAGGGAGGGGCGGGGCCCGCGGCACCCGGGCCGCACACGCGGGGCTGGCTGCGTTCTCTGAAGGTGGCGGTTGCCGCCGCTGGGAGCATGAGGCGCCCGCGCGGGGTCCCTGACGTGTCTTGGTTCCTGTTTCTAGGCATCTGGGCCACAGGCCCCAGTTCCACCCACTGAAGCACGGATTTGACGAGTGGTTTGGGTCCCCCAACTGTCACTTCGGACCTTACGACAACAAGGCCAGGCCCAACATCCCCGTGTACCGGGACTGGGAGATGGTCGGCAGGTGACAGCTCTCCGCCCACTCGCTGGGCTGGCCCCGCCCCGCCACTGCCGCTTGCTGCCCTCAGGCATCTGAGAGCCATGCCCGGGGGGTCGTCCCGGCTGCCCTGGCAGGCCCTGCCCCAGGTGGTGAGGGGACTGTACCTTGGACGGGATCCCCCCCGCCCGAACTCAGTGCTGTCTGAGGGGCCATCAGCTGTGGGACCGACCTGGTCTGGCCCGTGGGCAGCTGCAGGCAGCTGGGTCTTTCCTGAGTCTTCTTTCGTTGCTGGTTTGGTTTTGGGGGGAGCTCATCACACGTGCTGCTGGGCTGTAGGTCACATGCTCAGCGCCCCCGGCCTGGCCCTGGAGACCACAGACCCGTCCCTCTCTCGCGCGCGGGCCCTCCTGTGTGACACAGGGCTCCCATGCTTCTCCCAGACAGCGGGGTCGCCGGGCGCCAGCCTCAGTGACCTTGACGGGATGTGGGCAGGAGCTTCCAGGTGCCTGGTTTGGGTCCTGACCTGAGCATTTTTTTCTCTTCTATAAACAAGGCCTGTGGCTTTGCTCCCGAAGTCAGGGAGAGGGGCTTTCCTTCCCTGAGGCCGGTGTCTGAACTGTTTTCAGGTTTTACGAAGAATTTCCAATTAACCTGAAGACGGGAGAGTCGAACCTCACTCAGATTTACTTGCAGGTGACGGGGCCTCCTCCTCGGACGGCGGCCGGGGCTGGGCTGGCTCCGGGCGGGGAGGGCGCCTCGGGCGGAGGACGACGGCGGGTCCTTCTCCTCAGGAAGCCCTGGATTTCATTAAGAGGCAGCAGGCCGCCCGCCGCCCCTTCTTTCTCTACTGGGCCATCGACGCCACCCACGCCCCTGTGTACGCCTCCCGGGCTTTCTTGGGCACCAGCCAGCGAGGGCGGTGAGTCCCTGGCCGCAGAGATCTGGACTCCTGGGTCGGGGGGTCGGGGGGTTGGGGGGCCGGCCGTGCTCCCTGCAGTTAGGGTCCAGCCGCTGTCCGGTCGCGGACACCCCCGGCCCCTGCCGCCCGTGCTGGTTCTCCCGCAGGTATGGGGACGCCGTCCGCGAGATCGACGACAGTGTCGGGCGGATCCTGGGCCTCCTCCGGGACCTGAAGATCGCGGGAAACACCTTCGTCTTCTTCACATCTGACAACGGAGCCGCCCTCGTTTCTGCGCCCAAACAAGGCAGGTGCTCGAGCAGATGAGGCTCCGCTCGGGGCCCCTCGCCCCCCACCTCCTGGCCGAGCATAGAGGGGCGCCCCTGGCGGGGCCGGCCTGGGCCTGGTCCCATGGGAGCCCAGCACCCAGGCTCCGGGGAGCACCCTCCCCTCCGGAGGGAGAGGCACCTGCAGACGCCCGCCCCAGGCCCCTCGCTGGAGCCGGGCTGGGAGGGAGAGCTTGGATCCGCGGCTGGAGGCCGAGTCACAGCCCTCATCCTGTCCTGGCTCCGTCCCCGGCTGGTCCTGGAGCCAGGTTCCCCGGCCGCGTCTTCGTTCTGATCTCAGGTGTGACACGGCGTCTGTCGTCACGTGTCCGGGTCAACTGCACCTTTTTCTGTGTTTGGGGGCCTCTCTTCACGAAGGAGTTGTGACCCTCCAGCAGCCAGGCTGGGCTCGGTGTCACCCCCCCCCCCCCAGAAACACACTCACGTGGGCTGCCGTGTCGGGAGGGAAGGCGCTGAGCCTCAGCCCCGAAGTGCTGGCCATGGGGGGGCTCGGAGCTGCTGGAGCAGTGTGGGGGCTGCTCTGGCCCCCGTCCCTGCCGTGTGCACCGCTGCCGGCCTGCAGGCCTCCTCGGTGCCCTGCGCCCCCCGGGGCCTCTCAGCCCAGAAGTGACCTGTGTTCGCCATCCCGTTCCTCTTAAAGAGGCCGGGGCCCCAGCAGGGCCCTGAGTCACTGTGACACCTCTGGAAGGAAGGTCCCAGGCAGCAAGAGACCCCGTGGGGGTGGGCCTGGGGGGATCCCGGGGGCAAAAGGGCTTAGGTGTCTCCAGGACAGGCAGGGCACAGCAGGCTCAAGCGGAGAGGGGGCTGCAGCGGGCAGGCTGGCGGTTTAGCGGTAGGAGAAGCTCTGGGCGCCCGGCCCCCGCTGGAGAGGGAAGCAGGAAAGAAGCGGGCTCTCGTCAACCTCTGGCCTGTGCCCCTCACCGGCCCTGTGCTGACTGGCACGTGGGTTTCTGGGTGCCAGGGGTCACTGACCTCAGGGTCCCGAGGTTGCGGAGTCTCGGGTAGCTTAGGCTGGCAGAGCCCAAGCCCCCTCTTGTCCTGCTCACGGGGCTCCCCTGTGAGCCGGGACCACACGGCAGCCTGTCCTCTGCCCCTGGCATGGCTCAGAGTGGCCGTGTTGGAAACGCAGGCCTAGGAGCTGGTGCCTTTCACGAGGCCCCCCAGGCCGGGCACGCAGGAGACGCTGTGCACGGTGTGCGCAAGGAGCTGGCACCTGCCAGGCGCAGGCAGGACTGTCACGGCCGTGAGGAAGTTTCTGTGTCTTACACTAACGTGTGTGCATGCCCCGTTTGTGCCAGGTTGCTCCCCACGGGGGCATGACCTCGTGACCACAGCTCTAGGACAGTCACCCGGTCAGAGCCATCTCCAGGCCTTCTGACCTTGAACCTGAGGCCTGAGCCCCATTGACCCCGTGCCAGTCTCAGTGCCTCAGAGTTTCAGTATGGTCATCTCTGCGGGGCAGGGCGAGGAGCCAGGAGGACAGACGTGTCCCGAGGGCCAGTGCCTGGCAGGGCATGTGTGGCCCTGGGGACTTGGGCAGATGGCCTGACGGGTGGCTGCCCCTCGCCAGGTGGCAGCAACGGGCCCTTTCTGTGCGGGAAGCAGACGACATTCGAAGGCGGCATGAGAGAGCCTGCCATCGCCTGGTGGCCCGGGCACATCCCTGCTGGCCAGGTGAGTCAGGCCACCTATGCCAGGTGTGGTGGCCCTGGGGTGTGGCAGCTCGGTCCTGTCGCTGGCCTGCTCCCTGCATGTGCTTGCCATGCTCAGGCCACATGAGGCCCAGCTCCACGCTCTCCTCCACATGCCCTGGGAGGTGGACAGGGGCCGTCCTGTGGGTATGAGGGCTCCGTCAGTGGCAGAGGCCCCTGGGGTCAGCCACGTGGCAGTTCAGAGCTGGGCTGAGCTGCTCAGGCTTGTTCCCTGCAGGCCCCATCACGGTATGCCCATGGGTGCCATGGGCCCTGGCAGGGGCACAGAGCTGGGCAGTAAGGCTGGTTTGGCCACAGAACCTCTTTTCCAAAGTGCGTCTCCCCGGACACTGCTTCACCACCACCCCGGAGACAGCTGCTGCACACAGGCGTGGACCGTGGGGCTGGTGACCCCGGCTGGTCCCGGTGGCCCGCTGGCTGGCCTTTCCGGCTCCCGAGCCCCTCACTCTGCCCACCCCGGGCCTGGAGCCCAGTTGTCACCTTCCTAACCCAGGGCCTTGGTTCAGACCCCGCGCAGGGATGGGGGGTCGTCTGGCAACATGCGCGTTGCTCGTCCCGTGCGTCCTTCGCTCCCTCCGCCAGCAGGAGCACTGCTGCCTGTCCCTCCCCCCGCGAAGCCTCCACGGAACTTTTGAATGGAACACCAGCCTCGTGCCCCCCGACTAGGTGGCAGAACCAGGGGTGACGGTGGGCTCGGTCACCCACGGAGCGTCTCCTTGGGGAGGGTCCCTGGGCGTGGGAAGCGCTAAGTTGGGGTCCCTCGGGTCGCCTGCCCCAGACGTGCAGGCGTGAATCCGCGGAGGCCAGCCGGTAGCCCCCCAGTGGCCCCTCCGGGCCTCCCCCTGCCGGCTCCATGGACTGGGCCGCTGGGTTTGGTCTGGCCCCTCCTCCCGGTGCCCTGCGTGCTGCTCGGGCCCCGGCTTTCATCCTCGTCCGCTCCCACCTGACTGGGGAAGTTCACCGTCGGCCTAGAGAGGGTGGGCCTGGCCAGGCGGAGCCTGCCAGCATCTCCCTGGTCGGGGTGGCGGGGGCAGGGGGCGCTGTGCCACCTCTCCCCTCCGTGGGTCCACGCGCGGCCCCGGCAGAAGCGAGGACCTGGGAGTCAGGATCCGGTGGAGCCTCCGCTGCTCTGGGGTTAGACTCAGCCCCGGATCTCCCCACGGCCACTCTTCCTGACAGGGCGCGACCCCCTCTGGGGGCCCTGAGCTCAAGGGGAGCAGCCCCGGTGAGGCTGCTGGGGGGGGGCAGGGGGGAGGGGACACGTGTGCACAGGCGTCCTCAGCCAGGGCTGCCTCTGCGGCGCGTGTGGACGTGACTGGGACGCCCTTTACAGGTGAGCCACCAGCTGGGCAGTGTCATGGATCTCTTCACCACCAGCCTGTCCCTCGCAGGCCTGGAGCCCCCCAGCGACAGAGCCATTGACGGCCTGGACCTCCTCCCAGCCATGCTGCAGGGCCGCTTGACGGAGAGGTGGGTTCCAGCCGGGCCCAGAAGGAGGCGAGGCCAGGGGACTTGGGCACAGACCGCGTCGTGGGGCAGAAAGGCCTTGCTTCCCGTGATGTCCGCCTCCCCTGCCTTGGCCGCAGGCGGGGCAGGGAGCGTCCGAGCCTCAGGAGCCGGGCACCTGTCCAGGGCCAGTTCCTGTGGCTCAGGACCAGCTATTGTCCTGCTCAAACGAAACGAGTTTCCAGGCCGCCGGGAAGGGGCGCGAACGCGAAAGCCTGAATGGTGGGGCCAGGAGCGCACAGCTCGCTCTCTTTTTTTCTGTCTCGAAACCTGGTGTGAGAGTTTGTCGCCACCGGGGCGGGGTGGGGCTGCCAGCTGTCACAGTCCCCGCAGGCCCCCTGCCGGCCCCCCCTGTGCCAAGGGTGAAGGGGCCGTGGGAGCCCCCAGCCTGGGGACCTCTGCGTTTCTGCAGTGCGGTGTCGCGCTGTCCCTTCTGCGGACCGTCAGCCCCGAGCTTGCTGGCAGGCGGGCGCTCCACTCGCCCCCTGACCCTGCCTGTGCCCCGACAGGCCGATATTCTATTACCGCGGCAACACGCTGATGGCCGCCACCCTCGGCCGGTACAAGGCCCATTTTTGGACTTGGACCAATTCCTGGGAGGAGTTCAGACAGGTAAGGGAGCTTGGGCTGCATGGGCTCTTCGTCATGTCCTTCAGGAGACACAGTGGCCGCAGGGACCAGAGGCCTCTGTGCCGTGGCTCACGTGTTAAGGAGTGGGGGGCGGGGGGCGCGCAGTGTGGCTGCAAGGACAGCACCCACCCGGCCTGGCCCGTCCAGATGCCTTCCCCAGCCCCCCAGGCAACTCGGCGACCCGCTGGGAGGCTGTCGCCGCGTCCACCCAGGTCTTAAGGGTGGGGGCCCGCCTGGTCCTGAGAGGGTTCGGCTGCCCTCGGGCGCGAGGCGCGCGTGGCTCCCTCCTGGGTCTCCGCCCGACCCCTCCGCGCGCCCAGGTCCGAGGACACGAGGAAAGCCCGCTGACGCCCCGGAATCGGACGGGGGAGCCGTCGTCGGTCGGGAGACCCCTCCGTGCCGGCCTCTGTGCACAGCTGGGGTGCGCACTGCACGTGGAGGGACCCGGGTCTGGGACCTGGGCGGGTGGGGAAGTGGCGCACGTGGGGGCGCACGTGGGGGTCGGGAAGTGTCAGGAGAGGCCCTCTCGGCACAGGGCTCAGACACGCGGCTTCAGTTCCGTGAGGGTGGCTTCTGGGAGCTCCCGCGCTGCTTTGGTTGGCACGGACTCTGGCCTCCTCGGGGTGAAGCCCACGAGGCTCCCTTCTGCAAGCTGCGGGCACCCAGGTCCCTCCCTGGGAGGGCGGCTGGCCCAGCACAGCCCCCGGGGTTGGCACCCTTGCAGTTCCGTGCAAGTGCCGAGGGGAGGCCCGCTCGCGGCGCCGATGGCCCTTCCCCTCCAGGGAGCAGGAAGGCTGAGGGGGCGCGTGAGGTCAGAAGGGACCTCGGAGCCACTGACAGCTGCTGAGCCCCAGGGAGGCTCCGTGTGCCTCTTCCAGACCATTAACGTGGGAAGGAGAGGCTTCTCCGCAGGCCACGTCCCAGGGCACAGGTCTGGGGTCCCAGGTGCAGGGCTCACCCCAGGAGACCCCGTTAGCTTCCCGCTCACCCCTCATCTGGGTGTCTCCCACCCTCCCTCACATCCCCCCCCCAGCGTCCATGGGCCCGCCTGCCCGTGGCCTCCCCTCGTGGGGCGTCTGAGGCCCAGGGCGGGGCAGGAGCGGGGTCCACGTGACCACGCAATTCCCGCGTTTCCGGACTAAAGCCACAGGCGCCAGCTCGAGGGCACGGCCTTCCTCCTCCCGCCAGCAGCCGTGAGAGGAGAGCGGGGCCTCCATTGAGAAGCTCATTTGCGGAGTTCCCGTCGTGGCGCAGTGGTTAACGAATCCGACTAGGAACCATGAGGTTGCGGGTTCGGTCCCTGCCCTTGCTCAGTGGGTTAACGATCCGGCGTTGCCGTGAGCTGTGGTGTAGGTTGCAGACGCGGCTCGGATCCTGCGTTGCTGTGGCTCTGACGTAGGCTGGCGGCCACAGCTCCGATTGGACCCCTAGCCTGGGAACGTCCATATGCCGCGGGAGCGGCCCAAGAAATAGCAAAAAAAAAAAAAAAAGAAGCTCATTTGCTTCGCATCCGGGTTATAATCGGTCTTCTGTCCAGCCTTGGATTCTTCTCCATTAACCGCCCAGCTTTTTTACGCCAAACGGGGCTGTTTCTCCCCCGTTAAAGCCGTTTTTGTTCTCTGGCTGGCCCGCTCCCCGTAGGTCAGTCACCCCCTTGGGACCCACCCAGGTGTCCGTCCTTGGCCCACTGCAGCCGGACTGGGAGTCGGCTGCTCAGGGCAGACAAGTGGAAGTTCACGGGCTCCTCCCCTCCCTGCTTGAGTGACAGGCAGAACGTAGCTGCCCCGTGGACGGCTGTCCGTCCCGCCTCGCAGTGTGAGGGCGGCTGCTCGCAGGCAGGCCACGCTCGTGTCTGCAGGACAAGCAGGGGGCACGTCCCTGAGTGAGTCCTAAAGCGACTCCGTCCCCCACCAAAACAGTGCCGAGACCGCAGGGGACAGTCCACGGGGCAGGTCGCTCAGCAGCCCTGGCCGGGAGGGGGAGGCCCCGTCGCTCAGGCCAGCACCTGCCGCTTGTCGCGGCCGCTCAGCATCCTCCTGGCGTCTCTTTCAGGGGGTCGATTTCTGCCCCGGGCAGAACGTCTCGGGTGTCACCACCCACTCGCAGGAAGAGCACACGAAGCTGCCGCTCATCTTCCACCTGGGACAAGACCCGGGGGAGAGGTTCCCGCTCAGGTGAGCCGGGGCAGGGAGGCCTCGAGCCAGGCCCGGCCACGCGGCTGCGCCGGACGCGGGAGAGGACACAGGACGGGACGTGGAGCGTGGGGCCTGCTCCCCCCCCCGCCCCAGGGGCGCCCACCCCGGCCCACTGCAGGCCTCGTGCCTGCCACCCGGGGGCCTCCTCGGTGACAGCCCCCTCCCTGGAGCTTCATCCGGCTCCGAGGCCTGCGACCGGGGAAGAGGGAAGACGCTGCCCCCAGTCTTCCAGGACCTCACAGTGCGGCCTTGTTGGAAGCGGGTTTGCAGGTGTAGTGCGGTGGGGTCAGGGGAGAGCTAAGCTTAGAGCAGGCTGGCCCTGAACGCACGACTGGCATCCTGGTAGCTCGGGCACAGACCGTGTGCCCACAGGCAGAGGTGGACAGCTGCTGCCACGGCAAGGACGCCTGCTGAAGGGACCCTCCCTTGGAGCCTCTGACGCCCGGATTTCAGACTCTGGCCTCAGGAACGAGGACGGATCCCTGCCGTTTCAGGGCCTCCCTGAGTCGGGGCCCCCGGGGCACTCGTGCAGGCGGGAGCTGGGAGTATCTCCAGGTATCCCAAGTCACAGGAGGTCCCCTGGGGCTGGGGGCCAAAAGCTAGACAGAGGCATCCTGGAAGCAGCCTGAGGCCCTGCTCTCCTGGGACAACCCGGATGTCCAAATTCCCTCGGGGCGCTGTCCCTCCTCCCCAGACTCCAGCTCAGCTCAGCGCAGTTTTACACGCCCAGGAGTCTCTCAGCCACATGTCCCAGCAGCACCTGTGCGCTGCTCCTGACTTTTTTCCAGCCAGGCCCCGGTGGGGGCCACCTGCAGCCCCCAGCGCCTTTAGCCCGGCTTGCAGACGGGGCGTGCACTCTGGGCGGACTGTGAGGAGAGGTGCCCTCATCCCGCCCTGATGGGAGGCGGTGCTGACACTGCTTCCTGACACGGTGCAAGCCCTGCCCGCAGCTGGCACCTCTGCCCCACCTCGGCACCTCCCGAAATCCTCGGTCACTGGGCCTGCACTCCCCATGAGACCCCGTGACTGTTCAGGGTCACCGCCCCTAAAAGAGGGCCTGGGAGTTCCCGTTGTGGCACAGTGGTTAACAAATCCGACTAGGAACCATGAGGTTGCAGGTTCGATCCCTGGCCTTGCTCAGTGGGTTAAGGATCCAGGGTTGCCGTGAGCTGTGGTGTAGGCTGCAGACGCGGCTCAGATCCCGCATTGCTGTGGCTCTGGTATAGGCCGGTGGCTGCAGTTCCAATTCGACCCCTAGCCTGGGAACCTCCATATGCTGCGGGAGCGGCCCAAGAAATGGCAAAAAAAGACCAAAAAAAAAAAAGAGGGCCTGGCATGGACACAAAGCCTCCCCAGCTCCTGTCACACCCCTACTTCCCAAAGTGTGTGCTGCTGCACCGGACTCTGGAGAGATGGGACGCGGCTGGTGCCCCAACTGGGACACACATGGGTGCAAGTCCAGGGCTCGGGCATACCAGACATGGTGATTGGGGCAGCCACTCAGAGAGCAATGAACCTGGGCTACGGGGATGAAAAGGAACCCTGAGTGGCTCAGGGCGCTGCAGCGCTTGGCAGTGCCCTTGGCGGTTCCCGATGAACAGCAGGCTGAAGGGTCATGTTTGCTGTCCTGGTCACGTGGCTCTGCCTAAACCCTCAATTGCTGGGGGTTCCTGGGGCACACGGCTCCTGCCAGAGCCATGTGGGACAAGGTGGGGCCCAGCCACAGCCGCTCTCCCCAGAGCTGCTGGATGCTGGACCACAGAACGGAGCTGGTCCCCAGGCTCCCCCACCCAGCCTCCCTGTCCCTCCCTCCACCCTGGTGACCTCGTGCCCCTGTCCCACAGCTTTGCCAGCACCGAGTACCTGGATGCCCTTCGCAAGATCACCCCGGTCGTCCAGCAGCACCAGGAGTCCTTGGTTCCCGGGCAGCCCCAGCTCAACGTGTGCAACCCGGCAGTCATGGTAAGCGGCTTATGCCTGGGACGCGGCCCCAGAGCATCACCTGCACCTTCGACAAGAAGCCCCTGGGGAGTTTCCGTGAGGGCGTGGGTGGTTCCCTGGCCTCGCTCAGTGGGTGAAGGATCTAGTGTTGCCACAAGCTTTGGCGTAGGTCGCATATGTGGCTTGGATTCCGCATTGCTGTGGCTGTGGCATAGGCTGGTGGCCACGGCTCTGATTCGACCCTTAGCCTGAGAACTCCCACATGGCCCGGGAGCAGCCCTAAGAAGACCCCCCCAAAAAAAAGCCATCTGGAACTGCAGTGAGTCTGGCCCCCGAGTGCTTCCCAGAAGCACAGCCTGCCCCACAGGTTCAGGGGTCCTGGGTGGCCTGGCAGGACCCAGCGCCGTGCAGAGCTGATTCCAAAAGCCCGGGGGCCTCATGTCCCTCCTGGTCTCACAGGAGGAGCACCAGGGCGCTGGGCCCTCTGCAAGTGTGGGACAAGCCAAATCCTTGTGGGACTGTGGGGTGTGGGCGCGCTGGGTGGATGGCCGGGTGTGTGGCCAACGGGTTGGCCACCTCCCAGGTCAGGAACACAGGTCCCTGCCTTGACCGCATCACACCCCATGGGGGGCCTGCCCACAGGTCCGTCCTGCAACGGGGCTGTCTGTGTGGCCCCCTGTCCCCCGCATTGGAAGCTTCAGCAGCCCCCAAACCCGCAGAGCAAAGCCAGTGGCTTAGCCCTGCTTCCAGCCTTCCGGCCCCGCCCTGTCCCCCGCAGACCCGCCTGGCGCTGTGAGCACCCTTGAAGCTGCAGGCCTGGCACAGCCAGGCCACTTGGAACCTGCTGCCTCGAAGCAGGAAGGGACGGGCAGTGCAGGGTGGGTGCGTGTGGTGGGGGCACTGAACAGAGGTTGATGTTAGGACGGGGGTGAGGAGGAGCGGAGTGTGGATGGCTGAGGGTGGCCTGGTGGCTGTTGTCCCCATCCAGGGCGGGGGCCAGCAGGGCCTCCCACTTCCCTCGGAAGGACACCAGGCAGGCATTGCTGCCTGAATTCGCCGTCGTGGAGCAGGAGGTCCCTGAGGTGCCAAGAGCCTGAGAGATCTCTGCCCCTCGGAGCCAGACCTGTCCCCTGGGAAGCAATGTTGTCCCCACCCCAGACCGCCATCTCCCGCGGAGCCGCTTGGTGGCTCACAGACCGGAGGGGTTTTAGTGATGGGAGGGGCGCTGCCGCCACCTCCTGGGCAAGGTGGGAACTGCCGCAGCCCGGCCGCCCCCGAGCCGGGAAAGCGGTGCCCCCTCCCCAAGTGGGCGGAAGACCGCAGTCGGTAGGTTGGGCTCAGGCTCGCTCGGAAGCGAGCGCTGCCCCTGGAGAGGCGCACGGACTCCGCCCCGAGTGGGCGTGTGCGCCGCAAAGCCTCTCCGGTCCCCTGCCCCGCTTGGGTCCTGCTTAGCCCCGCTCGCTCGTCCGGAGCAGCCGGCGAGGGCTCCGGTGGTGTCCTCTGCTCCCAGGGCTGCAGCACACCCCCTCCGTGACGCCAGCCCCGCAGGCTGGGCCGGAGCGAGCGCGCTTCCTGCGCCCTCGCTGCCCCCCTCTGCTCTGCTTCCTCATCTACACCCGGCCCTGCAGGGTGGCTTGCATGACCCCAGGGCCACCTGGCACCATCCAGGGCAGGAGAGGGCGTGGCCCATGGCTCTCGCCGGCTCCGAAGCTCCGATTCTGTAACACAGGAGCCTCTGAGGGCCTGGCCGGGGACCGCTCTATGGATGACTGTGGACGGGGACACCTGGGTGGGGGGGACGAGGCGACACCACGAGGGCTCCCTCCCGGGGGCATGAGAGTTCCCTTTTGTTGCGGGGAAAACATCGCCACACAAAGCAGGTGTGCCCGGGAAGATGCTGGGGAGCCCCCCCCCCGCAACAAGCCGTCTCTCCCTGGGCATCCGGGCCCAGCCTGCAGAGTTTTCCTTGGGAAGTCTGGGCCAGCGCCTCAGCAGCCGGCTCCTTCTCTGCTACAGCGGCCGTGGAGGCCGAGGCTGTGCGCAGCTTGCTCACCCCTCCTGTTCAGCAGCGGGCTGCTGGCTGCTGCGCCGGCCTCAGGCGATGGGTTGCTTCCGGGCGGCGCCGGCTGGCTTGCACCCCGCAGCTGTGGGGGTGGGGCAGGAATGGGAACTGCTGAGTCCAGAAGGGCTTGAATTAACTGCATGTTCTCTTTCTGAATTTCCATTCCCCAGAACTGGGCGCCCCCGGGCTGTGAAAAGCTGGGGAAGTGCCTCACGCCCCCGGAATCTGTCCCGGAAAAATGCTCCTGGCCCCACTAGCACCTGCTGGGCTGAAGCCACGTCCGGGATCTCCCCAGACCTGCAGCTGCCAGGGGCTCTGGTCTCCGGGCTCCAGGGCTGGAAGAGCCCCAGCTGCCCTCTGCCCTGCCCAGTGCCAATCTGCGCCACCTGCAGCCAGCAGCGGGACCTGCAAGGCCATGCCTGCCCGAGCCCGGGCCCTAGAGTCACTCCCTCTCAGCCTGCCGGATTCAGGCTGCCTGATTCTGCCACCTCTGGCTCCCATCAGCCCCTGAACCAGATGCTGCCTGTCTCACAGGCTCCCCCTCTGCTCCACCTGCCTTCCTGGCCGGCCCGATCCAGGGCCCAGAGCATGTGACTTGCTCTGGCTGCCCCAGCAGTCCGTGGTGTCAAGGAGGGTAGCTGTGCCAGTCAGTCCTGTGTCACCCCTTGCCATTACGCAGGGGGGGTGCCCTGGCCCCACTCCCCATGATGGGGGTTTGTGAACATAGAAGGGGGAGCAGACCAAGATCCTCCCTGACCTGGATCCTCAGCAGCCAAGGCTTCCCGAGGCCGGTGGGGACAGCTGACGCCAGCACCTCACCCCTGACGCCAGCACCTCACCCCTGACGCCAGCACACTGGGCCTGTCTGTGCCTCACAGCTGCCCTGCCTGCCCTCCTCCCCTTGAGCCCAGGGTGGCAAAGCTTGAAGATAAGCCTGGGCAGGTCTGTGGAGACTCCAGCCACCCCACCCTGAAAGCCTGTGGACCATTTCCATTCTGCAGGTTGTCAGGCCAACTCTGCTGTTTTTAAGACTTGGGAAATTTTGAAAAAGCAGTTCTAGAATATAGGAACAGGCATTTTAGCTCTGGTTTGTTTTCTTTTTAGTGAGATGCGCTTTGGAGGCAGTTGTTCCCTCTGGTATGGTGGGGGCTGGAGTGGGCCGGGCCAAGCATCCCCCCCCTCCCCCGCTCTCCCAAGAGTCCAGCAGGTCTGGGAAGGGCTTCCACTTCTCCCTCGCCCCTGCCCAGGCCACTGGTCCTTCGAACTGCTCCCCGCCTCGGGCCCTCCCCTCAGGCTTCCGCACCGCTCTCCTGCTCTGAACCCCTCCTTGCTCGGTTCCCCAGGCACTCGGCGCGCTCCTGGGGGAAGGCCCGGGCCGTGCCCTGTGTGCACACGCGCCCGGAATGCGCCCCGCCTCCCCGCCAATCCGCCCCGTGCGCGCGCCGGTCCCCTCGCAGAACGCTGCAGGCGCTGAGCCGAGACCCGGGAGGAAAGGGGAAGCCGGTGCCCGCCCGAAACCTGGGGTGCCGGCCGTAACCACACCGAAGACCTGCGAGCAAGCGCCCTCGACTCGGACAAAACCTGATGAGGCTTTTCCCGAGAGCCCGGCCGGGCCCGCGCAGACGTCCCTGGGGCGGAGACGCCTCTGAGGAAACTAGCTCGAGTCTTAAAAAGGCTGGCACCTGAGATTCGATGAAATACGGTACTTGAGCCGGGAGGCTCCGCCCCTCGGGCGCAGCCCCTCCCCGTGGCGCCCAGCCCGGCTCCTTCCGCACAGGCGCGGGATCGCGGAGTTCGCGTCCCGCCGCGCCCCCGGCGCTCCGCCCACCCCTCCTGCGCAGGCGCGGAGCCGCCGAGCCCGCCGCTCGTGCTCAGGACACGCGCGAACGCGGCGATGGCGGATCTTGAGCTGCAGCTGGTGGCGCGGCGTATCCGCAGCTTCCCCGACTTCCCCGTCCCCGGCGTGCTGTTCAGGTACGGGCAGCCGGGCCACGTGGGGCTGCGCGGCCCGGGCTGTCGGGGCGCGGGGGGTTCCGCGAGGGCTTGAGAGTCACCAAGCCTGTCCTTGCGTGCCAGGGATATCTCGCCTCTCCTGAAGGACCCCGACTCCTTCCGCGCCTCCATCAGCCTGTTGGCGAATCACCTGAAAAAGGCCCACGGGGGCAGGATTGACTACATCGCGGGCAAGTGGAGCGGCCGGCGTCCGCCGGGTCCCCGCGGCTGCTCACCGCTGTCACGCCCCGTGACGGCGCAGCATCGGGGGCTCTTTTTCTTGGGCAGGGCAGGCGCGGGGAGGGTGGTCCCACCGCTTCTGCTGGCGGGAGGACGGGGGTGGCGTGTCGGGGGTCCTTCGGGGAACCCGCCGGGGCCGCGAAGGCGTGTGGGTTTTCATAACAGGCCTGCTGCCCCGCCTCTGGCAGCTCGGAGAGGGGTGGTAGCCCCGCGCCCCCGGGTTCCCGGTCCCCAGCCCTGGAAAGGTGGGGCCGCAGGGTGGAACTGCCCTGGGAATGTGCCCAGAATCCACCGGGGCCAGCCCGCTTTCACGTTCCGCTTCTGTCGTCGCGTATTGCGCGCACGCAGACCCTCGCCCCGGTGGAAGGTTTTAGGCAAGCCCAGGCCTGGGAGGACCCTGGCAGGTGGTGTCCCTCCTTGAGCGCCCCGCCCCTGATCCTCCGGTCGCTCCCGGAGGGCCTGAGGGGCCCCCGTATTGGCCTGAAGGCAGGGAGAGGCTGCGATTGGCGAATCCTGTGGAGGACTCTTGCCTCCAGAAGCCTTCCCCGCATTCCTGGGCGAGGCCGAGGCTCTGAGCTTCCCCTTCACAGCTCGGTTCCCCCCCCCCCCCCCCCCCCCCCCGGTACCGGTGCCCGGTCACTGCCTCTCCTGGACCGAGAGCTCCTGGGGCAGACCCTCCCTGCCTTTCAGCTAGCAGCCACCTCTGGTGTGCCGCTGAGCTTTGGAGAGGGGTCAGGGACTCGCCCAAGGCCACACGGCTGTCTACCAAGCACTGGGGTGGCCCCCGCCTGGCTCCCGAGCTCCGCTCTCCAGACCCCAGCGCGCCCTGTGCGTGGTAGCGACAGCGTTCCCAAGCGAGGGGTGGCATAGGCCTTACCTTTGGAGCTAACAAAGGCACACATCCTGTGTAGTGATGGCCGCTTGTCACTGTCCAGCCCTGACCCATGGGTACCCCAGTGCTGCCCTGCCACGCAGCTGCCCTCCCAACACCCCAGGTCTCGCCGACAGGCCTAGACTCCCGTGGTTTCCTGTTTGGTCCCTCCCTGGCCCAGGAGCTGGGCTTGGGCTGCATTCTCATCCGAAAGCGAGGGAAACTGCCGGGCCCCACCGTGTCTGCCTCATATGCGCTGGAATACGGGAAGGTGAGAAGGCTGCGGGCAGGGCTGCCTCCGTGGACCCAAGTGGAGCCGCCAAGGTTGGCGTGGACCCGGGAGCTGAGACGCTCAGGAGCTGGGCCGGGCTGACAGAGCCAGGAAACAGGGTGGGTTGGAACCTGGGGCCAGGCAGCAGCCCCTCGCCAGCGGCCAGCTCTGCACAGCAGGGCCGCCTGGGGGAAGCCGCGGGTCACATGCCCACTTTCCTTTGCAGGCTGAGCTGGAAATCCAGAGAGACGCCCTGGAACCAGGACAGAGGGTGGTGGTTGTGGACGACCTGCTCGCCACTGGCGGTGAGGCTCCCCCCCAGGAACACTCAGGCCTGGTGGCGCTGTCATCCAGTGGGGGTGGAGGCCAGGGCCTTGGCACTCTGGTCTCCCAGGGGGGCTGCACGGCCTGCTGGGGGCCACTTCCATGCCACCCCCCCCGCCCCAACCAGGAACCATGTGTGCAGCCTGTGATCTGCTGGGCCAGCTGCGGGCCGAAGTGCTGGAGTGCGTGAGCCTGGTGGAGCTGACCTCGCTGAAGGGCAGGGAGAAGCTGGGGGCTGTGCCCTTCTTCTCCCTTCTGCAGTTCGAGTGACCCTGTCTCTGCCCACCCCACCTGCCAGAGGGCCAGCCTGGGTGGCTGCAGCGACACCCTCCACAGGCCACCGGGGGGCACTGGCTACTCGCCTGGACCATTTTCTTTCAGCAGTTGAGGGACTTTCTCCAAGGCCAGCCTCTGCCCATGGCCTCCCTGCAGGCTCTGGAAGTGCCAAGGCCTGGAGTCGGGGCTGGAACTGACCAACCCCCAGGCCGCTGCAGGCTAGTAGGTGGTGGAATGGGGAAGAATAAACAACTTTCTAGAGCAGCACCTGCCTCCCAGTGTCTGGGGGAGGGAGGGTGGGTGCTGCCCGCCTGGTTCCCCTTGCCGCTGTAATTCATCACGCCAACATGCTGACTTTGAACAACTTTATCTCAGTTCTAGAGCCCAGTGTGAGGGGACAGGGCTGGTTCCCTTGCCTGGCTTCTCAAGGCCACCTACACACTGGTGGCCCTGGCTTCCTCTTCCAATCTCAGATCCCACGTCTGCCTCCCTCTTGCGAGGACCTGTGAGACGCTGTCTTGAGATCCCACGTGAGCATCTGCAAGGGCTTCTTCCAACCACTCTGTCCCCTGCCCCCCTGCATCTGTATGGCGGCAGTGGTGGTGTCTGCCGCAGCGGCCAGAACCCAGGCCAGCCAGACGCTCGTGGGGACTCAGGACAGAGTGCAAAGTGCATTGTGTTCGCAGAGGGCCCGGCGGTGCTGGCACGCCTCTGCCAGGCTCACAGTGCCGCCTCGGCATGGGCCAGGCTGGCCAGCCGCGCCGTGACACTTGCCAGGTCGGCAGCCTTGTCCAGCTTGACGTAGGTGTCGGTGCGGATGCGGTGGAGGCTGAGCCAGTCGGGCAGCAGCTCCGAGAGGAGCTGCACGTGCTTCTCCATCTCCCCTGTACAGAGGGGACACGTGAGGCTGGGCACCGGGGCCCTCTTGGCCCCCGCCCCCCCCCTCCCTCGGCAAGATGGGGACGGACTCAAGCAGTGGACCACACAGCCTCACCAAGGAGCTGACCCCGCCCTGGAGACTACGGTGAGAGGTTGCCTGCAGCTCAGAGGGGACAGGCAGTCCTGGGGGCCTCAGGGCTGATGCAGACACCGCAGGGCCAACAAGGACGGGCTGGAGGTTGGGGGCAGCCCCTCAAGGCTGCAGGAGCCGAGGGGGTGGGCAGAGCCTCAGGAGATGCGCACAGCAGGCGCTCAACACGGGTGGGGAATGGAGCAAATCCAGGGTGCCCCCCCTAAGGGGACTTAGGGACTCGGGGACAGAGAGGGCTGCACCCACCAGGGCTCATGGCTGCATGGTAGCTGCCCACCATCCTGGCACAGGCCACCTCCATGGTGAGTGCCGGCCTGCGCTCTGCCACGAAGACGCCGCGCAGCACGCGGGCCAGCTCAGGCAGCCGCTGCAGCCGCTGCAGCCTCTGCTCCTGTTCTGGCTGCCGCGTCATCTGTGCCAGCTGCTTCTGCGCCTCCTTGGCCCGGATCTGTGGTGGGCATGGAGCTGTCAGAGGATGTCTGTCTCACGGCCCGCGCTGCAGGGACACCAAGCACTCACCCGCTCCAGCAGGGCCTGGGACACCCCCTTCAGGGCGGCAGGTGGGGTGGCTGGCGGGGTGGCTGGCAGTGCCAGGCTCGGGCACCCGGGGCTGCTAGGCTCAGCTGTGCGTAGGGCCAGGTCACTCAGGGCCTTCTCCATCTGCGGCAGGTCAGGGGGGAAGAGTCAGGAGAAGCTGCCCCCGGTCCAGCTGCAGGGAGGCTCCCCACCCATCTATGGACCCCCAAGAGTCCTCCATCCAGCCCGGGTTCCCCCCAGGACAGCAAGGGCAGGTCCTGCCACCCTGAGGCCCACGGCTGAGAGTGGAGCCTGGCAGGCACCGACATGGGGGTCAGGCCGTCCCCCCTGCGGCCTTACCCTGGGTGACATCAGGCTGCGGGCGCGGGCCAGCACCTCCTGGGCAGTGGCCAGCTTCTCCACGGTGGGCGGCTGGGGCAGCTCGGCCGGCTCGATGTCAGGCACTTCATCCACATTGAAGCGGGGGTGCCAGCGCATGAGCTGGTCCTCAGGCACCTCCATGGGGGGGTTCAGGGAAGCCAAGAAGGCCTGGGGAGGGGGACTCCAGGTGACCCCGGGCATCCAGGCTCCTACCCCAGCTGGGCGTGCCGGGGAGAGTCACGCCACCTCTCCGAGCCCCGGTACTCTACAGCACAGGGCACCCGGCACCACCCACAGGACTCTTCCCAAGCCTCCCGGGCACCAGCCCACAGCCACGAGCTCCCGCTCATCCACGCAGAGCCAGGGCACCTGCCCGCTTGTAGGAGACGGGTGGAGAGAGATGAGAACTCCGGGGCAGCTGAGACCCTGGCAGCAGGAACAACGTGCCGGCTCACCCTGTGGTGCTCCCGGACGCGGGCCACCAGGTTCTGGCTGAAGACCTGACGCCGCTGCAGCAGGCACGACGCCGTGAGCTGGGGGGCTGCACTGCCAGCTGCTGCGGGGAGAGTCCAGGCCTGAGCCCCGGAGCCAGGCCTAGCCCGTCACCCAACCCACGACCACGGTCTCACCAAGCCCTGTGCCGACACCTTCCACCTACGCTCCAACCCGCACGGCACCACTGGCTGGAACCCGAGGCCGGGCGCACTCACGCTGGTCCAGCAGCGGCTCGATGGTGAGCTGGTAATCGGACCTCCTGATGCCGTCCTTGAAGGTGGGGATGAAGCGCTCCTGGCGGAAGCGGTAGGAGGCAGGGTACACGGTCTTGATCTGGCCCAGGTTGTGCTCTTCAAAGCGCCTACAGCAGGAGGGCGCGGGGGTCAGAGGGCACAGGGACTCCCAGGGCAGGCTGAGGCAGGCTGAGGCCCCGGCCCCCTGCTCACTTGCGCATCATGTCCTGGACACCCTGCTTGACCTTGGCGAAGGTCACGGTCTCGGAGCGGTTGTGGAGCATGCCCACGATGGTGTCCAGGCTGCGGAACATCTCGGCCAGCACTTGGTACTTGTAGGGTAGCACGAGGCCCGGGGGCCCCGGCTGGGCCAGGGCGTGGAAGCGCTGGTAGGCGGGCATCTTCTCCCCACTGCCAGGGCAGGAGCAAAGCCTTGAGAAGAGCTCCGGACTCACCCCTCCGGCCCCCCCAATGGCATGCAAAACGGCTGGGGAGACCCTGGAGGCTGGGGGGGGGGGTCGACCCCCTGGACGTGCTGCACACCAACTCACAAAGCCCTCGCACGCCCACCATCTCCCCATCGCGAGGACTACAAGGACAGCGAGACTCAGCTCTGCCCCGGAGGTCCCAGCCATGCCCAGCCCTAGCTTTCTCTAGGAGGCATGTGATGACCACACAGCCCCGGGAGGGCAGACACAGAGCCACGGAGCAAGTGGCCAGTGACTGCTGGCTGTCGAAATGGCCTGAAATCACGGGGCCCAAGCCCTCTCACAGGCAGAGGCCGAGACCCGTAGACTGTGCCAGCCTCCGGGAAGGCGTGGCTCTGGCCCCCAGCTGGGCCCAGCCCTACCAGGCTGCCCTTTCCTGGAGGTCCTGACCTCCCACGCAGGACTCACCCCGGCTCTGCTGGGCGCCCCTCCTCCTCCGGGACTCTGGGGTCCCCAGCATCCTTCCTCTGGGCACTTTCCCTCAGCTCCTGGACCTGTGCCCCCACTTCCTGTGCCCGCTGCAGACGGGACTTGAGCTCAGAGAGAGTGACCTTCAAGGGGACCTGTGGACACAGGGTGCCATCAGCCAGCGTGTCAGCCCCCACCAGTCCACCTGCCCTGCCCTCCGGGCAGCCTCCTCACCTTGTCCTGCTGAGCTGCCCTGCAGGGCAGCTGACCTTCTGAGAGGGTGGCCTTCTTTGTCCTCTTGCTGGGAGAAGAGTGCTCGGGCGAGCCAGGGGCAGCGGGGGAACTGGGGCCAGAGCCCTGGTGGGAAGGACGCCAAAGACGATGGAGTCACAAAATCCCAGTGCCCCATCTCCACAGAAGGCGGCTCTCCCATCCCCTGCGCTACCTGGGACGCGGCCTCACTCACAGCCAGGCCCCAGTCACCCTGGCCTGACCCCGCACCTCGCCTTGCCCACGAGCCTGGGGTTGCGCCGGCGGGAAGGGCTCTGGCCCCGGCCCCGCAGTGTCACACCTGTCACTATTAGTCCTCCGGGAGGGAGGCCTCCCGAGGCTACCGGGCCCCGCCCACCTGGGCACGTGACCCGACCCTAGCCCCTCCTCCCGCCGGGGGCTTTGGCCCACCCTCCGCACCCAGGGCCCTGGCCAGCGCCCTCCTCCTGCGTCGGTCTCTCCAGGGGCCCCGCCCCGCCCCCTCCCCACCGGGGAGGGGGGGGGGCTCGCCCCTCCACCGGTTCCTCCCGTCCGTGCCCCTCCCTGGCCTCAGGGTCCCCCCTCCCTCCGCGTCCTCACCGTGTCGGCCGGCAGCCGCAGCCTCCGGCGCGCAGGCGGCGCGGGCTCGTCGCGCGTGGGCTCGGCGGCCGGGCGGGCGCGCTTGCGGCTGCCGCCGGGGCCCGGAGCGCTGGGCGCGGGCTTGGCGGGGCTCGGAGTGCGCAAGGACGGCTTGGCCCGCGGCGGCGCGCCGCGGAGCCCGGGACGGCGGCGCGCGAAGAAGTCGGTGACGCGGCGCTGCTCCATGACCAGAGCGGGAAAGCGGAGCAGCGGGACCACCGGCGGAAGTGGAGCCCGGCTTCGCGCGGGTTTTCGCGCCGCGGCTTGGCCCCGCCCCTCCGTGGGCGGGACCATCGGCGTCCCGGCCCGGGGGTTGGCGGGAAAGGGACGCGCACGGGCGCGTGCGCACTGGCCCTCTCGGCAGGGGTCTGCGGGCCGTGGGCGCGCTGGGTGCCGTCCCTCCGGTCCCGACCCAGGGGGCGCCGGGCGGCGCGGCTCCTGGTGGACGCCAAGCGCGTTCTGAACTGACAAAGAGAAAAATGCTGCGCTGCTTCCCGCTGACGCCCAAGCTCAAACGAGGCAACGAAGCTGGCGCCCAGCCGCGCGGACCCGGGAGGCGCTGCGCAGGTGGCCGCAGGGGCGGGGGGCTCGGCGCGGCTGGGGCCCGGCCCTGAGGCGAGCGTGCAGCCCGAAACGCGGAGGAGGGGGATGCGCAACCACTGAGTTAATTGCACACGTTAAGGGAGGACGCTGTGATTGTGACTCAGACTGTTTTGAAAAAGAAAGGTGCTCTCAAATGGCTGAGTTGGAAAAAAAGTACTTCTTAGGGCCTGAAACTTGGCTTATCCGGCAGGCTCAAGTTGAGGAATTCCCATCACAGGAGAATGCACTCGGCTCGGTCCTGAAGTGTGATCACAGGCCCGAGAGGAAAGTAATCACGAGGAGGCTTGTCTTTAGGAGGCACGAGCGCTGAGACGGGGGCTTTACCGGGCCGTCTTTTCCAGGATTTCTGTAAATAGCATGAATCGTGCCTTTAGAGAAGAAAAAGAGAGCTCCCTAGAGGCTCAGCGCGTTAAGAATCCTGCTTTGGGACTTGCTGCTGTGGGGCAGCAGGTTAAGAATCCGTCTAAGATCCCTGAGGACGCGGATTCCATCCCTGGTCTCCGTCAGTGGGTTAAGGATCCAGCCTTGCTGCGGTGTAGGTCGCGGATGGGCTCCCATACCGCAGGATCAGATCCCTGGCCCGGGAACTTTCCACAGTCTGCCAGTACGACTAAAAACAAATGAACACAAGAGTACAGTGATTAGGAAGTTGGGGTTGATGTGACAGGCAGGTGTGGAGCTGTCATCCAGACAGCTGGTGGCAAGTTGTCAATGGGACGAGGCCGGCGTTTTTAAGGCTTTGTTTTGTTAACGGTTTTATTTTGGCGCTTGTAGCCTGAGCCACCAAGTAGAATGTATTTTCTTTCCTCTTCTTTTCATGCTTTATTTCATATACTCTTTTTCTACTCTCCAGTGGGGTTTATCAGTGGGTATGGAATACAGGTCTCTGTGCTGTGCAGCTGGGCCTGGTTAGTTATCCAAACTGTACATCTTGGCTTGCATTTGCTCATCCCAAGCTCCCCGTCCACCCCACTCCCTCCCCCATCCCCCTTGGCAACCTCAAGTCTCTTCTCTGTGAGTCTGTTTCTTCTTCGTAGGTAAATTCATTTGTGTCATATTTGCATATTTTTTTAAATTTTTGGGGTCTTTTTGCCATTTCTAGGGGCGCACCAGCTGCATATGGAGGTTCCCAGGCTAGGGGTCGAATAGGGAGCTGTAAGCTGCCAGCCCACACCAGAGCCACAGCAACGCGGGATCCGAGCCGCGTCTGCAACCTACACCACGGCTCACGGCAACACCGGATCCTTAACCCACTGAGCGAGGCCAGGGTTCAAACCAGCAACCTCACGGTTCTTAGTCGGAGTCGTTTCTGCCACGCCACGACAGGAACTCCTGTGTCATATTTTAGATCCTGCATGTAAGTGGTGTCATGTATTTGTCTTTGCCTCACTTCATTCAGTGTGATGATTTCTGGGTCCATCCGTGTTGCTGCAGATGGCGTTATTTCGTTCTTTTCATGTCTGAGTAACATTCCTCTTAATTCACTCACTGATGGTTACTCTGGTTGCTTCCATATCTTGGCCGTTTCCAGTAATGCTGCTGTGAGCACTGGGGTGCATTATCTGTTTGAAGTAGTATATTCATGTTTTCCCCAGGTAGAGGCCAGGGATCAAACGTGCACCACAGCGGTGTCCCAAGCCAGAGCAGTGGCAACGCCAGATCCCTGGCTGCTCGGCCACCAGGGGACTCCTGCAGTCTTTTGGATGGTGGCCATTCTGACCAGTGGTACCTCACTGTGGCTCTGATTTGCACAAAATGTGTTTCTTTCTTTCTTTTTTTTTTTTGGTCTTTTGTTGTTGTTGTTGTTGTTGTTGCTATTTCTTGGGCCGCTCCCGCGGCATATGGAGGTTCCCGGGCTAGGGGTCGAATCGGAGCTGTAGCCACCGGCCTACGCCAGAGCCACAGCAACGCGGGATCCGAGCCGCGTCTGCAACCTACACCACAGCTCACGGCAACGCCGGATCGTTAACCCACTGAGCAAGGGCAGGGACCGAACCCGCAACCTCATGGTTCCTAGTCGGATTCGTTAACCACTGCGCCACGACGGGAACTCCAAAATGTGTTTCTTAATCAGAATCCAGGTTGGAGAGAGGATTCACCTGAGTCCAAGGAGAGCGTTTTTCCAATTTCACGCCTGCTCTACATTCAAGAGGGAAATTTTGAGGCTTCCAGACCTGCAATGGGAGCGTAAGGAACAGGCATAGCCTCTGCCTAAGACTAGCGGCAGTCTGGGGACCTCTTCTGTCTTGGTCACAGCCGCTCACCGGGAGGGAGGGCGCTGTCTTCTCTTCCAGCAGCAAGACGGTTCCCTGCTGTCTTGTCACATTTAGGAGCAAACTCCTGGTCTGGAGAGTGGCAGGACCTAACCTCAGTGGCTGTTCCTTGCGGACCCCTGCCCTCTGCAGGTAAGCTGATAGGTGGGATGCGGCCTGGAGGCCTCCCTGGGCCAGGGGACACAGAGCTGGCTCCTTCAGCGCTGTGTGTGTCTGGCCACTGCCCACCCACCCGCCTGCACCCAGAGTGTGGCTCCGAGCTCGGGGCTCAGGCCCTCCTGGAGGAGTGTGAGGGCGCCCGAGGCAGGTCCAGGGCCGTGAGAAATCCAGGGAGACCACTTCTCGAGCGGACTCCCTTCCCACCTGGCCCCCATGCGCTGCGTGACAGGCACACACTGCCTGGCATGTCTCCCTCAAGGGGACTCCTGGGAGGGAAGGAACTGCACAGACGTGTCTCCTTAGGGGCCGGGTCTGGGGCACGAAGCTGGGGGGCAGAGCTGGCCCTAGGAAGCCAGGAGTGGCTCAGGGGTCAGCTGAGTCCAGAGCAGGAGGAAGGCATGTCTGTGGGCGGGAAGGCCAGGGAGCCTGGGGTCTCCATCATGCAGGGGCCCCTCTGACAGCAGGAAGGGGGCCGCCCCACAGCAGGGGCCTCCGGATGCCCTCCAGCGCTAGGGCAGTGTCCATGCCCCGGGGCAGCTCTGCCCCCCGTTACCTGACTTTAAGGTCACTCCTGGAGCGCAGCCCTGGGCCCGGTCCCTTCTCAGACAGAAAACCGCCCACCCGCCTGCCGTGATGGCGCTGGGCAGCCCCAGGGGCGCTGGACCGAGAACTTGGTGGGCTAGAGTTTTGTGACCAAAGGAAAACGGGGAGGGGGAGGAGACCCCCGACTCCTCCTTCCTGAGTAGACGGCCAGCTTCCATCAGCAGCCCCTGCTCCATGTCAGCTGAGCGTCGTCTTGTCCCTTGCTGGTCACACTGGGACCACTGGGCGCCGCGGAAACGGACGAAACCGTGGTAACAAATGCTGAACGTGGACATGAGCGCAGGTTGCAGCTCCCCGTTGCCTTTCCCTGTACGTCTGTCTTTGGCGGGGGAAGAGAGGCGCTGCTGAGAGGGACTGACCTCCCTGGGTGGGTGTGGCTCTCACCCACCCTTGGGCGTGTGGGCGCCTGTCTCCAGCGTCTGTTGGGTGGTTTTGCCGCTAAGCGCGCCCGCTCTCTTTAAGGGATCACGTGCGAGACCTCCCGTAGTTTTTTACTTGCAGTCTCCAGTCTCCTCGTGGCATTAACTCTGTCATCACTTACTTTGTCCTTCTACTCCGTCCCTCCCACCACCCTATGGCCCCAGAAACAGCCAGCCGGATACAGCAACTAACTCAGATTCGTTTGTTTGTTTCTTGGTTGGTTTTTTGGGTTTTTTTTTTTTTTTCCGGCAGCATGTGGGAGTTCCTGGGCCAGGGACCGACCCCGCGCCACCGTAGCAACCCAAGCCGCTGTAGTGACCGTGCCGGATCTTTAACCTGCTGCACCACAGGAGAGCTCCCTAACTCTGATAGTTCTAATGCTTTCTGGTTGGGTCTCGTGAGGCCCAGCCGCCCTTTGGGAAGACATGCACTTTTAAGAGGTAGCCCTGCCCCCTTCCCACACACGTGCCTCTTCCCCCCCCCCACCGCTTTCTTTTCAGGGCCGCACCCACAGCCTATGAAACTTCCTGGGCTAGAGGTCTAATCAGAGCTACAACTGCCAGCCTACACCACAGCCACAGCCGCAGCAATGCCAGATCCAAGTCACATCTGCCCCCCATGGCACAGCTTGTGGCAACGCCTGGTCCTTAACCCACTGAGCGAGGCAAGGGATCGAACCTGCATCCTCATGGATGATAGCTGGGTTCTTAACCCACTGGGGCACAGCAGGAACTCCCACATTTGGCTCTTAAAGTACCCCTGAGTGGGTTGCTCTTTCTTCCAAGCCAAGGAGCCTTGACTGAACAGGGTTGCAAAGGTTCATCCCTGGAAAGCTGCGTGAATAATGTGCAAAGAAGGAGGTAGGAGTCCTTCTCTGACAAAGTCCGCCGGACACAGCGTGTCGGCTATTGGTGTGGAACCCGCTGGGCAGCTCCAGCCTGGCCGAGATAACCCGCGTGACAGAAAGAGCGAGAGGCAGAGGGGCTGGAACCCGGCTGTGAATGTCCCCCCCCCTGCAGATGTGTTTGATCTCTCAGGGTTTACAGAGGGCCCACCACGCACCAGGCTGCAAACAGACAGGTGAGGCCCCTGCTCTCGGGGAACTCGTGTTCCGGTGGAGCAAGATCGAGGTGAGGTTTTCAGAGAGAGGCAGCTCCTGGTGGCTCGGGAGGTTACTGCACTGTCACTGCAGCGGCCAGGTCACTGCTGTGGCGCAGCTTTGATCCCTGACCTGGGAGCTTCTGCATGCCTTGGGCGTGGCCAAAAAAGAAAAAAAAGAGGGAGAGGGCTAGGATTTCAGATAAAGAATAGAAACCTGGGGAGTTCCTGGTGGTGCAGTGGGTTAATGATCCAGCTTTGTCTCTGTGGAGGCACCAGTTCGATCCCCGGCCCACCGCAGTGGGTTAAGGATCCAGTGTTGTTGCTACGGCTGTTGCAGCAGCTGTGGCACAGGTCACTGTTCCAGCTCAGATTTTCTTTTCTTTTTTTGCCTTTTCTAGGGCCGCTCCTGTGGCATCTGGAGGTTCCCAGGCTAGGAGTCGAATCGGAACTGTAGCCACCAGCCTACGCCAGAGCCACAGCAACACGGGATCCAAGCCGCATCTGAAACCTACACCACAGCTCACGGCAACTCCAGATCCTTAACCCACTGAGCCAGGCCAGGAACCTAACCCACAACCTCATGGTTCCCAGTCAGATTTGTTAACCACTGTGCCACGACGGGAACTCTTCCAGCTCAGATTTGATCCCTGGCCCGGGGGCTTCCATATGCTATGGGCGCAGCCCCCCCCCCCCAAAAAGATAAATCCTGGCTAGGGGATTGAGCCGGGGGAGCCACTTTTGATTCCAGGGCTCAGGGAGGCCTCTTGGAGGCAGTGACATGTGAACTGAGAGCTGCCTGGGAAGACCTGACGGAAGAGACTCCACAGCAGAGGGAACAGCACGTGCAAAGGGCCTGTGGCACAGCCCATGCGGGCACATCGCCTTTGTGACGGAGCCCTGGATGTCCTCCAGCGCCTCTTGAATGCCCGTCCCGTGGGATGAAGGGGTTGCAAAGGTCCACCTGGGCCCCGAGGGAGGAGTGCAGGCCCATCTCCTCTTTTCTCTTTCTGTTTAGGGCCACTCCCACAGCACATGGAGGCTTCCAGGCTGGGGGCTGCATCAGCTACAGCTGGTGACACACCACAGCCACGGCGATGCTGGATCCTTAACCCACAGAGCCAGGCCGGATGGAACCCTCATCCTTGTGGACACGAGTCGGATTCATTTTGCTGCGCCACAATAGGAACTCCCAGGCCCACGTCTTGCTGGAACATGGTCAAGGTCACATTGTACGATGAGCTGTCCAAAGGCGGATCCATCCCCACCCAGAGAAGGATTCAAGCATCGAATATTAGCGGCCATGGTGTGTGTGCTCCCCACGTGCCAGGCACAGTCCTGGGAGCTTTACGCGGTCTGATGCACCCGCACAGCCACCCTCAACAGACATGCCCATTTCATCCGTGAGACAACAAGCCAAAGAGGCTGAGCCGCATGCTTCCGGCCACACAGCCTGCCCGTGCCTGAGCTGAAGTTCAGACCCGGCCCCTGCTGAGTCAGGGCCTGTCTGCCCACCCAGGTGGCCCCCACCCCCGACAGGAGCGACTTGGGTGGGTGCCTCACACCAGCTGCGTGAGAGGCCCGTGGGCTCCACCCCTGCCAGCAAGGCCTGCCCGGCTCTGCATAAGTCAGCTCTCACTAGCTGTGGGCCGACCTAAACTTTGGACCCAGGGGTTGGCTGAGGGGACTGTCGCGGGCTCCACTTTGCTTTCCCGAGGAATCCCCTGGCCCGGCCCACATTCAGTTTCTCATCGGCCCACAACTGTATCTTACAGACCTTGGGACTCTGGTGCTGTCACTGGGTCCTGGTCCCAGCCACATCCTCGGCACCCCTCCCCTTTCCAGTGACATCCCAACGTGAGGCTAGAGTTTCTTCAGATGCTTTAGCCAAAGCAACACCCAATCATCACCGACTGTACATGGAGCGCCTGTAACAACCCAGCTGCTTCCTGTTCAACCAGACACTAAAGAGATTGCCAAAAAGCAAAGGAAGGCCCCTCCTGACACTAAAATATTTTGTCTTGGAAAATACAATTAATGTTCTTTCTTTTTTTCTTTTGGCCACACCCACAGCACACAAAGTTCCCAGGCCAGGGGTCGAACCCATGCCACAGGAGTGACCCAGGCCACAGCAGCGACAGTGCTAGATCCTTAACCCACTGGGCCACTAGGGAACTCCAATACCTAAATTTTTTTAAAGCTTTAGTTTAAATTTTTAAGATGGCAACTATTGTTAGGTATAACCCACCTCAATGAAAGCTTTAGGGGGACTTCCCATTGTGGCTCCGTGGTAATGAACCTGACTAGTATCCATGAGGATGTGGGTTTGATCCCTGGCCTCGCTCAGTGGGTTAAGGATCCGGTGTTGCCACGAGCCACGGCATGGCACAGACACTGCTTGGAATCAGCATTGCTGTGGCTGTGGTGTAGGCTGGCAGCTGCAGCTCTGATTCGACCCCTAGCCCAGGAACTTCCATACGCCACGGGTGTGGCCCTGAAAACACACACACACACACACAGCCCTTAGTGGTCCTGCCCCTGCCTGCCTGCCTGCCACCTCAGTAGATTCCCGGCATGAAGGGCTGGTCCCCAGCCGCTCCACCTTGGAGCCATTTGCACAGAAGGACCAGCACCCAGGGGTGTGTAGCTAGCACCTCACCGTTTTTAAAGCAAGGTCACAAGACGAAAGCAGCTATAGCCTCTGTGAGGTGTGCTGTGCAGGCTCTGTTCCCTGCGATCGGGAGACCGCATCTGCCTCATCCTCAAAGCAGGCCTACAAGCCGTGCCCTGTTTTGGGGTGAAGACGCAGAGACGGCAGAGAGCTGTGTCTGCACCCCCACCTCTGCCCTCAAACTGCTGCTCCTGCCTCGCAGAGAGGAGTCAGAGACCCGCCAGATTCGGGTCTCCGGGAACTCCCCTGGGCCCCACGGAGAGCCCCTCACCTGCAGCCACAAGGGAGCTTTCAATGGGCTTGGCTTGGAATTCCAGGCCCCCGGCCAAGCATGGAGGCAGCTTTCACCTTTAGTGAAGGTGTTTGGGTCTCAGCCAGGATCAATGTCTACTTGGCTCACTGTCACCAGACAACCTTGAACTGCAGTACAGGATGGGCCGAAAGGGGAGGCCACTGCCCCGGGGTTCGTGTCCCACCGAGCCTGCGTATCGGGAACCTACTCCCAGCGGGCGTCTCGAGAGTCCCCAGAAGGGTGAGCTTTGTACTCCCACGTGCTAAGGACAAACCCACTGAGCAGCGGTGTCTCAAAGGAGGTCAGGCCTGGGAGACGGTTCGCTGGGTCCCGCCCCACTGTGAGTGTCCAGAGCAGGGCTGTCCAGGAAAAATGCAGCAGGAGCTGCAAGCGCAATTAAAATTTTTCTTGTAGCTACATTAAAAAAGTAAAAAGAAGCAGGTGACAGGAGTTCCCAATGTGGGGCAGTAGGTTAAGAATCTACCTGCAGCGGCTCAGGTTACTGCAGACAGGTTCAATCCCTGGCCTGGTGCAGCCAGTTAAAGAACCCGGTGTTGCTGCCACTGCAGGGTAGGTCGCAGCTGTGGCTGATTCAGTCCCTGGCCGGGGAACTTCCATATACCACGAGTGCAGGCAACATTTTTTTAAAAAAGACAGTGGACAGTAATTTCTCAAGTATATTTTAATTTTACCTACTATTTCCAACATGCCATTATATCATTAATTAATCAGTATAAGTGAGATATTTCAGTTATCACCACCCTAATCGTCACAAAGTGCGAATCACTAGGACTATTCACGCCCCATGTGATGCGTAATCTACACGGACAGCACGTCTCCATTTGGAGCATGCTCAATTTTCATGGGAATACTGGATCTTTATTTTTTATTTTATTTTTTTCTTTTTAGGGCCACACCTGCGCGGCATATGGAGGTTCCCAGGCTAGGGATCCAATCGGAGCTGTAGCTGCCGGCCTACGCCAGAGCCACAGCAACGCCAGATCCCAGCCGCGCCTGCGACCTACACCATAGCTCACGGCAATGCTGGATCCTTAACCCATTGAGGGAGGCCAGGGATCCAACGCTTAACCTCACAGGTTCCTCGTGGGATTCGTCTCCACTGTGCCACCACGGGAACTCCTCGAACCCTTATTTAGAAGTGATGAAATTCCAGAGTTCCCGTGGTGGCTCAGTGGTTAACGAATCCCACGAGGAACCATGAGGTTGCGGGTTCGATCCCTGGCCTCGCTCAGTCGGTTAAGGATCCCGCGTTGCCGTGAGCTGGGGTGTAGGTCGCAGACCCGGCTCGGATCCCGCGTTGCCTGGCTGTGGTGCCGGCCGGCGGCTACAGTTCCGATTCGACCCCTAGCCTGGGAACCTCCATACGCCGCGGGTGTGGCCCTAGAAAAGGCAAAAAAAAAAAAACCCAACCCAACCTAGAAGTCAAGTTGGAAAAGTGGACTCACACGCCCAAGTTGTTCTAAGTAAACTTAAAAGTCTTCCAATAACGGTGAAGAGTGCTCAGATTAATTAAATTAGCCCACGCAAGTGCACCGCAGCTGCCAGAGGCACTTCCACTGCGCAGGACCAGGGCGGGTCTCCGGGTACCCGGGGGTGGAGCACGAGGCCGCGGAGCCAGGGTCCCGCCGCGCAGGAAGAAGCCCGCGGCCCCGCCCCAGCCGCCGCCCGCGTAGACGCGCACTCGCCCGAGCCTACCGCGGCGCAGCCTGGGGCTGCCAATCACAGCGGCGGGGCGGGGCCCGCGGGGGGCGGGCCCGGGTTGGCCGGCCTGGGGTCTCGGCCGACGGGGCGGTGGCGGCCGGGACCACGTGACCCCGCCGGGGGCTGTCCTGCGGAGCGCCGGCCGCTGAGTGCCGCTTGGGTCACCTGGGCGCTGCAGCCCCAGCGTCCCGCCAGGCCTCAGCTTGCCTTCGGGGACCGCTCCCCCTGTCCTGACACCTCCTGTCCTCCAGGCGCACCGTTTGCCCACCGGGGTGGCCCCTCGCGGCAGGGTGTTCGTCCCAAGACAGCGCCTGGACCTGCGTGGATCACCTGAGACAGTGTGGCCGTGCCTGAGACCCAGGCGTTTGTCCAGAGGAAGCCAGAACCCCCCGCGTCTGCCCCCCTCACCTGTTGGCGAAGGCGGCCACCCACCGGTTCGCCTCCTGATGGAAGCCGTGACCTGGGGACTACACCGAGGGCCTGGCAATAGCCATCCTTTCACCCTGAAGGCCCTGCTGCAAGCCGCCCCGTCCAGGGTGAGCCCGAGTGCCCTGCGTCCCAGAGCTCAGACCTGGTGGCCTGGAAGGGTGCCAACGGCCCCGGCTCCAGAGTGAGCCTGCCGTCCATTAGGCGGTGCTCACTTAGCTCCGAATGCTGAGCAAGGCGCCAAGCCAGGAGCCCAGGGGGCCCGTGGGGAGAAGCCAGTGGGGCGACATGCCTTAAACAGGGTGTACACAGGCCCCTGAGAGGGCCTTGCTCACCCCAGGGAGACCGAGTGGGGGCTTTTTCTCTGAGAATGGCCCCAGGCGGGAGCAGCCTGTGGGAAGCTGCAGTGGGGTCTGTCCCTGGCTGGGGACTCAGGCCCAGGCAGCCAGGATGATGCGCTGACCGGAGAGGGTGTTCATGGCCTCCGAGGTCATTTTGGTGGAGGGCAGTGGGAGCTTTACATATGCGGCCCTGCCTGGGCTGGAAGCCTGGGTGGTGGATTGGAGCCCGGGAAAGGCTGACGCTGTTACTACGGCTTGGGATTAGGGGGCGGATGGACTCCCTTATGGTGCAACAGGTTAAGTATCTGGCATTGTCACTGCAGTGGCTCTGGTCACTGCTATTGTGCAGGTTTGATCCCTGGCCAGGGAACTTCCACATGCCTTGGGCTTGGGAAAAAAAAAAAAAAAAAAAGATCAGATACTGATTCATCCATGGAGCTGTGTGTGTGGCTGTAGGCGGGTGACCACACTGTCCAGGAGGCTGACCTGTGGGTCCTTGGGGTGGCCTACAGGTGCTGCCTCCAGGGAGGGCAGTCCTGGAGGGACAAGGCCTCATTGGTCGCTAGCAGTCAAGCCACTGCCCCCCAAGGATCAGACAAGGAAGGCCCAGCCCAGGACTTTGGGAGCTGAAGGGAGGGGCAGCCAGTGTGGCCAGGTCAGGGCTGATACGCAGCCTACAGCGGACGCAGAATACCACGGACAAGGCTGAACCTCCTCCAAGGCCGGTGTGCGATTTTGCCCACCGAGCACTGAGGGAGCCAGGGAAAGACACATCTCTGTGGGCAGCTGATGGCTCAGCTCCACTCGACTGTCCCTTAAATCTGAGTAGATCACATCTCGGGACTGCCCGGGAGAAAGAAGTGTGTCCACCAGCGCCCACGGGTCACAGGTCAGCTACGCTTCCTGCTGCGTTAAGCATACGGGGGCCGGGGGAGGCTGGGGGGGCCATGGAGCAGGTGCAGAGGCCCTATGGGGGGTGGGGCCCTGGGTCCCCCTGCAGGGCTTGAGTGCTCAGGACCTCCTGTCTCCCTTCGCTGCCCCCAGCAGTAGCCTGAGGCTGAGCCCCCGTGCCAACAACCCTGCGTTGGCTCCCCATCACCAGCCCACGTCTCTTGGAGCCAGCAGGGGGTGCTCTCCTCCTTCCCGGAGCCCGAGCAAGTGGGCAGGTGACGTCCAGTGGCAGCAGCACCACCAGGGCCACTGGTCAGTACTACACCAGCCAGACTCAGAAAACCAGTAGTGCCTAAGGGCCAGACAAGACTGCCAGCCAGACAGCGAAAGGGCTCGGGCTGGAGGGCGGTGGGCCCTCAAGCAGCACTGGGGCCCCCCCTGTTTGCCCAGGAAGGCCTGCCTTGTCCTCCCAGGCCTGGGTTGGATCCAGGTCACGTGATCGCTGGGGCTGCTCTGCCCAGGACACCTAGGCTGTCTGTCCCACACTGCGGCTGGGGCGCTGAGATCTCAGAGACCCCCCCACAGCCGGAGGGAAGACCCTGCTGAGGTAAGAAACGCCTCTTCTCCCTTTCCGCGCCCCTTTCCGTGCCTCGCTCGGCGCCTGAGTGGACCCTGGGAGCCCTGGACTCCCTGCTGCGTCCTGGGACCTGGCTGGGGGTGGGCAGCTCGGCCTGACTGCCCTTGGGCCTGGCGCCCCCTTCTCCAAACTCAGTTTTTCTGTGTGTTATAAACCCTTGGGAGCTGTCTCTTTAGAACCACCACGGGGGCCCTGCTGGTGCCGCCCGTCTCACCCACGCCTCGCTCTAACCTGTCCCGCCTGTTCCTGCACCCACCTGTTTCGTGCCAGTTTGGGGCTGGACCCCCATCCTCCTTGTTCTAAGAACTCTCTGACAGGGGGAATGATGCCAGTTCCCACACCCGCCCTCCAGCCCAACTCCTGCCCCCTGCTGACCCCTCCTCTTCCCTGTCCGCACTGTGCCCTGCAGTCCCGCCCCGGTGCCTCCTGGCCAGAGCTGGAGAGGCAGCCTTGCTGATGAGGGCTGGGCTGCCCAGGGCCGGGCAGATCCGTCGGGCTTGGCCGTGCGTCGCCCCTCTGAGGCCCCTCACCCTGTCAGGCACAGGGGATGCTGGGCGCTGGCCTGCATCGCTGCTGCAGCTGGACAGTGCCTGCCACCTGGGGCCGGGCCACCGGTCCCCACTTGATTTTGGCCCTGTCCCTGCAGTCACTCCGTCCAGCTGGAATCTGGTTTTAATGCGGAGATGGGGGGTGGGGAAACCGCTGACAAACTTCTAAAGGCGGCTTCTCGTGGAAAAGGCCACTTACTCATCAGGCCGCCTCGGCCGCCGCTCCCTCGGCAGCCCTGGATTTCGGGCCCACGCGATGGCTGGCAGCGGCTCGTACGTAAAGGGCTCCCGGCCGCAGGCACCTGTGGGCACGGTCCGCAGCAGGCGCTGATTTCCAGCCTCCCGCTCAGCTGGCCCGAGGCCACTTCCAGCCCGACCCGGAGTTGTGGCTGCAGGACCAGGCCTGCTGCTGGCTCCGGTCCAGCTACGTCCTCAGCAGGGGACAGAGCCAAACGCCGGGCTTGTGGGCAGCGAGGAGGCAGGCCCAGTGGCGGCTTCCAGGTGGCCGGTGGCTCAGAGAGGCTGCGGTGGGGTGGGTCCCTTGGGAGGAGCCAGGCCTGGGGTCTGCTGACGGGAGCCGGCCTTGGGCTTGATTTTTCTCTGCATCGATTCCTGGTCGTGTTTCCAGGCAAGGGGGGCTGGCGAGGCTCAGTGGGAATGTGCTCAGGGAAATTAAGAAAATAACCCCGATGCCATCAAGTCTCTGGACGGGAGTCAGGAGAACACTATTGAGAAGAGACAGACAGAGCGGTCGCCTCGGGGGCGGTTCCTGGTGGGAGGAAGAGGAAGACGAGTGTGGCCGCTGGAGACCGTCCTGGCCACAGGCCTGTCTCCCTGGTTGGTTGTCTATAGTGGTAAAAATCCACTATAACATTTAGGACTTTAATACTTTAGTGTAACTCGGTGGCATTTTCAGTACGTTCACGTTGTTGGGTAACCACCACCTCCGTTTCCTGCCCTGCCTCATGGCCCCACAGGGAAACTCCGTATCTACTGAGTCATAGCTCCCGGTTCCATCCTCAGCCCCTGGGAACCTCTGATCTAGCGCCTGTTTTTATGACGTCGCCCGGCCTCGCTTGATGTGTTAAGTGAGCAGAGTTGTGCAATACTGGGCCGTTTGCGACAGGCCTGCTTCACTTGCACATTGTTTTCAAGGTTCATCCACACGGTGGCAGCGTTGGGACTTTCCTTTTTAGGGTCAAATAGTGTTTCATGGCGTGGCCGGACCACATCTGGGTTATCGTTCCTCTGCTCCTGGACCCTTGGGTCATCGCCTCTCAGAAATAACAGCAGAAACAAATCCGACTAGGAACCATGAGGTTGCGGGTTTGATCCCTGGCCTCGCTCCGTGGGTTAAGGATCCAGCGTTGGCCATGAGCTGTGGCTCAGATCCCGCATTGCTGTGGCTGTGGTGGAGGCCAGAAGCAACAGCTCCGGTTGGACCCCGGCCTGGGAACTTCCATATGCCATGGATGCGGCCCTAAAAGGACAAAAGAAAAAAAACAAAAAAAACAAAAAAAGAAAGAACGAGTGTAAGTACAGACGCGGGTAGGGATGACTCTGTGATCCTTGGAGAAGTTCACACCTGAGAGATAGAGTCCACTCTGATGGCATTCTGGCCCTGGCTCTTCCTATGTCCAAGGGAACCCAGCCACCTGCTCTCCCAGGACTAATTTCCTGTTTGGTTTATTTGTGTTGATTTTGAGTTTCAAGTTGATTCAGCTGATCCCAGTTTTGGCGAATGTCTTCTATCTGAGGGGATCATTGGCAATAACTCAACACATCTGCTCACTGTGGCGCATTAACCTCAGGACGGGGCCGTCTTCTCAGCTTTTCCTTGTTCTGACTTTTTTTTTAGGGCCACACCTGCCGCACATGGAGGTTCCCAGGCTAGGGGTCGAATCGGAGCTGTAGCCGCCGGCCTACACCACAGCCACAGCCACTCGGGATCCGAGCTGTGTCTGCGACCTACACCACAGCTCACGGCAACCCCGGATCCTTCACCCATGGAGCGAGGCCAGGGATCAAACCTGCATCCTCATGGATGCTAGTTGGGTTCGTTAACTGCTGAGCCACGACGGGAACGCCTCAAGTTTTAATTAATCAGGATTATACGGGAAATTGTGTTTTTGGAGGAAGTCAGGTTATTGTCCTCGTGTATTAAGGACACAGTTAACGTGACTTCTTGATGTTTGTCTTGACGGTGTGGCTTGAGCTGCCTTCACTGGGTTTTTCCAGTGTGACGTTACTAAATTACTATTTGAATCTGCACGTGTGGTAGGACCCAGAGCCTTGGATGGTGGGACAGAAATGGCTTTGGACATGGAATCAGGAACGTTGGCCTCAAGGCCTGGCTTGTCCTTGGGCAAATGACGTCTCCCCTTGGGCCCCCACACCCTTGTCTGAAAAGGGTTAGCACACGCAGTGCTGAGCAGCTGGGGTTCCCGTCCCCCTCCACTGGCCCAGTTCTGCTGCGAATCTGTCCCCACTGTGCTCATTTCAAATCTGCTTTGGGGAGTTCCCGTCGTGGCTCAGGGGAAACGAATCTGACTGTCATCCGTGAGGACCCAGGTTGGATCCCTGGCCTCACTCAGTGGGTTAGGGACCTGGTATTGCCATGAGCTGTGGTGTAGGTCACAGATGCAGCTCAGATCTGGCGTTGCTGTGGCTGTGGTGGAGGCCGGCAGCTACCGCTCTCCTTCGACCCCTAGCCTGGGAACTTCCCTTATGCTGTGGGTGCGGCCCTAAAAGACCAAAAATAAGGAGTTCCCGTCGTGGCGCAGTGGTTAACGAATCCGACTAGGAACCTTGAGGTTGCGGGTTCGGTCCCTGCCCTTGCTCAGTGGGTTAACGATCCGGCGTTGCCGTGAGCTGTGGTGTAGGTTGCAGACGCGGCTCGGATCCCGCGTTGCTGTGGCTCTGGCGTAGGCCAGTGGCTACAGCTCCGATTCAACCCCTAGCCTGGGAACCTCCATATGCTGCGGGAGCGGCCCAAGAAATAACAACAACAACAACAAAAAGACAACAAAAAAGAAAAGACCAAAAATAAAATTTATTTGGGGAGTTTCCGTTGTGGCTCGGCAGCTTAAGGAAGTTGTGTTGCTGTGGCATAGTCCTCGACGGCAGCTCGGATTCCATCCCTAGCCCGGGAACTTACACGTGCTACAGGTGCAGCAGCAAAAACTACACATAAATAAATAAAATGTTTTGTGACTAAGCAACGCACATACATGGCAAAAAATCCAAATGCAGAGGGCACCCGAGCAGCCATCCTGTCTCCATCCCAAGGTGCAGCCCTGCCCCTCCTGGCCTGGCGGGGGGCTTGTGCGCCGGGGAGACCCGGGTCCACACAGGCCTGGCTCGGTGGTAACACTGTGTCTTAGAGGTTCCTCCGTGTTGCTACACGGAGACTTGCTTGGTCTCTAACTCTTTTGAAGGCTCTACTGCAGGATACACTGTGATTTATTTCATGGCTCCTAAATTGGCCAGAAGGGTTAGTTTCTTTCCAGTCTTTCATTGCTCACAGCTGTAGACCCCACAGGCTGCTCCTTTGCAAGCACACCTGCAAGGCGAGTTCTCTCTTTGTTCTGGAGCCAGGTGGGAGGGTGGGAAGTGCTGTGAGCTGGGGGGGGGAAACTGACCCCCAGGGCTGTCCTCCCTGCAGCCTCATTCTGAGTCCTCCTGTTCCCCCTCAGACTTTGCTCTTGGAACAGAGTCTAAAACCTTGTATCCTAAGCCTTAGAAGGACTTGGCTTAAGGGAGTGGTTTTTAAGCTTTTTGTTGTTGCACTTACAGTTTCATGCAAGTGCCATTCTTTTTTTCCTTTTGATGGCTGAGTAATATTCCATTGTGTATATGTACCACATCTTCTTTATCCACTCCTCTGTCTATTGATGGACATTTAGGTTGTTTCCATGTCTTGGCTATTGTGTGTAGGGCTGCAATGAACACTGGCGTACATTTATCTTTTTGAGTCATGGTTTTTTCGGGATAGATGCCCAGGAGTGGGATTGCGGGATCAAATGGTAATTCTATTTTTAGTTTTCTAAGCAATCTCCATACTGTTTTCCACAGTGGTTGCACCAATTTACATAAAATTATCATGCTAAGTGAGGTCAGTCAGACAACGTCAAAGGCTATCCCTGACATGTGGACTCCAAAAAAAAAAAAAAAAGGCCACAATGAACTTTGCAGAACAGATAGTGACTCAGACTTTGAAAAACTATGGTTTCCAAATGAGACAGGTCGGGGGGGGGGTGGGGGATGCACTGAGGTTTTGGGATGGAAATGCCATGAAATTTGGTTGACGATTCTTGTACAACTATAACTGTAATAAAATTCATTGAGTAATACAAAATAAAAATAAGCCTTTCGTGCAGGTGAGGTCCCGCGCGGGTGGACATCGGTGTCCCGGGAAGGGCCCTCCGGCTGCCCCCAATCACCCCTAGGGCAGGCCAGGCAGAGGACAGGGGAGCCCTAACCTTGAGGTCTGTTCTGCCCATTTCTTTGGGAGAGCCCCCCTCTCCAGCCCACAGCCCCGTTAAGAATGACTGAGGGGGAGTTCTCATCGTGGCTCAGCGGGTTTAGAACCTGAATAGTATCCATGAGGATCCGAGTTCGAGCCCTGTCTCCACTCAGTGAGTTAGGGATCCAGTGTTGCCCTGAGCTATCACGTAGGTCAAAGACGCGGCTTGGGTCTGGCGTGGCCGTGGCTGTGGCATAGGCTGGCAGCTGCAGCTCCGATTGGACCCCCGGCTGAGAACGTCCATACTGCCACAGGTGTGGCCCTAAAAAGCAAATTAAAAAGTCACCTTTCTGCAGCAGGGCCACCACCCCATCTCAGAGATGCCCCCGAGGCACAGAAAGGGGTCTGGCCTCCTGGGCAGAAGGTCATCAGCTGGGGGAGCCACTGTGGGTATCCTTCTCTCGGCTCTGTTGACCGTGGTGCAGCTCCAAGATCCTGGCCACAATCGCCGCCAAGGGACAGCCCCTGGTGGCCAGGTTCCGGCCTGACCTTGAGGGTGGTCCCAGCCATCTCTAGAGGCTGGGGAAAGGCTGTATTTTACAGGTGGGCCCTGGGACCCTGGCTGAGCTGCACTTCTGGCTTTTGAGGAATGGGAGGCCCTGGGCCTGTGTTGAAGTCTGGCAGGGCTGAGGCTCTCTGGGTCCTCAGGGCCCTCGCCAGCCTGGGTCGTGAGTCCAGCCGCCCCAGCCCCAGGTGGGCTCTGCCTCTCACACTGTGCAGCGACTTCTCCTTTCCCAGCCCAACTCAAGGGCGCAAAAAGCCAAACCCGGGTGCCCAGGGTGAAGCACCCAGGACATCCTAGGCTCAGACCCCGGCCTGTCCTCCCAAGGGCAGCTCTCGCTTCCCTCCTACGGCGCAGTCATGGGGCAGGGCTGGTGGTGGCACGCGCGGGTGCGAGCAGTCCCGGTCGGACCTCACCGGGCCTCGCCCCTGACCCCCAGCCTGGCGGCCGCCCTGGCCCTACCGGAGGAGCCTCCGAGCCAGCCCTCGGTCCCCAGGGGGCGCTGCGGGCCCACATCCGCGGGCGCAAAGCCTCAGCCGCTCTGGCCCCGCGGGGCGTCGTTGCGCGTGGGACGCTGCGCAGGGACGCCCCGCGCCAGGGAGACTTCCTTGGCCGCTCCAGCCGGCTCCGCCGAGGGAGAAGCGGCCCCTGCCCGTCCCCACGCGACGCCGAGCGGCAGCGCCAAGGCTGGTGAGGGTGAGGGTCTTCTCGGGGCGTGCGTCGCACGGGGGTCCGCGCTGCCCGCTGCCCGGCCCCGGCCGGGAGGGCCGGCTGGGCGTGCGTGCCGCGTGGAGCAGTAGAGCGGGTGCCCGGGCGCGCCGGGCCGTCGGGGAGGCGCGGGGGCGGGCACGCTGGGAGGGCGGGGGCCGAGCTTATAAAAGCCCGCGGGCGGGCCGAGGGAGGAGGGAGCCGCCGAGCCGCGTCCGGCCCTGCTCAGCCTCCGAGCGCCGCGCGCTCCTCCACGGGGCAGGGCTGACACCCGAGCGAGCGCAGACCCGGGCCGTCGGCTCCGGTGGGGCGCGGCGGGCCCCGGCCCGAGCAAGAGGCGGCGGCGGCGTGGAGGCGCCCGGTCCCCGCCGACCAGCCGGGGTCCTGGCCGCGGCGCGCGGCACGTGCGGCGACCCGCCCTGTGCGCCATGGCGCGCCGGCCCTGGGTCCCCCACGCCGCCCCTTAGCGCCGCGGCGGCGGCCGCGCAGTCCCGGGCCGGCCCCGCGGGCCCCTCGGGCATGGAGCCGCACGTGCTCTGCGCGGTCCTCTACTGGCTGCTGCTGCCCTTCGCGCTCCTGGCCGGTGAGTGGGGGCGGGCGCGGCGGGCTCTGGGCTGCGACCGGGTCTGCGCGTTCGTTCCGGCGCCCGGCTTGACGTCCGGGCCGCCGCTCGGCGAGGCTGGTCCGGGCGAGGACTGTGCGCGGGCGGGCGCGGAGATTCCCCGGGACGCGCAGCCCTGGCGCCCGCATTCCAGAAGCATGAGAGCGCCGGGGAGGCCGGGGCCGCGTCCGAGCGCCAGGCTGGGAGGGCGGCGGCGGGGTGGCGGGCAGATGGCACCCGGGCGCCCACGGGGGCGGGCGGCGAGCGCCCCCCGGAGAGGGCGGCGGCTCGCGTCCACGTCCGGGGCTCTCGGGGTAGGGGGAGTGGGGAGGGGGGTGTCGGGCCTCTACGCGGGGGGGGGGGGGGGGGGGGGACTGGGACACTGGCGAGGGGGCGCGAATCTCTTTTTCTTCTTCGTGTTTAAAAAAAAAAAGAGAGAGAGAGAAAACGCGCAAACTTGCATCAGGACTTCCTGACCAATCTGGGAGAAGGCGGGCTTCCTGCCTGGAGCTGTTTAATCCGGAGCCTCCGGAGCAGAACTAACTGTCGTGCCCTGGGCTTGGCCCCCTTCGCTCTTCCCCTTCCCGTGTCCCCACCCCTCGCCGGACTCTGGAAAAACTAGTCGGGGTTCCTCCCTGCCTTCCTGGTGCCCTGGCTTCCTCGGCCCGGCAGCAGTGCCGCGGGAGGGGCCGGGCTGGCTGTCCTGGGCTGGGGGAGGGAACGCCCCCCCAAGGAGGCTCTGGCCTTGGTAGGAGAGCTCAGGGCATCCGTGTCCCCTGCTGGCATGGCATTGGTGCCCCTTCCGGAAAGAAAGCACGTAGCTGTGGTTGTCTGTGCGCCATGGCCCCTCCCTCCACACCCCTCCTGGTCTCCCTGTGTGCCCAGGGCAGCGTGCCCGAGACGCATTTCACCCTTCACACTGTGGCCCTTGGCCCTGGACTCCCTCCGCGGCGCCGTCTCTGCTGGGAGTGAAATGGAGCCGCGCGATTGAAGTCAATCTGGGAGTTTCCCTTGTGAGTCGGCCTTTTGGGTGGAAATCTGTCAGACCGTGGCGGCTGTGGGTGCTTTCATTCTGAGAGCCTTTCTAGAGCTAAGTCACTCCAGGTGGGCTCTGCCAACGTCTCTTATAGGTCAGAGCGGGCTCCAGTGGGCCAGGAACGTGGGGACCCAGAGCCGCCGGGCCCTGGGCGCCCAGACAGACTGTGTTTGGTGGTGAAACTCGGCAAGGTTTTCAGGACAGGAATCAATGGACCCCATTGAGGTTGGGGAGGAGGGTCTGAGTCAGCCCTGGTGTGGACAGAACCGCCTGGGATGCGCTCCGGGGAGCGCAGGTCAGCCGGCTACCCTCTGTGCCCGGCTGTCATCTTCCTTGTGCTTCTGGAAAGCAGGCCAGCGAGCACAGAGCCCCAGCTGGAGGTCGGGCCCGGAGGCTGCTCGGCTCTGACTGGCCCCAGCACACCTGCAGCCTCTTTAGCTGCCTTGAGCAGAGGGAGGGCGTCGATGAGGCCTGGGCTGGGCCTGTCTGCTGGGGCTCCTTCCCCCTGCCCAACGGCATCCCCCTGCCCGGCCACCCCCCACAGGCGGCACCTCCTCGTGGGGGTCGGGAATGTTTTCTGTGGTGGGCTGGGCAGTGGTGACCTCTTCTGCTAGTCTTTCCAAGCATTAAAAAATAAACACCACTCCTAGCTTGCGGGCTGCAGCAAAACAAGCGGTGGAGCCAGACTCGGCCCGACCCTGGGAATTAATCTGGGTTCCTCAGGCTCGTGGTCGACGGGGCAGCGTCTCAGGTTCTCTGTGTGCGGAGGGGAGCTCGCCGGGGTTCCCCCCCCCCTGGGGGGGGCCCAACTGGAGTCCCTGGGAGCATTCCCGTCCTGATGCCTGGTTCTTCAGGCACTTGGCTCGGTTCTGTAAGCCTCAGGCTGTGCCCCAAACAGTCTGTGCATTAAAGTGCCCAGGCCATGCCTCACGCGGATTCTGTGTCTGGGTGGGGGCTCGGCCTTGAGCTTCAGGGGAGGGAGCCCTGCCAGGTGACACCTGAGAGGCTGGAGGCCCCAGGGACCTTACTGTGCTCTCTCTGGCTGGAGGCGGGACGTTTGCCAGGTGCCTTCCTGACGCCCCTTCACCGCCACCAGCTTTGGTAGAAGCCCTGGCTTCTGGGGTGTTTTTCACGTGGGTGGCAGGTGCTGGGCGAGGCCAGCGGAGGGTCCTAGACTTGTGCCCTGCGCCGGCTCAGGCTGCCGAGAAGGTGATGCGTCATCCCAGGGTGCCCCCCCTGCCCCCCAGAACGGGGTGGCCTCAGATGGCTCACCTGTTGTCCCTGCAGCCCCCAGGGTCAGGACCCAGAGCTGGCCGGCAGGGCGGGACACGGCCACGCCTCTGGACTCTACCTGACCGGCTACCCGAAGCTACCACTAGCCGAAGCCCGTTGGTTAGAGCGGTTGGAACTCGGTAACTGAAACACAGGCGGGGCGCTGACACGGCCTCTGCTGCAGGAAGGGGCTCTGGCCGCGGGCACGCCCACCCCTCGCTGGGCGTCACCTGCCCCAGCCTGCTCGTCACTGT
The DNA here is from genome assembly GCF_016906955.1 of Phacochoerus africanus. Lineage (NCBI taxonomy): Eukaryota > Metazoa > Chordata > Mammalia > Artiodactyla > Suidae > Phacochoerus > Phacochoerus africanus. The sequence continues at coordinate 885,765 of NC_062551.1, forward strand.
TGAGCTACCATTTAGAGCAGGGACACTTCCTCCTTTTCGCGCTGGGCGCACTGTCACTGTCTCAGCACCCCAGTGAGGCGGCAGGAAGGCAGCGTGGATGGTGGGGCCCTGTTAGGAGCCCGGGCCTGCGAGTGTCCCCCCCCCACCCAGCTGCCCCTGCCCCGGGCAGGCCGCCCAAGGCTCTGAGCGCCCACAGGGAGCCCGGCCGGTCCAGGTCCAGCTCAGGCCGGCAGAGCTGCTTGCCCTGCCACCCTGCCGCCCTCGGGAGATGAACCAGGCCCCTGGTTGCTGGGAGCCCGGGGCTGGGTGTGTGTGTTCGGGGGAGGGGCCCAGGAACCAGGACGGGTCACCTTTCGCTCTCTGCAGGCAGCCAAGCCAGCGGAGCTGGGAGGGTCCTGCAGAGGAAGTGTCACCCGGTGGGAGGAGACCCCGTCCTGGCCTCTGGCCCTGGGCTGCTTCCTGGGCGGGGTCTCTCCCTCTGGCACTTACAGACGGAGAGGAGAGGGTTCCCGCCTGCTCCGGGCGCAGCTGCAGGGGACCTGCCTTCCGTGGTGGGGTCTGGAGATGGGACCTGCCACCACCATCTTCAGGGCCCCGTGTGAGCTGCCTCCTCCGGGAAGCCCCCCTTGACCACCCCGGTCCTCAGAAATCTCCTTTTCCTTAAATGCAATGAGAGGTTGGGCTTTTCTTAATGAGTTATTATAGGGAGGTCTCAGGGGAGAGGGGCCTGGCTTTGCTGGGGGGCACCTGCAGCCCCGTCCCGCCCTGAAGTGGGCGGCCCCTCCCCTGTCTGAACCTCAGTTTCCCAGCCTGTAAATGAGGCCGTCAGGGCTTGTAGGCCCATCCCAGGTCTCTGATCCCCAGGCCTCTAGAGGGAGGGGCCGGGGCAGCCCCCCCACCCTCAGGCCCCGGGGCCAGGGGCCCAGAGCGTGTGCCCAGATGTGCTGGCCGCCGGGGAACCGAGTGGACAAGCCGCCCACCGCCGGGTCTTGTGTACATAGCCGGCCACAGGCTCTTCCCAGGAGGGGGCGGCGTGGTGTCTGGGCGGCCCGGCCGCTGTTCCTGACGCCTGCCTGCACAGACTCCTGCTCACATGGGGGGGGACCTCCTCCCGAGTCCTTCCCAAGGTCACTCCCACCTTCCCTGTTCCCTCGCCGGGGTCTCCTGGGACAGAGCTCCAGAGGCCTGGGTTCCCTGAGCGCCTCTGCTGTGCTCGTTCGCACTTTGCCGAAGCTGGTGACGCCACGCTCAGTGGTGGCCGCGTCAATCACACAGGACAAGGTCTGCGCGGAGGGCGAGCACCAGGCAAGACCGCTCTGCTGCAGGGAGTGAGGACTTGGCCGGGCAGGGGGGCAGCATGGCAGATCAAAGGCCCCCCAGGATCGGGCGTCTGTGGCAGGAGGCACGGGGACTCTTAATCCCCTGGTGGGGGCCCCTGGAGGGAGGGTGGGGTGGGGAGGGCGGGGCAGGAGCAGAGCTGGGCCACCAGGTCCTGGGCCCTGGGGCTTGATTCCCCTTCCCATTCTGATTTTTTATTTAGGTGTTTTTTTGGTTTTTTTGGTTTTTTTGGTTTGTTTTTTTAGGGCCACTCCCACGGCATATGCAGGTTCCTAGGCTAGGGGTTGAATCAGAGCTACAGCTGCTGGCCTCTACCACAGCCACAACAACGCCAGATCCAAGCCACATCTGCAGCCTACACCACAGCTCATGGCAACGCTGGGTCCTTAACCCACTGAGCGAGGCCAGGGATCGAACCCACATCCTCGTGAATACTTGGCAGATTCGTTTCGCTGCGCCGCAACCGGAATTCCTTTCATTTGGTTTTAACGCCTCAAGTGATGCCTCAAGTCTGGCCCTGAAGCAGTGCAGTGTCGGGACTGAGCCTGTCCTGTAACCCTTTCTCCCCCTTCTCTCAAGGAAGCCCTGCTCAGCTCAGAGGCCAGGTGGCTGTGGTCCCCACTTGTGAGGTTAGGTGGCCCCAGACCTTTGGAGCCGCTGCAGCACCGCTCCCCTCACCCGCCACTCACGTGCAAGGGTGTTTCGGGGGGCGGGGGTGCTGGGCCGGGGTCAGCAGCTGCCCAGCCCGAGAAGGCCCCTTGAGTCTGAGACCGGGCACTGTGGGCGGCCCTGGAGAGGCTGCCCGGGCACGTTGGGCAGCGGTCTGACCCAAGCCAGCCTCTCGGTGATGCCAGGGCACCCTCAGGCCGACGTGCGTGGCCTCCGGCTCCCTTGCCCCATCTCGGGGCCTTTGCTGCGTGGGGTGGGTCAATTTTTCTGGTGTGTTTTAATAACATAATTATAGGGAGTATTTTTAGTTCCCTGTGACGGCCTGCTGTTTACCAGGCTGCGATCTGCGTGCTGTTTTTCTCCGTAAGTATATATAGCCCGGGCCACTTCTCCTTCCTCGGGTTCAGGCTAAAGAGGGACCGTGGCCACTTCGGCCGCCTCCTGCGGTTTCCTTTGCCAGTGAACGGGCGGCTGAAATGGGCCTGGGAGCCAGCCTGCTCCTGCAGGGCGGGAGGGGCTGGGGGCCGTGCCGCTGTCCCCGAGAGCAGGTGGGGGGCTCGGGGTGAGCAGAGCCGCCGTCCCAGGGCCGTGAGCACTGACCGGGCAGGGCGCTGAGGCCGGGGGAGGGCGTGCCTTGGCCCCCCGCCTGGGCATGGCTTTGACCCCAGCCGTGCCCAGCTCGGCTGGCCCGGCCGGCCCCCGGCTCTCCTCATCTCCCTGCCCTTCTGTGCCTTCCCTGGGTCCTCCGGGGAAGCAGCAGAACAGAACTGCTGTGTAAACAGATCCTTCAGGCCTGTAGGAGTGGCCAGAGGCCCACGCTTGTGCCTGGGACTCGACAGCAGGGGCTCCCGGGCAGGGGCCCTCTGAGCAGGTGCACCTCCAGCCTGGGTCTCAGTCTCTCTCACCTACGGGAGCCAGCGGGGCCTGTGATCTGCGGCCGGGCCACCATCACACCCCGTGTCCCACGGGCCCAGCTCCCTCCCTCCCTCTCATGATTTCTGTTGATGCTTAAAACACCATCTGAAACAGCAGGCGTTACACCAGCACTCAGGGAGCTTTCCAGAGGAGACACGATCAGCCATTCGCTACCCGGTCAATCAGCTGTTTTAACTTCCCTCCCTGTCCAAAGCCAGGGCTCGTACTGACCACAGGCCACGACACCTGGCGGGCTTGGTGCTGGGGGTACCTGTCTGCCCTGTGGGGGGCGGTGTCCCCTGCAGCTTTACCAAGGGGCGGGGGGCAAGTCGTCCTCACTGTTGAGGCCCCTAGCTAAGTGCCTCGCGCCTGGGGGCACCTCGGGGTGTGAGTTGCCTTTCCGAGGCTCACGTCACAGGGCAGCAGCCCCCTGGCCCCCCTGATGTGCCCCCTTGATTCCCATGTGTGCGGCTGGCCCTGACCGTGGCCTCCGGCTGACCGGTCCCATGGGCACGCACCTCTTCCTCCTCGTCTCCTGCGGTACCACTCACCCCGCAGGCTGCACCCTCGTCTGCTGGCAGTGCCCCCTCTGCCCAGGCTTCTGGCTCTGTGTCCAGAAGTGTCCCACGGCCAAGCGGCCTTCCTAGGCCCTCAGAGAGCTGCCCACTGCTTGCCCGCACGCTCTGCTGGCCCCGCCTGCTGCTGGCAGCACGTTCTCTCGTAAGAGGCAGCAGTGGTGGCCCCCTTTAGCGATACCAGGGCCTGTGGTGACATTATGGACGCGGGGTGGCCGCCAGCCCCAGAGCCGCCAGCCCCGATGCCCGGGTTCTTGCCCGGGACGCTGCTGCCTCTGAGGAGCCTCGCCCCATGCGTGTCCACATTCGGGGTGAGCCCCCCGTTCCCTCCTGTGACTGTGCTGCTTCCCCGCAGGGCTCCAGCTTCTGTCTCGTCTCCTGCCTCCCCAGACGTGTCCTTCCTTGTTCTGGAACCTGCCGCTGGCCCCTGCCACCACCTCCTGGGGCCGCCCCTGCTCCCTCCCAGCCCCTCCGTCACTCTCTCAGCACCGTTTGGAGACCCTGCCTGAACCAGGCCCTGCTTCAGGCTTTGGGGTCCTGCCGGGAGCCCCCGGGGGACAGGCAGGCCGGAAAGGGCCAGACCTCAAGCGCTGGGCCTGGGGCTTGACGGTGGCGCCTCCGCAAGCCACACCCCCGGAGAAGACGGAGGATGTTTCTGCCCGTGGTCGCCCCCTGCCACCCTGACTCCGTCCCCAGGTCCCTGGGGCCTGCCCTGGGGGGTCCGTATTGGAGGGACCACCAGGGCGGGTCCTTCTGTGTCTGCCGCCTCGGCCCAGTGAAGCTCCCGTGATAATCTCTGATTCTGCGTGGCAGCGGTTTGTCCTCTCTGGTCCTGGCTGGTGTCCCCCGAGCGCACTGTCGCCTTTACCCGAAATCCCGTTCCGGGCTGGCGAGTCTGCACGAGGCCGCGGGCCGGGTGCGTCTCCGTGGACACTCACTTGAGCTCCGTTCCCTCGCGAGTGTGGGCTTGCCGGGTCGCAGGCAGCGCGTTGACCACAAGGAGGCCGTGATCGGTCCTCCTGGTTGTCACTGGGGAGTGTCTGGGGTGCCACACCCTTGCCGCACACGGTGCGGGCCCCTGATTTTAGCTGGTTTGTGGGCGTGAGGTGGTGTCTGCTGCACGTCCGTCTGTGCTCCGCCGAAGCCGACGACAGCTGGTCACCTCAGCCACCCTCCGTGCCGTGTCCCTGAGACACGTTCGCCCGTTCGAGAGGGGCGGATTCTTGTCACTTCTGGCCGTGGGCGTTCTTCTCTCTGCTGCTCTTCTGCAGATGCTCCTCCCTGCGCAGCATCTTCACCGCGTCCCTCTCGGAGCAGGTGGTTTTCGTTCCGGGCCCCGTGCGCACGCACACTCTGCCCGCGAGCCCGCCTCGGCCTGCACGTCCTCCCCCGCTCCCTGGCGCCGGCGGCCTGGGGGCCTGGCTCAGGGGTCCCGCTCTGTTTCCTGGAGGGTGGGCCCTGCCTGTGCCCTCTGCTGCCTGCCCAGCCTTCCGCCTGCTCTCAGACCACCAGGGCCCCTGTCCTGGTGGCACGGCTGTGGCTGGGACCCTCCACCCGTCAGCGTGGCCTCCCCGAGCCACCTGTTGGGTAAAGCGGTTCCTTTCAGCTGCTGCAGAGAGACCCACCGTCCCTGTGGTTGCCAGGGACGCAGTGACCATCTGTGCTTGCCTCTCCCCTTCTGGGCGGTTCCCCTCTGGGTAAACTCAAGTCGGACTCTGTGTCGCCTCAGCCTGCGTGGACACGGTGTCCCGTGACCCTCAGGGAGGCCCGGGCCATCTCCCCGGCGGATGGGCTGCGTCCTTGGCCAGCACGGCCAGCGCTGTGTCCTCCGCCGCCTCTCTGCCCTCTGTGCCAGCCCGCTCAGCCTGCATCTCCTCTGCTGTGTTTGGGCAGATGCCTGGTCTGCTTCCCCAGGCTGGGTGCCCTCGTGAGCCCTGTCTGCCTTGCACTGTTGTGCTGGTGGGGTGGTGCCGCCCTGTCCCTTGGAAGCTGTCTTCTTGTCACCATTTCTCTGGCCCAGCTGGGGCTGGCCACTGCCCGGTCCTGTGGGTGGGACCTGGACGGAGGCAGAGCCTGTGACAAGTGGGCACTGCTTGAGGCCCTGGGGCTCTGAGCCCTGCCTGCTGCCACCCCCTCCAGCTGCCGGAGCTGCATCCCGCACCTTATCAGTGGGTGCAGGCCGCCCCGGCAGGGGAGAGGTGGTCAGCTGGGCCTAATCTCTGGAGGTCAGGAGGCGGAGGATGGCGGGGGTGAGCGCCCAGGGGTGGCCTGAGGTCCCCCTCGGCAGGCAGCCTCACCCAGGAGCAGGCTTTCTGAATGATTCGTTGGCTCTGTGCCCTCGCCAGAGTCCCGGCCTGGCACAGGGCAGGTAGTGTGACTGGTAGGAACGAGATTAGCTCTGAAGCAAAGTGGGCCGGGTGGTCTGGCCTGGAGGCCGCTCTAGACACTGGGGGCGGGCTCTGGATCCTGGGGCGCCCCCACCCCAGGGAGCTAGGGGCCCTCCTCTTTCCCTGGAGGCTGCCCTGGGGTCCCCGGCCCTTAGGGTCCAGGGCCTATGGCTCCTCCCTGGGGTTGCAGGTGGAGGCACCCCCCGCTGGGAGGCCGCATCCTCGTCTCCCAGAGTGAGGCCAGGCTTGCGCTGAGTAAACGAAACCCCGGCCACACAGGGAGAGCAGCTGGCCTCCCGCCTGACCCCGCGTTTGTGGCCTCCTTCCTTGGCGCGGCAACCCTCTCCTCCCTCCTGTCGCCTGCCGCAGCCCCAAACTGGGTGGGCCACCCTCCCGTCCTGTGCTGCTCCCCTTTGGGGTGTCCCCTCCACCCTGCTGCCACTTGGAGAGCAGAGGCCCAGGGTGGAGGCCGGGAGCAGACCCCGCGAGGCAGATGGCCGTGTCGTTGCTGCCTCCGGAGGAGGCTGCGGAGGCTTCTGGGCTGGACAGGCTGTGTCACATTCCAGAGCCGAGAGGCTTCCAGGCATCCCGGGGCAGGGCGGGGGGACCGTTTGCGGAGGCGCTGGCAGCCTGCAGAGGGGTTGCTGAGGACTTTTGAGATGAAGTGGCCCCCCCACGGGGGGGGGGGCAGGGCAGGGGTGACCTGAGGACGAGGGCGGGACTGCCGAGGGTCCTCCCCCCGAGGTGACGGCGGCGGGGCGCTGCAGCTCCTGGCGGAACGGAGCAGAAGACCGATCTCTCCTCGGCCCGCCTGCGGGCGGGGGCCCCGTGGTGTGCGCACAGCTGCCAGGGGACTCGGCTTCCAGCCCCGTCCGCCGCTGCCCTGTAACCTGAGGCCGTTTCCTCGCTGGAGTGGGTTCCCTGGCAGCTCCCGCCGTGGCTCGGCCGCAGGCGCCCACATGCTTCCCAGGCTCCAGGCAACAGGGCCCATCACCGGCTTCCTCACTCGCCACCGAGCAGAGGGTCCAGGACTCTGTCCCTCCTTCCCAGTTCCGACCCTGGAGAGAGACGCCCGCCCGCGGAGGCACGTGGCGCCGGACCCCGAGGTTGGCAGGACGGTCGAGCCAGTGGCCATGCCCGGTGTCCAGCCTCCCACCGGGATGGTCCCAGGGCCTCGGGGGGCTTGTAAACGGGTGTTTGGACATGGCTCCCTCCCCACCATGTCCCTTCTTTTGTGCAGTGTGGTGTGTGGTGGGGGGCCCACTGAGGCTGCGCAGGGACTCAGGCGGCCTCTGCCCCATCCTGAGCAATGCCCCTGGGCACTCCAGGGCACTGCCACGCCGGGATTCAGGCGCTGTGCCCAGCAGCCCCTGGGCAGCGAGAGTCCTCAGGACCAGTGGTTTGAGGCCACCTGTGCCTCCGTCTGCCTGCTGGGGTGGCGGGTGCCCTCAGAGCAGAGCACCGGCCGGAAAAGCTCCCGGGCCAAGCTTCTGTCACCTTTCTCCTCTTGCCTTGAGCTGGGCCCAGGCCTGGTTCTGCTGCTGGGCACCGTGGGGAAAGTGACTTAGCCTCTCTGGGCCTTGAACTCGCACCCTTCAGAGCACTGTGCCGTAGGGAGGCTGTCTGGACTGGAGCCGGGGTGCGGAGCCAGCTACACCGCCAGCCGCCGCCGCCTCATCCCTGGGGCCGCTCCGCACCCCATACGTAAGATTAGCACCTGCCCTGCTTGGCCTCGTGGCCCTCGAGGTGACCTGCCAGGTGGCGTGGGCGGAGATTCCTTGGGAAGTCGCCCTGAGCTGGTGGCAGCCGTGCTGCCTCCCACACACCCCTGGGTGCTCTGTGCTGAAGCCTGGGCTGCCCAGCGCTTTAATCAAGGGGCCCGGCCCTGGAGCCTCCAGGCACCGCAGTGGCCTCACCAGCGGCATCTGGGGCAGAGTTGTCAGTGGCTTGTGACGTCCATTCGGAGGCGGGTGCTGGGGTCAGGACACCCGGCTTTAGGCCCCCTCGGGCGGGGACCGTGGAACCTGCCGGCTGTGGCCGAGTCACGGGCCTGGACGCTCCCGTAGCACGGCCGCGGAGCCACCGCGTGGCCGGCTTTGTGGGCTGCCTGCCGGCGGAGGCGGGAGCGGAGGGGGCGGGCAGGCCCTTGATCCGGGCTGGGGCGTGGCGTGTCCCCGAGGAGGGCCACCGGCGCCCCCCAGGCCCCTCTGCCTGGCCTCCGGAGGCCGCGCGTGAGGAATCGCAGCCCCCCGGCCGCAGAGCGTGGGAACCGGAAGTCGGCTGGGCCGGGGCGGTGGGAGGAGGGCAGGCGTGCGGCTGGCACTGGGGCACGGGGTGGGATGCCCTGGGGAGCGGGGGGCGGGCTGCCTGTGCCCGCAGTCCCCGCTGGGAGAGGGGAGGATGGGGTCGTGCATTTGGCTGGCAGAGTGGCTGGGAAGGGACCCCTGCCAGTGGCGTGTCTACGCCAGCGTGCGGTCCCCTAGGGAGGCGTCGGGTCGGGCTTCTGCGGGACCCCCTGGGCTGGCTCGGCCCTCCTGCTTGCTGGCCCTCCCTGGCTTCCCGCCGGCTGCTCCAGCAGCGGGATGAGCCCCAGGAGCCGTGTGGCCTGCTCAAGGGTAGTGGGGACCCCTTGGGGGGTGTCAGGCCTGGGGCTCCTCCCCACCCCCTCGTTAATGGGAGCTGTAGGGTCTGACCCTGGGAGCAGGGGGACTGGGAGGGTGAGGTCAGGGTGCCGTGGGGGTAGGAGGTGTGAGAGGCCTGGTTCTGGTCCAGGTTCCCCGGGCTGCGTGCAGGTGGCCTCAGGAGGGCATCTGCAGGCTCCTCCTGTGGCTGGAGAGCCGTCAGCTGAGAACCACCCGTGGGCCAGCAGTTCAGCAGCCTCTGGCGTGGACAGGACTGGTGTACCCAGTTCACGGGTGTGGAAATGAGGCCCGGGGAGGTGACACGGCCGCAGCAGCGGAGCCAGGCCTTCGGCCAAGGCTGTTGTGACTCCAGAGGCTTGCGTGTCTCAGCCCTTTGTGCCCTGTCCATCGTGGGGGCAGCCCTGAGGTGACAGCTGCCCTGTGCCGAATGGTCCAGCTGAGACCAGGGAAGGTGACCGGGAGCTGGTCCGCCTCTCCCTGCCTGGAAGGGTCCGTGGGTCCCCCTCTCCCCCGGGGGGTTGGGGAGATGCTGGATGGTGGCTCTGACCCTGGGAGAGGGGCGCTGGGGCGGGCGCTGGCTCTGCCTTGCGCCTCGTGGGGGCCTGTTCGTCACGTCCCTCGGGACCCCCTCGGATGTCTGCTGCTTGCTTTGCTCTTAGGGATTAGATTAGTTTTCCATAAAAACAGGATGTGGTGGGTGAGAGGCAGTGTTCGATCTGTTTTGTCCCGCCTCTTTTTCCAGGAACTGAATGTATGGCTTCGGCCAGGGCTGCCCTGTCCCCACCCCCACTCCCCAGGGCGCAGGGACCTCGCTCTGCTCTCTGCTCTTAAGTGACTGCTTCGTCTCTCGTCTGGAGAGCTCACTCCATCACCCGGAGCCAGCGGGGACACTCCCGCCGTGCGGTCCGAGAGCCGGGCGGGTGTGGGAGGAGGGACCTTGCACCGGCCACCCTGGACGTCTGCGATGCTGGACTGAGCCTGGGATGGCCTGGCCGCAGCCCCGACCCCGAGGGCCCAGGCCCTCGGGGTCGAGCCTCGGTCTGGAGGGGCCGCCGTGTGGAGGAGGTGGTGGAGCCAGGCCCGGGCCGTGCCTGCCGTGCACGCAGCCAGGGAAGCCTCCCGGCTGGTTTAGGGAAGAGCCCAGCCGTGGAGCCCTGGGCACGTCTGGGGAGCCTGGGTTTGTCCTGAGGAGATGGGAGCCACGAAGAGCCTACGGGGCTGAGCTCCAGGCCCCGGCTTCCTTGCTCGCCCTCTCCGGCCATCCTGACTCCAGGGAGAGGCTGCCCACGGTCAGAGGCCTGGCTCTGTCACTCACTGGCCGAGTGGCCTTGGCTTGTGACCCGCAGGGGCCTCGCCCCAGCCCCTCGCACAGTCCCTGCTCAGTGACAGACCGCAGAGGAGAGGCGAGGGTGGCTTGGGAGTTTCCAGCCAGGCCTCCCACCTCCAGCCCATCCTCAGCTCAGGCTTCTTGCCCTGGGACCTTGCAAAGCAGATTTAAGACGGGAGAAGCCCCAGACCTACGTGAGTGGTCTCGGGGTAGAGGGGGGCTCTGGGTTCTGGTCCTGGGGACCTCTCAGGAGCCTGTGCTAGGGTGGCCTGTCCTCGGCAGGCGCGGGGCCTGGCGCAGGAAGCCCAGCGCACTTGGAGGCTGCTCTGGTTCTTGCGGCCTCTGCAGAACACAGCCGTGGCCCGGAAGTCCCCTGGAGAGGACCCCAGATGGACCTCCAGAGCCCGCAAGTGGCTCTTCCTGGACGGACTTCCTGAAATCCATGTGCATTTTTCACTAGAGGGAAGGAGGGGCCTGGGGGACGAGCAGAGGACAGTAAAGCCTAGCTGCTGAAGCTTCCTCTGGCGGGAAAGCAGGTTGGAGCCGAGCCGTGTTGGCAGGAACGTAGAACTGGCGTGTTTGTTATTTCTGCACTTCTCTGCAGCTACAGAGCTTCTGAAAAGGCGGGCAAGGAAAGGGGGCATCTGGGAGCTGGTCAGCTGCCTCCCGGCCTGGGGGAGCCGGGGTGCAGGCCTGGGGGGCCTGCCCATCTTGGCCTTTGGGGTGGGCCGCGTCCCTGCAGGTGGAGCCGGGCGGTTGGTTGTGAGCGGACAGTGCTGTGTTTTCTTGTGGCTTCGTGAGCTTGCTGAAGCTCCAGCGCCCGTGTGGGGCTTCCGACACCCTGCCTGCCCAGCCCTGCAGCTTCCTGGGCCTGCACCTCAGAGGTGGGCAAGCCAGCCTGGGCTTCCCAAGCAGAATCTTGAAAGCAGGTGGATCAGCCAGGGGTCCCCAGAAAGGCGGCCTGGGCCGGTAGGTGTCTCATAAGAGGTGCAGGGGGATGGGGAGGCGGCCGAGACTCATCTTCAGGGTACGTCGCAGGGGGGCAGGCCCAACATGTACAGGGAGCTCAGCAGGCCGGAAACTCAGGCGCGCCTTGTTGTAACCTAGAGTCCAAGGATTGAAGGGGCTGGAGGGTCCCTCCTTCCCTGGGGGCCTCAGGCCTTGTGTCAGGGAGGCGTCTGCTGTCCTCCAAGCGCGGACCTAAGGCTGCCCCTCTGCTGACATATGCGGCCAACAGCCCAGCCCGAGGGCCTGTTAGGGCCACGCTGGGGCCAGCCTGCCACTCTGAGAAGACGGCTGCGTGTGCTCGCTGGCCCGTGCCACCTCCAGTCCCACCCCCGAGATTGCGGGCGGTCCCCTGACCTCAGCGCCCTCACCCAGGGTGAAGCCAGCGGCCCGCTTCTCCGAGGGCAGGGCTGCCCCCGCTGCTACCTGCCAGCCTCCCAGCCGCTGTGCCCGGGGCAGGGCAGGCATGGCCAGGTTCCCGTGAAAGTCCTGTATCACCAAAGGGGACCTGCCCCGGTCCCCTGCTGACGCAGGCAGCGATGACAGTGCGCCCTCCCCGCCGCAGCTCCCGCCTCCCTGGGGGGGGGCAGGGCTCCGAAGGGCCCGCGGTCCCCACCCCTCCCTGACCAGGCTGCCTCCCGGAGCCCGCGACCCTGTGCCCACCTGCCCTCCGGAGGTGACAAGGTGGCCTTCCTCCCGGGCGCGGGGAGGAGCCCCAGATTGGGGCGGCCGGGTTGCATGACCAGGCGCGGGGGCCGTTTGCACAAGCCCGACCGGACAGGCTCAGGGCCTCGGGGTGCTCTGGGCCGGCTGAATCACCGGCGGGGGGCTCTGAGTCAGCACCCCAGCCTCATGTCGCGGGCCCAGAGCTGGGGCCAGGTTTGGAAAGGTGGCCCCGGGCCCTGGTCCTTTGAGCGCAGAGCCGCTGCGCTGGCTGATGCTCGCGGGGTCTCCCAGCCCAGCACCTGCCCTGCAGGCCCTCGGCTCCTCCCTGCGCGAGCTGCTCGTCCACGCCGCCCAGACCGCGGGTCCCCGGGCAGCGCTCTGGCTCCCATGCTCGTCGTGCCTTTGGTGGGGCCATGACCACGCCTGGCGGTGGCCCGTGTGTTTGCCACCCGGCCTCGGGCACCACGCCGGGTCTGTCCCCTGCGGAGGTGGGGCGAGCACACCTGGCCCTGAGGCTGAGCGGCCTCAGCCGGGGGTGGGAGGTGGGGGGGGGTGGCTCTGGGAGGGGTCCTGGGGGGGAGGCCCTCTGAGGCCTGGAGGGTGGCGTGGGCGGCGAGGCCTGAGTCCTGGGTCGGGAGGCCCTCATTTCTGGCGCTGTGGGTGGGCGCCTCTCGGAACCCCCCCCACACACACACTGCTGGGTGGGGGCATTCTGTCAATTAGCCTGGAATTTGGGGTGGGGCGGGAGGACCCAGGTCACGGGTGTCCTTGTTTACCCAGGGCCGGCCACCCGGATGTCTTGAGGCTTCTGGGCTGTGCAGTCCACTCAAGGTCAGCTCCCCACGCTGTCGCGAACCCCGTGAGCAGCCCCGTGGTGGAGACTGGGTGACAGCTTCCTCGGTGTAAAGTAACCTTGGGTTTGGAGTTCCCGTCGTGGCTCAGTGGTGAATGAATCTGACTAGGAACCATGAGGTTGCGGGATCGATCCCTGGCCTTGCTCAGTGGGTTAAGGATCCGGTGTTGCCGTGAGCTGTGGTGCAGGTCGCAGACGCGGCTCGGATCCCGCGTTGCTGTGGGTCTAGTGTAGGCCAGCGGCTATGGCTCCGATTCGACCCCTGGCCTGGGAACCTCCATATGCTGCGGGAGCGGCCCAAGAAATGGAAAAAGACATAAATAAATAAACAAATAAATAAAGCGACCTTGGGTTCCTGAGGCCGCGGGCCCCTGGCGCTCAGGAGAGCCCCAAGGGCAGACGCCTCACGCGCTCTGTCTCGGGTCCCCATGGCCCGCCAGGGCACAGGGCTGGACTGGACAGACGGACGGGGGCAGGGAGGTCTGCGGCCAGCCTGGCCCTTCACAGAGGAGCCCCTTGTGTGCCGGGCAGCCAGCAGGGCCCCCTTAGGTGTCTGCTCCCCACTGTGGCCTTGTTGTAGGTGAGGAACCAGCTTCCAGCTCCCCAGCTGGGCCCTGGGCATTTGGGGACCACCCCCCACCCACTGAGCCCCAGCTGCCACCTATCCCCATGCCCGTTTGTGTGATGAGGCCACTCCAGCACTTGGGGGCTGCTGCTCTGCCCCCGTGAGCTGGCACGCAGCATGTTCTTCCGAGGGGGCTGTGAGCTGGGGGTTGGGGGCTGGGAAAGAGCAGGGGGGGACCTGGCTGAGGGGCCCGTGTGCCCAGGAGCCTTCAGGGCTCTTGTCTCTGGGAGGTTGGCAAGGCTGCAGGCAGCCCGATGGCCGCACAGGTGCTTCAGCTGGGCCGTTGTGCCTCCGTGTCCCCATCTGACAGATGCCTGGGGTTGCAGCTCAGCCAGGAGCCCCTTTCCTTGGGCCTGGAGGGTCCTGCCTGTCCCTGGGCGTCTGGGAGGGCGGGGGCCCTGCCCGGGGCTGACCCGCCTGAGAGCCAGAGGGTGCCAATCTCCCCCTGTGTGGCCAGAGGGCTCGCAGTGCTGGCTGCTGGCCTTAGGGACATAGGCTGACTGTCACCTGCTTGCTGTGGCCCCTGTGTGGGCCGGGCCCTGAGCTCTGGATGGCAGGGGGTGGGTGGAGCTGGGCAGGGCGAGGGCACGCACTGCTCCCACCTGTCCCCCAGCCCAGAGCTCGCAGGAACACAGGGCCTGGGGGCCTGGCCCTCCTGTGGAACGTGGGCCCCACCCCTGGCCTGGAATCCAGCCCTCTCCGTGGGAGAGGGCGCAGCAGGGTGGGAGCCCTGACCCTTCAGGGGAACCGGGCCACAGCAAATGGCTCTGGCGCCCGTGATGCCACCATGAAGAACACTGTGCATTTCTGGGGAAGCCTGTTCTCTGCCCCTGGCTCTGGGGGAGGAGCAGGCGAATTGGCAGGCAGGGCAGGGGGCTCCCTGCGGTGCCGAGGGTCTTCAGTGAAGGCCAAGCACTGGGAAGGGGGGCGGGGGGGGGGTCTGAGCAGTCTCAGGAGGAGGAGGACAGATGCCCCCCTGCCAGGCCTGGGCAGCGCTGTTTGAAAGTCCCACCTGCTTCACCTCAGGGAGCCATTCCCCTCCCCAGTCTGAAATGGGAGCAGTCTCGGGCTCGCGTGGGACCCTCAGGTGATGGTGGCGTGCTCTTGGGACCCCCCAGGACCTGGCTCAGTCCCTTTACCCTGTGTTCTGGCCGCACCAGGCGGCTCGCGGCCCTGGGCAGTCAGCATGGCTTCACGGGGCTCGTGCTGCGGGGGCCTGGCCCTGTGCCGGTCAGGTGAGTCGGGAAACCGGGTTTCCCAGACACCGGGCCATTAAACCTGGACGCCATAGTGATTAAACCTGGACCCCGAGCCAGTTAAACTCTCTGCCAGCATCCTCAGCGTCCCGGGCTTCTTGGCTGGGCTTCAAGTAGGTGACAGTGTCCCTTGGTGTCTCCTGCCCGTGGGCCGCCCAGGGCCCCTCACTCCGCCCTGCGCCCTCGCCTCCGAGCTCGTGTCCGTGTCTTTGGCCTCCGTCCTTCGGCCTCGGTTTCTGTCCTGCGAAAGCAAAGGGGCGCTGAGGACCTCGGACTTTAGACGGACGTTCTCCTGGCCCCGCTCTAGGGGCTGTGACCTGGCTCCCCGCGTCGCCCTCCCCTCCTGCCCTGCGGGCAGCCCCTCCCCGAGTGGCCCTCACCCGGCTGGGCTCCTGGGTGGCAGGGCTGCAGGTGCGGGGGACCGAGCAGAGGACGGCCGAAGGGCCTGGGGTCTCGGGCTGTGGCGCCCGTAGCTCCCTCTCCCCCCAGCCTTCTGCGAGGGTCCCTGTGTGCCTGGGGCCCTGAGGTGCCGGGCTGCCCTGCCTGGGGTGGTCCTGACCACAGCTCTGTCCCCAGAGGCTGCCTGCTCCCCTGTGCCCTCGGCCGACCCGCCCAGCCTCCCTCTTCCAGAAAGCTGGGTCTAGTCGAACCCTCGCTTCGTCGGCTTGGGGGTGTGGCAGGTGTGGCCGCCGAGTGCTGGCTGCCCATGAGACTCCCATGGATGGCAGGGGACAGCCAGGGCCACCGACCGCCCTGCTGCCACGTCTGTCTTTCCTCTTCCTCTTCCTCCTCTCGCCCCGCCCGCCTGCCCGCTGGCAGAAGCCAGCAGGGAAGTGTTTATGGGTTTCTCGTCTGAGCCAAATAAGGCAGAGAGAACAAGCTGGCCAGAGACGCGGCGCTGGCTGGCGGAGGGCGGCCAGCTCGCAGGGACCCCTGTCCCGGCGGCTTTCCTCTGGGGGCTGCGAGCCACCCGCCCGGGGCTCCGCCCGGAGGAGCCTCACCCCGACGGCCGGTGGGTGGTGGAGAGGCCGGCCCGAGGGGTGCCCCTTGGGTCCGGAGCCCCGGCTCTGTCCCGTGCCTGGGACCTGGATGACGCAGTGCCCCCCGCCTCCTGCCCCTTCTGTGACGGGAAGGCCGGTCCCGGACGCAGCCTGCTCTGTGGGACATGCGCCTGCAGGGGCTTCGCTGGTGAGCGACCCAGTGACACGCAACGAGGGCCAAGGCCCCCGCCGCACAGGTCAGCCCCAGCTCTGCTCAGGGTGGACCTTGCGGGCCTTCTAAACGTCTCCACCCGCGCTCTGTTCACACTTGAGTTCGACACGAGAGTCCTGATGTGTGGGGACGTCTGGCAGTGGGCAGACGTCCAACAGGGCCTTGGAGCCCGGTCACCTCTGCTCCGAGCTGGGCACCGGCTTGGCGGCAGCAGCCCCTGGGGCTGGCGGTCGTGGGCCCCCCCAAGGCAACAGCTGAGGAGGCCGAGGCCCAGAGAGGCCCGTGTCCTGCAGGCCTGGGACTCCAGCCCTGGCTCCTGTGGGGACACTGAGGCCCGGTCCCCGGCCTGGGCTCTGTGGCTGCGCCACCGCCTCCCGGGAGCTCCTCCTGCGCGCTCAGCCCAGGGTGCTCAGCCCACGACACAGCAGGCCCTCCAGGCAGGCCCTGGGGCTGACCCAGCAGGCCAGCGGGAAGAGGAGGAAGGGGCCCTGTGCCCTCCTGGGTCTGGGGGGGGGCGGTCCCTCAGCCTACCCACACCATTGCTGGGGTGTCGGCCTGGGCGGCGCTGTTTCCTTCTCTGCAGAGTGGTGGCAGCAGCAGTGCCCTTTGCAGTGATCGGGGCAGTAACTGGTGGCCTTATGGGTGGGTTCTGCCCGCGCCTCTCCCAGGCCCACTGTCCTTCCAGCTCTGATGCCAACAAGGCCGGGACGTGCTCTGAGCCTTCTCACACTCTGCCTGTGCCCTCGGCCGCAGGTCCCAGGGAGCCCCCGGGGTCACGCCACGCGGGCCTCCGTGTCCCACCGGCCAGTGGGGTGGTGCTCGGGCTGGCCACGCCTGTGTCCTGGGGCCTGCCCGGAAATGGGGCCACCATGCACCCCTAGAGGGTGGCAGTGGGGAAGAGCTGCCCTTCCCCCCGCTGGCTTGCCCGCTTCCCGGGTGGGCAAGCCGAGGCTGGGGACGGGCCCCTCTCCAGGCCCCGCGGGAAGGTCAGGGCAGGAGGGTCGTGTGGGCTCCAAGCCACGCGGTCTTCGTCTCCCAGCCCCGGGGACCCGTCACAGCACCACGTGCTGACCTGGGGGCTGGCACCTGACTCCCAGCCCCCGCCCGCCCCCAGTCCCCTGCAGGCCAGGGCGTGGCATCCCGCGCTGCGTGGACCTTCCTGAAAGTTTGTGGCTTTCACATTGGCTGTCACTGCCCTTCCTTCCTGCTGGGCACCAGCTGAGACGGGGGTCCGTCCCTCCCATCTCCGGGCCTCATCTGCAGGACGAGGATTGGCGCTGTGGGGTGAGGGTGTGTGAAGGGTTAAGCGTGGGGCGGGGGGCCTTTCCTGCCCAGCCTGGCTTCCCCTCTGCCCTCACCCCATCCTATTGTTCCTGGCTCAGGAAAAGGCATGTTTCCCCCATGAGGTCACCAGCCACGAGCAGCTCGGGGGTGGGGGGGCTGCGGGGCAGAACCAGCCCCGGACACCTTCGCCGACAGCTTTGGTCCCATCTGCTGACCAGCTCGGTTGCTTCCTTCTCTGCTGGGCCCTGGGCCTGGCCAACCCTCCTCTGGCCGGCGTGGGTCTCAGCTGGCCTTCAAGGCCGAAAGCAGAGCCACCTTCTCCAGGCAGCCCGCTCGGATGCCCTGGGCCACCTCGGCATGCAGAGTCACGGCGAGGCCGGGTCACAACCCTCAGACCAGCAGCGCCGAGGCTCTTCCGAAAGCCCTGGACACGGAGCCGGGAGTCCGGACCCAAGTCCCGGGTCTGCTACCTCGAGACCGCTTCCCTCCCCTCTGAGAACCGGCAGCCTCCACTGAACGCCGGGGAATGAGAGAGTCAGCCCCGCTTCCCCCGGAGGCCGCTTTGCCTCTGCTCCCGGCTCCCCTGCCAGCCCCAGGCCACTCTTGCTCTGCTGCCTGGCCTCTCCCCTGTCCCCAGGCCCTTGAAACAGGAAGGGGTGATGGGCTGGGAATATAATCCCAGCCCCCTCTCTCATCCCCCCACCCCCGCAAGGCTGCCCTGTGAGGGGCTGGAGGCCAGTGGGCCCAGCTTTCTGGGCTCACGTCCCCTGGGCCAGTATCTGGGGCAGTCTGGGCACCGCCCGCCTGCCCGATGCCAGCTTCCTGGCAGAGCTGATGGCAGAGGCTTGAGTTGGGGAGGCCAGCTGGTCCCCCCCACCCCCTCCCAGGGATGTCCCACGGCCTCGGTTTCCCTGCCTTCGGTTGTCTCAGGACGTGCACGCCTTCTCTGACTCTGCTGTGTCGAATGAATGAATGACCCTGCCAGGGCCACGGTGCCAGCGTCCCCCCAGGGGCTGTGTTCCCACCCCTCCCCTCCCCCTGCCGCCTCTATCCCATTTCCTGCTTTTGGCAGAGGAGCTTCTAGATTCGTTTCCTCCTGGCTGGCCTGGGACTGGGGAGGGGTTGGCGAGGCCGGCCCCGGCACTGGGGCTCCGCTGGCAGCAGCAGACGCCCGGGCAGCCCCTGCCCCCGCCCCGGTTCCGGTTCTGAGAGCCTTCGCTGATTTCAGGGCCTGTTTGGGTTTGGCTGTGGTGAGATACACAGAAGGCTTTGCCGTCATCACCCCTCAGCGCGCACAGTTACGCGGCATCAAGGACGTTCTCGACGTGTGTGGCCGTCGCGGGCACCTCCGAGCTCTTCCGTTTCCCCAGCTGGAAGCCTGGTTCCGCCTGCACCAGCTCCCTGTCCCCATCCCAGGCTTGGGGTGGGCTTCAGAGCCAGGCTGGGTGTGCCGGCCCTTCTCCTGGGGAGCTGCGCCCTGCCTGCGGGAGCGTCCCTGGGACCCGCGGCACGCCAGCCGCCCCGTCCGGGCTTCTGAGCACCGTGCCTCCCGTCGCACACATGCTTTGAGTTTAGCCTGTGGTGTCCCTGGTGGGCGGCTTAGGCCAAGAACCTCCGGGCTGAGACCTGCAGGGAACACCCTCAGGAGGATGTCACCCGGATGGGGGGGCTGGGGGGGCGTGGGGGGAGGGGCGGAACCAACCAGCTGGAAAGCAGAAAGGAACTTAGACGGTTTTGCTGTGAATGCATCTCCCTCCTGCCTCTGGGGCCAGATCACATTGATTTTTTTTTTTTTATGAAAGTGTATCATTGTTGAGGCGCTTCAGATCTGGAGCTGAGCTGATCGCTGGGGCTGGTGTTCGTATGGGGAGAGGGGTTGCGCTGGCAGTGGGAGGCGGGACAGTGTCCAGAAGGGGGGGCGGGAGCAGCACTGGGGACCGTGGCGCCCGCTGTATGGTTCTCGGGGTTTGCTCATCGCGGCTATGAGGGGGGCTTGGGACGCCGTGGGAAGGGGCTGAGAGCCCACCGGCCCTGCCGTCTGCGGGGAGGATGGCCTTACAGCCAAGCTGTGGCTGCCTTCAGGGCGGCTTGGCCCTCGCCATGCAGACAGCTATTCAGCGGAGGTCCGGCCATTGCCCAGCCCGATGTCCACTCCTGGGTCTGAAGGGCAGAGGGTGGGGGCGGGATCTGGTCCCCTGTCAGGGACCCCTCTTGGGTGGGTTTTGATCCCTGTCCCCCGCTCAGTCTCGGTGATTGCATCGTGAGGCTGGGCGGTCCAGGAGGGGTTGGGTCTGTAGTGGGCGCTGGCGCCTGCAGCCTTCTGCTCTATCCTGGGCCAGGTGGCCTGGGCCTGTTCGCCAACCGTGGATTGAGGAGCAGGGTGGGCAGAGGTGACTCTGGCCCGGGGGGCTCGCCAGGTGCCCACACCCTGCCGGTACCCTGGGGCGGGTGTGGTCCTTTGCTGGCCCCATCCCCGCCCCGTCCCAGGCAAGGCTGAGCGGACCCAGTCCCTTGGTGGCGAGGCCCACGCTGGGACACACAGCATCTCTGGGTGCTGCCCAGCTACCTCACCTCCTGGGGGGCAGGCGAGGTCCCCACACCCTTTGCACATCTCAGGATGGTGTCAGCAACTCGAGACACGAGACACACCTTAGAGGCAGTGAGAGGAAGGGCGGGGGCGAGTTCAGACACGCGCGCCACTCGGGGGCTCCACGCCCTGCGGTGCCGCCATGGGACAGCTTGGGGGCCTGGCGGTGGCCGCTGGGAAAGGCACACGCGGGCATCTGGAATGCGGAGGTCGGGGGGAGGGCGCTCAGAGAGCCAGAGCCAAGGTCGGCTGTGCTGCGTGTTGATGGAGCACCTCAAACTGCTGTAAAGGAGGGGACGCCGGTGGGACGACCCAGTCAGCACCTCAGTGTCACCCCTTGGAGGGGGGGGCGCCTGGGGCGGGTGCGGGCGACACAGGCAGGCATGGGAGCCGTGTTGCCCTCGGGGAGCTGAGCCTGTAGGACAAAGTGTGACAGCGGCAGGTGCCATCGCACACCGAGTGAGGTTGCCGGGAGTGGGCAGCTTCACAGTGGTGATGAGGCTGCGGGTGGAACACGCAGGGGTGCGGGGGGGTGGGGTGCAGGGGGGCGGGGGGGCGGGGACCCCCCCCCGCCCGCCGCGGGCCCCGGTAACCACCGTGTCCTCTCCCCACAGCCTGCCTTTTCCGCGTCAACGCGCTCTCGCTGGTCTACCTGCTGTTCCTGCTCCTGCTGCCTTGGCTCCCGGGCCCCTCCCGGCACAGCATCCGAGGTAAGGGGCCTCAGCCGCAGCGGCGGGGGTGCCGGCGGAACCCCGCGGGGTGGGCTTGCTCTGCAGTTGAGGAACTGCAGTGAAGGCTGCAGGGTCCCCTTTCTCCCAGGGGACCCTTGCTGGTTTCAGTCTCTTTTCTGAGCTCGTGTCCCCGGGGACGGGCTGGGGAACCTCGCTGGGGCGTCCCCCACCAGGAGGCTCAGGCCCTGGCGCTGTGGCCGGGCCCCCTCCCGTTCCCCACCCTGTCCCCAGCGACGTCCTTGCAGCCTGTCTGCCCCAAGAGGCTCTGGCCAACCCTCAAGTCCAGCCACCGGCTCAGCTCCCGCTGCCCCGCCTTGGACTCAGGATCCGTGGTGTTGGCGTGGTGCCCTCCGGGGCCTCGGCGCTCCTGGACCGCCTTGTCTGGGTGGTGGGCACGTGTGGTCTCTGCCTGGTTCTGAGCTCCCGGAGGGCGGCTTCTGTGTCCACCAGATAGACAGAGTGAGGAAGGCCGCCAGGGTGCCTGCGCCCCCAAGGGATCTAGACGAGTGGCCCTCGGCCTGGGCTTATCCCAGAGGGCCCGGGTGCAGAGAGGACGGCCGCGTAGGGGGCGCCCCACCCAGCAGAGCCCAGGCAGGCCCCTCTGAAGGAAGACCCCACTTGCAGGCAGCTGCCGGGGGACTTGGCCAAGGGGCCCCATCGCTCTCTGGGTGCTTCGGGATGTTCCTGTCTCAGCTTTTCCGTGAGAGCAGGTGCCTGGGGACTGCTCGGTGCCCCTGGTGTGGGAAGGCCGTTAGGTCTCAGGGGCCGAGAGAGGCGTCCAGGCTTCAAAGAGGGCCCCCAGGGAGCAGCGTTGATGGGGCGCCCCCGATGCCCAGTACCGGAAGCGGAAGAGTAGCCGGCGGGCAAAGGCCGCTGATGGGAGCGGGTGCCCATGCCGCCCGCGGCTGGGCTGGGCAGCAGATGGCCAGTCCGGGCCTTGGGAGTGTCTCCCTGTCCTGTGGCTGCGGAGCCAGCCCCACACTGAGTGGCCCAAACCCCATGCTCACCCCCACAGGCTGGAGGTCGGGGTGCGGCCCCCTCTCGGGGCTAAAACCAGGGGTCTGGGGGCTGCTTCTTCCAGGAGCCTCCAGGCCAACACCTGTTTCCTCGTCTTCTCCAGCTTGTCAGCTTGCGGCCCCTCCCTCTGTGGTCCAGGTCAGCAGTGGCTGCTCCAGCACAACCCCCGTCCCTCTGACTCTGCCCTCCTGCCCCCTCTCGGCTGTCAGGGCCCGGGGGCAACGTGGACCTGCTCGTGTCCAAGAGCCGCTCCCTGTTTCAGGATCAGCTCATGGGCACCTCGAGTCCCCCTGGCTGTGAGGACACAGTCACAGGGCCTGGGGTTGGGGCATGGATTCCCTCGAGGGGTGTCCTTCTGCCTCCCACAGGGTGGCAGAAGGTCACCCCCGCCCTGGCCTCTGACACCTGGCAGTGACCCCTCATCGGACTCGCTCCTTGCTCGTGGCCCTTGAACAGCCTGACTGTGGCGTGAGGGTAGAATTCGGGGGCACGGAGGGGGGAGGGGACCCCAGGCCATTCCCCTCCCCTGGCGGCCTGTGCCAGCTGTCCCCAGCCTACGGGGGCCACCGCCCCCCATGCCCTGGGAGAGCTGCTGGGCATCGGCCATCCGGGCCTCCTCCTCCTCTCTGGCGCGGAGCCAGTTCCCAGGCCCTGGGCTACAAGCTGCCTGTTCAGTCAGCGTTTCACCCCTGTGGCGATGGGACACTTGCGTCTGGTTGGCAGTGGGGGGGGGCCCGGCTCTGGTCAGGGCAGGAGTCCGGAGTGGGAGGGCCCGGGGGGACGGGGGGGAGGCAGTGGGAAGCCTCGCCTGCCTGGCCTCTGGCTGTTCAGCTGTCCATCTCTCTGGCCTCAGAGGCCCTCTGGGGACGGGGCGGCTGCCGGGTTTTTCCGGGTGGGAGAGAGGAAAGTGTGAGGCCTGCCCGTGCCTGAGCCCGGCCCCAGGTCATGGTTGCCCAGCAGCTGGGCCTTGGTGCCGGCTCCGGGTGGAAGGTCTGAGGCTGCCCAGGGCCCCCGAGGGAGTCAGCCTGACCCCAGCTCCTTGTGCAGGGGTGGTGGGCCGGGAGGTGTCAATAAGGTATTGTGTCCTGGAGAAAGTTCCAGCTCCTTCCGTCACTTTGCTGGGTAATGGGGTGGCGGGCGTGGGCCAGTGCCCTGCTCAGGGCAGGCAGGACGGGCAGGGCGGGGGCGCAGCAGGAGCAGCAGGTGCAAGCGTGAGACCGGCTCCCACGATGTGATGAACCTCTGGGGACTCGAGGAGGCCCTTTCTCTGCCTGAGGACAGAGCCCGCCCCTGCAGCTGGCCCTGCTCTCGGAGAGGCATGCCTGCGGGTGGCCCTCTGCCCGGCTCTGAGTCAGTGCTGTGTGGACTAGGGGGGCCTGGCGGCAGGGTTGGTTCGCTTTGCAGAGCACTGCGCTGGGAGCATCCCAGTGTCCGCTGGATAAGGGGCTGTGGTCCTCCTGCTGTGAGCTGACCCCTGTCCCCCAGCCCCCGCCAGGGCCTCCTGCTGAGACTGGTGTCCCCTCCCTGCCCCACCTCCGGACTGCCCTCCTTGTGACGGGGCCTCTTGCCCAGATGGTGTCCTGAGGGAGAGGCCTGCGGGCCCTCACCAGGGCGCCAGAGCTCGGCCTGGGGTGGCCGGCACATCTGCAAGGGCCCTGGGCTGCCCCACAACAGGGTAGGGGGAGCGAGGCCTTCACGGAGGCTGGCGGGCGTGGGTGGCAGGGGCCGGTGGCCTGTGAGGTAGCTGGAGGGAGGGGCACACTGCGAGCCTGGCACCGGCACTGCCAGGGTGGGGACACCCTGGAGCATTGGCAGGCCGAGCAGCCGTCATCAGGGGCATTTGGGGCTTCACCTCTGGGCTCCTGCTCTGGGTCACGTGGTCTTGCACCTCCGAGGGCTTCCCCGTCTGCGTCTGCTGCCGGGGCCACAGCCTCCCAGCCCCACTCGCTGCTTCTCTAGAGATTCCGGCCTCAACCTGAAGCCCCGAGCAGAGCCCCCTCCCCCGCACCGGAACACATGGGGGTCCCGGGACAACAGGGACAACAGTGCTCGCCTGGCCCAGCCAGTCACCTCGGCTCCAGGGAGAGAGGCGGACAGCACTGCCAGGAACTGCGGGGGGTGGTCTAAGCCCTCGCTGACCCCCGAACTTCCCCTCCCCCTCATAATGGCCGCTCCTGGCCTGAGGGCCGAACCTCAGCCTCCACAGGGGGAGACTCTGTGGTCACCTGCCCGCGCCTACGACCTTTATCCTCCCAGGCGCTTGAGGCCACACTGGCTTGGCCCCCCTTCTCCCTCTGAGGTCAGCATGGCCCGTTGATCTTACCCAGCCGCGCTTTCAGCCATCCCTCCAGGCCCCCATCCTCTCCTGCTGCCCTCAGGCTCTCCTCCCGTCCATCCATCATCCTTCCATCCATCTCTTCTCCCACCCACCCATCCAATCAGCCAGCCAGCCATCCTCCCAGCCAGCCAGCCAGCCGGCCAGCCATCCTCCAGTCAGCCCCTTGTCTCATCTGTCCATCCAGCCACCTGTCCATCCCCTCTCCAACCCATGTAGCCTTTCAGCCATCCCTTTTCCACCCACCCATCCAATCACTCAGCCGTCCATACTCTCAGTTATCCATCTGTCTATCCGCTGATCCACCCGTCCCGTCTCCCGCCCATCCATCTGCGCACCCACCCGTCCCCCCATCCATCCTGCCGTCCTCCCAGCCAGCTCTTCTCCCACGAGTTCATCCTCCTCGCATCTGCCGAGTCTCAAGCTACCCATCCCCCACCCACCCATCCTCCCGTCCATCCATTCTCTGTCTCTTCCGTCCGTCCTCTCTCCTTCTCGTCCCTCCCTCCCACCATCCATCCGTCCCTTCTCCCATGTACCCTTCAGTCCTCACATCCATCCATCCACCCACGCATGCATCTGCCCATCCGCCCTCTACCCACGCATCCCTTCTCCCATCCACCCGTCCTCCCATCCGCCGTCCATCCAGTCTCACCGTCATCCGTCTGTCTTCCGATACACCCACCCGTCCATCCATCCTCCCTTCCTCTCATCTGTCCATGCGTCCGTCGTCAGTCCATCCATCCTCCCATCCGTCCTTCTCCCTCCCTCTTAGCCATCTGTCCGTCACTCCCTTCTCCCACCCATGCATCCTTTCTCCCGTCCACCCATGCGGCCGCCCATCCCCTCATCCTCCTGTCCATCTCTCCATCCTCCCATCCATCAGTCCCCACGTCCCCTCTCCCGCCATCCACTACTCCGTTCCTTGCACCCATCCTCTCATCTGTCTGACCATCTCCCTTCTTCCGTCTTCCCTTCCATCCTCCCACCCTTCGGTCCATCTATCCCTTCTTCCACCCACTCAGACCATCAGCCATCCACGTATACTCCTGTTCATCCATCCGTCCTCTACTCAGTCCCTTCTCTTCTCCATCCTTCCAACCATCCAGCCTCTCTGCAGTTTGTCTGCCCATCCATCCACCCGTCCCTTCCACCATCCATCATCCCTTTTCT
Source organism: Phacochoerus africanus (assembly GCF_016906955.1). Taxonomy (NCBI): domain Eukaryota; kingdom Metazoa; phylum Chordata; class Mammalia; order Artiodactyla; family Suidae; genus Phacochoerus; species Phacochoerus africanus. The sequence goes on from NC_062551.1 coordinate 910,362, forward strand.
CATCCATCAAGCCTCATACGCATCCATCCACCCACCCATCCACCCTCCCACCCGTCCATCCTCCAGTGCATCCACCCGTTCTCCCATCTGTCCATCCATCCCTGCTCCCGTCCATCCCCACGCATCATCCGTCTGGTCTCGCAGTCATCCGTCCCTCCTCCCTTCCATCCCTCCCTCCCCCTCCACCCCTCCTCCCATCCTCCCATGCGTCTGCCCATTCCCGTCTTTCCATCCAGTCATTTCTACATCCTTCCATCCACCCACCTCTCCATCCTCCCGTCCATCCTTCCATCCATTGTTTGAATCCTCAGGCTACAGCTGCCCCTTCAAGCCGCCTTCTGAGTTCTCTGGGGCAGGAGAGCGTCTGAGCTCTGATAAGCAGCGTCGTCGAGTGCCAGGCAAGAACCTTCACGGATGGGTCAGGCCAGGCCCCTCTTACTGAGAGGTGCAAGAGCTGACTTGATGAAGTCCCGGAGGTGGAGGAATTCCAGATGCCAACCAAGCCACTAACGAGGCATCCAGAGCTCAGGTTCTGGGGCCTCGGAGAGCTGGACGTTTGGAGTCACGGCTGAGCCAGTAGGGGGGTCCACAGCCACCCCTGGAGAAGAGGGCCTGGTCAGCGCACCTGCCTCCGCCTCAGGCTGCTCCCACAAGTCAGCAGGGCCTCGCCCTGGGCACAGGGCTTCTCCCAGTGGCACCCCTCAGCCTCAGCCCCAGCCCCTCCCTGACTGTCCCCTTTCTTCCCGATCCTGCCCCGGATGGGGAGGCAGAGCCATTGCTGCACGGCCAGGGCTCTGGCCCCTTGGCCTCCATGCTGGCTCATGGTCCAGGATGGTGTGGCCTGGAAGGGCAGGGGGACACAGTGGGACGGGGTAACACCTGACATCCCAGATGCCTGGGAGGTGCTGGACAGACAGACGTCAGGCGGGAGCCGGGTGATGGGTCCCCCTCCCTGACCTGTGGGGCCTTGCATGGCCGGGGAGCCCAGCAGCATGGTGGTCAGTCCTGGTAGTGTCATCGAGGCTGGGGAATGGGGCGTCCTCGGAGGGGGGCAGGGGCGCGTCTGGCCAGGGCCTGCCCACCATGTCACCTGTCGTACTTCCTGGGTCTGCAGGAGAGGGCCGTGCGGTGAGCTGGGAGTGGGCAGGCTGGGCAGTGGGGAGGGCTGTGCCTTCTTGGCCCCACAACTCTTGCAGGTTCTCGGTGGGGAGCCAGGGTGGGCCAGGCCTCTGGGAGGTTCTGTCACCGTGGGGTGCCCTGCACAGCCCATCTCTGTCCTGCTCTGGGGTGACCTGTGGCCTCTGCCTGTTCTTGGCCTGGGCTCCAGGCAGGGGTACATGTCCCCGTTCATGCCCCCCGCCCCCCGCCCAGCGCGTTTCTTCCGCTGGCTCCACCCTGCTCTCCCCCGACCCCTGCCCGCGGGTCAGAGGCCATAATCAAGGGCTCAGAGTGTCGGGCAGGAAGGACCCAGGAGTGCTGTGTCCGAGAAGCCATCCAAATCTTGCCCGGGGGGGGGGCAGCGGGGCCTCCCAGGGCGCCTCTTGCTTCGTCGCCCGGCTTTCCTCGGGAAAGTCAGGTGACAGCAGGTGCATGTGGAAGAAGTGGCCTAGACTGGGGGCTCTCAGCTGGTCACTTGCCTGGGGACAGGCTGATGCCGCGCCTCTTCAGCGCATACCAATTGCTCGGGGGCAAAACCGATGTGGCCCGGGCCTGCCAGCCTCTGGGCAGGAGGAAGAGCTGGTTTGAGGGGGTGCCGTGGGGAGGGGCCCGGGCTGCCGTGCAAGTTCCCAGCAGTGGCGCGGGGACCTAGGGTTCCTGCGCGAAGGCGGGACGTGGGAGAAGCCCTCAGGAGCCCAGGGTGGAGAGGGCGGCGTGCAGCAGTGCTGGCTCCCGCTCTCAGCCCCGCGTGCCGGTGCGCTGCCGGCCCTTGGCAGAGGCGCGCCCAGGGCTCCCCCGACAGCCCACACCCCCGCCAGTTTGCACCAAGTTCCGCTTCCAAGGAGCAAGGTGCCCCCACCAGGCGCATGTTGGGGGCTGTCCTGTCTGTGCTCCCAGCTCGTTGGCCCCAGGCTCGGCTTTTCTGTGCACGAGGTGGGCCTCGGCAGGGTCGGTGCCCCAGGGGGTGAATGAGGCCTGCGAGGCTCTTAGATGCTCTTGGCGCGGCAGGTGCTGGCACGCGGGCTGCTGTTTCTGCAGCGATGAGCATCGAACACACGTAGGGAGCCTTTGGCCCCGCGACCCACCTCCAGGAGGGGGAGCCTTGCCCCCCAAAGAGCTGGGATCCCTGCCTCGCCGCCTCGGGGGGAGCCCTTGATGTACGCTCTCAGCCCACCCTGGGGCGAAGCAGCGCCCTGCTGCCAGGGCTGGGCAGCAACGTGATGTTTGCTGGTTCTGCGAACAAACCTGCAGGTGACGCCCGAACCTGGGCTGCCTCTGCCCGCTGCTCCCCGCCCCGGGCAGGCTAGGGGTGCTGGGCTCTGTTGAGGCAGGTGCCTTCACCTCTCTGCCCTTCTCCCCGTCCTGTAAACTGGGGTGGTGACGTGGCTGCTATGAGCGGTCACTGAGCTGGCAAAAGGGGGCTGTGCTGTGAGCTCGCTGCTGGCAGCCCCCCGGGGCCCCAGATCCACACTGGGTGAGTGTCTCAGGCTGGTGGACACGGCCAGGGCTGAGTGGCTTTGGCTGGTCCACCTCCACACCCTGACCCCTCTGCCTCCAGGTCACACTGGCCGCCTCCTCCGAGCCCTGCTGGGCTTCAGCCTCCTCTTCCTGGCAGCCCACCTCACCTTCCAGATATGCCTGCACACGGTGCCCCGCCTGGACCAGCTTCTGGGGCCGAGTGGTGAGTCACCGAAGGGCCTGAGAGCGGGGGCCTGGGGGTGGCAGGCCTGGGGGCGAGCTGCCGGGGACATTGCTCACACTTCTTGGGGGGTCAGTCACCTCCTGGGCCCCCGGGCGTCCTCCATGATTCGTGTCCGGCCCAGGTGGCCCGGGCAGCCTAGGCGAGGTCCCCCCAGAACAGGTGGCACAGAGCTAATGCCCAAGCCCAACACCAGGCTCACAGGGGGGGCCCCGGTCTTCTGGGGCCCTCCCTCTGTCACAGCTTCCTCCTGAGCCCCTGGGGCGCCAGCAGCACTGGTGCCCTGCCCGCCCACTGTGCCCTCCCGCCCTTTCACCCCGTGGGCGGAATCTGCAGGCAGCCCCCAGTCCTCTCACCACTGACACCAGCACCCCCATCTTCAGAAGAGGCACCCTGGGCTCCCAGCCCCACTGCCCGGCGGGGTCTCCCACCTCCCGGTGGCCCTGCCTGGCCCGTGGTGGGCAGGGAGCTCCGCCAGCCTCCCATTTGCCTCCTGTCAAGACAGCACCTCCCCTGCAGTTGAGAAAGGGGGCAGAAGTCAGGCCCCGTGGGAGGCTTCCGGTCCTGCCGGCTGAGACCAGGCCTCCCCAGGGGGCCCCACGCCGGCTCCAGGGAAGGGCCAGCCTTGGCTGGTGGGTCAGAGAGCCCGGCCCGGCCTCCCAGGCTGCTTCCAGCCCCACTGCAGCCACATGGCGCCCGGCGGGGCCCTGAAACCCCTTCTGCCAGGCGGAACCAGTGTGCCTTTGATCTGCTGTGCCGGCTGGGCCCCAGTTCCCAACTAGTATGGGCAGCATTTTTGAGCACCCTGGAGGCCAGGGACTCGGGTCTGTGTTCCCAAGGGCTCCCGGCTCCGTCCCCTCCTCCTCTCTCTGTAGGCAGCATCTGGAACAACGTCTCCCAACACATAGGGGTCACAAGGTAAGCGCCCCCAGCCTCCCTCGGGGACTCATTTCCTGGGCCTGATGAGGCTGGGCCTCCAGCACCCGCCGCCCTCCTGAGCTGACCAGCAGGCCCTCCCCGCCCTCCACAGGCTGGACCTGAAGGATGTCCCCAACACCGTTCGCATGGTGGCCCCCGACCTGGGCATCCTGGTGGCCTCCTCCCTGTGCCTGGGCATCTGCCGGCGCCTCACACGGACAGCCGGGCGGAGCCAGAGCGCCCAGGAGCTGGTGAGGGCTAGGGGTGGGGCGCGCCCATCGCAGGAGGCGGGTCTCAGCCGCTTGAGGGCTGTTACACTTTTATTTTTTATCTCACAGTCGTGGAGTTTTAGTTGTGGTCCATCTGCTGTCATGAAGGGGAGGGACCCTGAGAGGAGCGTGCATCCCGGGTGGGCATCACCGCATGGTGGGCACGGGCCCCGGGCGCTTAGAGCTGCTTCTCGGCAGTCGGGGGTCAGCAGTGCTGGGGGATGGTCTGTGCTGCTGTTGGGGAGCCCCTAGGGCTGGACAGATGGATGTGTGGGAAGGCGCGTCCCTAGCAGGGCCGTCAGCGGGCCGGAGGACAAGGCAGGGGCTGTGAAGGCCGAGTCCTCAGGGGTCCCGCCCTGTGAGTCCTGCCTGGACATTCTCGGGTGCAGGTGCCCCCCCCGCCCCGTCTCCCACACTTGGCTTCCGCCTCCATCCAGGAGGACCTGTCTTCAGGGCTGGGCCGGTTCTCTGACACGCCCTCGGCCGCAGTGTCCATGTGTCCAGAGGGCCTCGACCCCCAAAGAGAAGGGGCTGTGCAGCAGGTCGGGGTGGAGGCTCGGGCTGTGGCTGATCTGCCCACCCAAACTGCAGGGCCAGGCTGGCACCCCCATTTCAGAGGGGGCATGGGGGCCTACAGTCAAGTGGCTTTTTTCCAGGCATTTGGGGGTGCCACGTGGGGGCTGGGGCAGCTCCCTGCCTTGGCCGCCCCCTTGACCCCCTCAAGGGTGCGTGGGCACCGTTGGGCACATGGGCCCGGGCAGCGTCTGTTTTCCTTGTTAGCAGGGCCTGGGGTTCTGGGAGCAGCTCCCCGGGGAAGGGGCTGGCTTGTCCCCGCCCTCTGTGCTGCCTGTCGCCCCTCAGAGTCAGGGCTGCCCTGCCGCCGCTCGGGGGGCTGCACTCTGGCCGAGAGGTGGGGTGTGGACAGACCTCAGAGCAAGGCCGTGGGGGCTCTTCCCTGGTGTCTGGTGTCAAAAGCCACATCCAGAGCAGCCCAAATGCCCCTGCGTGTCCGACCCAGCCCGGCAGGGCCACCCATGCACATGTCACGCCTTGTCGTGCATGTCGGTGCTGCTCTGTGACGGGGTCAGACAGACTACGGTGGGGGATGTGGCCTGTGGGGCTTGGCGAGTAGGAGCCGGAGCCCGGGCTGGATGGCGGCCACTGCGGCCGCCCCGGCACCTGTCTTTGCGGCCAGCAGCTGTTTCTGTCCTTCCCACTCCAGAAGCGCCCGTTTTCCACCAGCTTCTCCGGAGCTTTCCCAGGCCCCGGGCCAGGCGGGGGCGGGATGAGCTCAGGCCTGGCTGCTGTGCCTTCCAGCGGCCATCCTCCCACCCTGCCTTGCGTCCCGCGCCGACCCCAGGGCCTGGGCCTCCCCCAAGGGCCTGCCGCCTCCCTCCTTCCAGGCACAGCTCAGCGGCACCTCCGTGGAGCCTCTCGACGCCCCACGCACATCTGACAGTGAGGAAATAGAGAGCTTGGGTGACTTGCCAAGGCTGGGAGGCTCAGAGCTGGGGTGCCTCTCGGCCTGCGCTCCGGGGGAAAGGCCCAGGCAAGGTGCCCATTTCACAGATGGGCACATGGGGGCCCAGGGCATCCGATGCACAGTCCGTTCTTTCCACCTCACCCTGGCTCTTTGCAACTCCAGGAAATAGCTCTGTTCTGGGAAACCTCGAGCTGGGGCCCTGGGGCCGGGGGTGCGTGCCGCGGAGGCAGGTGAAGCCCAGAGGGGCCGGCCCACCTCGCTCTCCAGCAGCCCTTCTGGCAGCAGGATGGAAGCGGGCTACACTCTGGGTGCAGCCGCTCTCCCGCCGTTTGACTGGGGGATCTCCTCCCAACCTCCACTGCTATACTTTTTTTTTTTTTTTTGGTCTTTTTGCCTTTTCTAGGGCCGCTCCCGCGGCATATGGAGGTTCCAAGGCTAGGGGTCTAATCAGAGTTGTAGCCGCCGGCATATGCCAGAGCCACAGCAACGCGAGATCCGAGCCACGTCTGCGACCTACACCACAGCTCATGGCAACGCCGGATCCTTAACCCACTGAGCAAGGCCAGGGATCGAACCCACAACCTCATGGTTCCTCGTTGGATTCGTTAACCACTGAGCCACGACGGGAACTCCATCCACTGCTGTACTTGTAAGGAAGGTGCCTTGTGCCCGAGGGCAGGGGTGTGGAGGGGCTCTGTGACTGTAGAGCCAGGTACACACGTAGGCATGCTGAGCTCTGCCCTCCTTCTGCCTAAACTTCCGTCCTCGGGCCGTTGCTGCCAGGCCAGGGGCTTTGGGGGCCGGTGCCGGGTCCTGGGGAGCCCCTGGTTCAGGTGAGGAGGTAAAGAAGACACACGTGAAAAGCTCCAGGAGAGTCTGAGATCAGCCTGCATACAGGCTCAGCCCTCTGAGCACCAGGACCTGGCACGAGCGTGTCTGGTGGCCATGGCAGGCCACCAGGCCCCAGGGCTGCGGTGGTGGGCGGACCTGGACACGGAGGGCAGCCTGGGCACACACTCGGGCGGCCCCTCCATGGCCTCGGAGGGCCCGCGGTGGGTGTGGTGGCAGGTGGGGTCTGGGGTGGCTCCCTCCCTCCCTCCCTCCCCATGCACCTGACTTCTGCCCTCCCCATGACCCTGGCAGGACGATGACGCCAGGGACGTGGACACCAGCTCCCTGGTGGCGCTGTCGGAAGCCCCTGCTCTGCCGCTCAAGGGGAGGTCTCGGCTGGCCGCCCGCTTCCGGATCACAGCCCACTGGTTGCTGGTGGCCGCCGGGAGGGCCCTGGCCATCGTGCTGCTCGCGCTGGCAGGTACCCAGTGGCAGGGACCTGGGACCCCACCGCGGCCCGTCACTTGGTCGGGGGGGGGTCTGGGCAGCCTGCCAAGCTCCCCAGTGAAGAGCGAGACGGCAGTCACGCCACCCCAGCCACGCGTGACCCGGTGCCTCTCCCCGGCCCGGCAGGCATCGCCCACCCCTCGGCCTTCTCCAGCGTCTATTTCCTAGTCTTCGTGGCCGTGTGCACCTGGTGGGCCTGCCACCTGCCCTTCAGCGCCCTGGGCGTCAGCGCACTCTGTGCGGCGGTGGGCTGCTTCTGCGCCGGCCACCTCATCTGCCTCTACTGCTACCAGATGCCCCTCGCTCAGGCTGTGCTGCCCCCTGCCAGCATCTGGGCCAGGTGAGGGGCTGGCGCGCGCAGACCCCGCCCCCCTTCCCCGCTCCCACGCTTAGCCCCGCCCCCCCCCCCCCCCCCCCCCCCCCCCCCCCCCCGCTCCCACACTTGGGCCCCGCCCCTTCCCCCCGCTCCCACACTTTCCGTGCGGCCCCCGGGTCCCCTTGGCCGCAGTCAGCGATGCCTTCTCCGGGCAGGGTGTTTGGTCTCAAGGACTTCATGGGCCTCACCAACTGCTCCAGCTCCAGCGTGCTGGTCGTCAACACCAGCCACGACTGGCCTGTCTACGTGAGCCCCGGCATCCTGCTGCTGCTCTGCTACACGGCCACCTCGCTCCTGAAGCTGAGCGCGCCCCAGGTCAGCGCCCCTGCCGGCCCCGCCCCCTGAGGCCAGGCCGGGGCCTGAACTCTCCCTCCCTTCTCCGCAGAAGGAGGTGGCTGGGGACGACCAGGAGCGGGAGGTGGAGCTGACCGAGGTGGACCAGTGGCCCCAGAGCCAGGCCCCGGCAGTGGGTGCCCAGGAGGAGGAGGCCGCCCAGGTGAGGCACCTGGGCCGAGCGGTGGGCCCAGCACCCGCCTGCCTGCAGACTCTGCTCATGGTGCCTGGACTTGTCTCTGCAGCACTCGGCGCCCGGGACCGTGGGACCCGAGTCAGAGGACAACTGCATCGTCCACGACCTCACCGGCCACAGCCCAGTGCAGCAGCGCCCCCGTGAGTACCATGCGGCTGCCCCAGTGCTGCCCCCTGGTGGTCCTTCCGGGTCAGGCCCTCCAACTGCACCCCTCCCTGGAGAGGCGGTGCTGCTCGTGGCCCCCCAAGACCCTCTGGGGGTCTCCTCCTTCCTCCCTGTCTGCCTCCAGTTCCCAGAGAACTTGACTGCTCCGCCTCGGGCTGGTTGTGCAGCCCCGGGCCCTGTTGGATGTGTAGGTAGTGCCCCCAGGGCAGACTGGGCTTTTTTTTTTCTGGGAGCTTTTTCTTTGTCTTTTTATTGTTGTTGTTGTTGGGTTTTGTTTTCCCTGAGCCTCTATTTCCATCTTAAAAAGCGGAGGCGAAGCGCTGGTCTTGGGAGTTGGAGCCTGGGGCCACCGTGCCCTGGCTGCAGTTTGGGGCTGAGGGGCTCTGGCCTGTTGATGGTGGAGCTTCTCCAGTGGGGACCTGCCTCCCTGGTGACCTGCCCCCACCCCTTAGTGTGCCCCAGGCTGGCCGAGCCTAAGGAGCCATCTCCGCTGCACGGCCTGGGCCACCTCATCATGGACCAGAGCTACGTGTGTGCCCTCATCGCCATGATGGTAAGGGCACTGCCTTCCCGTGGGCTCTCCTGATGGGAATTGGGTGGTGGCCTGGAGCCCTGTCGCCAGAGACGGGCGGAGCTGTGACCCGTGGGCCGTGAGCCGCCCCGGGCCAGCCCTCAGCCTCGTGTGCATGCGTGTTACACACTGCGTGCAGGGCCCATGAGGATGTGCGTGGGCCTCTGCCCTCCGGGCCAGCAGGGCACATGTGCTCTCCTGTGCGGGGGCCCCCCCAGCCCATCAGCCTGCGGGAGTGGGGCCTGGCGCCAGGTGGGCGTCCAGTGCAGCCCTGCCCACCGCCTGGCTGTCCAGGTGTGGAGCATAACCTACCACAGCTGGCTGACCTTCGTGCTGCTGCTCTGGGCCTGCCTCATCTGGACCGTGCGCAGCCGCCACCAGCTGGCCATGCTCTGCTCGCCCTTCATCTTGCTGTACGGGCTGGCGCTCTGCAGCCTGCGGTACGTGTGGGCCATGGACCTGCAACCCGAGCTGCCCACCACCCTGGGCCCTGTCAGCCTGCGACAGCTGGGGCTGGAACACACCCGCTACCCCTGCCTGGACCTGGGCGCCATGGTGAGTCTCCCCCCGCCTCCACCCACTCCCTCGTGTGTTGCTGCCTTGGGCTTCTGCGTGGGGACCTGTGACCATGCCACTGTCCCTCACCCAGCTCCCAGTGCAGGGGGAGCTCTGGAGGCCAAGGCCTGTGTCCTCTCTGGCTGTCACCAGGCTTCCTTCTGGCCAGCCCAGGGTAAATAGCTCTATAAGTGTTTGTTGAGTGAGTGAGTGGTGACCTGGTGGTGGTAGGGGCACTGTCCCTGTCTGCCTGACTCAGGTTCTGTCAGCATCACACGCGGCCCCTGGGTCTCAGTGAGTCTGTGCCTTCTCTGCGTCCATGTGTCGGACGGGTCCTTGCATCAGACGTCACGTGTTGGGGGCCTGAGTGTTGTATCTCACCACGTGAGACATGTCAGCCCTCACGCATGCCAAGTGTGTGTGCACACGCATGCTCACCCGTGTTCCCCGGCGGGGCTCTGTGCAGTGTGATCGTGTGAGTGTGTGAGCCGCGCTGCACGTGAACTTGTGAGTTGGTTGGCCAGGCGGGGCACCTTCCCCAGAGGCCTATGCGGGCTCTCCAGCCTGCGAGCTTTGGAGGCTGCTGACCCATAGCTGCCCCACCCACCCCAGCTGCTGTGCACCCTGACCTTCTGGCTCCTGCTGCGCCAGTTTGTGAAGGAGAAGCTGCTGAGGAGGGCACGGGCCCCCGCGGCGCTGACGGAGGTCACCGTGGCCGCCGCTGGTGAGTGGGCGGGGCGGCAGGTGGGGCGGCCCCGCCCCGCGGCCGGAAGCCACGCCCCCTACCCCTGGCCTGACCCACAGAGCCCACGCGGACTCGGACGCTGCTGCGGAGCCTGGGGGAGCTGGTCCGGGGCCTCTATGCCAAGTACTGGATCTACGTGTGCGCCGGCATGTTCATTGTGGTCAGCTTCGCCGGCCGCCTCGTGGTCTACAAGATCGTCTACATGCTCCTCTTCCTGCTCTGCCTCATCCTCTTCCAGGTACCTGGGGGCGGGGCCGGGCGGGGCGGGGCCTGGAGGGGCGGGGCGGGGCCTGGCGCCGGCCTCACCACCCACTCTGTCCGGCAGGTGTACTACAGCCTCTGGCGGAAGCTGCTCAAGGCGTTCTGGTGGCTGGTGGTGGCCTACACCATGTTGGTGCTGGTGGCTGTCTACACCTTCCAGTTTCAGGACTTCCCCGCCTACTGGCGCAACCTGACCGGCCTCACGGATGAGCAGTAAGTCCCGGGCGGGGCGCTGCCGCTCGCCGCCGCCGCCACCTGCCCGGTGCTGACGCTGCCCCCTCGCAGGCTGGGGGACCTGGGCCTGGAGCAGTTCAGCGTGTCGGAGCTCTTCTCCAGCATCCTGGTCCCTGGCTTCTTCCTGCTGGCCTGCATCCTGCAGCTGCACTACTTCCACCGGCCCTTCATGCAGCTCACTGACTTGGAGCGTGGGCCTGGCCCAGGGGCCCGCCTGCCTCGCAGGGCCCACAGGTGCGCTGCCCTGCTCCCTGCCAAGGCTTGGGGTCTGCAGTGTGTCCCCTCCCCCGCAGCCAGCACAGAGGAAGTCCTCCTTTCAGAGGAGGGAAAGGCCGCTGATGGGATTTGGGTGGGAAAGGCAGAAGCAGGTGAAGGCCTTGGTTTTCTCCCATCCACGTCAGCCAGGCCGCACGTTCCAGTGGCACCAGCAGCAGGGGCCCCAGCTGGGGTGATGAGGGTGCGCATGGGGCGTCTCTGCTCCCCAGGGAGGCGGGGATGGGAGAGGCCGCAGGGCCGCCCAGGCACACGGTGGGAAGGACACTGTGGAGGCCCTGTCGCAGGCAGGACGCGACGAGCGGGACCCCACTGCTGCAGCAGGCGGAAGAGGAGGAGGCGCCCAGTGACGGGGGGCCGGCTTCGGACGGCCCCTGCCAGGCCACGCAGGGCCTGGAAGGTAAGTTCAGGCGCCCAGAGCCCCCCCGGCACACAGTCAGCACGGCCCCTTGACCGAGAGACCCTGTCCCCTCCTCATGGTCCGTCCATGGCCCCCCCTCAGCCAGCAAGTGGGGCCTGGTGGCCGAGCGGCTGCTGGACCTGGCGGCCGGCCTCTCGTCCGTCCTCAACCGAGTGCAGGCGCTCGCACGGCGCCTGCTGGAGCTGCACATCCTCAAGCTGGTCGCCCTCTACACGGTCTGGGTGGCCCTGAAGGAGGTGAGTGGGGACACGCCTCCCGCAGCGAGGGTCTCCCCGCCTGCCCTGCCGCCGCCCGCCACTGCCCAGCCGCCCCCCGCCGCCCGCAGGTGTCGGTGATGAACTTCCTGCTGGTGGCACTCTGGGCCTTCGCCCTGCCCTACCCGCGCTTCCGGCCCATGGCCTCCTGCCTGGCCACCGTGTGGACCTGCGTCATCATTGTGTGCAAGATGCTGTACCAGCTCAAGGTCGTCAGCCCCCACGAGTACTCCAGCAACTGCACCGAGGTACGCCCCCCAGAGCCGCCTGCCCTGTCGGCGGCTGCCGGGGCCGCTCTTCTAGCCGGGGTGCAGGGACAGGTGCAGAGGGCCCGTCCCGGGGCCCACGGGGCCCCGTCCATGGCTTTCTCTCTGCCTGTCCCCCGGACCCCCCGCGCCCCTGGCCCTGCTGGTGGCCTCCCTGTGCCGACACCCTTAAGAAGGTTGGAGGCCAATAGCCCCCAGGTCCCTGGCCGGGGAACAGCTGTCCCAGAGCCCTGGATGGGGAGGGGGTGCGAGGCGGGGCCGGTCCAGTTCCCGGCAGGGAGCAGGTGCTGACGCCGCCCCTCCCCCAGCCGTTGCCCAACAACACCAACCTGCAGAAGGCGGAGATCAGCCAGTCCTTACTGTACCGGGGACCCGTTGACCCCGCCAACTGGTTTGGGGTGCGGAAGGGCTTCCCAAACCTGGGCTACATCCAGGTGCGTGCAGGTCAGGTGGGGTGTTGGGGTGTGGGGGGGGGGGAAGCCCACAGCGTGGGCGGGGCCTGACTGTGCAGGCCCCCCAGAACCACCTGCAGATCCTGCTGCTGCTGGTGTTCGAGGCCATGGTGTACCGGTGCCAGGAGTACCACCGCCGCCGGCACCAGCTGGCCCCGCTGCCCGCCCAGGCTGTCTGCGCCGGTGGCACCCGCCAGCAGCTAGACCAGGACCTGCCCAGCTGCCTCAAGTACTTCATCAACTTCTTCTTCTACAAATTTGGGCTGGAGGTGAGGCGGGCCTCTACCCTCGCATCCTCCAAGGACAGGGCCCAGCCGCTGGGGGGCCCTGGCAGGGCTTCTGCTATGTGCAGGCCTAGAGGGCCGCCTGGGGGCATGGGGTGGGGCTGGGGAGAGCGCCTGGTCCCCCCCCCCCCCCCCCCCGGACTGAGTCGGCCTCGCCTGGAGAAGGGCCTGCAGCAGGGCAGGGGGCGGGGCTCAGGCTGGAGGCGGGGTCCGTGCTGCCTCTGCTGTGGAGTCCCCCCCCCCCCGGGGCCCCTCCCGGTGGAGACATGCCTGGTCCTGCTGTCCCTCCAGGGGGCAGAGCCAGAAGGCCCCTCCACAGCTCACTGTGCCCCCCCCCCGCCCCCCTCCCCCAGATCTGCTTCCTGACGGCCGTGAACGTGATCGGGCAGCGCATGAACTTCATGGTCATCCTGCACGGCTGCTGGCTGGTGGCCATCCTCACCCGCCGGCGCCGGCCGGCCATCGCCCGCCTCTGGCCCAACTACTGCCTCTTCCTGGCGCTCTTCCTGCTGTACCAGTACCTGCTGTGTCTGGGCATGCCCCCCGCCCTGTGCATCGGTGAGCACGGGCAGGGCAGTCGGCCCCTCGCTGGCCTCCCCATGCCCAGTGCTTTCTTTTTGCCCAGCATTCTATTTTGAAAGATTCCAGATAGTCAGCGGTTGGGAGGATGGGCCACGCTCTTGCTAGGTGGGTGAGTGTGTCGGGGGCTCAGCATGGCTGGGACGGTGACCACACAGGGCCGGCCCTCCGGGATGGTGCCCAGGCCTGACATATGCCGTCCATACTCGGCAGCCTCGTCCTCAGGGCCGCATCCCTGGTGGCCTTCTGCTTTGACCAGGACCTCTTGCCCGCGTCTCCTTTGGTCCAGACTCTCCCGGCCCCTGTCTCTGCTGAGTCAGGCCAGGGGCTGCAGAAAGCCCTGAGTTTGGATTGGCAGGTCGTGCCCCACCCTTAGCTGCCGGGGATGCTGGGGCAGGAGTGGGGTCGGGGGTCCCTGCCCACGCCGGCCCGTGGAGGGCTGCTGCTCTGTTTCTTCGGGCCCGTGTTTGTCCGCCGACTCTCCATTGGCAGGACATTATAAAAAGGGGGGTTTTCCTCTTCTGTCACTCCTGGCACAGCTATTGGGGGGCTCTTCTGTGAGAAAGAGCTTCGATTTCTGCCCCCCACCCCCACCCCGTTTCCCATTGCGAGCGGATGAACTTTCTTTCTGAACGCCTTGGAACCTGTCCTGTTCACCTGCACGGTCAGTGTCTTGGAGGCAGCCTGTGAAGCCTCCGGGCAGGTGCTTCTCTTTTGACAGCCACGCCTATGGCACAGGGACGGCCCGGGCCAGGGACTGAATCTGAGCTGCAGCTGCGGCAACACCAGATTCTTTAAACCGCTGCACAGGCCAGGGATCACACCTGCACCTCTGTAGCAACCTGAGCTGCTGGAGTTGGATTCCCAACTGTACCACAGCAGGAGCTCCCTAGGCGTGCCCCCCCCCTTTTTTTTCTTTTTTTGGTTTTCAGGGCTGCACTTGCAGCACATGGAGGGTCTCAAGCTAGGGGTCCAATCGGAGCTGCAGCTGCCGGCCTTCGCCACAGCCATGGCAACACCAGCTCCGAGCTGCGTCTCTCTAGTGGGAGTGGGTGTGAGAACACCCCGGTGGGCTGGGGTGGGACGCGTGGGTGACGCACACCTCCACCCACAGACTACCCGTGGCGCTGGAGCCAGGCCATCCCCATGAACTCGGCGCTCATCAAGTGGCTGTACCTGCCCGACTTCTTCAGCGTCCCCAACTCCACCAACCTCATCAGTGAGTGCCCACCGCCAGGTTCCCCCCATGCCACTGCCGGCCTCACAGGATGCCATGCAGGTTCCCGTGGGGATGGGCCGTTGGCGAGTGCCGACCCTCCCTGCAGCCAGTGAGGGCACAGCGTCCAGGCCTCGCCCGCTGGTCCAGGCCTGCAACCCGCCACCTGACCTCTCTCTGCAAGCGTGCCCCACCCTATGCTGGCCAAGGGCCGGGCCTCTGCGTGGCCAGCACTGCTGGTGTAGCACGGCAGTGGCCTCCCGTGTACCCACAGGTGACTTCCTCCTGCTGCTCTGCGCCTCCCAGCAGTGGCAGGTGTTCTCGGCCGAGCGCACGGAGGAGTGGCAGCGCACGGCCGGTCTCAACACTGACCACCTGGAGCCACTGCGCGGGGAGCCCAACCCGGTGCCCAACTTCATCCATTGCAGGTGAGTGTTGCAGAGCTGCCAGGCCGGGGGCGCCGGGGCGGGCGCTGGTCCCGGGCGGCCCGGGAGGTGGGGACCCGGGCCCACAGTGACGCCCCACCCGGCAGGTCCCACCTGGACATGCTGAAGGTGGCTGTGTTCCGCTACCTCTTCTGGCTGGTGCTGGTGGTGGTGTTCGTGACGGGGGCCGTCCGCATCAGCGTCTTCGGGCTGGGCTACCTGCTGGCCTGTTTCTGCCTGCTGCTCTTTGGCACCAGCCTGCAGCAGCAGGACACGCGTGCCCGCCTGGTGCTGTGGGACTGCCTCATCCTCTACAACGTCACGGTCATCGTCTCCAAGAACATGCTCTCGGTGAGGCCCCCCGCCCACGGCCCCTCCGCCTGCGTCCGTCCCCTGCCCGCCCCCCGCCCGCCAGCGGGCCCAGGCTGAGCCACCTCCTGCCCCCAGCTCCTGTCCTGCGTCTTCGTGGAGCAGATGCAGAGCAGCTTCTGCTGGGTCATCCAGCTCTTCAGCCTCGTGTGCACCGTCAAAGGCTACTACGACCGTGAGTGGGCGGGGCGGAGGGGCGGGCGCGGGGACACCGGCGGCTTCCGGGCTGCTGACTCGGCCGCCGTCCACCCGCAGCCAGGGAGATGCTGGGCCGGGACCGCGACTGCCTGCTGCCCGTGGAGGAGGCGGGCGTCCTGTGGGACAGCGTGTGCTTCCTGTTCCTGCTGCTGCAGCGCCGCGTCTTCCTCAGCCGCTATTTCCTGCACGTCCAGGCCGAGCTCCGGGCCACTGCCCTGCAGGCCTCCAGGTGGGGGAACTGAGGCGACGGACCGCCTGACCTTCTTGCGGCCCAGCAGGGTGCCATCTGGGCCCGAGCTTTGCCACCACGCTGGCCCGAGGCTGCACCCCCGCCAGAAGGCCCTGTGCTTTGGCCGTTGGGCCCACGGCTCTCGCTGTCCCCGTTTTCTGCCTTGTGAGCCTGCAGGCCACAGGAGAGTCTCTCACCGCAGCTCACGATGGGGGTGTAGAGTGGGGGTCTCCGGGGGCCAGGCCGCTGGAGCTAAGCGCCCAGCTTCTGCCCCCACAGGGGCTTCGCCCTCTACAATGCTGCCAACCTCAAGACCATCGAGCTCCACCGCACGGCGGAGGAGAAGTCCCTGGCGCAGCTGAAAAGACAGTAGGTGCCGTCCGGGCGGGAGCTGGGGCGCTCTGTCCCGCCCAGCGCTGAGCGCTCCCTCAATCCCACCCCTGCAGGATGGAGCGCATCCGGGCCAAGCAGGAGAAGCACAGGCAGGGCCGGGCCAGCCGTGGCCACCTTCAGGGCTCCCCCGATCCTGGCCAGGAGCCAGGTGAGTGTGGACAGAGCCTCAGAGGCCCCATCCCTGTGTCTCCACACCCGCTAGAGCCTCTGCCCGCATTGGTGCCACATGATGTCCCCCAGGGCTCCTAGCTTGTCTCGCCCTGTGTCGCGTTGGTCACTCCGTCCCCGCAGGCCTTGTGCTTGGCCAGTGACTGTCCTGAGTCTGTCCTTGGGGTCTGTTCTCTGCCCCCACGGCACCGTGTGTGGCCCCCGTGTCATCCCAGGGCTCCATGTCTGTCTGCCGAGGGGCCTCCCTGCCCCTCCCTGCAAGCTCACGCTCACCCTGCCGCCTCCACAGGGCCCGGCAGTCCAGGGGGCTCTTCCCCGCCACAGCGACAGTGGTGGCGGCCCTGGCTGGACCACGCCACAGGTACTACCCCCAACTGGCCTGCCCCCCCACCCCCCGGAGTCACCGAGCACCGGCGGCCTTCCCCTTGGCCGTTGCCTTATTTGGGGGAGTGGGGGGCGGGCAGCGAGCACGCACCGCGCTGACCTGCCCCGCGGGCGCTCTGACCTCACACCGAGCCGGTTCTTCTGCTGTGTCCTCTCGCTGGGACTCAGAGTCAGAACCTTTGCTGGGGGGGCCCGCCTTTCCTGGCCCTGCCCCTGACGTGTTCCGCTTGTGCTGTCTGGTCTCCTCCCACTGCTCCAGCCTGTGTCCTCTGCATGTGCCGCTGTCCCCCAGCTCGCCGCTCCCCACCTCCCGCCGCTGTGGCCCTCCTTTGGGGGAGGGTGGCTAGCGGGCCTTGGCCTGGGGGGGGTCATGGGCTGCAGAGGGAACCCAAGCTGGGCGGCAGAGCCAGGCTGTCACTGGGCCCAGCCCCGAGGGAGGAGGTGGATTTGAGGCCCTGTGGGGGTAGCTGGCTCAGCCTTGCCCTGCCCGCAGTCATCCACTCCGGCGACTACTACTTGTTTGAGTCTGACAGTGAGGAGGACGAGGAAGCCCAGCCCGAGGACCCCCGGCCGTCAGCACAGAGCGCCTTCCAGGTGGGCCCTGGCCACCCCGTCCAGCCAGACCTGCCCCCCAAGTCATGTGGGAAAGCGGGCTCAGGGGCCCAGGCCCCACCCAGCTGAGTGCCCTCTGCCCACTGTCCCCCTCTGTTTGGTCCTGATTCCAAACAGCCTGGCCTCTGAGAAGGGGTTGGTGTTTGCGGGCTGCGTCCTGTCTCTCTCTGGACCCCGGTCCTCACCATGCTGCCTGGTGCCAGGGGGCGGGGCGGACAGGGTGCATGCAGTGCCCCGTACTCCCACCAGGAACCCACAGGCATGTTTATGCCAGGCTCAGGGAGCTGACGACCCCCAGCGGGGCCTACTGATCCCAGGCTCCTCTTGGATGGGGAGGCAGAGGCGGGCCGAATGAGGGTCAGGAGAGGCCGGGTGCTAACCCAGGCCCTGACCTACAGATGGCGTACCAGGCGTGGGTGACCAACGCGCAGACGGTGC
The DNA here is from genome assembly GCF_016906955.1 of Phacochoerus africanus. Lineage (NCBI taxonomy): Eukaryota > Metazoa > Chordata > Mammalia > Artiodactyla > Suidae > Phacochoerus > Phacochoerus africanus. The sequence goes on from NC_062551.1 coordinate 927,624, forward strand.
TGAGGCAGCAGCGGCAGGAGCAGGCTGGACAGCTGCCCACTGGTGAGTCTGGCTGCGGGTGGGATGGGAGGATGTGGGGACACAAGGGGCTGACCAGACCCCCTGTGCCCAGGAGGCGACCCAGGCCAGGAGGCAGAGCGGGCCGAGGGCCCGGAGGACGAGCTGGCAGGTGCGTGGGCCCCAAGGGCTGGGGGCTGGGAGTGTGGCAGGCCGCCCCTCCAGCGCCCTCCTGTTGTTCCACCCCGGTTGCAGGCCGTGTGATGCAGCGGGTGCTGAGCACCGCACAGTTCCTGTGGGTGCTGGGCCAGGCTCTAGTGGACGGGCTGACGCGCTGGCTGCACACCTTCACGCGGCACCACAGCGCGATGAGCAACGTGCTGCGAGCGGAGCGCTACCTGCTCACGCAGGAGCTGCTTCGGGTGAGTGGGGGTGGCTCTGCGCCTGTGCCGCCCCGCCCCGCCCCGCCCCGCCCACTGGAGCTCTCGCACCCCACCCACCTTGGCCGCCCTGAGCCAGCGGTTGCCCTGCAGGGAGGGGAGGTGCGCCTGGACGTGCTGGACCAGCTGTATGCCCGTGAAGCCGAGGCGGCACCGCCAGGCACCCTGGATGCTCGCGATGCCCCGAGCACAGTCTCCAGGTAGGAGGGGGCCTGGGGCTCAGACTCTTGAGTCTTTCTTGCGCCCAGAGCAAGGTCCAGCCCGGGCGCCTGAGCCACTGCACTGGGGTGGGCAGCCTGCTGGCCCCTTGTCCATTGGGGAGCCTGAGACCCTCCCTCCTGGCCCAGAGCTGGAGCAGAGCCCAGGCTAGCTTGTGACCTCCCCCCCCACAGCGGGCTGGGGGCCGAGGAGCCGCTGAGCAGCATGACGGAGGACACTAGCAGCCCCCTGAGCACCGGCTACAACACCCGCAGCAGCAGCAGCGAGGAGATGGCCACTGAGCCCGTGACTTCCCCGCGCGGCTCCCAGGAGCTCCCTGCCAGCAGCCGCACCCGCACCCGCATGCGCACAGCCAGCGAGCTGCTCCTGGACAGGTGCGCGGGGCAGGGTGGACGGCGGGTGGGCCAGGGGGCACAGGCCTCCCTGGGGGCCCTGCAGGGGGAGCCGAGCACCTGCCTGACCCGGTCCCTGCAGGCGCCTGCACATCCCGGAGCTGGAGGAGGCAGAGCGGTTTGCTGCGGAGCAGGGCCGGGTGATGCGGCTGCTGGAGGCCGTGTACCAGTGCGTGGCCGCCCACTCGGAGCTGCTCTGCTACTTTGTCATCATCCTCAACCACATGGTCACCGCCTCGGTCACCTCCCTCGTGCTGCCCGTGCTGGTCTTCCTGTGGGCCATGCTGTCCATCCCACGGCCCAGCAAGCGCTTCTGGATGATGGCCATAGTCTTCACCGAGGTGGGCCTCGGCCGGGGGCGGGGCCTCGGCCAGGGGCGGGGCCTCGGCCGGGGGCGGGGCCCGGCACCTCGCTGACCCCCCTCCCCCGCAGGTCACGGTGGTCGCCAAGTACCTGTTCCAGTTTGGCTTCTTCCCCTGGAACAGCCACGCGGTGCTTCGGCGCTACGAGAACAAGCCTTACTTCCCGCCACGCATCCTGGGCCTGGAGAAGAGCGACAGCTACGCCAAGTACGACCTGCTGCAGCTCCTGGTGCTCTTCTTCCACCGCTCCCAGCTGCTGGTGAGCCCTGGCCGCCGGCAGCCACCCCAGCGCCAGGGCACGCGCGCACACGTGCACGCGCCCGGCCACCTGGGTCCAGGAGGCAGGCGGGGCCCAGCCTGGGCCTGGCCACGGCCCTCTCGCCGGGTCTCAGGGCTGCCCCGCGCGGCCACGCAGGCCGCCTCACCCGCCTCCCTGTGTCCACAGTGTTACGGTCTCTGGGACCACGAGGAGGAGCCGCTCCCCAAGGAACACGGCAGGGACGGGGCGAAGAAGGGGGCTCAGGAGCCAGCCCTGCCAGGACCCCTGGAGCCAGGGGTGGCCAGGGTCCCCAGTGAGGAGGACCTCCCGGAGCCCCGTGACAAGAGGCGCCTCAGCCCGCAGCTCAGGAGGAGGAGGAAGCGGAGCACAGCACCGAGCGCGCGGGCAGCCGTGGGTACGACGGCCTGCCTGTCCACCGCCGGCCCTGCCTCCAGTGGAGCCGCCTAACTCGCCCGCCGCGGGCGACCCTGGGGTGGTGCCTGCGCTCAGGGTGCTGGTCTGTAAGGGAGGGCCCGCTCCAGAGCCTGAGCTGGGCCCAGCTGCCCACAGGCTCCCTCAGCGGCGGCTGCTCCCCCCGCAGGGGAAGAGGACGAGGACGAGGACGGCGAGGCAGAGGCAGCCGCCTCGGGGAGACAGAAGAGGCGGCGGCGCCCCCGGGAACGAGTGAGGGCGCTGGGGGTCTGGCTGCAGAGCGTCTGCCTGTCTCTGTGAGTGTGTGGGGGGGTGGGAGGGGTGGGGGGCGGGGAGCCGGGGCCGGGCTGAGCCCCTCGCTCCCCCGACCTGCAGGGCCCAGGGCGCGTACCGGCCGCTGCGGCGCTTCTTCCAGGACATCCTGCACAGCAGGTACCGCGCGGCCACCGACGTCTACGCCCTCATGTTCCTGGCCGACGTCGTCGACTTCATCATCATTATCTTCGGCTTCTGGGCCTTCGGGGTGAGCGCCGGCTTCGGGGCCGCGCGCGCATGGAGCCCGGCAGCCAGGCCGGCGGCCCCCTGACCTCTGCTCTCCTGGCCGCAGAGACACTCGGCGGCCACGGACATCACGTCCTCCCTGTCGGACGACCGGGTGCCCGAGGCCTTCCTGGTGATGCTGCTGATCCAGTTCAGCACCATGGTGGTGGACCGCGCCCTCTACCTGCGCAAGACCGTGCTGGGCAAGCTGGCCTTCCAGGTCGTCCTGGTCCTCGCCATCCACGTCTGGATGTTCTTCGTCTTGCCGGCCGTCACCGAGCGGTGCGTGCGGGGGGGGGGGGGGGGGGGGGCGGGCCTCCCGCCCGGACACGCGGGGCGCTCAGCCGCGGCGGCCGGGCCCTGACCCGGCTCCCGTCCCGTCCAGGATGTTCAGCCAGAACGCAGTGGCCCAGCTCTGGTACTTCGTGAAGTGCATCTACTTCGCCCTCTCCGCCTACCAGATCCGCTGCGGCTACCCCACCCGCATCCTGGGCAACTTCCTCACCAAGAAGTACAACCACCTGAACCTCTTCCTCTTCCAGGGGTGAGTGCGGCGGGCCTGGGCGCGGGCGGGCGGGCGGGCGGCCCGCCGCCCTCCCTCCCTCCCTCCGGCCCTCCTGACGGTGCCGCGGCCCCGGGCAGGTTCCGGCTGGTGCCGTTCCTGGTGGAGCTGCGGGCGGTGATGGACTGGGTGTGGACGGACACCACGCTGTCCCTGTCCAACTGGATGTGCGTGGAGGACATCTACGCCAACGTCTTCATCATCAAGTGCAGCCGGGAGACGGAGAAGGTGCCGGGCCCGACGCGGGGGTCACGGGGTCGCTCCTGGGCTCCACAGCCCACGGCAAGGCCGGGGGGCACAAGGCACTTCTCAGGACAGTGGACGTGGCGCGCTCAGGCCTGCCCCTTGCCGAGGGGCCCACCCCGGGGGCCGTGGGTCACAGGCAGGGGGCGGGGCGCACGCCGAAAGGGTAACTGGGTTTTGCTCTTTTCAGCAGCTTTACTGCTACAGCTCCCCCTCCAGGCCCACCCGCCAGGTCACACGCTTGGTGCCGTCCACACGGCCATGGACGCAGTCCACTCTAGGTCGTGCTCCTTGACCCAAGAGAAGCCCCGTTACTGCGCGCCTTCAGTCGCCACCCCAGCCCCCAAATGACCTTCCACTCGGGTTCGCCAGTTCCCCATCCAGGCAGTCGCCAGCAGGTGGCCGTCCGGGACTGACTCCCCGCTCTGCCCAAGGTGGTGGCTGGGTCACAGCTGAGTTTCCTCTCACAGCTGAGCAGCGTTGCAAGCGAGAAGTCTTTTATTTGTACAAAGCGCTGTTAACAGCCGTTCACGTCCAGAGCTGTGGCCACAGGTCCCGCCTTTGCTGAGCGCACCTCAGGGTGCAGCCCTGCAGGTGCCGAGGTGGCAGTACCATCCTGCCTGCCTCAGGGCGGTGCCTGCCCTGCCTCGGGAGGCAGGGTCTCCCTGGGATCCTGGTTCCGCTTCCTGGTGACTCAAGACATCAGGCGTGTTTCCCTGCTTCTGGGTCACGCGTGGGTCCGGTCTTCACGTGGGTGGCTCGGTATTCTGGGCACCACGGGTTTATCAGGTAGATGCGAGTCACCTTTAGTCAGAGGTAAGGTGCCACGTCCCTCTCAGGCAGATGCGTCCAGCTGCCCTTGCCCTGATCTCGCCATGGCTGGGCGAGGGCTTGTCCCTGGGCTCTAGGCCACAGCCATCTGTCCCCACCGCCAGAGCTTCAGTTTCCACATTCAGCCTTGGCCCACGGGGGAGGAGTGGGGGGACCCTGCCTGGCAGAGCCGGGCAGGTGACCTGTGCCCCTGCCCCCAGAACTACCCGCAGCCCAAGGGGCAGAAGAAGAAGAAGATCGTCAAGTACGGCATGGGCGGCCTCATCCTGCTGCTGCTGGTGGCCGTCATCTGGTTCCCGCTGCTCTTCATGTCCCTCGTGCGCTCCGTGGTCGGCGTGGTCAACCAGCCCATCGACGTCACCGTCACCCTCAAGCTGGGCGGCTACGAGGTGAGCGGCCCCACCAGGGAGGCGGGGGGGGGGGTGGGGGGCGGGCGCCCTCCCGGACAAGGGGGGGCTCTGCGGGGCGTCTCACCGGGTCCCCTCCGCCAGCCGCTCTTCACCATGAGCGCCCAGCAGCCGTCCATCGTGCCCTTCACGCAGCAGGCCTACGAGGAGCTGTCCAAGCAGTTTGACCCCCACCCGGTGAGCGGCCCTGCGGGCACCTGCCTGGGGCGGGGGTGGGGGGTGGGGGGAGGGCGCACCCCGCTGACGTGCGTGCCGCCTGCGCCCGCCCAGCTGGCCATGCAGTTCATCAGCCAGTACAGCCCCGAGGACATCGTCACGGCGCACATCGAGGGCAGCTCCGGGGCGCTGTGGCGCATCAGCCCCCCGAGCCGGGCCCAGATGAAGCGGGAGCTGTACAACGGCACGGCCGACATCACCCTGCGCTTCACCTGGAACTTCCAGAGGTGGGGGCCGGGCCGGGCCGGGGGCCGGGGGCACGCGGACGCGCCGCCAGGGGTCTCACCACGCGCACCCCTCCGGCAGGGACCTGGCCAAGGGCGGCACCGTGGAGTACACCAACGAGAAGCACACCCTGGACCTGGCGCCCAACAGCACTGAGCGGCGGCAGCTGGCCAGCCTGCTGGAGGGCACCTCGGACCAGTCAGTGTGAGTGGGGGCGGGGCTGGGGGGGGCAGGGGCACCGGCGCCCTGGGCCCGGCCCGACCCGCCCCGCCTGGCCTCCCGTAGGGTCATCCCTCGCCTCTTCCCCAAGTACATCCGCGCCCCCAACGGACCTGAAGCCAACCCCGTGAAGCAACTGCAACCCAGTGAGTGGGGTGGGGGTGGGGGCGGGGAGCTGGCCCCCCACCCCGCACTGGCCCTGACCCCTCGTGCTGCCCGCAGACGAGGAGGCCGACTACCTCGGGGTGCGTATCCAGCTGCGCAGGGAGCGTGTGGGCTCGGGGGCAGCTGGCTTCCTCGAGTGGTGGGTCATCGAGCTGCAGGACTGCCAGGCCCGCTGCAACCTGCTGCCCATGGTCATCTTCAGCGACAAGGTCAGCCCGCCCAGCCTGGGCTTCCTGGCCGGCTACGGGTGAGTGCCGCGCGGGCGGGCGGGCAGGCGGGCAGGCAGTGGGGGCGGCGGGGTGGCCGGCCGTGACCCGCCGGCCCGCCCGCAGCATCATGGGGCTCTACGTGTCCATCGTGCTGGTCATCGGCAAGTTCGTGCGCGGCTTCTTCAGCGAGATCTCGCACTCCATCATGTTCGAGGAGCTGCCGTGCGTGGACCGCATCCTCAAGCTCTGCCAGGACATCTTCCTGGTGCGGGAGACGCGGGAGCTGGAGCTGGAGGAGGAGCTGTACGCCAAGCTCATCTTCCTGTACCGCTCGCCCGAGACCATGATCCAGTGGACCCGGGAGAAGGAGTAGGGCCGCGGGCCCCGATGCTGCTGCGGGAGGAAGGACGCCGCGGGGCGCCCCAGCCCGGCGCGGGTCTGCTCGCCTCCCCACGCGTACTGTAGCGTTTTCTAATTAAATGTTTTATTTATACACACGGGAGACCCTGCCCGCTGCCGGTTCTTGCCTTCCTGTGGGCTCAGCTCTCGCCCACCTGGGCCTCCTCATCGCTCCCCAGCAGAGACGCCCGGGCCTCCTGCTCCGCGCTGGGCCTGGAGGAAGGACACGGTGAGGACGGACCCCCAGGAGCGCCCCCCACCCCGGCCCCCCCAGAGCGGGCAGTACCTCTGGCTGCGGAGCTGGGCCTCGGCCAGGATGTAGGGCGGCAGAGGGTCCAGGGAAGGCTGAACACAGAGAGGCGATGTGGGCACGGCGCTGCAGCAGAGCCAGGCCGGTGCCCCCCCGCCTCCAGTGAGAAGGGCACCCCCTCACCATGTCCTTGAGGTTCACTCGGCAGCCGTAGCACAGCTGCTCGATGACGCAGGCCCGGACGGCTTCCCTGTGTGGGAAGGCTCTGTGAGGGGGGCTGCTCTGGCCGGGGTGTACCCCACTGTGGGGAGGGGCACAGGACAAGGCGGGGACTCACCTGCAGCAGCCCTGGGCCCTGCCCATCTGTGCACAGCAGCAGGGCCCGCCAGCCGCCCCGGCCTCTGGGACGGGGGGCTGTGTTGGAGAGACGTGTGAGGTGGTCTGTGCCCCAAAAGCTGTGGCACTGTCTGCAAACAGAGACAAGCTGAGCCCCGACGTGCGCTCGCCAGCGCCCCCCCCCCAAGCACCCCGCCAGTGGCAGCACAGACCAGCCGTGTCCACGTCCAGAGCGCACATACAGAGCAGGCAGCGGGGCCCCGGGGGGCCGGCAGCGAAGCCGTCCCTGGGGGCCTTGAGCAGCTTCTCGCTGGTCCTGGGGGCGGGGAGAGGGAACCAGGACTCGGGCCACGGCCGCGGGGACTCCACACCCTCGCACCCCCCGCCGCCCCACCGGGGTGGAGGCACTCACGCACCTGTACACGGTGCTGACGGTGGAGGGGAACCGCGCCTGCAGCCTGAGCAGGAAGGCCTCCATCAGCCGGTGGATGCTGGCCTTTTCAGGGGCCTAGGAACAGTCGGACGGGGGCGGCTGCAGGCGTGACGCCAATGCAGAGGCGCAGCCCCGGGCCTGCTCGGGGCCACCTAGGGTAGGGGCCACAGGCTTCTCCACGCCATCGGCCCAAAAGTCAGCTGTGGAGCAGGCTGGGCCCCGTGTCTAAAGCACCCCTGTTGCTGAACAGCCTCCCTGAGACCAAGAACCCCTGACAGAGGTCGTCCTGCCCCCCCAACCCCTCCCTGCCAGCCTGCGTGTGCTCCCCGGCGGCCCACAGGCTGGAGTGGGGGCTGCCGCCGGCCCACCTTGGTGTCGATGGCTGGCGTGAAGACGGAGGGGACGGCGAACAGCCGGTTGTAGAAGGCGACTTCCTTGAGCGTGTGCTCACGCATGGGCCGCACCACCACCACGTCGCCGTGCCGCTCGTCCGAGAAGCCCTGCGGGAAGGGGGGCAGCGTTCCTCACGGGCCACCGCGACACCGACGCGCCAGACGCTGTCCGAGGGCCGGGGGCCAGGGTAGTGGGGCCCGTCCCGGGCAGCCCGCGTCCCTACCGTGTCCCAGGCGAGGAAGGCCCCTCTCCCCAGCGCCAGGCTGGTCAGGAGCCTGACGGCCAGGCGTGTGCAGCTGTCGCCTGTCATCACTTTGGAGTAGCCGTGGGTCCGGGCCACATGGAGCACCAAGTGGGTCCTGCAGGGCAGGGGTTCTGAGCACCAGGCCCTGAGGTGGGGCGGGGTCTCAGGGGCCCGGGCAGGGGGCTCACCGCAGCGTCTGCAGAAGCTCCTCCCTGGCCGTCAGCGTCTTCACCGAGTCGAAGAGTCTGCACAAAGCCTCGGTCTGGGTCGCTGTGGGCGGTGCAGCTGGGGGCTCGGGGTCCCTGGGGCAGGGGTGGCTCAGCTGCTCCTCCCTCTCGGCCCCGAGGGCACACTGCTGCTGCAGGAAGTGGTCCACGGCCACCTTGTAGGCCGCCCCGGTCCCCGCCGGCTCCGGGGCACAGCGACGCAGCACCGACGGCGGAAGGCCGAACACCTGGCAGGGGTGGGGAGGGGGACAAGGTGGGCCAGCCAGCCTCCACGCAGCCCCGCGGCCACCCAGCGGCCACCTCCAGGGGCCTCTGATAGGGAGGGGACCTGCCCACCTCTTCCAAGGCAACAACGTGCCACGGGAAGCCGAGGGCATGCAGGACCAGCTTCACCTCTGCCAGGGTTTTCGCTCTGTCCGCGGCGCTCTGGCCACAGGCTGCTCCCTCTGAGCCACAGGCAGAAAGGAGAGTCGCGGCTTAGACAAGGGCCGCAGGCAGTGGGCAGTGCCAAAGTCATCATGCCCTGGCAGGCAGCAGACTCTGCAGAGACCACAGGACACTGACCCATGTCCCACGGAGGTGTCTTCAGAGTGGCCGGTGCGTCCCCTGTCCTGGCAAGGGGGCCGGGGCCAGGGCCCAGAGGAGAGGTCCCCTCAGGCAGCGAACTGGCCCTTCTCCCTCTGTGCCCAGGACCCTGGGGAAGAGGCTCCTGCCCCACCCCGGCTGGTCAGACTCAGACAACAGCAGTGGTGTCTGCGGAGCGCCCGCGCCATCTCAAGAGAGGCCCCGACCACAGCCTTGGGGCCCGCCTGGAGCGCGAGGGCCCAGGAGGAGGCGTGACCACACGTACCGTCAACATAGATGACCCCTGGCACGAAACGCAGTCTCTTGGCAGAATCTCGACTCAGGCCCTGGGAGGACGGGGCAGGGCCTCAGCACTACGGCCGGAAGCCGCAAGATACCCTGCTGGCAGAGACCTTCACCGGGCCTGAACGCCGTCCAGCCAAGGGCAGTGATGCCCCCCCTGCACTGCAGGCTGGGCCGCACAGCCCAACAGGCTTCAAAGCCCCTGCCTGGGCTGCCCGTGTCCCTTGAGTAAAACCAGCCTGGCCGGGCCCTGCCGCTCTGAGAAGTGGCTGTGTCCACACTGCCCACCAGCCCGGACAATGCGACAGCAGCAGGAACAGCGGTGCCAGGTGCAGCAGAGACCTACGGGGGGGGGGGGACGGCGCTGGCCTCACACCATCCCGCCAGGCTTAGAGGCGAAGGAGAAAACCAACCGCAACCGCCCTGGGTGCCTACTGCAACCCCTGCTATAGGCGGTCCAGGCCCCTTGCAGGGAGCGCAGGGAGCACAGGGTCCACCCACGTCCCAGCCCCGCCCGGCCTCAGGCACGCCAGGCCTCCAGTGGCCCAGAGCATGGCACCTGCCAGGCTGAGCCCCTTCCGCTTCCCCGTCTCGGTCCAGACACACTCCCGGGACCAAGGGGAGGTCCGCGGCCTCCAGGACACCTGGCGCAGCCTCTGGGGCACTGCGCCCGCTCTCCAACAGCGCGTCTAAGCACTGGGGCACGGGGCAGGTGCTAAACCAGACACAGACGCCAGCCCGAGACCCTCAGGGTCGCATGTGGGGAGTGGGCCCACCTCTCCAGCCCCAGCAAGAGCCCCTTGCTGCCAGGGCCCCCCCTGGAGCTGGCGGCTGGGTGCGGGAGGGTGGTGGAGACGTACCTCAAGGACCTGCCAGACCATGGAGCTGGACGAAGGCCCCCCAGACCACGCCAGGAGCACCTGGGGGAGAAGGAACGGCACTGGAGGCCCCGCGCCTCCAACAGGAGGGCCATCCCCCCGCCACGGCCCACGGCCGACACCAGATGTGAGCCCTCCCCGCACCCCCCCCCCCGCCCCTCGTGGTCACACACCTAGATTGGGGGGGGTGCTGGTGGGACGCGGCTGGGACGGCCACGTGCAAGAGGGCCCCGCACTCTACCTTCTCTCCTGGGAAGATCAGCCGGTTCTTCCCGAGCACGGCTCTGAACTTGTGCGTGTAAAACGCCTTGAAACAGTCCCTGCAACACAGACCCCGGCAGCTGCGGACCGGCCCGGCCGCCTGCCCCCTCCAGCATGGGGAGGCTGCGCCCCTGCAACAGCCGAGGCCCCACCAGGTAACATTTCCTTCTAGCAACTTCCACCTTTAAAAGCAACGCCGTGAAACGGAGGCTCTGCCCAGAGACCAGCGAGGAGCCGGTCGGTGGCGGGGTTCTCACCAGCTGTGGCTGCACTAGGATGAGCCTCACGCCACAAGGGGAGGGCTGCCCGGGGGAACCCCCAGTTCTTACCAGTGTGAACCAACGCCCAAAGGGCCCAGAGCCCAGAAGGATGTGTACCCGAGCAGCAGGGCAGAGCCACCCCAACCCTTCCCCAAGCAGAGGGTGTGTTCCCTTCCGTGACCCCTGAGTGAGCAGCGCCACCTCCTGGGGGACAGGGGGAAGCACTGGGCAGGCTGGGGGGTCAGGGAACTTGTGTCCTAAACCCCCACACTGGCCTCTGGTGTGATGAGCCCACTGGGATCAGACACGTCTGAGAGGCCCCCCGAGGACCAGAGTGTCTACTCTGCCACGGCCAGCGTTCCAGCTGGTCCCAGGGCTCCCTAGGTTAGAGGTTCTTAGCCTTGGCTGCACATCAGCATCACACAAGCCAACCGCATCAGAATTAGCAGGGGGCATCGTGACGTAGCAGTAATGAATCCGACTAGTCTCCATGAGGACACGGGTTCTATCCCTGGCCTCACTCAGTGGATTAAGGATCCCGTGTTGCTGTGGCTGTGGTGCAGGCCGGCAACTGCAGCTCCAATTCAACCTCTAGCCTGGGAACTTCCATATGCCGCTGGTTCAGCCCTAAAAAGACAAAAACAAAAAACACTACCAGGTCAGAGTTCCCATTGCGGCCCAGTAGTTAGCAAACTCGATGAGTATCCTTAAGGACTCGGGTTCAACCCCTGGCCTTGCTCAGTGGTTTAAGGATCCGGCGTTGCTGTGAGCTGTGGTGGAGGTCACAGAAGTGGCTTGGACCCCACGTTGCTGTGGCTGTGGTGTAGGCCGGCAGCTACAGCTCCAATTCGACCCCTGTCCTGGGAACCTCCATATGCCATGGGTGTGGCCCTTAAAAAGACAAAAGACAAAAAAAAAAAAAAAACCTACCAGGTGAGAGGCCCAGGCACCCACATTTGAACGCCCCCCAGCAGGAGTTTCCAAGGTGGTGCAATGGGACCAGCAGTTTCTCTGCGGCACTGGGACACAGGTTTGATCCCTGGCCTGGCACAGTGGGTTAAGGATCTGGCATTGCTGCAGGTGTAACTGTGGCCTGGAGCTGACCCCTGGGCTGGGGGGGTTGGGAAGTGGGTAGGGGGCGCAAAAAAGAAAAGAAAAAAAAAAAAAGGTCCCCAGGAAACCCAGAGGGCAGCCAAGGTGGAGAACAGTGCCCCAAGCCTATTTTGTTTTTCCTATTGGGACGTGCTGGGTCACAGCAGTCCCCCTGACACCTCACAGGCCTTCTGTGAGGGAGCTCGACAGCCTTTCACCCCAAAATACTGGGGCTCCAGGGACCTGAGGTGATCAGCCATGGGAGAGGTCAGGGCCCAGGAGGATTCCTGAGCCGACAGATGCTCGCGGGACCACAAGGCCTCATGGCTGCAGACCCCATGCCCCAGCACCACTAGACTCCCACACCCACTGTCCCTCGAGGCAGGCATGGCTGGGGCTCCCCACAGGCTGATGCTGGCCATCACCGAGGGTGCCTGCTCAAAGCCTGCACTGCCAAGACCTGCGGGCCCAGAACAGCTTCTCCCCTTCTCTTGGGACCAAGAGCCACGGTGGGGCAGCAGCTCTGGGACAGAAAGAGCCGCCACAGCCCCGTTTCTCCTTATGAGCGCGTTCTCCAAGCACGTGGGCGAGATGGTCACTCCCGGTGCTCTCAAGGGGCCAAAGCAGTGAGCGCCCTGCCTAAACTGCATTTCCTGGGGGGACGCAGCGAGTAGACGGGCAGGGGTGAGAAAGAAAGCCTGAGGAAAACAATTTATCCAGTCCCCTCAGTTTTTCTTTTGGACACTTAGAGAGCAGAGTCCAGGACTCTGGGAAACCAATTTAAAACGGTCAGCCAAGCCAAAACAACATTGAAAAGAAAAAACAGAACAGGAGCCATCAGGATCCCCGACTTCAGACTCTGCAAAGCTACAGTCATCAAAGCAGCATAGTACTGGCACAAAACCAGGAATGCAGATCAATGGAACAGGATAGAAAGCCCAGAAATAAACCCACACTCCCGTGATTCAACTGACCTACAAGAAAGGAGGCAAGAATGCAGTGGAAGAAAGACAGTCTCTTCCATAAACGGTGCTGGGGAAAAACGGAACAACACAGTGTAAGAAAATGAAATTAAGAGTTCCCGTCGTGGCACAGTGGTTAACAAGTCCGACTAGGAACCATGAGGTTGCGGGTTCGGTCCCTGCCCTTGCTCAGTGGGTTAATGATCCGGCGTTGCCGTGAGCTGTGGTGTAGGTTGCAGACGCGGCTCGGATCCCGTGTTGCTGTGGCTCTGGCGTAGGCCGGTGGCTACAGCTCCAATTCGACCCCTAGCCTGGGAACCTCCATATGCCGGGGGAGCGGCCCAACAAATGGCAAAAGACAAAAGAAAAGAAAATGAAATTAGAACACTTTCTAACACCACACACAAAAATAAACTCACAGTGGATTAAGACCTAAATGTAAGGCCAGATGCTATCAAACTCCCAGAGGAAACACACGCAGAAGGCTCTTTGACATAAACCACAGCAACAGCTTGTTTGACCCACCTTCTAGAATAATGACAACAGAGACACAAATAAGGAGTTCCTCCTGTGACGCAGCAGAGACACTTCCGACTAGTAACCATGAGGCTGCAGGTTCGATCCCTGACCTTGCTCAGTGGGTTAAGGACCCGGCGTTGCCGTGAGCTGTGGTGGACGTCACAGGCGCAGCTCGGATCCCGTGTTGCTGTGGCTGTGGTGTAGGCTGGCAGCTGTAGCTCTGATTCGACCCCTAGCCTGGGAACCTCCATGCCGCAGGTGCAGGCCTAAAAAGACAAAAAAAGGAGTTCCCGTCGTGGCGCAGTGGTTAACGAATCCGACTAGGAACCATGAGGTTGCGGGTTCGGTCCCTGCCCTTGCTCAGTGGGTTAAGGATCCGGTGTTGCCATGAGCTGTGGTGTAGGTTGCAGACGAGGCTCCTGCGTTGCTGTGGCTCTGGCGTAGGCCGGTGGCTGTAGCTCCGATTTGACCCCTAGCCTGGGAACTCAATATGCTGCGGGAGCGGCCCAAGAAATGGCAAAAAGACCAAAAAAAAAAAAAAAAAAGCTTCTGCACAGCAAAGAGACAACCCACAGGATGGAGGCGATTTTTGCAAATGACTCAGCTGACAAAGGTTTAATCTCCAAACAACTCAACAACAAAAACAACCCAATTGAAAAATGGGCAGAAGATCTAAATAGACATTTCTCCAAAGACACACAGATGGCCACCAGGTACATGAAAAAATGCTCAACATCATCATTTATTAGAGAAATACCAACCAAAACTACAGTGAGGTACCACTTCACACCTGTCAGAATGGCCGTCATTAACAAGTCAACAAACAACAAATGCTGGAGAGGATGCAGAGAAAAAGGAAGCCCCCTACACCGCTGGTGGGAATTTACAGCCACGATGGGAGGCGTGAGCCGCCCCCACCCCTGTGCTCTTAAGTGGCTAAGGCTGTGAGTTCCCTGCCTAAAATGTATTTCCTGGTGGTATACACCACGTCTAATTCGGACAAAACTTTCAATGAAAAGGACACATGCACCCATATGTTCACTGCAGCACCATCCACAACAGCCAAGACATGGAAACAACCTAAACGTCCATCAACAAACGAATGGGTTAAGAAGATGTGGTGCATGTATACGATGGAATACTACTCAGCCATCAAAAAGGACAACATAATGCCATTTACAGCAGCACGGATGGAACTAGAGACTCTCACACTGAATGAAGTCAGTCAGAAAAACTGACACCACGTGATATCACCTACATGTTAAGTCTAAAATATGGCACAAATGATGGAGTTCCTGTTGTTGATCAGAGGAAACAAATCTGACTAGTATCCAGGAGGAAGCAGACTGGATCCCTGGCCTCGCTCAGTGGGTTAAGGATCTGGTGTTGCTGTGGCTGTGGTGTAGCCCAGCAGCTACACCTCCAATTTGACCCCTAGCCTGGGAACCTCCATATGCCGGGGGTTCAGCCCTAAAAAAAAAATAAATAAATAAACAAATACAAGACCAAAAAATAAAATAATTAAATAAGATATGGCACAAATGATCTATCTACACAACAGAAACAGACCATGGACATGGAGGACAGACTTGTGTTTGCCAGGGAGGAGGGGGAGGGGGAGGGACTGGGAGTTTGGGGTTAGAAGATGCAAACGATTGCCATTTGGAGTGGATACGCAATGAGATCCTGCTGTACAGCATAGAGAACTATATCCAATCACTTGTGATGGAACAGAATAGAGGACAATGTAAGAAAAAAAAGTACCTAAAACTGCACAGCAGAATTTGGCAGTATTTGATATTGTAAATCTGCTATAATAAAATAAAAATTTTAAACATAAAGCTGTCAGCCACTCACTCAGTAAGCGTTCTTTGCTATACAAAGTATGCACCACCACCAGAAATTAACAGGAATAAAACGGGAGACAGACCCTGTCCTTGGGCATCTATGCATCCCGTGCACATGATCAAACACCTGGAGGGTTTTCATTCCAGGGTTATTTGAGGGACCACAAAGAGCTTCAGATAAAACAGAACACGCTCAGGCCTCTCTGGGACTAAGGCTCCCCTCTGCCCAAAGCCTCAGGGCTGGAGGAAGAGACTAGAGCCCTCCTTCCATCCTCCCTGCCTCACAGGTAAAGCAAGCATCATTCAGAACACCTGCCAAAGATCCCAGGCTGCTCTCATCTGCCCTAGATGTGTTCCTGCGGCCGGGATGGCGCTTCCCCCCTACCCCGCAGCACTTGCATTCCCAACTCTCCCCATAAGCTCCATCAATACCTTCCTGCCACCTGATCCACGGCTGGGTAATGGAGAAAACAGATCCTGACCCATGGAGAACGGTACTCACATCAGGAACCAACACCCTACACACACACCCATCCCCCACTCCCCAGTCCCGGAACGTATGAACGAAAAGGAAAGGGATAAAATGCTTTCAAATGCCGAGAAATTAAGCCAGAGATGCGGGGGCAGCCCTGGCTGCTGAGTGAGGGCTCACCTGCAGAAGGCATCTCCTGCTCGGATCACCACGACAGGCAGGCCTTCCTTGCACTTCACACACTTCTGCTCACGGCTTTGGAAAGGGGAAGAAAGAACAGGAAAGCAAATTACACCTCCTCCCAAGGGCATCGGGGAGATGGGAGCCTGCTTCTTACCCCAAGCTGCCGTGCGAGAGATCAAATGGGGGTTATACCCCCAGAAAACAGGGCTTTTGTCTTATCCTAACTACCACTCTGAGGAAAGGCCAGGGACCGAAGGGGATTTTAGTCTGCTAAAGCCGGTTCAGTGGACTCTTAACGGCCACCTGTCAGTCTCTCAGGGGCTGGCAGAAGAGAGACAACTTCCGTGCGGCCCACAAGGGAGAAGTGGAGTCAGTGGGTGGAAGAGAAAGGGGCTCCGACTTTCCTCTCTGAGTAAGGGGAGCGGCGAAGCCGCCCTACTGGCTGCAAGAATTAAAGGTGGGAGAGCGCAGAGCGAGCTTCTCCCTGCAGTGCTCAGTGCCGGCCCGCCAGGCACTCCCGCGGGGCTGCGGTGGGAGATTCGGCCCCCGACGGAGGCCCCCCCGACGCCCAAGGCCCGCCCTCGGCGGACGCCTGGTTTCCCGGAGCGCAGCCCCCGTGACTGACCACAAAGCGCGGGTCCGCCCCACGGGGCAAGAGCTCGCCGCCGGCCGGAGGGGAAGCCGCCCAACTCTTACCCGGGCCGTGAAGGCTGCAGTCCCTCGGCCGAGGGCTCCCCGTAGTCCTCGTCCACCTCGCACATGGCTTCGCCAAGTCGCTCCTTAAACCGCAGCGGCGAGGCGCGCTCCGACTACGTCACCGCGGCGCGGGCGCGGCTGTGACGGCCCCGGGGGGCGGGGGTGGCCGCTGGCGCTCTCTATGACGTCACCGAGACGCCAGCGCGGCTGTGACGCGAGGGTCTGGGACGGGCGCTCCCTGTGACGTCAGCTCGGCGCCGTCGCGGCTGTGAGGCGCTGGCCGGGCCGGGCAGGGCCGGGACAGGGGCGGCGGCGGCGGCGGCGGCGGCGGCGGGCCGGCCCCGGGATGGCGATGTTCCGCAGCCTGGTGGCGTCCGCTCAGCAGCGGCAGCCGCCGGGCGGGCCTGCGGGCGGCGACAGCGGTTTGGAAGCGCAGTACAGTTGCCCTATCTGCCTAGAGGTCTACCACCGGCCCGTGGCCATCGGCAGCTGCGGCCACACGTGAGTGCGCCGGCCTCCAGGAGGCCGCGGGGTCGGGCACCGCCGCGGGCAGGGCCCTGCAGCCGCCCTGGCACAGCCCCGGCGCGCGGAGAACTTAGGGGGCGGGAGGGCGCGGGGCCCCTGGCGCAGAGCCGTTTCTGCCCTTTGGGGCGCGTTCATCCGCCTCAGCCCAGCCTCCTGCCCGCCCGCCCCGGGCTCTCGACCCGACCACTCCGTTGTCAGACCGGGCCGACCAGCAGCCCTGCCCGGTCTCGGGTGCCCCGGGGGCCTCTCACGGCCTCGGCAGGCCTCCCTGGGGACTCAGAGCGCAGCAGGCGCGAACTCTGCGCCGGTCGCCTTCGATCTGGTCCCGTGGAGACCGGGGTGGACAGTTGTAAATAAATGTCTTGTAGCTTTTGCTGTCAACTCTTTTTCGGACCCGCTGTCTGCCTGTCTTGACTGCAGAGGAGAGGAGTTCCCTAAAGTTGGGGCATAGGCTTGTTTGGAGTCTGACGCTGTTTTGTTTTGATGGAGAACTTGGGTCTCATCCATCACTGACCAGCCATGCAGGCTGGCCCCCAGGAGACCAGGTGCCACACACCTTGTTAAAGGTTTCCAGCTGTGCCAGGACCCGGTGGTTTCAGGAACGGAAACTTGAGCATGCGGCTATCCTTCCAGATGAGCACCGCACTCCAGTCTTCTGGGAGCTGCCAGCCTGGGTGGGAGGGGGCCGAGATCAGAGTGCCTGCTCTCCAGCTCTCCTGAGCTCTGAATAATACAGCTCTTGAGTGAAATTAGCAGGGTGGGGAGAGGGGGCAGGAGGGCTCGGCTGCCAGCAGAGCTGCTGAAGAGGTGGGGCCAAGTGCACCCAGACTGGTAGGAGGCCCTAGCACATTTTGCAAACAAAGCCAGCTAACCTGGAAGGAGCTGGACCTGCTGAGTGTGTGCTGCTCATCACCCAGGGAGGTGGCATCCACAGTGTCAGGAGCTGGGAAGCCTGCACACGCAGACACGCACACACATACAGCATGCGCGTGGCAGGACAGGCACCTGCTCACACCCAGGGAGCCCTGCGGGCTTGTCCTGAAGGTGCACTGTGTGTCCCTTCTCCAGGCCGTTTGTGAGGTGTTGGCGGGGCGGCCTCTGCACAGAGCTTCCTTCTTGTAAGCACACACTCGTGGGTGTTGTAAGCTCTGCTCGGCATCTTCCAGCCTGTCCCTGAGGGAACTGCAGGGCTGTCCCGGGGCCTAATTTTAGAAAGCCTTTCCTAGGCTTCAGTTGGTTTCAACACTCACCCAGCCCCTCCGGGCTGTGGTGGTTTGGCTCTTCTGCTCAGCACAAATCTGTTTTCGCTTTTTCCGATTAAGTCTTTTCTGAAAAAGTGGTTTTCGGAATACAGACCCACACAAACTGTTGTGAAAGCATATCCTTCTGTAGCCCCGTTCTCCCCCCAAGGCCTTTCTTGGCATAGTCTGATCTCTCCTCCTGTTTCTAAGACTGGTCCTGCAAGTGTCTCTTCTCGGGTTCTGCCTTCAAAAGAATTTCTCCCTGACTCTGCCTGCTGGTTTAAACAAACCTCCTGGCTGTTCCCCCTCTGCCTCTTACTTTCCCTGAGTCTCTCATCCAGTGTCTTGAAGGCCCGTGTGAACACAACGAACAGGAAAGATTTGGAGACACGTGTTTTCCTTTAACGAGTCTGCTGATGGTCTGGTACTTCCCCTCCCCGGCGCCCTGTCTGTGAGCAGTTCCCTTCCACAAAATCGGCTTCTGGTGGTGAGAGCAGCCCCGACTGGGGCAGATACTACTGCTCCAGCACCAGACAGACGGGACAGGTGACAGGCAGGGCTTTGGGGCAGGAGGCCCCTCGGTGGAGATCGTGGCAGTGATCCCAGGCAACCCCCCCAGAGGCCCCAGAGGGAGCCTGTTACCGGTCTCAGTCTGGGACATCCTGGGCGGTGAGCCGCATCCGGAACCAGAAGCTGCTCGGCTGTTTACAACCCTCTGATGAAGCCTCTCCTGAGAGCTACAGGCCAGGCCTCCAGATCCTTTGGGGATGGCCCGGGAGCGGTGGCGGGGCAGGGGGCCGTCCTGCCTCCTCCTGCTGGAGGCTGCTCATCCTGAGCACACGCAGGATGCCAGGACTTGTGTTTCATGACACGGCAGCTCCAGCGCCGGAGCCAATAGCTCAGGACCGAGAGGAGCCTGGGTGCCTGACTCAGACCCTCTGTCACCCCGCATCTGCTCAGGCCAAGCCAGAGCCCTTCTTCCTGGGCAGGGGGCAGTGACCCAGGGCTGGTGACACTCTCTGGCCAGCTGTGGCCCTGCCCCATCCAGTGAGTTCTGGGCCCTGGGCCTGCGGGTTCCGCGCACCAGTTAGTGATTTTCCACCCCAGAGCTTAGGGAGGGGAAGGCCTCCAGGGTCCCCCTGGACCCCCTGAGGTGTCATCATCGCCACGTGGCAGTGAGACAGGCAGGCTGAGCCCTGGGCCACCTCCTGCAGCCTGGGGGTCACAGCTACAGCTTGGCCCACACCGCAGGCTCGGCAGGGGGCCCAGAAACCCACGGCTAGGCAGGGTCACGGGCCCTCTGCAGCCAGACAGTGCGATCCAGCCCGAAGAACTCAGGCCGTGCCCTGCCTGCAGGTTCTGTGGGGAGTGCCTCCAGCCGTGCCTGCAGGTGCCATCCCCCCTGTGCCCGCTCTGCCGCCTGCCCTTCGACCCCAAGAAAGTGGACAAGGCCACCCACGTGGAGAAGCAGCTCTCATCCTACAAGGCGCCCTGCCGAGGCTGCAGTAAGAAGGTATCCACCCCAGGGCCTTCCCGACCGGGAGCGGCTCTCCACTGCAGGGAGGAGCTGGCACCGCTGGTTCCTTGCCTCTTGAGCAACCCGCTGCTCCCATGCTCCCTGTGGGCCCTGCCGCCTGTCCTCTACCCCGCGGCCTGGGCTCTGAGCTGTAGCTTCTGCGGGGACACGGCTGCGCTGCAGCATCCCCAACCCGGATGCAGCTTCAGCACCCCAGCGTGCCTCGCCCCATGGCTCCGTGGCCTCGGGCCTCTCACCCGCCAGCCCGCCGTGTCCGTTCTGCACGCGGGCATCCCCCACGCACACACACCACCTCCCGGGACCCAGCTGGGAAACGGAGTCTGAACTCAGGTTTTAGATTTCACCACCTCTCAGGTTGGCAAGTTCTGCTGACTGAGCACAGTAGGAGGTGGCCCCCGGTTGCCTTGTCCTCAAGGTCAAAGGTCTGAATGTCCAGGGGTGCCCTGAGCTTCACCACGAGGGGCCCTCTCTGTCTCCGTCTGTCTCCCCATCTCCGTGCCGTCTCTCTGGCTCTCTCCCGGGACCTATGCGTCCCTTCCCTGCCCTGTTCTGAGCCGGTTCCCGCCTGCAGTCTGAGCAGGCGACTCGGGCAGCCAAGGAGGTGGTTTTGGTTGGTTTTCCCTCTTGGCGAGCCGTCTCTCGGGCGGCCGGGTGGCTAGGAGAGTTTTGTCTGTCAGCTCCCACTGTGGGGGGGGGGTTTCCCAAATAAACGCCCTCTCTGTTCCCTGCCCCCTGCAGCCCCCAGGGACCCCAGCAGGGCTCTGCTCTTGTCCAGTGGCTGGAGCCCGGGTCACCTCCCGCTGTAGCTCAGTAGCCTTCAGGGCCCTGAGTCTGTGTCTCCCTCTCGTGCCCGTTGTCCAGCAGGGACGCCAGGGGCCCCTGGAACCTGCCTTCGCGGCACTGCTGGGCCACGGGGGCAGGAGCCCGGACCACCGGCCCTGCTCGCCAGCTGCCCTCGCATCCTCTGGAGCCTGAGGCCCGGCCAGCGCCGCCTGACCCACGCTTCTCACTTCCTAGGTGACCCTGGCCAAGATGAGGGTGCACGTCTCCTCGTGCGTGAAGGTCCAGGAGCAGATGGCCAGCTGTCCCAAGTTCGTCCCTGTGGTGCCCACGTCCCAGCCCATCCCCAGGTAGGCCGCCTCGCCGGGCGTCCCTCTGCCCTTGGGAGGCAGGGGGGCTGCCGCGCCTGCTCTGTGGAGGCCCCAGGCCAGCAGGGCAGCGCTGGCCCCACACAGGCCCCATCGGGGAAGGAGTGGGGCCAGGGGTTGGCCAGGCAGGAGTCAGCGGTCGGGCGTGCGGAGGCGGGCGGGGGGGCCCCACGGCAGCCACGGGCCACAAAGGTGGTCAGCGCCACTCACCCTCCGCCCGCCCCAGCGCCGTCCCCAACAGGTCCACCTTCGCCTGCCCGTACTGTGGCGCCCGCAACCTGGACCAGCAGGAGCTGGTGAGGCACTGTGTGGACAACCACCGCAGCGACCCCAACCGCGTGGTGAGCGCGCCCGCCGCCCAGCTCCCTGCCCCCCCCGGGCCCCGGGCCCCGTGGGCTCACCGCCGCTCTGTTCCAGGTGTGCCCCATCTGCTCGGCCATGCCCTGGGGTGACCCCAGCTACAAGAGCGCCAACTTCCTGCAGCACCTGCTCCACCGGCACAAGTTCTCCTATGACACCTTCGTGGTAGGCGGCCCGCCCTACGCCCTCTCCCAGCTCACTAGGGCCCGGGGCTCTGGGTTTGTCCTGTGGGTCCCTCATCACCGGTCCAGCAGGCTCTCCTTCCCTGGGGCCTCGGGGCACAGGCCCATCTTGGCGCCTGCTAGGGAAGCACCTCAGAGGCTTTCCTCCTGTGCAGCCCCGCGGTGCCCGCAGCCTCCAGCCCTGCTCCTGAGTCTGCGGGGAAAGGACAGCTCCCATGCCGCCCACACGTCCCGCACAGTCCGCATGGCCCTGGGCCGCTGGGCGTCGCGCTCAGGACAGCCACTGTCCTCACAGAGCAGTCGCCACAGGGCGCCGGGCACCCCGTGACCGTGCGCCCCCCTTTCTCCCAGGACTACAGCATCGATGAGGAAGCCGCCTTCCAGGCTGCCCTGGCCCTGTCTCTCTCCGAGAACTGAAGGTGCCGCGGCGCCGAGCCCTCGCCTCCAGGGACAGGGCCCGCCAGCCCCCTGGGGCCCAAGCCTGCCCGGGACCGCGCCTCAGGGCTGCAGGAGGAGAGGCCGCTCCATCCCACCGCCTGGGCTCCTGCTGAGTCGCACCGACTCCTCGGTGCTTCGGGCCAAGCAGGTGGCCTCGCGGCCCGGCCGCCTAGACAGAGCGCAGCGTCTGTCTCAAAGCCATGCCGTCCTCCCCCCCGTGGAGAGGACCGCTCCGGCCGCCGGGCAGGGAGGCACGGAGGGGGCGTCCAGCCTCGTGCCCTCGGTACCGGCTTTTGTGATACCCAGAGGTTCCGGCACTTTTCTACGTTACCCGCTGGGCTACCTTCTCACATTTTGTAGAAGCAGAGACACGGCAGTTACTCTTCATGTCGCAATACCTGTGTTTGACTAGGAACAATAGTATTTTTATGGAACGTTTACAAAATTATATTTTTTAAAAAAATCAAAAATGAACGGTCGTGGGATCAGGGGTTGGCAGAGGCACAGGCGGGGCAACTGCCGCTGACACAGCGAACGCAGGGTCTCACTCTGTGCAGGGACCGGGGTGGCTGTGTCCCCAGGTCACCTCATCATGTCCCAAGGTCCCTGTGGCTGCTCTGTCCGTTGCCCGCGACAGGAGCAAGAAGAAATCCCGACGCCTGGCCACCTGCGGCGGTGGCTGGGCCTGCTCCTGGCCTCCCCAGAGTGCAGGGGCTTCCTCCCACCGGATCCTGGCCTCCGCCCCGCTGTCACTGTTCCAGAGCTGACCACGGCCCGCTGCAGGCAGGGCCACACCCAGCGGTGGCAGAGCGCAGGGGGCCCGGGGCAAAAACTGCTCATCAGCACTCTTGTTTGGTTCATGGCATAAATTATTGCTGTCGTAAAAAAAATTAAACAAAACATTTCAGAGCATCTCTTGCGCCCTGGCCAGTGTCTCCTTCAGCAGGTGCCGTACACAGGGTTCCCTGCACCATCCCCTGCTTGAGGCGCGTAGGCGTGCGGCCCAGGGCACGGCGGGCCTCAGGCCCCCCCAGGGGGAACGGCTGCCCAGAGAGGCAGCCAGCCTACAGGGACGTTGCCACGTCTGGGAAGAGCTGAGCTGGGGCCCCAGCCGGTCCTGCCGCCTCCCCCAGGCCGTCCCCCTGGCCAGTCTGCCTCCCCTGTGACCAGCCTGGGCGGTGGCTCTCGCCTCCCGGTCCCAAGACAGGGTCTGCCGGAGGCTGGCAGACCGGGCACGTTCCCAGGCTGGGTCCCGGGGCCCAGAGGGGGCTGGGGGGCCCTGGGACGCCCCTGGAGTGAAGGCCCCTGTCCCTGGTCCTCCTGTGGCGCCACCCTCCCTGCTGGTGGCTCAAGGCGCTCCTCACCTTGTGGCCCAGTGCGTGCCCTCAGCCCTGAGCCTGCCAGCTCAGCACCCAGCCCTCCTCTGGCAGGTTCACCCGGCCGGTGATCTGCGGCCACCGCCCATGCCACAGGCCCCTGCCATCCTCAGTCCCTGTGGGGCTTTACAAAGTGAGAGGACTCACTTTGCAGTCGGGGTCCTGATGGCTGGCCATCAGAGTGAGGCCGTGCTCCCGCCGGGCCAGCCCTGCTTCCCCAGGCCGGAGCCTTCTCTAAGGAGAAGGTGGGTCAGCTGAGCTTGACCACAGGAGAAGTGTCCCGAGCGTGCACCCACCTGAGGGGACAGTGGCCTGGGCTGTAGTTACCCCCTTTAGAGGCCTTTGTTAGGAGCCACCAGCCCCACCCTCCCCTCTGACCGCTCCGTGACCCCACTGGCCATCGCCAGCCCATCTGTGCTGCCACCTTCTGGAAGGAGGCCCCTGACACGGCTCCTCCGGGTCCATCCTTGGCTCCCCCAGGGCTGATGGGGCAGGAGAGAAAGCTGGGTACCACTCGTGCAGGAGGTGGGGGGCTGGCACCTTGGCCCCAGACGTGCAGACTCAAGGCCATGTTCCCAGGCCTCACTGAGGGGCAGAGGGGTCAAGGCCCGTCAGCACCCAGGGGAGCCGCAGGGTGGCACCGGCCAGTCATCTGGGGCCTGGAGCCAGCTGGGCATCGCTGGGACCAGCTGGGCTCCAGATGCCAGGTAAGACGCTGCCCCACCCTGTCTCCACCCTCCAGCTCAGCACCTTAGTCCCCCTGGGACGACACCGACCCTGACAGTCCAAAGGGCAGGGCTCCCAGGGCCACCGCACCTGCCTTCATCCGGGACCTGTCCTTTCCTCCCCAGAGTGGCCGTGGCTCTGGGCTGCCGTGCCAGCCCATGTCCATCCCCAGTCACGCCTCGAGCCCTCAGAGCAGGGCTGGTCCAGGTCTGTTCGCCACCAGGGCCACCAGCCAGGTCTGCCTCGCACCCGCCCTGCCGGCACCTTGGGGAGAGGGCAGGCTGCGTTCACACTCCCGTCAGGACCCTCGGTGCCCTTGGAGCCCCAGGGGCAGCTTTGGGGCTGTCTGGGCAGGTCTGACCTCACCAGTGCCCTTGGGGAGGTGATGGCCAGGCGACCGTCTGCACATCGCACCTGCCATTCACCGAGGGCTCCCGGCCGCGGCCACAGCAGGCCTGGGAGGAATGGGGTGTGGGCAGGTCCATCTTAATGCCGCCTGACGCTCCAACAGTCCTCCTGAGGACACCTGCCGAGAGCCACAGGGCAGTAGCCACGTGGCCTCCTGCTCGTCCCTTCCACCTCGGCCACAGGACACACAGTCACAACTGCCCGGTGACTCAGCATCTAGGACAGACGCCAGGGTGGGGCACGAGAGTGAAGCCCAATACGGGGCAGGGGGGGCGCAAGGAGGCTAGCCGTCGGCAGACCCCGGGGCCCAGCAGAGACGCCTCGGGCTGCAGCCCGCGGGACCTGCTCTCCATCGGGAGGAAAAGGGAGGCGGGGCACGGCTGAACTTGCAGGCTGGGGCTGACCCTGTGCGAGTGACCCCCTGCTCTGGACCCCCGGCTCTAGGCTGAGTGCCCGAGGACAGGCCACCCCACAGCTTACGCCCACGGCTCAAAGCCAGACCCAGACACCGCGGGTCCCGGAGGGCGGGCTACACGCCCTCTCCTCCCCAGTCACACAACAGGCCCGGAGGTCCACATACACCCTGCCACCCAAAAAGTGCCTCTGGGTGCCCTGGAATCTGCGACCTCCACCATCAGGAAGGGGACAGGCGACCAGCCCTTCTGAAAGCAGGATGCCCAGAGCATGGAGAGTCTGCCCCAGGCTGGGGCCCTCACGACCTGGGGAATCCCAGAACTGGCCACGACTGTCACCCTGGGTCTTGAGGGAGCGGCTGACCCGAGCCCCTGGCCCTCAGTGGCAGCACGGTGGACACAGAGTGGCCGCGTGGGCGCCGGGCAGGCCCTCAGCAGAGGGGCTCCTGACAGCCTGAAAAACAGTGATGCTTTCAGGAAATACAGGTGTGCACAGGCAGGTGCCTAAGAGCAAACACGCAGGAGGACTCGGTTCCCCTCGTGCATCCTGGCGCCTGCCAGAGAGGGCCAGGGCCCCTCCTTGTCCTGGGCCCCGGGCCTCACGTCCGGCGGAGCGGGCAGGGCTTCTCTCTCCCTCTGACGCCGTCTCCTCCTTTAGGCCCACGGTCCGCCTCATGGGGGAGGAAAGCGCTGGGGCCGCTGACGAGGGGCCACACCACACCTCGACAAGCCCCCCGAGGCCTCCATGCGGCCTGCTGCGGCTGTGGATGGGCCTGGGCTCCTCCCCAGTGGGGAGGAGAAGTCAGGGAGCTGCGAGCCTGGGAGCTTCCTGGGCAGAGCCGCCCCTAGGACAGGAAGGCAGGGCACCAGAGCAGGCAGCTGGGGGGCAAACAGCACCAGGCGATCCTTTGCCAGAAACTCAACGCATCTCCTGAGTGGCCCTGAAGGGCTGTGGTTAGTCTTGAACTGACAGCTGCCCCTCCTGGCAGCCAGGCAAACCCAGGCCCGAGGGCTCCCAGCCAGGTCCGCGCGGGTGTCGGGGGGTGGCCCAAACAAGGCACCACTTTGCCTGCAGCCGCAGACTCTCTCTCTCTCTGCCTCAGTTCTGGAGGCCAGGAGTCTGAGAGGCAGGCACTGGCCGGCTGGTCCCTTTGGAGGCCACGAGGGAGGGTCTCCTCTGTCCTTTTCAGGGGCCCCTGGGTGCATCCCTCTGACCCTTCAGCATCACACGGTGACCTGCCTGCACCCTCACGACACCAGACATGGGATCAGGGCCCACACCAATGACCTCATCTTAGCGACACCTGCACAGACCCCGTTCCCAAGTGGGATCCCAGCACTTTTCTGGGTCAGGACCTAAGCGTACTCTGGGGCGGCAAGTCCACTCCTACGCCGTCCATCAGCCCGCTGTCGGTGCGCGCTGAGACGGGGGAGCTGGGGATGAGCTCACGTGGAATGCTAGCCCCCTGCCGAGCCTCAGGCTAATAGCCAAACAATTCCCATCATGGCCGCTCAGCTGCCTCACAGATTTTCAGAGGGTGCTGGAGCCACCGGGGCACCTCGAGAGTCTGAGCAGCTGCCCACAGAGGTGCCTTTGGACCCAGCAGACCCGCTGCTGGCACCTTCGGGACGTGCCTTGAAGGGACTCCAGGTGCCGCAGTCAGCGGCTTCCAGAGAGCCTACCCTAGGCCTGGCTGTGTGTCCACAGAAGCTGGAGGACCTGGGAGGCTCGTCCTCGGGTGGGGCTCAGGCTCCCTGGGAGAAGCTGCCTCAAACCTGTGAGCTGGGGTGACGCATTACCAGCCAGCCTCGGCCGTCAAGGCCCTGGCACCCCAGCTGGGCAAGAAAGCCACAGACACTGACCCACGAACGCAGGCCGTGCGGAAGGTGGAAGGGCTATGAGCAGAGGTCGGGTCCCTCGTGGTGACAAAGAAGACAGCCACGCAGCCGTGCCCCCGCCCCCTGCCCCTGCAAGTGCCCAGCTCCACATGCACACAGGGAGGAAGCTCCGAGAAGACGCTGTGGAGCTCAGGGCTGGAACTGAGCCCTGGACCAACAGATTCTCCTGCAGGCCCTGGGCTTGGCCAGAGGCCTGAGCCCTGTCACGCGGAGCAGCTGCTGCCACCTCACATGCACACACAGACACACGTGCACATCGGGGTGCAGGCCTGCACACTCGCGAGCACGCATACACGTGCGGACACAGGCGCCCACGGTCCATCCCCCCGGCCTCCAGGTCACCTTCCCTGGCTCGGCGTCTGGGACCACTGTGTCACAGCGGCATGTGAAGTGACAACAGCCCCTCCTGGAACCCCAGTACCACACAGGACGTGTGTACCAAACTCCAGCTGAAGACCCGGTGTCAGCGGCAGCTGAGGCTTTCCTATGAGGTCCCACTCCGGCCTGGACGGGACACAGTCCTGCGAGTCTCGGCTGAACAGTGAGCCTCTGTGACCACACGGGGGCAGCTCTGAGCAGGGGCCGCACGCTTCCCTCGGGCCAACTGCTGTGGTGGCCCTAGGACGGAGCACCCTACTGCAGAGGTGCTCTAAGGCCCTGGGACCCCAGTGCCGGGAGGATGAGGGTGGCAGGTCCTCCACAGGAGCCCAGGGCACTGGCAAGAGCGTCTCTCTGGGGACTGAGGACACATCATGACCAGCGTCTGCACGGTGTGAGGCCAGGCAAGGAAGTTCAGCGTGGTGCAGGGCTGGCCCGGGTCCTGGCAGGGCTCTCTGTGTCTGAGCTGAGCCAGGAAAGGAGGGAGGGAGGGAACAGACCGACAGCCTGCGAGGCCACAGGCTAGGTGAACAAGCAGCAGGCAGCCGCCCACCCTCTGAAAACCACACTCGCGCCATCACGGGGCCAGGTCTCACCTGTGGGGCAGACCTGCGCCTTCTTCCGTGTGGGCACCACTGCCTGCACTGCCACGAGCCCGCACCAAGCGGCAGAGACCCGTGCGAGGCTGGAAGTGCCAGCCAGGGTCCCAATCCCACCAGAGCCTAACGCCTCAGAGCCTGCTTTCTCTTCTGCAAACCTAAGACCCTGTGTGGCGTGGCCTCCCTCTCCACGGTTCTTCTGCAGACACACCACCGCCTCCACCTTGCCCCGAGGCCCCCAGGCGGCAGAGAGCACCAGGCTGCCACGAGGCACCAGGGCCTCTAAAGGCAGGCCTGCTGCACGGCCATGGAATCACCTGGTGGCTCTCAGGGGCCTGGCGCCCAGACGCTGACCGCTGAACTCAGGCACCATCCACATCCAGAAAGGACGCGACACCCAGGCACGGCTCCCGCTTTGGGGCCCTGACGGACTCCAGGGGACAGGGAAGGAGGCGAGGCTGTCCCAGGTCACCGGGCTGCTGCTGCGGGTACATGTGCTGCCCTGGGACTAAACGTCCCAGAACCACATGTCTGAACCCCCTGGAAATCTGGCATTCCAGGCCATGTCCTTTCCCCCACGGCATGAGCTTTTTGGAGGCCTGGGGCCAACTTCTGAAGCCCTGTCTCTCACCTGGAGAGGGCCCCTCTCCCCCAGGCGGGCTGACCGCCTGGGCGCCCCTCTGGCTGGTCAGCTGGGTCAGCACGGGTGTTCAAGGCTGGTACTCACCGCAACCACCGTCGCGAGTTCGCGCAGGAGGCGGGAGCGGGCGTAACCAGCTGGAGCAGGGTTCTCTGAGGCTGGGCTTCACGGACGGACGCTCCCACCACGTGGGGCACGGAGCCGGGCTCGGCTGCCGCCCAGCCCTGACCTCTGCCCTTCAGTCCATGGCGAGTCGGTGCGCCAGGCGCCGGGGTCGGTGTGACTCGAGGCACACGCCAGGGAAGTCCCGTGGGTGGACGCGCAGCCCCGCGCTCCCTCCCCAGCAGCCCGCGCACCTGTCCTGGGCGTGGCCCGAGACCCCGCCCCGCGGCCCCGCCCCGCCGCGGCCGCGCCGCGCGCTGGTTGGCCGATGAGGCGCGCCATGCTAATAACCTGACCCTCGCGGCACCTGCGGACCGCGCCGCCCGCGGGCTCCGGCGGCGGCGGTGGGACCCGCGAGAGGGCACCATGCCGCGCTCCTTCCTGGTGAAGACGCACTCCGGCCACAGGGTCCCCAACTACGGGCAGCTGGAGACGCAGAGAGGTAGGGGCTGCGGGCTCCCTAGCCCCGCCCAGGCCTCAACTCTTGAAGGAGGGGCGAGGCCCCCCCCTCGGAGAGGGGACACCTGCCCCAGGTGGGAGGAGGGAGCTGAGAACTTGAGATAGGAAGGTGGCCTCCGGGCGCCTTGTCCACTTCAGGGGCCTCGGCCTGGAGTCGGGCAGAGTGGGCAGGGATTCCCTCTCCACTTAGAGAAGTGTCCCCCCCCCCCGTCACTCTGGGGCTCTCCTCCGATGGCCTGGGGGCACCCATCCCAACGAAGGGGACCCAGAGCCCCCTGATGCAGGAGGGTGGAGAGGCCCAACAGGTGTTGTGGAGGGAGACGAAGCGAGCCCAGGCTCTCCCCCAAGGGCCACCCCAGAGCATCCTGGCTTGGGCGGTGAGTGGAAGGGACAAGGAGAGTGACCCAGAAGCCCTGGGGTGCCAAGGCCAGCTCATCCAGCTTTCCACGGGGCCCCTTCCAGTACTGCCCCAGCCCTCTGAGGGTCTCCTTGCCTCCAGCCCCCCTCAACCTTGAGAAGATTGTCCAGGGCAACCTGGCCTAAAGGGCTGGAGTCTTCATCGAGTGGGGAGACAGGCATCCAGAAACCAGGACTGTGCCCTCAGTCCCTTCCCTGTCAGCCCAGGGGCGGGAGGAGGTCCCAGGGCGAGGCCTCTCTAGAATGGACAGAGCCGCCCCCAGGTCTGCAGCTTCTTGGGGTAAAGACCCTCTGGGGACTGCTCAGTGACTTGGGGGAGACCGAGAGGGAAGAGGGACACTGCGGAGGCCAGAGGACAGTCATGCAGTCCGCGCTGCCGCTCAGAGCTCCTTAGCCCTCTCAGGACTGGGATCCGGAGGGAGCCCAGGCCGCCACCAGGTGGCGCCTTCTAGGACCGGGATCCTCAACTCGGCATATTGAAATTCAGCAGTCACCCCCAGCAATCTCCTAAGATAAAAAAAGAGAGGCCAGGGCAGTGTTGGTGGTAAAGGAAACTTTGTTTCAGACGATGACACACACATATAGACTCAAATACATAGAGACGCGTGTGTGTATCATAGAAAATGTAACTTACGTGGGGCATAGCTTTCAAAGTTGAAAACCACTCTTTAGCGCCCAGCCACACAGTGCGTCCCACCTTACCACTGGAACGTGCCACGCAAATCCAGCATTTCTGCGAGGCCCAGAGATCCGGTCAGGAAACAGCCGCAGGGCCCTTAGGGCTCGCTGCCCCCCGCCCCTCCCAGCCCCAGCTTTCCGAGGGCCACATGGCCACGGGGATCCTCTTTCTGCCAGGCAGTTACCCCAGGATAGATCTGAGACACTGGATTTAGGGTCTCCCCCCTCTCCATTTTCAACGGGTGCCTTTCTGATCTCCCCAGGGGACCTCTGAAGCCAGAGGGAACTTAAAAGTCTCTTCTCCCACAAACTAAGCTGCAGGATGAAAAGCCAAGCTAACCCAGGGATACACAGAAGTATTTTAAATCCTAGCAGAAGCAGAGCACCTGGCATGGCTACCTCCCTCCACCCCTCCCACTGGGTTGGCACTGGCCCCCAAGACAGGGTTTGGCTCCTGGTGATGCCCTGGCCAGGGAGTGGGTGAGCCACAGAGACTTGAGCAAGGTGACCTTGCCCTAGGGGAGCTTCCGTGTGGAATGGGGGGCAGGGGTCCTAGACTCTCTGAGCACCCCAGTGCTGTATCTCCAGAAGCTCCTTGGACTTCATCTCGTAGAGGGGGTCACCATCCAGCCCCCACTTCTGGGAGGACAGGACCCCGCATGCTGCTTTTATAACCGGGAAGACTGGCATGGAAGACGGTGAGGTCGGGAGAGCGTGAAGGACGGTGACCTTCCCTAGCCTTCCCGTGTCTCTGCACCGTCATCTATACTGGTCTTTTTTCTTTTTTGGCCACACCCGAGGCATAGGGAAGTTCCTTGGCCAGGGATCAAATCCGAGCCACAGCTTCGACCTGTACCACAGCCATGGCCGCACCAGATCCTTAACCCACCACGGTGCAATGGGAACTCCAGATTATTGGTGTTTTTATTGTTGAGCTTTGAGGGACCTTTACATATTCTGGACACTAATTCTTTATCACATTCTGACTTGCAGCTATTGCCTCCATTCTATGGGTTGTCTTTCTCAACCCAAAGCCTTAGCATGGATGTAGAGATGGGGCCAGAAAGTTATTTCAACACATGAAATAAGAAAGGGGTTGAGGAGTTCCCTTGTGGCTCACCAGGTTAAGGACCCAACATTGTTACTGCACTGGTGCAAGTTAGATCCTTGGCCCAGGAACTTCTGCATGCTCTGGGCGTGGCCAAACAAAAAAGAACAGGGTTGAGGGCTGTTTGAGGATTTGGGCTTCGGGGAAATGCAGAATTTAATGCTTGTCTTCTAACCTGTTTATTCAAGGGGCTCAGAGGGAGGGACTGCCTGGCCCCTGAGGGCTGCTCTGGGATCCTGTGAGATGTTTCTCTTTTTGTCTTTAAAGAGAAACCGGAAATCCCTCTTTGACCCCGTGGTCCCGAGTTGTAGCCCACAGCCCACAGCTCTGGCTCATCAGAACTTCCCCTTCACCCGGGGCTGCCAGCAGTCTGAAAGATGGGGCCGGCTTTGGCCAGGCCTGCAGGTTGGAGGGCTCGAAGCGCTGGGGCTCAGGAGTCACCGTGCACTGTCTCCCCTCCCCCCTTCCAGAAACCAGTGGCTCCTGTTCCGCCTGCAGGGGGCTAGTGGTGCCCCCCATCCTCCCCGACAAGGCAGCCCCATCCACGCCCAGCGACCCTCCCCAGCCCCGGGACCTCACCTCCATCGTCACCCACGCCCTGCCTCCCCCCACGTTCCTGTGCCACGAGGAAGCTCAGGGGGCCTCAGGGCCAGACCCCCTGGAAGTCAGCCAGGCGGGCCCTCGGGCTGGCCGGGCCCCCTGCACACCCCTCAGAGACAGCCTGAACCCCCTCAACCTGCCCACGCGCTGGCCCCCCATCCTGGGAGCAGACAGGGCCCAGGCTCTAGGCTGCCTGCGGGGCGCCGAGCAGGCCCACTGTGCCCTGGGGGGCTGCCAGTACCACAAGCCCTTCCACGCGGCCTCCCTGGCCAGGCGCCAGCAGCTGCATCACCACCTGCAGGCCCAGCGCTGCTTCACCTGCAAGTTCTGCGACAAGGACTACGGCAGCCTGGGCGCCCTCAAGATGCACATCCGCACGCACACGCTGCCCTGCCTCTGCGCCATCTGCGGCAAGGCCTTCTCCAGGCCCTGGCTGCTCCAGGGCCACATCCGGACCCACACAGGTAGACCCGCGTCTTGAGATCACCTGGAAGGGGGTGGGCAGCCTGGGCCCGGGAACGAGAGCAGGGGTCGGCTTGAGAAGCAAGAGCCTGAAGCTCACACACGGCGTCTACTTCCTGGCGTCCGAAGGCCCACACATGGGGCTCAAGATGCTCGCAGACGCTCTCTCGCTGTCTGGAGGCCGAAGTGCAGAAGCGTCACAGGGCCACGGCCCCTCCAGGTCTGGGGGGGTCCTTCCTGCCTCTCCCTGGTGGCCCAGGTGCTCCTGGGGCTGCGTCACCCCAGCCTCTGTTTCCGTCCTCCACGCCAGCCCCCCCCGCCACGCGTGTCTGTGTCCACATTCCCTCTGTGGGAAGGACACCGGTCACACGGGATGCAGGGCCCACACAGTCCAGCGCGACCTCAGGTGGACTCGGCCTTACCTGCAAGGCCCTCTTTCCGAGGAAGTTCGCGCTCACAGGCGCCCGGGGTAGAACAAGGCTCTGCCGCCCGCGGGCTCACGGGGCCAAGCGCAGGGGCACGGGGCTTCCGGGCGCTGACCGTGCGCCTCCCGTGGCCTTCCCGAATCCTGGAGCAGCAGAGCGAGGAGGAGCCGGAAAGGCCTGGCCTCGGGTGAGGACCCTAGGCGCCACACAGCCTGCCTGCCGGGCAGAGGTGGCGGCTGGGACTCTGCCCGGGAGCAGACCTGTCCCAAGTGACAGGGCAGCAGTGGGTGGGAGACAGACAGGAAGAGAGGGTGGGCAGGGCGGGGAGCCCACGCTCTTCTCTGTGGATGGCAAAGCGCCCGGCCCAGCTCTGCCCCAGGGGCCGCAGCCCAGCTCTTGTCTCAAGAGGTGAGAGCGAGACTGGACCGGAGAGGCAGCTCCAGGCCTGGCATGTACAACACACGTCCTGCACCTGGAGCCCCATCACATCTCCAGGGGCTCAGCCCTCGTCTGCGGGTTCAGGGCTCGGGCAGCCGGCCCGCCCCCCAGGGCCTCTAGGGCGGCAGGACTGGAGGCCATGCCACCCAGGCTGACCAGATGCCTCTCAGTGACCTTCCTTTTGTACTTGCCAGGGTTGGCCCCAGGGCCAAGTCCCAAGAGAAGCGCTTTGTCCAAACCCTAGGTCACCCTGATGGGGGGTGGCCTGGAAGACAGGAATCCTCACGGCCCTGCGCCTCCTCTTCCACGCCGACCTGGGCCTGCAGTGCTGGCCTTCGGGTGGCGGGGCAGCTGCCAGAAGGCTCCCAGGGCCCCTCCTCTGGGGGCTGGTGGCACTCTGGCGGAGGCAGAGGGATCTGACGAAGACCCACGCCAGACCTTTGCGCCTGCAAACAGCTTTAGCTGTTACCGTCTTGCCCAGGTTGTCAGGCCTGTGGCCCTCAGCCCTAGGGCAGGTGCCGAGGGCCCCGTCACTTATCTCTGAGGGAGAGGGCGGTGGAGGCGAAGGCGCCAGAATCGCTGTGAGCCTCTGGGTGGGGGCGGGTTATTCACTTATGAACTTGGGGCCTGAGGTGAACGACCCCGGTGGCCCCTCACTGTGTCCCCCGCTCCTCAGGTGAGAAGCCCTACACCTGCCCTCACTGCAGCCGGGCGTTCGCCGACCGCTCCAACCTGCGGGCCCATCTGCACACGCACTCGGCCACCAAGAGATACCAGTGCAAGGGCTGCTCCAAGACCTTCTCCCGCGTGGCGCTCCTGGCGCGGCATGAGGAGTCCGGCTGCTGCCCTGGGCCCTGAGCCGCTGCCCTTCCCTGCCCACGGGAGGCCTCTCTAGGGGAAGACTCCTGTCCAGATGAGAACGGATATTCTGTTTACCACCAGCCCCGGCCTTCGGCTCTGTTCCTCCTGGTTTCAGCCTGCTGGGGGCCGGCCCTGGACGCCCCCTCCTCCAGACCAGCGGTTGCCCTCGGGGCCAGCACCTCCCTGGGGTCCTCTCACGTGGGGAGAGCTCCCTGGATGCTCACCTCCATCTGCCTTTGACAGCATCTGGGCCCGGCTGTGCCATGTCACCCACGCAGAGGCCTGCACGAGACACACACATGAGGCCGTCCTGAAGATGGAATGGCTGCGGGGGTGGTTCTGGGGCGCAAAGAGCCCCGCCCTCTGAGGCTGATCCTTGCCCAGGCCCTGGGGTCGGGGTGGAGGCTGAGGCCCAACCCCTCCCGAGGGAGTGGGACTCCAGACAATCGGACCCAGAGCAGGGGAAGCCGAGGGGTAAGGGCCTCGAGGGCTGTGCACTCCTGGCATGGGGAGCCCCGGTGAGCGGGGTCTCCCCTCGGAAGGAAGGCGGGACGGGGTGGGTGGGGAGGGCACGAGACGGGAGCCGAGGCCACGTGTGTCCCTGGCAGGACTTCACCTCCCCAGAGTCTGTCCCACACCTGCAGCCTCCCCAGTGCCCAGCCCGCACACGGGCTCCCTCAGCCGCCGCCCCCCCGCCCCCGGGGCTGGAGCGTCCCCCAACCAGCGAGCGACAGACCTCTGACCTGGCCTGAGACACCCGCCCTCCCCAACCGACTCAGACGCCAAGACCCGATTTCCTTCTCGTAGGGGGCCATCCCTTGGCCCCCGCTGGGCTTGTCCTGCCTTTTACCAGCCTGTCTGCGGGTGGACCCTGGAGGGAGGCCTGGGTCTGAGGGAGACTGGCCGAGTCCTCGGTGCTGGGAGGGGAGCCCTGCTCCTCTCCACAGGGTCCACCTGGGTCCCCCCACGGATCCCTCCTCATCTGCCAGGGGCCAAGGGGCCCTGGGTGGCTGGTTTGATGACAGCCATCGGAGGGAGCCTGGGGACATCCCAGAGGAAAGCTGACCTTGACAGTGGGCGTCTCTGGACCAAGGGTGACCTTGATGAAACAGCACCGAGGAGAGTCCTGCTCCAGCCTAGGCCACACCGAATGTGACGCTGGAAAGGAGACCCTCCCTGAGGAAGCCACACATGCGCCCAGCCTCCCCGGAGGGAAGAAGAGCAGACACTGGAGCCTGAGCTGCCGTGTGGGTGTCCTCGGCCGGTGTGACAGGCCCACAGGCCAGAGGCCGTAAACTGCAGAAACCTGCTCTCCCAGGCCTGGAGCTGGGACCAGAGAGAGAGGGGCGGCCGCCGGTTCCTCCCGAGGCCGGGAGGGTCTGTCCCCGGCCTCGCCCAGGTCCTGCGTTCGCCGGCTCCTCGATGTTCTGGGGCTCGTAGAAGCGTCACCCCACCTCTGCCTCCATCTTCACCAGGCGTCTCCCCGTGGGCGTGTGTGTGTCCAGTTTCCCCTTTTTATAAGGACACCCCTGGTCCTGGGGGAACACCCACCCCCGTGATCTCACCTCGACCCGCACAAGGACCCGGGTTCCAAATGAGGCCGCCTTCTCCGGTGTTGGGGGGGTTAGGACTTCGGTATATAAATGGGGACACCACTCACCCTGTAATGGCCAAGAGGTGCCAGGCGGGCCCCTGTGCTTTGGGCTGGGAACCCCAAGCCGCAAAGGAGGGAGCGGGTGGTGATTTTAGGACAGATTTGCTACTAACCTCCTCCAAAGGGAGTGAGAGCCCACCCCAGCCCCTCTTGAGTGGCCAGTGCCCCGCCCCCCACTGTCCTGCTCAGGGACCCCGGGGGTAAGGAAGGCTCTGGCCTGCGGGGAGAGCCTCCCACAGTCTCCTGAAGTGCCCGGGCCTCGGCTGAGCGGGTGGGCAGCCCAGGGCTAAGCTCCAAATGTGTGTGTCCGACCATCTCACTGGGTGGCTTTTTTTTTTTTTTCGTGGCATCCAGATGCCAGAAGGAAGCTCTATTGTAAACTGCGTTCTATTTCTGAGCCCCAACATCTAAAAGAAGCGATGCACCTGTCGGGGATGGAGGAAGGGAATTTCACAGGCCTAAAATAAAGTCCGTGTTTGCCCTTCTGTGCCCGCCCATGGAAAATGCTCTTATATTTATATCTGGGCTGGCGGAGGGCAGGCGTGGCAGAGGGCGGGTTGGCAGACAGGGTGAAGACGGGCCCGGCACCTGCCAGGGGGCTGACATGGAATGAATGGGGGCGACACTCCCCTCCCAGGAGGGTGGCTGAAGACAGCATGCCGCGTCCCTGACGGGGGCCATGTCCCTGACGGTCACTCAGGCCTCGCTGCTCCCCACGGCCATGCCTCATGGCCAGCACTGACCGGAGGCTCGCTTGCAATGCAGGTTTCTGGAGCCCTCTCCCAACACCCAGAGATGGCACTCAGGAAGGGGTCTGACCCGGGCTCCCACCTGTCCCAGGTGCGGCGGGCTCGGCCAGCTCTTTCCTCGGGGAACTGCTCTCTGCGTCCCCACCTACAGGCTCATTCTCTACCCAAACTGCAGGTGTCCCATTTCCACTTTTTTCCCTGAAGAAGGCCTGTGACTGCGCTTCCCTCCAAGGCCTGGGCGGGCTACTGGGGAGCGGGGAGAGGGGCTCTGATGGCTAGGTGGGCCAAAGCGGGAGCCTCAGAAACCACCAGGACACTGGGCGAGGGGGCACGTGGGTAGGTGCTGCCCGGGCGCAGCCCTTGCGCCACGTGACATGCTCACAGGAGGCACGTGAAGGGCGGCGGGCGCTACCTTCTGACTTGGATGAGCGCGGAGCGCCGCCCGCGGCTCAGGTCCCAGAGCAGGTGCAAGAATGACGCCCAGTCTCCCACTGGGTCCCGGCCCTCCGCCCGCTGGAAGCTGGCTCTCCCGAAGCTGCAGACGCCCGAAGGTTATAGCTTCCCTTCTAGGAGCCCAGAGGCTTCTATAAATAGCAGGTTTGGCCCAGAATACTCGGGGGTTCTCTGGAAGTTTGAAAATAGCCCACGCGTTACTATCTATACTCGGAGAGCCCACCACTGGCCTGCGCTTGGCCGCTAAGTATAGCTCCCTGGCGAGGGGCACGGGACATGAGTTTCCAGCCTCCATCACCCCGTGGCGGGCAGAGCATTCCAGGGGGAGCACCGCTGCCAAGCCTCGGAGGCGCCAGGGAGAGGCTGGGATGGATGGGGACACGGGCCAGGCGGCACCCC
This sequence comes from Phacochoerus africanus, assembly GCF_016906955.1. Lineage (NCBI taxonomy): Eukaryota > Metazoa > Chordata > Mammalia > Artiodactyla > Suidae > Phacochoerus > Phacochoerus africanus. The sequence continues at coordinate 964,396 of NC_062551.1, forward strand.
TCCCCCAGCGGGGGTGTGCAGGACTCTGCGGACAAAGGTGGAGCGCTTGCGGGGCAGCGGGGAGGCAGCCTGGCTCCAGCCTGCTGCTCTGCGGGGCTTGATCCCACGTGAGGCCCTGGTGTCTGCTTCTCAGGACGGGGGTGCGTGCCAGCCTGTTCCAGCGCTCCGGAGGGCCCGGCCAAAGACACTAGGCACACACACAAAATGGAACTGCTAACTTGACCCTGAGCCTTTAACCCTCCTAGACTCTAGGTCCACTTCTTGACCGCCCAGTTCCAGCTCCGGGGAACCTGTGTGGCCAGCTGCCCCCGCCTGGCCAGCTGCACTGCCTGAGAAGGCCTGGCAGCCGCCCAGGGCGTCCTCAGGGGCCAGGTGAGCGCTGGGCAGAGCTGAAGTCCGAGGGGCTGGGGCACCCTCGGGGGCCACGTGGAGCAGACGCCCATCAGTGGCGCAAGGCGTTCCCAGCCAGCTCTCCCCAGCTGACTCTCCAGCACCTGCCGCCCCCACACCCACCCCTGCACCTCCTGTCCCCAGTAAGGACGGCTGGTCACTGGTCTCCAGGAAGACATGGGGTCACTCCAGTCCCCCAACAGCTCCAACACCAGGCAGTCCCCTGGGAACAGGCCTGGCCAGGACACAAGCAACACCTGTTCCTCAGAGATGCCTAAGGCAGGCAGGTCACGGGGTCACAGGGGCCTCTTCTGTGAAACCTGTAGAGCGACCTCAGACATGCGGCTGTTGGGAACCAGCCAGAAAGAGAGGCTGAGACTGACCACAGTCGGGTGGCCCTGCTGGGTGTCGGACAAGGCCAGGGGCTGCACAGGTGGGTGGGTGTCTATACCCCGCTCCCGGGGCCCACACCTGGGGAGACCTGGGGTGTCTGGCTCCCTCATCCATGGTGCAGAGGCAGCGGGGGCTCACCGCAGGTGGTTTCGCACAGACCCAGGCACGAGGTTCACCCCCACCCCCGCCCCAGGAGGAGCAGCTGCAGTGCAAGAAGGCGCACAGTGGCCCAAGACCTCAGCCCGAGACAAGTGTGGACCCACGATGCTCTGAGTGTCCCCAGGGCTGTGCCTGCACACCCATGGATCTGCACTCAGAGCCGCCTTGGTGACACTGGCCGCGCTCCTTGCAGACAGTATCTCAGAAAAGAGCCAAGCACGCCTGCCACTTCAAGGAAGACAGACAGCATTTCCTGCCAATGGGGACATGTGCGCTTTCGAGAGAAAATGCCAGTTGCGGAACCGTCCATCTTCCTAGAGCCTGGCCGTTTTGCAAGCTTCAAGACTTTTCCGACAAGAACGTGAGCTTTGACAGTATAAAATGAAGCAGGTTGGCGTTTGACGCCCTGCCTCGTCAGTGAAGCGGCATTTTCCAGATGGGACCTGAGGATCTCACAAACCCGGCCCAAGGCCCCGGACAGAGCAGGGGTGGGCGGGGAGCGGAGCGCAGGCCACACTCGCCCCAGGACCCTGGACCCCAGAGGGTGCCCCGCGGGCGCTGGCATGGTTTCGGGAAGGGCCACGGGCCTGCGCTCATCAGCACAACTGCCCTCGCTGCCGGGTCTGGGGACCAGCTCCTGTTCACAAGACGACGACACGTGATGAGTTGATCGCTGGTGACTTTCAGTGAACTTAATAATGAAATCCTTGAGAAACGCATCAAACCGAACCTCCGAAGTGGTTAAAGGCACATGGAGAAACCCACAGACACTCGCTCTTTGGGGTCCTGGACCACCTGTGAGAGTGACGGGTCCTGGGACACCATGCCGGGGACCAGGGTCCCACGTGTCACCCTCACTGGGAACGCGAGCCCAGGGGATGGAGCAGCAGCCAGGGGACAGGCCTGTCGCCCCACTGGGGCCACGGCCTGCGCTGCCTGCTGCATCCACTGCCTCCAGAAGCCAGGCTCTGAGGCCACGCGGCTCCGTCACGTGTGCATCGGCGCGGGCTCGGCCTTCGCTGCTCACACCCCACGTGCAGCCAGTTCCCCTCCACGTCTTTCTCAGGCCGGCCTGCCCCACCACCCTCACACCATCATGGGGTCCCCAGCCCAGCAGTGGAAGAACCCCACGGCCCCACATCCGTCTTCGCCTCAGGCTCCACCTGCCCCCCCGGGGAGCCCACAGCCCACACACCCACCGTCGCTCATTCCAGCCGCCACAGGCCGTCTGCCCCGCAGGCACAAGCTCACGCCCGGCCTCCTCGGGAGCCACAGGACCCCCCCCCGCCCCCGGAGCCGTGGCAGCCTCCTCAGCCCATGCGGCTGAGCTCCATCTGACCCAGCGCAGACACCTGACGAGCAGCAGGAGCAGGAGGGCGTAAAGAGGGAAGGGGCAGGGCTCAGTCCACGCCAGCCTCGCCCCGCTTCAATCCATCTCTGGAGCTAACCGCACAAACGTGGCTCTTCCCAACCTGGCAGCGGCTCTGCTCCCTCCAGCACAACCCTGACAACCACGGTCAGCCCGGGAGGCCCCGCAGGCCGCCCCCTGGGCTTCCCCAGTCCCGGTCTATTTACGGGCAGGCAGCGGGGGAGCCCGACGTCGTGCTCAGGTGTTTGAAAAGGGGTGAGCTGGGGGGACGCGTCCCCTTGACGAGGGAAGGACTTTTCGCCGTGAGTGTCCGGGGCAGGGACGCCGAGGCGTGTGGGGTGTGGCGCCAGCTGCCCAGCCTCGTGCACACGGTGAACAGCGGCGGGTCTGGAGCCCTTGCTTTGGAGAACTGGAAGCTGCGGAGGCTGCGTCATTTACTCCCCACTAAACCAAGCCAACCGTCTTCAGGCAGCCCTCACCCCAGGGCTGCTCCGGGGACCCCTGACCACCCCAGGTTCCTGCGGATGGGTGTGGACCCCTCTCGCAGCTCCACCCCCCAGCAGTGGGGATGCTGCACGGAGAGCTCAAGCGGCTTGTCTCAAGTCGCACAGCGATTAAGTGGCACGGCTGGGGTTTCTGGCTCTGGCGTCTGTAGTCTTGGCCACTAGGCTACACTGCTGCTCAGTGAGCAATGGTGAGCTTTCTTTTCGCTTGAAAATCAGAGATGGCACCAGATCAGGATGGCAGAGAGTGTGTCAAACCAGAGCCCGGGCGCGGGTGGAGGGGCGGCCGCGAGGAGGTGCAGGAAGGGGCGCAGGCCCGTCTCATACCTGCAGGGAGAGAAGGAGGGGGCGCGGAAGGCGGAGCTCACGTCCTCGGAGCTGCCTGGGGTTTGGGAACCAAGACACAAAGCAAAGGACGGAGAGGGACGAGAATGGGGCGGGGTGACGGCCACGGGTGGGTTTGGAAAGGCTTCTTCTGGAGTTCCCGTCGTGGTGCAGTGGAAACAATCCAACGAGGAACCATGAAGTTGCGGGTTTGATCCCTGGCCTCGCTCAGCGGGTTAAGGATCCGGCGTTGCTGTAGGCTGGCAGCTGTAGCTCCGATTAGACCCCTAGCCCAGGAACTTCCATATGCCTCGGGTGCGGCCCCAAAAAGCAAAAATAACCCAAGGAAAGGCTTCTCCTGAGCGCGGTGTGATGTGGGCCGCCAACACCGGCCTTGGGCTGAATGAGACGGCAGGTGTCTAGCAGTCTGCTCTCTGGTCCCCCTGAGCCTTTCTGTTTGAACCAAAAACCTCTCTGAGCACCAAGACGCTGGCTGATGAAGGCACCTCTCACGACACGCCCCAGGCCCACAGGGGCAGGCAGCCCAAGCACCCAGAGCACCCCAGCTGCTGTTTGCACAAGCAGCCTGCTCTGTGCCTCCCACCCTGAGGTGTGGGGAGCACAGTGGGTTACAAATCAGGACAAAGCACCATGAGCTGGCGGCGGTGACCACAGACACTCCCTGCTCACGGTCTGGGGACTGGACGTCCCCGGGCCTGGGGTCCCCAGGCCGGGGCCTCATGGGGCCTCTCCCTGGCGGACCCCGTCTTCTCTCCGGGTCCTCTCGTGGTCGCCCCTCCGTGTGTCTGGGTGCTGCCTTCCTATCGCCCCAGTCATCCGGGCCCCCTTCTCCCCTCTGGAAAGACCCCCGTCCCCAAACAGTCCATTCCGAGGTCCTCTCTCTACTGGGCCCTGCTCGGCCTCGGCACTGCCTTCAGGAGGACGCCTGCTCTCTGCCAGGTTTGTCGCCTCCCAACAGGCTTCCACGGAAAGGATTCTGCAGGAAACGACAGCGCGCTTGCAGGCCAGGGCCTGGGAGAGGCCGGGAAACCGGCAGTCACCTCGGTGCGGAAGCAGTGCAACGGCGCCGCACGGGAGATGGTCCTGCAGTTGCCGCTTCTCCACCAAGGGCCGCAGGCTGTGGGGTCGCCGGGCCGGCGCTCCGAACAAGGACGGATGCAGGTGGCGCGGATATGCGAGGCGAGCAGGCGGGGGAGGGAGCCCGGCACCCGCGCCCCCCAGGACCCCACCTCCCCCCGGGGCGGGGCAGGGGGGGAGGTGCTCCGCCCTGTCCGGTCATCTCGGTGCCACAGCAGACAGCAAATGTTTTCTGATGAGCCGCTGGGCGAGGACACTGCTTCTGCCAGCCTGAGCGTTGGTCACCCTCAGACAAGTCCAATCCGTCTAAAGGCAGCCACTCTCCAGACCCCGAGCCCCAGGGCCAGAGACAGAAAATCCTGCCGCTCACAACAGCCTCAATGAGGCCAAGGGGACGTGTGTTGGCATCCACGCGGGAGCACCTGTGACACCGCGGCCCCCGCCCCCGGGGAAGAGACACCACCCAGGGGAGCGCCGTTTTCCTGACTTTTCACTGGTGGCATCTGCCACGGTCGCTCCCTGACTCGAGGCGGCCGACACGCCTCACGCTTCTTCCCATCGCGCTGCTCCAGCCCAGACTCCTCGGTGGGCTCCACGACGGGCCCAGCCCACAGACGACACCGACTGTCACGGCCACCTTAACAGAGGGCAGAGGTCACCAGGACCACCCTTTAGGGGTCTCCCTGCCCGCAGACGGTCCTTGTGCCAACGTATCCGTGCCTCCATCACCTGTGGTCTCGGTGTGGTGGTCTCCAGGCTGCCCCCGTGCCTGCGGGATCTTCTGGGGACCCAGCGTTGTCACTGTGGCCGCTGCCACGCCCTCGGCGGTGCTGTTCACTTGTTAGGGGTGGTGTCACCTCCCCAAGGAGGTGGCCAATGTCCCCTGACCTGAGACGTGCCCGCTGGACGGGGCCCAACGAAGGTGTGCGATCAGAGCACGCACGGCCCAGCAAAGTCTAGGACTCAGAAGCTTTGGGACCCCTGTCTGCGGTCACTGGAAAGTTACACAGCCCCCCCCCCTGAAGAGGCCATTCTGAAAGCCTCACAATACAAAGGCCAGGGCGGACCACAGGCCCCACGTGGGGCAGGAACCGCGCTGTGTCACTAAGTCTGTGACTTGTGTCTGCTTTTCTGCTGCTGCTACTAACTTCCACCCTCTGGTCCTCACCTGCCCGGGACGCCACAGGGCCTCTGTAGGTGGACCCGCAGGACACTGCACCCACTTGACCTGCAGGGCGGAGCCAGTGATCCTGGGACGTCAGTGTGTGCGAAGAGCCAGGCTCAGACGGGCGCACTGGGGAGGCAGGACGAGCTGGCATGGAGAGCAGGGCCCCCCCATTCTCGCCTCCTTGAGCAGAGGACGCCAGCAGGGGCGGAAGCCGGGGGGGGGCGGGCAGGCAGGGGGGCAACTGGACGCAGTTCTCCAAGTGAGTCTTGGAGGCTGGGGCGTCGTCTTTTTTTTTTTTTTTTTTTGTCTTTTCAGGGCCACATTCGTGGCATACGGAAGTTCCCAGGCTAGGAGTCAGACAGGAAAATGTCTGTGCAGAAACGGTGATTTGGGGGAAGAAAAAGGGGGGACGCACGGCCCCCTCACTGATTCCCAGGACGCGGTCCAGCCGACGCAGGGACCGAGGGTCCGCCCTGCTGACCCATCAGCCTCAGCTCGGGGCCACTCCAGAGCCCCTGTGCGTTCTGCTCTGCATGTGCCATGTGCGGGGTGGGCTCGCCCCACAGTCTCTGCCTCCGGGCCCGGGGCGCAGGCTACACAGGCAGACAGACTCGCAGGCCCCGGCCCAGGCCTCCTGCGTCAAACCTGTGCTTCAGCAAGCTCCCTGGGGGACTCGGAGGCAGGCGGACCTTTGAGAAACGCCATCCCAAGTGCTCACTCATCAGCGCTGAGAAATCACCATAAATAAAAGGAAACCTGGGAAAGCACACCAAAACCACGAGACCCTGCATCACACCCAAAAACGGGAAGGAGGAAAGAAAAAGTGTCGGGAGGAAGCTGGTGCACTCCCGGTGGGAGTGGAGACCAGCCCTGCCATGGGCACAGCCTCGAACGCCTCAACACAGAACCAGCGCATGACCAGCCAGCCCACCCCCGGGCACAGCCAGAACCGAAGGCAGGAGCTTGAAGGGCCTTCCGACACCTGTGTTCTCAGCAGCCTCACGCACGACAGCCGAGAGGCGGGAGGGACGCAAACATCCAGTCGGGGCGAACAGAGAAGCACAACAAGCAGCCACCCACACAAGGACTCGTGCCTCCCCTTTAAGAAGGAAGTTCTGGAGGTTCCGTTGTGGCTCAACAAGGATGCACCCAAGTAGCATCCACGAGGATGCAGGCCTGAGCCCTAGTGGGTCAGAGGACCCTGCGTGGCAAGGACGTGAGCCAGACCGAAACGGACAAATGCTCTCGGGCTCCTGGAGTGTTTGGAACCACAGACAGAAGGCAGCACGGCAGGTGTCAGGGCTGGGGCAGGGGCAGTGGGCGTCGCTGTTTAATGGGGACAGAGCTTCAGGTGGGACGACGGGGACGGGATGTTCTGGAGACCGACAGAGGGGACGCCTGCCCAGCCACGTGGCCGTGCTTCCCGACAGGGAACTGCACGCGTCTGTGGTGCAGAAGGGAACTTTTAGGTTACGTGTATTTTATCACATTAAAAAAAAATGCTGTGAAACCAAAAAGGGGGTGTGAGGAGGACCGTGGGGCCGCTGGGGGCTCGGGCCTCAGCCCTAAGGCTTCGCGCTTCGCTCCCTGCCTTCCCGCGCCCACCACCAGCCCCTCTGAAACACGGTTTCACGGAACAGATCGGAACGTGTGGGCCTGCCTTCAAGTTTCCACCCTCTGTCCTATCGCCCCCACTGTGACCCAACAGGCATTAACCCACACGCATTTGACAAAAAAACAGAAGATAGAAGAAACGTATTTATTTCACAGCTACGCACCCCCAAACCCTCTAACGACTTCATCTTACACATGTACGTAGGCTGACAAGGTCGGCCGGGGCGGGGGGGGGGGGTGTCTTCGTCCAGGCCTCTTTTAGGGGGTTTGTTCACTCCCCCCCAAAAAGAGGCCTCTTTGCCCACGTGGGCAGAGTCCGGCATTTATGCCTACGTGATTCCCATCAGGCGCTAGGTTTCAACATGCGATCTGATGGTGACACACTCACTCTATAGCCAATACCTAAATCATAAACAAAACAAGTTACCAGGGTGACATTGGCGAAGCGGCTGGCACAAAACAGATGCGTAATGAACGGGAGCGGTGTGTTCCATCCCCGCCACGGTGGGACAGAAATCACAGCTCGCACTGCCGCTGCCGTCCAGACCCATCAATCCGCATCACCCCTTCAAAGGAGGTTTCAGTGGCTTTGCATCAAAGTGAAAAGTGATTCCAAGAAAAAGTTAAAATACCAACCGTCAGAAACACAACTGTCAACAAAGGTGAGACTGCAGTTTTCCCAAGTCAGACGAACCCCTGTACGCTGTGCTGGGGAAGGTTCTCCCTCCATTGCTTTGGCGGCTGAACTTCAACGGTCAGAGGAAACTTCCAGAGGGACCCTGCCAACAGCTACCAGGATTAGCTCGGGCTCATCCTGTTAGTCCCAGCAATGCTAATTCCCGGAATTTCTCCCAAGGGACTCACACTTGCAAAAAAAGGCAGCTTGTCTCCAAAAAACTGGTAACAAACGGTCTACCAACAGGGGACGTGCTGGACAAGTCACGCCACAGCTACGGCATTGGGGACGATCTCCAAGAAGCACCTAAGAGGGAAGAAAGCTCTTTGCTCACATGATGCATAAAACGTTGATGAAAGATTACACTGGGGAAAAAAAAAAAAAAGACTACACCGAAACTTCCAGGAACAAAGCTGGTGGCTGAGCCCAGAGTGGGAGGCTATGTTGGGTTCTCCTACCTCAACTGAAATCTGAACTATTTTAAAGCCAAAAATAAATTTTGATGAAGAAGTGGAAAACAGAGTTCTCTCTTTAACGAATAGAGTTTCACTGAAATTCTAAAGGTCTGGTGTGGAGGGTGGTGATCGTTACGGAACCATGGGGCAGGAACTTAGCGCTACAACCAAATGCTTAAAAGTGGTTAAAGGGGTGCATTTTACACCAATAAAAGAGTCAATATAAAACACGTGGCAATCCATTTCAACCGTGAAAAAACAATGCTGGCTGGACTGGCATCCAAGAGGATGCTGGTTCGATCCCTGGCCTCGCTCAGTGGGTTAAGGATCCGGCGTTGCCGTGAGCTGTGGTGTAGATCGCAGATGCGGCTCAGACCCCACGTTGCTGGAGCTGTGGTCTAGGCCGATAGCTACAGCTCCGATTAGACCCCTAGCCTGGGGACCTCCATATGCTGCAGGTGCGGCCCTACGAGGACAGAAATAAAAAAATGTTTAAAAAAAAAAAAAAGCTTGCTTACACGGAGTTTAATAACAGGGCAGTGGGGTTTGAAAGCACCGACTTCCGATGCAGTTTAACCCGCAACCCAAGCACTGGTCGGAGGGATCTGTGGGGACCTCGGGCGGCGGGCCCCCTTTCTCGAGTCTCCGTCCGGAACTTCCAGGGTGTCAGGCCTCCCGACCCGGCTCAACACGCCAGCGCGGACGACCGCCTCCTCCCTCAGCCCCGGACCCCACGGCCCAGAACGCCCACCGCGCCGTCCCTCCCTCCGAGCCTCGCTCAGCCCCGACGTCGCCGCGTTCCCGGGAAGGCAGCCGCCACGCGCCTGCGCAAAGGCGGCGCCTGCGCGGACCCCGCTTCAGGGCCCACCAACCCCCGCGCCTGCGCAGAGCCGCAGCGTGTCCGCGGGCCAGCGGGGGCGGGCTCAGCGTCGGCTGCCCATCGTCCGATCCCGCTCATTGGCTGAGAGATGGAGTGTGTGCCAGACCCGCCGCTGATGGGGCGGCAGGCGAACAGGTGGGGCCGCGCAGGCCAATCGTGGAGCCGGCTGCAGCGCCGACCAATCGCGGAGCCGGCTGCAGCGTCGGTCAGGGAAGCCGGCGGCAGAGGGCCGGGGTCGCGCAGGTCTTCGGAGATGGCCTCGGAGCAGCAGCCCGTAGTGGTGACCTGCACCGCGCCGGTCAACATCGCGGTCATCAAGTACTGTGAGTGCGCGGGCCCGGGGCCGCGGGGGCCCTGCGGACCGGGAAACTGAGGCTTGGAGGGGCGGATTTGGACGGAGGACCGGGTCCTCCGCGCGCGGGACAGGCGGGCTGGGCTCTTGTGCGGACGTGGTTGTAGGTTCGCGTGCAGGTGTGAGGACTCTCCGTCCCGGCTGTCCACCCGGCCTGCGGTGCGGCTCGCGGAGCTCGGCACCTTCTGCAGGCGGGACACCGGGGGACACGGTCCCTACAGGACGTCCATCCCCGTGGGGGCCGCAGGGCTTGGCGCTCACGGTCACGCCCACGCTACCTCCGCCTGCTCTCGGTGTCTGTCTTGTTCTGGTCTCAAGAATGTGCCAGGGATCGGCTCCACTGGCTCGCTCCTTTTTGGAGAGTCCCCGGGTGGTTCTTCGACTCAGTACTTCTGTCCTGTCCTCTTCCCAGCGCGGAGGGGCCATAGTTTGCCTGGCCATATGCCTTTTCCAGGGAGCTGGGCGGTTTCCGATTTGAATCAGGAATAAAGCTGCTGTAAGTTCTTGAGTACAGGTTTTGTGTGAACGTAAGCTTTCAATCTGGTGGATAAACGCCCTGGAGGACAGCTGCTGGGCCACAGAGTGGGTGCATGCTTGGTTTTTTCCAAGTTTCCCCACGTTTGTGCCATTTTTCATTCCCACCAACAACGTTGAATGTGCGTGTGATCCAGTTTTTCAGCACGTGGTGTTGTCACCAGCTTTTATTTTAGCCGTTCTGATAGGTATGTGGCTTTTTAACCACTGAATTTTGAATTCTGAGTTCATTCTGTATTCTAGATCGTAATCCCTGCTGGAAGTGCAAGGATTTGCAAATACTTTCTCCCACTGTGTAGCTCCTTGTCTTTTCATCCGAACAGGGTCTTTCAAAGGGCCGGAGTTGTTAGGTTTCGGTGGGGCCCAGCGCGGCAGCTTCTCCACCCTTAGAGTGGCTTTTGGTATCAAGTCTGAGCCCTCTTTCCTAGTCCTCCATCCTGAAGCGTTTACTGCGTTCTTTCCTAGCAGGTTCAGTGGGTTTTTTTTTTTTTTCAAATTGCTGTCTGTGATCCATTTTGAGTGATGTTTTTGCACGAGGTCTGAGACAGGGGTCTCGGCTCTGCTTGGCTAGGGGTGCCCAAGCAGCCTTGGAGGAGGCCAAGCTTCCTCTGCTGAACCGCTTTTGCACTTTTATCAGTTGGGCGGTTTATGCGGGTCTTTCTGGGCTCTCCTGGATTAACCTGCCAGGATCCGTCTTCTGCCCACCACCCCAGAGGTCCCACTCAGAAGGACAGCACGTGCGCCTGCCTGAGCATGAGTTTAAATTTCAGTTTTTGGAAGGTTTACTTTTTTTGGGGGTCTCTTTTCTTAGAGCTGCACCCGTAGCATATGGAGGCTCCCTTACTAGGGGTTGATTCAAAGCTGTAGCCACCAACCTACGCCACAGCCACAGCCACGACAGATCTGAGCCGCACCTGCAGCGTGCACCACAGCTCATGGCAATGCCGGATCCTTAACCCACAGAGTGAGGCCAGGGATTGAATCTGTGTTCTCATGGTTCCTAGTCAGATTCGCTGGAAGATTTACTTTCATGTGTCACAGCAAACCTGCGATGTGCCTGGAGTGGAAGTACTCAGCGGAAGTGGGGGCATTCTCAGTGTCTCTGGGGGGTGCGAGCAGGAGATCTGAGGAGCTTCCAGTAACCAGTGCTCTTCTGCTTGGGAGGAAAAGGCAAGAGCCTTACAGCTGGAGTACTCAGGGCCTGGCAGGCAGTCCAAGGTATTTGTAGAGTGAGTGAAAGATAAAACAGAAGCAGTGAAGCAGGGGACTGGCCTCCAGCTCTGTTCTTGGGGGAGCAATCCAGGAGGGCTTCCTGAAGGCGGGGGCACAGCAGGAAGACGACTTAGATTGTGTAGTAAGAGAGCAGTGCCAGGCAGCTGGGGGAGCTGTGGGAGGGCAGCAGGTAGGGGGGGATTGAGGGAGGACCGCGGGAGGGATGCTGGTGGGCGGGGCAGCAGTGCACCAGGCTGCTGGGCGCAGGAGCGGGCTGGCTTTGACTGGCTTTGCGGGCGGGTGTCTGTTGCAGGGGGAAAGCGCGATGAGGAGCTGATCCTGCCCATCAACTCTTCCCTGAGCGTCACGCTGCACCAGCATCAGGTCAGCACGGGCTGGCCACGGACACCGGGAAACCATTTACCCAGTCTCTGTTTACATGTGGTACCAGCGAACCCCCAGCCAATGAACCTGTGTCAGACCCGACCCACGCCGTCGGGAGCACTCGGCGTGCAGGCCCACACACCTGGCCCCTGCTTGGAGGTCCCTGCCCTCCTCTCTGTGCTGGGCGGTGGAGGCCTGGGCCGTGCCCGCTTCCCTGGACACCTGCGGGGCGTGCCACCCCCAGCCGGCCGGCCTGCCTTGGCCTCCTCCTCCTCCTCCACCTTCGTGTTCTCCAGCAAGGCCAGGGCCCTGAGTGGGCACTAGGAGGGACCCTGGCAGGGGGTCCCTCGCAGAAAGAGGCACTTAGCTGGCCCCTGCCCTCAGCTGGCCCTGTGCTTGCTTTCCCAGTTGAAAACCACCACGACGGCCGCCATCAGCAAAGACTTCACCGAGGACCGCATTTGGCTGAACGGCCGAGAGGAGGACGTGGGGCAGCCGCGCATCCAGGCCTGCCTGAGGGAGAGTGAGTGGGGGGCCCGGGGACGCCCGTCCCATTCCCTGCGCCCTTGCCTTGCGTTGGACGGGGCGGGAGTGCACAGAGCCCTTGGCTGCCCCTCCGCCCCCCACCCCGGGACCTCGGACCCCTGTCAGCTTGGCTGGGGCTGAGACCGGTTCCAGCTGTACCAACCCACGGTGCCACGCCCCCAACCCTGCCCCGCAGTCCGCCGCCTGGCCCGCAAGCGGAAGAGCGACGGCGACGAGGACGCGCTGCCGCTCCGCCTCAGCTACAAGGTCCACGTGGCCTCGGTGAACAACTTCCCCACGGCCGCGGGCCTGGCCTCCTCGGCAGCGGGCTTCGCCTGCCTCGGTGGGTGCCCTCAAGACATGCGCCCCGGCTGCATCCCACAGCTGGACGCTGACCTCTCCCGGGGCCCGTCCGTAACAGACGCCCCCTCGCACTGGCTGAACCCTAAGCGGGGACGATCTCTTGGTTTACGTAGCAGAAGCCGAGGGGTGCTGCTGCCTCCAGGCTCTCAGCTCACTGGGAACCCCTCTTTTTTTTGTCCCATCCCGCTCCGCTCCCCCACGCCCCGCTGGCTCACTCTCCAGCAGGGCCCATCCCCAGCCCGGGCACAGGGGCGGCGGCCACGTCATTCTCAAAGCCTGAGACCCGGGGGCATCAGGGATCAGAGAGCTGGTGTCACAGACCCCAGGTCCGCATCCTGGCATCTCACTCTTGACCAGGCCTCTGCCAGCAGCCCCGGGCACGCACAGTTGCAGCCCTCTGCGTCTCTGACCCCACCTGCATGGCACCCCTCAAAGCTCCCCAGAGAAACTTGGGCCCCGCGGCCCACCAGCCTCCAGGTCCCCAGAGGTGCCCCACTGAGCCGGCAGGGTGCCTCCAGGCAGGGCCCGTGTGAGCACGTGGATGGTGAAGCCAGCCCTGGGAGCTGGGGCCGAGGCTCCGTCCCTGGTGGCGCCGAGCACGGGCCGGGCCGGGCCCCCAGCCTGTCTGACCCCCTCCCCTCCGCTGCAGCCTGCGCCCTGGCCCGGGTCTACGGGGTCGAGGGCGACCTCTCGGAGGTGGCCCGCCGGGGCTCGGGCAGCGCCTGCCGTAGCCTGTATGGCGGCTTCGTGGAGTGGCAGATGGGGCAGCGGGCTGACGGGAAGGACAGCATCGCCCAGCAGGTGGCCCCAGAGTCGCACTGGCCAGAGCTCCGCGTCCTCATCCTCGTGGTGAGTGGGGGCCCCCGCCTCCGCCCCCCCCCCCCACTGGCCCCCTGAGCAGCCGGGCCCAGCGTCCTCCCTGCCTGCAGGTGAGCGCCGAGAAGAAGCTGATGGGCAGCACAGCGGGCATGCAGACCAGCGTGGAGACGAGCGCCCTGCTCAGGGTCAGTGGCAGCGGGAGCTGCCCGGGCGGGTGGCCGGCTCCCCGCCTCTGGCCCGAGGCTGCGGCGCTCACTGGGCCCCTGCCTTGCAGTTCCGGGCCGAGGCGCTGGTGCCGGCGCGCATGGCCGAGATGGCCCGCTGCATCCGGGAGCGCGACTTCCAGGCCTTCGGCCAGCTGACCATGAAGGACAGCAACCAGTTCCATGCCACCTGCCTGGACACCTTCCCGCCCATCTCCTACCTCAGCGACACGTCGCGGCGAGTCATCCGCCTGGTGCACCGCTTCAACGCGCACCATGGCTGCACCAAGGCAGGCGGGGGTCTCCACCGGGGCCTCCCCCGCCTGGAAGCGCCCCCGACCGGTCCGCGCGGGAGGGGCTGAGAGGACGAGGCCCCGTGCTGAGCGGCCCGTGTGGTTCCAGGTGGCCTACTCGTTTGACGCGGGGCCCAACGCCGTGATCTTCGCCCTGGACGACACCGTGCCCGAGTTTGTGGCCGCCGTGCAGCACAGCTTCCCTCCGGAGCCCAACGGAGACAAGTGGGTTGTGGCCCCATCCGGGAGCCTTGGTGGGAGGTGGGGAGGCCGTGGCGGGTGTCCGCGTGGGGACCACAGGCGCTGGGACCTCGGCCCGGGGCATGTGTGCGTGCAGCCAGCGGCTCCTGGGAGGACAGCGGCTGTGCTCGGGGGCCCCCTTCTCAGTGGGGAGACATGTGCCCACCAGGGAGCCTTTTATCTGCTACCATGGGGGGCAGTGCCGCCTCTCGTCGGAGGCCCTGGGTCCTTCCTTACACAGCAGGCAGGACAGACCTCGTGACAAGGACGAGGGGGCTGTGGGCTCACTGCGTGGCCCCCACGGGCAGTGGGGGCTGTAGCTTTAGGCACCAGGCCGAGCTTGGCTGAGGCGTTTTCTTCCTGGGCGTTACGTGCAGTCCGTGTTCGGGGGTGTCTGTTCGGCACGCCTCCCTCCCTGGACCCAGGACAGCCCTGCCCTCCTCCCGCAGGTTTCTGCAGGGGCTGCCCGTGGAGCCTGCCCTGCTCTCAGACGAGCTCAAAGCCGCACTGGGCACAGACCCCACCCCTGGTGGCATCAAATACATCATAGCCACTCAGGTGAGTCCCGGCCACTCAGCGGGGGCCCTGCCCCTCCCTGTGTCCTGGTGGGAGACCGGGCTGCCAATGATAAAGTGGCGGTACCCCTGCTCCTGGCTGTCAAAGCACCGGGCGTTTCCCGCGCACTCACGGGGGGGGGGGACGTCTAAGGCCACCTGCTGTGCGAGGAAGGGCGCCCCATGGTCATGGGGAAGGCGGGGGCCTAGCAGAGCCGTCAGGTCCCCGCTCAGAGCGACGAGGCAGGGTCTCCCCAGATTGCACCCGGGCCTTGGTCTCTGTCATCCACTCTCCGTCACCTGAGGACTGGGCCCGCGCCCCAGCGTCACCGTGGAGGTGTCATCTTTGACCTGGCCTTTCCTGGCACCTGCCTGACACTGATTTCTCAACCTCCCAGGTGGGCCCTGGGCCTCAAGTCCTGGATGACCCTGGCGCTCACCTGCTGGGCCCCGATGGCCTGCCGAAGCTGACCTCCTGATGGCCTCCTCGACGGAGATGGACTGCCGCCAGGACAAGGGGCTGCTTGGCTGGGAGGGGGACCTGGCGTGCCGGCTGCCGGGCTTCCTGGGATTGGTGGATGGTGCCTGGCTCTGGGCCGGGCACCAAGCTGGGGTGGAGTGGGGGCCGTGGAGGAACGCCTGCAGGTGCCTAGTCAGGAGCGGGCCCCAGCACCTCGCCTCACTGCACCTGCACACGGCGCTCTGCCGACACGGGAGCCTGGATCAGGAGACAAGACCTGGGCTCGGAGCTGCGAGTGCGTCCCCCAGTGAAAGGCCCTCTGGGCCACTCCCACTGCCCCAGGGCAGCAGCATGACCTGGGGTGGACTGGTGTCGCCCTCAGAGCTGAAGGATAGGTCTCGGGACGCTTCCCGGACATGCCCTGCCGGACCCTGAGCTCAGGGCCCGCGCGTGCAGCATCCTCTGTGCCGAGAAGTGAAGTAAAGGCTGTGGAACTGGCTCCGCCTGGTCTGTTCACTCTCTGGGTCACCCTGCGGGGCAGCGCTCACCCCAAGCGGGCGCGGGACGGGACCCACCTTCCGCCCCTGCTCACCCCACAGCCACAGGCAGGGCCACACCTGGCAGATGTGATCACTAAGGCTGACAAGCTGGGGACAAGGTCTGGGCCCAGGAAGGAGGGTGGGACACGGCTTTGCGGGCAGGAGGGCTGACGCGGCCGTCTGAACCCATAGGCCCTCCTTCCCAGGAAGCCGCTCTTCCGTGTCCCTCCCCACTGTCCTAACCGCCCTCTGACTCCTCCCAAGGGTCAGCCACCTGCTGGCTGGAGAGTGCTGACCTTGACCCTGCAGGGGGCGGAGGGAGGAGGCGGCAAAAGGCCAGGGCCTGGGCCTTCTGCATCCTGGACTTTCTCAGAAGCTCCCCAGACCCTCAACTTAACCCTTGAGCAAAGGGTTGCCCGCTGCCCGTGGTGGCCCAGGCCACCCCTGCCTTAGCGCAGGGCCCGGTGGGGTGGGGGCTGGGCCTGCACTGCACTGAGCTCCAGGGAGGGAGCCCCACGAGGCTGGGGCGTTGGGGGTCCTGGCCTGAGTCCCTGCTCCCTCTGCAGGAGTCTGCCGAGGCCAGGCTTCTGGGCCCGCCGAGGTGGAAGGCCTGGGTAGGCCGGGCAGGGCCCCTTCCTGAGCTTCTGGTGTGCTGGCCCTCGTGAAGGGGGCGGGGGCTAGGTTCCGCAGGCAGCCCTGGGACCCCGCCTGCTGGCCAGGCCTGTCACCTGGGGAACCCGGGCTGGGGCTGGGTGGTGGGTGGAGCCGGAACTGGGGGAACTGGGGGCGGAGCTGGAGGCAGGCAGAGCCCTGGGGCAGCGGGTGGAAGGGTCTGAGCTGCGTCTGGTGGTGCTGGCAGTGCCATCGCCATGGGACAGATCGAGTGGGCCATGTGGGCCAACGAGCAGGCGCTGGCGTCTGGCCTGAGTGAGTGGGGCCGGGGCTCCCACAACTGGGGGCTGCAGAGGGTGGCTGAGCCTGGAGCGCGGGCAGGCGGCAACCTGGCGGGGGCCGGGGGGTGGGGGGGAGGTTGGGGGGGTGGGAGGGAACAGGGCCCGGGTACCCCAGGGTGCAGGCTGAGGAAGCGGGGAAGGAGCAAAGGGGCAGGCTCGGGGTGGGGGGTACTGACGATCCAGGAAGTCGGCTGGAGGCCTAGAGACTGGATGTGCAGCTCGCGGCGGGCAGGAATCTGGGGGCTAGCGTTGGGAGCAGGCTGCAGCCACCAGAGCCAAGGCTTTGGGCTGTGGAAGGGGGTTTGAGGGCCCTCAGGCCCCCGCAGACCCATCATGCCCTACCCCCATCCTCTAATCTCCCCATTTCTCCGCTCCCCCAAAAGAGGAAGTTGCAGTCGGAGAAAAGGCGTTTTGCCCCCGCCCACCGCCCCCCAACCCCCGGTGGTTTCCGGAGAGTCACCGGCCAGCAGGGTTGGGAAAACCCAGCCTGATGCACCCCATGGCCCCTCCTACCCTGGAGTGGGGGCTCCCTCGCCCAGGACCACCCCTCTCTCTGGGGTCCAGCCCTGAGTCTGCTCAGGACACTGCACACGGCAGCTGTAAACGGCCCCCGTGCCCCCCTCCCACCCAGCTCCCAGGGCCTGCCTCTGGTGGGGGAGCAGGTCTGCAGCCTGTGCTGGGACGCACTGGGACGCACTGGGATGCTGGAACGTCTCAGGAGGGGCAGGGTCTGAGGCAAGAGGAAGCGGCTCAGGACTCTGCCCTCCCAGGAAGGCCCTGCACCCCCGGGGGAGTGGACGGACAAAGGGGAGGGAAATACAGGAAAGGGGGGGCCCTAGCCCACCACGGTCACCTGGGGCCCATCCCGGGGAGGAGAGCACAGGTGGTCACATTTGGGGGGTGCCCCCACAGTCTGCTCTGTGTCCAGGCAGGCCAGCCTGCCTCTGGTCTAGTCTCAGTGGGTCAGTGGGTGGCTCTCTCCTCACTTCTGCCCGGAGCGGTGACCTCAGGCTGCCCCCCATCCCCCAAGCACAGGTCAGCCGCGGCTCCACTTACGAGTACAACCCAGCTTCCTCTACCATCAAAGGACTTTTCCTCCTGACTCAGTACCAACTGGGCACCCAGGCACCCCGCAGCCCTCAATCCCCGCAATTGCAGGAAGCCCCACGGAGGCTGAGCACGCTCCCCTCCAGCCTCTCAGCCAGCCGGGAGCTCAAGGGCCAACTCCCCCGCTCACCTCTCAGCTCACATCCACCTGCTCTCAGAGCAGCCAGCCCCACCTACCCCCACCTAACATGCCCTCACGACAATGCAGCCCTGAGTCCCAGCCAGACCCGGAGGCCCTGCGTGCACCCCTGGCCTCTTGGCGCCTCTCCTGTTGACGACGAGGCTCAGGCCTAGGAAATGGCACCCCGGGACGCATGGACGTGGTGCTGCGCAAACCCAGGAAATGGCCCTTCCCTCCCGACAGACAGCTCGCAAAAGTGCTGACCGCACAGCAAGCGTGAAGGCGGCTGAGGTTGGGGGGGGGGGGCGTGCCGGGAGTCAGGGCTTTTACCCAGTGGGATCTGGGGATGAAGCTGAGCTGCACTCCTGAAGCCAGAGCTGGGGAGGGCTTGCCTGAACCAGAAACAGACCAGATCGCTCCCTCCAAGGAAACGGGCCATCTGCCACCGGAGTCCAGATGGGAAAGTCACCAACAAGACACAACGGCTGGAAACTCAGGCCTGCGTTGGGCTTGGCGCAGGGCTTCCCTCCCTCCCCCTGGGGCACAGGGACCACCAACCGGGTCGGGAGGGAAGGACAGTCCACTGACTGTTAACGATTAATAGTCAAGGGTAATTCGGGTGAGACTGGAGCTGCACATTCTAAGGTCCACACACGGTTCCGGAAGCGGAATCTTAAAGGTTGATCTAGTCAGCAGAAGGCAGCAGAAGCAACAAATAACTCTTGTTGAAGAGAAAAAGCAAATAAAACAAGGACTTATCTGCAATCTAGTGTTACAGCCACTATCAAATTGGTTCCGGTGTGAAAACTCGAGCTTTGTCAGCTTTTTCAAAACAGCCCCAAGCTGGAAACAAGTGGCATGTCCCAAAAGCGGGAGAGAGGGTAAAGAAATGGTTGATGGACACAGCAGAAGCTGCTGGACAAGCGAAGGAGTGAGTTGGTGCTCCCAGCAAACCACCACGTGGAGCCTGGACAAAGCACATTCCTAGATGCCAGGAAACTTGTACCTCAGGGAACCCCTGGAAATCCTGGGGACGGGGTGGCGCGGACCAGCCCGACACCGTGGGAGGGCTTCATGCCCCCGAGCCCCAGGCTTATGGTACCACCACCACGAAATTACTGGGGAGAAAAACCGCGATCCCGCAGCCCGCAGCACAGCCCCGCACAGAGCCAGGTAAAGGGCTGGGAGAGGCAGGCTCCGCCCAGGACGACAGCGACCACGAACCCCCAGCGAGGAGAATCGCGGGGCAGGTACATAATCCACAACCAACAGTGTAGCTGGAAATGCACAAAGCGGAGCCTCAAAGCGACAAGGTCACAGCTGAGCCGCCCCCGCGTGCCCGCAGCGGTCCTCGGCTCCCTCCCCCGCGCGGTGCCGCAAGGCTTCCCGCCCCTACACCTGCCGCGGTCCCTTCAGGAGGTGGCCAGGCCGCTGCGGGGCACCCACTAATGCTTCTCTTCTGCTCGCAGTCCTCATGACAGGGGGCATCGTGGCCACGGCCGGCCAGTTCACGCAGTGGCACCTGGGCACCTACTCCATGTATCCTTCCGCTGCTGCGCCCCGGGGGAGGGGGGGGCGGGGGGAGAGGGGAGAGGCTGCTGCCCCCCCCTCAGAAGCTCGGTGCCCCGAGCGGAGCCGCGTGGGCGAGGCAGGGGGGGCTCCGAGCAGGGACGCCGCAGACCCTCTCCCCGCGCCTGGGGCCTGGCAGGCGGGCGTGGCAGGGGTCGGCGCCCCCACCCCAAGGGCTGGATGCTGCGGCTCCCCTCTGCTCCCCTCAACCAGCCACCCTCCCTGCTGGGCCGGCGGCTCCTTGACTGCAGCGGCAGTGCGGCGGGCGTGTTGGTCTGCCTGCTGGAGTACCCCCGCGGGCGGAGGACCAAGGGCTCCACCATGGAGCGCTGGTAAGTACCCCTGCTGGGGGGTCCTTCGGGGGGGCGGACGAGGGGCCCAGCATCCACCCGACTGCCTGGGGTGCTCCGGGCTGCGCTGAGTGGACGCGTCTGCCTCCCTCCCTCTGCCCAGTGGACAGAAGTACATGACCAAAGTGGTGAAGGCGTTCGGGCCCCTCGCCAGGAACTACTACATCCGGGCCTTCCTGCACCTCGGGTGAGTCCCCGCCCGCCGGCCCGGGCTCCGCCGCACAGGCCTGCGCGGTCCGGGCGCAGAGGGGCCAGGGCCCTCCCAGGCTTCCCCAGACCTGCGTCCACACTGCTTGCACTGGAACAGTTCACCTCAACCCCAGGAGCTGCCATCAGGAATAATCAGGGCCGTGGGGGGACTGGGCCCGGCTGGGTTCTGCTCAGCGTCTCACCCTGCGCCCATCGCGGTGCCTCCGCGGCTGCTCCGCAGCCAGACTGGGCCCGAGCCCGAGTTAAGGGGAAAGGCGGGCAGAACAGCTCAGGGCCCCAAAGGTGGAAGCCTGCCCCCTGGCAGCGCTGGGTACGTCCTGTGTACAGCGTCCTGGGACAGCCCTGAGGTCCTGTGGTCTCTGACCCAGGCCCGGGGCCGCCAGTCCCCTCCTGACCGCCCTCCTGTCTCTCCCGTCCTCCCACCCCGTCCCCAGGCTGTCGGTACCTGCTGGCTTCCTGCTGGCCACCATCCTGGGCACAGCCTGCTTGGCCATCGCAAGCGGCATCTACCTGCTGGTGAGTGGCGTCCTCTGTGGTCAGCCCTGCTGGTCCTCGAGAACCTTGGGTCCCCGGCCGGCCCGCAGGCGGAGCGAAGGCCGGGAGCCTGCGACTTGTTCACGCGAGGACAGCGGCCGCGCAGCCTCCGTCCGAGGCACGGCTACTGTGCCGGCCCATCCCCAAGGCCCCCGTAATCCACACGGCAGCGCTTCGGGGCGGGGGGCAGGCGGCGGGTTCCACTTCCCAGACCAGCCACCAGAGAGGGGACGTGGCTGCATTGGGGTCCACTAATCAAACTCCTCTCGCCCGATTTGGGGTGCGGTGGGGAGCACGTCCTGGGGAGCTGGGAAGCTAGTGGGCAGGGCCGACGCCACGTGGAGAAACCGCCAGGGGTGCTTTGCCTGGAGTCGCGGTTGAGTAAATGCCGCTTGTTAGTAGGGACCTGCGTGAGCGGCGTGAGCGTGAGCGGCGTGAGCGTGGGCGGCGTGAGCGTGGGCGGCGTGAGCGTGGGCGGCGTGAGCGTGAGGCCCTGTCCGCAGCTGGGCGGAGGGCGGTGGGCGGCGGGGGCGGGGAGTGAGACTGCCCCGCCCCACGCGACCCCGGGCACAGACTGGCCCAGCCCGCGCTGCTCTGTGCCTGGTGCCCCCGGCTCGCCCCGCGCCCGCCCGCTGTCCCCGTCGTGGTGGCCAGCTTCCCAGAGTGAGGCCCCGGGCCTGGTGGTCCTCCCTTGGAGCCTCCGCTAATTACAGCTCTGGGCGTCCTCCTGGGCCTCGGCTGCCTGCGCGCCTTCTCCCTGAGCTCCCTGGGCTGCTGCCCGCGTCTCTGCGCTGTTCATGTGCAGGCCTCGCGTGTGTATGTGGGCATCCCGTGGGCGTCGTGGGCATCGTGGGCTTTCCCGCCCTTTCAGCGGAGCATCTCACTTGGTCCCCGACGTCTCACGTGGGGCGGAGGAACCGCAGTTTACCTCATTGATTTGCTTTATGGGTCGTGCTCTTTCAAAGTGCCCCTCCCCGCCCCAGGCCGTATTTTCCGCCTTCTCCTCTATCAGCAGCACGGTTGCACCTTTCCGGATGGTGTGCCAGTTTTTAAGTGAGGAGGTGTGATTATAGGTGTTTATTTTCTTCTCTTGCTTCGTAATTACAAGCTGCCCCGTGGTGTATGTTGGCCACCTGTTATGAGAAACTAACTGTCATCATCAGAGTTAAAGACGGGCATTCCCGGGTCCACCTGGCCTTGGCCAGAAGGCTGTGTTCTAGCAGGTTCCCTGCACTGCCCAGTCTTCCCTCCACGTGCCTGAGCCCCTGGCCGCCCTCCTGGGCCTGCCCCACCCAGAGCTGTTGGCCTCAGCTCAGCACTGGGCCATTCCGGCCTGGCCCTCAGGCCCCGTGATGAAGCCTGGTCTTGGGCTGGGGGCCTGGGAGTGGCCTCCAGAGGATCTTGCAGAAGCCCAGGGATTCAGCACCACCTCTCCCCTTGCAGGCCCCTCCCAGAGCCAGGTTCTACTGTGTGGCCTCAGGCCTTTTTTTTTTTTGGTCTTTTTAGGACCGCACCTGCGGCAAATGGAGGTTCCCAGGCTAGGGGTCGAATCAGAGCTACAGCTGCCGGCCTACGCCACAGCCACAGCAACGCGGGATCCTTAACCCACTGAGCGAGGCCAGGGATGAAACCTGCATCCTCATGGATCCTAGTCCGATTCGTTTCCACTGTGCCACGACGGGAACTCCCTCAGGGATGTCTCTTACTCTCTCTGAGCTGCACCTCAGGTCTTACCGAATTTGGCCTCTGTCCTGTCTCTAGGCAGGGATGGGGGAAGCATGTGGGCAGGGCGGGGCGGGGGTGGCCAGGAGGACCCCTGGCCCATTCCCTCCATGTCCCACAGGCAGCCATCCGTGGGGAACAGTGGACCCCCATCGAGCCCAAGCCTAAGGAGCGGCCACAGGTGGGTGGCACCATCAAGCAGCCGCCCAGCAACCCCCCACCCCGGCCCCCAGCCGAGGCCCGCAAGAAGCCAGGCGAGGAGGCAGTGGCAGGGGTCCCTACGGGGGGCCCCCAGGAAAACCCCATGCCAGTGACCGACGAGGTTGTGTGACCAGGGCCTCTAGTGGCTCCCCACCCTGCTGAAGCTTCAAGGGCTCTTTCTGCAGGAGGGCGGCATGTGTGGGAGGCCCCCGGCCCTGGGGCACCCCTTTCCTGCAGTCCCCTTTCGGGTTGACTGGTAGCAGTGCTGTCATCTTTCTAGGGGGCCTTGGGGTCTTGGTGAATCAGCTGTTTCATGAAATATGTATCTGGAATTCCATGTGTTTGCGTTTCTCCTTTGGAAAGGATTGTCCTGGGCCTAGGGGAGGGAGTGTGTGTGTCCCACCAGCTCCCCGACCCACCAGGATCCCCTGCTGTGCCCCTTAGACCACCGTGGGGCTGCTGTGCCAAGGGCGATGCCCACTCCTGACTTCCATCCATCTGCCAAGGTTGCCAAAACTGTGGCTGAACCAGACGTGTCCATGGCCCACGCGCAGCAAAGCCAGTCTCCCGACACAGGCTTGGGCGGGGCAAGTCCAGCGTTTACTGCCAGGTGCCAAGTGGGAGAGCAGGCAGCTTGTGTGCCAAAGACACCAACTCCTCGGTGGCTTTCACAGGGGGGAGGGGGTGGGGTGCAGTCAGTGGACCAGTGAACCCCAGGTTGCTCTGATAACACATACATGCACTGAAATTTACCCCCCCACACACATACTACCCCCCCCCCCCCGCCCCGCGCGCGTTTATACACACATGCACATACCAGCCACGGCAGAGCCCAAGTTTCGCCTGGCTTCAGCTCACATGCTCGCCTGGGAAGCTCCTTCCTCCTGGGCACCCACTCCCCCTCCCCCTGGAAAGGGCCTAAAGCCCTGGCCTCCTGCTGCCATGCTTTCAGAACCAGGGGTGAGGGGCACTCTGCCCCGCCAGCCAACACTCTGTCTTCAGCGTAAGTCCGATGGCCCCTCCACTCCCCCCCCCAGGCCGCTCCCAGCGCTGCCCTGTCCGCTCAGGACCCAGCTTCAGTCCACGGTGCTCCCTTGACCCCCAGGCACAGGCAGGCCGCCTCGGCCTCTGCACAGGCGGTCCCCTCGGCCTGGAACACTTGGCCCCACACGGCTACCCGGTTGTTCTCAGGTGGTCTCCACTGCAGCCCCTCTCCCTTCCCCGTCTCTGGTTCCTTCACCAGCAACCAGGCCGAGCGCGGGCTTCACTGCGTGGCCTGTGGCTGTCAGTCCCCAGGAGTCCGGTCTGCTCACTGCTCTGTCCCAGGGCTGGGCACATGGCAGAGAGTAAGTATGTGCTGACTGGAGAGTCAGTCCTTCCAGGATCAAGACAAAGAAAGGTCACCTCCTCCGGGAAGCCTTCTCTGATCCACCCCCTTCCTGGGCACTCGCACACAGTGTAGCCGTCAGTTGGAGGGTGAAAACGGCAGAGGTGTGGACGGCCGCCCTGCAGCTCCGCGGCCCACAGCGGCCCCTGGGCTGGCCAGGCCTGACCGTCACAGGGAGGGAAGTTCAGGCTCCAGAGGGGGGTGTTGCTGGCCCAGAACTGCCGAGCCCCTGAATGCAGTGCTCCGAAACGTGCCCTGAGCCAGGATGTGCTGCTGCGTGAGGCCAGGCGCCTGGCCTGTGGGTGCGGTCAGCTTGGCTGCCCCTTGTCTGGCAGGCCATCCATGGTGGGCAGAAGCTCAGGGGGGCGTCCAGAGCTGCTGGCGCCAACCCCCGCGAAATCACCCTCAGGGTGCCTGTCCCTGGGGCAGGGAGGGACGCCAGGGCCATGCCCATGCCAGTCAGGTCAGGGGAGGGCCGAGCTTTGGGAGCGAGGCCCATCCCCAGGCCGGGAGCCACCACATGGCCAGGTGGGCACCAGGCACACCTGGGCTCCACTCTGTTAAAACCATCCCTGAAAAAAGAAAGAAAAGGCGTTCCCGTCGCAGCTCAGCAGAAACAACCCCAACGAGCACCCGTGAGGACACAGGGGCGACCCTGGCCTCGCTCCGTGGGTGAAGGATCCGGCGTTGCCGTGAGCTGTGGTGTAGGTCGCAGACGCGGCTCGGATCCTCCGATCCTGTGGCTGTGGTGGAGGCTGGCGGCTGCAGCTCCAACTGGACCCCTAGCCTGGGAACCTCCACATGCCATGAATAGGAGCCTAAAAAGACAAAAAGAAAAAAAAAAACAAAAAAAAAACCCTGGGCTGGGCGCACTTGGGTTTGGGCACAGACCTCTCTGGAGGGGACATGCCAGAAGCGGGCAGCGGCTGCCTCTGCAGGACAGCTGGGCCCTCTTCCCCCGCTGCCCTCCGTCTGCTCCGTGCGACGCTGTGCTCTGGGGGCCGTGTCCATGAAAAAACACATTTTCATATGAAAAACGAATCATTGCTTTGGAGACACAGGGGTGCTTGTTCCAGGGGGCTGGGACGAGGGAGCCGGTGGCCAGCAATGGGGTGAGCGGTAAGGGGAGCTTGGGGGGCCGTGTGGGTGGAGGTGGCCGTCAACTGGTCGTCAGCTCCCAGAGCGAAAACGTGCCTTCCAGCCCAGCCGCTAACGCGGCAGCAGCGTGAACTAAGTCTCCCAGCATGGGGCCGGCCTGGTCTCCGCTGGAGGCTCCCACCTTGAAGCCTGGGGCCTCGGGACCCGCCCGGGGACCCCGGGGGCTCATAAATAAGCAATAAATACACAAGTAGGACAGGCCTCTCTGGAGAGAGCCTCCACTGGCCCGTCGGGGAGCCGAGCCAGTGGTCACTGGACAGACCTGGGCAGGACACAGGTACAGCCCACGGGCACGCGGATGAACTCGGCGTGGAAGGCGAAGGCCCCGGGCGTGGGCGCCCCCGCAGCGTCCCGGGAGCAGGGCTGGCGGCGCAGCACCAGCAGGCTCTGGGTCAGGGGCACGGAGTTGAGCGCGGCGGTCTCGCGGCCCGTCTTGGCGCTGATGCAGCCCTTGCACAGGCACTCGGCGAAGGCCAGCTTCTGCGGGTAGCGGCTCTCGTCCGTGTCCACGCTGCGGGCCAGATGGGGAGTCAGCGCCGGTGGGTGGCCAGTGCCTCCCGACCCGCCCACAGCCCCATGGCTGCCCCCACCCGCCCGGCCTTGCGGCGCAGATGCCGGCCCCCTGCCCAGCCCAGCGCCCTGCAGGGACGTGATGGGGCCCCGGGGTCCGAGGGCCGGCTGAGTCAGAGACCCGGCTGGAGAAGCTCAGCTGAGGGGCCCCGGCCCGGCGCCGCCCAGTTAGCGGCAAAGGCACCGAGGCTTGGGGGGCCCTGGGGGACCCCCACCCAGGGCACGGCCCACGCTCACCGGTATCTCCAGGGAGAGATGGAGCGCTGGTGGATGTCTGCTTCCAGCACCTCCTCGGGCTGCAGAACCTGGCACTGGATCCCGCCCGGGGACCCCGCCTGTCGCTTCCTGCGGCCTGCCGCCTCCAGGCTGGACACCAGGGCTACCGGCAAAGCCTGCTCCCACTTGGCAGCTCGAGCCAAAAGGTGTGGGGGGGCGTGGCCCAGGGACAGCTCCTCGGCCGAGTAGCAGCGCGGGGCCCCCGCCCGGAGTGGGGGGCTGTGGCGAGCCAGGCAGGCGGGCAGCCAGGCCAGAAGCAGGAGGCCAGGAGAGAGCTGGGGGATAGAGGGCGGGGGGTCAGGAGACCCTGGGAGGGGCCACCTCACTGCCAGCGCGCTCGCTCTGCTCCCTGTGGAAAGCCCCCCCACCCCCCCACAGTTGGGGAAACGGAGGCCCTGGGGCCTCTAGCCCCTCAGCCCCGCGCTCCGCTGCGCACCCGGGCTCCTGGGTCCTGGCTCCCGTTTCCCCCAACGTTGAAGGCCTTCCTGAGCCTTCTCCCAACATCCTCAGCCCGGAGGTCAGCCAACCAGCAACCGCTCAGGGCCAGCGGCACCGTCCAGGCGGGGCGCGGGGGCAGGAAGCTCACCATCGCGGCGGCGGCTGGGCTCCTAGCGCGTGTGCCCTGGCGGCTGCCCTGGCTGCTGCCGGCTCCTGGCGCCCTTTATACCTGCGGCCACACCTGGGGAAAATCCAGGCACCGCTTCCTCCTCGGGAAGCGCCTGGCTCCTCTTCCTCCTCCCGCCCTGCAAGTGACCCCTCCCCCGGCCCAGGGTGGGCCCACCTCCCAGTCCTCCTTCCTCCTTGGCACCCCACCCAGTGGGACCCTGGCCCGGGTCGAGTCCTTGCAAATGGGGCTGGGGATGGACCCAGCCTGGGCGATACTCTTGAACCTTCTGTGAAAGGGTTTCCGTCTAAGCGCCCTCCTGCAGCTTGCTTCTTTGATTCAACTTGTCTGTTGTGCTGTTTGGTCCGGGTGGCCTGGGGCGCTGGTGACCTGGGGTGGGTGGGGTGGGCCCTCCGTTGTGCTGCTGCCCAGTCTTCCGCCAGGGCTGGTCCCCCGTCCCCTCTCTGTCAGGTGCACGTCTGCATTTGCCTCCTCCTGCCCACACGGGGGAGCTGCCAGCAGAGCCTGGGGGCTGGGGGCCTGTGAGCGACCCCAGGTTTCTACGTTGGGCTGCTGTCGTTTTATTCAACACAACTCTAAGTCTGGGTGGAGGGGGTGACAACGCCTCGGAAACTTTAAAGCATGGTGCACCCTAAGAAGCACCTGCCTGGGGTGCTGCCTTTGTTAGCCTAAAAAGCACACAGACTGAGCCCAGGCCTGCAAAGGGCGGAATCACCCTGGGGTGGGCCCATCACCCTCCAAGGCTGAGGGCCCCGGCTGGCCTGGTCCTCTCGTCTGTGCCACGTCCGGCAGAGGAGAGCCAGGGCGTGGAGGTCTCCCCTCCTGCAAGCAGGAGCCGTGGACCCCACGGCTCTAAGTTGGGAAGCGCAGGCCCCGGGACAGGGAGGCGCCTGAGGTCACTGAAGGGCCTGCCGAGCCCTGGTCTGCAGGAAACGTTCTCGTGGCCAGCGTGCGTCCCCAGCGCGCCCCTGCTTCTTCCTGACAGACGCTGGCTAGTGGTACATGGGGCCCCCAGGCTGCTCCCGCCTGCCTCGGCCCTGCCCACAGCCATCCTCACTTCCTGCAAGGGGGCAGCAGCCTTGCAGGCTCTCCCCCCACGGGCTCAGGACAGGAGCTCAGCCTTTCACAGCTCTGGAGGCCAGGGGTGCCGGCCGGGCTGGTTCCTTCTGGGTCTCTGCCTCTCTCTCGCCTTCCGGTGGCACCCGGTGTTCCCTGGCTTGTAAACACATCAGCGCAGCCTCTGCGTGCCTCGCCCTGCTGTCTCTCCTGTGTCTCCTGAGAACACATCCCTCTCACCCAGGCCAGTCTCACGCCCTGCTCTGAATCCTGCCTGCGCAGGCCCTTCCCTCAGACAAAGGTGCAGTCCCCTGGGCACTGGGCTGGGACCGCAAGCTGTGTGGGGGCACGACTGAGCTCTGATGGCAGCTGCCAGGCCAGATGCTCCCGCCCCAAGACCAGCTCTCAACGGAGCTGAGGCCTGCCTTCCTGCAGGGCCTCCACGGCTCCAAGTTCCAGTCCCTCTTGCCCTGGCCCGGGAGGCAGTGAGCCCCCGGTGCCGACAGGTGGGTCAGCAGAGCAGGGCGCCCAAGCCTGGCACCGACCCCTGGGGGAGAACAGGGAGGGGGCAGGGTGTGTCTCTTTCCGAGGGGCTGAGGTTCAGCATTTTCTGTCTGTTCCCAACAGCCGAACAGGAGGTTGCGTCTGGGACAAACCCTGGGGCCAGGCCCCAGCCTCCTTCCTCCCTGGTACCCTTCTGTGGGGTCCTGGGGACAAGCTGCCTGAGGGCACCTGCAGCTTGGCTGGGGCTGGGGTCGCTGAGTGCCGGCCCGGAAGAACCCAAGGCGAGGCCCAGCCAGCGCCTCATTCCTGCGGGTGGCTGAGCCAAGCACACGAGCACCGTGTTGGGCAAGACTGGAAAGGAAGCTGCACGAGGAAGGCGTCTCAGAGGAGGTGTCCCAGAAGGCCCGCCCTCAAAGCACGCCCACCACACCCCGCCCCACGGACCACACCCATTCACCCAGGCTCCGGGATCCCTGCTTGGGAAGATGCAGGACAAGGATGGAGAGTCAAGGAGTGGGAGGTGGGGGTGCAGGAGGGGGCTGGATGGAGACAGACCAGACACAGGCAGAGTCAGAGGCAGATGGAAGGGCAGGGGAGAGGGCACAGGGCAGAGCCAGGGCAGGAAGGCAGAAACACAGGGGACGCAGGGACAGACTCACCAGGCCAGTCCCTCTGGGTGCCTCTGATGTGGCCCAGCTAGTGGCTCAGAGCCCTTTTGGCCCAGGCTGGACAGGAGCTTCCCAAGTGGGCCTGGGTTGGGAGGTGGCCTGCAGGAAGGGTTTGCTCCAGGCTCCTCCAGCTCCAGGCTGAGAACAATCTCCTGAAGAAAAGCCCAACATGGAGGAGGCCCAAGGCAGGCCTCAGACCCTGTCTGTGAAGTTGGGGTGGCAATAGCCTTCCCCCTTTCCTCCTGTGGCTGGTCGTGCGACCACTGGAGCCTCAGGCAGCCCTTTCCACAGCTGTTTTCCTGTGCACCCCAACTCCACACTGTCAGTCAGGAACGGCCTGTCCGTCTCATCCTTGCCAGGGCCTGCACTTCCCTCTGCCCAGCTCCGGAGGCCCTCCTGCTG
Source organism: Phacochoerus africanus (assembly GCF_016906955.1). Taxonomy (NCBI): domain Eukaryota; kingdom Metazoa; phylum Chordata; class Mammalia; order Artiodactyla; family Suidae; genus Phacochoerus; species Phacochoerus africanus. The sequence goes on from NC_062551.1 coordinate 993,316, forward strand.
ATGGAGGCTGACCACAGCCCGCAGGGGCTGGGCGATGGTGGGCGCTGCCACCAGGAGAGCTGGCCAGGCGGCAGAGAGAGGAATGGGTGGGGGTGGGCACAGGGCTGGTGCAGGAAGGCGCGTCTGAGCACCCGAGGTGGGGTGCCAGCTGCGGTGGCGGGATGGGACTGGTGATCGGCAGGGGCTGGTGTCACCCCCACGGCTAGAAACCCCCAGGAACTTGACTTTGCCTGAGCGAGCTTCCCATTAGCATGATGCGTTCTCTCCCGACGCTGCAGATATTTTACATCTGAGCGACAGAGTCAAAAACCGAAAACTCTTTTTCACCCATCCAAGAGCAAAGGAAGGAGCGGGCGCACTCGAGGCAGGAAAGCAGCCCGGCCTGGGATGGGTGTGGCACGCGGGGGTGGGGTGATGGCCCCCAGCAGCAGTGTTGCTGGGCGCCAGGGTTTAGTGACCCCCGGACCAAGGCCTGCCCTCTGGGCGGGGAGATGGTCCTAAAACCTGACCCCTCCCCTTGAGAAGAGGAGAGCCGAGCCCCTCCAGTCCACACTGGGGGAACACACTCCGAAGACTCTGGGCCACAAGGCGAGGGAGGGCCTGAGGGGCCGGGCAGGTCTGGCCTGAGCTGCTGGAGGAAGTGAGGCCCAGCTGGGTCAGAGTTGAAAAGAACAGGAAACAGCGTGTGCAAAGGCCCTGGGGTGGGAGGAAGGCCAGCAGGTGGGGCGGGGCAGGGGGGGGGGTCTGGTGGGAGCAGTCTGGGAGGCAGCCACCGAGCTTCCCGCCCTCGGCACGGTAATGGCCTGGCAGCACCTCAGCCCTCAGGCCCCTGGAGGGTAGAGGGCGGGAACCCATCACACAGCAGAGCCTCCATGCGGCCTGGGGAGAGCTGGCTCGGGGCGTGGCTCTCACCCGCCCGGGACTGGCCCGGCCCTGAGGTGGCAAGTGCAAACCTGGTTTACTGCTCGTGTTTTTGGTCGTTTTCTTTTCCTCTTTTTTCGTCTTTTTAGGGGCCGCACCTGTGGCAAATGGAGGTTCCCAGGCGAGGGGTCGAATCGGAGCAGTAGCCACTGGCCTATGCCACAGCCACAGCAACACAGGATCCAAGCCATGTCTGTAATCTACACCGCAGCTCACAGCAATGCCAGATCCTTAACCCACGGAGCAAGGCCAGGGACCAAACCCGCAACCTCATGGCTCCGGGTTGCGTTTGTTAACCACTAAGCCTCAACAGGAACTCCTTTCTTCTTTTTTTGGGGGGCCAAACCTGCGGCATATGGAAGTTCCCAGGCTAGGGGTTGACTCAGAGCTGTAGCCACCAGCCTACACCACAGCCACAGCAAGGCGGGACCCAAGCCATGTCTGCAAACTTCACCACAGCTCACAGCAACACTGGACCCTTAAGCCACTGAGCAAGGCCAGGGATCGAACCTGTGTCCTCGTGGATACGAGTCAGGCTTGTTACCACTGAGCCACGACAGGAGCTCTATTGGAAGCTGCTAGTTTAAACCCCGCTTTGGTGCAGGGAAACAGGCCCGGGGGGGTGAGGGGTGAGTCAGCCGGGCGGGGGGTGCAGTCTGTGCGGGAGACTCACCGTGGGCTCCTGGCTCCAGAGGCCGTCACTGCCCAGCTGGCTGGGGGGGGGGGGCGGGACGTGGGGCCGGGCTGTCACTGAGGAGGTCCTGGATTCTGGCTCCGTGTCCTTGAAGGCCGCCCATTCGGAGAATGGGAGTTCCCTTTGCACCTGGCTTTGACCCAACGGCAAATCAGATAAGTCCTGACAAATTGCCCAGACACACGATTGGGGCCAGTGACTCAAGAGGCATCGCGTGTGTCGTTCTGGGGGCGGGTGTGGCCGGTGCTGGAAACCGTCCACTCGGGAGGCCCCGGGGCTCGGGAGCCCAGCCAGGGACGCCCACTCCCGCCGGCTCTCCCGCCCGTGCTCCCGCGGCCGCAGGGCCTGGCGCACGGGGCACAGCGCCTCAGGATGGTCTTGGCAGAGCGCAGCTCCCCAGGGCTCCGGGGGCGCATCTGCAGGTACTCACGGAACTTGCTCTAGAGTCAGTCATCAAAGGGCAGGGGGCTGCCAGGGCCAGTGGGGCAGCGGGAGGCCCCCGGCATCGCTCCCCAAGCTTAGCCCGCGAGGAAGGGTGTCCCTCAGGTGGCTCTGGCTCCTCTGGGGCTCTCGGGAACACAGGCCTGTCCCCGCTACGCAGCGAGCCGGGGGCAGAAAGAACTGGCCCAGAGCCCGCTGCTGGGGAAGGCGGCCTCTGGCTGTGGCAGGGGGGCTTGCCTGGGCAGCGCGGAGGCCAGTGCTCAGCAGGGGCGGGGCTGGGGGGCAGAGGCCCAGTGCCTTCGGGAAACGCTCCCAGCTCCAGGGACACCGGCCTGGGCCTCCTGGAGGGAGCCCGTGTCCTTGGCCTCCATCAGCCAGGGGCCCAGTGGGCATCTCGGGCAGCCGGGGGGGGCGGGCAGAGGTCGAGGCCTGGGCACAGGCAAACATCACCACCAGGGCAAGAAAGCTGCTTATCAAAATATTTTATTTGAGGAGACCCTCAAAAAGGACCCTCCACATCTTGCAGACGCCCAACCTTACCCTCGGCCTTGCTTTTTTTGGTCTTTTGTGGGTTTTTTTCTTCCTTTTTAAATCAACTAAAACAATTTGATGCTTAAAATAAAAGATAGGAGTATTTCCCAATCAGACTTTAGTCAAGAATATATATATTTTTGATCCTGGGGAGGCGGGAACGCTGGGGGCGGGGTGGACGCTCGGCAGCACGTGGTGTTCCTGGCGACAGTGGGGTCAGGTGCTGAGGACACGGCGTGGCGGTGGGGACGCCTGACCCCGCCTGACCGGAGGGGGGGAAGATGGGCGTCTGGGGCTCATAATTTACATAAAATCGGCGTCGGGCCTGGAGCGCGGCCGCCTGCCCGGCGCCCACCTCGCGGGACTTCTGCGCCAGGAAGGGGCTGGTTCGGTCTGGGATTCAGCGTCATCTTCGTTACACGTGTGGCTTCTTTTCCAGCTGAGAAACTTTTTTTTTCTTTTTTCATTTTTAAAAAGAATCACAGCCAAAGTGAGATATGAACTGCAAAATCCAAAATGGCTGCGCTTACCCTACAGATAAAAACAGGAGAGTCCCCGCCCGGGCAGTGCCGGGCTACACCTTCCCCGGGATCTTGGCCCGCTTGCGGGCGATGGCGTCCTCCACGGCCTTGAGCTGCTTCAGCAGCTCCTCGCGCCGCGACAGCGTGCTGGCCTTCCCTGACTTGCTGCCGGCGGCCGTGGTGGCGGCGCTGCTGGTGTCCGAGGCTTTGCCGGGCACGCTGGTGACCTTGCTGGAGCTCTTAGACGGCGGTGACAGCGGGCGCTTCCTGCGGGGGCGGGGAGGCCGTCAGAGGGTCTGAGGGTCCCGGCCAGGCGGAGACACGAGGCCCAGCCTGGGCCCGGACCCCGCGGCAGCTGGACCTGCCCAGCGGGCGGAGGCCCCCCCCCCCCCCCCCCCGCCCGTGGATGACGGCCTGGCTGCGACCCTGCTTCTGGCGTCTCCGCTTCCCCTCCTGCTCTGTTGTGGAGCAGAGACTGGGCGGGTGAGGACGTGGCATCCCGGGCTCACCGGGGGCCCCGCTAACGTGTTCCTCCCGCTCTGGTCCCGTAAGCAGCTCAGGCTGCTGTGAGGTGGAGCTGCACGCCCTGCTGCGAGCCGGCTCCAGGCAGTGCTGCGGGCCGAGGGCCGGGGTGGGGTGTGGGTGCTGCATCTGCTTGCCCCTGCCCCGCCACAGGTCCCTTCCTGTCTGGCCTCCGACCCACAGCAGGGGTGCAGGAGCATGGAGACTCAGCCCACCTCCCGGGAAAGGAGAGCTGTCCCCGTTCTGGGCCCCACATGGGAGGGAGGAAGCGAAGCGCTGCCTCCATGGGGCCCCTGGTCTTCCTCGGCCGGGAGCTGTGCCCTGGGTCATTTGTCATCTGGACACAGGGCCGGCCACCCTCTCGCCGCAGGGCCTCCACCCGCAAGAAGCTTGCTGGCTCTAGCGGGGCAAAGGAGCCAACGTGGTGTGCCCAGGCATGGGGGCACTCACCTGTCTGTCGGGCCCCCGGGGGCCTTGGAATTCTGGCCCCTCTGCCGCTCCGGCTTCGGGGAGCTGAGTCTGCCACCTGACTTCCGGTCCCGAGAACCTGGGCAACAACGGACAAGGTGAGAGCAGTGTCACAGGGCCCTGGCACGGCTGCCCCACGTTCACAGGGAGACGGGGGCAGGGCGACGAGCAAGGCTCCGAGAGCCGACCTCTACTCTGGGTTGTGGTTTCTCGAGACAGCCTCACGAGAGGCCACCGAGCCCTCAACATCCAGCGCCCTCCTTCCTGGCCTTGGAGACTCGTGTGTGCCCCCAGGTGGGAAACAAAAGGCAGGGCAGCGAAAAAGCCACCAGCAAACCCTAGGGCAGCAGAGCCTGCGCAGAGAGCAGGCAGCATGGGGGCTGCGTCCCCGCGGTGTGCTGGGCCCAGGTGGGTGGGCTTCAGGGGTGCATGAAGGGGGTCGCTGGGCCACTCGCCCTTCTTCTCAGGGGCTTCCGGGGTCTGTGGCGCTAGTTAGAGCCAGCCACAGGAGGTTCTGCCCGGCCCGGGGCAGCAGGCTGTCTCCTGGCTGTGATCAGCCACAAGAGGTTGTGAAAAACAAAAGTCAATGCCGCTCCTGCTAAATCCTTTTTCTGTTTGGAAAATACAGTTACTCTCTGTTAAAGATCTTATCTGTGTCAAAAGAACAAGGGCTTGTTACCGTCATTTTAAAGTAAGTATTTAAGTCCTTCCCGCTTCCAACCTTTCGTGCTGTCAGTATCAACAGGCACGACCCCCAACCCCAAGCCCTTGGGGACCCCAACACTGTCCAGGGGCAGCCGGGAAGCTCACCTCGGTCTGGGGAGAGGTTCGCCCGCTTGGCTGGGGGCGGACTCTGCCTGTCCTTGTCCGAGGGCTCGTAGCGCTTCCTGCTCCCTTTCTCGGCAGCCTGTAACGGGCAAGCAGGGAGGCTGGAGTGGGCGCCCCCAGGGGCCTCTGCGCCACGTGGCCCAGAGGGAGGCAGGGCCCACGGGTTCGAGGCCGTCATGCGGGGGATGAGACTCCAGCTTCCCAGCGCCTTGGGCGCTGTGGACACTAAGTCCACTGCACTCCCTGCCCCAGGGCGGCGGGAGGGAGGGCCGGGTGCATGGTCTCCGGCAGGGGGCTCCCACGTCTGAGGCGGTCAGCAGGGGGCTCCCGTGTCGCCCGCCGTGGGTCGCTGGAGCCCCGGCAGTGGTGCCCCTGGCCTCACCTTGTTCAGCAGTGTCAACTTGATCTCCTTGTGGGCGACGAACGTGGCCTGCGGGGGCTGCCCGGGCGGCGCCTGTTGTGGGGGCGTGGGCTGCTGGGAGGACCTGCCGCCCGCAGAGGGCCTCGAGGCTCTGGGCGGCTGTGTGGACGGATCCCGTTTCCGCTTCTCTGCTTTCGCACCATCTTCCTTCTTAGGTTTTCCTGCGGAGGGAAACGCCCCGTCACGGCCTCTGTTCCAGGGAGGCGGCCGCCTGTGTGCCATCTCTGGGAGGTAGCACCAGCCGGGCGCTGTGTACAGGCAGCGGCACGCAGACGCCGCTCTGCGAAAGGGCGTGGGTGTGCCCGTCCACTGCAGTCACGCTGAGGGGACACGGGCCCCTACCTTTCTCCTTCTTGGTCTGGGCTGGGGTGGGGGACCGCGAGCTGGCGGAGGACACGGGGCTGGCCAGGTCGGCGTACATGTCGTCCGAGTCCACGCTGTGCGCGGAGCTGCTGCTCGACGTGGCGCTGGACACCGAGGACACGCTGCTCACACTCAGGGACCTGGAAAACACGAGCACGTCTGCGGCCACGTGGCCCCGAACCACGACCCTGCAGTCTCCTCCCAGGGAAGGGGGCCCGGCCAGCCTGAGACTTCTGGGGCTCCGTGCAGGTCACGGTGACTGTGCAGTGGGGCGGGGACACATGACCAGGAGCGACCAGAGACAGCACCGAGCCCCCTGTGGGACCACACACAGCAGCGGGAGGGGGTGGCCCGCAGGGCGAGCAGATGCCGCGACGGGGGTGCCTGGCCGTCACAGCTCACGCTGTGCAAGGATGCGCCCCTGTGAGAGAACCCCAACCGCTGTGTCCCAAGGCGGGCAGATGCCGCGTGTCTGTGGCCCAATCCCGCTGGGACAGACGTGGGCACACGTACAACCTGCCAGCGCCTGGAAACACGAGCTAGAGGCAGGGAGTCCGACGGCGTGCTAAGCGCTCTGCGCGCTCTCTTCTTAGCTTCTACGGGCTGCCCCCCAAACGCCCCTGCTGGACAGGCCGGGGCAGGACTTGGCCTTGGTGGAGACGCTCCACGACGGGTAGGGGGCCACGCGCCAGCCACAGACCGCCCACACCAGAGGTGGCCTCGCCCAGGGTCAGCTGGACCCGACTGGGGCCACAAACAGGCTGATAATGACCTGGATCTGGAGCTGGAGCCACTGTAGCTGCTGCCGCTGCCGCTGCCGCTGCCTGTCCGCCTGCAACGCAACCAAGAGCCCGGCCATCACATCCCCGTGGCACCCAGACGTTTGTGCCCTGGGCAGTGGGCAGACAGGACTTCCCCTCAAAGTGGACCGAGCACACCCGGGTCAGCTCCCCAGCCCCACCGCCTCCAGCAGGGAGCACATGCCCCTCGCGGCCGTCAGCTCATGGGGAAACCGAGGCTCAGGGACAGACACCTGGCACATGGACAAGTGTCCCTGGCCTTTGCGGCCCTGTACTCACCTCCTGGGGGGGGTCCTGGTCTGCCGCTCCCTCCTCCTAGCTTCCCGGGGGTCTCCGGGCTTGGCGGGCTCAGGGGCTGGAGCCGTGGTTTTGGGGGCCTGCGGTGGGGCTGGTGGCAGGGCTGGCTTCTTTACCAGCTTCTCTCTGTGACATGAGACAGAGGCAGGTCAGACCTCCCAGCCGGCTGGCCACAGGCTCATGTACTGGTGTCCATGCTTCCCGCCGACCCCACGCCACACGGGGCGTCACCCTGCCTCCCCCCTGGAGCAGTGCAAGGAAGACAGGCCATCGGAAGGGGCCTGGAAGGGTGCTGGGTGCTCGTGCGAGGAGACCACACAGCAGCTGGCAGCCTAGCCCCAGAGCTCCTCTTGAGTGTTAGCCCTGAACGCTCCGGCCAAGTGCTGCACAGCCACTGCCTGGGTGACCCACCAGCAAAGCTGATGCCAGCGGGAATGGGGCTTGGGTTAAAGGGAGCAGGGAGAAGTCCAGGTCTGTGCCGAGGCAGCCGGAGACGCTATCTGTATAAAGGGCTCCCACTGCGGCTCAGAGGGTAATGAACTCGACTAGTGTCCATGAGGATGTGGGTTTGATCCCTGGCCTTGCTCAGTGGGTTAAAGATCCGGCGTTGCCGTGAGCCGTGGTATAGGTTGAGGACGTGGCTCAGATCCTGGCAGTAGCTCTGATTCGACCCCTAGCCTGGGAACCTCCACATGCTGCAAGTGAGACCCTAGAAAGCAAACAAACAAAAAACGTGGATGGCCTCCCACCCAGCGGTGTGGCTTAGGTGGATGCCGTGTCTGGGACATAAATTGTACCCTGATACCATTTTTTGTGGGGGGGGAAGCTATGCCTGTGGCACGTGAAGGTTCCTGGGCCAGAGACTGAACCCCTTGCTGCAGCTGTAAGCAGAGCCACAGCAGTGGCAGTGCTGGACCCTTAATCCACAGAGCCGCCAGGGAACTCCCACTGCCCATCTTTAACAGTGAGCCGCCCAGGACTCCCTGAGCACAGCGGAGTCTCGGGCGCAGGGCCCACTCCCACTCCGGGGGACCTTGGTTGAGGCTGCACCCCAACACTGTGTGCTGGCTGTTGTGAGGTTCATGTGCCAAGATGTAGGTGCTTCCAATCTCTCACGTCGTCACATCTGTCAACCAGAGTCAGCTAATTCCTGGAGCAGCTGAGAAGGGGAGGGACAGAGGGCCGGGCCGCTGCTGAGGGCGCAGATGTGGGGGCGCGAGGAGGCAGGCCGGACACTCACCCGGCCTTGGTGGGAGGCGGAGCTGGCTCCCCCTTGGTTCTGAGAGGCCTGTGCGGGGAAGGCGTCGGGGACGCAGATGGGGACGAGGAGAAGGACCGGGACCTGGAGAGAAGAGAGGCGTGAGGGGGCCCGCACAGCATAGGGGGCTGCGTGCGAGGCGCAGCTGGGCGGGAGGGAGGTGCCCACGCAGCCTCCGCCCGTCCTGTGCCTCACTGGAGCCCGTGCCCTCTCCCACCCGGCCAACACCCCGAAACTCTCTCCATGCCCTGAAGAGGTTGCCTAGTTCAAGGGCAGAAAGCCGTCCTCTGATCTCAGGAGCCGGGCAGCAGCGCTCTCTGCGAGGAAGGGAACGGCCTGCAGCTGAGCGCCCCCAACAGGGCTGGCGCACGTGCCCAGCCTGAGCTGTGTTGGAACGTGACCCGCCACGTGTGGCCCGTGCAGCACAGCCCCAAACCAGGGTCCTGGCCGGCTGCTGCGCAGAACTCCCCACGGCACCCCTCACCTGGGAAGCCTGAAGGCCTGGACAGTGCCCCCCTCCCGGCACCTGCTGGGCCTCGGGGACGCACCTGGACCGGCTGCCTGAGAACGAGCTGTGTCTGGAAGACCGGCTGGAGTAGGAGCTGTAGGACGAGGACCGGGACCGGGACCGGGAGGAGCCAGAGCCGGAGTAGGATGACGACCGAGACGACGACCTGGAGGGCGGGGCGAGAGAGGCTTGCTCCGCCCGCCCCGCAGAGACCCCGCCCCCTGTGGCTCCGCCCGCCCCGCAGAGACCCCGCCCCCTGCGGCCCCGCCTGTGGACCTGCTGCGGTCCAGACCCCCTCAGGGGAACGGCATCTAGGAACCAAGGCCTGGGTGCGGCTGTGCTCACTGTGGCTGGTGACAGGGGCCCCAGGCCCCCGGGGGTAAGGCAGGACGCGGGGGCCTGCCTGTAGGGTGTCTGCCCCCGCAGACACACGCGAGTCCATCCCTCTGCCCGTCCGTGCAAACCGTGTGTCCCCAGACAGCTCCACAGGCTGCCCCTGGCCCTCTTCAGGGGACCCGGCTCTCCGCCCCCACAGCAGCCAGCCCCCTGCGTCTGTGCAAACCCAGTGCCCACGGCTTCCAGACGCTCCCAGACTCCCAAGAGAGACCGGCGGACCGACGGGGCGTGGGGTCGGCCTGCAGACCCCTTCTGGCCCTGTGCCGGGCAGGTCTCCGCTCCACCGCGGCCTCCTGACCTGGGGGCACATGAAGCCCCTCCGCGTGCCAAGTGTCGGTCGCGGCCGCCGGCGCTGCTCTGGACCCCCGCTCACCTCCCAGCACCCCCGGCAGTGGCGGCCAGCGGCCTCCTCACCTGGAGGAGTTGGAGGCAGAGGCTGACGAGGCGGATGTTTTCCGACGCCGCCGAGCCCGGCTGGGGGAGACGGACACCCCGAGTTTCTTCTTGGGAGACTTGGACCGGCGCCAGGGGTCCTTCCACTCGTCGGCTCTCTTCACCTGGGGCCCTGCAGAGGCCGCCTCCTTCTTTGGTGGCTCAGCTTGACGGCTGAAATCACAGAGGGGTCAGCAAGCCTGGGCCCCCGCGCATGAGACGGCACCGCCGCGGGTACCAGAGTGTGAGGGGAGACAGCGATGGAACCGGCTCAGGCCAGGGACGCCCGGCAGCAGGCAGGCGATGCTCCGCCAACAGCAGATGCGTGGGCCGGCCCCGCGAGGGCTTCTGCCAGGGCGGCGGTCTCCGGCCGCCCCGAGCTGCCCTGCTGCCTTCCCCGCGGCAGGGACGGGGCAGGGGCGGCCTCGCCCAGCACGCTCCTGCCAGAGCCGCCAGGCGCAGGGTGCCCGGCCAGCACTTGGGAAGCTCAGGGGGTCAAAGAACGACTCGTTTTCAAGCACGGCAGAAACTGGAAACATAGAGGACAAGCCCGGAGGCGGCTTCGTTCTCGTGGGTCTCATTCACCCAAAGGACACTCTCCCCGCAGAGACGCGATCAGAGACGGTGGGCGGCAGCGTGACGGGTAGAGCAGCCGGAGGGGGAGCCGGCGCGGCACCTGCCCGGCCCTCCGCAACCCGCCCTGCCAGACAGCCAGGGGAGCACCCGGGTCCCCAGGGTGTGCGCAAGGGGCAAGGCCCCGCAGCAGCAGCGCGGCAACAGGAGCAGGCTCCGCTCCCGGCCGTGGGCCCGTGCCCCACCCAGAACAGCCCTGCCACACACGAGACGGAGCCCGGGGGCCCAGCAGAGCGGACGGCACGTCCACAGGAGGGTGTCTGCCAGCCCGGCCTCGCGGAGTCTTCCTGAACCACGAAATCCCAGAGGAGCTCCCGTCGCGGCTCAGCGGTAACGAAACTGACTAGTACCCATGAGGACGCAAGTTCGATTCCTGGCCTTGCTCCGTGGGTTAAGGATCCTGCGTTGCTGTGGCTGTGGTGTAGGCCGGCAGCTGTAGCTCGGATTCGACCCCTAGCCCGGGAACCTCCATCTGCCGCACGTGCAGCCCTAAAATGCAAAGAAGAAAAAAAAAGAAAAGAAAAGAAAATCACACTGGAAGTAAGAATGGGGAGATGTGACCCCTTATCTCCCTCTCCAGGGACAGCCACCATGCAGCATCTCTCAACTGCCTCCCCACCTGTGCCGTGTCTTCCACAGTGAACGCTCTAAGCACAGCCAGGGTAGGCTGCCTGGGGACGGCTCCGCCCGGGACTCTACCCACGCCAGCCGCCTGTGGACCCACGAGTCTCCCTGACAAAGCAGTCAGTTCACGGTCAGCTGTCACAATCTGGACATTTCTCTACTGTGAGCTGTTTCTGACTCTGTGTTAAAAAGCACAGAGAACATTAAAACCACCTTCTTTTTGGCTGCACTTGCAGCATATGGAAGTTTCCAAGCTGGGAATCTGAGCCACAGCTGCAGTAACACTGTGTCCTTAACCCACTGTGCCACGCTGGGAACTCCTCAAATCCGCTTTAAACCTAAGTGCTGGCGGAGAGCATGTCTCTTCAAGGACAAATCCCTCACGCGTGGGTCAGCGGGCCAAGGAGCGGAGCACTTCACAGGCCCTGGAAGCCATCCGACGTCTTCCCCGAGCAGCAAACATTTTACACTCGGGGCGCGCGGGGCGGGGGGTACACACGCACCTGCTTTCTGTCCCTCTCAACAATTCTAGCTTCCTGGGTAGCCAGGGGAACGCCTCGTCACCACCCAGAGAAGAGCAGACCCAAACCCTGGCAGCGACAGGCACAGCAACGGGCACCTGCTGGCCGGGAGGCCCCCTGGGGTTTGGGATGTGCCTTGTTTGCTGTTTCTCTAGGAAGCTCTTCACCTAGGAAGGCACAGTCCCCAGGGAGAACCTGGTGTGTCCCGGCTGCCGGCCCGCAGACCGGATGCCCCACTTCCCTTACCCGAGTGGCCTGTGGGCGATGCCCCCCGAGGCACGTGTATTCTTGCTGAGGGCCGCGCGCACATCCGTCTGCCTCTCACCTGCGCACAGGACCTCGACACAGTTACAGCGCCTGATACACAGAGGTTTCTGGCCGTGGCCCCGCCTGCTCATCCGCAGAACGACTTCAGCAGCGCCATCGGCCCTGCAGATTTGTTTGTTTGCTTTTGTCTTTCCAGGGCTGCCCCTGCGGTACACCCAGGTTCCCAGGCTAGGGGTCGAATGGAAGCTACAGCTGCCGGCCTACACCACAGCTCACGGCAAAGCTGGATCCTCAATCCACTGAGCGAGGCCAAGGACCGAACCCGCATCCTCATGGATACTGGTCGGATTCTTAACCCGATGAACCACCACGGGAACGCCCTGGAGATAGATGTTCAGTCACTGTAAGTTCTGCACCACGGCATCTAGCTAAACTGCATCATAGCACATGAAAACCACTGTCTGGCGGATATTTTCAGAACAGTTCCATTGATCAACCCACCAACCAGCAAGTTCCACGCCTACTTGCTACGCGTCGCACGCCAGGGGCAACACCCAACATTTAAAATCACCCTAACGACACGCTAAGTTGAGGCATAAAATCCCCATCATCTCAGGCCCAAGCGCTGGGCGTCACTGCCCCATCCGCTCTTGTGTGTCCCCTGAGCAGCCTTGCCCTGTAGGGAAGTGACACCCGGCGACTCCAGCCTATCCCAGCCGCCCCAAGCTGCTTTCACCTTTACGCTGCCCGTGCCTCTCTCACTTTAAAAAGGCAACAGGAAGCGGAACCCTTGGTCCCGGGGTTTCTCATGAGTCGTGAGAACGGCCTGGCTCTGTCAGCCTGGAGCCCTTGGGCAGAGGGAGCGAGAGGTGTGAGGTCTGACGCAGCTGTATCAGCACTGACAGCTCTGCTGCAGCCCCGGGGAAGCTGGAAAGAACCAGAACCCCGTCCCCATCACAGCATCAAAAAAAGTCACTTGTGGCCAGAGAGAGGTGGCCACCGCAGGCCCCCCAGCCTCTGAGAGTCACTGTCTCCTTGCGAGCTCGGCAAATAAGATTATCTGGCTGTTTTAAGGGCATCCCTCGCAGCGGACTCTCCGGGCTGGTGCCGTGGACGCGGGCCTGAGAGCTCCCATCAGCTCCAAGCCAGCTCCACGCAGACGGTGCTGCCAGCCAGCGCTACCTGTCCCCTGAAGGGCTGGGGGCCCCCGGGAATCGGGATCCTGCTCAGCAGATGCATATTCCCCAGAAGGTGGCAAACTGGGCTCCTGATTTTAACTAGTACAGAGAAAACTTTCTTTATTTACTTACTTATTTATTTTTGTCCTTTTGTCTTTTTAGGGTCACACCCGCGGCACATGGAGTGTCCCAGGCTAGGGATCTAAATGGGGCTGCAGCCGCTGGCCTACACCACAGCCACGCCAACGCCAGATCCCAGCCGCGTCTGCGACCTACACCACAGCTCACGGCCACGCTGGATCCTTAACCCACTGAGCGAGGCCAGGGATTGAACCCGCAACCTCACGGCTCCTAGACAGATTCGTTTCCGCTGTGCCACGACAGGACCTCCCGAGAAAACTTTTTCCTTTTTGACTTTGTCTCTATGGTGACTCACCAGTAGGAAGGACTTGGTGCTGGCTGTACGGTAAGAAGATAAAATTTCCTTTTACAATGTGTTTCAGCTGAAGAGGTGGAAATATTCAGAAACACATACACAAACACGACATGGTGGCACCTGGTTACAGGAATGCACCCTGAGGGGCTGTCGCCTCTGCAGACTCCCATGTCCCCTGACCAGGGACCCAAAGCAGGAAGAATGACTGGGTGAACAACCAACAGGGCTCATGAAAAGTCCCACCTGGGAACCATGCCCCGACCCACAGGGCAGGGAGGGAAGGGGTGGGTCCCAGATGCTGGCGCCCGGGGAGTGCGGCCCAGGCAAGAGCACGGTGGCCTCTCCAGACACCCCCCCCCGTCCTCCTCACTTTTCAGAACGTTCTCCAAACTCCCCTACACCGTTACCTCTGCCAGTGGTTCCCCGGGGTCAAGGAACTTCTGCAAACGGTCTCCACCCTCACAGGCAGAAGCCCTCCCTCCCCACTGGCCCGAGGGGCTGCAGGGCGAAAGGCTCCGTCTTCCTCCACCAACCGGGACCCGGAAACGCCCCTCAGGAGGCACAGCGACAGAGGACAGCCTTGGGCCGGCACCTCTGCTTTCCGACAAGGCCCCAGAGGAAGCACAGAGACACGGGCCAGGCAAGCAGCAGCGGCACTGAAATGCAGAGCAGCAGGTGCCAGGCTTCCCCACGGCCACTTCACGATGGGGACACTGGGAGGGAGGACTGTCGGCAATGCTGGCGTCAAAAACTGGCGGCAGAGTACCGCCTCACAGCTGCCAGAACGGCCAGCATCACAAAAGGCTGCAAACAGTAAGTGCTGGAGAGGGTGTGGGGAAAAGGGAACCCTATTGCACTGCTGGCGGAAAGTAAACTGGTGCAGCCACTGTGGAGAACAGCACGGAGGTTCCTCAGAAAACTAAAGATAGAAGCATCACTGGATCCAGCAACCCCACTCCCGGGCGTCTACCCAGAGAAAAGCATGACTCGCAAAGACACATGGACCCCAGTGTTCACTGCAGCCCTCTATACAACAGCCAAGACACGGAAGCAACCTAAATGTCCATCGACAGAGGAGCGGATCAGGAAGATGTGGTGCATATACACAGTGTGGTACACACAGTGGAATACCACTCAGCTGTGAAAAGGAGAGAAAGGCATTTGCACCAATGCGGATGGACCTAGAAATTCCCACGCTAAGTAAAATCCATCAGACAGCGAGACACCAACGTCAAATGCTCTCTGACACGTGGAATCTAAAAAAAGGACACGATGAGGAGTTCCCATCGTGGCGCAGTGGTTAACGAATCTGAGTAGGAACCAGGAGGTTGCAGCTTCGATCCCTGGCCCTGCTCAGTGGGTTAGGGATCTGGCGCTGCCATGAGCTGCGGTGTGGGTCACAGACGCGGCTCGGACCCTGCGTTGCTGTGACTGTGGTGTAGGCCGGCGGCTGCAGCTCCAATTAGACCCTTAGCCTGGGAACCTCCATACGCCGCAGGAGTGGCCCTAGAAAAGGCAGAAAGACCCCCCCCAAAAGCACACAGTGAACTTCTTTGCACAGCAGATACTGACTCACAGACTTGGGGAAACTTACGGTTTCCAAAGGCATCACGGTGGGGGTGGGGGACGGGCTGGGGGTTTGGGGTGGAAACGCCGCAAAACTGGGTTGTGATGATTGCTGCACCACGATAAAGGTAGTAAAATTCACTGAGTAATAAAAAATAAATACAGGCAAAATCATTACTGTTAAAAAAAAAAAAAGCTGGTGGAAGAGATTTGGAATTTGTACGAACGCTCAGGAACAGCGAGGTGAGGACACCCTCCCGAAGGCTCCCAGCAGCCTCCGACCACAGGCGTGTCTCCCAGGCACCTGGCCCTTTGGTCAAGGCCACTGGAGAGGGACACCAGGAGCAAAGGCGAGGAGAAAGGGCCAGGAGCCCCTCACGATGTCGGGCAGAGGTCTGACGTGCGACGGGCACAGCGGCCACAGCAAGGGTGTCTGCAAGCCCAGCCCCGGCAGCTGCCCAGTTTGGGGCCAAAGAGAAGAAGAGAAAAAACAGGAAGGTTCTGCTCTAAGATGGGAGGGCTGGCATCCAGGAGGCGTGGGAAAGCAGCTGGCAGCAGGGGGGGCCCCTGACGGAGCACTCACACCTCCCAGCGCCCTCCCCTGGGGCCCAGGCCCCGCACCCGTGGGCCCGGGATGTAGTGGGGCCTCCTCCTCACACCCAGCCCGGTGCCTGTGCCCAGTCGGGGGCCCCGGGGACCCCACAGCCGGAGCGCTAACCCTCAGGTTCCGAACTCGAGTCAGCTCTCTCACAAGCGGGCACACCTGAGAATCACGTCACTGCCAAGAAGGCCTGGAGAGAAACCCCGTCCTGCCTCGCAGAGTTGGTGGGGTCACGGAGACATCTCAACGCTGACGGCCTGTCGCCCCAACACTTCCAAGTGCGCTGCCTTCTGTCCCGGGTCGCCCTGTACGCCCCAGCTCGTTCCCAGCGCGAGAGGCAGCCTCAACCAGCAGCAATGCTCCGACAGGCCTGGCCGCACGTCTCATTCCCAACTGCTGCTGGGTTTGTCTGCCTTTATCCAAACCCTATACTTAGGTGAGAGCAGAGGAGAGACCATGTGGCCTCTCATCTGTATCCAACAGTGGGGTAACTTCTGGAGAGTTCAGAGGATGAACAGTCAAGAGGTTAAAACAGGACAGCTGCTCCCAGAAAAGGCCCTGGGCACCTGGTGACGTTCTCAGGGCCCAGCAAGCAGGCCAAGACGAGACAGATGGGACAGGGAGAGAAAGAAGGACACGCTCGGGCTGCTGAGTCCCCAGGGAGGGTCCTTCTTGTTCTCACAAAGATCAGGGGCTGCTCTGAGGCTGTGCCTCTGGCTGGCGGGAGCGAGCATCAAGGGGGAGGAAACACCTGGAAGCAGGTAGTGGCGCCCATGGCTTGGCGACAGCACTGTCACCCACCTCACCCGGCTGCCAGCAGCTGGTCGGGTGCGACGGACACACTTGGGGTGAGCTAAGGTGGGCAGCACCAGCAGGAAGTCTAGATGGATGACAACTTGTGGGGTTCTGGCCGCTGAGACCATGAATTCTATGTAAGACGTCACATCTGGGGTGCAGGCAGTGGCGGTGGTGGCAGGTGAAGCGGGGGAGAGCGGGGCACTCAGGAAACAAGCCGCCAAAAGCAGAGGGGACCCAACATCTATTTCTGTTCTTTTTTGTCTTTTTTTAGGGCCGCACCCGCGTATGTGGCCTACACCACAGCTCACGGCAACGTCGGATCTGTAACCACTGAGCAAGGCCAGGGATCGAACCCGCGGCCTCATGGATGCTGGTTGGGTTCGTTAACCGCTGAGCCACGATGGGAACTCCCCAACATGCACTATTTTGGAAAAAAGACAGCAGAGGCCCTGGAGCAGCTGAAGCAGCCCTGAGTTGCCATCACATCCCCTGGGCAGGCCTCAGCCCAGACACGGCAGCCGACCGCAGGGGCCTCTCTGCCCCGAGGCCATCGAGAACTGTGGCTTCTGTCCTCTGCAGAAGGTCGCCACCCCCAGGTCAGCACGCACGAGCAGGGCAACTCCTGCAGCCCTTGATGTGACCGCCCGTGGGTCCGTGCACCCCCAGGCCCTTGAGCTGCGAGGAAGGTGGGGAGGGCTGCCCGTGGGGATGGGCTGGTCCCCTGGGGGGCGAGAAGCCCGCCTGTCAAGCCCAGGCTCCTCCAAGTGCCTAGGAGGCAGCTTTGCAGTCGAGGCAGGCTGGGCGGCTCCTCCAGGAAGGTCCCCGTTCCCGGTCGGACGTGGACGGAGATTCATCTGCCTGCGCGGAAGGAAGGACGGTCTGATCGCCGCCCCGGCAGCAGCCGCGAAGCCGAGGCGGCTTCACGGGAGGCGCCTCCCCTGCGACCCAGGGCGCTGCAGAGGATCCGCTCAGAGGGCCAGTCACAGGAGCGGGCGAAGCGTTCCAAAGGCAAACCTGGCCAAAGGAGGCAACCTTGAAACACAGACACCGCGGGTCGCCTGGAGGCCAGGAGAGCAGGTGACAGAGGTCCCTGGGCAGAGCTGGGGCCCAGCTGCGGGGCCCCCGCCTCTCCGGCCACCAGGTGGGCCTCGCGAGCTCTTGCTGGCTGCAGACGCTCTGCCGTCGGCACCGACGGCTGGACGTCCGGCACAGACTGCTCCTCACACAGCCTCTTGGGGCTCCCTCCAGACGAGCCTCGATTTCAGGTGAGGAAGGTTTTTCCCTCAAACTGCCGAAGACTCCCAACCTGCTAAAGGTGGGCTGCTGACGCTTTTACAAAAGGACGGTCAGGAGCTCCCGCCGTGGCGCAGTGGTTAACGACTCCCACTGGGAACCATGAGCACGCGGGTTCGATCCCTGGCCTTGTTCTGTGGGTTAAGGATCCGGCGTTGCCGTGAGCTGTGGTGTAGGCCGCAGACACGGCTCGGATCCCGCGTTGCTGTGGCTCTGGCGTAGGCTGGCGGCTATGGCTCCGATGAGACCCCTAGCCTGGGAACTTCCATGTGCCGCGGTGCGGCCCTAGGGGAAAAAAAAAAAAAAAAAAAAGAGCGGTCAGCCATAAACGGATGGGCACAGGGGACCGGCCACCTCCTGCCCAGCTGGCTGATCAATGGAGAGGCAGCAGAGGCTTGTGGGAAATTCTGCTCTGGTGAACCCCCACATCCGGGCTGGTGGCAGGGCTCCAGCCAGGGCCGCCAAGGTGGACTTCTAGACTGCGGGGACCAGGGAGCAGGGCTGGGGGCGGTGATTGCCCGGCTGGAGGCCCCCAGCAGCCAACCAGGAAACGCAAGTCAGAGGCCTGCGGGCAGCCCCGGGGGGGAAGCTGGCTCTCGGGCTGGGTCTGAGAGCAGGGAGAACTGGCCAGGCTCCTAGACCGGACCTGCTCCTCCGGCTGCCATCTGGCCCATCCCCTCCTCCGCTCAGGACCCGTGGCCGGAGATGCAGGGCTTGGAGGCTGTGTCACAGCCATCCGAGGCGGGAGGGCCAAGCCGGGCACCGCCTCTGCCTCTAGAGAGGCCAGGCAGCCCGGAAGGCCCCCTACGGACAGTCTCGGACCCCGACGGAGCCACAGCATCGCTCATTCGGCTTTTCCTGGGCGGCGAGCCACGGCCTCCCCATCAGCCACGTGGCCACGAGGCCACACCACCAAAGCCCCGAACAACCTCCTGTGTTCCACCTTCAGGACGGTATCCAAAAGGCTGCACGACACAGCCCGCCTCTTCTGACGTCGCTGGTTAGGTGTGCCAGACACCCTTTCAACGTACAACGGGGACGTGGGGACGTGAGCTCGCAGAAGCCGGGGCGGCTCTGTGGTCACAGTCAGAGAGAGCCAGCCCGTCCTCCAGCAGGCTCCCTGCAAGCACCCAGGTGCAGGGCGCCCCTGGGTGGGAGCCGTCCAGCTCCTGGCGACCAGCAGGACGCGCTCGCAGGGGCTGAGGGGCCTGGAGCCAGAGGCAAAGCACAGACGCGTGCGTGCTGACGCGACCTAGAGCCCACGGAGCTACACGCAGTGACACCCTAGCCCTCTTCCTCGGGCTCTGATTCCAGACATTTGGATTTGGGTGAAAAGAGCCCTTTTACGGATCTGGAAAGCAGAAGGCTTACTTGTGTCACAGGAAGGAAAGCATGAAGGCTGGTCCCAGATCCCAAACTCCCCACCAACAAGAGCCAAGGGTCCGTGAGACCCCCTGTGGTGGTCCCGGCCGCAATGCCCCCCAGGGGCTCCATTCTACAGGGTGGCAGATGAGCAGGCAACACGGGGTAGGGTGCCAAGAGCTGTGAGGCGGTCATGCAGGCGACAGGACAGGTGGGAGTGGGGTGGCTTCTGAGCAAAGGCCAGGATGGAGCTCGCGTGTCGGCCAGTACAGAGATGGAGCGGCTGGGGGGCGCGAAGAGAAGGGCACTGCGCTCGTGCCCCCAGCGATGCCCAGTGGGACACAGCCCAGGACTGGAGTCCACGCTGGAGACTGTGGCATCCGGTGAAAGAACTCCTTTCAAAAAGCGGCTTCAAAGGGACCAGCGCAGAAAGATCAAAATCAAGCTTTTCAAACACTCAAGCGAATGTGCAATTTCCAAGTAAAGAGCGACCGTGCTCACCTAAGAGGGTTCAGCAGGGCAGCCTTTTAAAGAAGTGATTCTCTCGGTGCATCTAAGACCAACGCACCCCGAATTTCCTTTAAGGACAGTGCTCTGCCCGGTGTCAGGAAAAAATACAGCCAATTCCGGGGGAGTCAGCAGACTGCACCCCAGAGGATGAAAGCCGCTCACACCGGCACGTACCGCCAGTTAGAAGGAAAGACCGACCACAGGCCTGACGGTTACTTCCAGAAACAGGACAGGCATCTGTCCAAACAAATGGACGGGAATGAGGACAAGAGACTGGTCTCAGCCACCCCAAACTCTGCTGGAACTAAGAAACGCGTGCAGCACAGCTGAGGGCACGGGATCAACACGGGAAGACCAGGCGCTTTTTTCACGCCAGAACTGCTGCTAATCGCCATACCTGTGTATGGCTGCAGCCCTACCACTGTTGTGGGAGGTAAGTGTTAGTAATACCATTTTCCTTCTTTTCCTTTTTGAGGGCCGCACAGGCGGCACATGGAGGTTCCCAGGCTCGGGGTTGAATCGGAGCTGTAGCTGCCGGCCTCCACTCCAGCCACAGCAACGCGGGATCCGAGCCACGTCTGGGACCTACACCGCAGCTCGTGGCAACACTGGATCCTTAACCCACTGAGTGAGGCCAGGGATTGAACCCTTGTCCTCATGGATACTAGTCGGGTTCATTACTGCTGAGCCATGATGGGAAATCCCTTGGATGTGGGTTTTTTTTTTTTTTTTTTTGATTTTTAGGGCCATATCCATGGCATATGGAGGTTCCCAGGCTAGGGGTCGAATCAGAGCCACAGCTGCCAGCCTACACCACAGCCACAGCCAGCAACACAGGATCCGAGTCGCATCTGCGACTCACACCACAGCTCACAGCAACGCTGGATCCTTAACCCACGGAGCAAGGCCAGGGACCGAACCCACATCCTCGTGGCTCCTAGTCAGAATCGTTTCCACTCCACCACGACAGGAACTCCCCTCAGATGTTTTAATAGCAAACTACAAACTATTTGAAAAAGAAACAAACAACCCTATTTATACTAAAAATAAATAAGATACTTATGAACAAATTTAACCAGTGGCAAAAGATCTGTATATTGAAAATCAAAAGGCAAGAGTTCCCACCGAGGCACAGTGGTGAATGAATCCGACTAGGAACCGTGAGGCTGTGGGTTCCATCCCAGCGTTGCCATGAGCCGTGGTGTAGGTCGCAGATGCAGCTCTGACTGACCCCTAGCCTGGGAACCTCATAACACTGTGGGTACGGCCCTTAACAAAAGAAAAGAAAAGAAGTAAAAAATAAGAAAAAACAGCATGGTATTGGGACAAAAAGAGATACACAGACCAATGAAAGGAATACAGAGCCCATAAACAGACCTCCACTAATCTGGCCAATTAATATTTGACATGAGGCTAAGAACACTCAGCGGGGAAACCGGACAGCCACACGCAGAGAAGGGAATCAGACACCTGTATTACACCACTTACAAAACGATCTTGAAATGGATAAAAACCCTTGACACGGCTCTTGGCAATGAAACCTAAAGCACAGGTAACAGAAGCAGCAATGAACAAGTGAGGCTGCATCACACCACACAGATTCCGCACAGCAAACGAACTGGCCAGCCACGTGGAGACGCAGCCCAGAGAAGGGAGAACATGTGTGCAAACCACCCATCTGACAACGGGTAACATTCAAAATACGTAAGGAGCTCAGACACCTCAACAGGGAAAGAAAAGCGAGTAATCCCATTAAAAAATAGGTAGGGGAGCTCCCGCCGTGGCGCAGCGGAAACGAACCCAACTGGGAACCATAAGGTTGCAGGTTCCATCCCTGGCCTCGCTCAGTGGGTTAAGGATCTGGCGTTGCCGTGAGCTGTGGTGTAGGTCGCAGACACGGCTTGGATCCTGCGTTGCTGTGGCTGTGGTGTAGGCCGGCAGCTGTAGCTCCGATGAGATCCCTAGCCTGGGAACCTCCATATGCCGTGGGGGGCAGCCCTAAAAAAGCAGAAAATTAAAATAAAAAGGGGCAGAAGACCTGAGTAGACAATTTCCCAAAGACATAAAGATGGCCAACAGCCAACAGGTACATGAAAAGATGCTCAGTATCATTCATCACCAAGAAAATGCACACCGAAACCACAACGAGGTATTAGTTTTATCAAAGAGATCAGAACCAACAGGCTTTAGTGGGAATGTCAAAGGGGGGAGTCTACGGAAACAGTACGGAGGTTCCTCAAGAGATTAGAAATAGGAATTTCCTATGGAATAGTGGGCTAAGGGTCCAGCACTGTCATTTCAGTGGCCTGAGTTCAACCCCTGGCCCAAGATCTTTGATAAGCTGCAGGCACAGCCAAAGAAAGAAAAAAAAAAAAAAAAGGCAACAGAGATAGTTAGCATACAACCCAGCAATCCCACTTCTTGGTATTTACAATGGAAACGAAATCACACTGGAAGGGACAGCCACACCCCACGGTCACAGCAGCAGTAGTCGTAGTAGCCAAGCAACCTAAGGGTCCACTGAGTGACGATGGATAAAGAGGTTGTCACCCCGGAGGAATATTACTCACCCATAAAAAGGAGGGAACCCTGCCATTTCCAGCACGTGGATGAACCTGGAAGGCATCACGCTCGTGAAATAAGCCAGACAGAAAAAGACTCTCTGGTCTCTCGGATCCCAATTATATGTGGAATCTAAAAGGCCAGACTCAGAAACAGACGGTGGGACGGTGGCTGCCAGGGGCTGGGGGTGGGGAGCTGCTGTCAAACAGCACAGATGCCCAGTGTCAGTTCTGGGCTCTAGGGCGGAGCACAGTGACTGCAGGGACAGCAGGGCAGGAAGAGCTGAAAATGCTCAGCGAGTAGACAGATCTCAAGTCCTATCAGCACACGCGCAAAAGGTAACACCCTGAGGTGATGCTGGGCTCACTCGCCTGATTGGGTAACTGTCTCTCGACACGTGTATCATCAGACCATCACATCACAGCCTTAAACTTCCACTGCACTACATGTCAACTGTATCTCAATACAGCTGGGGAAAAAGAAGAGGCCTTCCAGAAGAAGACGGAGAAGAAAGAGGAGGAGGCGGCGGAGGACGGCCCATCATCAACACGGCGGGACAACTACAGACCGGGAGAGGGGCGCCGCAAAGCAGGTGTCTGATGAGGGACGTGGCCCTGGAAAATTTAAAGAACTCTCATAACAACAAAATTAAAAACCGGGAGTTCCTGTCGTGGCGCAGTGGTTAACGAATCCGACTAGGAACCATGAGGTGGCGGGTTCGGTCCCTGCCCTTGCTCAGTGGGTTAACGATCCAGCGTTGCCGTGAGCTGTGGTGTAGGTCGCAGACGCGGCTCGGGTCCCACGTTGCTGTGGCTCTGGCGTAGGCCGGTGGCTACAGATTTGATTCGACCCCTAGCCTGGGAACCTCCATATGCCACAGAAGCGGCCCAAAGAAATAGCAAAAAAAAAAAAACAAACAAACCGGGCCAAGGACCTAGAGAGACATGACTCCCAGGAAGACATACAAGTGAGCAACAAGCACGCGAGAAGACGCCCAGCGTCCTGCGGGAGCCGCGAGGGGGCACCACGGCGCGGTTGGGCGCAGAGCCCCTGGGACGTCTGCGTCCCACAGATGGACGACAGGACGCGGTGGCGCGGAACAGGGGGACGTCCGAGCCGCCACGTCCTTCTGGTACGAATGGGGACAGGACAGCCGCTCTGGAAAAGCACAGCGGTTCCTCAAGAGGTTAAACATGGTTAGCACATGACCCAACAGTTCCGCTGCTCGATACACCCCGAAGAGAAACGGCCACCTCCCTCCGCCACAGAGACCGGCCGCGAGGGTCCACAGCCCCCAAAGCCAAAAGGAGGCAGTGCCAAGTCCATCGGTGGACAAGCGGACAGACAGACACCCCCACGAGGAAGAGCGTCCACTACACGGCGGAAAGAGCTGCTGCTGATGCCGCCAAGCCGACGGCCCTGGGGAGGCGTGTGCTCCGTGAAGGGAGCCGAGGACAAAAGCCCACCCATTACAGGGTCCCACTTAGACCAGGGACACCCAGGGTCTGCTGGGGGTGAGAGGTGCCAGGGGAAAAAGAGTGACTGCTACCAGGTGTGAGGTTTACCTGGGCCGGGGGGGGGGGGGGGGCAGACGTGTGTCCCCACCCTGTGACTACCCCACATGCCACTGAACCTGAGCCCTGGAAACAGGTGTACCGCGTGGCACCTGAGCGGCACCTCAGCAAAGCTGCAGGACACACAGCTTCATCCAGTCCCCTGATTTCCTAGGGAGGGCCGGTGCCCCAGCCTGGTCCTCAGAAGGACCCACGCTCCGCTCTTCTCGGGGCTGCTCGACCCCGGGGCGGGCCCCCATGTCACAAGCCCCAGGGCGGCCCTACCTTGGCGGCTGCGGGGAGCGGGCCTTGGGCTTCTCCTTCTCCTTGTCGCGGTCCTTGTCCCGCTCGCGGTCGCGGTGCTGCCGGTCCTTCTCGTCCCGCTTGGCGCGCTCCCGCTCCCACTCCTCCTTCCGCCGCTGCCGCTCCTTGTCCCGCTCGCGCTCCCGCTCGCGCTCGCGCTCCCGCTGCCGGCGCTCCCGCTCCCGGTCTCGCTCCCGCTCGCGCTCGCGCTCACGCTGTCTGTTCTCTCGCTCGCGTTCCCGCTCCCTCTCCTTCGGGGAAGAGCCAATCGTGCAACCGGCGTTGGCCTTGGCACACCGAGGAGGGCAAGAGGCTCCAGGGCGGGCGCGGGGTGGGGTCGGGAGCCACAGCACCACCGCAGGGTGTGGCCTTGATGCCAGAGGGGAGCTGGGGCGGGAGCCCTCGCGGCCCCCCCGGGGCCCCAGAGGAAGGAGATGGCTCAGGCTCTGCCCAGCCAGGGGGAGGTGGTGGCAAGGGACCCCAGCAGGTCCTGCGACCTTCAAGGCTGCCCTGACTGGTCTGAGGCGCCCGCAGCCGGGCCTCAGCAGAGTGTGCTCGGTTCCCCCTCCCATGGGCTCCTGGGGCAGTCACCTCCCTCCAGTCCTAAAAAACCACGGACTGTCACTTAACTCCATGCACAAAACCCGCAAGCCGGGCTCCTAACTGATCTCTTTCTGGTGGGAAGGTTTTTTTAATTTTTTATTTCTTGTCTTTTGTCTTTTCAGGGCCAGACCTGCAGCATACGGAAGTTCCCAGGCTAGGGGTCTAATCGGAGCTGCAGCTGCTGCCCACGCCACAGCCACAGCAAGGCGGGATCCAAGCTGCCTCTGCAACCTACACCACAGCTCACAGCAATGCTGGATCCTTAACCCACGGAGTG
This sequence comes from Phacochoerus africanus, assembly GCF_016906955.1. Taxonomy (NCBI): domain Eukaryota; kingdom Metazoa; phylum Chordata; class Mammalia; order Artiodactyla; family Suidae; genus Phacochoerus; species Phacochoerus africanus. The sequence continues at coordinate 1,017,804 of NC_062551.1, forward strand.
AGGCCTGGGATTGAACCCGAGTCCTCAAGGATGCTAGTCGGTCATTAACCCGAGCCACGATGGGAGCTCCTGGGGGGAGTTTTTTCCCATCACATACAAGGCTAAGGTCAGGAACCCAAAGGCCAAAGCACATACACTCGTAAGCCTTCCGCGCTCTCAGACAAGGACGCACAGGCACAGCGGGTGGGGGCCCAGACTATCAGCAGGAACTTGACCCCATGAAGGGTGATCCTGAGAGCACTCTGTTCGGGGGGGGGGGACGCGCCCTGGCAAATGGGCATCAATACCCCAGTCAGCAATGCCAGTGAAAACAGGGCCAGAGGGCGTTCCCGTCACGGCTCCGCAGCTGGCAAACCCCACGGGCATCCATGAGGACATGGGTTCGATCCCTGGCCTAGCTCTGTGGGTTAAGGATCCAGCGTTGCTGTGGCTGTGGTGGAGGCCGGCAGCTGCAGCTCCCATGTGACCCCTAGCCTGGGAACCTCCATATGCCGCGGGTGCGGCCCTAAAAAGCCAAAGAAAAGAAAAAGAAGGTCCCGTAAATAAAAAAGAGACGAGTCTGGCCGCAAGCTCCAGGCCAGGCCCCCATACCCGGTAGTTATGGTACGGCTCCGCCTCCGTGTACTGCACCCGGAAGTTCTCGTACTGCCCGCCGCGCCAGAGCCGCTCTATCTCGTAGTCGTAGTAAGGGTCTGCATAAGGCTCCAGTCTGCAAAAAAAGCCAAGTTCATCGCTTAGCAGTAATAATGCAAAAATCACACAGAACATTTGCAAAGAGATCCAGCTAGCACGTAGAAAATAACACGTCACGACGAAGTGGGATTTTTTCTGGACCTACAAGCCTGAGTCCATGTTAGAAAAGGAATATTGCACACAGATCACAGACCCACGGAGAAAGGCCACAGGAGTCCAGCTGGAGCTGATGAAGACGTTGTAACAGGAAGGCAACACCCCTTCCCAACGGAACAGGAAAAGGAGGCTTTCATAATATGGTAAGCTATCTGCGTGTACTTTCATTCACTCATTAGTTTGCTTTGCAGGGCGGCACTCCCGGCGTATGGAGGTGCCCAGGCTAGGGGTCACATGGGAGCTGCAGCTGCCGGCCTGCACCACGGCCACAGCAACGCGGGATCCGAGCCGTGTCTGCGACCTACACCACAGCTCACGGCAACACACCGGATCCTTAACGCACCGAGCGGGGCCAGCGACTGAACTCGCATCCTTGAGGATCCTAGCGGGTGGTTCCCGTCACGCCATGACGGGAACTCCTGTGTATCCTTTAAAATGAGAGCCAGCACCCTACCTACGGGGAACAGGGAGGCAGCCCCGCTGAGATGGAGGCAGCCCACATGCAGGAGGCACCGCCGGGCTCGGCCTGAGGGGGCCCGGGCTGCCCCTCAACCAGCAGAGTCAAGGACGCCCCACACGCAAGCCCGAGCCCGGATGGCAAGGCTGACCCAGCCGAGGAGAAGGGCCCGGTGAGGCCGACGGAGAGAAACGGACAGACGCAAACCGACGCCGTCGCAAACACAGATAGTGGCCAGTCAGGAGACAGGGCGGAGAGAACCTTGTTTGCAGGAGCAACAAGGAAGGAACAGAGGCGCTTTCACCAGAAACACGCGGCCCCCACTCGAGGACGGCTGCAGCCTCGGCAAAGACACGGAGGCGCGGGCAGTAAACGTGTCTGGATAGGCCGGCCGGCCGGGCAGCCCCGAGGCGTCGCCGCGCCCTCCGCCAGTCCGCAGCCTGGGGCCGTCCAGGAAGAGCGCTGCCCAGCCCCTCTGTGCAGCCAGAGCCCGGGTCCTCAGGGTCACCCGGACACCACGACGGGCAGCCCAGCCTCGCGGCACCAGCCCCGCAGCCCCGGGACAGACGTCGGCCTCCGAGGCCTCCCGGGCTGCCGGGGAGAGCACGGCCCGTGAGGCGACAGAGACTGAGGAATCAAACGGGAGCCTGGGAAGGGACCCCGCAGGGACGATGAAGGTGGCCTCCATCCAGGGGACGGGGCAGAGGGGAGAGGAGACGCCACCGGCCCCGCACACCAACCCAGAGGACCTGTGCGGGCCCTGGAGGTTCTTCCGGGGATTTCTTGGCTCCGGACCAAGTGGGTAAACTGGGGGAACAGAGGCACCCCAGCTTGCAGAGGCCTGAGGCCCTGGCCAGGCTGCGCTGCCATGGAGGTCGGCTCCGCCCCAGCACCTCCGGGGCCCTGGCAGAGACGAACCCGGGGCAGGCTCTGCCACACGACACAGCTCTTCCTCACTCTCAGCAGCTCCGGCCACAAGCCCCAGGAGCTCCGCAGGGGCTGCGGCGGGCGCACCGTCAAGGGGAAGGAAGCAGGCGGCAAGGACCAACCCTGGGGTCCAGAGCCTCCTCCGTCACTACTCGCAGGAACCACACAGCCAGGAGCCCGTTCTGTGCTTCTCAGAGCTTCTGTGACGCAGGTGCCAGGACGCTCAACACCCAAGGCAGGACAGTATCACCACCAGATAAAGGCGAGGCCTCGAGACTCAATCAAGTGCAGTGCCCGCGCCAAGTGGAAGGTGCAGTTCTGACTCGGAGCGCCTGTCTGCGCCTGGCTAGCTCCGCACACAACCCGAAAGCTCCGAGGCTCCAACTGTCACGCTGTTAAACCTCCGTCCCTTTTTTGCACCTGAGCTGTTCCTTTGCCACGACAGGTGTGGACCACAGGAGCGTCCTGCACGCAGAGACTGAGGACTGGACACGGGACAGAAAGGTCTTGAGACGGCCTGATGGATCATCTGAGGCCTGAGATGCAGGCATCGGACATGTGCCACTTTCTGAGCCTCTCACTGTCACATCAGCCAGAAATTAGCACTTGTGCTTTCGAGCAGCAAACCTAGGGCCACAGTGTCACCCTCAGACTGAGGAGAAGTCAGAAGGGTCCTGACTCTGTGTCCTCAAGGTGAGCACAAGGAGCAGGACCTCCTGGGGCAGGAGTGCTGGGAGGCGAGGGCTGCACCCGTCACATCACCCGGCTCCGCAAGATCTGACGCAAGCCTTTCAACTAAGCAAGCTTCTGCCATCTTTTAAAAAAGGCCAGCAGGAAAACGTCCACGAGAAACAAGACAGCACGTACAAGGAGGAGGGCGACACCTGCCACATTCCCCAGTTTTCCTGACAAATTCCACAGGCTCTCCTGGATCCTGGGGAACTGGGGGGGAGGCTGGGGAGGAGACGCTGGGCCCCAGGGCCTCGGGAAGAGCTGAAGAGTCCCAGAGCTCCTGGAACCCACTCGGGCACAAGCCTCTCCCCGTCAGGGCGCCCCGGCACACCGGCAAAACACGACCTTGCCAGAGGTGAGGCCGTGAGGAGCCAAGCGCGGAGTGTGCCACGACCCCAGGGCCGCACGCCCCATGGAGGAAGACGGGATGGGCACCGGCCCCCCATGCCTGGGGGCCTCCGCGCTTGCCCTCCAGCCCCAGCTCCTCGCAGCAGCGGGAGCTGCCCTCTCCAACACGGACGCCGGAGGCAGAACCATTTCTTACGCGGCATCTCTGACATCCCTCGTGATCCGATAATTCCAATCCCGGAAAACTTCATTTTCTTTGTCAAACTCCCGTTCATCTTCACCAATGGTCACTGTAAACCTTTTCTCTTCAAAATCAGGCTCCTGTTCTTTTCGAATGGTTGCTTTTTTTAAAACCTACCGTTGTGAGAAGAGAGAAGCCAACACTAGTTATTGTCAGGGAAACAAAGGGCATCCCGTCCCGACTGACCCCCAAAGGCCTGGCGGGGCAGAGTACGAGCGGGCACTCAGCGAAGATGGGAGGGCCCAGCGCCCAGGAGCTCGCCACGGCGGGGAGAGGTGACGGCCGGCAACTTCCCGGTCCTAGTCCCAGCACTGAGGCAGGGCACCGGGTGGGGCGCTGGGGGAGGGTGCTCCAGGCGGGGGAGAGAAGGGCAGAGGGGGCGCCGAGGGCGGGAAGGCTGTGCCCGGAGAGAAAGCAGGCCTGGTGCAAAGACATGAGCCTCGGCACCCGGGGCCAGGGTGCGGCCTAGAGAAGGGGCGGGAGGAGGGGCAGCCAGGGCTCCCGGGGCTCCAGGGAGATGGGACCCCCACCCCAGAGAGTGGCCAGGGCCGCTGCACAGGCTGTGGGAGCAGAGAAGGCGTGTCCCGGCCTCCCCGGCCTCCTGGGCCGGGTTAGGACCGAGCAGGCCTCCGAGAGCCAGAGATGCGAGCTCTGGGCCAGGCCCAGCACTCGTGTTCTCTCTCCTCCCAAGTGCTCTGCGGATCTCCTGTTACCTCCTTGGCGTGCCGGAGTCCTCGTTCCCAGGCACTCTCTGTGGGGGGCTCTGGAGGGGGTGGAGGCAAAATTTCATCAACTACTGGCCCACCCTATTAAAAAATGAAATGAGAAGGGAAACGTTAAATGAAGCAAGCAAGCCAATCTTTAAAATCGCTCCAGAAATGGGGCCAACCCACCCACGGCCACACTGCCTGCTCTCTCCTCCAAGCCCCTCCCGGCCGACGAGGCTGCCCCGAGCCCAGGAGGACCCCCCCGCCACCGCCGCCCCGAGGCGACCGGAGCTCTGCGCCCCGCACCTCAGAAATGCCTCCGACACAAGGCAATTCACCAAGAGAACTGAGGGGTGATCTGCGAGCAACTCAAGAGGCGTCCACGCACCCAGGGGTTGGCCGGCATCAGCGGGTGAGGTCCGAGAGGCGGGGCGCCGTTGGGCGGGAAAGGCTCGGCCTTGGGGATGAGGGAGTAGTTGCCCTTGTCGTTGACGCCCGGGTGTATAAACCTGCAGTTCATGCCCCAGGTGCAGTGCCCTGCGGAAACACAGGCGGGTCAGCGCGGCGGCGCCCCTCCCGCGGCGCCCTCCCTGCGAGGGGGAGCCCGACGGCGGACCGGCCCCTGCTCCACAGTCCCCGCGTCCGCAGCTGGGTCTCCCCCAAAACGGAGGGTCTGGGCGCTCCCCCAACGATGGGGCGGCCACCGCTCACGACACACAGGCCCCCGCACGCCCGCCGCCCTCCGCCGCCCGACGACGGCTCGCGCGGCGACAGCGGGCAGCGCGACGCAGCGGCCGCCAGCCAGCCAGCCGGCCTGCCCGCGCCCCCACGTCTCCCGCACCCGAAAACCCGTCAGGTTAGACAGACGCCAGACACCTCCGACGAACTGGGCGTCCAGCCCTTGACCACAAACACGAAAGGTCCACGTTTCGCGTTCGGCAGCAACGTGAGGCCGAGATCATTCGAGAAAACCGCTTAAGCTCTCGGCACATGAGGCGAGAAACCTGCTTTTTCAATTTGCTTGGGGCTCACTTCTTTAAAACTTAATTTTCTGCAGAGGGAGACACACCCAGGCTTCCCCAACAATCGCGGCAGACAAGACGCACGCGGCTCTGGACACGTCCCGGATGGGCCAGCACCCACTCACGCCCTAACCGCGCCCTCAGACACAGTCACGAGGCTGCACTCGACTGTTGCTGCCAACAAGCCGGCTTTTCGTCAGATGACGTAAACTGAGGAGAAACGATCACCTGGTGTTTAGAGAAAGGCTGACTCTCACCTAAACTCGCATTAAAACCAACGCAATGGGTTGCTTCACATTACACACAAAATAAAGCACGCTCAACATGCCAGAGTCCGCACAGCCTGCGGAGTTAAAGACACGAAAGCTCACTGCAGAAAACCTGCACGTACAAGAGTGTTAAGAACATACGCCGCAGCCCTCCTACAGGTTTTCAAATCTGAAGGATACGTGCAGAGGGCGGATAAATGAATGTGTGCTATTCTCTGTCCTTCTGTCTATAAAAATTTTCAGGGAGTTCCCGTCGTGGCGCAGTGGTTAACGAACCCGACTCGGAACCATGAGCTTGAGGGTTCGATCCCTGGCCTCGCTCAGTGGGTTAAGGACCCCGGCGTTGCCATGAGCTGTGGTGTAGGCTGCAGATGCCGCTCGGATCCCGTGTTGCTGTGGCTCTGGCGTAGGCCGGCGGCTACAGCTCCGATTCGACCCCTAGCCTGGGAACCTCCATGTGCCGCGGGTGTGGCCCTAAAAGGACAAGAAACAAAACAAAACAAAAAAATTGTATTGTCTATTTCCACTTTTTTTTTGGTTCCCCAGGCTAGGGGTCGAATCAGAGCTGTAGCTGCCGGCCTAGGCCACAGCCACAGTGACTCAGGCTCCCTAACCCACTGAGCAAGGCTGGGGAGAGAACCTGCGTCCTCAAGGATGCCAGTCAGATTCGTTTCCGCTGAGCCACGAAGGGAACTCGTCTTCTATTTCTAAATGAACCCTCAAACACAACACTGAGAGGACTGTGCTGTGATCGAGGAGCCGGGCTGACGAGGGCGTAAGGCTCCACAGGAACACAGATGGGAGCCTGACAGGACCAAGGGGAAGGACGAGGGGTGACGGGGACTGCAGCACCTGGGCTCCAAAGGCCCTGATTCTGAGCCGCTGCTCCTTAACTGGACGGCAGGGACAGCGGTAATGACCTTGTCCTTTCACTCTTCTTCAGGCAGGTGTGGACACACTGCTTTTTCTTTTCTTCTTTCTTTGGCCTCTCAACAGCACGTGGCGCTCCCGCACCAGGGATCAGATCTGAGCTGCAGCCTCAACCCAAGCCCAAACTGCGGCAACACCAGATCCTTAACCCACCGGGCCAGGCCGGGGACCAAACCTGCATCCCAGCGCTCCCAAGATGCCACCAGTCCCACTGCGCCACAGCGGGAGCTCCTGGACAAACTATTTAAAACAGGAACATTTCAGAACAAGGCCACCCAAAGGAATGCATGCCATCGGAGGTGCCCAAACACTCAGAGGTGCCGGGCGGCGCCCTCCGGCCCCGAGCAGGCATCCATTTACTGGAGACAAGGGGTCAAACCCCAAGCGCTTCCTCTCTGCTGATGGTATCACGCATCGTGTGTTGAGCCTTGCTTCTGTCACTGAACATATCTATGAAAAAGGAACCTGCACCCTCAAGAGCAACAAATCCCAGTGTCAGTGCAACAGACTCGAGACACAGGGGAAGCCTGCTCGAGTCCCTGAGCAGGTACCACGGAGCCGACAAAGACCTTGGCGAGGAACACGCACCTCCCACGCAGCAGCCGGAGGAGCCCACCGCACACACGTGCGAGGACAAATCGCCTGGCGTCTGCCGGCACGTGTGAGTGGGGGTGGGCGCGGTGCACTCAACGGGTTTTGAACTTGGGACCGCAGGTCTGGCCCGCCATCGGCACAGAACAGCATTTGACCCCACTCACAGCGCCTCCTACTCTGCAGCTGAAATGATTTTATAATATCCTCTTTCCACGCAAAATACCTGCTTTACACTAGATTTTTGGGCGGGGGTGGGGCTTTTTTTTTTAAGGCCGCACCCAAGGCATATGGAGGTTCCCAGGCTAGGGGTCTAATCGGAACTGCAGCTGCCGGCCTCCACCAGAGCCACAGCAACGTGGGATCTGAGCCGCATCTGTGACCTACACCACAGCTCACGGCAATGCCAGATCTTTAACCCACAGAGCAAGGCCAGGGATCGAACCTGAAACCTCGTGGTTCCTAGTCGGATTCATTTCTGCTGCGCCTCAAACAGGAACTCCCTACACTAGGTTTTTACACAAAGACTTTATTTCAAAGCAAGACACACTGATCTTATTTCAATATTCCTTGATCCCATTTCCTTTTAGTCTGAATAACTCAGAATAAGGAATAAATACAGAGACTGTAAAAAAAGAAAAAGTTTAAAGCGCTTCATGGTTTTTAAAAAGCACTTCCCAAAAGAAGGCAGAATAGGTAAAAACCTAGTAAGTAAATATTAAGGACCAACTTAATATCTACAAAGGCTTATTCTAACAGGCATAAGATCCAATGAATCATTGTAAACAAACTTTTAATGACAGAACACAAAGAATTCATGTGGTCTCCCATTTCACAGAGAATCGTGACAGAAACACACACACGGCTACGGTCCTCTCTGGCAGGACCCGAGGCATTTTCACTCCTTTAAGGAATACATGCATTACACTAGAGAGAAAATACTTTCTGGGCTGCTTCTCTGTTAAAGAACAGACCCGAAACCGGCTGTTCTTGTAACTTTTGATCTCAGGACCCCAAGGTCCCTTTTGAACAATTAAACACACACACACACACACACACACACACACAAACACACACACACACAGAGTGTATTTTTTGGTGGGGGGGCGCCTCTTCTGTGGCATATGGAAGTTCCCAGGCAAGGGGTCTAATCGGAGCTACAGCTGCCAGCCTACACCACAGCCACAGCACCACCAGATCCGAGCTGCATCTGGGACCTACACCACAGCTCACAGCAACGCCAGATCCTTAACCCACTGAGCGAGGCCAGGGATCAAACCTGCGTCCTCATGGATGCTAGTCAGATTCATTAGCCCCTGAGCCACTAGGGGAACTCCAACATAAATATTTTGTTACAGTAACTAGATGGACATACTTCTTTGGCTGTGCCCAAGGCAGGCAGAAGTTCCTGGGCCAGGGATTGAACCTGTGCCACACAGTGACAATGCCGGACCTTTAACCATTAGGCCACCGGGTTGATAAGGATCTGGCATCAACAGTGCTATGGCCTGATTTCAATCCCTGGCCTGGGAACTTCTGCCTGCCGTGAATGCAGCCAAAACAAAACAAAACAAGACAAGAGCAACAAAAAACCCAAAGGACAACACCTAGTGTGACATAAGCAGCCCTGTCCTCCCTTCCGCAAACCTCTTCAACCCTGAGGTCAGGGTGGCAGACAGCTGCTGCTCACGCCTGCTCCGCCCTCCCCCTGCCGTGGTTGGTCACTGGGGGAGGTCAGCCTGGGGGGCGACCACGGCACCTCTTCCGGGCGGCCGCAGGGGGCCTTGTCCCGGGGCGCTGCAGCCCTGTCACGGAGCTTCTCCCACTCTCGGGCGGAGGCCCACTGGTCCATCCTGACCCGGGAATGGCCTTCTACCCAGGTATGACCTAGGACATCCCGCAGCAGTCAACTGGAAACGTCACCAAACCCCGCAAAGCCGTCGAGCTCGCGGGTTTCGATTTTCATTCGGGGGCCTGAACTTTATCCCAGCACAGACACGGGCGGCCAGCCGCTCCCTGCACATGATCCCCGGGCCTCGGGGGCAGCAGAGGGGCCAGGGACAGCACGACACGGAGTGTCCCAACAGCGAGCAGACGCGTACCCAGCGGTCTCGTTGGGGGGAAGCAAAGAACCTAGAACTGGATGGTGGTGCCAAGCGCCCAACCTGGCAAATTAAAAATCCGTGCACGGCACCCTTACAACAGGCACATTTTCTGGTATGTAAATTATACCTTAAAAAACTTACTTTAAGACAGAGTTCTCGCTGTGGCGCACTGAGTTAAGAATTCGACCGCAGTGGCAGGTTGCTGTGGAGGCACAGATCTGCTCCCTGGCTTGGCACAGTGGGTTCAGGATGCGACACAGCCACAGCTGCGGGTGGACTCAATCCCTGGCCCTTGAACTTCCATATGCCGCAAGTGAAGCCACATTAAAACTACAGCAGTTGGGAGTTCCCGTCGTGGCGCAGTGGTTAACGAATCCGACTAGGAACCATGAGGTTGCGGGTTCGGTCCCTGCCCTTGCTCAGTGGGTTAACGATCCGGCGTTGCCGTGAGCTGTGGTGTAGGTTGCAGACGCGGCTCGGATCCCGCGTTGCTGTGGCTCTGGCGTAGGCCGGTGGCTACAGCTCCGATTCGACCCCTAGCCAGGGAACCTCCATATGCTACGGGAGCGGCCCAAGAGCAAAAAAAGACAAAAAACAAAAACAAAAACAAACCTACAGCAGCAACAACAACAACCCAGACCTGTGGCTCAGGAGTAAAGTTAAACCTGAGTCTTTCTCCTTTATCAGATGTCGCCACGTGAAATGGGTGTTATTACTGCATATGTGGTGGCAATACCAGCCGCCTGGCACAGTCTTGGTCTCATTAGAGCTCTGACCTCAGGGGGCCCCTGAGTCTCAAGGTCCCCAAGGGGTGCACAGAACACACCTAGAGACCTGCTGCTTTAAACACAAAAGAGGATGAAAAAGTTAAAAAATGGGCAATAGGGGAGTTCCTGCCGTGGCTCAGCAGAAACGAATCTGACTACTTCCCATGAGGACGCAGGTTCGGTCCCTGGACTTCATCAGTGGGTTAAGACCCAGCGTTGCCCTGAGCTGTGGTGTAGATCGCAGACACGACTCGGATCTGGCGTGGCTGTGGCTGTGGTCAGCGGCCACAGCTCCGATGTGACCCCTAGCCTGGGAATCTCTACGTGTTGTAGGTATGGCCCTAAACACACACACACACACACACACACACACACACAGAGACAATAAACATCCCTCCACGGAAGACACACAAACGGCGAATAAGAACAAGAAAAGATGCTCAACATCCTAATTCTGCAGCAACTACAAATTCAGAAAACAAATACTGCAGTTCCTGTCGTGGCTCAGTGGTTAACGAACCCAGTTAGCATCCATGAGGACGCAGTTTGACCCCTGACCTCGCTCAGGGGGTTAAGGATCCGGTGCTGCCATGAGCTGTGGTATCGGTCGCAGACTTGGCTGGGATCCGGCGTTGCTGTGGCTGTGGTGGAGGCCGGTGGCTACAGCTCCGATTCAACCCCTAGCCTGGGAACCTCCATACACCTTGGGAGCGGCCCTCAAAAGACAAAAAGAGAAAGAAAAAAAGAAAACAAATGTTGACAAAATATGGCAGGCACCATGGACAATGATAGGGCAGTTTCTCAAAACGTTAAAGACACAACTACCACAGGCTCCAGCAATCCACTTCTGGGTGTACATTTGAAAGATCTGAAAGCAGAGTCTTTTTTTTTTGGCATTTTAGGGCTGCGCCCATGACATACAGAAGTTTCCGGGCTAGGGGCTGAACCAGAGCTGCAGCTGCTGACCTACACCATGGCTACAGCAAGGCCAGATCCTTGACTCACTGAGTGAGGCCAGGGATCAAACCTGCATCCCCATGGATACTAGTCGGGTTCTTGACCTGCTGAGCCACGACGGGAACTCCTAGGAGCAGCCCTGAAGGATACCTGCATGCCCACGTTTGCAGCCACATCACCCACAGGAGTGTACAGGTGGAAGCAAGCCAGCGTCCATCAGCAGCTGAGGGATACGCAACACGGGGTCCATGCCCGGGGGGATGTCCCCCAGCCTTAGAAGAGGGGGACTCTGACACCTGCCACAACGTGGGTAACCCCGGAGGACACTGGGCTGAGGGAGATGCACAAGTCACAAATGACCAACACTGGAAGACTGCACTTGACAGGCACCTTGAGCAGGCAAACTCCTACAGAGAAAGCAGAAGGGCAGGTGCCAAGGGCTGGCGAGTGTTTCACGGAGGCAGTTTCAGTTTCACAAGATAAAAGGAGCTCTGGAGACGGACGGCAGTGGCTGCCACAACAGGAATCAACTCAGTGCCAACCAAGTGTACGCTTGAAAATGGCTCAGGCAGTGCATTTTATATCGTCAACCTTACCATAGTTTCAAAAAAGAAAAAAGAGGAAAGAGAGAACACGAGCAGGAGGAGCGGACACAGGGGGCCTGGCTCAGAGACTGGGGTGCCACTGACAGCTGGGAAAAGCAGCACCCAAAGCAGGACAGAGTTGAAAGAAAACGCAGTCTACGCCCCTGTGCACAGAAGTGCACGTCTCGACTCAACCTGAATAAGCAAGAGGGAAAAATATACCATAAGCAAAGCACTGGCGCTTTAAACGGTTTCAATTTGCATTCCTAGGTCCATTTTACTGTCAGTTCTCAAGAACAGCCCTGTCATTTGCGCTATTAAACTGCAGTTAAAACTGCAGATCACAACTCACGACAGAAACACAGCTAACAAACGTTAAAAAAAAAAGTTTCAAATGAAGATATAATCCACACTCCCTAAAACACCCCCATTTAAAGCGCACAATTCAACGGGTTTTAGTACGTTCTCGGAGCTGTGCGGCCAACACGGCTACGTCCTTCCAGGACATTCCATCACCCTAAAGGGAAACCCGCCCCCAGCCCGGACAATGACTCTCTGTCCCCACGGCTCTGCCCACTCTGGCCGGGTCACCCGAGTGGGCCGGGAACCGTGAGGCCCTGGGTCTGGCTCTTCCGCCCACACGCGTGGTCCTCGAGGCGGCCCCGCGAGGGAGGGGCAGGGCCCCCCTGGGGGAGCGGCCACCTTCTGCCAGCCAGAGCCGAGGGGCACGTGGGCGGGCTCCGCCTGCACGAGCCCCAGACGGGCCCCGCGGGGAGTCACCGGGTCGGAGCGCGGCTCCATCCGCCGCGTCCTCGGAGGCTGCGCCGATTCATGTTCCCACCGCAGGCGTGGGGCTCCGTTTCTCCTCATCCTCACCAAACACAAGCAACCTCACCTCATCTGCACGGAGGCTCCTGCCACTGGAGACCACGCGACGGAGACGCATGCACGGCCAACGACCACCACGCTTGTGAACTGCAGGCAAGCCACACACTGACCTCCAGACCCGTTCTCACAAGCAGGAGAAGCGGGGGTGTGTGCCAGCCGGTCACCTCCCCCGAACCCGACCGCGCCAGTCTCCGGGAGAGACAGCACAGGGCGGACAGGCGGATGGATACGGAAAAGCAGCCTCCTGAAACCCGTCACGGGACGTCCCCACGAAGCCGCACCGTCGGCTGCTACCGCTCGCTTTGGGCTCTTCTGCCGCCAGAGGCCTGACCCACGGGTTCACTCCCCGAAGCCCCAGGCAGGCGCTCAGCGCTACCCGGAGGCACCTCCCGCCCCGGACGCGGGCCGTGGCCGGGCACGAGCTGCCGTGCACGAGAAGGCACCCTGCCCCCGCGCCTCCAGGCGCTCCCGAGGCTGCTGCTCTGCGCTCCAGTAACTTCACTTCCCTGTGGGTGCTTCTGGGGCCAAATTCTAGAAACGGCTTCGGTGGAGGACCCCAAGCACCTGGACCTGGGCCTCGTGGCCTGGACGCTGCATGCCGCTGCCTCCTGCCCCTGCTGCCACGGGGCCCCTGGCTGGCCCGGGACCGCGCTAACTGGAAACGACTGCGCAAGCACGCGTGCACGCCCGCCCGCGGGCGGTCGCCACTGCCGTGCTCCAGAGGCTGCACAGACGGGGGCATGTTGTTACAGAAAAGAAGTCTTCGGCTCGGGTTTAAGTTTCCTGAGACACCGACGCTTCAAAGACCAAAGCCTTGGAAGAGGTGCACACGGGTACCTTCCAAAACGCCCCCGCCCTGCCCTGCATCCTGAGGGCGGCCGCAGTGCACACGCCTACACTGGGGAGCCCCGCCGCCCGTGTTCCGCTCCGCGGACAGGAGGCACAACAGCACTGCCGCGAGGACCCACCAAGCTCGGCTCCTGTGCGCCTCATCCTCGGTCACCTCTGTGCTAGGGACAGGCTCGTTCAAGGGCCACTTGTAGGACGGGGCTCAGCCATCCCCACCACCGCCCCCACCCCTGCCTTCTGAGCCGCGTTCTGGATGCAGGAGAAAGAAGTCTGGCCTCTGGGGCGGGACTGCGAGGTCCTAGAGAGAGCGACACGGGGTACTCTGTACCTTTAACCTGGCCTCTGAATGGTATGGAATTTGGTATTGGTGGAGGAGGAGTGGACAGTGGTGGCACATCTGGAAAAGAAGTACAGGAAGCGCTTGTGAACGTTGGGCTGGAAGGTGGGCCCGTCAGGGAGCAAGTCAGCTGGGGTCGGGGCACAACCCAGGGCGGGAGAGCCGCCTTCCTCCTGTGCCAGGAACGTGCGAGTTCCGGAGCAGCCCTGGCACGCGGAGCGCTCCTCTCTGCTGCCATGGCTCCCTGGGCTCTGGTGCCCACTGCTCACCGGCCTCGTCACACAGCCACCTGTCACAGCTACTGGACTCGCTCCGGCCACTGCGGCAGGGAGGGGCCTTGCTGCTTTCAGAGGCTCTTTAGATGTCCACGCCAAGTGGGAGACACACTCCTGAGACACCGTGCAGCAAAGTGGGACTTTTCCTTCCAGAGGTGGGAGAGTGTCAACACTGGCCTCGGGGGCATTCGGCCTCGTAAAAAGGGTCACTCAGAGCAATGGCTGACACTGTCTACAGTAAGGACGCGGGTCTGCGCCAGGCTGCTGGGCCGGAGCCCCAGTGCGCCGTGAGCAGGCTGGCTCCCCTCCGAGGGGCTCACGAAAGTGACCCACACAAGGCACCGCTGCCACCACCACCACAGACGGTCACCGCCTGGCCCCCAGAACAGCTGTGCACAGGCTCCCGGGCACGCGACAAGGCTGGACCGCACCGCATCCCAGGAGGAAAGGCTAAGGCCACACGCGGCCGCGCGAAGGCCCTCAGGTGGACAGTTACCTTTCATGAAGAACCGGCACGTGGGACGAGGCCTCACCTTCCTGTCACTGGGGTCCTTCACTTCGCCCTCCTCCAGGTCGTCGTCCTGAAACAGAGGACAAGGTGACTCACAGGGGGAGGAGAGCGCAGCTTCCAGCGGGCGCGGCTTTCACGAACCAGGAAGGGGCTCTTCATGCGCCCGGGCTCAGGTACGTCTTCCAGGCCTTAGACTCCTCGTCCACACAGCAGGGAGTCTCCCAGGGCCCCTGTTACAGGACGGGGCAGCACACGCACAACACCGCGGCGAACACTGCGAGGAGGAGTCCCAGGCCCAAGCGGGGCTCCTATTTCTCTTACTGAGCAATTCTGGGCGGGAAGTGGCTACACGTGAGGTTTGCAACGTCTTGTACATTGAAACCAACCGTCTAGGACAAGATGGTTTGCATTCTTTAAAGCAGACGCTACGTTCCTCTGACGGAACAGTCTGGGGCAGGCAGGAGGGAGGTCAGGTGACTAGGCCTCCAGTGCATCCACCTTTAGCTCAGACCCAGGTCCGTGTCTTCGCGTCCTTGGTTCAGCGTCCCGATCTTGGCTTCGGAATAACGCAGGAGGCTTTCAAGTCCCCAGCCTGGGGGGGTCTCTCCTCCAGAGATTCCAAGAGCAGCCCTGACCTGGACCCCTGCTCTGCGCCCTCCTGTCCCCATGGCCCCAGGGCCACCTGTGCCCCTGAGCTGAGACCCCACGCTGGGACCACCCCCAGTCCAAGCAGGTAGCCAGCGCCCTGCCGACCCCTCTGTCAATGCGTCCAGGACGGAGCTCCTCGCCACCCTGGGTCGCAGCCTGTCCCAGCGCCCAAGTGCAGTCAATGCAGTGGTCACAGCGGGGAGAGGGCTAGGTGTCCCCGGAGCCCTCTCCCCATCTCCTGCCACACCGCCCAGCCCCCTGGCCTGAGGATCACCTCCTGACCAGCGGCCCGCATGCGCTCCTCAGTCCCCTGACCTTCTCGAGCCCACCTGACGTGTTCTTGCCCACCTACCCCCCACCTGCCCTCCACCTAGCACCTACCCCGCGCCCGCCGGCACGGGACTCATCCCCCTCCAGACCACAGCTGCAGTCCCCGTCAGGACCCCGCCGCCCCAGATGCCAAGGCTGCCTGCTCACCACGTGTCACTGCTCTAACACGGTGCTGGGCTGGCAGCAAATACTAAGTATTTGCTGAACGCAGAAATACTTAAGTCAAACCCTGAATATACGGTGACTGTATAATTTTAAAGCTTAAATATCTGTATAATTTCTGCCTTAAAAATTCAGTTATTTGAAGGCATTTTAGGAGTTCCCACTGTGGCACAGAGGAAACAGATGCTACTAGTATTCATGAGGATTTGGATTTGATCCCTGGCCTTGCTCGGTGGATTAAGGATCCGGTGCTGCCGTGAGCTGTGGTGCAGGTCGCAGACACGGCTCAGATCCCGCATTGCTCTGGCTGTGGTGTAGGCTGGCAGCTGCAGATCCTATCCAACCCCTAGCCTGCGAACTTCCATGTGCCATGGGTGCGGCCCGAAAAAGCAAAACAAAGAAACAAAAAAGGGAGTTCCCGTCGTGGCGCAGTGGTTAACGAATCCGACTAGGAACCATGAGGTTGCGGGTTCGGTCCCTGCCCTTGCTCAGTGGGTTAACAATCCGGCGTTGCCGTGAGCTGTGGTGTAGGTTGCAGACGCGGCTCGGATCCCGCGTTGCTGTGGCTCTGGCGTAGGCCGGTGGCTACAGCTCCGATTCAACCCCTAGCCTGGGAACCTCCATATGCCGCTGGAGCGGCCCAAGAAATAGCAACAACAACAACAACAAAAAAAGACAAAAAAGGCATTTTATAAAAAAAAAGCTAACAAAAAAGGCATTTTATAACAAAAAGGACAGACGCCTGAGTTATGCCCCTTAAGAGAGCCAGCAGAATGATTTTTTTGCGAGGTTAACGTATTCCGTTTTTTTAAAGGGTCCCACGAACTTATCTGCGTCATAAGTGAAAGTCTGTGCCCCGTGAACAGTAGCTGCCCACGTCCCCGGCCCCAGAGCAGCTCAGGCTGGAGGAGAACGGGCCCGTCTGGTGCTCCGGGACGGCAGCGCCCTCCCTCCCGGCCCCTGCCCTGCGCTCCTCCTCCTCTCTCTGCCTTCCGCGCGCGGCAGCGGTCACTGGGCTAAACCCCAACGAGCAGAGAAGTGAGACGCTCACGTCTAAGCTGAGAGCAGACTGTTTGCGTTAGAAAAACAGAACTCTCTGGAAAGGTGAGAACTCTCCCAACCTTCCCACTCCGTGTGGAAATCAATGCACAGGAGCTGAAGTGCCGCCCGCGAGCAGCTGCTCCTCAGAGGTCAGGACTCGTGGGCCACTGGACAGGGTCGGAGGAGGATTTCCGGCGACGGGCAAAGAGGAGCCAGCTGCCCGCCTAGGGCAGGGAGCGTCACCCGAGCCTCGAGGGAGCGCCCCGGGCTGCTCCACCCACCGCCAGGCACACAGAACCATCCGAGGTGGCTCAGCAGCGCCAAGCCCTCAAAGGTCAACCAACCGTTTGTTTAGCGCGACGGCCTGTCAAGCAAGGGACAGATGGGGGTTCTCAGAGCCGACAGAGTGACGCAACGAGTACAGCTCAAGCAGCGGCCTGTGCCCGAAGCCAGCCCCCCGCGCCCGGCTGCGTGAGCGTGGGTGGGAACCCGACGCGGCTCCCGGTCGTGTGAGCTGCAGCCGAGCCGCGGACGGCAGCCGGCAAGGACAGGCCCTGGCGGCCCAGGCAGGAGCAACTAGTGGGTCGCGGTGCAAAGGCTAAAACGGCACCGAGAACTAACTCGGGGGAGGGCGCCAGGCCCTCCGCGGTTTCCAGAGCTAGGAAGGACCGCGGTCCGCGGGCGGCGTCCTGGGGAAAGCGCGCAAGGGCCCATCAGGCCCGTCAAGTGATGCAGAGGCCCGGGCGCAGGTCCTGCTGGGCTGACTGTGGACACAGCTCTCCACCCCGAGCCTCGGGTTACGCCGCCTGCACGCAGAGCTCACGCCCGGGGTCCCTCGGAAAAGCCCGCAGAGGCCACGTGTCACAACAGGAAGCGGCAGCCCAGACGGTTCTTACTCGCTCCTTTGTGCAGGCTGTTATTTTCCTTAAAAGACAAAACTCAAAGCCTGTGTGCTACTTCAGTGACAAAGAAATCACTGCCAACACAGCAGCCCCAGGAGCAAGTACATATAAGGAAACGGCACGGGGAGCTGCCACGTGGGGAGGCGGACATGGGCACCAGAGCAGGTGCCGAGGTGCCACCCAGGCCACCTAGTCTCCTCGAACCCCAGATTCTACACCTGTCGGAGGTGACAGTACCGGCCTACAATCTGCCACCGTAACCTGGGGGCAGATGGGATGCTCTCTCTGGTTTCAGAAGACAGCCCGGGGCGTGGAGCAGCACCCTGTGACAACACAGTCATCCTGCCACGAGGGGACACGTGACCAGCCTCACCAAAAGGTGCACACAAATCACAGCAGCCTCGGCAGCCCCGCCTGGCTCTGCCACCAGCATGTGAGGAGAGCTTTCCAACCCCAGCACTCCTGGGCTGAGGGGCAGAACAGGGGGTGGTGTCATGTGCCCCCTCCCCCCACCAGGCTGAGGGACACGCAGGCTTTGGTCCCCGGGGGCAGCGTGGGCAGCTGCTTCCTCGAGGGGTCGCCATGGAGCCCTGGACCCTGAGTACACACCCAGGAAGCCCTTGGTAGAAGAGCAGGTGGATCTGCAAAGAAAATGCTCCCAAGTGTCTCTGTATGGGGCTGGACTGCCCAAGGAGTCACGGGGACCGTCCACTCGGGACGTGGCCACTGCCCTGCCATCTCTGAGAGGCCACCCTTCAATGTGAGAGTCCCCGATGAAGGGAGGAAGGGAACAAACTACACCCCCCCCTTTCCAATGGGAGGGCACCCTCCTGGCGGCTGAGGTTCTGGTCGTCAGACGACAAGGGACATACAAAAACAGAGCCAAGAAGACAGCCGAGACGTGGACGGACCAAGGACAGGAGGGCCGAGTCTGTGAAGGCAAAGCAGAGCCACGGGGATCAACAGATGCGCTGTCGGCCCAGAGGAGGGGCTCTCCTGCGACTCAGCGGAGGTGCAGGAAGAGGGGGACGGCCTCAGGGCTCCGCTCGCTCTTCGGAGACACACAGCTGGGGACACACAAGCACAGGTGCGTCTTGCTCTAAGTGTGGCTTCTGCACAGTAAGACAGCGAGCCAAGAAAGCTCACCTGCAGCTCAGGTGTCAGTGGTCAGGAACCCCCCCACCACAAAGAAGCTGGGGGCTATAAAAAGTTGGTCCACAATCCTGTTTGCAAAAACCCCATCCCCCTCACTGCAGGGAAGCAGCACTTCTAGAATATTACCTGTATCTAAAGGCACCAGCAACATACAAAAGTAATTCAAGATCTGAGTTATAAACTGTGCGGTTAAGACAAAGCAACTTCAAGGCTTTCCCGCACAAACTGATGTCACTATCGGGGAAACCCCCAAGAGAGCACAAAAGTTGGGGAGGGCGGGGGTGACGCCCAAACCAGTCAGCTGGGCCCGTGACCAACACCTGCAGGGGAAGAAGCCAGACCACGCACCTGACAGGAGGAAAGCGCTTCCCGCCCCCCACTAGCTGCTCCACGCAACTCCGCCCGATGCTGGAGACCCCCCCCCCCCCACCGCGCGCAGGAGGGCCCGGAACCGTGCGCCTCCTCACAGAGCCGGCTGGCAGCAGGGGCTCTGCCAGGGGCCGCAGTGAACACCATTTTCCAGGTATGAGCTAAACTGCATATTTCTTCCCCGCAAAAGATCCATTCACCTCTGATACCAGAAATGTGCTTAAAAACCATGGGGACAAGGAGTTCCATCGTGGCTCAGTGGTTAACAAATCCATCTAGGAACCATGAGGTTTTGGGTTCGAGCCCTGGCCTTGCTCAGTGGGTTAAGGATCCGGCACCGCTGTGAACTGTGGTGTAGGTCGCAGACATGGCTCGGATCCTACGTTGCTGTGGCTGTGGCGTACACCAGCGGCTAACAGCTCCAATTAGACCCCTAGCCTGGGACCCTCCATATGCCGCGAGCATGGCCCTAAAAAGACAAAACAAAAAAAACCCAAAAAAACCCCCCAAAAAAACATGGGGACAGGCCCTCTGGGGTGGACGCCTCCCATGAGGACCAGAAGCTAGCTGGCAGGAATTTAAACTAAAGGGGATCAAGCCCCAGGCCTGTGGACAGCAGGCTGGTTGTGGACCCGAGAGCAGCCCTTGGTTCCCTCTCCATCTTGGGAAGGAAAGACTCAGGACACAGACAAGCTGCAGCTGAGCTCCAGGGGAAAGAAGGGCAGGAGTGTGGACGGGGCGCGCAGGGCGCACGAGCAGCAGCAGTTTCTGGGCACACTGTCTACACTGGGGTCCTCCCTCCCACCCACACCCAGAGCTGGACCACCTCTCTGCAAACGGCCCCTGGGGGCCCCTGCCCCCCCACAGGCCCCAGAGCAGGCGGAGCCGCTGAGCTGCTCAGAGGGCACTGGGGGCCCCCAGTGCCAGGTCCGGGAACCGAGGGAGGAGCCACAGAGGTTCTCGGAGGTGCGCGTGGGGGGCCGCAGGAACAAGACGGCCACGGCCCACTCCGCTCAGACTGTGGATGCACAGCAGAGGGACCTGGGCAGACCCACAGGGAGGAGCTGCCCTTCAGGCCAATAATTAAAGCGGGCGGCAGGGGGGCGCCCTTGGACATGGTCAGGCACTGGCAAGAGCAGAAATACCCCAGAGGACGCCTGGGAGGCAGGGGTGCCCCGACGGGCCGTGGTCTCCACCCGCAGCCCCACCCCTATTGAGGCCTGCCTGTCCCCAGGGTGATGGCCCTGGTCTGCCCAGTGACACCCCTGGGGCAATGCAACGAGCCTGGGCTGCAGGACCTGGGGGCTGTGTCCAGGGCAGCCCCCCGGGGCTCAACGGCGCTGTGCTCTGGTCCCTCACGAGAGGCGCCAGGCAGGCACAACAAGGCAAATCACCAACCGTTCCGGATCAAGTGGGCGAGAAAGCCAGTTAGGTCATGGTTAGGGTTGGCCCGGCTGGGACCCCAACCAGAGGAGAAGCTGTGAGGCAAAGATAAAAATGCCTGGAAGAGAAGTTTCCATCATGGTGCAGTGGAAACAAATCAGACTAGGAACCATGGGGTTGCGGGTTCGAGCCCTGGCCTCACTCAGTGGGTCGGGGATCCGGCGCTGCCGTGAGCTGTGGTGTAGGTCGCAGACACGGCTTGGATCTGGTGTTGCTGTGGCTCTGATGGAGGCCGGTGGCTACAGCTCTGATTAGACCCCTAGCCTGGGAACCTCCATAGGCCAGGGGTTTGGCCCTAAAGTGACAAAAAAAGAAAAAAAAAAGTCCAGAAGAACAGACAAAACCCGCAGGAAGGAGTTTTTCAGTGTCAAGAACTTAACAAGAACTGAGACCCCCAGTGGCTGCAGCTGAAATGCTAATGCAAGTATTATCTAAAGACAGCAAAGACGAAGGCTGGATATCACTGCTTGCTGAAAGAACAGAAAACTTCAGGAAGTTCCTGTTGTGGCTCAGCGGTAACAAGCCCGACTAGCATCCATGAGGATGTGGGTTCGATCCCTGGCCTTGCTCAGTGGGTTAAGGATGTGGCATTGCTGTGGCGTAGGCCAGCAGCTGCAGCTTCAGTTTGCCCCCCCCCGCCTGGGAACTTCCGCATGCCGCCGGTGCGGCCCTAAAGGAAAAGAAAATTTAGAATTTGAATACGATCCAACCAACAGCAGCAGAGGAATGTGTGAGGGTCCCCGGCAGCTCTGCCAGCCCCCCGCTTTCTGAATCTAGCCCATGCCCCGCCGCCCAGCGCCGCCCCAGCGACGGCCTGCGCTCCCGGGCCCCGCCCGGCCGCCGCCCGACTCACGTCGATCTCCCCGTCGTCGATCTCCCCGTCGTCGTCCTCCTTCTTCTTCTCCCTGGCGGCCTCCGGGGGCTCCGGTTCCTCCGCGTGGGCGCCGGCCTTCCCCTCCTCCCCGGGAGCCCCCTCACCCCGCTCCTCGTCGTCCTCCTGCGCGGCGGGGGCCGGCTCCTCGGGGACCTCCTCGTCGTAGTCGAGCTCATGCTCGTCCAGCTCCCTGGTGACCGACGAGGCCTCGTCCCTCAGGTCGCTGCTGCGGTCCTCCTCGGCGCCGCGCCCCTCGGCGGGTGGGGGGCTCGGCGGGCCCCTGCTGAGCTCCTGGGCCTCCGAGTCGGAGCGACTCTCCTCCTCCTGGCTCAGTCCCTCGGCAGCAGGCTCCTCGCCCTCCACGTCGGAGGCCCCCCCCCCAGCTCCGTCCAGATCCTGATCGGACCCACTTTCCCGCAGAATGTCGTCGTCCGAGAGCCCCTGCGGCTCCTCTTCTTCGCCCTCTGGAGAGCGAGGGTCTCGCTCAGGGCTCTCGGCCACGTCCATCAGGACCCGCGGTTCTGCAAAAGGAAGCACAGAGTCACAGCATCGGCACAGCAGAGAGCAGGTGCCCGGCTGCCCGGGCCCGGGCTCGCCCCGGACCTGCAGTTGGCTCGGCCCTGCACAGTCCTCCAGGCCCGGCCCCCGTGCGGCCCGCACACAGGGGCCCCCGCGAGGCTGGTCCCCTCTGCCTGTAGCGACGCGGCTCCCCTCCTCCGCACAGAGGATGGGACGAGCGAGGGGCGGCTTGGGCTTCTGAGAGCAAACTCATCACTTGGGAAATTCAGGAAAACCTGCACCACGAGTGAGGCGGCACAGGGAAGGCAGGCACCCGGCCCGCTCTCTGGAGTCACCCGAGGGGTCTGAAGAGAAGGCCGGCCCTGGCTTTAGGCGTCCCAGGATGTGGGCTCTCTCCCGTTCCTGAACGCACTTCTCGGTGCACAGCCCTGACGGCCGATCAGAATCACCTGGGGTGTCCTTTAAACTGCAAACCCTACAGCACAGGGAACTCCGCCCAGGGCCTTTGACGGAGCAGGACGAGAGACGACAGGAGAAAGGAAGCGCCTGCAGACCAAGGACGGGGCCACTCTGCTGACCAGCAGAGACCGACCAAACAAGGTCCACCAACCCTAATAACACATCAGGGAGTTCCCATCGTGGCGCAGCGGAAACAAATCCCACTAGTATACAAGAGGATGCAGGTTCGATCCCAGGCCTTGCTCCGTGGGTTAAGGATCCGGCGTTGCCGTGAGCTGTGGTGTAGGTCACAGACGCGGCTCGGATCCGGCGTTGCTGGGGCTGTGGTGTAGGCCGGCGGCTACAGCTCCGATTCTACCCCTCGCCTGGGAACCTCCATATGCCGCGGGTGCAGCCTTAAAAAGACCAAAAAAAAAAGGGGGCAAAGACAGACCAGGGACGCCCAGACAGAGGCTCAGGGTGGCTCTCCCAGGAGACTCGAGAACCAGCCTGCCAAGACAGGCACATCCCAGGAAAAAACTATGGCAGAAAACCTTACACATTTTTTTGTTTGTTTGTCTTTTTGTCTTTTTCCCTCTTTCTGGGGCCACTCCCGAGGCATATGGAGGTTCGCAGGCTAGGGGTCTAATCGGAGCTGTAGCCACCGGCCTACACCACAGCCACAGCCACACCGGATCCTTAATGCACTGAGCAAAGCCAGGGACTGAACCCGCAACCTCATGGTTCCTAGTTGGATTCGTTAACCACTGAGCCATGACGGGAGCTCCCAGAAAACCTTACATATTTAAGTAGCTTGTACATAAAAAGACCAACAGTGTCGCTTGAGATGATTTCATTTCTATTTTTACTAACTAGATGTAATTACGAAGCAGCCATTTTCTGTTTTTCCCACCTCAGTGTGCAAGGACGGGACACCGTTCCAGGGGTTTTAAATGCAGGCTGCAGACGGTGGGCTAAGAGTGTGTTTGTGTGAAATCAACAGCAAACGGCCCACAAACAAACTTCCCCACCCACCAATGTAAGGGGTGGCAGGCAGCTAAAAGCTAGAGGGGATAGCAGGGGAAGAGCAGGGAAGGAAGGGGGCAATGCTGACGCGGTCATTCAAATTCTCTGTAACGCACACCACTGCCACGCTACTTGGTACCTCGGAGAGATCTGGAAACACACACATTTTTGTATCCTTTATATAACATTATCTTATGTACTGACATATCTAAAAATTAAGAGTCTATCTTTTTTTGTCTTTTTAGGGCAGCACCTGCAGCATATGGAGGTTCCCAGGTTAGGGGTTGAATTGGAGATACAGCTGCCGGCCTGCACCACAGCCACGCAGGATCCTTAACCCACTGAGCAAGGCCAGGGACCAAGCCTGCATCCTCATAGTTACTAGTCAGGTTCATTTCCGCTGAGCCACAATGGGAACTCTTCTTAAAAGTAGACAGTTTTAAAAGTAATTCACTTTTTGGGAGTTCCAGTCCTGGCGCAGCAGAAACAAATCTGACTAGGAACCATGAGGGTGCGTGTGCGATCTCTGGCCTCGCTCAGTGGGTTAAGGATCCAGTGCTGCCGTGAACCATGGCGTAGGATGCAAACGCGGCTGGGACCTGGTGTTGCTGTGGCGTAGGCCAGCGGCTATAGCTCTGATCGTACCCCTCGCCTGAGAACCAGCAATATGCTGCTGGTGTGGCCCTAAAAAGCAAAAATAGTAATAATAATAATAATCATAATAATAATTCACTTTTCGGTCTTCTGACAACACCCTACAGAGGTAGGAGAGCACCACTGGCAAGAATTATTAAAAAGCTAGTCATGGAGTTCCCGTCGTGGCGCAGCAGAAACGAACCCAACTGGGAACCATGAGGTTGTGGGTTTGATCCCTGGCCTCACTCATTGGTTTAAGGATCTGGCGTTGCCGTGAGCTGTGGTGTAGGTCGCACATGCGGCTCGGATCGCGCGTGGCTGTGGCTGTGGTGTAGGCCGGCAGCTGTAGCTCCAACTTGACGCCTAGCCTGGGAACCTCCATATGCCATGGGCGTGCCCCTAAAAAAAGCAAAAAAAAAGCAAAAAGAAAAAGATCCTAGTGTGAGATGGCGTTCCTGTTGTGGCTCAGAGGGTTACAAACCTGACTAGTATCCATGAGGACTCGGGTTCAATCCCTGGCCTCACTCAGTGGGTTAAGGATCCAGCGCTACCATGAGCTGTGGTGCAGGTTGCAGACGCGGCTCAGATGTGGCATTGCTGTGGCTGTGACTTAGGCCGGCAGCTAAAGCTCCTATTTGACCCCTAGCTTGGGAACCTCCATATGCCGCGGGTTCAGCCCTAAAAAGACAAAAATCAATCAATCAATCAATCCTAGCGCAAGAAATGGAAAACAAAGAGCACCTAACTGCAAACACACGAACTCGTGCAGGTGGGCCGTGCCTTCACGGGACCCGAGGGGCAGTGCCCACAGGCTGGGCCTCTGAATGAGACGCTGACGCAGCTCCACTGTGTCCCAGCTCTAGGATCTTGGACAAATTCTTTTTTTTTTTTTTACCTTTTCTTTTTTGTGCTTTTAGGGCAACACCTGAGGCATATGGAGGTTCCCAGGCTAGGGGTCCAATCGGAGCTGTAGCTGCCAGCTCATACCACAGTCACAGCAATGCAGGATCTGCCGGATCCTTAACCTACTGAGAGAGGTCAGGGATCGAACCAGCATCCTCACGGATCCTAGCTGGGTTTGTTAACCACTGAGCCACAATGGGAACTCCGTCTTGGACAAATTCAGATGAAAAAGTCCAGAGTCTTCATCTGCAGCCTAAGGTCCAAAACATCCGGTTTAGAAGTTGTTGCAACAATTAGATGAGACCAGCCTGATGGCTTTCAAAACCCACACCCTTTCCCTCCAGACTGAGTTCAAATCCCCTGGGCGCTCAAGGGCAATTCATCCACAAACACCGGAGAGTCTGCTCTGCAAGAGCAGGTAGGTCAATGAAACAACCTCCTCAGCGACGCCCTGCCACCTCCGTCTGCTAGGACTACTGCTCTGCCAGGCACGTCACCCACTCCCTCACAGCAGCCCTCCAAAACAACGTTCCCTCCCTAGAGAAGGAGCCGGGGCCACATGGCCACCGAGCGCAAGCCCGGCGTCACATTCCAGCTGCCTCCGGTCCCAGGGCGGGCACCATGCATGCCTCGAGCTCCTGCCATCTGCCCGGGAACCCACCCCCATTTACCACCACTGTTTCCATAGGAACATGGGGCCTGAGTTCCAAACTGGCTTCACAATTCTTTTGAGCACAACCTCCCATAAATCAGAGACTTTTCTTTTTCTTTTCTTTCTTTCTTTTTTTTTTTTTTAATGCCTGCCCCACGGCTGCTCCACGGCACATGGAGGTCCTGGGCCAGGGATCAGATCTGAGCCGCAGCTGCGACCATCAAGTGTGGCAACGCTGGATCCTTAACCCACTGTGCCAGGCCGGGGAGGGAACCTGCCTCCCAGGGCTGCACAGATGCTACTGATCCCATTCATTCTGCCAGAGAGAACTCCCAATCAGGGGCTTCTGTCGAACTAGTAGATTTGGCCTGTTCTTTTCTCCCAAAGAAAGTTTCATGCTGCTCCATCTCAGTCCCTATCTTAGTCCTTCTAGAAGCAAAAAGACACACTTTCAGAGACAGGGAAAAGCTACCATATGATCCATACAGATGATTAGTTAAAAAACAGTGATGACCATTTGGAAATCAAACTTGTGACACCAGTCCTTTATTTTTCGATTTTAAATTTTCTGAAGTTTGAACCTTAGGCACTTAAACTAAAGACGAAGCCGATAAAAGATGCCTCCCTGAGGCTCACACCTCTATACTGACACCAAAGGAAATACTGCCTCCCAGTGAAATTCCGAGGCTGCTGTGTTGTGCCTGGAAAAGTGCTCGTGGAGCCTGCATGCACCCCCCACCCCCCGCCCCCGTTTGATGCATGGAAATCACTTCAACACCCCAAGCACAAAGGCAACTTCCCCACCCTCAAGGACAGTTTTCAGTCCTGCAGAGGTGGTGGAGGGAAAGGCCCTGCATGCACCTGCTCCCACAGGGGTGAACTAGCTCTGTCAGCCTCCGGAGAGCATGGGCTGCTTTGAGAGTGTGATGAAGGGACAGCTCCTCTCCCTAGAAAAACCTGGACAAACAAACTTTATCTTTCACTTTAGGGGGTTCGAAACCTCCTGAGATCCCCCACGATCCCCACGCTGAGAACTCTGGCCCTGAGTACATGGCACATTATTCTATCACACACCCGCACTCATGCGGTGCTGTGACCAGTTGTTCGCAAAGTCTGCTGGGAGACCCCTGCCCCCACAAAGGGCCTGAGCGGAAGGGCGCAGATGCACCTGCGTGTCCAAGCTCGGCAGGGGGCTGGCTCTTAGCAGAGCTGGTACAGGATTTCGGACACATTTGAGACGGAAAGCGAGGCTGTTATCCGTCACAGCAGGCGTGCGCAGGGCTGTCCCAGGCACACCGGGACACAGGCGCCCTTAGGATGCCTTGACGGTCTCCCGAGGAAGACTCCCATCATTCTCTCCCTATGGAACCTTCCGGATTTTACAATCTGAGGCGACACACAGGTATCAGCTTGCAGAGGAAAACATGCCAAAGAACCCATCTACTTAGCAGAGGCAACCTGAATCACACCTTGCTGCACGGACGGGGGAGGTCACTGGGGCTCAGAAGGGTGTTCCCAGCCCTGCTCTGGGGAAGTTAACCAACTCTCTGGGCATCAGTGTCCTGTTCTGAGATTAATTCAATCTGGCAAATATCTGAACACGTGCTCTATGTCAGCTGCCAGGAAAACCCTTGGTCTATTAAGTGCACATGTGGAAATGGAGGGGCCTGCGGTCGCGTCCTCACCGACTTCTAGGCTCACAATTTTCAGTTTCTTCTGCTCCCACAATCGCCCCATAACCCAGCATTACTGGCAGAGTTTAGAAGGCTTTAGTGCGTTGATCCACAGACAGGGAACTCGCCTGGAGAACGGAAGAACAAGGGCCAGCAGAGGGTCCCCAGAGCATGTTAGATTTAGTGACGGTGACTGACAGCTGCCTGTGGAGTCAGTGACAAGTCTCGCACTGGATCAACTACTTGCTGGGCACCAGGAAGACATGGGAACCAAGCGTCTCCTTTTTTGAAGAGCGCGCTGGAACTCAGACCCCGCGGGTGCTGTCCTGCTTCCCAGCAGTCGCTCTGGAAGGCTACACCTGGACTCCAAGTGCACGGCACGTGGGAACTTTCCTTCCCGAGTGACCTTCCGAACCTGCAGCACCTCCCTGGCACTCTCCATGGCAGCACATCTTCCTCCTCTCAAGTGGCATCACTTTGAGAAAGCAGTTCAGAGCCTGGCACTCTCCAGGGCAGCATGTCTTCCTCCTCTCAAAGAAACCAGTGCAGAGCCTAGTCTGGTCAGTGGGGTGAGTTCCCAAGCAAGGTAAGAGGATTTCTGGTCACACATGGGGTGTGACCACGGAATGAGACTGATACATATCCCAAACAAGGCTTATATATTTACTACAAAAACAGGGGTTCGAAAGAGGTTTGGCAAAGGAGCACCAATGAATATAAACATAACCATCCAGGCTAACAACTTTTAATAGAGCAGCCCTACCTGAATGCTCAAGTCTGGTACGCCTAGTTAAAATGCAGATTCAGGAGTTCCCATCCTGGCACAGCGGAAACAAATCTGACTGGGAACCATGAGGTTGCGGGTTCGATGCCTGGCCTCCCTCACTGAGTTAAGGATCCAGCGTTGCCATGAGCTGTGGTATAGGTCGCAGACGCGTCTCGGATCTGGCATTGCTGTGGCGGCGGCGTAGGCCAGCAGGGCAGCTGTAGCTCTGATTGGACTCCTAGCCTGGGAATCTCCATATGCCGCGGGTGCAGCCCTAAAAAGCAAAAAAAAGAAAAAGAAAAAAAAAAAAGAAAATGCAGATTCATAACTTCATAGACTTAAAACATCCAAAGGAAGCCTGACCCCAAACAACCTCTCAGGGAGGAGGCACTCACTCACCTCGAGATGATCAGTGAAAAAGGAAAAAAAAACAAACCCAAAAACTCTTCTGCTCTCTGGAACGATTCCACAAAGTTTTCATAAAATGTTTCACCGTCTCCCACCCCAAATCGGAGAGGGTGAGGGGTTTTAACCTCTGGGACACATCTGAATGGTTTCAGAGCTGGCTGGGCTCCACACATGTGCTCAGACTGTAAAATCACCAGGAAAAGACTTCCTGTTGGGGAAATGGGAATCAGCCCAGGTCCAGACTCACCCTGAGAATCCCAGTCTCCGCTCTGGGAAAGGACCACTCCAAAGGCAACGTGAAGATGAGAAATCAAGAGAGCCACTGCTGTGCCCCCAAAAGCCCTCTCCTTCCATTCTCCCCAGAGAGATCCGAAGACTGATCTACTCTAACAGATGGAGCTGAACAACTCACTTAAGATAATCGACCATTCTACCTGGCCAACTCAGCTGTCGTAAGAATTCAGGAAAACTTGAAGTTTTCGCAGGAGCAAAGCCGGAAGTCTTGAAGTCTTAAAGTCTGACGTTCCCCCAGCAATGACCCGGCATCCTTTGGGCTCTTTACCAAAGGAAAGGAAGTTTACTCCAAAGAGTGGCGCGCATCTTGGGGCGCAGCGCATAGGTCCAACCTGTGCCACCGGGAAGCCGAGGGGGCAAGCTCCAAGAGACTCGAGAGAGTTCAAAGCTCCTGAAGAGCCCATCCCCAGTCCGGAGGGTGAGCCTGCGTGCCTCCTTCCGCTGCCCCCTCCCCCGGTCTTTGTGGGCGGCAAACACTGCCACGCGGATGTCCCGGAAGAGGAATGACAGCTTCGGGAGATCAACTCCACGGCGGGCGCGGAGGCAGCCGCCGTGCGCTCGGGCTAAAGGGTTCCAGGGTCCCCGGGCGGCTCGCAGCGAAAGGAGCGCAGGATCGTGCCTGAGTCAACGTCCCCTTCCTGGGGCTCGAGAACCACGCTTCGGCCGGCGGGCAGCCTGGAGCGCTCCCCGGAGGCGGAGGCGGCGGGGCTCCCCGGCCTCCGCTCCGCGCCGCCGCCACGCTCCCCGCCCGGCCGCCTCGGCCTCCTCCTTCTACCCGCCCCGCCTCCGTGGTGGCGCCACCACTTACCTTACGAGAGCAGGGAGGGGGGGCCACGGCTCC
Source organism: Phacochoerus africanus (assembly GCF_016906955.1). NCBI lineage: Eukaryota > Metazoa > Chordata > Mammalia > Artiodactyla > Suidae > Phacochoerus > Phacochoerus africanus. Next base: position 1,047,230 of record NC_062551.1, read on the forward strand.
GCGGAGGTCGGGGCGGCGTGGGGAAGTCGTCCCTCGACCCTTCCGCTCCTCACAGGCTCCGGCTTGAGGCGCGACGCGGGCGGAACAAACGGGCTCCACTACCCGCGGGGGCCGGCCATTGTGCGACGTCATCAGGCCGCGACGGTTGTCCTGCGGGCCGGGCGGGCTTCCCTCTCTTGCCCCGCCCTCCGCCCGCTTCCTTCCGGCCTCCGCGCAGCTGCCTCCTTGCAGCCCCGCCCCCGCGGCGCGCGCCCGCCTGAACCCGACAGGACGCAGGCGCGGCCGAGGCCCCGCCTCCCGGGCGGGTCTCATGACGCGCGCGCCGGCCGTCGTGCGGCTGGGAGAGCTTCCCGGGCCTCCGGGTCACGTGACGCGTGAGCGCCGGCGGGTTCCCGCCCCGCTGTGCGAGCTGCGCGCGGAGATGGGTCCCGGGGAGGTGGAGCAAAGAACTTACCTGCCCCCTTCCGAGTGGGGAGCTTCCGCGCAGGGGGACTGCGCACCCAACCCAAAGTTAGTCCTTTCAGGGAAATGAGTTTATTTTATTTTTAATCTTTTCAGGGCGCACCCGCGGCTTATGGAAGTTCCCAGTCTAGGGGTCAAATCGGAACTGTGGCTGCCGGGCTACACCACAGCCACAGGAACGAGGGAGCAGAGCCGTGTCTGCGACCTATAGCACAGTTCACTGCAGTGCCAGATCCTTAACCCACTGAGCGAGGCCAGGGATCGAACCTGCTTCCTCAGGGATGCTAGTCAGATTCCTTTCTGCTGAACCACGACGGGAACTCCAGGAAATGAGTTTAAATAACGAAGATTAAACTTTTTAAACTGTTTTGGGGGGATTAAATCCCCCCTTCCGTTAGATATAATCAGTTCAAAACAAAATGATCATTTTCGAGATATCGAGTTAAAATGTCAAAGCCTAGGAGTTCCCGTGGTGGCACAGCGGAAATGAATCTGACTAGGAACCATGAGGTTGGGGGTTTGATCCCCGGCTTCGCTCAGTGGGTTTACGACCCGGTGTTGCCGTGAGCTGTGGTGTAGGTCACAGACGCGACTCGGATCTGGCTTGCTGTGGCTGTGTCATAGGCGGCAGCTGTAGCTTGGATTAGACCCCTAGCCTGGGAACCTCCATCCTGAGGGTGTGGCCCTAAAAAAAAAAAGTCAAAGCTGAAACATTTGAAACTATTTCTGTGTAACTAAATAGCTATTGCTTTATCAAATATAACTGATCCAACACAAAACAATCATTTTTGAGATACTGAGTTTAAATGTCAAAGCTTAAACATTTTTAACTATTCCCAATGTTGTTTAAAGAGAAACAGCTCGGATTAGACCCCTAGCCTGGGAACTTCCATATACCTTGGGTGTCGCCGTAAAAAGACAAAAGACAAAAAAATAAAAAATAAAAAAATTTTTTTTTTAATTAAGAAAATGAAAACAACAGCCCCAAAATGGAGTCACTTATGCTAAGCCTAACCAGACTTCATGACTAATCTAATTGAAATTTCAGCCCCTCCCAGGAGTGGAAATTTAAATCCTTTAGTCTGGAGCTTTCTGGTCAGCACTAGGGAGTAATCTGCCTAAGACCCCTTGCCTCCCCCTAAAGGAGGGTGACCTGGCCTGAAGTAATCCAGCCTTTTAATGTCTTTGAACCTATAAAAGCCTCCATCCTGTACAGCCTGTAGAAGCCTTTCTAAATGCTAGACCGGGTGCTGCCAGATTCATAAATTGTTGACTAAAGCTAATTAGATCTTCAAATTTACTCAGTTGAATTTTTTAAATTTTTTATTTATTTATTTATTTTTGCTTTTTTGCTTTTTAGGGTTGAACCCATGGCATATGGAAGTTCCCAGGCTAGGGTCAAATCAGAGCTACAGCTGCCAGCCCCCAGCCACGGCCACACGGGATCTAAGCCAAGTCTGCGACCTCACCATAGCTCACAGCAGCGCCAGATCCTTAACCCACTGAGCGAGGCCAGGGATCGAACCCGCAACAGGGTTCCTAGTTGGATTCTTTTCTGCTGCACCATGATGGGAACTCCTATTTTATCACTTTTTAATTTTTTTAATTATTTTTTTTTGCTTTTTAGGGCTGCACCCACGGCATATGGAAGTTCCCAGGCTAGGGATCGAATAGGAAGTGCAGCCGCCAGCCTACTCCTCAGCCACAGCAACGCAGAGTACAAGCCATGTCTGCGACCTACACCACAACTCACGGCAGCGCCGGATCCTTGACCCACTGAGCGAGGCCATGGATCGAACCCGCATCCTCACGGATATGAGTTGGGTTAGTTCCTGCTGAGCCACTACAGACACTTCTGATACGAGACCTATTTTAGACTAAAAAATTGGCTTTACTCTGCTTCGATATTTCTAGCTTATTCTTTTTTTTTTTTTTTGTCTTTTTGCTATTTCTTGGGCCGCTCCCGCGGCATATGGAGGTTCCCAGGCTAGGGGTCGAATCAAATCTGTAGCCACCGGCCTACGCCAGAGCCACAGCAACGCGGGATCCGAGCCACGTCTGCAACCTACACCACAGGTCACGGCAACGCCGGATCGTTAACCCACTGAGCAAAGGCAGGGACCGAACCCGCAACCTCATGGTTCCTAGTCGGATTCGTTAACCACTGCGCCACGACAGGAACTCCTCTAGCTTATTCTGAAACCCGAGCTTTGTGTGTTCTTCACTCTGTGAGCCTGGTGTGGCTTCTGGCTGAAAGCAGCAGGATTCAGACCCGTGGGCAGAGCTGTGGTGGTGTCCTGCAGGGGCAGCTGTCGGGCTTTAACCCCTCGGACCCTCTGTTTCCTCTTCTGGAAAACAAAGTTGGGGTGCGGGGCATCCAGATGGGAACAGAGGTTCCCAAGCGCCGATCCGCGGGCCTGTGCTCTGTGTCAGCGTTTCTAAGCATCTGCAGGGACGTGGGAAACGTCAGAGCAAAGTCGGGGACCTCATGACATCAAGTGTGTTTCCCCCAAAAGACTGTCTTTTGCTCCGAGATTATGTCTCTCTTCTAACACTGTCTGTGTTGAAATGTGTTTTTGCAAAATATTGAGATGATTAAACACGCGCTTTGGAGAGTGAGTGTGCGTATCTGGGGCAGAAGGGGAAGGGGAGGGAAAGGAGAGGAGAGACGGAGGTCAGAGGTCATTGTTGAGGTTTTGGTTTGTGAATTTCCAAAGTGTGAGGACCGCGCCCGGGGGGGCCTCATCCTTTCCAGACCCTGACTTCAAGACCCGCCTCCAATCCCCTGGGCTCCGCGTGCCAGGCCAAGAGGCCCTGGAGGGACCTGGTGGCTCAGCTGTGGGTCCAGCCAGATCCAAGGGGGTGGTCGCTGGTGAAGCAGGGACACGGGGCCATTCAGGGTCTACTGACAAGCAGTCCAGCCCTGAGCTTGGGGTGGGGTCGCGGAGGGTCCGCAGGGTTCCATGGCGATACTGTAGTCGGGGGGGAGGCCATCCGGAGCACAGGGCAGGAAGAGGGGCGGTGGCCCTGCCAGGTGACCCAAGTCCCAGCCGGCCAGGAGCCCCTTCTGTCTCCCGGGGTGAATGGGATGGTTCTCCTGGAGGGGTGGCATCTCCCCCGATCTTCAAGCGTTGGGTGGGAGCCCCTGAGATGTGACCCTGTGGAGCCCTCACGGCACAGATAGGGCAAGGTGGCTCAGGAGCCAACCCTGCCAGTGTGGAGCGAGCAGAACCCATGCCGTCTGTGCCGTCACAGCCTCGTGCTCCTCTGCCTTCCCCAGGCCCACCCAGGATCTGTCCGTTCAGAGTACAGGGGCCACCAGCTTTGCTTCTGTCCCCAGGAAGGCTTTCAGTCCTCCTGCTGCTCTGTGCGCCCACTGCCGGCCTTGGGGAACCTGGCCGCCCCCTGCTAGCAGACGTGGGATGGGGTCACTCCCCCCACCCCTGCCCCGCTCTGGGGACAGACGCTGATGCTTGGGCATGTGACCCTGTGAATTTCGTTACTGGGTCTCTGCTGTGGCCTCGCCCTAGCCACTGCCCACTGTGGGCCTGCCTTCACCCCACTGGCCTGGCAAGGACACCGAGAGGCCTGGAGGGGTTTCCTGTGGCCGTGTGGCTGGGAAGGGCCAAGGGGGATGGAGTCTCGTGTCTGAGGCCAGAGCCCGTTCCCATCACTTTGAGGCTCAGATGCCGCCTCAGTTTCAGGCAGGACCTTGTGAGGTGCAGGCCCAGCTCTGACTGCCCGTCCCTGGGGGTCTGTGCCCTCCAGGGGGCCTGCGAGCTTCACACCCTGAGTTAAGCGTCAGAGACCTGCCGGCAGGATGTCCCCGCCAAGGCCCTGGGCAGCATGATGGTGCCATCCAGGGAACCCAGGAAATCCAGCCGAGGGCTGGGTCCCAGCCACGCCCAAGGAGCTCCTGGAAAGCGCTCCTTCCACAAGAGCATGTGTCACACACCCACTGCAGCCAAGAGGCAGGGTACGTGTGCACGAGTGTGTGAGCTGGAGCTCTCCTCCTGCTTAGCATCGAGTCACAGGCCCAGGAAACATGGGCTGTGGACAGAGGACAGGGCGGGCTGTGCCCTTCTGCTCTGCACCCCTTTTTCTGCCTGACTGGGGAGGCAGCTGAGGTCTGGCTGTGGTGGGGACGGGGGCCCGTGTCTCCAGCACTCCCCACATGGAATGGAGCAGGGCAAGGCCATACTTGGCTCAGGTGGAGGTGGGTGGCATGGGGACAGGCTTTGTTCTCAGTCTCTGGACAGATGGAGCCATGGCGGTGTTCCTCGCTGTGGGTCTGAACAGAGGGCTCTTGACAATGGGCTTCCAGGAGCCAGACCCAGAAATCAAGCAGGAGCTGCCAGAAAATCTCTGGATTCAGGATCCACTGGGACCGTTCAGACGGCAGAAGGAATGGCCCCATGGGGGCTGCCATGCTCAGGGGAGTCATAGATGGGAGTTCCCTTGTGGCTTAGCTGTTAAGGATCTGGCATTGTCGCTGGGCAGCGTGGGCCACTGCTGTGGCATGGGTAAGCTCCCTGGCCCAGGAACTCCTGCACGCCAAGAGTGCAGCCAAAAAAAAATCCCACGCAAAACCCAGAGAAGTGATGCGCTGACCGACTACACCCACCCGACCCAGGCCAGGCCTCATCTGGTGTCGCCCGCTGGCTTTTTCTGCCCGAAGAGTGAGACCCGTCCCAGAGGGTGGGGGTGCCCACGTCAGTCACGGAGAGGCCTCTCCCCCAGTCTGTGTGCTGCTGCCGCCTTGGGGTTGGGCTCCCTGCCCTTGGCAGCCTCGGCGTTGATTCTGAGTGGGTGGTAGGGTCCTGGTGGCCCCTCCTGGGTGGTGGCAGGTCACCTGCCAGCATTTAGTCCTCCGTCCCTGGGGGGCTTTTAAAGGGTGTGCCTTTTGGGGTTCTTGGAAATGCGGGCCAGCTCCCCCGTTCCCGGGGCGAAGAGTCGGAGCTCAGAGCTGCATTGGACGCCGCCAGCCCTCGGCGGGCCTGAAATATTGTGAATTTCTGGACACGTGTGAGTCACAAGTTCTCACTTCTAGTTTACTTTTGTCACCACTGAAGTGACCTTACAAACTGTCGTGTGGATGTCACAGCGGCACTTCCCTCTCCGGGTGCCCTGATTGGCCTCCTGGGGGCAGGGGGGGCCCCCAGAGCACAGTGGCTGCAGGCCTGGTGGATCAGCACAGCCCTGAGCCACTTCGGTGGCCCTCGTGCGAAGGGAGCGGTTTGCTTACCTCCTTGGCACTTCAGGCATTTCCAGCGCCCCGGGAGCCCGCATTCAGGCTGACTGTACCCGGCTGTCAGGTCTTGCGCTGATGCGCGCCCGGGAGACCCACGCTTCCCCGCGGGGCTGGACGAGCGTGACAGTGGCAGGTGTGGAGCGGCTGAGGGGCGTCAGGGAAGGGGTCCCCTTTCCTCCTCCTGGGGTGCTGCCTGGCACCTCCATCTGGGTCTGTGGAAGGAGTGGTTCTGCCCTGCGAGCCCCTAGTTAGCTAGTCAGCTAGCGCGATGTGGCCCTGGGGGTCCCAGCCTTGTGCCCTTTGGGATGCGAGGCTGGCAGCATGCCGCACAGGGGCCTCCTAGGCTCGGGCAGGAATGCCAGCCCGGTTGTTCTGCTCACCAGGGTAGCCTGAATGCAGCAGGGCGGGGGCGACCCAGGGATCATCTGATGAAGGAGGAAGGCAGAGGTACCGGGATGGAGCGCCTAGAACCACACACTCCATGCAGGGGGAAGCCGCGGTCCGGTCACCCTAGCCCGGTTCTGAAGGGGGGCCTCTGGGCCCAGCCCCCTCCTGAGAGCCCTGCCCCGTGGATATGGGTGCACCTGCACCTGTGAGGCTAATCAGGCCGGTGTGACCTCTGTCTGCAGGTATCTCTCAAACTTGCCAGAGAAGAATCTGCTGCGGCTGTTGGATGCAGGTTCCCAGGCCCCAGCCTGTTAGGTCTGGCAGGGGCCCCCGGAATGTATATTATCCTCTGGTCCAGGGATGCTGTCACCGCCATCCTAGACCAAAGAGCTCCGGTCCCAGAGAATCGCTCTCCGAGGCTGTGCCCCACGGCGGTGGGGTGGCTGGCACACGCAGGGCCATGCAGGGAGGAAAGCCCAGGGTCAGGTGTCAAAAGTGCCACCACCGAGAGCCCCGGGTGCCCCCAACAGTGGCACAAATGTTGGCAAGTCACACCCCTCCCTGAGTGCTGCCCAATCTCCTGGAGGCTGTGGGTCCAGGGACCCTGCAGGGGCAGCAGTGTGGCGCCCCCACATCCAGGGCCCGATGGGGTGACCCTCCCAGGCTGGTGGTCATCGCAGTTCTCCCCCCTTCTGTGGAGACCGTGCTGCCATCCTCCACATCCGCCTTGTTCCCTTAGCCCCTGGGACACGCAGCATCCCCCCGCCACCCAGGACACACAGGGTGAGCAGCCAGGCCAGCCTGGAGCACCTGTCACCTGGCCTGCTGGCCCATGTCAGAGTTGCTGCCGACCCCCGGTGCCAGGAATGTCCACCTGCAGTGATTCTTAGAGCCAGGCTGTCCCCAGGGGTGGGTGGGCAGCGGAGGGCTGTGGACAGCAGCCACCCGCGGGAGGTGAGTGCACTGGGCTCCGGGTGGATGGGGGTCACAGGACGAGACGGGGTTGGAGGGAGGCCTTGAACGCAGATCCAGTGCATGCGCCGCAGTGTGGCTGGCCAGAGCTGGCCCTGAGATGTGTAACTGGCACAGCGTGGAGGGGTGGCGAAGGCGGGCGACCAGCAGAGCACAGGCGGGGAGGGCCCGGGTAGACAGCAGAGGCTGTAGACCAGCAGGGAGTGTGTGTGGGGGGCTTGCTCATTTCTCTGCCGCCCTTTCACTCTCCTGTGGCCTGAGTGACCAAGCGCCATTTCCTGGGGCCAGGTCAAGGGCCAGGTGGCTGGGAGGCAGTCAGTGGTCGAGGCAGGTGAGGTCCGTGGGGCAGAGGCGAGGGGGTGAGGAAAGAAAGCCGGGAGGCCCCGAGTGACCGCTGTCATGGGGAAATGAACAGGGGGCAGCGTGGAGGGCCCCGCACGGTGCCTGAGCCAGAGCTGTGGGACAAGGGCAGCCCTTTGCGGGGAGCAGACTGCCAAGACACTGGGCAGCGTGCACAGGGCTGCCAGGTGTGGTAGGGGACCAGGCCTGTGTGGGCCATCTCAGAGCTACAGGAACCCTTGAAGTCCTGAAGCAGGGTGTGACACCATCTGGTCTCCCCGCCACCACAGAGGAGCGGTGTCCCGGCCGGAGATGGTGGCCAATCCAGCGGATGGGCCTGGCTGGGGGCAGGGGAGGGGCTGCAGCCCGCACTGGAGGCCACCAGCTGCACTGTCTGGAAGCAGTGGTTGAGAATCAGGAGGACGTTGCAGACCTGGAAGCCGGGCGGCGGCGGGCGATGTCTGGGGCAGTGGGCACGTTGATCAGGGGCCAGCGAGGCACGGCTGGGCTAGAGAGATGCCCACATGAACCCACATGCCCGCCCAGGAGAGTGAGGGAGTGAGTTTCCCGGAGGCCAGGCGGCCCGGAGAGCCATGACTCCCAGGTGTGTGCTGGGGCTGGCCTGGGAGCATCAGGGCTTCCTGAGAGAGAGGCAGGGAGGAGGCCGTGGATGGTCCCTGGGCTGCAGCTAGGATAGGGGTAGCTGGGGGAGGCAGGTGTGGAAGATGGGGGGCCAGCCTAGCACTTGAGACCTTGAGCTGGGCAAGGGCAGCTGGAGAACAGGGGGCATGTCACCCAGGCCCCAGCTCAGGGCCTGGGACCCCCTGGCACAAGATACAGCCTGGCCAGCAGTTCAAGTTGGGGTGGAGGTCAGGGGTCAGCTCTGGCTCTGGATGGTGGGGCACAGTCCACCCACGTCTTGCGGGGTTGGGGGGGGGAATGTCTGCCTCCCTCATCCTTCTCCTCTGAGCATGTTTGTCAGCACACGGGGACAGCCACCCTGCCTTAAGTTTACCACTTGGAGAAGAGGGACTTCTGTCTTCACTGGGTGTCTGGCTTGGAGGTGGAGGCGGAGCCTCAAACTCCCCAGGCAAATTTATGCGTGACAATGCAAATGAGGAACAGGGTTGAGGGGTCCGGGAGCCTCCCTGCCCTAACCCGGGAAGGCAGAGCATCCCGAGCAGGGGCATCTGGCTCTTGGGAGATTGGCCCTGGTTACACCCTGGCACTCAGGGGTTGTCCCGGGGGTGGGGGTGGGGGGGGCTGTTGGATGGGCCTGGGGACCATTCTTGTGCAAACACAGGCTCCTCAGCTGGTCACCAGAGAGCTGGGCAGAAAGGAACCTGCCTTGCGCGGGAACCTGGGTGGGTCATAGGAACTACTTCCGAAACTAGGGGGGCAAAGAAAGGTCAAGGGTCAGGTGTCACTTTTCCCTGCAGGAGACCTCCAGGTAAGGTCACGTCTGTAAAGGACATTCTCTACTTCAAGCAGTGGGACACCAGGCCGGAGGGCACCCACGGCCACCCACACGCCAAGAGGCACGACCGCAGCTGGACTCCTCTCTCTTGGATTTGGCCCAGCTGATGGTCAGTCGGGGTGCGTGCAGCGCCCAGGGCACCAGCAGGGCAGACTGGGGGTAGGCTCCAGCCCATGTGCCCCCTGTAGCCACCACCGTGCCTACCGCCCATTCTCCCTTTCCCTCTCAGCAGCCTAGGCAGTCACAGGGCTTCAGCCTCCCCAGGACTCTCCCATTCCCATTCCATCTTTGGTGGCCTGCGACCGGACAGGTGGCATCCAGGCCCCAGAACTGAGCAGGTGGCAGAGCTGTCAGCTGGCTAAGCTCTTCCCTTTGGTATCTGGAGCTCAAACCAGAACTTCAGGCTGGATCCGGAGGGTGGCGGCAGTGGGCCTAAAAGGGCAGTGCCTGCTCTCCCTGGACCCCAAGGGGGTCCCAGAGCAGTGCCAAGAACTCAGCCCTGGAGCTCGGTCCAGCTCTTAGGGCCACTAACCATGTGACTCCCGCCTGGAGTGGCCTGTGAGGCCCACTCTGCAGGGCCCCTTTGCTCAGAGAACTGCGCTGCTCCACCAAACTGAACTTCTTTATTAAGTGCCAAGGGTCCAGGCGGGCGATGCCCCCTGCAGCCCCTCTGCCGAGGCCTTTGCTTGGAGTAGTGTGGCGCGCTCACTTCACGTGCTCGGCCGCGTGCGAGGAGCAGTAATACTTCTTGTGGGCGATAAAGGTGGACAGGCTGCTGAACCTGATGTTGCACAGGCGGCAGTACCTGTGGTTGCCGTTGGGCACGGGGGCCGGCGTCCCCTGGCTGGGGGTCTGCACGCCCTTGTCCGAGTGCGAGGGGGGCGCCGGCACAGCCTCGGGGGACGAGGCTGGGGGAGGGCCGGGCCGGGGGCTGCCGACGGGCGCCTCCCGTAGGTCCTGGCCGTTCAGGCCGTCGCGGGGGGCGGCGGGCGAGGGCGTCCGGGCCTCGGCGCCGGCGCCGGCCGGGGGCTTGCCCAGCAGCAGGCCGTGCGCCAGGCGGAAGTGCTCGATGAGGTCGCCGCGCACCACGCCGTTCGGGGGGCAATAGGGGCAGACGACGGCGGGCGAATCCTCCGGGGCGGCGCGCAGGCGGCGCGGGGCGGCGGGGCACGAGAACTTCTTGTGCGCCAGGTAGGCCTCGAGGCTGTGGAAGCTCACGCGGCAGGCCGTGCACTCGTGGTAGTCGGCCAGGGCTGGCAGGCTGGGCGCGGGCCCGGGCCCGGCGACGGCGAGGGCCTGGCGCCGGGGCTTCTTGCTCAGGTCGATGGGGCAGTCCACCGGGTCCAGGCCGCTCCCGCCCCCGCTCCCGGGCCGCGGCGCCGGCGATGCCGGCGGCTCGGGGGCCGGGCCTGGCGGCGTCGGAGGGGCAGGGCCAGCTGGGGACGGGGCGGGGCCAGCCGGGGGCGGGGCGGGCCCGGCCGCGTGCAACTCGTAGAGCTTGCGGCGCCTGCGCGTGCGCACGGGCGGCGCGGCGGGCGCGGGAGGCCCGGGGGTTCCCGGGGTCCCCGTGGGCGCCGGCCGGCGAGGCGGCGGGTCGTGGCGCGAGGCGCAGTAGTAGCGCTTGTGCACCGTGTAGGTCTCGTGGCGGCTGAAGCGGATGTTGCAGGCCTCGCACAGCGTCCGGCGGGGGTCGTCGTCCTCCTCCGCCCCGCTGCCTGGGCTCGGGCTGCCTTCGCTGCCCCGGCCGCCCGCGTCGGCCTCGGCCTCGGCCTCGGCCGTGCTCCCCGCCTCGTCCTCCCGCGCCCCGGGGCCCGGTGACGAGTGCGGCGCGTCGGCCTCCGCGCGCGGCGGCGCGGGGGGCGCCTTGGGTCTGCGGGCCGGGGGTGCGTCGTCGGGTGGGCGGCGGCCGGAGCAGTAGAGGCGCTTATGTACGTAGAAGTTGTTGACGTTGTTAAAGGTGATGTCGCATTCAAAGCATGTGGCGCCCTTGGGGGCCCCCGCGAAGAGGCCGGCCGGCGCACCCACACCCGCTCCCGCCTGCAGCCGGCTGTGCACCAGCTCGGACATCTTAGCCAGAATTTCGGAGGCCGGCGGTGCTGCAGGCAGCTGCGTCAGGAAGAGCGCACCCGGCCCGGGGCTGGAGCCGGGAGTGGGGCTGGACAGCTCTGCCTTCACGTGCACGGGGCCAAGACCGGGACCGGGGCTGGGCGGTGACGGTGTTCGCGAAGGGGCCGGGGGTCCTGGCTCCGCCTCAAGCTCCTCTGCGGCCTCCACCTTGATACTCCGGGGAGCCGCTGCGGGCTCACTTCCGCCCCCGTTCTGGGGGCCCGCTCTGGTCTCTCCATTGGTGGCCTCGGCCAGGGCCTTCCTGTCCAGTCCTGGCGATTTTGCGGGCATCAGGCCCAGGTCAGCAGAGGCCAGAGGGCCATGCAGCGCCGTATGCTGTTGGAAGCCAGCCACACTGTCTGCAGAGAGATCCCGGGGGCCATACTTCAGCGCTGGAACAGATCTGCTTGGGCCAGATCTGAAGTGGGGGGGGGGGGGTGTGGCACGGGAAGGGAGAGTTGGGGTGGGTAGAGGTGGTGGAGGGCCGAGGTGGAAACTGACATCCCCCCTACTCACGGACAAGCCTGCCTCCCCATTCCCATCCTCAGGGGGCCCCCGAGGGCTCACCTGGGGGGAGCTTGGCAGCGGGGTGGCCGGCCCCTGGCGAGTAGATCTCAGCCTTGGAGCCCGGCTGGCAGACCATGTGATTGGTCACCAGGTGGCTGTAGAGGATGTCCCTTGTGGTAGAGATGAAGCCGCAGCTGTGGCAGACACCTGCAGGGACGTGACGGTGTCAGGGCCCGGGGGGGGGGGGCACAGACGCCCCGCCCACCCCTGTCCTGGCGCCACCTACCGGTCAGTGTGTCCGTGTGCACCTTCAGGTGCCGCTCACAGTTGGCCTTGGTGGTGAAGGCGGACAGGCAGATGAGACACACGAAGGGGCGCTCGCCTGGAACAGAGGGTCCAGTGAGGGGAGGCCCAGGACCGCAGTGTAGGGCGAGTGCCGAGGGTCCCCTTGGCTCCCAGGATCTCAGCAGGGGCCCAGCCCAGAGCCGAACATCCAGGTGGGTGCAGGCAGGGTGCGTGCCCTGGAGCGTGGTGGGAGGGCCACGTGGGCGCATCCGGGGCTGGGGTGCAGCCCCGGGGCGGGCGCGGTGCGTGCGCGTGGCCTGGGTCGGGGCGTGGGCCTCACCGCTGTGGCTGCGCATGTGGATCTCCAGGGAGCTGGCACTGGGGCAGCTTTTGCGGCACTGGGGGAAGGGGCACACGCGCTCGTTGGGGTAGGTCTCCTTGGGCTTCTCGTCGGGGGTGGCCGTGGCTGGGGAGGCAGCACCCTGGCGGCTGGCGCAGTAGTAGAGGAGGTGGGCTTGCAGGTTCCGCTCGCTGCGGTACCAGATCCCGCAGTCCTTGCAGGGGAAGACGTCTTCTGTGGGGGCAAGAAGTGGGTACTGCCTGAGGGCCGCCCACAGCCTGGGTGTGGTCTGGGCCCTGGCTGCCCGCAGCATCCTCTGGGGGAGGCGAGGCTTGCGACCGTCTCACGTGTCCCTTCATAAGCCCATGTTCCCTCTCTATGGTTCTCCAGGATGCACGGGGGACATGCGGATGGGGGGCTGAGCAGCCCCCGTGCTGCCTTCCGACGGCACGCCCCAGAGATGCCGTGGCCTCCTGGGGCGCCCACAGGAGGAGCGTGGGCACTAGTGGGTGTCCGAGGGAGTGAGGCTGGCGTCTGGGACGTGTTCGTGTGATGTGGTGGTGGTGGTGAACGTGTGCACGTGACCATGGGCTGGCGACAGGACGTGAGGGGTGGCGTGGAGCTGGGTGCCTGTGGAGGGGGAAGCAGGAGGCGAGCGTGGCCCTGGGCAGGCGGAGGAGGGAGGCCAGGAGCTGCCGAGGACCACGAGCCTCCCTGTGTCCTGGTTGGAGCGCCCCAGCCCTCCTGTTCCCAGCGGGATGTTGAGGAGCGTTCTGCTGCCTCTGCCTGTGCCCATGGCCACCAGCCACCCCTTGGGCGAGCCTGGGCCGGGAGGCGGGGGGCTTGTTCTGTCTTGACCTTGATGTGGAATCAGGGGACCTGGGGCCCCTCACTAGGCTTTTCTTTTCTTTCTTGTCTTTTTAGGGCCGCACCCATAGCATATGGAAGTTCCCAGGCTAGGGGTCAAATCGGAGCTGTAGCCGCTGGCCTACACCACAGCCACAATGCCACAGCCATCCTGTGTTTGTGACCTACACCGCAGCTCCCGGCAATGCCGGATCCTAACCCACTGAGCGAGGCCAGGGATCGAACCTGCTTCCTCATGAATGCTAGTCAGGTTCGTTTGCTGCTGGGCTGATGGGAACTCGAGGTTTTTCTTTTCAGGGCTGCACCCATGGCATTACTGGGCTTTTAACTTCCGAAGTTAGGACGTGTCTCTCACCCCCATGGCCAGCCGTTACTCAGGAGGTGGGCTTCCTCCACCTGGGGGGCTGCCAGCTTTCTCCTTTTGCCTCCTTTATGGAATTTAATAGCCGCTGTCGAGTGAGGTGGCCAGGCCTCGTGGCCCTGTACCTGGGGTTTTCCGGCTCAGATCTCCCTGCTGGGTTCTTGCCCGTTTTGGGGGGCCTCGAGGAGCTCTGTCCTCACAGCTGAGGCCTTGAGATCTGAGGGGCCAGCATTGGGCTCTGAGCTGCTGGCTGTGGCACGGGGCGGGGCGGGGAGCCCGGGAGGCGCACCTGAGCCCCAGCTGCAGCCCGAGGACGGTAATGGTCCCACCCAGCGGGCTGCCACGGGCCGAGTCCCGCGCGGATGTAGCCCGGGGACCTGCACAGGTGTCAGGCTGCCATCAGCTTTACTCCTTTCACAGGTGAGAAAACTGAGGTCCAGCGAGGTGGAGCCTCAAGAATTAAAGTGGTCTGATGGACTCTGGAGTGTGGGGTCCTCAGGCCCTTCTAGACCAGCTGGAGAGGCCCACGTCGGGTCGGGTGGGGTGGGTTGGAGGAAACCAGACAGCTACTACCCCCAATGGCCTCGTGGGCGAAGTGCTCGTGGGATGTGGCTGTTGACATTTCGGAGCTGAGGACAGGCCGCACAGGGGGCTGGCCGGACAGAGGCCACCCTCCAGCCCCTGGGCTCCCTGCAGCCCCCCCACCGACAGGCGGTCAGCCCCCTTGGGCATCAGACACCCTTTGCTGCCCTGGGGAGGGGGCCGTCTTCTCTCCTTTCCTGACAGCTTGACATGCCCATGAGACCCCCGTGTGCTCAGTGCTGCCGTCCCCGCATCCCTGCAGGACCCTGCTCTCCCTGGGGCAGTGGCCCTGCGTGTCCCACCCAGTCCCTCTAGGCAGGCTCTGGGCGTGGACCTCAGGCCCGCGCTCGTTCCCACCCCCTCGCTTGGCTGCAGCTCTTTGGGTCACGGTGACCTCCATGCTGCCTGTCCAGCAGTCCCTGCTCTGCTGCCTGTGGTCTCAATGCAGCAGGGACACGGTGGAGCCCCTCCACCCTGGCTCTCCCAGGGCCTCGTCTTGCCCGGAGCTCCGCCAGCTCTGACCGCACCCTGAGCCCCAGCCTGTGTCCCTGTCACCACTTAGCGCCCGCCAGGATGGTCGGCTAGGACGCTCCTTCCTGACCCCTGCCAGGCATCGGGCAGACTGGCATCCCGCCGACCGCCGTGCTGAAGCTGGGGCCTCGCTGCTGCCTCCTCAGCCCACAGGCCCTGTTGGCTCTGGACCCACCACCTGCTTCCAGCTGCCACCACGAATCACTTGTTCAAAACGAGTCACTTTCCTCCCAACTTCGCAGCCCCACAGTGGTCACCTGGCAGCTACGTGACTTTAAAACGAATCGGATCATACCCTTTGCTGCCTGAAAGCCCCTGCTGGGGCCCCGCTCAGAACTGCTCCAGCCTTGGGGATGCCCTCGCCCGGCCCCGCGGGTCCTCTCACTGCTCCCCCTGGTGTGTGGGTCTCAGGGCCGCCTCGACTGGTTTTCTAGAGCCCCTGGCTGAAGGGGTCCTCAGCCACCCCGAGGCCACCCCCAACTGTCAAGTGGTGGTGCCCTCAGGCCGGGCAGGTGTCCCCACCTGGGTGACTCTGGTCCCCAGCTGCTGGGCTCAGTGTGGTCAGTTAGTGAGTATTTAAGGAACGAGGGACTCCTGTCTGATCCTTTGAACCTCTGTGGTTGTGGTGAGAAGCGAGAGACAAACGCCGCCTGCCACTGCCGCTGCTCTCAGCAGCAGCTTCACCCAGGGACCCTTGGCCGTGTCCTTCACAGCTGGCAAGTAGGGGTCGCCAGTGTCCCTGGGCAAGGGCTAGGCTGCTGAGGGACCCCTGACAGGGTGTGTGACAGAGACCAGTGGGGGAACCACTCTGCTACAGAGGCGGGGGACATCCGTTGCCCGCCCGCTGGGGCACGGGGATGTCGGCTGCCTGCCTGCTGGGGGCACGGGGACAAAGGCTGCCCGCCCGCTGGGAGCACGGGGACATCAGCTGCCTGCCTACTGGGCCTGGCCCAGTGCATGGCTGGGCCTTGGGGACCTGCCTCCCTGCACCCTGCTTGGGGCTGCCGTCCGTGTCCCGGGGCCCGCGTGGCTGCCTTGCCCGTGGGTTACATCCTAGAGCCCTGCTCTATTCAGGTCCCAGCGACAGATCTCGCAGATCTCGAGCTGGGTGCCACCTGCGGCCCTGCACCCGGGCCCTGCGCCCCGCCGAGAGCCTGGGGGGAGCGGAGGCCGTGACTCACTGTTGACGACGGCTGTGGCCAGGATGGAGGCCATGCCGGCCTGCTGCGGGAGGAGCTGGATGTCGGCGTGGGCAGGGGCTGGGCTCTCGGGCTCCACTGGCTCCTTCTTCACAGGGTGAGTTGGGGCGGCTCGGGGCTCGGCTGCCAGGAGCACACTCAGCCGTCCACCCGCTGGCACCGGCCTGATGAGCCTGCACCACAGGGCTTCATCTGTGGGGCAAGGGCATTTGTGACGGGACAGCCAGCAGCACAGGGCCATCATGGCCGCTCCTCTGCAGAGACCCCACCCAGTCCTCCTGGGCGCCTCCATGCTGTCCCAGCCTAGAGATGGGGGTCATTTTGAAGCTGGGTGTGGGGGACAGGCCAGGGAGCAGCCACGCCGCAGTCCACAGCTGCGGCCACTGGCTTCCAGGGTGTGCCCTGCTCCCTTGGGTGACTGTGGCCCCTGGGTCGGTCTGCTCCTTGGGATTCCCTGCCCTGTGCCCAGGGCTCAGAAGGCTCTTTTCCAGGAGAGGGGAGCAGACAGGGCGGGAAGGTGGTCACTCCCTAGGCCCCAAGGGCCTTCTAGCTCTGGGCAGCTCTGCCCGTGTGGCTGTTCCCATGGAAGCCTGCAGGGGGCAGCCTCGGCCAACAGAACCCGGGCTGAGCCGCCTGCATGTCTGCATGTCCCGCACAGAGACCGCCAGGAAACCTAGCTGAGGTGCAGGCCCCACCTGGACCAGGCCACCTCAGTAGCATCAGCCACTACAGGGACCCTGTCCTCCCTGGGCAGGCCAGACAGCTGGCCGAGGGTGCCCAGGAGGCAGTGGGGAGGGGAATGTCAGAAGAGTCTACCCAAGTGGACTCCCTCTTGGGAAGGGGGTGGGTGTCCCAGGGCCCTCCCGGGTGGCTGTGGGGAGGGCGGCCCTTGGTGGCTATAGGAGTTGTCATGCTCCTGTCCCCTTACCCTCCCCTGGGGACCTGAGCCTCGTCTGTAGTGGGGTCCCCTTCCCGGCGCCCTGATCTCACACTGGGACGGTGCTGCTCCCTCTGGAGTGAAACCACTGGGGCAGGCAGGACCGTGGCCCCGGGGACCCGGCCACCCCTCCACCCACGTCTGCGTGGCCGGAGCGGTGATCTGAGGTGGGGGGCGAGGACCCCAGTCTG
The DNA here is from genome assembly GCF_016906955.1 of Phacochoerus africanus. NCBI lineage: Eukaryota > Metazoa > Chordata > Mammalia > Artiodactyla > Suidae > Phacochoerus > Phacochoerus africanus. The sequence continues at coordinate 1,064,024 of NC_062551.1, forward strand.
CTCCCCCTCCCCCCTCCCTGGCCGCTCCTGGAAGGTGGGAGGGTGCCAGGATGCAGCTCTGGACGCTGCCTCATGACAGGAGGCCCCAGGAAGGCGAGGGGAGCTGCCCAGACCCCAGCGCTGGGCCTAAACACAGCCCTCCTGACCACTCCCCGGGGACAGCCAGGCCGCATAGGGCCCTGGCTTCCTCTGCTGCCCCGCAGTCTCCGCAGGCCCCGAGGGCGGTCCTGGCCTGGCCCCTCTCCCCCACCCCCAGGGCAGAGCCCCGTCCAGCCCTAGACTGGCATTAACGGGAGCACTGGGGTGTGGCGGCCAGCCCCTCAGCCCGGCCCAGGCAGGTTCCCGCTCAGGGCCAGCCCGGGGCGCGCAGCCACCCCCGCCTTCAGAAGGCCGCAGGGACGCAGCGGTACTGACCCTTCCTGTGGATCTCCGCGTTGGCTTCAGCCTCGGTCAGGGCCCGGGGCAGCGTCCTCAGCCAGCAGGCCTCATCCTCCAGCAGCAGCGTTGGGGCCGGGCTCTGGGGGCAGGAAGGGGTCAGTGAGGAGTCAGTCCTGCTTTGGACACAGCAGGGAGCAAGGATGACGGGGTGGGGGCGCTGTCCAGGCTGCGGCCTCTCCCCATGGGTGACAGGGACACAGCAGGGGCTGGCACCTTCCATGGGTCATGAGCTGGGTTCTCGTGGAGGCCGAAGCCCAGAGACCCAGCAACTTGCCCAGCGTTGCTGCAGGGCCCGGCCGCGCCCAGCAGGCCTGCCTGTGTCCAGTCCGTCCAGAGCCGGAAGATGGTGGACACTGAAGGGACACCTGCCCAATAGCCCCTGAGGTCCCCTGGCAGCAAGACGTCCCCACGCCCTCTGCCCCGCGGGTGGCCTGCCGAGCAGGTGGTGCCCTTGTCCTGTCTCCCAGGCGCGGGGTCGGAGGAGAGCACTGCCTCCCGCAGCCTCGCTCTCCCTGGCCGTCTGGCTGACGAGCTGGGCCTGTCACGCCCGGGAAGACAGCTCGCTAGGCTCAGTCCTCCCCTGGGGCTGTTGGCGGCCCGCGGCGCGGCAGCCTGATTTCCGGCCCCTGGCCCTCACCCGGCAGCAGAGGAAGCACACGTGGCCTGCTGCGGCCTGGGGCTGGGAGGAGCCGGCCTGGTCACTTCGCGGCACAGACCAGGAGGTGGGGGTGGCTGCTGCCCACCGCTGAATGGGTTCTGGAGGTCCCCAAGCTCTGCCACCGGGCGCCGAGTGTGCAGGCCCAGCATGGTCACATCTGAGTCTTGTCTTTGTTTTATGCAAAGAAATGCCTTTCACTCAAGTCTCTGTGCATCAAGACCTCTAAAGAACCACTGTCACTTGCTGTCACCTGGCCGGGGGCAGTTGGTCAGGATGCTCCTGCGGTGGGGGGGCTGGGGTGAGTGACACACGGGGTCCTCCATCGGGTTCTGGGCACCCTCCCCGCTCAGTCCAAGCCCATGGCCTTGCCAGGCTCGCCCGCGGGGACCCCGTGGGACCCTGTCCAGGCTCCGCCTTCCTGTGACCGTGGGCGGGGTGCCACCCTCAACCTGCAGTGGCTTCCCTGCTCTGCATCTTGTCCCCAGCCCGTGGTGGACACAGCAGACCAGCTGCACGGCTCAGCCATGGAACGATCGAGTGGGGGACAACCAGCCGAGGGCTGGGGGAGCAGAGCCCATGGCGCCAGCCCCCCGTCTGCCTGCCCAGGCCTCAGCGCCTTTGCAGAGGGCTGTGTCCCCTCGACTGTCCTGTGCTGCCACCTGCTCTCCGGTGGGTCCTGTCCCTGGGACTCGGTTTTTTCCCTGGAGCACCGGGGAGTAGCCACGTGTGTGAGGCCCTCCCTTGGGACGGCGGCTGCCTGGCACATGAGAAGCACAGAACAAGAAGGAGCCCTGTGCTCCTGCTCCTCGGGGCCCCTGGGAGTCCAGTGGGGCACCAGGCCAGCGGCCGGCAGATGTCAACTTGGGGTGAGACTCCACCTAGGAGACTGCTGGGGGCAGATGGCACCTGCCTGGCCTCTCTGAGGGCTGCACAGCTGCGGGTCCCCGCTGGCTGGGGCCACAGCTGGGGCCAGGCCGGGGGCCAAGGTGGAACCCGCGGGGCCGGCACAGCGGTGAGTGACCAGCGCTCTCGTCTCCCCAGCTGCCCCAGCCAACCGACCTGGGCCAGCAGCTCGCAGAGAGGCGGCGGCCGGGGCCTCCCCAGTCTCTAATGAATATTAATGAGCGGAGGAGGGAGAAAAAATTAATCTGCCTGATCCTCGGATGGGTGCCGCGGTAACGATATGAAATCTAATTATTCGTCCCAATATTTCTAAACCCTCAAACAGAGACTGACAGCCTCCCGGTCGGTTTAATGCTTATCACTCCCGGGAGCGGCGTGTTGGCGGCGTGATAAAAGCGCCCGCGCACAGCTCTGCTGACGCTGCAGAAACCCCTAATTTTCCACGAACGTCCGAGTGGAGGAAGGTGGCAGCGCCACGTTCCTGGTGGCTCTGTGCCTCCCCCGGGGTGGCCCACTGCCTGGTGGCTGCCCTGGCTGGCCCGACAGGGAGGGGCCATGGGGACCTGGAGTGGGCTGGCACCCTGTGCCTGCACCCGACTCCCCAAGAGAGGAACGGCCAGGAGGTGGAGGCCTCATGACCCTCGGCCCCTCAACACTCCGGGGGGGGGGCGGGCCTGGCCCCTCAACTAAATGGGGGAGTCTGAAGGCCGCCCACGGCTGCAGCGGCGGGGTGAGGGTCGGGGGCTCGGCCCCGCAGGCGGGTGCAGGCCAGCCCTGAGCAGTGATGCGCCCTGCCCCGGGCAGCCGGATCCCGCGCGCTGGGGCTGCAGCCCAGCCTGGGGCCGAGGAGACTTCAGTCTCCGCTCCCCTGTGGAGGGACGGGCATGACACAGGGCTGGCTGCCTGGTTATTTATCCCCCGCCTCCCCCAGTTCTGAGCAGTTGTGGAACAGAAACCCTTTTCTCTGCTGTTGACAGTGCTGGGCCGAGGCGGCCCCCTTCCCGGCCCTGCCCGTGGCACTGGGGTACGCGCCCGGCCCTTCCGCCAAAACCATCAGAGGCGTGTGTGCCGCCTGCCCGCCACAGGCGCCCCCGGGCTCACTGCTGGGTCTGGGGTCAGCCAAGAAGCCTGGCCGCCCACCGCCTGCAGCCCTTGGGGTCGCCAGTCCCTATCCTGACTGCAGCCCGGGACAGCAGGCAGCGCTTGAAGCTCTCTGGGTGCATCTGAGAACCCTGCTTGTTCCTCCAACAAAGAGGTCAGTGTCTGGACTCCGTGCCTGCCGATAACCATCAGAAACCCTATCTCCGCTGTATCCGCTGTGACGACCGTATCGGAGGCTGGTCCCAAACCTCGCTGTGCATCACGTAAAGCCGCGGGGGCCCCGGGGTGGGCTCCGACCGGGCCCCCACTTGTCTCTGTGTCAGCCCATCCTGAGAAGCCCCCCGTGTCCCACTCAGAGGCAACAGCGCTTCCATCCTCAGTGGCCCCCCATCCCCCCCGCATCCCCGGGAAGAACCATTTCCCAGGCGAGGAGACAGAGGCGGCGACACCCAAGGCCACGGGCAGGGGCCGCGTACAGGCAGGAGGAGAACCCAGGTCTGCGTGACCTCCGGGGCCTCACTGCGGCCTTTCTCTTCATCACTTGTTCATTCACTCAGCCGCTGCGGGCAGGGGCGGGGCACCCTCAACAGGGCATGGGCAGAACTGCAGACATCGAGGGGTGAGGCAGCTGGTGAAGGACGTGTGGCCTCTTTCCTTGGGTGGCCCTGGGGCTCAGGCTCAGAGCCATCAAGGAGGGGGGGGGCCTCCTCCAGCCCTCAGCTGGGCTCCCTCCACAGTGGAGGGAGGGGCCCGAGGCCAGCCGAGCCCTCGTCCTGGGTCTGGGCCCTGCTGGGGAAGGACGGCCCTGGGCCCAAGGATGGCTGGTCTGGGCCAGGCGCACCCCCCGACATGTGGGGGGGACGAGGGGGCACCGCCTCAGGACCTTGCCTGTGGGGCCACGGGACCCTGTGGGCTGCGAGGTCCACTGGGGCAGGGGCAGGACTGGGAGAGCCCCACAGGGCTGGTGAGTAAGGGGCAGGGAGCGAGCGGGACCAGCCTGCACCCAAGCCCGGGTGGGCAGCGACCGCCCCTGGTGAGGGTGCGTCCGAATGTGCTGGGCCACTGACTCCCACACGCCGGGTTGGAACCTGAGGCTGGATGGCCGTGGGCAGCAGCAGGCCCCTGGCACCGGGAATGTGGGAAGTGGACGCCCGCTAAGGGGCGCTCAGCCGGTTCATCAGCCAAGAGATGCAGGGAAGAGCCATCATGCGGCCTGGGCCAGGCGGCTTCCCTCGGGAATGTTCCCTGTCACCACCAGGGGCAGCGGGGCCTCCCCAGGAAGGACCTGGCCATCCTGTTGCGGCCCTACTCCCTCTGGGCTCGCCTGGCTGTGAGGCCTGGCTCTGCCAGGTAATGACCACTCATGCCAGCCTCTGGGGCATCCCACTTGGATGGCTGCTCAGGGCCCGTGATGCCCCATGGGCCCAGCCCCATCTACACCCAGGTGAGGGCCGAGGAGCCCAGCAAAGGCCGCTTGACCCCCAGCCCTGGGCGAGGACGCATCTGAGGCCACATGGCAGGGCTGGGTCTGGATGGTCCCACGTCAGCCTTTTGGACGGGGGCATCTGCTGCCCTGCTTGCCAGCCAGGGGTTCCCTCTCAGCTCTGATGTCGGGGGCCTCATGGCCATAGGTGGGGGACCCATAGGGGGGCAACCGGACAGATGGACAGGCCAAGTCGGAACAGGCTCACTGCTTCAGTCACTCGCTCATTTGCTCATCCACCCCACCACCCACCCGCCATCCACCACCCACCCGCCATCCACCACCCACCCGTCCATCCGCCACCCAACCACCTGTCTGCCACCCACCCGTCCATCCGCCACCCAACCACCTGTCTGCCACCCACCCGTTCATCCGCCACCCACCCGTCCATCCGCCACCCACCTGTCCTACACCTCCTACCTATACAGCCACCGGGTCCATCCCTCCACCTGTCCACTCACCTGTCCATCCACCGTCTACCCATCCACCCGCTACGTTTCTCGTGCATCCGAGGATGAGTTTCAGAGCTGGCTGGGCCTCCAGGCCCCGGGGTTTCTAGCAGTGAGGCCACAGCTGGATCTGGGAGGGACCCGCTCAAGGTCCCACAGCAAGCCGGGGCCAGAACCGCCTCTCAACCCTCGCCAGGCCTGCGTGCTGTGTCCTTCCTGGGGCTCCCACCCCCGACGTCCGGTGTGTGTGCGGGGACTGTGGGGGCAGCCAGCCGGCCCCCTCCTGCCTGCAAGTGGCCCGAGCCTGGGGAGGTCGTGGGTTGGGGTCACCGCACGCATGTCCACCCCTCTCCCGACAGCCAAGACAAACTGCCTGGCGGGAAGACAGGGCGATCTGGGGTGGGGGGGCAGGGGGGGGACCGAGGCCCATCAGCTGAGCCTGATAAGGGGCCGCTGAAACGTTAACGAAAATATTTAGACAATAAATGGAGTATCGGAAGGCGCGCGTATCTTTAAGAAATCAATCATCTCGTACGTGTGTCTGGACACTCGGCGCCAAGGCGGAGATAGCGCCTGCTGGGGAGATAAGGGTTAATCAAGGATTTAATTCTGCAGGAGATAAAGCCGCAGGGAAGAGCGGGCGGCTGCTTCCTCCCGGCTCCTCTGCTCGAGCCTCAAAGGCGAGGCTCTGGCGCGAGCTCCCTGGGCCATTATCTCTCGGCCTGGAGAGAGCTTCCAACCTCGAGCCAAGTCTCCCCGGGCTGACCTGCGGCCCAGGCCCGAGAGGGCAGAGGCCTGGAGCGGAGGCTGCAGGCAGGAGGGGCCCGGCGTCCCCCGCCCCCAGCCCTGTCCTGCAGGGGTCTCTAGGGGTGGGCAGACACGGGTTCCATGTCTCCCTCTGCTCCCCGATCCTGGCGACTTTGGCAAGTCACTTCCCACGTGGAGCCTCTGGGAAATGGGGACGGTGGTGCCTGCTCACGGGCGTGGAGGCACGAGGACCGGGTGTAAGGATGGATGCAGAGCTGTGCACGTGGAAGAGTGTGGAACACACACCTATCCATCCTGGAAGGTGCTGGCTGTGCCCAAGGAGGGAGCAGAGGTCAGAGTGCAGGTCCTGCTCCCAACACAGTGAGGTCCCCAGGCCTCGGCCACCCCGCCTTTGTCCCGACACTGCTCATGGCTCTGCTCGACTCGGTAATCTGGAGATGAGAGCGACGGAGCTCACATTAACGCTCCCACGACAGCCTACCCTCGGAAGAACCAACTACTACTTGCATACCTCCAGCGATGGGGAACTCACTGCCTACCAAGAACTACTGCTCTGAACACCACCGCCTGTGTCCCACAGTGAAGCTGAAATCTGGCTTCTTCTATGGAGCTGAGATCCCCCTGGACCTTCCAGTGCATCCTCCCAGTTTGGGGCCACAGGACAAGCAGGTCACCCTCCCACAGGGCTGCTGGCTTTGCCACCTGCTCAGCCATGCCCTGTGGTTAGCAGGATGCGTGCGTCATCGCGGTGAACCAGCCCGGCTGCCCCCCCTCACCGAGAAGCTGTGCTCTGCCCATCCTCCCCTCTGCGGGAGGCTCAGGCCTCCAGGACCCCCGAAGTTCCAAAGGCTGGGGAGACAGACGCTCAGAGGCGGGGCCTGCCTGGGGGCACATGGAAACACGGCTGTCAGGGAGAAAATGCCAGGATCTGGACCCTGTGCCACAGGACAGCCTGGCCTCAAAGGTGGGTGCCCTCAGCCTTGGGCCAGCCTCCCTCCGACCCCCTGAGCGGCCTTGGCAATCACCTGCCAGGCTTGCTGGCTGCTCGGCAGCAGTAAGCACGTGGGTGGCACATTCAAAAGCTGGGTGATATCTCCCATCTCCCAAAGCCCAGCCTCAGACCTGAGATTCCGCCTTAGCACAACCCATAGCCCAGGTCTGACTGCACATGGGAGGTTGGGGAGGTGGGTTGTGAATGACTCTCCGAGGGCCTGCAGTGGGATTCTGTCCATGGCTCCCCACCACCCCTGTAGACACTTCCAGAGGCTGAGTTCCTAGGGCCCTCGTTTCCTCGGGTGAGACGGAGGCTTTGGCTGCCAAGTTGGAGCTGGTTAGAGCTGCTGGGGCAGCGTTTGGTTTCCAAGTGCTGCAGGTGGAGGGTGCGCCAAACAGCACCCCTACTGCCGCTGAAAGCTGATGATCAGAGGCCCGTGAGACCCAGTGCTGTGGGGCTCCTGCCAGCAGTGTGTACCCTGGATCCAGCCACACCTGAATGCTACCTTACGAATCAAAAGGGCGCAGGCCATGTCTGCACCTGCATATCTGGGTTGCCTGGGCTTGAGGGGACCAACCCGGCTGCTGCCTGGCCTCCTAGGCGAGTGTCACCATGGTTAGGACATGTTTGCTGAATGTGTCATGCACAGGCCCCTCTCCAATTCCTGCCACACACGTGCCCATTCCAGTGCCCCCACGCTCACTCACTTGCTTCCCACAGCAGTGCCCTTTCTGAACTGAAAGGAGGCTTTGTACCCCCTGCAAGAGGATGCCAGGCCGACTCGCCACAACAGAGGAAACTCAGAAGTAGCCCAGAGACAAACGACGGCCAGTGGTGCCGGCACCTGGGAGAGGCCACACTGCCCAGTGGGGCTGCCCGGTTAGAGCGGGAGAAGAACACAGGCCAGAGACTCTCAGGTACCAGCGGCGCCCTCTCCCTGTCGACAGGAGAACCAGGGGCATGGAAACGGAACACCTACCCTTTGTTGGAGCTGCCCCCAAGCACCCAGAAAACCAGCTTGCTCCCCACCAGGGGCAGCCACTGAGGAGGCGGGGGTGGGCGGCGGTTCCTGCCTGCTGCCCCGGCCCACGGCTCCTTTTTGCTTTCATCCCTTGGATGCCCTTCTTCTCTGCCCCACCCACTGCTACTCATTCACTATGGGCCTGCTTAGAGAACGCCTCCTCCAGGCAGCCCTCCCTGTGCTGCCCTCCTGGTCCCAACACCTCACACCCACATCTCCTGACCCACATGCAACACGGAGTGACACGAACTCCTGGGCTGAGGTCTAAGCTGGACACTGTCCTGGCTGCTGTGGCTGGGGTCGGGGTTTCTTACCAGTTCCACCTGTCCAGGAGATGAGGCTCCGGTCTGGATGCTCCCGCGGAATGGGCCCCAGGACAGGCCCTCGGTGAGGCCCCGCCGGGCCCGCACGCATCTCTGTCCGTCCTGCAGCACCAGCTCCAGCTCATCTGCAGGGAGAGACAGAGGCGTCAGGAGTGCCCAGCAGCTCAGGTCTGGTCCACCCCTCAGGGGGCCTGAGGGCAGAGACGGGCGGGCCCGGGCCAGGTTCTGGGGCCCGGCACAGGACAGACACAGGACAGCAGGGTCCCTGCAGCTGAGTGTGAGCAGGTGGGCACCCCGCTTGGGGACAAGGGCTGCTGCGCTGGGATGCTTGGGCCTCGTGCAGCCCAGCATGCACACATGGAGCCGGCCGCCCCTCTGCCTTACGTCGGGGGCACAGGGCCGAGGGTAAGGACGTCGACGAGACCCACCCCGTCCCCTCCACACGGTCCTCCCAGCCCCTCCCACTGGCTTGAGCGCAGTGTCTGCAGACCCTCTGAGCTGGGGTGGGGACTGAGCCAGCTCTCCTCCAGGCATCTTAGCACAGGGCCCAGCGGGCGGGGTCAGGCCCCCAGCCAAGCTTCCCCCCCCCCGCCCCCCCCCTGGCCCCGAGGCCCTCGGCACAGCCAGACTGTGCCTGGGTGGCACCGGGAGCCCCCAGGACCCCGCCTGCCCTCTAGAAAGGTCTGGACCCGACTCTTGCTGAGGCCCTTGGCCAACAGCTACCTGTGCCTGCGGCCTGTCACCCAGCAGAGGGTGTGAGGCTCTCAGGCCATGGCTGCCGGAGCTCCCGTGGTGTGGCTGCGGGGCTGTCACATTTACATGCACAGGTGCGCCTCTGCTGGGAGCCCCACCAGTCCTTGCGGGGCAGGACCTTGGGGTCGGATAGGTTCAGCCAGGCTTCATCGCAGGACCCATGTGACCTAGTCGGGGGCGCCAAACGGTGGCCCCCCAGACTCATCCACCCAGAACCTGTCCATGTGCCTATTTGGGAAAAGGGTCTTTGCGGACGTGATTACGGTGAGACCATCAGGCTTATCCGACGGGCCCTGGAGCCAGTGACAAACGTCTTTGAAAGAGACACACAAGGAGACACAGCACAGGGCACGCGGGGACGTTGCGGCCCTGCCCACGCCCTGACCGGGGCTCCGCTCTGCGGCCGAGAGGGAGTAAGTAGACTTCCGATGCTTGGAGGCCCCAAGGCTGTGCGTGTCTGTCCTGGGACACTCTTGTCAACTGTCCCCTTGAGCCTCAGGCTTGTCCCTGGATGAAGGCCTGCCGGTGGCCGTGTCCTGGATGGCTGGGCTGCTGTGGCCTCCCGTGCCACCTGGGCCCCATGGGCGCTGCTGCGGCGGCCCCACTTCCTGGATCCCTGATCGGGCAGGCTGTGGCCTTAATGGGCACGATTATCAGATAACCGCCGGCCTAATGGCACAGATAACGTGCAAATATGCCAGGAGGCCCGGCTAAAACGTTCTAACTGGGTCCTTGTCTTCCCCAGGGTAGATAAGGTGGCAGGGGACCAGGCCGAGGCCAGGAGGCGGCGCCCTTTATCAGCCCCACGGGAAGGAGGGCGGAGGGCAGCTCTGTCGCTCTGCCCACGGGGGCCATGTCCTCTACCAGTGTGCCCAGGACACCTGGGTCCCGACCAGGGCTCTGCCCGCTGCCACCCTGCCCTAGCCCTGCAGGGGGCCCGCTGGCAGGTGGTTATGGATCCTGCCCGGCCCTTTCCCTCTGTGTCCCCAGGTGCCCGGACAGGAAAGCGGGGCCCCACACAGCTGGCAGTGGGGTGCCAGGATCTGAACCCGACCCAGGTCCTGCGGTCCTGGCCCCCGACCCAGGGGGTGTAAGTGGGGAGAGGAGGAAGAGGCTGTTTAAAGGCACGCTTGCTGGGCCCTCCTCTGTCCGCCCACACTGCCTGTCTCTCCATCCAACGGGTCTGCACTCTGCTTCTGAGGCTGAGCTGTGTCACCCCCCGACTCCCTCCCCCTGCTCAGAGCAGGGGGACCAAGGCGGAAACATCTAGAACCCTAATGCCATGGCCCGTCCCTGTCTGACCTGCACGAAGCCACACGGGCTCGCCCACACTGGGGCCTCTGCAGCGCGGGTGCCACCTGCCCCCCTCCGGACCTCAGTCCCCTGCTGGGGCCACGGGCGAGCCAGGGACAGGGCCACGATCCCTGGTGCCACGGAGCTCCTGTGGGCGCCCAGAGCCTGATCCCGGCCTCTTCCAGCCGGGGCCTATTAGGAGATGGTTCCCCTCTGGGGCTGGTGCCCCTCTCCCCACCGTTCCCCCCCCCAACCGCCGCCGTTCCGTGCAGTTTTCCCGAGTGTGCGCTGTCGAGTCCCACCCGGACGAAGGGACACAGCAGGGACGGGGGCGGCAGGCCCAGGTCACCCGGTGGGTGGGTGGAGCCCCAGGCCCCAGTCTGCCCCAAGCTCGGTGTACCTGCGGGTCCCGAGGCCCGTCTCTCAGAGCCCTGGCTCTCGCCTGTCCCCAGTCCTCGAGGCCACACAGGAAGGGGCAGAGCCAGTGAGCCTCCCACCTCGCCTGTGCGTGTACCCACAGGCAAACCACCACGGCCCCTAATCGGAGCCCCAGGCTGGCGGCCCGAGTGCCCCGATAACAGCGTGGCTGGAGTTTCGCAGCAGCCGCTCCATCGCCTGGGTATCACGCACCACCAGAGCTCCTGATAAAGGCAGTCGTTCTGCACCACTCAGGGCTTGCTGGAGGTTGGTTGAGGCCTGGGAAAGGCAGAGACCAGGGAGCTGAGGGTTGTGGGCTTGGGATCAGGCACTGGTTACCATCAGGACCTACCTCCTTGTCCAGGAAAGGCTGTCTCAAGGGGCTGTGCATTAGAAAGGGTACCCCATGTGGGTGGATGCAGGGCCATAGCGGGTGCCTGGCTCAGTGAGGGGAGGCTGGCTGGACCTTAGCCCCAGCTCACCCAGTGCCCTTGTGCAGTGCATAACCTGTGCAACTGTCCATGGTGGCCCTAGTGATGCTCAAGTTCCATCCACTTAGATAAGCTCCTTCCAGCTCCCTGTTCCTGTCCAACCCCTCACACAGCCAAGCAGGTGTTAAAGCCCAGTTATCACCTACCAAAGACCCTCTCCCAACCAGAAGTAAAAATGCCTTCAAAAAATGAGGGGGGGGGGCACCTACTCCCGGCACACTGGGTACCTGCTGAGAGTTCAGTTCAAGTTCGAGATGGATGAAATTATGAATGAGTGAGGAAGGGGCTGGGGCAGGAGACGTGGAGGTTGGGGGTGGAGGCCAGCAGGGAGAATGGCAGACAGGAAGATACAGCTATTTTTAAACAGCCTCTGAAAGAGCCGGAGGCTCTAGACAGCAGTGGCCTGGAGAGGGTCAGCTCCTGACCGCACCAACAGGAAGCTGGGGGCCCAGGAGAGCTCAAGCCCCGCTGCCAGCCTGGCTGGAGGAGGGACTGGAGGCCAGTCTCCGGGTCACAAAGCCCCACATGGGCACCTCGGGCTTCCAGGAACCATGGGGGCGTCGGCTCCCATGGTGGGCCAGTCGGGGTGGACCTCAGGTGGCGGTGGCCTTCGCCCTGCAGCCTCCTGTGACCCATGTCTCTGCTTCCTCTTCCCAGCTTCGGAGCGGCTGGGGTGAGAGAGCCTCCAGCCCGGTGAGGCCCAGGCCGAGTCCCGCCCACCCCGCCTCCTACCTCCGTCCCCACAGCAGGACAGCGGGGGCAATGCCACCGCCCTCACACAATTCCTGGCCCTGTTTCCTGGCTCTTAACAAGTGCTGGGCCTAATTCATGGGGGCTCCTCCAAGCTCCCCCTTCCCCAAGTGTACAGAGGGGGAGACAGGTTCAAAGAGGTTAAGCAACTGGCCCAAACCACACAGACGGTGGGTGGGATTTAAACCAGCGCCCCCGCATGCTCTCAGCTGGGCCCTGACACCCTCTTCTGGGTCTTTCTGGGCTGAGGCAAGAGGCACCAGTGAAGAGAGGGCTGCTGGGGGGGGGGGGCGCTCTCCAGCTCCGGGGCTGACCCTCCGCTCCGCCCTCACGTCGCCTCTGTGCTGCCTGGGGGACCCCCACGGGGGTTGGGCCGGTACTACAGGAACGGTGCGGGGACAAAGACTAATTTATTCTGGCAAACAACCCCCACAGACGTTATTTCCAGAACAAACACGCTGCGCCGGGATTCAATTTCACCCCCTAAGCGTCTGCGCAGATCCAGAGGAGCAAATCCAGCCTCTGCATATTTCTATGACTTTACCATCCACCTAGGCCTCCACGCCCTCCGATGGCGTCCTGAGGGGCCGGGCCGGGGAGGCCGGGCTAAGCATCCCAACATCTGGGGAGCCCGGCAGCTGGGGCGGCAGGTGGGAGACCTGGGGCCTGGGGACAACGGCAGGGGCCTCTGCCTGGGCCGCGCTCCCCCTGAGGGGCTGGGGCCGGGAGGGCAAAGGCAGCGTGCTGGTGGCAAGGCCAGCCCTGCGCTTCCGTCCCCAGCGCCTGCGTGTCCCGAGCCGCCCTCGGTCCCGGCCTCTCCCAGCTCTGCCCCAGCCGGGGGGCGGGGGGGGGGGGACTCCTTCAGTGAGGGCACAACCAGCAGGCAGGAGCTTCGGAGCTGCCCACCCCATGGCCGGGGCCGCCCAGAGAGCTCGGGCAACCTGCTCCAGGCCGCACTGCCCGGCGAGGGCTGCTGTCCCCTCGCCTAGACCGAAGCCCCGTTCTTTTTTCTTTTAATTTTTTTGTCTTTTTGCCTTTTCAAGGGCTGCACCCGCGGTGTACAGAGGTTCCCAGGCTAGGGGTCCAATCGGAGCTGTGGCCGCTGGCCTACACCACAGCCACAGCAACGGAAGACCCAAGCTGCATCTGCGACCTACACCGCAGCTCACGGTGACGCCGGATCCTTAACCCACTGAGCGCCCCCACGACCTCATGGTTCCTGGTCGGATTCGTTAACCACTGAGCCACAGCGGGAACTCCTGAAGCTCCTTTCTGATGGAGAATTCAGGGCCCCAACCAGACCACCTGGCTCTGGGTTCCACCAAGTGCAGCCTCCCCAGGTCTCTGTCCCCACCAAGCAACAGGCCCTGGCCGGCTGGCTGGCCACCTGCCCATTGCTGGAGGAGCTTGGGGTGCCTCCTGCTGGCCGGCCTCTCCTTCCAGGCTCTGTGCTCATGGCCAGTGGCCTCCAGAGTACAAAGGTCAGCCACCCGGCAGGCCTCGCCCCCACCGGTGGGCTCTGGGATCGGTGTGTGGGTGCCCACTCTGGGGCCACTGCCAGCACCCACTTATCTAATCAGTCTCATCACTCTGGCTGGCCCTGCCCTGTGGCTCCCTGGGGGCTACCCTGTCTTTGGTGGGAGTGGCCCTATCTCAGGGATCCCACTGTTTGCCTTTGATAAAAGTCAAAAAAAGGGAGAGAAAGAGGCGCCAAGAGGGAGAGGAAGAAAGTGCAGGGGCGAGCAGGCCCCGCCCCGGCAGGTTCCAGAAGTCTCTGAGGGCCTGGGCCCGGAGTGGGGGAGGCTGGGAGCCCTGAGTGTGCATCCAGCATGCCCTGCACCAACATGGGAACCAGGCCCAGAGAGGGCAAGCGTCTCTCTCAAGGTCACACAGTAGACGGGGCCATGGGTGTTGGCCGGGCGAGCTGGCCTCTCTGCCCCCTTGGCCCGCTTATTCAGATGCTGGCCTGGCCCCTCCCACCACAGACACACCTCACCTTGTCCCCTGTGATCTGGAACTGAGGGTGGCGGGACCTGCCCATGGTCACCAGCTCTCAAGGTCAGTCCTTTTCCTGCTCTCACTCAACTTGACCCTGCTGAGTGGGTGGCACTGAGACCCCCGGGAGACGGAGTGATACAAGGGGCCAGGGTCCGGCTGTCCTGCGGCTTCAGGCTGAGCAGCCCTTCCCTTTGGGGACTGAGACACCAGCGGGTGATGCCTGACCTGTCAACCCCTGAGGCTCTAGGACGCAGGCGCGTCCCTTCCTGCCTCCTAGGTCACCACAAGGGCAGATGACAAACAGGTGTGGCGCCTGAGGCCAGGGCCCGGCAGAGGGAGCGCTCCCAGACTGAGGGCAGCCAGTGGGGGTCCGGCTGGGCCGGCCCCTGCACGATTCCGGCCAGGCTCTCAGCCCCTCTGGGCCTGGGGCAGTGGCCGCTCTCCGTGCCGACGGGGCTTCCAGCCACCCAGGTGTGGTGCCACGTGACTACCAGTCCTTGCCTTCATGGCAAGTGCCACGACAGCGGGACACGGCCGCAGCCACCACCGGCTGCCGTCTGGGTGGCCCAGGCATGCTGGGGCGTGTGCCGCCCGTGGGCTGGGGCAGAGGCCTCATCACGCGGATGCGCACGCGGCTGCAGCAGACAGGGGCCGCGTTTAGGCACAGCCAGCCTCCTCCTGGACCGTGTTCTTCAAGTGAGTCGAGAGCTGGAGCGGGTGGTATGGGCACCCCGAGACTCTGGGGGCCCACCTGTGCACAGGGCCCGTGGCGGGCACCCTCCCTTCCGCCCCGAGGCCTGGAGCCTCCGGAGTGGGGCCGTCTGCGTGGATGCTGAGGCCCTGCTCACCCCCGTGATCTGGCTGGAGGGGGCGAATCGGGCCCAGGGAGAAAAAGGGCTGGGGCACGGCCAACTCCCACCAGCATCGGGGACACCTCCACTTCTGGGCCCGGGCCTGTTGGCCCGTTTTTGCTCCCCGTTTACAGATGAGTCAGCACAGCCCAGAGGCCCAGGGTCTGGCTCGGAGTCCCGACATGGGACTGGGACAGGCGAGGGGGCAGACCCAGCTCCTGGGGGTGAGAAGGGCCTGTGGGCCGTGCCTGGGTGAACCGGCAAGGTTCACGTGCCCAGGAGGGAGCAGCCGCTCTGCAGGAGGCCTCCACATGGCTGAAGCCGCGTGGCTCTTCCACTGGGGCTGTATCCCCAGACCCGAGCAGCAGTGAGACTCCCACCCAGGCTGCTGAGGGCTTGACACCATTCTCTGAGCTGTCCCGCCCTGCAGAGCAGAAGGCAGACAAACCCATACACCGGAAGACCCAGGGCCACCAGGCACTGACCAGCCAGCAGGTCTTCTGGATCAGGCCACACCTGAAGGCTCCATCAGAAAACAAAAACGGGCGGAGCTTGATCATAAGCCTGGCTGTCGCCAGCGGCCACAGCACCTTTAGACAGGCTCAGACTCCCTGACCCATCTTGGGCCTGCGCTCCCTTCTGCGAATCACGGGGACCTGGCTAAGGAGTTTGGGGCAGAAGCTGGTGGGGTCCATTCCCCCCCACTCTCTGCCTGTTAAGAAAAGCAAGTCTTGACGAGGTCACACAGCCAGCAGGTAGCACAGGACACGGGAGCCCAGACCCCTTGAGCCCAACCCAGGCAGGGCACCTCCTCGCAGCACATCCGGCACGTCGCGGGGCGGGAGCACTCTGGCCCGAAGCAGTCCTATCCCCGTCCAAGGGGGCAGCAACGAGGCTAAGGGGGCAGGAAACAATCCCGATGCCAGGCCCAGACCCACAGCAGGTGGCACGGCCAGGGTGGGACAAGAGCCTGACGTGTGTGTCCAGCGAAGACAGGCGAGGGAGGAGGTGGGCATGAGCGCTGGCACAGGGCAGGGTCACTTGAGCGCCCGGGAGGATCAGCGGCTCCCCAGGGCCCGGGGAACTTCGAGCTGAGAACCAAATCTCATGCTTTAAAAATCAGATTTCGGAGGTCCCGTCGTGGTGCAGTGGAAACAAATCCAACTAGGAACCATGATGGTTCGATCCCTGGCCTCCTTGCTCAGTGGGTTAAAGATCCAGCATTGCTGTGAGCTGCGGTGTAGGTCACAGACACGGCTCGGATCTGCTCTGTGGTGTAGGCTGGCAGCTGTAGCTCCGATTTGACCCCTAGCCTGGGAATCTCCATATGCTGCGGCTGTGGCCTTAAAAAGCAAAACAAAACACCCCCAAAACAACAACAACAACAAATCAGATTTCACATACAATCTGGGGTCTCAGTGCTCGCGGGGAAAACTGGACAGCTTGGCTGAGCCAGGCCATGGTTCCCACCAGACCGCAACCCATTGGAGGCCCACCCAGGCTGCTGCCCCTCGGACAGCAAACACCTTTCCCCGAGACGACATGCCCACCCCGCGCCCATTCTGAGGGCCAGCCACAGGCCAGAGCGCCCCTCGACCGCTGCTGTGTAGTTCGTTCCATTGAGTGCCCGGCCCTGGAGCTGTGGCTGTGACCAAGACGGAGGCCAATTCACCGACAGCAAGGTCGGAGAGGGGGATGCCCCTGGGAGCTGTGGCACAGCAGCCCCGGACGGCCCACGGGGTAGCTGCAGCTTCTCTGCCAGCCCTGGCGCCTGCTGCCCAGTGTGGCTCCTGCTGGCCCCGCCCGCATACAGGCCCCCAGGTCCAGGCGGGGCAGGGTTCGCAGAGCCTGAGCCTCCTTGGAGGGGACGGCCTTCTCATTCACGGTCAGGGGTTTTCAAAGGGCCTCAAGCCTAAACCCTCCTTCCTAAGGAGTTTCCCGCAGCCCCTGCCTTCACAGTGGCCCGTGGCAGGGGCTGGGCTGGAGGATCCCCAGAACCCCTCTCAAGGCCTCCCTGGGGCTGGGACACACCTGCCCCCTGCACCTGCTGCCCTCTCAGGCTCCCCACCCCCACAAGCCCTGCCTAGGAGCCACGTCACGGGCGCGGGGTGGAGTCAGAGAGCAGGTGGCTTTGCTGGGAACCGACGGCAGGGGGGGCTGGCAGGATGGCAGTGCGGTGGCTCCAACACGGGCTAGTGGGTGGCCGCCACAGGGCCTAGGCCGGGGAGGGCCCTCCAGGGGCCGTGACCCTGGATGCCCTGAATGGCCGTCTCTGTGTTCCTGGGTCTCCTCACGTGTGCGAGGGTGGGGGTGGGGAGAGGGGGCACCTGCGGTCCCCGCGTCCCCCCCCCCCGCGGCAAGGTGGAGCGGGTGTGCACTGGCTTAGCTCTTGGCCTCTCCACTGGAAGGTCGGCCCCTTGGGCCGGGGTCCCTGACGGCTAAGTTCTAAGAGCACCTGGGCCCAGCGGGGCTCACGAGCCTGTCTGGGGCACGCGGTCGGGAGGAGGATCTGGGGCTGGACACCTGGTCCCGCCGCCCAGCCGCAGGCCTGGGAGAAGGGGCAGCTGGTCCTGCCAGCCCGGGGGAGGGCGCCCTCCTCCCTGTTCTGCTCTCGCCGCCTGGGCGGGAGGCGCCCTCCTCTGGCCCCAGGGACGCACAGAGGCCCAGGGCTTCCCCACGGGCTCCAGGGGCCCATCTACAAAGAGGTGGAGGGGGGGGCAGGCAAAGAAGGGCCGAGGTCGCCTCGTGCGGTCCCCCGGCCTGTCCCCCGCCAGCCGGGGGAGCGCCGGGCAGGGCGGGTGGCCCCCAGGTGCCACAGTCCCCGCCCCGCCCCCGCCAGCTGGTTCCTGTGGACGTCTCCTCCTATCGCAGGGCATCGCTGGGGATTATTGATTTTTTGACACGGAACAACAGTCGGTCTTTATCGGGCTGAACCCTGGCCCCGGCTAATGTGGCGCTGGGACCGCCTGGGAATAGGCAGCAGGGCAGGTGGGGCCTGGCTGCCCACTGGGGACCCGCAGGGGGCCCCACGGCAGCCTGTGCACGGCGGCTCCCGGGTGCCTCAAGGGGTGAGGACTCACTCTCTCTCCCACCTTCTCAAAAAGCTTCAAAAAAAAAAAAAAAAAAAAAAAGGCAAAAGGCTCTGGGTCTCTGGGCCTCAGCCCCGCACCTGCTCGGTGGGGAGAGAGCCCCATCACGCCTGGGCCCGGGGCCCCGGGGGACCCCGAGGCCTGGGAACTGGGGTGGGGTGGGGGTCCCTGGCTCTCCGGCCCGGCCTCGTCCTGGAGGGCGGGCTGGAGGCAGGACGTGTGATAAAGGAAGGAAAAACCTCCTGTGCAAACAGCTTATCTGGCTCCTATCAGCCCGGCGGCCCGGCCCCGCCCCGTTTTTCCAGGGGCCAACGCCACCGAGGGCCCTTCCTTCCGGTTGGCCTCCGCTCACCGCCTCCCAGCCTGGCCGGCCCACCCTGCCCCATGTCCCCAGGCCTCACCCGCTCGTCCCTTGGAGCCCGATTCTCCTCTGAATGGGCCGGAGGGCAGCCAAGGTCCCGGCAGAGGCCGGGTGGTCGTGAGAGAGGAGGGGCGGGAGGGCTCCCGCCCTGGCTCGGGGCCACCCCCAGGGGACAGTCCCATTCTACCCCAGCTGGCAGGGGGCAGCAGCGGCCCCAAGCTTGGCCACCACGAGAATGTCCTGACACTGCAGCACCCACCGTTGGCCCTGAGCACCTGCTGACCCTTTAGGAGCACCCTTGGCGGCTCCGCCCACAGAGGAGGTGGGGAGGGAGGGGGGCAGAGCTGGGGCGGGGGGCGTGATGCCTGGCCCAAGGCCTACAGCTCCTACTGGGGCACCGAGCGGGCCCTTGAGGATGACCTGGCACAGGGCAAGCCCTGGTCACCACTCTAACAGGCCCTGTGTGCTCGCTGCACTGTGGGGGTGGCAGACACCTGCTCTCAGGGCACTGATGACTCAGCCCTCAACCAGCCCACGCCCGAGGGGCTGCTTATTCCCGCCATTCACAGACAGGAAAGCCAGGGTCAGAGAGGACCTAGCCACAGCGAGGTGGGGTGACAGTCCAAACCCAGGCCGCTGACCACCATCCAGTGCTCTGGCCTTCCCGTCCCTTGAAGCAATGCCAGGGCCAGGGCAGGGCCTGGGAAGAGGGGGCCTGGAGGACAGAGGACCCACACAGTGGGTCCGGCTGGTCCCCAGCCCAGGCGGCTCCCTCCCTCCCCCAGGCCTCTGCTCAGGAGCCCCCAGGGCTCCTCCATGGGGCCTCGGACCGAGGACTCAGCTGCCCATCCAGCCAAAGCCCATGCTGGGGTGTCCGCCTCGGGACACGGTGCATGGTCTCGACACTTGCCCGTCTCTCACCTGCCCAGGTGACTGCTCCTGCCCTATGACTACCCGTGGCCTCTGGCACCAGCTGTCGGGCTGCCCGAGTGCATGTGGGCAGGTGTGGACACGGGCAAGTGGCGGGGGCGTCTGTGTGCCATCTGCTTCCTTTAGAATCACCTCTCCCTTTGCCAGTAGAAATGCTGCAGACCAGCAGAAATAAAAAAATAATTGGCTTGCTATCTCGAGCACAGGCGCGACGTCTGTTCCCACCACCCTGCGCCTGTCCGCGCCGAGATTATTTTTCTGGGGTAAGTTCCTGGAAGCCAAATGCTGAGTCAAGGCGCCTCCAGCCTCAGCACCTGGATGTGTGAGCGCTGGCTGGGCTGGGGGAGGACGGCCCGCGGTGATGCCAGGCCCCCTGCCGCGGGCCGGGCGCTGGCACCTGCCCTGGGGGCGGGGCCGAGGAGGGGCGCACACTGGCTCCGTCTGAAGGGGCGGCAGGACCCCTCCCCCCGCAACTCACAATAAGCCCCCGATAGCATCGCTCATTTCAGGCCCTGCGCAGCCCTTTCGGGCAGGATATGACCAGCCCTCAAGCCGATGGCAGCCCCTTTGTCCCATCTCCAGGGACCGATCTTATCAGCCGCGTCCACGGCCGCGGTAATGGAAACGTGCGGGGAGGAAATAAGTCACGCGGAGACGGAGGGCTAATAATAAATAAATAAATACACACGGAGCCTGGCGCCGCCTGCCCTGCGGGCTCCGCGCTGAGGGTTAGAGCAGGGGGCTGGTGGGGTGACCCCCGCTCTGGGTCTGGGACGCCCCCTGCTGCTCATCCAGCCCGTGGAGTGGCCTGATCCAGCCACCTGCTCCCTGGATGAAGCCTGGTGGGAGGGCAGTGCCGCCTCTGTCTCCCCACAGGGCATGGCCCGACGACGACCCTGACGTGCCCCGGCTGGAGCTGTGTGACCACCGGGCCCAATCTGCGCCCCGGGGGCCTGCACAGCCCTGCGCGTGCCTGGAGGTGCCACCACAGTCGCACACGGCTCCCCGCCCCCTCCAGCCATCCTCAGCCCTCCTGGTTCCTCCAG
This sequence comes from Phacochoerus africanus, assembly GCF_016906955.1. Taxonomy (NCBI): domain Eukaryota; kingdom Metazoa; phylum Chordata; class Mammalia; order Artiodactyla; family Suidae; genus Phacochoerus; species Phacochoerus africanus. The sequence goes on from NC_062551.1 coordinate 1,084,141, forward strand.
ACGCTTCAAGTCCGAACCCCGTCCCACAGAGGGCACGGCGGCCCCAAGGACCCCAACGCAAGAGGTGACGGCCAGAAGCCAGGTCCACCCTGGTGTGTGACTGGGGCCTGGCAGGCAGGAGTAATGGGATGGGAACAGGGTGGGTGACAGGAACCGTGACAGCACAGGTCTGGTGACAGCAGCAGAGCCCTTGCTGCCCCTGGAGAGCGCCCAGCAGGAAGGGCAGCAGCACCGACGAGGGTGACAGTGCAGGCCTGTCCCCGTCCTCCCGGGTGTGCCGCCCACTTACGGGGATGCCCTCAGGCCACACAGACAGGTTGCGGTGAGTCTGGGTTTTGGCCTAAGAAGGAAACTTCTGGAAGGGGCCGCGATCCCCCCCCCCCCCCGAGGCTCCCAGGTGGGGCCTGGTGGGCCTGCTCCTCGGCCGTCTGGGAGGCACTGGCAGGGCAAAGGCGGACGCTCGGACACCCAGCCTGGGGCGGAGGGGGGCTGGGGGCTGGCCGGCCGGGCAGGAAGCCGGCGGGAGGGCGGAGGAGGAAGCCGGCTCGATTAGCGCCCAGGGCTGAGATAGGCTGCCCGGCCACAGATAGCCGCTCCCGGAAGGCGGGTGAGGTCAGCGGGCAGCGCGGGGCAGGCGGCCAGGCCTGGGCCCCCACCCGCCACCGGGACGGCCGAGGACCTGGGCCCCGACCACGCTCTTCACAGGGCACCCCGTGGCCCACACTCAGCCCTGGGGCAGGGTCCACCCGGCCGAGGGGGGCCGGGGAACCGCGCGGGACTGGACCAGAAGGGGCGGGCGAGGGGCCGCTCCCGGGAGGTGGGACTGCGGGCTCCATCCCTGCTCAGCCGCCCAGAACCTCGCTGGGCCTCAGTTTCCACATCTGAACTGCAGGAGCACAGTGCCTGCTGCCCAACTCAGCCTCAGCCTTATTTCCTGTGTCCTCCCTTGAGCCCCTACTGTCCACTCACCACGCAGCCGCCAGCTCTCCCCCCACCCTCCTGGTCCCCCTGCCGGGCCTGGGCACTGGCCAAGCGAGCAGGTACGCGGTCGTCCTGGGTGCCGCAGGGCAGGCTCCCTCAGCCCGCTGAGCTCTCCGTGCAAAGCCCCTGGGGCGAGGGGCGAGGGGCTGCCGCCTGCCGTACCCCTGCTGAGCTTCCCTGCGCCCCTGCTAAGCCTCTGCACTGGCTGCGGCTCCAGGAGGGCAGTAGCTGATCGCTTCCGCTCACACCCCCAGGGTCTCTAACCGCGCACACGCAGGCGCTCGATCAACGAAAGTGTGAGTGAGGGCGCAGGTGCGCTCTGCGCTGGGCAGGCTGATGGGACGGCGGTCAAGTCTTGCTAGAGAGCGACCCCCCGATGCCCGCCCCTCTCATGGTCCTGGCCCCCATGGGACCCCGAGGCCCAGGCCTTTGTCAAGGGTGCAGGCTGCAGTCAGAGCTGGGCCATGGGGCCCAGGTGCTCCGGGTAAAGAACCGCTGGCAGCAGCGAATGGGCTGCTCAGGGCCCAAGCGTTGGCCACCGAGCCACAGGGAAGGCCAGGGCCAGGCCTGAGGCTCTGCGCAGGGAGGCGGGCATGGCTGTGCTGTGGGGGCAGCGCTGGCCGGGCTCAGACCCTGCCTGGCCTGGGAGCCGATGCTCTGGGAGGGCTGGAGAGGGTGTCGGGGAGGACTCGGGGCCTGGCGCACGCGGGCAGCCAGCCACCCGTGGCCCATGCTGGCCCAGGCCTGTGATGCCAAACCCCATTTCTAAGACGACCCGTTAGAGACTGGCCCCCTGTCTGAGCCCGCTTCCGCCCTCCGGGCCCTGCACTCACCCGGACCCAGCTGGGCACACCTGGCCTCCGCCGGGCACATCACCCCCAGACAGCAGCTGGCTCCTTCCCTTGTCTGGTCTTTGCTCAGACGTGGCTTATGCGGCCAGCTCTGACCACCTGACTCAGAACTGCCCGCTTATTTTATTTTATTTTTTTATTTTTATTTTTTTTTGTCTTTTGTCTCTCTTTTTTTTTTTTTTTTTTGCTGTTGTCGTTGTTGCTATTTCTTGGGCCGCTCCCGCAGCATATGGAGGTTCCCAGGCTAGGGGTCGAATTGGTGCTGTAGCCGCCGGCCTACGCCAGAGCCACAGCAACGCAGGATCCGAGCCACGTCTGCAACCTACACCACAGCTCATGGCAACGCCAGATCATTAACCCACTGAGCAAGGGCAGGGACCGAACCGGCAACCTCATGGTTCCTAGTTGGATTCGTTAACCACTGCACCACGACGGGAACTCCTGCCCGCTTATTTTATCCCAGAGCCTCAGCCCCCTCGGACATGTGGCAATTTCCCCTCTTGGTTGTTTAGTCTTTGTCTTTCTGGGCGCCTGGACTCTGCCGGCACCAGGCAGTTACAAGTGTTTGTTGAGTGAATACACGACCTTCTCTTGTCCATTCCTGAGCTGCAGGTTGCAAACTTCTTTGGTTCTATGGTCTGTCACCCCACAACACACCTCCCATTTCTGCCAGTACCTGCCAGGTGCTCAGCAAACTCCTGGGAAGGCCGGCCGGCACTGGGGACGCCCGCCCCCCTCCCTCGCTCCCTGGGACCCCTCCCAGGTCCTGCGTCTGCGTCTGCTCAGCTGTGAATGGGGCCGCTGAGGACATCCGTGCGGACCTCCCTTCCCAGGGCGCCAGAAGAGGCAGCTTTAACCTGGCCGCTGGGTCTGGTCGCTGGAGCTGACCCCAGGCTGACCCCCGCCATCCACCGTCGCCCCCTCCTGTGCCCCTCCCCCCCGGCCGCTAATCTAAGATAAATACGCCTATCGGGCCGCAATGCCAGGCCCGGTGATAACACAAAATAGCTGAAATGATTTTTCCCACCCACGCACGGCGGGAGGGGACGTGCAGCCAGGCCCTATCGGCCCATCTGCCCAGCTGCCCATCAGGACAGCCCGTCCTGCCTCGGCCTCCCGCCCACCACTGCCCGATAACAAACCTTGAGGTTTGCATAGAAACTCCAGGCAGCGAGATTAGTCAGTGGAGGGCAGCCCAGACAGCCAGCCCGACGCCCTTGCTCACGCTCCAGGGGCAAGGGTTCCCAGCCTCTGGTGGGCCCCCAGAGCCCAGGCTCCAGTTCCCGTGCAGACGCCCCCCGCTGGCCGCCTTCCCTGTTCCTGGAGAGGCTCTCCCACTAACCCCCATGGCACACGGCAGCTGCCCAGCGCCCCGCCTAACAGCCCACCCTCCACTCTAGGCCAAGAGAAAGGAAGCATCTCTCTGCGGCCCGTGGCCCGAGCCCAACCCTGACCATCTGTGCCCATCCCGTCTCTCCCCAGCATCACTCCGGCCTCCAGTGCTCCAGCCGCAACCATGCCATCTGAACCTCAGGGCCTTTGCACATGCCAGCTCTGTGCCTGAAGGCCCTTGGCCCACTCTAATTCATCCTTTAGGCCCCACCTTGGGGATGGGGGAGCCCTCCTACGGTGGGGTCCTGGCCCAACCCCCTCTGCCAACCTGCACTGCACTGGGGACTTGCCAGCCTTCCCACCTCTGCCTCTAGGGCCTGGGATGAAGTGGAGGACAAAAAAAAAAAGTGACACCTGTTGTGTGGCAATTACATGCTGTGCCGTAAAGGGGGTCACCAGGAAAGAGTGCCAGGCCCAAGGCAGAGGTAAAGGGGACCCCACTCCCGGAACTGTGAACTCATGGCCAGGTCACAGACCTGGCCCCCGTTCCCAGCCTGTGGGACCCAGGCCACCCTCACGGCCACCTGACCAGCCCCCAGAGCTCGCAGGGAGCCCCTGTGGGCCTCCTGGGTTTAGCTCCTCGCCCCCTATAGCCGCCCTCGGGCTGCGAGGGCCACGCCGCCCTAGACAGGCGGTTGGAGAACCGGACGGAGACGCGCTTGCTTAGGCCCGCTGGGCCGGGACCTTCGGGCCACCCCAGGCAGGTCCCTGGGGGCTCCCGGACGCCTGGGGACCCAAACCTGGGCCTCACCCCCCAACTCACTGCAGCCCCTCCCTCCGTTTTCTTGTCACCCAGCCAGGTGGGCGAGGTCACGCCGACTGCCACCGGACAGAGGCTCCGACGGGACCACGAGGTGGGTGACAGGCCTGGGACCCCACAGCTGGATGGGACCCTCAGGGCTCTCAGTCCTCACGGGGGCCGGCCTGTCTGCTGGCCTCTGCTCTGCCTGGGTGTGACGTGGGGCGGGCAGCAGGGCACTGGTGAGCCTGTGCCCTGATGAGCAGAGGCCTCGGCCCGCAGGGGGTCACAGATCGTGGCCCCTCGGCATCCGTGTGTCAGAGTTTTGAACAGCCCGCCCCTCTCGCGCACAAAGTCATCTCCAAGATAAAGATACCCAGCTCTCGGGACCCCTGCTGCCCACCCCCCCTTCAGATTTGGGCGGGAGACTTAAGGGGAGACGGGGACACGGCCAGGCCAGCTGCGCCCCGTCCCCTCCCCACACAGCCCGGACACAGCAGCGCTGCAGCCCTGCTGTGCTCTCGCCCACTCTCCCTGAGGCAACCTGAGGGGTCCCCTCCCTCAGGACCGGCTCCCCAACCTGGCATCCTGCTCAGGCCTCAGCCCCAGGGTCTCATGTGGGCTCCGCCTCCACCCGGCCCCTCCTGTCTCCCACCCTCGTGGGCCTTCGTGCCCGGGTCACCCTCTGTCTAGGACGCCTCACTCCCCTACCCCCCCGGTCCCCAGGGGGCCCGCCGGTGTCGTCGGAGCTCAGTCCTGGCAACTCCCAAGTCAGCATTTACCTGGCCCCACTCTGCACGGCCTCTGTGCCCATCTGTCCCCACCAAGGCGGGGGCTGCAGCCCTGCTGCTCAGAGGAAGCCACACATCACCACAGAGCCCAGGCTCCTGATGTCAGCGGGGGGCTCCTGATGTCAGCGGGGACTGCTGGGCCGAGGTGCCACCACCAGGAGGGGAGCAAGAGGCGGCTTCTCCCTGCGCTGCGCCTGTGTGCACAGCTGGGCAAGGCGCATGGTGACTTCTGCCTGAGACTGGAATTCTGCTGTCCCAGAGAACACACCCCTCCTGTCCCAGAGAGCAGGTTGACAACATTGAGCTGGCTCTGTACCAGGCTCTCCACGCCTGCCTCATATACATGAGGAGACCAAGGCTCAGAGAGGTCAAGCAACGAGCCCACGGCTGCTCAGCAGAGCTCAAAGGCAAAAACTCTGGAGAACTAGCCCCAGGCAGTGGCGGCGCTGCAATATCTGAAACCCAAGGTGACCCCCTGCAGCCTGGTTTGGGAGCTCTGGGGTCACCAGGTGGCAGGTGGGGCCGGAGAGGGTATGTGTGGGGGCGGTGACGAGGCCAGGTGATGACGGGTGGCTGGCCCACAAGGGCCCCTGGGGAGGAGGGAGCTGGAAGGGCTCCCGCCTGCCTGGTGCCTTGAGGGTGTCTTCTGGGGTTGTTGCGGCCATCTGCTCGGGGCCTTGACCACTCCAGGCAGGGCAGCTGGCAGCACCCACCATGCAGCTGGAGAGAGGCCCTGAGGCCAGCCCCTGTGCCAGGCTGATGTCACCTGTCCCTGGGATCCTGCAGCCTCAGCAGCTCCCTGGGCGATGGGTCTGACCCAGAAGCCAGGTCCTGGCCAGCGGATGGGCTGCACCGGGTGTGTGCCGAGCCCTGGGCTCCGGGGCGGCCGGGTGCCCCTCGGGAGGCTCAGATGGGAAAGTGAGGCGTGGGGCCCCGTCAGCACAGGGTGGACTGGGGTGGGCCTGGTGCCCCCACCCAGAGGGCAAAGGGGGGGGTGTCCCAGCCGGCTTCACCAGCTGGGTCCGGGCCTGCACTTTTCCCTGGAGAGTGGGGGCAGGAGGGTCCACCTGGGGCCAAGGGACAGACTCAGGCGGGGAGCAGCCACAAAGAGCTGGGACCTCCAGGTGAAGGCCCCCGGCATACCTGTTCCCAGCCCTTCCCTGCTGGGCACTGCCCTTGAGGACGCCGACCCCGCCGGCCCCGGCAGAGGCCCGCCGCCCCACCGCCAGCACGGCGGCCCCTCTGAGATAAGAGCCCGCAGCGCCTCTCCGGCTTCCCGGCTGGATGATAAGCGTAGCCTGTTTGGGGTCTGATAGGGGGCGGCCACCACGGCGGTTGGCCAGCGGCCGCTTATCGGCACATCGCTGCCCACTGCACAGAAATTGCTATCTGTGGGGGCCGATAGGGCGCTCCCAGCACCCGAGGATGCAAATAGCGCAGGGAGCCCCTGGGTGCTCCCCAGCCCAAGCCACGGCCCCCATGGTCACCCCAGGGCCAGCCCTTGCTCAGGGCCAGGCTCCCACCTCCAGCGGCCTCCACCTTCCATCTGTCAATGGGCAGGTCACTACCACTGCTGTAAGGGGGACAGGGACCAAGTGGGGATGACTGAGCCTGGCATTTACAAACTCTCCAGCTCTGGAGCCAAGTGGTAAGTCGGCACCCTGGCTCTGCCACTTCCCAGGTGGTGACATGCACAGGGCCCTGTTCTGCTCTGTGCCTGGGTCTCTCCGTAAAGGGAGGACCGCCTGGCACATTCCTGCCCATGTCCCCCGTCCAGCCCCTGCTGCCACAGCCCCGCGGCCAGTCAGGGTCCCACAGGCACACAGGTGGTCCCGGCACTGTGTGAGTCACTGGGCTGGGGCAGCGCTGTGGGTGCCTTCGTGTCACCTGTTCTGGAGCAGGGAAGTCGAGGCAGAGCAGTCGGACCCCAGGCCCTCGGCACATCCCTGTGCGTGGAAGGGCCTTGGTGTCCAGCAGGTGGGCGTCTGGCTCTGCTGTGCCCGACTGGGCTGTGAGGGCCTTGCACACACCTGGCCTGCAGCCCATCCTGGCCAGGCGCTCCTCGTGGGGAGACGGCATGCTGCTGGCATGTCCCTGCTGGGGCGCCTGGGCCCTCCCCTGACTGTCACTGGCATGCTGAAGGGCAGCAGTATTGCCTGCTAGATGCCCATTCCTGTCCTGTGGGCAGCGGAGGGGATCCCCGCCTGTCTTACCCAGGATGCTCTGCTCCCAGGCAGCCCCATGGCCCATCCAGGAGGGAGGCTGGCCGGGGACTCAGTTTCCCTGGGGTCAGGGTCACCATCTTGGCTGTGACCACCAGGCCACCCCCTGCTCTCTGGGCCTCGGTCACCCGCCTACTGCGGGGTGGATGCGCTGCATCAGCAGGGGGACCGGGAGGCACACGTGCCACCCCACCCGCTCGGCCCCGCACAGACATTCCCAGTCGACCCTGGCTCTCTTTCCTTCACACCTTGGGATCCTGACGAGGGGGCCACGTGGCCACCAGAACCACACCTGCGGGACACCATCTCGGACCCCCCGGGGCTGGTGCAGCCTTCCCACTGCCTCACCACGGGCTTCCTCGCCACTGCTCACTGACCACACAGACCCTGCTTGCTCAGAGCCGTACATCTGTACACAGCAGGTGCTCAATGTATGCTTGCCACGTGCATACCTGCCAGGCGCTGTGCGCGGTTGCTGTTCCATCCCTCTATTCACCAGGGACCCTGCCTCCCCCCGCCCCTCATTGACAGCTCCGGCCGGGCCAGCGACAACAGCCACACAGCGCACAGTAAGGCAGCCCGGACCCGCCGAGCGCCATCAGTGCCCACGGGGAATCAGAACCGGCCTGACGCCCAGCCCGGCCTACGCGTGCCGACGGCAGGGACGGGGAGGCATGGGGAGCACATCGGGGGTCCTCCCAGGACAGAATGCCAGCTATAAGCTGGGGTGGCACAAAACCACCTCCAGAGACCCCCTCGCCTGCTCCCTCCTGGTGCTGCGGCCTCCCCACGTGGTTCCTCTCCCAGCCTGCACAGCCCTGGCACCCCCCCTTGCTCCTTTGCCTGGCTGTCCACACCCCCTGGGTCCTTTCCCAGCCAGACCAGACTCTGCCTCCCGGGAATCCTCAGAAGCTCGTCTGCTGCGGGGCTGGGATTCAGCTCTGGGCGTTGGCCGGCTCGGTGTCCACCACGATGCCACAGCCCACAGGCTGGCTGCATTTTGGACCAGGCCTGGGCCCGGTGGCTCACCACCAGCCTCCCTGGCCAGCAGGCCAGGCCCGTCCTGTCACGGTGGCCAGATCCCAGGGCTCCCGGAAGGCTGGCCCGGGCCGCCTTGCAGAGGCACCACCACCAGACCCGGCCGCAGCTGCGGTTACCTGGGCCGCTCCAGGGGCTGCCGGCCTCCTCCAGCCTCGCCTCTGGCTCCTGACCCTCCGTCTCCTCGGGGCCTCCTGGGGACGTGGGGGGCAGTGGTGGTGTCGGCGGAGAACTGGCACCTGCAGAAGGGAAAACCCTTAGGTTCCTCTGAGCCTCTGGGCACTTGTCGCCCGCCCAACCCACCCTGCGGCTGGGAGAGACACTGAGGCCCAGGCGGGCGTGTGTGCCCATGGCTGCCCCCTAGCTCGTTCTGATGGGGGGGCAGACAGTGCAATTTCCCCCCGGCCTTTAAAACCCCTCAGCCCCCATCATTAATTGCAGCAGAAAGAAGGACTCTACCAGCTGCTGTTAATAATTAGAGCGCGGGATGGCCGACCGGGCACGCCCAGGCCAGCGGGCACACGCGCGCCCCGGCTCCCTGGTCTCCTTTGCCGGCAGCTGGGGGCCCCTCCGCCAGGCCCCGCACCCAATTCCAGCCCAAAGGGCATATTTGCCTTCCCTGCTGGGCCCGATAACCACCACGGCCCCCAATCGATGAGGTCCCATAAAAGCCCCCCCTTGGTGACGTCACGCGCCCGGCAGATTATTAATACCCGCGATAAGGGCCGTGATTAACATCAAATAAATCAATCACACAGTATAAAAGTCCTATTATTTTTGGCTATAAATCAACGTGGCTGGCATCTGAGCTCCAGCCACTGCGGGAGCCGCGCTGGGCCCGCCCGACAGGCAGATACTGCTCCTGCCGCCTTATCGCGCCCATCAGCGCGTTATCACCGCGGCCTGTGCCAGGTGCAACCCCGGCTGTTTTTTTCCAGCTCCTCCCCGGTCCCGCCCCCACCCCGTGCAGCCCGGCTCCCAGATCAGATAAAGGCCCCGGCTCCCCGGGGCAAAGTCCACCGGTAACCAGCCGCTCGCCCTTTGGAGAGCGTGGCCCCCATGAGCGCAGAGCGCCTGGTGGGGATGGGATGGGATGGGACGGGACGGGACGGGACGGGACGGGACGGGAGCCCCTCTCCACCCCATGGGCCTCCGGAGGGGCTCGCGCCCAGTTACAGCTGTGGAAACCCAGGCTCGGCTGGGCCGGGCGCGGAGCGGTGCGGCGCGGCAGCGGTGATGGTGGCAGAGATAACGACAGCTGCAGACGAGAGCGCCGGAGCCCAGGACCCTCCACCCTGTCCCCTTTCGAGCCGAGGGTGACTGGGGCCCCTGGCCTGGCCTCCTTCTCACTGTGAAGCCCTGGTGACCGGATGGGCCTGACACTGCGGAAAGGACACAGGCCAGCAGGCTTCAGAGGAGGCGGCTTGTTGGGGCCTGTGGCCACCCTGCAGAGACTCTGACTCAGGGACATTTTGGGGATGGGGTCCCGAGTGAGAAGGAGCCCCCAGTCAGCCCTGCTGGGCTCTCCTGCTGTCCCCTCTCTGTCCCACCCCAGGGCCTTTGCACGTGCAGTTCCACACGTCTTTCAGGGCTTGCCACCCTCCGAGACAGCCCAGCTTGCCGTCGTGTGTCCCCCATGGGACCACGGCCTGGGGGCACCTGCCTCCGGGTGCCCAGGGCTTAGTGGTACTGAGCAGAGCTGGGAATAAGACAGCCACCCACAGCAGGTGGGGGGGCCAGGCTGGGGGGAGCAGGACTTAGAGCGAGAAGACCAGGCAGAGCCCAGCCCCTCGTCTGCCCTCCACTAACCCCCGGCCTCGGCCCCCCCCAGGGCCTCCACCTCAGGGAGGCCCCTCTTCCCGGGGTCTCTGGGGGTCGCCAGGGTACCGCTGGCTGGAGAGGCTGCCCTGCTTCGAGGGGCCTGGCCTGAGGAGGTCCTGCTCTCGGCTTCAGAGAAGCGCCCCCGCCCCGGGGAAACGGCCACCAGGAGGGATTCCCGGTGTCCAGGACGGGGCGGGCGGTGGGGGAGGAAGCCACCAGAGCCCAGGCCGAGGGTCAGCTCCTGCTGGGGGGCTTTAGCCAGGCTCACACCTGACCTCCCCGGGCCTCACTCCCCCGTCTGTAAAGTGGGCTCAAGCCTCACCAGCAGAGCGTGCTCTGTCCTGAGCGCCATGTGCGCACGGCAGGCGTCTCTGTCTCCTAGAGGCTGCGCTTCGGGGGTGTGTGGAGGCTTTGCTGAGGCCACTCAGGACCCAGGAGAGCCCCTGCCTTGCCCAGGCTGGACCTTCCCCTCGGGCCTCAGGCTCCCCGTCCGCACCACGAAGGATGGGGCTTGCAGACGCTTCAAGGCGTGCGTGCGCCTGCCTCGTGCCCCTGCCCCGGCTACCCGGCCCCGACACCGCCAAGCGCAAGGCCAGCTCATAGCTGTGGCAGCTGAGTGCGAACTGGCTCCCGTGAAGTTGGCAGCAAGGATGCAGGGGCGCCCCGGGCGGTGGAGCCCGCCTTCCGCACCCACCACTGGCTCACCTGGGCTGGAAGGGCTCAGGGGCTCAGGCTCCCCCAGGGCCTCTGGCTCCAGCGCTGTGGCCTCCCGCTCCAGGAGGCTGGTGTCCGCGGCCTGGGCCTCTTCTCCGGCCTCCATGTCTCCGAGGGAACCTGCAGACACAGCCCGAGAGGAGTTGTGAGGCGCTGGCCCGCACAGTGCGCCCCGCCCCGCTCCCTCCTGCGGCCTCCTGCCCGCTCCCCGCACAGCCCTGAGCCCGGAGGAAGGGGCAGGGTCTCGGCCTGACACGGTCAGAAGCCTCGAGGGGGCGGCCAGCCGCTCAGGGGCTCCGTCAGGGCTCCCCAAGATGTGACCTGTGATCCCCACCTTTGTATCAACCCCAACCCCTGCACCCGCTCCAACGTGTGGGGGCCACTGCCCCGCAGCCTCTGCCGGCTTCACAGCCCACCGCCGCCAGGGTTCCGGTCCCAGCCCCCACCTCGCCTCCGCCGAAGCGCATGGGCCTCTTCCGGGCAGGGCCCCCGGGGGGCTGCAGGCACACAGCTGGGGGCTTCCCAGGGCCCAGTGCACATCCATAGCCCCCAAGGGCAAACACCTCTGGGGCCTCTGCACCGCTGGTGCCTGTACCCAGGACCCCTCCTCCAGGAAGCCCCCACGCACAGGGTCTGAGGTCTGGGAGCCTGCTGAGGGTGGGGAGCACGCAGTCACCGGATTCGAGGGCTTGATGCGGCACAGGTGGGCACACAGGTGTCGGCAGTGGAGAAGAGCCGGCCCTGGCCATTCTTCTCTGAGAGCGCCCGTGGGTCCTCTGTGGACCCTGATCCGCCCCACGCACCCGTGTCCCCCGCAGGCCTCCAGATTCTAGCGCTGCACATGCGGGCCCACAGGTCCCAGCGGCCCCAGGACACCTCAGAGCTGGAACCCCAGGAGGAGGCGGCAGTGGAAGCTCGCCTCCCCGGGCCGGGCTCGGACCATACAGAACCAGCCCCGGGCTAAGGCTCACTGTCTCCTCAGCCAACTCGGGCAGCCTCTGGACGCACGCCCCAGACCCGCTGGTCTGTGCTCTTGGGACAGGTGGGAGGCCCACCGCTCCGCGGCCTCTGGCAGGATGCCCCGGTGGGCAGCACACGGCACACCTGGGGGCAGCCCGTCTGCCGGCCTCTTCCTAAAAGCCCGGGAGCTTCTGTGGCTCATTTGGAGCTGGGGAGGGAGGCTGGAGCCGTGGTCCCTCCTGCCGACGCCCGGGGCCTTGGCCGGGGCTCTGGGGACAAGCTGCGAAGGCCCTGCTTTCAGGGGGCTGCAGAGACCACAGCCCTGGGCTCACAGCCGCCACGCCCGCCTCTCCCAGCACCAGCTCCCGCCCAGGCGGGCCTCGGCCACGCAGGGAGGCCCCCACCCACCCTGCTCCTGGCGGGTCCATTTATGGGAGAACAAAGGCGCCGCTCCGCACAAAGCGTGACAGGAGCGCGAAGATCTAGGCTGCCGGCCACGGCCCATTTATTCTAATGCCGCTAATTCATTCCGGCACAATTAACCGCGCTGATAACACAGGAGACAATTGCCAACCAGCAAGTGGCTCCAGGCCCACAAGCGGGAAGTGACAGGATGTGACGTGGAGAATCCCGCCCTGCAGCCGCCCTAGCGTCCCCCTGACACTCCCAGGGCCACCCAGCTAGGCACCCGGGTCCCCACCCCTCCTCCGGCTCTGGAGGCTGGGCTGAGACGCTGCTGCTTCCCGGGGTGCCCTCTGCTGGGAAAGACCCCACTCGACCCCTATGGGATCCTTTCTGCCCAGACACCCCAACAGTGGCCGGGCCAACCCTAGGCCAGGCAGGCAATGCCCTTGCTGTGTGACCTTAGGCAAGTCACTCCACCACTCTGTGCTCAGAAACCTTAAGAGCTCCTGCCCCACAGGACAAACCACGGCTTCCACCTGTGGTGGTGTGTTCAGGGCCTGGAGTGCGGTGAGTGTGCGCAGAATCTCCACTGCCACGACCATCAGTCACACCCGCTACTGCCCCGCGGGGCCTGGGAAGTGGGGCCGGCACGGAGAGGGGGCACGGCTCTTGGCAAGCAACGTGGGCAGCATCCTACACGTGTCTTCCCTTAAGCCCCCTGCCTGCCTTGCAGCCCAGAGGTGTGGGGTGGTAGGGAAGTGGGCAGAGCAGTGGGAAAGGATGGGGAGTGGGGGGGTCCCTGATGTGACACCGCAGGCAAGTGCCTGGAGCTCCCGGCACCTCCCGGCTGAGCCTGTGTCACGCCAGCTTTGCAGATGAGTCCCCAGAGGCCCCCCAAGGTGGGCTGACCTGCCTGTGGCCTCACAGGAAGTCCCCAATATGCCCCCTCCAGGAGGCTGCTCAGGCTGGCCCACCTCCATGGAGGGCACGGCCCACGCCTCCCCTCTCCCTGCAGGTGACGTGGGGTGAGGGTGACACTGGCCCCAGTGCCGGCGGGGTGGAGGGCCCTGTGTCCAAGGCCGAGCACCCATCTGGGGGCGTCCTTGGGGGACGACAGTGGTCACTGGTGGCCAGGGCAGTGCCGGGTGCGGCCCCCGTTGCCTGGAGCCCCTCGGTTATCACAGCGCGCAGACGGCCTGCAAGCCGATCCGCCTCCCGCTCATTAAGCCGGACGCCGCAATGGAAATGAAAACATAATAGCTATTTGATTGGGGGTGAGATATTTTGCATATTGGCTCGGCGCTGATAGCGGAATTTCATCAACTCCCTTTTTTCATGCTTTAAAACTGAATTAGGGAGACAGGCTGTGTTCGGGGGATGATCCCGGCTCCCTCTGAGTCCGGGCTGCCGACGACGAGCGGTCGGCCCGGCTGTGATGGCGAGGCAGCTGGGGTCCTTTTCAGGGACGGCCCCAAAGAAAGCTGGGGCTGACGGGTGACGAGAGGACACAATCCCCAACGTGACCCTGGGTGAACCTGCCAGGCGGGTGCCGAGGGGGCGGCTCAGAGCACTGGACTGGGAGTCCGGAGGCCCTGGGAGAAGCCCCCCCTGCCCCTGCAGGCTGTGCCGGCCGCTGGAAACATTAGTGGAAGAGGCAGGGCAAAGCCCCAGGGAGCCCCCCGCCTGGACAGGGCGCCTGACCACGGGCGTGGGTCTGTCCCGAGGCCCTGCCGTGTGGCCGCCCGCGACTCGGCCACAGGTGCCTCTGCGGGAAGACCCTGGTGTTCTCTGCCCAGAGGAGGAAGCAGAGGGGTGGACACCTGCCCAGGCCCCCCTCCTGGGTCAGGGCAGGTCATGGACGCAGGCCCGCTGGCTTGGGGATGGGGTGGGCACTGGTGGGCATGTGGCCCTGCTCTTCCCCCCACACTCTGGCCTGCCTGGGAGGTGCAGACCTGGGAGGGGCCCCAGGCACGGCCTGGAGAGCGGTGGACTTGAGCGCCAGACACCTCCTCCATTTACTCCTGAAACCTCCCAGGCCGGCTCCCCGCACCGGGCCCTGGAGACCCCGCAGCAGCCAAGACATACCCTCCCACCAAGCCCCCCCACGAAAGAAACATGAGTAATGCAAGTGTGGCCACTGCCACCAAGGAGAGGGAGGGTGCCAGTCCGGGAAGGCTTCCTGGAGGAGGTGGCGGGTAAGTGGACACCTGGAGTGGACAGGAAGCTGCCCGCAGCAGGGGCTGGGGCAGAGCACTCAGGATAGAAGGAGCAGCGGGTTGCAGAGGCGGTGCCTTCTGGAGCCCAGGCTTCCCCTAACCTCATGGCATGGGCTGGGGTCGGGGTTCAGCAAAGTAGTGCCTGGGGAGCCGAGCACAGACCTGGGGTTATTATTACAAGTGCTGTTATTGTTTCATCTTCTCGGGGTGGGGGTGGGGGTGGACAGGGGTGCGTGGGCTGAGGGGCGAGGCTGGAGGGAGGCGAATGGAGGCCAGGGCCTGGGCAGGGCAGTGCGGGCAGCGGAGAAGGACCTCCAGGCTGGCGCAAGGCCCGGCCTCCTGCCTCGCTGGCCCTGGTCAGCTTGTGGGCCGGAGGGCGCTCGGCGCCACCAGGGAGAGACCCTGGCCTCGGGTGGCACACGGTGCCCGGATAAGGACCCGATAACACGAGAAAATGCAACAGACTCAGACTTTCCCAGCGCTGCACAGCGGGGCAGCTGGGGCCGCGGCGGGGACGGGCCCATCTTATCCCTGACCCTGACCCTGACCCTGACCTCCTGGAGTGAGATCTCTGGTGAGTGACCCCCTGCCCCCCGCCCAGGAGGGGCTCTGGTCCAGCTGCTGTTTGAGGACGAGGAAACCCAGCTGGGAGCGCAGAGGCGGCCCGGGCCCCTGGGGACCAAGTGGCCTGTCTTTCTGCCCAGTTCTCACAGGAGCTGAGCCGATTTCCGGGCCGAGCCGGATGGAAAGAAGCGAGCGAGAAGGAGCCTCGGCGGGGAGGGGACAGCGGGACCCCAGGCCAGGGGCTTTGGTGAAGGGAGCCCCGGGGCTGGCAGCAAAGAGCACAGGAGCAGGTTCCCAAGACCTGGTCAGGCATGAAGGGGCCATATAATCAGAACATAAAAACTTTCCAGCACTTAGAAGGGAGGTGGGGAGTTCCCGTCGTGGCGCAGCAGAAACGAATCTGACTAGGAGCCATGAGGACGCAGGTTCCATCCCTGGCCTCGCTCAGTGGGTTAAGGATCCAGCGTTGCTGTGAGCTGTGGTGCAGGCCGGCAGCTGTAGCTCTGATTCGACCTCTTGCCTGGGAACCTCCATATGCCACGGGCACGGCCCTAAAAAGACAAAAAGGAGGGAGATGAGTTCTGGTTCGTTGCCCCCGCAGGAGGGGCTGGGGGCCTGGAAGGGTCCCCTCACAGCCACCCTCCCGTCAGGATGAGGCCCAGGACGGAGGCCAGGCAGTGTCTACCTCCTGTCCACTCCCAAACGTGGCCGGAGGCTGCCACGTGTCTCCAGCTGCCCGCGTGGGGCTCAGGCCCCCAGCATGGCCCTCCCGGCCCCAGCACTCTGTCTCCCTCCACTCGCGCCCCCAGCCACGGGCCCCAGCCCACGCCGCCCCTCGGCCAGGACACCCCCTGTCCAGCTGAGGCCTCCTCCCCCCTCAGTGAAATCCCCCCCAACAGGCTGGGTGGCCCCCGACGCCTCCCCCTTGTGATTCTCCCATGGGGTGGGGGTGCTCCTGAAGCCTGGCCGCCCCTTTGCCAGAGCCCGGCAGGACGAGGGAGACCTCGCGGGCCACTTTAGTAGGCGCCACAGCCACCCTGAACGAGCCCCGCATCAGGTGAGACACAGGATCTGGGCGGAGCCCAGAGGGGTCCGAGTGTCAGGCTGGGAGGAGTCCCACCGGCTCCCGCTGTGACCCTCCAGCAGCCCTTCTCAAGCCAGAATCAACCCCCGCTGACAGCTAGGGGACCACAAGAAGGATGCAGGCGAGATAACCTCGGCTTATTCGAGTGGGCAGCCTGCCCCGCGGAGGGGAGAGCCTGCACCTCTGGATGTGCTGGGGACCCAGACACCTGGGCCCCCCCCCCCGCCCCAACAGCAGGAGTGGCCCTGGGACAGAGGAGACATGGGAGCGAGCAGCCTGCCTTCCGCCAAGGACCAGCTGGACGGCGCTGGAGAGCTGCCTTCAGCGGGGGCTCACTTCTTCCGGGGCAGAGGGGAGGGGGGCAGGTGGGAGCCCAGACGCCCCGCCTCTCTCAGGTTTGGTCCCCCTCGCGCCTGTGGCCAAGTGATCAGTGATTCATCTGCCTTTGTTGCCAGCTATGGGCCACACCTGTGGCAGGCGGACATCTCGCCCCGCATGGCCTTGGGCCAGGCCCTGGAGCTGCGGGTGAGCACACTGGCCTGAGTAGGCCAGGCCACGGAGGGTGGCCGGTCACTGCCACAACACACCGTGGGCCACCAGAGGCCAGGGAGCGCCCTTGGCCTGGAGGAGAGCTTGGATGCTCAGAGCACAGCCCGCAGGGCCTCCCCTCACCCCCGGCTCTCTGGGAACAGGGACCCTGAGCTCTGACGAACCAGAGGGCTGTGACCGACTTCAGCCTTTAGCAAACCGAGTATCTTTGGGAGATCTGGTTCACATACAGTGGAATTCCTCCTTTCAGGTGGAAACAAACCCGACTAGGATCTGTGAGGTTGCGGGTCTGATCCCTGGCCTGGCTCCGTGGGTTAAGGATCCGGCGTTGCCGTGAGCGGTGGTGCAGGTTGCAGACGCGGCTCAGACCTGGCGTGGCTGTGGCTGTGGCCTGGGCAGCAGCTGCAGCTCTGATGCGACTCCTCGCCTGGGAACCTCCGTGTGCTGAGGGTGTGGCCCTAAAAAAAATAAAAGAATCCGTCCTTTTCAGTGTCATTCAGCTTTTGGAGGAGTGTCCACTGAGAGATGGGGCGGGACAGTCCTACATAACCCAAATAAAACCCAGGGGCCCTGTGGCCAGACTCGTGTGCGCGGAAGCTCTCCAGTGGCCCAACCCTACCCTTCTGTCCCAAGCTGTCTGGGCTCAGGCGGGATCGCAGACGCTTTAGAGCCTCGGCCGCCTTTCCCGTCACCTCCCGACACCCCAGCTGAGCCAGCGCCTGGCATTCAGCCCTGAGCTCGGGCCGCAGCGAGGACTGCGCTGCCCGGGCCTCTATGTCCCGCCCCCAGCCTCTTCTCCCCAAACCTGCCTTCTGCCTCCCGCATAGAAGGTGCGGCAGCTGGGCCGCGAGGGGAGGCCGGGGGTGGGGACAGCGGAGGGGGTGGGGATTGGCTGGCCCTGCGTCCCAGGCCCAGAAACAGGAGCCCTGCTGACGTCCCGTGTAGCCGCTGAGCCAGGACAACCCCCCCCCCACCAGGGCTGCAGGACCCCTGTGACAGCCCCTCCGCCCCAGGCCTCGCCTGTCCTCATCCCTGGCCAGTCAGCTCCCGAGCTCCGCCTTGGGGCTGTGGAAAGCTTCTAGAGCCTCGCCTGCTGCCTGCGGGATGGGTCTGCACCAGTCCCCCCGCTCCCCAGCACTCGGCCTGCTGACGGCCCCCTCACCAGAGCGCCGTGCCAATTGCACACGGAGGCCCCTGGTTCCTGAACCCCCAGCGAGGGCGCCGGCCCACCATGACCTCTGGCCCGTGGTCTTCCCAGGGCACAGTTACGCCCCCACCACATTCTCGTCTGGGTCCCCGAGACAGTGACGCAACTGCGGCTCCAGAGCAGCGCCTGGCGAGCGCGAGGTGCTCAGGGGATACTGGGGACCACGTGGCGGGGGCGAGAAACAGGACGGGCTCAGAGCCGGGTGTGGCTGGGGGGCCTGACCCCACGAGAGGGGCAGAGCGGTGGGGTGGCCCGGGGAGTCTGGGGTCTGAGACTGCTTGTTGGTGGGGGTGTGACCAGGGACTGGGCCTGGGGGCCGTAGTGTGCCACCTCCCGCACTGGCTGAGCTACGCCAGCTGGCCCTGCCTGGGATCCCCGGGGTGGGTGAGTATGAGGGGCTCCTGTCCCAGCTGCCACCATGTCCTCCTCTGGCCAGCCTATAACATGGGGGCTTTGCCCGAGGCCACACAGGGCAGGAGGGACCTCGGGCGGCACAGGGGCCCCGCTGAGACAGAAGTAATGCCAACCCCCACAATGATGATGACAACGACACAGCAGCCACCATCGGCCGTGCTCTAGAGACTCGCCCACGCTCGGGACTTGTGACCCTGGCTACTACGACTCTGACCTGCTGCTTCCCCGTCGCGCAGATGGGGACACTGAGGCGCAGTGCAGTAAAGAAAGTGCCTGAGGCCTGGCAGGTGCCAGCCCCTCGCCTCCCTGAGCCCTGCCTCCCCCTGCAGGGGGCCGGCTCCCGGGGCCTCCTCTCCCCGCACGGAGCCCTCTCCCGACCCAGCTCTGCGACACAGACAGACTGGGGCTCGGACAAGACCTCCCTCCCCCTTGGGCGGCTCCCTCCCCAGTCCTTCCTGGTCACTGGGTCCCCTCTGGCAGTTCCCTGAGGCCACATGGGGGTGGCCATCTGCCTCCCTGGCTGCGGTGGGGGTGAGCAGGACAGCGAAGCAGCTGACACCCAGGGCCCCCTCCCACAGAGCTGTGCCTCCCTCTGGCTCAGACCCAGGACACACGTGCACAGCTCTGGACCCCTGGCGAAGCTCGCTGGGACCTCACCAGCGCCAGCCCATGGGGAAAGCGCTCCCCTCTGCAGATGGGGAAGACGAGGCAGGGAGAAGCCGCTCTTAGAGCAGGACTTTGGGCCGCCTGCCCACAGCTGTTGAGGATAAGGCAGAACCGAACCCGTTCTGGGCTCCAGGGCATGTGGCTCTGAGCCCAGGGCACCTGCCACGGCCTTGGTTTACCTTTTGGCAAATGGGGAGCAGCTTATCAACCTGGGAGGGATGCTGGGAGGTGGGTGGAAAAGGGTTTTGCTGGAGATAATTCCCGGGGCACCGACTCCCTCCCCCAGGCTCCTGAGCGCCTGCCACGTGCTGCGACGGCTGTGAGCAAACAGGTCCAAAGCCAAAGCGGGGTGAGCAGCCTGGGCTGGGGATGGGCACACGCCTCGGAAACCACGCGGGGCTGGGATGGGTGCAGGATGGAGAATGGCGGGCGGGTGCGCGGGGGGTCACGGAGGGCTTCTCGGAGGAGGTGCTATTGGGGCTGTGACACAGGGAAGAGTTGGGTGGGTTTGGGTGCTGTGGTGAGGGTGGAGCCCCAAGGCGGAGAGGCAGCGGGGCCCAGGCACCAGGGTGGCCGGCCGGGGGGCTCATTCTCCGCGCCGTGCGAAGCTAAGGCCCCCGCGAGCGGCTGCCGTGGCCCGGCCTCTGCCTCTGGGCAGGCCCCGGTTCTTTGACACCTCCCGGGGTAGGCTCGGGATCCTCCCCTGCTTGGAGCCCGCCACCACCCCCCCTCTCTCTCAGGCTGGTCCCCCACCTTAGTCCCAGGGGGCAGGGGCCCAGGCGGGCGAGGCCGGGAGACAGGGGCGGCAGAGGAGGCGGGAAGAAAGAGCGGGGCCTGAGAAAGCCCGGCCGGCTGATAGCGGAGAGATTGGTTTCAGCCGGAGTCGCGGGCCTGCCAAGTCCACGTCCTATCGCGGCCTGCTCTTACTCAACATTCATCCCGCTGAACTCGGAAACTTTATCAACGCTGGAGGTTGGCGCCATCTCTGGGCCCGGCCACTCCCGGCCTCCGATGGGCCCGATAGCCGCTGATAGATTACCCGAGATCGTTTCCCTTCGGAGAGCCGATTTCGACCGCTGCCGGGGCGGGGGTGCCCACCGCGTGGCCGGGGTGGGGCGGGCCTGCGGGCGAAGGCCCCGTGTGGGGCCGGGGAGGAGGCGGAGGGGCGCGGCCACGCGTGGGGCCAGGCTGGCGGCCAAGGCCACGCTGCACGGCTCGGGCGGCCAGGGCCAGTGCGCGGAGCGGTGAGCTCGGTGAGCACAAGGCGCCTGAGGCGACGGGGGCCGCGGGCCTGGGAGTGACTGTCCAGATGGGCCGATAAGGGCTGATAGATGGGCCGGGGCGCGCTAATGGAGCGTCCTGTGCGCCCACCCGTCAGATGGATGGAGGCGGGCTGCTTCCGGGAAGGGGACGGGTTCCGTGGCGACAGGGCCTGCCATCTGATAGGTGGGGGCGGGCGACCCCGAGGGGCCGGGCCAGGCGCCGGCCCTCCGCAGCCGTCACCCCGGGGCTGTGGCCCTCGGGGCCGGGCCAGGTGCTGGGAGGGCAGGCCTGCCTGGGCTCGTCCACAGACCCAGCCCCCGAGCAGACGGCTCGGCTCCCACGCCAGGGCCCCCTGACCACGGGAAGTCCTGGTCCGCTCTGGGCTGCCGGCCTCATTCACGCCATGCGCTGCGGACCTGGGGGCAGCTGTCTCCTCCCCCAGGCGTCTCTCCAGCACCCTGGGGATGGTGTGGAGGGAGGAGGAGGCAGCGTCCGGTGAGTGTGGCTGGGTCATGAGAAGGAGGTGTGCTCCCACTGCGCAGATGGGGACACTGAGGCCTCCAGGTGGCAGGGGCTTCCCAGAGCCGAGGGGAGCTGGTGGATGTGCAGGGCCTGAGCCCAGACCCCTGGCCCAGTCTGGGGCCCCGACCTATAGCACCCCGGAAGCTGGAGAGGGGCCCTGGGCTCAAATTCCCCTGGGAAGGCCCCTCACCACCCTGGGCCTGTTTCCTCAGCCGAAAGCTGAGAGTTAAAACATTGGCCTCAGGGGAGTTCCCATCGCGACTCAGCGGAAACAAATCTGACTAGGGACCATGAGGACACGGGTTCGATCCCTGGCCTTGCTCAGTGGGTTAAGGATCCGGCGTTGCCGTGAGCTGTGGTGTAGGTCGCAGACACGGCTTGGATCCTGTGTTGCTGTGGCTGTGCTGTAGGCCAACAGCTGTAGCTCCAATTTGCCCCCTAGCCTGGGAACCTCCATATGCCGTGGGTGCAGCCCTAAAAAGCAAAAAAAAAACAAAAAACGAAAAACCAAAACAACCCCCAAAACCAAAAAAACCATCGGCCTCAGACACAGACAGAAGTAGGAGGCAGGCTGTGGGGGTGAGGGCGCCGCAGTGGGGAGTCGGTGCTCAGTGGGGATGATGGGGAGTTTCCGGAAATGGAAGTGGTGATGTTTGCACGACCTTGTGAACACACTCGCTGCACTATGCTTGAAATGGGCAACAGGAGACTTAAGGCACGAGCACACACGCAGCGCCGTGGCGCACACAGCAGGCGCGCCCTAAGTGCCTGGTCCCTCCCTTAGGGATTCGGAGACGCACCCTGGCGGGTGGGCAGGCCTCCACAGCCACGCGCCTCCCCCCACGCTGCCCCGGCAGATAGGCCAGGGCTTGCTGGTCGGTTCTCCCTCTAGGCCGGGCGGCGCGCTGGGGAGTGAGTCCAGGAGGGAGGTGAAAGCGGCCGACGGGTCCCGAGAACTGTCCCAGGTGAACCCCGGCGGCTGGTCGCAGCCTGGCCGTGCTGGTCTCCCACAGAGGGGCCGAGGCTTCCCTGGCCCCACTCCACTCCTGCGGCCAGCGCCCCCCCCCCACCTCACAAACACCGGTGAGCCCAGATCAAGCCTGGCCTGTACCAGGCCCACTCTCTCTCCCCTACTGGCACGTCTCATTCCCGGTTAGGGTTTTTGCCTCTGCTGTTCCCTCTGCCAGGAACGCTCCTCCCCACATGTGGCCAGCCTCTGCTTCGTCTCCCGTCCATCCCTGTTCCAGGGCGGCTGGCCCCGGCCCTGCCTGCGCTTTAGGGCTGCTCTGCCCTTGACCCACGACAGCGCGCCGGGGAGGGGCTCTTCTCTTCCAGTTCCCTTTGTTCCTTGGCTTTGCTTGGCTCCCCGGGTGTAAAAGCCCAGGGCAGGGGGCAGACTTCGAAGCCAATCGAGGGGTATTAAGGGGGCACCTGTTGTATGCCTTGCACTGTCCTGGGGGAGACAGCTGCTCGGCTGAGGTCAGAGGGCAGCAGCCTTATTCTGGTCAGGTGGCCCCTCCCCATCTCCGCCCCTGGATCTCCCCCCAAGCTCTCCCCCCATCCCTCTGCTATTTTCCACTTAGGCGTTTTTGACAGATGCCCACGCCTGTGGCTGGCTTTCAGGTCACAGAGCCCCGTGGGTGCCTCTGGCCGGGCTCTGGGCCCCATCCTGCCAACAAGACATCTCAGGGTGCAGAGCACCTTCGAACACGATGCGAAGCCCCCAAGGTTTCCCGAATGCTTTCTATAGACATGACCTCTTTTCATGTAAGTTTCTGAAAGTGGAAGCTCTGGAGGACCCCGAGTCTCCAGACTAGCCCACAGCCACAGGTAAAGCAGGATCCCAGCCGACCTCCTGTGCACCCTCCCTGCGGGGATGGGGAGGCAGGGGTGGCAAATGGCTTGGGGCTGTGCTGGTTAGGAGGGTGCCCCCAGCCTGGTGCCGCACAGAGCCCGGCAGACCATGTTCCAGATGAAAACCACAGCGGGGGAGGGCGGCGGGGAGGGGACAGCACGCACAGGGTCTGGAGGTGCCCCAGACACGCGGAGTGGGAGGGGAGCTGGGTGGCCTTGAGCCGTCCCGCCCGGCTCTTGAACTCGGTGTTCCCATCTGGGAGTCAGAGCTGGCCGCTCTGATCTTAGGAACACCCAAGTCCTGGGCCCCCAACTTAGGGTGTGAGGGTCCGGGCTTTGAGGGTCAGGAGGAGGTTATCCAAAGGCCTGCCCACCCATTCCCCGCCCCCCGTGCCCAGGCTTAGGCACTGGGGCAAAGTCTTGGAAGGACAGCGGGCCCCCAGGAGATAGGGCTCCCCGAGGAGGCCCGCCCCCCAAAGAGCTCAGCCAATCCCCGGGCCTCACCCCTGCTCATTTGCATACCTTATTTCCATTGGCTGCAAACCAGCAGGTTAGGACCTGGGTTCCCTGGCCGAGGGGGCGTGGCCTGGGGGGCCAGGGTCTCCGGGGGCAGGTGGGGCCCACTGGGCTCTGAAGGCCCTGGGCTGGTTCTGGGGGAGACTGGCTCTGCGGGTCGGCTCTGTGGAGCCTGACCTCTCAGAGGCTGGGCTGGGCTCTGGGGGCAGGTTCTGGGGATGCTGGGCTGGGGTGACCTAAGCCCCAAGCCTGGGCCACAAAGGGACCCCTGCTGGCTGGGGAGAACCCTGGTTACAGTGCAAGCTCTTCCTTTCCCATTAATCCCTCCTCCCGCTATTATGAAGGACTCAGAGGGGGAAGGATACCGATGCAAGGTCACACAGCAGCACAGCTGGGACCTGGCCCCAGTCCAGGCCAGCTGGGACCCCGCCCCCAGGCTGGGTCCTGCCCTCCAGGGACGGCCTGTAGGGCCACTTCTTATTTTGAGCTGCCTCGTCTCAGGGAGCTCTTTTTCAGCTTTCTTTGCAAGAGGTGACGACACTGATGACGGTTTTAAGCGAACCTGGTCTCTCCTCACCATTTCTGCGGCTCTGAGTTGCAGGGCGGTGGGCTTGCGGGTGTGTGAGTGTGCGTGCGCGTGTGCACAGGCTTTGTTCCTGGCATTTTGGTGGTGAGATAAGAGGAAACAACAGAACCGCTGGGAGCGGCAGGCAGATAGATAACGGCGATAGGGCGGCCGCCACCAGGCCTATCTCTCTCTTTCTGGTTCCCCTTTCTCTTTCTGGTTTGGGGGGCAGGGTGGAACCCCTACCCCACTCCCAAGCCGGAGACCTGAGCCAGTGCCCGGGCCCGGAGTTCCCAGCTGGAAGGGGCGGGGGACCCCAGGGTGCTTGTCCCCGCTCAGATGAAGAGCATTCCCGGCTGGGGAGCAGCCCCCACCCAGCACCCAGCCCCCTCCCATCAGCTCCACAAAAGGGCCCTGAGGGGGGCTGACTCCCGTTTCAGGGCGAGGGCAGGGAGGCCCAGAGAGGTGACCAGGTGGGGAGGTGGGGCTGGGAGTTAAACCCGGGCCTCTCTGGCCTTGAGATTGGTGGTCTGCGGGGCAGGCACTGAGGTCCTTCCTTGAGAAGTCCTTTGAGCACCAGGAGGACAAGGCGGGGTGCGGACAGGGAGGCCTCAGGGGAGATGGCCAGAGGCGCCACGGCTCCCAGCGCAGGGCTGCAGGGCAGGTCTTGGCGTCTTCAGCCCCACTTCACAGAAGTGAGAACTGAGGCTCAGGACAGGGAGGTGCTGTGACCCACAGCACTGGCAGGGGACCCACCCCGCCTCGGCCTTCTCTCTGGCCCTGGTTAAAGCAGAGGGCGCAAGGACAGGACTCCCAGGGCTGTAGGGCCGTAGGACAGCCGTTCCAGAACCACCCCTGCAGCGTGTGAGCGCACCGGGCCTGGGCCTCTGCAAGCCGGAGCCATGTGCCGAAAGTGCCAGGGACGAAGGCTGGCAGGATCTGAGGAGGGGGTACAGCACACGGCTGGGCACCTCCTCCCCATTTCTCTCCCGTGTCCTTCCTCGAGGGCAGGGGAGGCCAAAAGGGTAGCGGCGCCCCCTGCACAGGTGAGGAAACGAAGTCACCTGCCCGGGTCCCTGCCCAGGGGCTGACTCAAACCCTGGTCGCCTCCCCCACACATGCACCCATGTGACTGGAAACAGCCGACTTCCTTGAGACACTGAAACAAAATACCACCCCAGAGGCAGAAAGACACCGACTTTACCACCAGCGAAGCCTGTTTTCTGGGGACAGATGAAATGACCCCCAGATGTAATAAGCAAAAGTCGAGTCATTCCAGCATCCATGGCTCGGTCAGGGCTGTGTGGTCCTGAGCAGCCAGGCATCCTCCCTGTGCCGGGGCAGCTTCCCCCCACGGGGGGGTGGGGTGGGGTGGGGGGGTGTACCCTGAGGGCAGGTGGAGGCCCATGCCTGCCAACACCCCCAGAACCTCCAGCTGGGCAGGACAGAGACCCAGACTTGGACCAGGCTTCTAAGCCAGGCCTCTAACCGCTGCCTCCTGTGCTGTGTGACCTCGGGTAGGTGACTCAACCTCTCTGAGACAAATACCATATGATTTCACTTATATCTGGAATCTAATACAGGGCACAAATGAACCTTTCCACGGAAAAGAAACTCAAAGTGCGTTTGGAGAACAGACCTGTGGTTGCCGAGGGGGAGGGGGAGGGGCTGGGAATCTGGGTTAAGAGACGCAAACTCCTGCCTTTGGAGCGGACAAGCGATGAGACCCCGCTGGGCTGGGCGGCGCTGGAGCCTGACAGTGTGAGAAACAGAACGTGTACATGTACGTGTGACTGGGTCACCTGGCCGCACAGGAGAAAACTGACAGAACACTGTCAACCAGCTCGGATGGAAAACAATAAAAATCGTCATGAGAAAAGCCCACCTCCAGTGAGGGCAGAGGCGCCCCTCCCGGGGCTGCTGGGAGGGCCCTTCAGGGGAGCAGGAGGGAGCGCGGCCCAGGCCCGGCACACGGCAAGCGCTCGGGGAAGAGGGCTCTCGGCTAACTAACGACGGCTCCCTGTGGATTCTTCCATCTGGGGAGCCCCAGGCCACCCAGAAATGTCACCGACTGCCCATTCGGGCTTCCTGTCTCCTGCCTCTGGGGTCGCCGAGCATCTCCCTTCTCAAGAGCGGCTGTCAAAAAACATGCAGAAACGGGGGGGCGGGGGGCCCGTGGTTCGTTGCCCCGGGCCTGCCGGGAGCCCCAGGCGGCCCCTCTGCAGGGCTTTCTGTTGAGGGAGGCAGGCCCGGCCTGGCCAAGGCCCCGGAGGGGGCGTCGAGGCCGCCAGGCCCGGCTTCCCTCCCAGGCGCCCGGCCCCCACGGCTGCGCACCTGTCCCTCACCGGGAGGATTAGCCCCGCGCGGCCCTGATGGCGCTAATCGCACCATCAGCGCTGCATCTCGCGTCTCGCGTCTCGCGGCGGCTGAAGGAGGCGGCTTCATCCAGACAGACGTGGCGATGGCACCTCCGTCCCATCTGGGCGCCAGCTGTCACATGTGGCAGCCGGGCGGGCCTGCGAAGGCAGAGTGGCTGAGGACGGGGCGGGGGGACCACGTGGGGCTCTGCTTGGTCCCTCAACACTTACTGGGCGCCTACTGTATAACCAAGCCCTGTCTGCTCCAGGCGTCGGGAAGAGATTGGAGCCCCAAACAGGCCAAGTTCCCGCATCCTCTCCCCAAGCCGGGTCCACCTGACGGGCGTGGACACTGCGGCGCAGAGATGCGTCCCTGGCATCAGAGCCCGGGGGTCCAGACGCCCAGCCCACCCTCGGCCCCTCCGGCGCGGTGCCCCGGCCGCTGCCTCCCCTCCCCGGCCTGGGCCCTGGACGCTGTCTCAGTCCGGAGGCCCGGGAGGTGCCGGCCGGCCGGGCCGAGGTTCATGGCCGGCCCGGGGGGCCAGGGGAGGCTGGGAGGGACGGCCCCCCCGCCCCCTCCTCCCTACCTTCCTTCTCAAAAACATAATTTATCTGTGTATTATCGAGAAATCCAGACACTCTAATCAGTGAGCTATGAAGTCAGAATTTCCATTCTTATCTGCGGGAGGAGTGCAAGTGGAGGCGATGGGCGGGCGATCGCTGGTGCGAATGCTAATGGGCGGAGAGGCTGGGATGCGGGCCACGGAGCCGCCCTATCTCCCCCATTATCAGGCACGTATCTCGCCAACCATCTCGGCGCAGTAATGGGGCCAGTTCAACTTTCCGAGTTATCACGGGAGCTGAAACCTGCGCCCGCCAGAGGCCTGGACCAGGAGGCGGTTTGGGCGGACCAGGCTTCGGCCGCAAAGCCGGGAGGGCGAAGGGGACTGGGCCGGGGCCCCCTGACATCAAGGCCACGGCAGGAAGGGTAGGGGGTCCCCTCTGCTCGCTGAGAAATGTCAGAGCTGGGCGTGGGGACCAAGGCAGGCGGCCCCCTGGGGGTCCCAGTGGGGCCGAGGTGGTCCCGGGCCCAGGAAGTGGGGTGGGTGGGTGGTGTGGCAGCGGGGCGGGGGGCTGGGGTGTGAGCAGCCCGCTCTCCGGCTTTGTGACCTGCAGGGTCCCCGTCACTCCTGCCGGAGCCATTTCCGGGTCCCCAGGCCCAGGAGCAGGAGCACAAACGGCAGGTGGGGATGGCCTGGCGGGCCCCGCAGGCCCCGCCACGAGGCTCGGGCCCCCTCGGTGCCCCTGGAGCAGCTTTCCAGCTGCCCTCAGGGCCCCTGCACAGACACCCCGGGGGATGGGGTGTCCGGGCCCATAAATGGAAGGGTCCCCAAACCACTCACTCCCTGGGGAGCAGGGCAGCGGAGGTGTGGCGCTGGTGTCTCACTGAGGCCCCCCCCTGCTGCCAGCCCTCCCTGGGAGCTGGGAATGCAGCGGGGCTCAGGACGGGCCCACTGTTGGTCACGAGGGCCTGTTCCTGCGGAGGTCCTCCGGCAGCTCTACCCCCGCTGCCCACCACAGGAAGGAGCCGAGACCACTGGCCCTGCAGCCCCTGCCTCCTGCTCACCGGGTCTGGCTTGAAGGGCGGAGGACAGGGAAATAAAGGCAGGAGGCTGGGGCAGGTGCAGGTGGCCAGGGTGGACGGGGAAAGCTGGAGGGCTTGAGGTCAGACCCCAAGAGGAACTGGCAGGAGGCAGCGCCGGAAGACCGAGGAGCAGAGAGGCCCCCTCTGTCCTCTTCATCTTAACTTTGTCAAGTGACACAGGGGCTCTGGCCCAGGGCGGACCTCTGCTGCAGGTCTCAGCGGCTCCCTGTGACGTCAGCATCACTGTTCCAACTTGCGAGGGAACCGGGCCTCAGGAAGACCCACTGCCTCGCACCCAGCCCGGTGTCCCCAGGACATTCCCATCCTGCAGAGGTGGGATGAGGCTCCGAAAGGCGAGGGAACACCCGTATACCCGCAGAGTCCTGGGCCAGCTGGCCTCCCAGTGTGCGCCCACAGGGAAGCTCCTGCAGACACCTGCATTCACAGCCCCCTCATCCCCGGGAAGTAGTACGCCCACCAGTTCTGGGGGCTCAGGACACAGGCACCCAGCCTGGGAGCTGGCGCGCAGACCACCCCATCCATCCTGTCTCAGCATTGTTCATGAGCTGTGTGGCCCTGGTGTGACCGCCCACCCTCTCTGAGCCTCCATTTGGGAGGGAGCAAAATGGTTCGAGAGCCCCAGCTGAGTGGGTGTCCAGATAATCATAGGGGGCAGACACTGGCTGGCTGGTCTCTGTCCGCACTCCGGCCTTGGTCTGCAGACCGAGGAAACCAGGGGCCCAGGCCCGGCTGGAGCTGCGACCTTGCCTGGACTCAGGGAAACTGCACCCCAGCACCTCTCTCTCCTTTTTTTTTTTTTGGTCTTTTTAGGGCCGCACCCATGGCATATGGAGGTTCCCAGGCTAGGGGGCAAATCGGAGGTATAGCTGCTGGCCTACACCACAGCCACAGCAACACCAGATCCAAGCCAGTCTTCGACCTATACCACAGCTCATGGCAACGCTGGATCCTCAACCCACTGAGCAAGGCCAGGGATCGAACCCGCAACCTCATGGATGCTAGTTGGGTTCTTTGAAATGAGCCCCCATGGCGGCAGGCGGCCGGGAGGACAGGGGGCGGGGGCAGAAGGAGGCCCAGGGGAGGGGCCTGTCCCGGCTCTGACCTCAGGTCAGCCACCCATCCCGCCCCAGCAGGCCTACTGCCTTCTCCCAACGAGAGGCTGGAGAGGGGGCGTGGGAGGGGCCAGGCGGAGAGGGCCTGGGAGTGCCCAGGACTGGCACTGCCCAGAGAAACTTTGGCCCAATGCTGGGGCCCACAGGTCCTGCTCCTGTGTCACCAGGCCTCAGTTTTCTGGCCTGTAAAATGGTCAGGCAGTAGAATGATGCCATAACCGCAGTGAGACCCTTAGTCAGGAAAGGGACTGAGGGGCTTGGGCAGGCCAGCCAGGGGCAGCTCAGTCCAGCACACCCCGCCCCCGCCGCCTCAAAACCTGGGGAGGAAGGCGGGAGGCCTATGGGTAATGCAGCCAGCAGCTCCCAGGGCTGCCTCGCTCACGGCAGCCACGAGCCGGGACAGCACTTTCAGGGCCCAGGAGGAGCTGATCCTATTAAGTCACTATTTCAAAAGCAGAAAGTGAGGTGGGAGAGGCCACCTGCCCGCAGGTCACAGCAAGGCCAGGACTCAAGGCCAAGTGGCCTCCTGGAGATGAGGGCTGGCCTGCAGCCGGGGGCCCTCAGAGGGCGGCCCGGGCCTGAACTGGGAGCCCCTGCTGCCTGCTGTGGGGCCGGGGCAGGGGTGGGGTCCCAGGGCCACAGAGGGAGAGGCTGTCTGTCCTCAGCCTGCTCAGTGGCCCCAGGGACAGCTGGGGAGGGTGGCAGCAACATGCCACTCAGCCACCAGCAACCTGACGTGGGCCTGCAGATGTGCCCCAGCCCTGCGTGAGCATTGGACCAGCCTCACGCCAGGCGCCGTGTCACACCCACACTACAGATGGGAAAACAGGGTACAGCCCGGAGGCCACTCGCCGTGGGGCAGGCCCACGGTGCAGAGGGGGTTGGGCTGGGGTGGGGTGGGGTGGGGTGGGGCTGAGACCCGGCCTCCCAGAGCCAGACACCCCCCACTGCCCCCGAACGCTCCCTGCTCCCGGGCGGGACTCAAGTCCCAGCCTCTGGCCACCTTCACATCCTCGCGTGAAAAATGGATGTGCCCAGTGAACCAGCGGGCAAACGGAGGCAGAGAGGGACGGCACACTGATGCCTCCCGGGCCCCGCCAGGAACCACCAAAGTTTCTTCCTGGTGAGACCCCCAGTCCTCCTGGCCCCAGCCCCAGGCTGAGCGGGCCTGCTGCTGGCCAGGGACTCTGGGCAGGCCCCCGCTCCTCATCAGTGAAGTGGGCACAGGGACACAGGGCCCCTGAGGTCCTCACAGTCAGCTGTCAGATCCAAAGCCCCCCACCTCTGCGCCGGCTTGGCCCAGACCCGCCCAGAGCTCCAGCAGGAAGGCGAGGAGGGGGCGCGGCAGAGGAGCTCCCCAGATGGCTCCCGGGGCAGCCCCTCCTCTGTGACAAGCGAACCCCAGCCCAGAGAGGGCAAGCAGCATGCCAAGGCGGCACAGCCAGGACACCTGCTGGGCAAAATCACAGCTGGAAGGCCAGCCGCGGGAGGGTGACGGGAAGCAGGCGGGTTGGGGGCCCACTTCCTGCGCAGGGTCCCTGCAGGTATTTTACTCTCTGGAGACCGTTTGGGAAAAGGGATGTGGCTGTGACAGGGAAGCTGGAAAGCACGGATCTGGCCTGACCGCTGGCCGCGAGGACGCCGCTGAGGAGGAGGCGGGAGGGACGGCGGCGGCCGGTGTCCTAGGTGGGGTGTACGTGCTGTCCCTTCCCACGGCTGTGCTGGGGGCCACTGTGTCATCCTCCGGCTCTGCAGCTGGGACAGCTGAGGAGGAGGCACGAAGCTGGAAGGTCTGGGCGCTCAGGGGATGGAAAGAAGCCCAAGAGAAACCCCACGTCTCAGCTTGTGCCCAGGCGCGGTGGGGGCTCGTCCTGGCGGGAGCGCACCCTGTTGGTGGATGCGGATCCCTTCCCACAGGGCCCTCTGGTCCCGCCACAGCCAAGGCCACCAGGGGCCCGCCGGGGGCCGGGAGCCCCAGCGGCCGACTCTCCGTGTCCCCGCCACCCCTTCTGAAAGCCCTTCGTCCAGATGACCCCTGCCTGGGCAGGAGCAGCAGACGAGGCCCAGCGCCAATGTGTGACGGTGGCCTCAGTTTCCTCCTCTGTGAAATGGGGACGGGGCCACGGGGCAGGGCAAGGAAGATCGAAGGCTACGGCAGCCAGGTGGGCAGGAGCCCAGCAGGTGCCCAAGGAGGGCCTGGCCAGCCTGCGTGCGGCCCCGGCCCGGGTCTCTGGGGTTGGCGATACCAATCGGCGAGGCAACAGCTGCCTCCAGGAGGGGGCCTGTCGATGGCAGATAGGCCGGCCGGGAGTATTATTCACGAGCCCGTCAAGCCCAGGAACGTCTGGTTGGCATAGAAACAGGAGATAAGGGGCACAATTAATGGCATCGCATTCCCTCCTCTTTCTTCCCCAACTGACCCATTTAAATCCCTGGCGGTGCTGGTGCCACGCTGGGCTCCCGGTGACCTCTGGGGAGGGGCTGGCCAAGGGTGGGTGGGAGGGGCTCAGGCTGGAGGAAGCCCCCCCCCCCCCCAGCCAGGGAACATCTCAGGAAGGAGGCCACAGGAGACTTGGCGGCAGCAGGGCTGGGCAAAGCCCTGTGGGTGCCTCTGCTCCCGGAGGCCCATTTCACAGGTGTGGAGACTGAGGCCTGGAGAAGCCCAGAGGCCGACAGAGGCGAGGGGCTGTGGGAGAGCAGCCTGAGGTTCACAGAGGCGGTCGGGGCCGGGGGGCCGGGGGCCGGGGGCGGGGGGCAGGCTGCCTGCGTTCCAACTCCGGCGATTCCAATTCTTGGGTGAGAAACTTAACAGGACGTGTTTTCAGACAATACCGGGCCTGGCACAGAGCAGGCTGGGCAGGCATGAGCGACTCCTGATAGGGTTCCTACTATCTAACGAGCCCGGGCTGCCTGCCCTGAGGCCCAGGAATGCAGGAAAACCAACAACGGCCTAGAGCCACGCCCACCGGCGCTCCGCTCAAGGCCACGTTCAGGGGCTGGGGGCCTGAGCCAGCCTCTCGGGCCGGGTCCTTGGCACACTGGAGCCTGGCCCCCAGGCGCCCAGGCCCGGAGCAGGGAAGCCGAGGCTGTGGAAGGCACGGCGACCTGCCCAGGGGGCTGGCATTCCGGGCAGCAGGGCAGACAGAGCCCCTCTTTGCTCACTTCTCTCCCACCTCAGTGGGGTGGTGGTATCGCAAGGTGGCCCCTGGGAAGCAGGGGAGCCCCACGGCCTCCCACAATTGAGAGGCGATGCCTGGCTCCGAGCAGGGA
Organism: Phacochoerus africanus; assembly: GCF_016906955.1. Lineage (NCBI taxonomy): Eukaryota > Metazoa > Chordata > Mammalia > Artiodactyla > Suidae > Phacochoerus > Phacochoerus africanus. The sequence goes on from NC_062551.1 coordinate 1,115,880, forward strand.
CTCCCTCCCAAGTTCATAAAAACGCAGAGAGTACCTCACCCCTTCAGGCCCAACCCAGGCTCTACCCGGAACAAGCCCTCGCCAGGAGGCACTGCCGGGCCCCCAGGTGGGTGGCGGGCTGCCGGGGAGAGCAGGCAGGTGGCTTTAAAGCTCGGAGTGAATGAGTCATCCTGCGGCCACCAATAATTTGCTTAATCAAACTCTTGAAAATGTGTGAAAAACACCTCCATCTGAGATGCCGCAGCTGTCGGGCTGGCAGCTGTCGGGCTGGCACCCGTGGGCTTCTTCTTCCGGCAGCCCCTTGCCTGGATGGCTTTGGCCTCCACTTGGCATCTGGCAGCCCTGGTCCTGGAGGGTGGGGTGCCCCCCAGCCCTCCAGTCTGACCTGGGGGCTTGTTCCTGCCCCCACTGTTCAGAGCTGGAAACTGAGGCGCCCTCAAAGCTGGCCTCTTTCTGACCCCGCTGGAGGTCCCTCTTTGCAGGCCGGACCCCATCCGCATTCTCCTCCCATTTCCCACACTGGCTCCCCAGGGCAGCAGCCATGCCCTAGTGCTTGCATACAGCAAGAGCTCAATAAAGACCGGCTGAGTGAATCAAGGCAGGCCTTCCCTTCTGATCTGGGGGACCTGCTCAAAAAGACCGGGCACAGGGGGATCCCCTCAACCTCCGCGGCGTGGAAACCGCTTTCTTTTTTCAGGAAAACTCCAAGCGGGTTGCACCTACCACTTGCCAAAACCCCCACCAACCCCCACTTGACTCGAGGGGGAAAACACCCTCTCTCCCTCTGGAGGTGGCACCCCGCCCGCTATCTCACAGCATCTAATAGGAATCAGGGGCGGGGTGTCCTCCCTCGGCTCCCCTCCCCCTCCTGCCCGGCGAAGTCAGTTCTCTTTCATTTTGACGGACTGTACCACCCGCGGGGGGAGGACCAACTTCTTGGCAATTAAGTGTGTTTGGGATGAAACTCGCCCGACAGACCCAGGCACGCACGCCGCCCCCCCCCCCCCCGCCCCCCGGCCCAGTCCGAGCCCCCCCCCCCCCCGCACCCCGCCACGGCCCAGCCGCGACGCCCCCGCGCTGTTGTTGCCTCGAACCCGGCTGGGCCTGGTGGCCACAGATAAGGCCCCTTATCGCTCTAGGAGATCGCCATCCGGCCGACCGGCCCGGCGCTTATCTGAGCTCACATCGACCCGGGCGGGAGGAAACCTCGGCGGGCCGGGGGCGCGGGGGTCCCGCGCTGCGCTCCGCCCCGCGCTCCCCGCCAGCGCGGCGGGGCCTATCGTGGCAGCCATCTGGCCGTCCAAGGCCGCGCTCCCGCCTCGCCCTCCCCCGCTCCCGTGTTTGAAGTTAATAAATGGGAGCGCCTATCGCCGCCGCCATCGGTTGTGCGCCTTATCAGCGCGGCACATCTATCTCCGAGCGGAACAAAAGGCGCACGGAGGCTCGGGCAGCTGCGCCCTGGCTTTGGTGGGGGCGCGGGGGGCGGCGGCCCCAAGGCTCGGCCCCCTCCCCTCCACGCCCGCGGCCTGGTCGCAGGTGAGGCCAGCGCGGCGGGCACACAGCTGCGAGGGCCCTCCGCACAGCCGCGGGCAGAGGGCGGGCGCGCGGGCGCCGCCGCTTGGTGACAATCAGCGCTCGCATCTTAACGCGCCAAGATCTGCCAGGAGGAGGAGGCGCCCGAGGCCGCGGGCCGAAGGGAGGGCGCCCCAGCCCCGCCTCCCAGGGCCGGCCCCCTCCCCAGCCCGGTTCCCCGGCGCGCTGAAAGTGGGCAGCGGGGGCTCGCCCCTGCGCCCGCTTTGGTCCCTGTCCCAAACGCGCGCGGCTCGGTGGACCGGGCTGAGCCCGGGCGCTCGCCCTGCTCTGGGCCTTATCGGTGCTGGCGATCGGTTCCCAACCTGCGATCTCTCTGCCCGCGCTATCTGCATTTCTCATCACGCTGAAACACATACACACACGCACACAGGAGAACAGACCCAACAGACGCACACAGGGGAGGAGGGGAAAAAGAAACCAGAGAACCAGCGCAGATCGGGACCTGTGGGTGGTTTTAATACTTGAGTTGACTTGATAGAAGGCGACTTTCGGAAAACAGGTCCCACTTGCACATCGAGGAGTCGGGTTACGGGAACCGGATTGATGCCTGCCTCCCCCTCTCTGGGACCTGGGAGTAGACACTCCCCCAGGAGCGCTGCGCATGGGGTCCTGGCGGCAGTGGTCATGTGGACGCGAAAGGCAGTGCCGGGGAGTGTGGGGCTGGCCGGTGGTCTGGCCTCCCTCTTTGCCTTCCCAGCAGTCCCCAGAACCTGCCCCTCTAGTCTGGGACATGTGCCCCCCGCCCCCTCCCCACCAAAGCAAGTCCCCCGCCCTGGCTTTGGCTGCAGAGATGCGAAGTTACTACTGGCGTGGGCTGGGGAGCCCTGTTTCCTGTGTGCTGCCCTGGCTCAGGCTGCTCGAGCAGCCAGGCGGCCCCAAGAGTGCGGGGGCCCTCTTATCTCGAGGGCATCAGCAATGTGGACACAGCGGCCGCCTGCCCCCACCCCCGGGAGTGGCCTACAAGCTGGATAGGTGAGAAACTTGGACACGGAGAGGCGACCCTGGCCCAAGATCCAGTCCCAGGAGACCCCTCCCTGACTTGGAGCAGTCCCTCAGCTAGGAGTGTGTGACCACAAGCTGCGGAGCACACAGTGCCTGTACAGTCCTTGCCGGGACACAGGGAGGGCGGGACCTCCAAGAAGCTGTCCCCAGGCAGGGAAGGCTCCAGCGTTGAAGCGGCTGGAGCCCAGCGCACGGGCTGCGATAGCTACCTTCCCCAGCCTCCAAGGCACCAGGTTCTGGGCCGGCAGGAGTGGCGCTGGGCGCCAGCGGGTCCCACCACTCAGCCTTGCGCTTCCACACAGTCCCGAGTGCCCTGTCTCCCTCCCAGGTCTCTCTCTTTCTCCCTCTAGATACAAAGCCTGGGAGAGTCAACCAGCCGAGATAAGATCACAATTTCAGCCCGTCCCGACAGAGCGATCTTATCAGGATGGGACTTGCAGAATGGAATATTTTAAACTTTATCTGAGCCCGGATCGGGGCCGCCTTATCGCCGCACCATCTCGGGGATGCGGGGGGAGGGGCAGCCGCGAGGTGGCCGCGCCCCCAGCCACCCCGTTCCGGCCCTCTGGGCGGACCCCCTCTCCAGGCCGGACCCCCAGTGCGGGAGCCGAGACGCGGGGGCCCGGCCCGCCGGCGGAGATTAGATTACGGCGCGCTTGGCACACAGCGCGGGGGGCGCGGCGCAGGGTGAAGGTCGCGGGCGCCGCAAGAAGAGCTGGGCGGACCGGGGGCGGGCCGGCGGGGGCCGGCGGGGGTCGGGGCGGGCGGGCAAAGTTTGACTCACGCTTGATCTGCCGGGGGTTGCTCTGTTTCCTCCTGGACATGTCTCCGGCGCCGCGCGCCCTCCCGGCGGCCGCCTCTAGCCCCTGGCGGGCGGCGGCGGGCGGCGGGGGCGCGGCGGGGCCGCGGGGCGGCTCATGCCCCCGGCCCCCGGGCTCCGCGGCCGCCCTGGCCCGCGCCCCCAGCCCGCCGCGTTCGGCCCGGCGCCGCTGCGGAGGCCGGAGGATCGGGCCTGCGTTACGGCCGCGCGGACCGCCAGGGGCGGCGGGCTCCTGCCGGCTCCCTGGCTCCCGCGCAGACGCCGCCGCCGCCGCCGCTGCGCTGCTCTCCTCAATGGAACCTGCGGGCAGCGCGCCGCGAACCCGGCGGCCTCGGCCTGGACGCTCAGGGCGTGCGGGCGGGGCGTGCGCGTCACGGGCGCCGCGCCTCCGGGCCCGCCCCCATCCGCTTGCCCCGCCCCCGGCGCAGCGCCCCGCCCCCGGGCGGACCTCTCGTCCCCTTGTCCGTGGCCCCGCCCCGCCCCGGCTGGCCCCGCCCCGAGGCCCTGGCGGGCCCTTGGACTGGCCTAGCTTCCCCGCCGCCACGGCCCTGCTCCGCCTGCTCGCCCCGCCCGCAGGGAGCTGGCCCCGCCCCGACACTCGGCCCCCTGCCCTGGGTGGACCTGCGGCCTCCTTAACGCCTCGTTCGGCCCTGCCGCTTTGTCCCCAGGCGCAGCTGAGATCCAGTGAGTCCCGCCGCTCCGTAGCACCGTGTCCGACCGGGCTCCAGGCCTCCCTGGACCCGTCCCCCGACGCCAGCTCCACTCCTAAGTCTGACCTGACCTCATTCGGCCCCTAGGCCCCGCCCAGACCACGCCCCAACGCCACGGCTCCGACCTCCACGGGCCGTGACCCCGCCCCTCTGCCCTGTAACTCCGCCCCCAGCGAAGGGGCCCGCCGCGCACTCCCGGTCACTGCGACTCGCCCCCTCCGCCACCGGATGGGGGACAGTGAACCCCGGGTCTGGAAGCCTTTGGAGACTTTGACGGCCCATGTTGTCTTGCACCAGATTTGGGGTGTGGAGCGGGCCTCTGGCAGGATGGGGCTTCCGCCCAACATCCCCGGCTCTAGCTCCAGGAGAGTGGGGGATTTGAGGTCTTCCTCTCTTGGGCTCAGATCTGGCTGGAAATCGGGGAGGGTGCAGAAGTCAGAGGCCTGTGCCTGCTCCCCCGCCGCAGACCCCAGGCCTTGCTTCTCCAGGGCGCCCCTGCTGGAGGCCCAGGAAGGAGGCCCCTCTGCAGGCTGGGCAACCCCCACGCCCAGTCCCCGTCGGAAGGGAGCGAGGTCCCCAGGTCAGTACTGCCTGTTCTAGCTGGGAGGCACGGAAACCGACTCTGCTGTCCTGGCGATATGCTCATGGGGTCCCAGGGGCCCACTGCTTTCCAGGGAGGCTCAAGGTCACACAGCATCAGAGCTGTCCCTGGAGATCCAGTGTATTCTTTTATCCTTTTGGCTTTAATTTGGGGCTGGTCCCCGTCCCATATTCACAAGAAACAGGACATTAGCACGGCTTGGGGGCTAATGAGGAGACCTTTGCAAAGAGGATGCCTGGATGCCTGACCAGAGGGCTGGGCCTGGCAGGCAATCACAACTGCAGGTGTGGAGGCCAGCTGGGTGCTGAGCCCTCTGCTGGAGAGACCCCACCCCCCCATTCCAACTTCTGTTCCCTTTGCCTGCCCTGTGGAAGGGGGGAAGGGTTGCCTGGGCACCCCCCACCCCACTGCTGCTGCTCCCATAAGGGCAGGAGACTGGCAGCCAGGGCAGGGGGCTGAAGTCCACCCCAGGACCACCTACGGCCACTGGACGGACAAGAACGCTAAGGAGAGGAATTCAAGAGACCCGTCCAAGGTCAGGCACCCACCAGCTCTTCCTGCTCCCTGCCCAGGGCCTGTGGGTGCAGCCTTCCTAAAACTGCCTGGGGCTGTACCACTTCTCTGGGGAGCAGGAGGCCCCAGGCTGGCTGGTTCACTCAGCCCAGGGCTCCCACAATGTTTGTCAAGTGGACAAAGGACCCCACGTGTCTGGGTCTCCCTCTGGGCCTGCTGCCTTCCCAAAGCGTGGCTTCTCAACAGGATGGGGACCGGGCAGTCAGGCAGTCAGGGGGGGTCCGTGGAGGGGTAGTTGTGGGCTGGACCTGTGCTGGATCTGAGGCTCCGCACACAGCAAGTGGCACCCAGATTGGTGCTGCTGGAATGGCTGGAGGACTGTGTTGAGGAGGGTTCTGAGGGTCAGGGGAGCGAGCCATGATTGATTAGTGATGTCTGTCTAGGGTGCAGGAGGAGAAGGTTGGCACCATGCTGCTGGCTTCAGGCTCTGAGAGGAGAGACACGCCCTGGACAGCCCAGGGACTTGGGGGCAGTGGCAGGTCAGACCCAGAGCCTCCTGACCAGAAGCCATGACAGGGTTCAGTGAAAATGAAAACAGGGGACCCCATGGTCAAAAATTCAGAATTTCCGGGTTGGGGCAGGCCAGGCACGGCGCAGGCAGAGCTGTTAGTGGAGCACTTTGCTTCGACGCTCTCCCTTCTGTCTACCCTGCAAGGGGTGTTATTACCCCAACGTATAGATGAGGAAACCACAGCCTGCTTGTGACCGTCGGCGGTGTCACAGGGCCTCACTCACACAGGCCACTGCACCCTCAGGCGAGGTCTGTTGATAAAGACGATAAACCGAGGAGGGGGGAGCAGGAAACCCAGCTCGGCCCAGGGCAGGAGCCACCGCCTCTGCCCGGGGAAGTCAAGGAAGGCTGGCTGGAGAAGGTGACATCTCAGGGGGGTTTTGCAGGAGTCCCTGATCAGCGGGAGAGGAGGGGCAGGGTGTGGGGTCCCATGGCCACCTGCACCCCGCACGCACTGCTCTTCCACATCCGAGCGGAGCGCCAGGACTGGACGTCCAGACGTCACTCGTGGACGAGGCGGAGCTGCGCTCGGTCCATGGGGGGAGGGGAGTTGTCGACAGTGGCCACGGAGCTGCGCGGGGCTCGGTGTGGAGCCGGGCTGCCCTGGCATCGGCCTGGTGGTTTCCTGCTTTGCTGGATGGCAGGGCCTAACAGCGGGCTCCCTGGAGCACCAGGGTTTCCAGGCCCAGAGAGGCTTCTGGGGCCAGCTCTGCACGCCCACTCTCAGGGTGGTGGCGTCCCCAGGCTGTTCCGAGCCCCTCTTGCGGGCTGGTTCACAGTCTCCTGCGACGTCCTTGTGCAGCCCTCGGGGGTCACAGGGTCAAGGCTGCCCAGGCAGAAAGGACTCAGCTTCAAGGCTGCTGTGGTGGTGACGAAGACACGGAGGCTCCGAGCGGTCCCAGAGCTCGGAAGTGCCTCAGGTGGTCGCACTCCAGGGCCTGCGTTCTGAACCCTGGGTTCCGGGAGAACTGGGTTTGAATCTTGGCTCCGTCGTTTTGTTGGGTTTTTTTTGGTCATTTCTAGGGTCGCACCTGCGGCATATGGAGGTTCCCAGGCTAGGGGTCCAATCGGAGCTGTAGCCACCAGCCTACACCACAGCTCATGGCAACGCCAGATCCTTAACCCACTGAGTAAGGCCAGGGATCGAACTCACCACCTCATGGTTCCTAGTTGGATTCGTTAACCACTGAGCCATGATGGGAACTCCGCGGCTCCATCATTTTGGAGGGGGGCGCCCTGGGCAATTTCGTTACCAGCCAGGTCTGTGGTGTCCTCATCTGTAAGCAGGGGTGGGGGCGGGACCTCAGGGTTCCTCCAGCCTGATGCCACAGTGCTTCTGGGCTCACATCTGGTCTGCCTCTGCCCTCTGACCTGGGCTGGCAGCCTGTGGGCCTGGCTCTGCTGATGGGTATGGCCCGGAGAGCTGCCCCGAGCTGGGCAGTGGTTGCAGGGTGGGGGTGGGGGCTAACTGTGGCACCTCCCGTGTACCAGGCTCTGCACTGGTTGGTGGGCTGGGACCAGAGCAGCCACAGAATGTTCTAGAAGCTTTGGTTGGACACTGATGGATGAAAAGTATGTTGAGGAAAGAATGACGGGAGGGGTGCATTCGCGCTTGGCCAAGGGACGAGCAGGTGCAGAGGCTGCCACGGCTGAGAGGCAGGTCCAGTGCATGGGCCTGGAGCCCACTGTGGGGCACATGTTTGGACCCCAGGCCAGCTGAGGGGCCTCTGACCGCCAGGCCGCACCAGAAGCCCTCTTCCTGCTTCACTGTCCCCACAGTGCCTCTGACTTCACCACCTTCTAGCTCTGAGATGCCCCGAGGGCCACTGTCGTCACCTCCAGCCCTGCTCCAAGCTTCCCTCCCCCACCATGCTGACCATTCCTGGTCCCCCAGAGCCACCCGTGGCTGTGTCGCAGGCTGAAGCTGGTGGGCCTTCCCCAAGGTGACCGCCCTGCCCCAGTCCTACCTTCTCTTCTGAATCTCCTTGCACATGGGCCCAGGGGTCCTGCTGCCCCAGGGCCTTTGCACAAGCTGTTCCTGCTGCCAGGTGCACCTCTCCTTCCCACTGCCTGCCCCCCTCACTCTCCCTCAGGGGAGCCCTGACTGCCTCCAGTACCTCCTCTCTGGTCCAGCTTGCAGGGCCCAGGTGCCCGGCACTCAGCACTGTGCCCTTACACTGGCAGAGATGGCAGTGACGTGGACGGGCCCTCAGTGCCGGCCCTGTGCTGAGCACTAGTGTGGCCAACACACTGTCCGCTCCTCCTGGGTCCCTGAAGAAGGGACTGTTCGTCCCATTTGCCAGACAAGAAAACCGAGGGTCACAAGAGTGAGGCTGCTCTGCCCAGGCCGCACAGGAGACAACTGGCAGCGCCGGTGCCCCGGAGAGCCCTGAGGGCTGCGTCGGGAGAAGGGGTCCGGCCCTGCTTCCTCCACTGCTGGTCAACCCAAGGCCCAGGGATCCGTGCGGACGCCCGTCAACACCGGCTCTGTGAAGGGTTTAATTAACTTCCGGTTCCGATGGGGCGATAATGAGTTTTAAGCACCACGTGACTCCATAAGGCGGTCAAACGGCAGCGTGGATGTCAAAATAAATTAAGTTAGGAACCAGAGGCTGCCTGTGGGAGGGGCAGGGGGGCGGGCTCCTGCCAGTGACAACTAGATGCCGCCTGGGCCCCCCCCCTCCCCGGGCTGGGCTGCTGGGGCTGGCTCTGGCCCCGGAGTTGGGGCTCCGGCGCTTTCTGTCTGCAACTGGGGACCCTGTCGGACCGCCTCCATCAGCCCCAGACGTCTGGGGAAGCAGAGAGGATGGGACACACCTGCTCTCCTCCAAGCTCAGGGGTCCCTCCTGAAACCAGCCTCCCTAACACGCCCCGCCCTCGGGAGGCCCCAGGGCACAAAGGCTCTGCGGGGAGCTGCCCTCAGGTGTTAGCGAGATCCACCTGTCGATGCAGCGGCCCAGGCGTGGCCCAGTCACCAGCTGGCTGCGGACAGGACGGATCCGGGCCTCTCTCACTGACGAGAGTGGGGGTCACATGGGTGTCACCACCGGGTAGGAAGCGCATACTTCTCGCACGCCTCCTTCCGACTGCCCCTGTCCCTGTGCTCCACCCCCGCCTCCCACACTCCTGGCTCAGGCTCCCCCACTGGACACCGGCCGGCCTGCTGTGAAGAGCGCACAGGGTGTGTGGCTCAAAGCCCAGTGGCAGGGCAGGAGCCAGGATTAAGGGGTTGGCCATGGGCACCTCAGGTCAAAGAGCTCCAAGCACCGCAGGCTGGCGCTCGGGGCGTGGGGTAGCTGCCATCTTAGCAGGGGGTTGGGTGGCCACAGAGAAGAGGTGCCACCTGAGCCAAGACCTGAAGGCAGGAAGAGAGGGACCCGCGTGCACGGCAGCGGGAGAGGGTGCGGGCAGAGCCAGTGACGCCCAGCCCCAGCCAGCGTCAGGCCTGCAAGGGCCTTTGGTGATTGGTGTGTCCATGTAATGGTGGGAAAACAAGCCCAGAGGGGACGGCGATGTGCCTGCGCCTGCTGTCTGTCGCCCCCAGCCCAGCGCGATGTTGGCAGGACGTGCCGCCCTCCTGCCTGGCCCTGGCAACGGTCCTGGGGTCCCTGGGCAGCTGAGGGCGAGGGGGGGTTTGTTCAGATCCAACTAAACCCTGGGCCCTGGGAGGGCCCTGTCTGCCTCCTCTCTCTGCCAGGGGCTTTGGGGAGGAGGCCGGTGGCCTTGAGCTGTAGCTCACAAGGTCATGCCGGCGGGTAGGCGAGGTGGGATGTTTCCCTGTGGGAAGAGGCCGTGGCCTTGGGCGCCCAGGCCCAGGCGGCAGAAGGAGCAGCACCCCCCAGGCTCCGGGGTGGCTCCCCTGGACTGCTGTCCTATGGCCACAGCAGCAGGACCTCGGGCCCGCGGCCCACCTACTGGACAGGCGGAGAAAGGGTTCCTGGATTTCCAGCGCCCACCCACCACAGGTTTGCAAGTGACACGGAGTGGGAGGCACCCTCAGGCTCCAGGTCCCCCTCCCCCCCGGGTGGCACTTGGAGGGGCCCTGACGTTGGCTGCGGCCGTGGCAAGGGTCCAGCCCTTCCCTGGTGGCCTCTGCGCCCCTGAGGCCATCTCAATGGGACCCTTCACGTGTGGGTTCTTCCGCCTGTGTGAGCGTGGCTGTTTACACTCCCCCTGGGAGCCTGGGTTCTCTGAGGCGTCTGTGGCCAGTAGCCCAGGGAAGCTCGCCTGAATCACATTCTCCCGTCGGCTCGGGGTGACGGTCCCTCGGGCCGTGATGTCAAGCTGCTCCGTTTCTGGGATCTGGCCCACCTGACCCACCACCAGCTCTCCCTCCCGCTGCCCATGCCCCCCAAGCCTGTCCCCTGCCCTGTCCCCTGTTCTCTCCTTCCGTGTCTCCAGGCTGCAGGGCGATGGGCCTTGAGGATGCAGCCGCGGGATATGCAGCCTCCCTGCCCCCGCGGCCACAGGGGAGGCTGCAGCCTCTCAGTGAGCCAGGCCCTCAGCGCCCAAGAGCAGCTCTGCCCGGGGACACCCGCAGCTGGGGGCGGGCTCCGCCTGCTCGGCTTCCTCTGGTCGGTTGTCGGGGCGTGGGCCTCGCCGGGACCCTCTCCCACCCCGTGCAGCCCACCCCGCGGCTCCCACAGGCCCCTTCACGGGCCTGGTCCTCAGATGCTCCCGGGCACTCACGTGGTTGCGTGTGGGGCCACGGGGAGTGCACGCGCGCCTACTCGGTCGGTGACGACGTCTCTGAGCCTGTGGGCGAGGCCGAGGCGCCTGGCGCACCTGGGCCCTTTGCACGTGGCCCAGCGGCCCCGGCGAATGCTGCCACCTGCTGGCCAGGCCGTGCTGTCCTCGCTGTGCGTCTGGGTCAGCGCGTGGGCTCAGGGAGCCCAGGTTTGCTCACAAACCTTGAAGGCGTGTGACGCGCAGAGCACCTGCCTGCCCGACCCCCAGATGCACAGTCTGAGGCAGGTGCGGGCCCAGGCGGCCCAAGCGTGGTGAGCCCCATGGGTGTCCACCGCCAAGGCCCCAGATGGCCTTTTGCGAAGGTGGCTCAGCCTCCACTCACTGCCACCCCAGCCCCTGGCTGGTTCCCCAGCGCACAGTAGGCATGAAAATGCCAGGGATTTGGAGGCAGCCCACCTGGGCGGGGACGTTGATGGGTGGGGCTGAGACTGGGGGAGAGGACCTGGGGACTGCGTTCCTGGTGGGATGAGGATGGTAGGGGGAGGGGAGTGGGGGGCGGGCCGTGGGCTGGGTTGTCCCAGGGTTTGTGCAGGGTCCTCTCCCTTGGAAGGGCTGGCGAGGCTCCCCGCCTCCTGCCAGCGCATCGCTGGGGGACTTTTCTGAGGGACGGCTGGTGCCTGGGCAGTTGTCAGGGGCAGGACGGGGGCAGGATTGGTGCTGGCCCCTGAAGGGCCCTCCCTGCCATTCGGGTGCTTGTCCGGGACACAGGGGCCTTTGAGGGGGTCTTCGGGGTACATGGGGCACGAGGGGTCTGGGCGTGCAGTGGGGGTGGGTCTCCTGGCTTGCACCCTCCGCGGCCCCGCAGAGCTGTTCTCTTTTGCTCCGAGAGGGCCCTGCCCAGCGTTTAAGGCATTTTTGGCGCCATGGTAACAGGTCTGGGGGGCTTCACTGTCCCCAAGAGGGAAGTGGCAGCTCAGGCGGGGCAGGGGAGGACAGAGGCCACAGCTGGAGGCCCCGTGAAAACAGTGGGCGTCTAAGTGACAGCATGGATTTGCTCTGATTTTTCCAGTACAACCTCGGAGTCCCCCAGGTTTTATTTATCAGCACTAAAGAGGCGCTCTGAGCGGCACACACACCTTCTAGAAAGGCAGTTTGGGCCTGATTTGGTCTCCTTCGAAAGGTCAAAATGAAAACTCTTGACACACACATTGCATCCAAGGTAAAAATGGAAAAAAACAAAAAACAAAAAACCAAACCCCAAAACAAAACAGAACAAAACGAACCACAAACCTCAGCGATACCCAAGAACAGAAGGAAGCCCTTCCCCCTCCTGCCCCGGGAGGACAGGATCCTGCAAGAGGACGTGCGTGCCGACCCCTGGGTCATGTCAGTGCAGGAGATGCCCCCTGGACCAGTGGCAGTGCCACCCCCGGCCTTGAGGGTCCCACGTGGCTGCTCCGACCTGACCGTGGGGCTGGAGCCAGAGAAGGACTTCTCGGGCCCCCAGTGCTGTGGGTTAGGCAGCCCCTCGTGCCTCCTGGCCCGACCCATCCTCCAGGCAAAACAGATCAAAGAAGCCTGTATTCACATTACAACGTGGAAATAGCACCAGAAATTTCGGAGTCAAATGGCCGATACTTGCAGCAGAGAGCTCCGTCCGTGTAGGAGGAGGGCTCGAGAGGGCATCCGCGGGGGCTGGGCTGGGGGCTCTGGGGCGGGGAGGGAGGACTGGTGGGAGCTGGCCGGTCCCCAGGGGTCGAGGTGCACCGGAGACCCTTTTCCGTCAGCGCATGGACAGTGGCCGGCATGACCCTGTGGTCGGGGAGGCCCCACTGTGCTGTGTGGGGCCAGTGGCCCTTCTGCCCCCATCTGATTTCTAGGGTCACTTTGGAATTCCAGCAACAGCAGCAACGCAACCAAGAGGGAGTCTGCCACCTTCTGACTGGCAGCTGCCTCAACTTACTTCCCTGCTCGATGACATGGGGGGGGGAGGTCCCTGTGCAAACCTTCAAAGCAAAGGGGCTTTGTGGCATAGTGGGCCTTGGCAGTGGGGCACACCGAGGAGGAGGTGAGCTCCCATCTCTCTGAGGCCTTGCTACTGAGAAAACAGCTGCGCGGTCTCAAAGAGGCTGCAGCTGGCCCGCCCCTCACACCCACCTGCCAGCTAGAAAGGGACTGCTGTCCACTGCGGGCCCTGCTCAAAGCATTGGATCCGCAGCTCTAAACCACACGGGCCTGGTAAGTCGGGTGGATGAAGACATGGCCACCAGGCAAACTCTCCAAGGACTGGAGCTCCTCAGTGCCTCCTGGGGATTCCGCTGCCGGGTGAGACACGGCTCCCAGGCCCTCGCTGCTCCGACATGTTACTCGCAAGAGTCCTTCTTTAAAGGGATCTTGAAGCTGGTTAGTCTCTGCCCAAAGAGCTGGCTGAGGAGGTGGTTCTGGGACTCGGCTGTCCTGCAGGCCCGGGAGGCGGCCAGTTCAGCACCGTGGACAGCCCCGCCCCTCCTGGGGGGCCTGTGCAGGGGTCTTGCCTGGGGGAGGGTCTTGCCCAGCCCCTCCTTGCCGCGCCTGCCGACCCCCTGGATGTGGCTGGGCTCCCCTTTCCGCAGCTCCGAGGGCTGGGGGGGCGTCTCACTGTTCTGGCTGCTGGGCCTGGGCTTGGCAGGGAGCACACGGCTGGGAGTGGCCTGCTTGCGGGGAGTCCGGGCGGGTCTGTCAGGGACCGCGGGGCCCCTCCCCAGGCTCCCCACGGCTTCGCTCCTGGTTGGCCCCAGGGCCCGGCCCTTTCTTGTCTTCTCACTCATGCCCCTGTCCTCCCTGGAGCCCGGGCTCCGTCTTGGCCCCTGGTCACCAGCTTCCCTTGGTCCCTTGGGGTAGCCCTTGGCTGGGGCGGGGCCCTGGCCCGGGCAGTTGGGCTTGGCTGGGGTGGTGGCTGTCTCACTTTGGAGCTGCCCGCTGGCCGGCTGGGGCTGGCTGCCGCCCGCCGTCTTGGTGCCCTGCTGGGGGCCTCCAGCACTCTGGGAGCTGGGGCCTGGCTTGGCTTTGCGGGTGGTGGGCTTCGGCCCGTCCTCAGTGCCATGGGCTAGCTCTCTGGGTGTCGGGCTGGCCACCGCCTTCTTCAGTGGTCCTGGGAACCTGGGCGCTCTGCTGGGTGAGGATGAGGCTGGCCTGTCCTTTGATGAGCCCCGGCCGCCCCCAGGCTTGGTGGCACTGCCTCTGTGGGAGGGGCCTCCCGTACCCCCCGCCAGCACCATGGGACTGGTGGACCCCTGCTTCTCCTCCCAGAGCAGGGAGGGGGCTTCCGGGCGATGGCCGGGGGCACGTTTGCCAGGTGCACTGGGGGTCCGGGGCTTCTCCGAGGATGGGCTGGCAGCCCCTTTTCCTTCGTCGTCTTGGCTTCTGGCCCCTGGGCAGGGCAGACAGCCCCCCAGTGGGAGAGCCTGCTGGAGGAAGGGCCCAGGGCTGCCCAGGTCCTCGGAGCTCTCTAGGGCCTGGTCCAGCTTGTGGCCCTCCTTGCCATCAGGAGAGGCCACTGGGAAAGGAGCGAGAGACAGAGGCAGGAGGTCAGAGGGCAGATCTCCGTCCCTGACCGGGTGGCCCACAGGGTCTATGGGCCTCTCTGGGGTCCTAGGCTGCCCTGCGGTGGCGCTGGGAGCTGCTTCCGGGCAGGGCTGGAGCCGGGCTGAGAGGGACCCTTCGCTCAGGGCAGGGCTGCTGCACAGGGACACGTCGGACCTGCGGGGGCTGCTGGCCACCGCCACCCTGCGCCGTTTGCTGGGCAGCGAGCTCTCGCGGGCCGAGGCCTTCTGACCAGGGGCGCCGGGCCTCCGCACGCCTCGGAAGGTGAAGGGCTGCTGCCCCCTCCTCCGGTGCTTGTCCATGTGCCGGTCGAACTGCTCCTTTTTGGCGAAGGTGTAGTTGCAGGAGCTGCAGACGAAGGACCGCTTGCTGATGTGCGTGACGTTGGCGCACAGCTCGCAGGCGTAGAGCGGGGTGTGCTGCAGCTCCAGCTCCCCGCTCAGCCCGTGCTCGCCGTCCAGGTGCGCGCGCAGTTCCCGGTGCTCAGGGTACACTCGTGGGCACTGGGGGCACAGGTAGACGCGCTGCGGGCTGTGCACCGCCAGGTGGCGCTGCAGCTTGAACGGCTTGGGGAACCGCTTCCCGCAGTGGTGGCAATCGCGGGCGGGGTCCTTGCAGTCCTGGTGCACCGCGACGGCTGGGAGGAGGGGCTCGCCGTCAGGGGATGAGGCAGCGCCAAGCGGCGCGGGGTTGGCGCAGGCTGCCGGGCTGCCGGCGCCATGTGGGTCGGAACTGTCCTCGCGGGCCTTGGGTCTCGGCCTCTCCCTGGGGCATCCTCTCCCAGCTCCCAGGTCTTGCTCCGATGCCTCTGCGGGCCCCCCGTCCTCCTTGCTGGTGGAGCGCTTACCCCTGTGGGGTTTGGAGGCTTGTTCCGCGATGCCACTCAGGAAGCGTGGGACCACGCTGTCCCCCTCCCAGCATCCGGGCAGGTCCCCGAAGGACCTCCGCGCCTGCCCCTTGCGGGCGAACCGCACCGCGTGCTCCCGCAGGTGCTCGTTGTACATCCAGACGTCCGCGACCTCCCGCAGGCACATGCCGCAGGCCCACAGCCCCGCCTTGCTCTGCACGTGCTTCTCCTGAAGGTGCTCCCGCAGCAGCTCCCGGGAGCCGAACCTGCGCTCCACGCACATGTAGCAGGTGGGGGGCGGTGAGGGGCTGTGGGTCAGCTTGTGGAGGTCCAGCTCGCCCAGTCCGTGGAAGCGCTGGAAGCACACCCTGCACTTGTAGGACGCCCTCCCGGCCTTGGCCTGCTGGCCTCCTCCTGGGGCCTTGCTGGCCCTGGCTGCTTCCTCTGTTCTGCTCCGTGGGTCCTGGGAACTGGCCGTGGCCTGGAGGTCCAAGACGCTGCCGCCGGGGAGACCTGCAGGGTCTTCCCTGGGTCCCAGGAAGCACAGGTTCTGCATCTCCAGCTTGGCACCCAGAGTCTCCAGATCCACGGTGCTCCCGGGGACCCCAAGGTCATAGTGCTCTCGCTCCAGGTTGGGGGGCTCAGGGCTCGCGTCTCCTGGAGAGGAGGTGGCCTCGTCAGTGGGGGGCGGCATCTCCAGGCCTCGCCAAGCCGCCGGGACCATGTGCAGCTCCGGGATGTTATCGGACCGGTGGTCCTCTGTGTGGCAGGGGTTGGCCTCGGCCTCAGGCTCCAGGGTCCACAGGCTGGGGCCCGGGGCCCAGGGGTCAATGCCAGGCACCTTGCTGCTGAGAAAGCCCTCCAGGAGGAAGGACTCAGGCACACCCGTGGCCTCATCACCCCATGGGTCCTCGTGGGACAGGCAGAGCGAGCCGGAGTCGCTGAGGTCTGTGGGCAGGCGGGCAGAGGACAGGGCACAGCCCCCAACCTGGCCGCTGGGTTCGGGCCGGGCTGGGGGCTTCGGCTTTTTATAGCGCTTCCCATAGACACGGGGCTGCTTCTTCTGAGCCAGGCGGCCACCCAGGGGGAAAAGCTGGGAAAAGGCGGCCTCGTCGTCAAACAAGCTCAGAGGGTCCTGGAGACGGGGGCTGGGGACTCCAGCAGCAGTGCCCACCGGTCCTTGGGCCCTATCTCCCGGGCTGTGCAGGAGACCCTGGAAGCAACTGCTGATGGAGCCGCCTGCCTCAGAACCACGAGTCTCGGGGGGCCCCTCCCGGCCATCTTGCTCCGGGCCGCTCTCAGCCGCTCTGCCGTCCCCCGTGGGGCCGCCCCCAGCCGCCCTTGATGGCTCTTTGCCCACGCAGGACATCCTGGTCTCTCTGGGCCTCCAGGACCCTCTTGCCAAGGCTGCCGTCCGCCCCCCTGGCTCTTCCCCAGGAGACACCCCCTCCACCATCCCTGGAGAGGCCACCCAGTCCCCAGGTGACTTCTGGGCGGGCGTCCCCTCTAGCTCTGTGGCCGTGAGAGGCAGCTGCGCGGCTCGGGTCTCCTGCTCAGTCTCTGGGGAGAGGCGGCCGCTCAGAGGGGCCACGGAGATGACGATGGCAGCTGAGGGGTTCCAGCCGCTGCTCTCGCAAGTCACATCAGGAGGGGCCTGGGGACCGCCCTCCTCTCGGGGCCTTCTGGCTCTCGGCTTCCTCCTCGCTTTCCTGTTGGATCTCCCCTCTGGCTCGCTGGGGGGGTCTGCGGGTGGTCGGCCCCGCCTCTGGCCCCCGCCCTTCTCCGCCTGCTTGGGATGGGGCCCGGCCCTCTCCAGCCGGTCCCGTTTCCTGGGCTCTGCAGGCTGCACGTCCACCCCGTGCTTGCCCAGGCCCGGAGGGTGCGGTTCCCGGCTGAGGGGACAGCCTGGCGCTCCCAGGACGCTGGATCCCCGTCTCAGCCCCCGGGACCGCTCAGGACTCGCGGCGCGTGCAGGAGCCACGGAGACGGAGATGCAAACTGGAGGCGGCGGTGGCGGTCCGACGGCCTGGCTGGGATCTCTCGCCAAGTGCCTCAGCTTCTCCTTCCCCGGCGCCCTGCGGCTCTTCTTCCCAGGGGGGTGGCCTGTCTGGGCTGCGGGCTCCCCGGGCTGGGGAGCAGGTGGGGCCGGGGGGCTTGGCTGGGAGGCAGCACCCCTGTGCAGCCCATGCTTCCTGGCTCTGTGTCGGCTCAGTCCTGGCCCAGAGCGGAAGGAGGCCCAGCAGACCTCGCAGGTAACGGGCCGCCCGCTGGGGGCGCTGTCCCTCCAGTGCCCGTTCTCGGTGACCGCGGGCTCCTTTTTCAAGCCACGAGGCTTCTGCCTGGCGTCCTGGGGCCCGAGAGAGTGCCCCTGGGGTCTCAGGTAGAGGATGTCTCCGAGGCTTTGCGGGGAGCAGGGTCTGGAGTCACCAGCTCTGCTGCTCGGAGTTGCTCCGCCTGGGCCGAGCTCTGCCGAAGGGCGGGTGACCGGCAGACCTCTGGTGTTGGCTTCGGACATCTTTGTCACGCCGGATGGCACCTCCACGCCCTCCTGTCCCTGGAGGCTGGCCGAGGCTTCGCCTTCCGGGCAGGAGTGGGGGTCTGGCCCTGAGGGCCCCTGTGGAGGAGGGTCAGTGGGCACAGCCGTGACACCCTGGCCTTCCCTGTTGCCTGAAGACTCTGAGGAGGGGCCCGTGGTGATCCCACTGGCGGGGGAGTTGGGCGGTGCTGCCTTGGCGTCTGGCCACGCCGCCCTGGGGCCTCTGACCGCCCCCAGGCCACCTGTGGTGGGAGTGCGGGGCAGGGCGGCCGCCTCGACCGTCTCCTTCGGGGAGACGGCCCTCGCTGCGGGGGGACGGGTGGCACAGGCAGGAGCTTCTCTTGGCCTGATTCTTCCGGAACCCTCCAGGGTTCTCGACATGTGACCTCCAGGGTGGTCCCCTCCAAAGGCAGGAGTGAGGACACTGATGAAGCCGGGCTGGCCCTGGGGAGGGCCTTCCAGGGGGCGGCCGTTCCCCAGGAGAGGGCAGGGAGCCAGGCTTCCCTTGGACAGGCCGCAGAGGCTTGTCCTCAGAGGTGGGGGCCCTGCAGGCGGCGCCCCAGCGTCTGTCGGGGCTGGGGTGCAGTCAGCTCTTTTTGGAGCAGCCTGGGCAGGAGAAGGGGCTGCTGGAGGTTGCAAGCTGGTAGGGTCCCTGCAGGATGGAGACGCTGGGGGCTGCCCCCCTGGCTGCGCTGCAGGTGCTGTGGGAGCGTCTTCCTGGGGCGGGGGCTCGAGGCCGCGGGGATGGGGGGTGGCTGCAGCAGTGGGGGTGGAGGCGCAGCTGGCCAGGTCCCTGAGCGCGGGTGCTGGGCTCTCCGCAGCGAACAGCAGAGGCTTCTGAAGCCTGGGGCCGCTGGCCCGCTCCCGAGTGTGGGGGCCAGGACTGTGTCGGGGGTGAGCTGCTGGCGAGGCTGGGCTGGAAGATCCTGCCTCAGAGCCGGTGGGGCTTGGGGTGGCCTGTGCCTCATTCCAAAGGCCCACGGCTGCCCTGCTGCCCTGGAGCTGCCCCCCCGGCCGGTCTGCAGCTCCTGCGAGCCCGGCCGCTGTGGTTTCGGGGTGGGCGCTGGCTGCGGCAAGGTCGCGCGGCAACTCTGGCCTCCCTTGGCCGTCTCGCTGCCGCTGGCTGGCTTCAACTTGGCCCGCGGGCTTCTCAGCCTGGCTGAGTGAGCACAGCTGTCCTTCTCCCTCTGGCCCCAGGTGACGTCCGGCCACAGCACGGGCAGCTGTCATCCGCACGGTCCTTGGGAAGCCGCGGGCAGGCCTGTAAGCCGCTTCCCCGACTTCCGTGCCGTCTCCTCCCAGGTCTGAGGGGTGGCTGTGCTGAAGGCTCTGGGTGTCAGCCGGCGGGGCTCCCTGTAAGGCCAGAGTGTTGTCTTCCCTCTCAGCTGCTCTGGCCACCAGGAGCTGGAGCTGATGAAGGGGGCTCGCGGCTGGGCCCTGGGGCCTCCTGTCAGGGCTGGGGTCGGGCATGCAGGCGTGACTCGGGGAGGCCCCTGAGGTTACACACGCCTCGTTACCCTCAAGGCCAAGGTCCCCTGCTACGAGGCAGAGAGGCCCTGCTCCTTCCAGTCCAGCTGGGCTACTCACAGAGTGTCCCTCGGGGGCATGGCTGTGACTGGCACCAGAAGGGGGGGTGGTGCCCTGACATGCCAAGCCAGGTGCCAGAGGGGCGACAGGGCTGCTGAATGCTTCCAGCTCCGGGCTCTCTCGGCGGGATCCTGGGGAAAGCCCCCCTCTCCGTGCGCAGGGAGGGAGCAGCGCGAGGTCCTGGCCGTGCTGTGTGCCGGCGGCCCCCTTGTTCTGAGCAAGTGAAGGCTCGGGCTTGGGGCTGCGCGGGGCTGTGAGGGAGTCTCTGGGCTCTGGTGAGCAGGGGGTTCCTAGGTCCCCTTCTGCCCTTGGCAGCCCCGTCTTACATACTCTGGTTCTTTGCAGCGGTGGGCAGCTGAGGCTGGCCCCAATGGGGCTGAAAGGACCCCCAGAAACCACGTCTTTGTGGGTGCCGGAGGGCAGGGCTGCTTCTCCCAGGTGGAAGGGGGGCCACTCCTCCTGGGGGCTCCCCAGAGCACTCCCAGGAGTGGCGCCGGCCACTCCCACCCCTTCTGGGTGTGGGCTCAGCCCCCCAGGACGGGCGACACGGGCTCCTGGCTGCCGTCCGGGGGCCTCCGGTGCACCCCTGCTTTGCAGCTGACTCTCCAGCTCGGTGACCAGCTTTTTGATCTCCAGCTCATCCTCAGATAGGTGGCCGGCGAGAGCGCTGCTACAGGCCGCCACCTCGCTCGGCGCGGCGGGGAGGTCGGCGGCTGTGGCCGCTTCCTTGGGACACTCCTGACCAGACGCCGTTTCCTCGGAGAGGCCGGGATAAGGGCCTGGATGACTGGGCAGCACTGGACGCCCCTCCTCCAGCACAGACCAGCCCTTCTCGGGCGGGAACGAGGTGCCTGGTGCGTCTATGTGGGCTTCCCTTGGCGGAGGGGGGGCACAGGCCCGTGGCACGGGGCTGTCCCGGCCCCCAGACGGGCTGCTGTAGATTGGCAGGTGGAAGCTGTCCGTGGGCAGCCCCGAGAAGAGGGCTGTGGGCTCCAGGGCCAGCGGCGACTCGGCTTTGCCCGGACTCATGACAACCGTGTAGGGTGGCTCCCCCGGGGGCGCTGGCTCTCGGGACCTGGCATCCGCGCCGTCCTGGCAGAGGCGAGGCCGGCTGGCAGGCAGGCTGTCTGGGGCTGAGGGCTGGGAGCACAGGTCTTCGTGGAAAAAGCCTGCCAAGCCTTTGGAGCTGAGGAACGATTTGTTGGGGGGCCTGCTGTGGGGGTGAGGCCCCTTTGGGGCAGCTGGAACCCCCAAGGAGTCTCCGTGAATGAGAACAGGATCACAGCCGAGACTGGGGGTCCTCAAAAAGAGGGCGTGGGGTTCAGGGTGGGCCGTGTCGGCGGCGTCAGCAACGGGCACCGGGGCTTCTCCGGGCGGGGCGGCTGGGCGCTCCTGTCCGTCCAGGGAGATGGCCGGCTCCGAGCACTGGGGGGCACCAAGCGTGGCTGAGCTCTCGAGGGGCAGCACGGCGTCCTGCCTGCTGGGCTGCGGTGGCTCTGGGGCTGGGGGGTGGGCGTCTCCTCCCCCACAGGTGCCTGGAGAGGAGCTCGGTGCCCCTCTGCCAAGGTCGGTGGTGTCGAGGGAGAGATGTTTGGCCATTTCAGGGTGGTCGGCGTCTTGGAGGTCGTCCGGAGACACCTGCTCTTCCTCCGGGGTCTCAGCACCGGTGAGAACCTGCAGACGATGCTGGGGGCCTCTCTCCTCGGGGCCATGTGATGGGCCCTGGGCCTCGGGCCTCTCGATGGGGCTGGGCCAGGGCCTGCCCAGCTCCTCGGGGCCCGGGCAGCCCCCGTGCCTTGCGGCTTCCTGCCTCACGACCTTCCTGGGCTTCTGCTGCTGTCCGTCCTCTCTGGGGCCCGGGGCCAAGTCCACCTCCTTCCTCTTCTCACCCCGGCGCCACCTCCGGCCGCTGGGGCGGGGCCGGCCTCTGCAGCGGGAGCTCCTGGGCCGCGGGCCGTCCTCCTCCTCCGACTCCGAGGCGCAGTGGCACTCTCGGAGCCCGCTGCCCCTGCTGCCCGCGGCTGGCCCGGGCGGGCCCTGCGGCTTTCGGGCCCGGTTCTTCTGCTGCACGATCTTCTGGATGAACTCCTTGCTCCAGGCGCCACCCCGCGCCCTCCCCCGCCTGGGGTCCTGGCCAGGGGACAGTCGCAGGCGCTTGGAACTCCTCGTCTCCACCAGGAGGGCCCGTCCAGCTGCGTCTGCGCGGCTCTTGGGGGCCTGGGTTCTGAGGTCCCGGGGGCGGGGTGGGGGCGGCTCGGCCCGGCCACCCTTCCTCCTGGGCCTCAGCCGGGTGGCTCTGGTGCCCCCGCCTGGCCTCTTGGCTGTGTGGGCCGGGTCCAGCTCTTTCTGGAACAGCTTAAACCGCTTTCCTCTCCTCTGCTGACTGGCCAGGCCCGGCCCGTCTGCCTCTGCGGGTGCTGGGCCCAGGGAGCGGGTTTTGGGCCTGGGGCCGGCCCCCTCCCCAGGGTGGAGGGGCTGGGGCGCCGGCGGGGCATCCGCAGCTGGGAGCGGGGGCTGGGCTTTGTTCTCTGGCACTGCCCCCACTCTGGTCTTGGGGGGCTGCCCGACGGCAGGGGCCCTGGGGCCCGAAGGCTCTTCATCCGTGAAGACGTCGATGAAGCTGCTGTCGATCTCGGGGCTGTCCGACTGGTACTCCAGGCCGTTGAGCGCCTCCGTGATGAGGCTGTCCAGCTTGGCGGCGTCCTCCAGGTCCAGGTCTGCCGCGGGAAGCGGGAAGGGGGCGGTGGCCAGGCCGGGCAGGAAACTCGTCCTCAGGGGCTCGTCTTTGCCCTCTGGCCGGATGTCCGCCCCCAGCAGGAGAGGGACTGTCTTGGTGTGGCTCAGTGGGCTTGGGCCCCCCGCGGCCGGTGCTTTGGGGGCAGCTTGTGTGGAGGGGGCGGCAGGGGGCACAGGGAGCCCCGGGGGCTGCTGGTGGCCGTCCTTGGCCTTGGCCAGCAGCAGGCTGCAGAACTGCCGGTGCCCCAGGAAGGCAGCCAGGCTGCTGTAGTTCCGGTCACACTGCCGGCAGGTGAGCAGCACATCCAGCTGGTCCAGGCTGGCGCTGCTGAGGGGGAAGTGGTGGGCGGAGTAGGGGGGTGGCTCCTGGGGGAAGCCCTCCAGCCGCCCGCTGCCCACCTCAAGGCCTGAGCTGGGGAACGGTGTCTCCTCCAGGCACTTGAAGGCGCCCTCAGCCTCCAGCCCCTCGGTGCAGAAAGGGAAGCCCTTGGCTAGCTCAGGCTGGCAGTGGAGTGGGAGGGCATGCGAGGGCTCTGGGGACGGGAAGGGGCTGCCAGTCTCCTGGGGGTGGGCGGGCGGGAGGAAGAAGGCGGAGGGCCCGAGTGGCCCAGGGAGCTGGCTCTCCTCTGAGCTGGGGTTGGCTGGGCTGCTGGACAGTGGGGACAGTGACGAGCAGGTGCTGCTGCTGGCGGTGTGGGTGGCTGGCGAGGGCAGCGGGGACTCGCTGGGCGAGGCTCCCACCACCCTGGGTGGGGGCAGGCCGGAGGTGCCCCGGGGTGAGGCCTGGGGTGGGGCCACCCCAAAGAACAGGGGCTGGGCTCCGGGGTCCTTCAGGCCGTTGTAGGTGAACAGCCCGGGGGAGCCACCGCTGTGCTGGCCCGGGCTGTTTCTCAGGACCGCCA
The DNA here is from genome assembly GCF_016906955.1 of Phacochoerus africanus. NCBI lineage: Eukaryota > Metazoa > Chordata > Mammalia > Artiodactyla > Suidae > Phacochoerus > Phacochoerus africanus. The sequence goes on from NC_062551.1 coordinate 1,138,569, forward strand.
GCTTCTCCCCCGGCCCTGGTGTCTTGCTGGCAGCTCCCAGGGCCCCCTGGTTGCCCCCCTGCCACTCGGGGACCCCTGGGGGAAAAGGCAGCTGGCTCAACATCTCCATTTGGTGGGGGCTAGGCCCACTGGCCGGGAGTACCTGGGGCCAGGGCACTGGGGGACTCTGGGGGAGGCTGAGCCGCTGGCCTGAGCTGGGCTGCGTTTCAAAGAAGGCACTCGTGGCAGAGGCTGGGGGGCCCAGGACAGCAGTGGGATAAGGGGCCGGGGTGGGGTCCCATAGCTGGGGCAGTCTGGTGCTGGGGGGCCCTGAGGCAGCCAGCTCTGTGTCCCGAGACCCTGGGCTGGAGCCCACCCGGCTGGCGGCGGGGCTTCCATATGCCTGCCTGGCAAAGTGCCTCTGGGGCAGAGAGTTTGGGGGTGCCCTGGGGCTCCCCACCCCATCACGGACCGAAAGGGGCTTCTCGGGGTGCACTTTGGTCACGCTCTCGCGCAGGCCGTCCTGGAAAGTGGCTGTGCTCTCTGAGAAGGGGCCAGGGGCCGGGGGCGCAGCACCAGGAGGGGCGAGCGCACTGCCGAGGTCGCCGGGGGGGTCAAGGCCACCTGGTTGGCCTGGGTAGCAGGGTGGGGGTGGGGGAGCCGGCCGGGTGGGCAGGGGGTAGGCCTGGCTCGTGCCCACCGGCTCCTCCAGCCACACACCCCGAGGCTGGTGGAAGGCAAACACCAGCGCCCTCTTGGCATCCTCGGGCCCGGCTGCGTCCTCGGGGAAGGGCCTGGGGCCGGCCGCGGGCAGCTCCGGGAAGGGAAACTGGAAGGCCAGCACCCCGGGGCTGCCGCCTTCGGGGAAGGGCTCCGGCTCAGCGGGGGCCGCCCCCAAACGAGCACCTGGGAAGCTGCTGTCGGCCGAGGGTGGCCAGGCGACGGCCTCACTGGCCTGGAACTCCGGGTAGGCGGCCGGCCGGCCGGGGCTGGCACCGCTGCTCTGGGGGGCCCTGAGGGGCGGGGGCCCCGGGGTGGCGCTTGGTGAGGTATAGTTGGTGGAGGTAAAGCTGGAGGGGGTCTCCTGGAAGCACTTTTGGAAGCTGAGCTCGTCTGGAGCAGGCGAGGCCCGGGCCCGGGGCTGGCCTGGCCTGAGACAGGCGTCGGCTCCAGGGCCCAGGGGGACCTCCGCGTCGGGGGGCCGAGCGCCCTCGAGGGTCTTCTCGTCCATGGCAGGTCTGGGCCTTGAGCCGGCGATGCTCAGACTGTGGGGCTGCGGGGGGCCGCTGTCCGCCCTGCCCGCCTGCCGAGCTCGAGCCAGCGCAAGGCTCCTCCCGGCGGGGGCCCGGGGCCTGCTGCCCTTCGCGAGGGTGCTGCTCAGGCACTGGGTGCTGGGGAGCGGGGCCCTGCCCCCCACCCTCCCAGCCTGCCGCACCTGGGTCTTGGGGGCGTCTGTGCCCTGGGTTCCGCCGCCCATGGCCTTGGAGGTCCTGCCGGCCAGGACACCGATCTCAGCAGGGCATTTCGGGGAGCCCCCTGGGCCGCTGGCTGCTGGGCAGGGCTGCAGGTCTCCAGTCATGGTTGGGGGTGGCGCTCCGAGGGGCTGCTCCCCAGGCATGGCCCCTCCGTCCCGGGTGCTAGGAGGATGCTGTGGTCCGAGGGGGGCCGCGGGAAGTGGGCTGGACGGCCATCCTCGGCCCTTGGGGGACCCGGGAGAAGCCGGCCCTCATGGTCCTGACTGCAGCCTGCAAGGAAAGGACAGAGTGAGCAGGCAGCAGCGCGTGGCTGCGTGGGAGCGGAAGCAGTGGGCCCACGACCCCCACTCTTAGGGGAGGGCGCCTTGCTCCCTGGCACCTTGAGAGACGAGAGGGCAGAGTTCCTGCCAGGCCGAGAGAGGTCAGTGGGGTGGGGGCTGTGGTTGAGGATGAAGAGGAAGGAAAGAAGATGGAGTTGGGGCCTGAGGTCTCAGAAGACCCCGGGCCACCCCAAGCAGCCCTAGCAGAAGCCCTGAGCAGGGAGGCCCTCCAGTGGCCCACGGTGGGGTGACAGACATCCAGGGCCCAGGGTAGAGAGCCCAGGAAGGATGTGGGGTCTGGCCACATTTTGAAGGAGAGGCAGAAGCCCTGAGCCCACACCTCTGCTCTGGGGGCACCTGAAGCCCCCGGGTGGGTGGGCTCATCGCTCTGAACACCTTTGCCCCAAAGCTCCCTTCTGGGCTCAAGGTGGGAGACAGCTTGGGACAGGCCGCGTGGCTCCCTCTGGCCACTGAGCTGTGGCCAGCAGTGACTCTCATTACTTTCGGGCAGAGGCTTCCAGAGCAGAAGCTCGGCAACCATCCGCCTTGCTGCTTTCCGAGGGCTGAGTCCCAGGCTGTGGTGGGCTGGCCGCCCGGCTGCTGGCAGGACCCTGCCCACGTCTGCGCCCCCTCTCCCCCTTGCCTGCGGGGAGGGGTCAGACCAGGTTCTATCTGAAGGACTCTTTGGTTCCTCCAGAGTAGCCCTGAGTCAGCTGCTCCCAGCAGGAAGGCCGCTTCCTGGGGCTACCCCGGGTTCATGAGTTCACACTCATGTGGGCGGCTCCTGGTCGTGTCCCATGGCCAAGGTCCACGGAGCAGACAGACCACAGCTGTGGAGCCTGCCCTGGCTCAGCGCTCCTGGATGGCCCAAAGAGGCTGCCGTGGGGGGCGGAGAGCAGCATTTATTGAGCACCTACTACATGCTAAGTAAGACTTAGCCCAGGACCTGGAGGGTCAGAGGAGGAAGTGCCTGCCAGGTCGGCATCAGAGGAGGCTTCCTGGAGGAGGTGGCTGCGTGGAGGATGTCCAGGCTTGGAGCAGGAGGACGAAGAGGGCACTCAGGAGCGGGGACTGGGAGTGTGGGCAGGTGCAGGGCTGCTCGACTTGATGCAGGGAGTGAGTTCCGTGCGCAGAAGGAATGAACAGGAGGACAAGAGGCCTTTGCGGGGCAGGCAGCCAGGCTGCAGCGGGCATCTTGGGCAAGGGTGGCCCGCCTCCTGGGGTGCCCCTTTGCCGGCTAAAGCCAGGGACGCCCCCCAGCCAGAGCTCATCACCCACTGAAGAGCGAAGATCCAGCCTGAGTCGGGCAGGGAGTGGGCTTTGCACCCACTTGGGGCTGGTGTCCGCCCTCCCCAGGAGTGAGGGGCTCTGGCCTGGGGGGGGGTCTCTGCTCCTGAACTGCCCAGGCAGTGGAGCCCAGGGGGCAGGCGGGCAGCGCGGGGGGCCTCCTGCCCTCGAGGGGCGCCCCTGGGCACACTGCTCCAGACTCTGGTGCGAGGAGTGGTGAAGGGCCCGAGGGTTGGCCTCCTCCCAGCTTCCAGGGTTTTCTGGGGTGGCCAGTCAGGCCAGAGTAGATAGATGCCAGGGAGGACCCCAGGCCCAGGCTCCGTGCTGTGCCCCCTGAGAGGGCTGGGTGGGCAGGGGCTGGAGCCGGTGATCCTGGCCCTGGTCCTGGTCCCCCACCTGTGCTGGCTGCACGTCCCCAGGCGCCCGCGTCACCTCGATCAGCCTTGTGTCGCCACCTGTGACCTGGGCCTCGCACTGGAACCCCGTCAGAGGGTGGGAGGGAAAGCCACCCTCACACAGCGTTCAGCAGGCAGCAAGATGGGAACTGACCTATGCATGCTGGAAGCCTGAGGGCCTGTGACCCCTCTGGGCCCTCGGCAGAGCAGACGCAGCAGGATCACAGGGAGGGGGTTTGTGGGGGGGGGGTCTGAACCAGGAAGAAGAGGCTCGTTTGCTGGTTTGAAATGGCTGTGCTGTTGCCGCTCAGCAAAGGCAGGGGCTGGCCAAGGGGCCCGAGGAGCTGGCCACTGGGGAGAGCCTCAGGTGACAGGCCCAGCGCTGTGGCTTGGAGCCTTGGGCCGGCCCTGACAGCCGGCTCCGGAGGCATCTCTCGGACAGGCAGCCGGAGGCCTTGATTACCACCCAGGCGAGATGCAAGGAGACGGGGGTGGGGGGGGGGGGCGGGCGGGGAGGCCAGCACGAGGCCGACCAGCCCCCAGGCCGGCTGTCCCCACTACATACCTGGGCGTCGGCCCTCAGGTGGTCGCCGCAGCCGCCTTGGGGATAGGGGCTTCTTGGCTGCAAAGAAAATGGGGAACATGTCAGCACTGATCTGGTGCTCGGTTGGGGGCGGGGTGGGCTGGGGAGCCGGTGAGGAGTGGCTTCCAGCCACACGGAGCCCGCAGAGCCGTGGGAAGCTGCCTCGGGCCCCGGGGACCCAGGAGAGCCCAGGAGAGCTCAGCCTGGCCCGTGGAGGGGGCACTGCATGAGTGGGGTCAGCTGGCCGCCTTTCCACTGGGTTGATGGTGATTTTACATTTGTTCTCGTGCACGCACTCCTGGGATTCGAAGGTTGGCACTGAGGGGTGGCACCCCCCGTCCCCCAGGCCCAAGACCCTCTCCCCCTGTCCCGCTGGGTCAGCACTCAGGGCAGCTTCTTGTGTTTCCTTCCAGAGTTTCCTGATGCAAATATGAGTAAATATTCCCATTTCCCCTTTTTCAACAAAAGACAGTCTACTGCACACACAGTCTGTTGCACTTTGCATTTAACTGTGAGTCCTGGCGGCAGGGCCACAGCGCCGCATACAGAGATGAAGGCTTGGTTCTGCCTGTCTGCCTCTCCAACCACCAGCAGCTCCAAAATATTCTGCGCAGTGGACAACCTGCCACTCACACGCCCAGGTCCCTTGGGGTGGAGGGACACCGGGTTGTCCTATTTGGACCTGCACACATCGCACGGCAACGAACACACGTGAGGCCAGCAGGGTAAACCGACCGCAGGGCCAAGGGCAGATGCATCTGTGATTTGGACGGAGGCTGTCGAAGCAGCCACGCGGTGGTTTTAAAATACAGCCACAAATTCCTCCCTCCTCCTCCCTCCCAAAGGCAGAGCAGCGAAGCACTGCTAAAGACCAGAGAGTGCGCCTGTGCCCCGCGGCCACGGAAACAGCAGATAATGCTCTGCTGTTTTGAGCTGCTATTTGTCCCCCCAGGTCAGCTCTTGGGGGCTGTACTGACTTGCATCCCCGCCCCCCCGCCGCCCCCACTGATGTCAGGTGCACAGCACCACAGGGCAGGAGGTGCCCTGACCCGAAGGTGGGCAGGCGGGCGGGCCGGGGCCCGGGGAGGGCCAGCAGGGGCCGGGCCGTCACTGCAGCTTCCAGCCCACCCATTCATCCAGGGGCTGCCACCTTTCTGCCAGATGCTGCGCCAGTCACTGGGCCCACAAGGGCGACAGATGCACAGCTTCTGCTGTGAGAAGCCACAGGAGCGACGGACAAGGAGACCAAGGCTCGGGGGGTGGGGGGCGGGGGTGTGCTCGTCCAGGTCACATGGCATGGAGTGAACACACGGGGGTGTGAGGTGGCATCTCAGAGCGGCCCCTCCCCGCCCTGGGGTGGCCTTGCCCCCATGAGCCCAGCCACCTGTCACCTTCCCTCCTCGGCTCCAGGGTGGCGGGCTCCTGGTGCTGCGTGTGGCCCTCCAGGTGCTCAGACGGTGGGGCAGGCAGGGGCACCTGGCGGCGTGGGTCTCAGCAGGCCTGGGCCCCCGTGAGGCAGGGAGATCCGATCCCCCAGATCCCAGCCCCCAGGGATGCCCGGAGTGCGGGCGTCTCCGTTTCCCCCAGAAGCACTAGCTGGCCTCTGCCTCTGGGTGACCCAAGCCCACGGTCGCGCTGGCTGGCACCACCGCGGTGTGGGCAGCAGCTCCTGGTGAGGGTCCTGCCGAAAGCCTGGCCCCGTCCTCCCCGTGGACGTCGCCCCTGCTCCCAATCCTCCCCTTTCCACCCGCCCAGGGTCGGCTCCGGCCTCGGGCGGGGCTCTGCTCCCTCACCGCCGCCCAGGGCCAGGCCATCCCTCCCAGTGCCCCCCGGGCCTTTGCCAAGGGGCTCCGCTGCTCAGGATGCCCATCCTCCCCTCCTTCCTGATCCACACCCATTTCCGGGGGACCCCGCGGGGTGGGGCGAGCCGGGCGGGTGAAAGCTCTGCTCTCCAAGACAGGGGCCGGGAGGTGAGACATCCTGAGCAGCCAATCACTCACGCGGCCGGCACGCGCTGAGTCCGTGGATGCCAGCCCGCCTCTTTCGAGATGCCCTCCCAGCTGTCTCTGTGCCCACCTGTGAAGCAGGTGTGGGAGACCTCCGACTTCTCGGGGCGGGGCTGTCCCGCACTGGCTGCGCGGGTGGCCGGGTGGCTGGGACACCATGGCCTGATCCAGGCGGAGTTCTGTGCCCTGCCCCCTGCCTCCCGGCCTCAGTTTCCCGGCTGTAGATGAGGGGCTGGAGCCAGTGACTCCTCAGGCCACCCTGGCTCCCTGTAACGTCCCTGCCCACGGCCCTGGCTGGACTCAGAGGTCCTTCTCGGCCTGCGGCCTCCTGGGCCTCCCTGCTCCGACCTGCCAGGACTTGACGCCTCCTTCGTGAGGCGGGGACCTGGCCCTCCGGCTCCTGCCCGGCCAGGGAGCGAGGCCATGGCGGGTGCGGGGCGAGGCATCTGCCCCTTGGTCCCCTGGTCCTGGCTGTGTTCCGAGTGCAGGCGCTGAAGCCCCAGTCCCCGGTGCTCTCGGGAGGCCGTGGGGTTGGGCTGTGTGCCAGGCGGGCCAAGGACCGCACAGCCCTCCAGCCCTGCTACTCCGTCCCGGCCCTGGCCTGGCGGTGCCCGCGTGCACAGCTTGCTGGCTGGGGAGTGGCTGGTGCTGGGTGACAGAATGGGTGTGGAGGGGGGTGCGGGTGGGTGGGGTCCCTCCCCCTCCCCCTCCCCCCTCCAGGAGAGCTCACGGAGGCTGCGGCCCTGACAAGAGAGGCCAGTGTGGACGCTGCCTTGACCCCGTGGCCTTCCTGCAAGGTCAGGCTCACCCCACTTGACAGACGGGAACAGAGGCGGGGGAGGGGCCCCGAGCAGCGCGGGCACAGGCCTGGGGCCCCCAAGGATGGAGCACGCGGCTGCCGGTCGTGAAGGCGGGAAGGAAGCCAATGGAGTCTGGCCGAGGCTGGTGGCCCGGCCCCCAAGGGATCCCAGAGGCCCCTCTGAGGAGGTGACCCTCGGCCAGGTGTGGCCTGCTCTTGGGTAAGGGTCTCCTGGCTGGGAGGCGCGGCGAGGGTGAAGGGGCTGTCTGGGTTTTGGGTGGGTAATGGGAGACTGTGGAGGGTGAAGGCGTCGTGTCCCCACGCCACAGCCACCCCAGGGCCCCGCTCCCCGTCCCAGACATCCGCCAGAGGGCAAGGCCTACACGCTGTTGGTGGGATCAGGTGGTGTCACTGGGTGAGTCTGGGGATAGCACGCTGCAGTCCCTGGCACACGCTCTCCCGGAGCCCCCAGGAGCCTCCAGCCCGGCCTGGGTCCTGCCTGGCCCTCTCCGTCCGTTCCTGCTCCGCCTCCCATCCTGGCCGAGTGGCCTGCGCTGTGCCTCCCTGTCACTGGCCCTGCTGTCCACCCGCCTGGAGCCTGCACCACGGCTGGCCTGGGGCTTGGTCCAGCCTCCCCTGCTGGCCGGCTCCCCAGTGGGGGCTTTGCATGCCAGCTGGGCCGGGCAGGGGCTTCTGTTCCCGGTCACGGCTGACCAGCGCGGCGTGGGGGGTGTGCCCACAGCCTTGCCCACGGGCGCTGCTCTCTCGGTGTCCCCTCGCCCGTCCCAGCCCCTTCCCTTGGTAGTGCAAGGCCCAGAGGGTCCATCTGCAGACCCTGCTCTGAGGGTACGATGCCCGCTCGTTCTGACATTTATTTTACAAACATTCCCCTTTCCTTCGGCTTCAAAAGCTGCCGCTTTGCTTAAAAACTATCTGTTACCCGAGCGCTCAGATAAACCTTTGCAGGTAAAATTATATCTGAGATATGGCCTGAGGGTCCGTTTAAGAATACCGGGCAAATTATCAGCTGCATTTATCTTAATTACTTTGGGGGAAAGTGGAGGCTGGCGTTGGAAGGGGCCTGGAAGCGGGGGTGTGTTCCGCCTTATCGGGGTGCATATTTGAGATCCTTTAACAGGACGGAGATAAGGGAAGCACGTGGGAAGAAAACGATGTCTTCGAAATTGACAGGGAGGCGGCTGCGGGGGGCGGTGGGGATTTGTGCTTAGAGGCGGGACCCGCTGAGCACGCAGCCGCTGAGGGCTGGCGCCTGCACGGCCACTCTTCCGGCCCTTGCGCTCCTCGGAGCCCCGAGCCCCGATCGGGGGCTGGTGTGTAGGAGCCCCTGGCCTCCCCGCCTCGTGGGTCGGCTTTCCATTTGGCGGGCGCCTCCGTCACTGCCCTGCCCGAGCCCTTCGAGAATAAGCCCCGCAGGCCTGCCGGCCCCACGCCTCCCCCCGGCCACGATGCAGACCAGGGCCTTAGCTCTGCGTGTGCCGGGAGCCCTGGAATTTCAAGCGGGGCCTGGACGGTCCGATGGGGGCTTTACAGGATCAAGCGGCCGCGGCACGGAACGCTTTGTGGGCAGGGTGGACACGGGAAGGTGGCACTGGCCGTCCACGTCCCGCTCTGCCCGAGAAGCTGCTCCTGGAGCCTGGGGCGTCCCAGGGGCCCTCGTGGATCTGGGTGCGCTTGCCGGCGCAGCTGGCAGCCTGCATCAGGAGGGCCGACGGAAATCAAAGGTGGGATTCCTAGCCTGGCCACCACTGCCCTGAGGGGTCACCCCGATGCCTGTGCCGACCCATGCTCTGGGGAATCCTGTGCACCAGCAGTTCCCCAGGGGAGCTTGGTGCCCTAAGCGCAGGACGAGAGTGACCACACTGCCCCACACAGACTGAGCAGGGAAGGCCCACGGAGTGTGATGGGGGCTTGGAAGAGAAAACGGTGTGTGCAGCCCGCGGAGGTCAAGATGCTGGGAAACAGGCAGGAGCCCTCCCTGCACCCTGGGTGGCGGGAATCTGGCGCCCTCGCCCTGAGCGCTGGCCTCAGTGCACACACGACCGAGGGGTCTACACCCAGCTGCCTGACCCTCCTGCCCCGCGGTCCTCCGCCTTCACCTGCCACCCCCCTCCCTGGCACCTACTCGCCTCGGCCACCCTCTGCATTGCTGCGCCCAGGGTGCTCCTGTCTTCAACCCCCACACAGGCCGTTCCCTCCCAGGATGCACCTTCTTTCCCTCCTCCCCCAGTCTAGCACCGCTGACACCTGCTCCAGGAAGCCCTCCCTGATCTCGCTTGCATAGCCATTGCTCGGGGTCTCTGGCCCCCCAGGCCCATTTGTCAGCCTCTCGTGGAAAACCCTTAATTTTTCTGCCTGCTTTCTGCCACACGCTCCCCTCCCCACTGCAGGCAGCTAGAGGGTGGGGCCCAGGCTGCACTGGCTCCAGCACCCCCGCCCCACGCCGCCCCTCTGGCCCAGGGTCCAGCCCAGGCTGGAGAGGAGCCAGGACTGCCCTGCCCTGCTGCCCACCTTCCCGGGGGCCTCAGGAGGTGCTGCGGCCTCAGTCTGTCCGTCAGGGGGCCTCCCACCCACCAACACAATGTCGCAGGACAGGAGGAGACACACCAGGGAAGCCAGGTCCCGCCCTTGCGGAGGGAGGCTGCTTTTCAACGTGGGGGCCAATGGGGGTGTGTGGGGCGGGGCCAGATCCCCTCAGCACCCGCAGCTGCACACACATGCGCCCACAGCACGCACATCCACAGACACGCAGACAAAAGCCCACACATGCAGATGTGCACACACGTACACAGGCACACATGTGCAAACACACATGTCCACACATCAGCAACCCTCCCAGGGCCGTGCAGGGGCTGCATGCTCTTGGCCTCTGGCCCTCGTTTCTAAATGAGGTCTCAGTGATGCTCCAGGGGCAGGAGCCGGGGGCGGGGTCTGCCCTGGGGGAGGTGGGCATGAGGGTGCCAGGCAGTGCCCTGGGCACCCCCCTCCGCTGAGAGTCTAGCAGTGATTGTGTAACGGCCAGGCTGACGTTTGGGGGATTCGTCTTACATCTGAGAAGTTAATACTGTACCAAACTCAGCCCCAACGTGCTCTGGCTGGGGTGGGGGGTACCAGGAGGGACCGCGGGGGTGGTGACACCCATTTGGGGCCCTCCCTGCCAAGGTCTGGTGCACAGGCAGCAAAGTGGGGCTTAGGAAACTGCCAGCCAGGTCGGCGGTGAACAAAGCCAGTGCCGACTGTCTCAAAGCCAAGAGGTGGCTCACCCAGGGCGGGCTGGATGAGGGTGGAGGGCCTGGGGCTGTGAGGACCTGGCCGGTGGCCACAGGAGCAGAGCCCTGGGGCTCCGTGGAGACCACTTTGAAAGCCAAGGGGCATGGGGCGCTTCCTTCAGTTGACCTGGTGGGCAGCTCGGCTCCGAATTCCAGCCCAGGGATCTCTGGGGGGAACCTGTCCAGGGCGCTCACCTCACAGACGCGGATCGGCGGCTCAGAGAGGGTGCTGGCTTGCCCGAAGCCACACAGCGGCGGGGCCAGCAGGGGGAGAATCCCAGCAATGCTTGAATCGGCAGTTTGGAGGAGCTGGGGGTGCGGGGGCCCAGCCCTGGCGCCCATGCAAGGGAAGGGACAGACTTCCCTGAGTGCCGAGGGGCATTGTGGAGAAACACCAATAGCGCTGGTCATTGGGGAGCTCCAGCTACACAAGCCCCGGCCCCCGGGAAGGAACGGGCAGGTGAGCAGGAGAGGTTCGGGGGGCCCGCTGGGGGGCCTGGAGGCCGGGAGGCTCAGGACCCAGGGGGACCCTGCCCCCAGAATGGCCACAGACCTAGGCCTCCTCGGCCTCTGCCCAAGCAGGCGTCCCTCTCGGAGACATGAAGCCCAGACCCCAGTGACAACCTACCCGACACGAGGGCCCAGCCTCAGAGGCCCTGGAGCCCAGATCCGGCTCTTGGTCCCCCTGGGAACACCCTGGAGGCTGAAGGACACCCAAGGCTTCGTGTGACTTTGATCGTGTGGGGCGGGTCGTCTCCGCTCTTCCTCCCGAAGGGCCGTCCACACACGACCGTTCGTTAGCAAGATCAAAGCTGCCCCCATCACTCTAACTATCGGACACGGAGGCTCCGTCTGTCTGGAGCGGCTCTGCCAGCGCCCCACCCCCTACCCTGGCTCCCCTGCCCACGGGTGACAGAGAACTTCAGTGCCCCCCCCGGGGGGGGCTGTGTCGGAGGCCCGGGCTGGGGCCAGAGTGTGCCCGGAAACCCGCACACCGTCACCGGGCACCCCGTCACCTGGAGAGGGACAGAGAAGACCCGGGATCCAGGCGGGGGGGGGGGGACCCTGCAGCGCAGTGGGGCTCCCTGGGTGGGCCGCGGTCCCGGTGGCTCCAAGCCTTGGGTCCTCTCACCGCCAGCCAGCCTGGGCAGCGTGTCACCCCTTCTATAGGGCAGGAGGCGGAGGCTGGGGCCCAGCTGTGGGATCCCCTGCCAGGCCGTGTGACCGAGGCCCCCAGGGGCGCTTGGCAAACCTTCCAGCCTCTGGACACAGCCCACCTCCCCGTGAGACATGGGTGCCCACGTGGAGGGCACGCAGGGCCGCCTTCCTGTGCTCCGTGGGGCTGCAGGATGGCGGGGCTTAATGAGCCGGCTCCTGAGTGACAAGACGAATGAGCTTCCTCGGCTGCGCTATAACCACTATCAGCCTTCGGTCTCAATTAAAACCGTTACACCTTCACTGCCCAGCACGAGGGGATTAGGGAAGCCCTGCAGGCGGCGGCGGCCGGGCGGGGGCCTCGACACGCAGGCTTCTGCTGAGCTGGGGCCTCTGGGAGGAGGAGACAGTGTCACTGAGCCGACTGCGTGCTGCCTGCTGCCCGTGGGCGCTGCGCACAGCCTGCAGGCGAGGACACGGAGGGCTCCTGCTGGGCTGGGCCGCGTCCCGCTCTGGCCAATTCCTGGCTCTGTCCCCCTCCTGCTGCCTCGTCTTGTCTGGGGGCAAGCTGGAGTCCCGAGAGGGGCTGAGGCTGGAGATGCTGCAGGGATCAGCCACCCGCAGGGCGTCTGCCATCCTCCCTGCTCAGATCAGACACGGAGGGAGGGGATGTGACCTGCCCACGGCCACAGGGCTGGATGCTGCGTGACTTCCCCTGGTGTCTCCCCAGGCTGCCCCTTCGCAGTGAGCCTCGGCCAGCTCCCCCAGGCCCCCTGCCCAGGCTGTCTGAGCCCCTCCGAGAAGCACTTCTGGGGCTCCCCGGCTTGTGGGTGGGTGACCCGGGCGCAGGAGGGGCTGAGCTGGGTGGCGGTGGCCCTCTGGCTGCTGTGGCCTGTGGCTCTGAAGACCCTAGACCTGAGAGGAGAGGAGGCTGCGCCTCCAGGGCGCCCTCCAGGGGAGGCTGTCCCCCGGGGCAGGAGGTCACATCAAGGGAGGGGGAGGCGGCTCCGCGGCCCTGCCCTCTCCCTGCAGCCTTGTGGGGCCCTCGACCCTGGCCTGAAGGGCTCTGACGCACCTTAGGGCCTCGGCCCCGCTCATCCTCCCGGAAGCTCCCGCTGGCTGGCCTGCCCCACCCACCTCCACGTACCGGCCCCTGCGGCCCCAGCAACCTCCCTGGTCTTCTGGGGGGGGGTGGCGTGTTGCCCACTCACTGTCCCCTGCCAGGTGGTCCATGGGGCCGGGCTGCCCACCCTTTGGCCAGATTTGTTCCCCGCTCCTGGTGCCCTGGAGGTTCTTGCGTGGGGAGGTGCTTGGTGCCGTTGGGGTGAAGTCCGTGGGTGGTGGGTAGCGGGGTTGTCCGATCCCAGAGGCCCCTGTGGGGGTGCTGGCCAGGGGCGGGGGAGGCCCTTCCATCCTCCTGGGGACACCTGGGATTTAGGCCCGAGGGCAGGAGGCGTCACAGAGTGGAGGTAACCCAGATCCATGACACCCCAGCCCAGCCCCAGCCCCTGTCACTGGCCCCAGGGGCGGCCTGCCTCCCTGTCCACCCCAGCCTCACGTTTGCTCTGCCAGAGCCACGTCACCGTCTCGCCAGGGCCCCGTCCTCCCAGCCAAGCCCTTCCTTGATGGCACCTGTCACCTGCCTCCTAAACACAAGGTGGGGCAGGGGGCAGGACTGGGCTCCCTCCCCACCGTCCCCAGAACTCAGCAGGGCCCAGCCGCAGGGGGCACACCCTGTCACCCCTGCTACAGATGGGAAGCCTAGCACTGGCCAGAGCCAGAGGCCGTGCGGGGACAGGGCCGGCCCTGCCTGAGCCAAGCCGCCCCTGCCTTGGTAGGCACCCTGGGCAAACTTGCCTCGGGCTTGGGCAGTGAGCCCGCCATCACGGCGCCCCCAGAACAGGGTGGAGGAAGGAGGGGTTTAGGGAGACCTCCTGCCACCCATTCCGCTCTGTGATGCAGCCCTTGGCCCCACCTCTCAGACACCCCAGTGGGGCTGTTTCCCCCGTGGACCGGGCTTTGCATCAGTTTTAGGTTTCTGTGTGCCGGGTGCCAGGGACCCTGCCCCCATCAGCATGTGCTTCTTAGAGGAGGGGAAGGGCCAGACACTGGCACCCGCCCTGCGACCCTCCTTCCCGCCGACGGCTTAATGGCTTCACGGCTTCACGGCTTCGTGAGTGCCCGGCGCCCGCCCCGCCTGACAGGCAGCTGCTCGAGCCAGGAAATCCGGCACAGAGGCAGCTCTCTGATTTTTCAGGAAAAGCCAGAAGTCCAGGTTTTAAAGGGAAATCTCCCCACTTTAAAACTTTGGCAATAAATTCACATAAAACAAATTAAGCACTGCGGGCTGAAGCTGCTGGGCGACCGAGCCTGGTTGGTCTTGGGTGGCCTTGCTGTGGCTGCTGCTCCTCTTGGGCCATGCCCACCTGCAGAAGCCTGGGCTCACCCGCTCCCCACTCACTCCCTCTGCCTGCTGTGCCAGGCGCTGGACTGGATGTGGACAGAGACCAAGAGGCGCAGCCCCCACCCCCGTGGGCTGACGTTGCCGGGGCCCCCGTTTAGGGCAGGTCTCCTGTGGCCATGTCTGGTGAAGGCCTGCTGTGTCCCGGAGCCCCTCCTGGAGTGGGGAGTCCTTCACTGGCTCAGAGGCCAGGTTACACAGCGGGCTGCAGACGGGGCACTGGGGGCTGGGTGGGGGAGGCCATGGGGGCGAGCTGACACTGGAGACCTCCTGACGGAGGCGGGCTGTGCTGGGCCCTCACACGGGCACCTGCTGGCTTGAGGCTGGACTGGATGCCAGGGGGGCAGAAGTGCGGCTGCGAGGAAGGCAGGAGGAGCCTTCCCGAAGCATTGAGGCTCTTCTGCGGGGGGGCAGATGCCAGTGGCTGCCATCATCTGACTGCCCACAACAAGCACACACCCTCGCCCTCTGGTAAGGCCGGGGTCCCTGCCTGGGGAGGCAGGGTGAGGAGGTGGCAGGTCTGCTAGGTCCCCAGGACACTGGAAGGGAGGAGGGGTCTGAGACCCCAAAAGGCACTGTGGTCCTGTCCCGCTGTGTGACAGGAAGGGGACCTTCACGCTCATGCTGCAGATAAACTCGGAGGGGTCGAGACACTTGCCCACCAACACACAGCCGACTGGCCGCAGGGCCCTAAGTCCTGGGTTGGCCTCTTTTTTTTTTTTTGCCTTTTCTAGGGCTGCTTCTGCAGCACATGGAGGTTCTCAGGGCAGGGGTCCAATCGGAGCTGTAGCCACCGGCCTACGCCAGAGCCACAGCAACGCGGGATCCGAGCTGCGTCTATGACCCACACCACAGCTCACAGCAACGCCAGATCCTTAACCCACAGAGCAAGGCCAGGGATTAAACCCACAACCTCATGGTTCCTAGTCGGACTCGTTAACCACTGCGCCACGACGGGAACTCCTGGGTTGGCCTCTTTCAGCTGCACCCCCGTCCCCCTCTCTCGCTGGACCAGGCCGCCACCTCCTGCCTGGTGACTGCCTTGCCGGGCCCCGGCTTCCCTGGTGGCTCCCGCTCCTCATTCCTGCCAGAGCAGCCAGGGCTCTTCTGAGCGCAGACAGGGCGCTGTCCCGCTGTACATGCCCCTCAGCTTCCCTGCCTTGGAACAAGTCCCGCCCTGGCCCACGAGCCCTCTACACCTTGGGGGGCCTGCCTCCTGGGCCTCGAGCTCCTGCAGGCCTTGGGGCCTTTGCCCGAGGTGCCCTTCCCAGACCCGCCCAAGTCCCCACCTTGGCTCTGGACTCAGCTCAATGCCGTTTTCTCCCCGGAGGTGCTGCATGGGAGGGATTCGCCCTCAAGCTGTCTCCGTGATGTGGCTCCTCACCCTGACTTTGCCCAGGTGGCACGAAGGGCGGGAGATGGGGTGCTGAGGGCTGAACTGTGTCCCCTCGAAAGCTACGGCCAAGCCCTAAGCCCTGGCATCTGTGAGTCTAGCCTTACTGGGTCTTTGGGATGGAAGAGCTCAGACGGGGTCACCCTAGCTTGGGGGGCCCCCAATCCAACGAGACGGTCCTTATAAGAGACAGGAAAGCAGGCAGACACAGGGCAGGGACTGGAGGGTTGTGGCCACAAGCCAAGGCCACCTGGGGCTCCCAGGAGCTGGAGAGGAGGGACCCGTCCCCAGAGCCTCTGAAGGGAGCTTGGCCTCGACACCGAAGGCCTGTCCAGCCAAGATGCTCTGAGTCGCGCTGCCCCCTCTGGCCCCACGTCCCATCCATCAGCAGCTCCGACGGCTCCACCTTCACCCACATCTAGGCCCCACCCCCCCCCACGGGCCCCGCCCTGCTGGACCACGGCGGTCCCCACCCTGTGTACCTGTCACCACCTCCAATTCTGTTCTCCTGGCAGCCGCCACCCGGGCCCCGCCTTGGCCTCCCTGTCCCGAGACCTGCTCCCGAGAGAGGGCTGTTCTCTGCCCGCACGCCGGCCGCTCGGTGGGGCCCTCTGACCCCCACGTCCACCTCGACACCTGCTTCCAGCCGTCCCCATCTCCCTGCCCGGCTTTGCCAGCTGACATGATGAATTTCGTCATAACACGTGGCCCACCTGTAAAGGCACACACTTACCTGTGTGCATGAAGCATATGTTTCTATAGCATTCATGTGCGTGTACATACATGTACTCACACACGCACACACGCGCACACACACTGCATGTCACAGGGAGCCCCGTTGCCCTGAAGCCCCGTGCTCCCGCCCCTGCACGCAGGGTCCTCTCCCGCCTCATCACAGATGCCAGCTCTGCGCAGCTGCAAGCAGACGCCACAGCCTCCTGCCCCCATCTCTGTCACCTGCACTGTTTGCCAGCGTCCCGCTGTTTCACACCTGGCTCTGGGGTGTCCCTGGGCCCCTGACGTCGCACCTGCAGAGCGAGGGGGGAAACTGAGTCACAGTGGGGTTGGGAGCATCCTTTCCCCACACACTGACCTGAGCCCAGGTGCCCGGGGGGGCTCCTTGGCCCCCAGGCCAGCGTCCCTGGTGGCACGACCCCGCTGTGGTCTCGAAGGCCCTGTCTCCCTGCAGAGGGGCCCGAATAAGAGACTCCCTCCAGACAGGCCTGGCTCTGCGGCCGCCGAGGCCGGCGCTGGCTGCGACCTGCACACCATCCCTCCCCAGCCCTCTGGCTGTTTTTCTTTCATTAGTTGGAGAGAAGCAGGGAAGAAAGAAGAAAGAGGAATCTTTTGGGGACTGAAGAGGCATTGTGACCATGTGTTCACGGAGTCATTTCCCTCCGGCCTGGGGGTGGAGGGTGGCAGGGAGAGGGGCTGACCTCCAGCCAGCGTGGCTCTGCGGGGACTGGGGGGCGGGGGGACAAGGCCAGCCCAGGAAGCCTGTGTGAGCCACCTGCTGGGGACTGGAAGGGGGGTGGGAGAGAAGATTCCAGAAGGGCAAACTGAGACTTGATTCAGTGCTGTGCATACAGCTGGTGCTCAATAAGCATGTGCTGGAATGACTTCTGCGAAGCTGGCAAAGCTGTCCTGAGCCCCGCAGGGTCTGAGGACTATGGCTCCTTCTCAGCCTGTCCCTCACCCTGGCCCCTTCCTCTTTCCTCACCTTTAACCCCCGACCCCAGCTTTGCTTCTTTAGAACGTGTGCTTCTGCTCCAGAAAGGACTAAGGGGGCGGAAGCTCAGGGACACCCACACCACAGGTGGTCACGGCCGCAGCCAAAGCCAAAGACGTTACAGGCGTCCGAGGTGGGCTCCGAGTGCCCTGGCCACCAAGGCGAGAAGGGAACAAAGTGCAGAGAGCGGGTCTCTCCCTTTATCTGACCAGAGAGGGCACTCGGGGACCTCGGGGCACGGGGTGCGGCGAGCAGAGAGCCCCTGTCGCGGCCTGGAGGACTGGATGCGTGTGCCCAGCAGCTGCGAATTCCCTCCCTGGTGTTACAGGCGAGGGAACCGAGGCTCAGAAAGGTCACCGCGCAGCGAGGACACGCAGAGGCTGGGTGCTGAGCCTGGAGGCTGGCGTGTCCTCCTCTTCCCACCCGAGGGGGGCGGGCGCCCTGGTCCACGGTGCTGCCTGTGTCTGACCCACTGTGGGCCCAGCTGAGGCCCCAGAGCAGCCAGGACGGGGGGGGCACCTTGGCCCCAAGTCACCGAGCCCAGGTCCCTCTCCAAAGCCCACGGGTGGCCGTGGGGGCCGTACATACATGTATCACACACGCACACACGCGCACGCACACTGCATGTCACAGGGAGCCCCGCTGACCTGAGGTGACCCTGACCTGGGATGCCTCTGACCTGGGGTGACCATGCCCTGGGTGACCCTGCCCTAAAGTCCAGCCTGCGTGTGCGCCCTGCTGCTCTGCAATGAGGCCACAGGGGCCGAAGGTCACGCTTGCTGTGGGCTCCGCTCCAGCTGACGGAAGAGCCAGGGGAGGCAACGCCCAGTCCTTTCCCTGCCCAGCTGGGGGGTCCCCACGGTCCCCTCTCTGTCTCCCAGGGCAGTGAGCCCCACTTCATGTGCTAGAAAGCCAGGCTCTGCCCTTAATCAGGGGCCCTGTGACCTCTGGGTGTGGGACAGGGACCTACCCTGGCCGCAGTCCACGGGAGCAGGGGTGAGTGGGAGCCTGGGGCACGTCGACCCCGCCCTGAAGGTGGCCCCGCTCACCAGCTGGGTCCCAGGCTCGTCCGCTCCTCTGAAGGGAGCGGGACCAAGGAAGCACCGTGTCCTGCTCAGTGCACACAGCCTTTTCTTGCTGAGCGACTTCTGGCAACTGATCTGACCTCTCTGAGCCTCACTTACCCACCTGTAAATGAGTCTGACAACCGTCTCCGCCTCACGGGGGCCACGCGGCACTGCCAGACATCACAGGTGGACACTGCGCTTGGGACACGCCTCAGTGAATGTGGGCTATTACGGCATTATTAATTTTTTAGTTTAACTTAGTTTAATTTTTTGCCTTTTTAGGGCCACACTCACAGCACATGGAGGTTCCCAGGCTAGGGGTCCAATCGGAGCTGTATCTGCCGGCCTCCACCGGGGCCACAGCAATGCAGGATCTGAACCGCATCTGTGAACTACACACCACAGCTCACAGCAACGCCAGGTCCTTAACCCACTGAGTGAGGCCAGGAATCGAGCCCGTGTCCTCATGGTTCCTGGTTGGATTCGTTTCCACTGTGCCACAACAGGAGCGCCTCGTTATTATTTGTATACAAGTTCACCTCTCCCATTGCCCTGAGGAGGCAGAGACAGGTCTGGATGTAAGACAGGGATTTGGATATTTTGAAAGTGATGCTACAAAAATCTCTCTCTGGGGCTCCGTTTCCGCATCGGAAAAGCGGGTGTGATGCCTCACGCCCTGCCCACCCCGGGCTCTGCCAGGAGGGTGGGGCCGCGGCTGAGCTGGCTCTCGGAAGCCTGGGGCTCAGAGAAGCAGCTGGTGACTCCCCCCCAGTCTGGGCCCTTTCCCTGTCCTCAAATGTCCACCAGATGGTGGCTGTCCCCATGCTCCTGCCCAGACAGGCTCTGGGGAGAGCAGGAGTTAGGGCACTCGTATGTGTGTGCATTTGGGTGTGCACATGTGTATGGGGGACTCCGCACACCCTCAGGCCTGTGCACTGGCACACACGCGTAGGTAGCTCTGGGCCAGCTGCTCTTCCTGGAGACATCCAGTCCCCAGGCCCTGCCACCTGCTCGTCTGGGGCTGGCATGGGCACCAGGGTGAGGCTGGGGAGCAAAGGCCCAGGCTGGCCCGGCACCTGCTAGGGCCAAGAGGCCGCCATATCCAAGCCCGTGGGCACAGTCTGCCGTTTTTTCCCCTAAAACAATGTTTATGCTATTTTTTTTTTGTCTTTTTCGCCTTTTCTAGGGCTGCACCTGCGGCATATGGAGGTTCCCAGGCTAGGGGTCGAATCGGAGCTGTTAGCCGCCGGCCTACACCACAGCCACAGCAACGTGGGATCCGAGCCGCATCTGTAACCTACACCACAGCTCAC
This sequence comes from Phacochoerus africanus, assembly GCF_016906955.1. NCBI lineage: Eukaryota > Metazoa > Chordata > Mammalia > Artiodactyla > Suidae > Phacochoerus > Phacochoerus africanus. The sequence goes on from NC_062551.1 coordinate 1,157,818, forward strand.
TGGCAATGCCGGATCCCCAACCCACTGAGCAAGGCCAGGGATCGAACCCACAACCTAGTCAGATTCGTTAACCACTGAGCCACGATGGGAACTCCTTTTTATGCTAATTTTTTTTTTTTTGGTCTTTTTGCCATTTCTGGGGCCGCACCCGTGGCATATGGAGGTTCCCAGGGTAGGGGTCGAATCGGAGCTGTAGACACTGGCCTACACCACAGCCACAGCAATGCCAGATCTGAGCCGTAACCCACACCACAGCTCACGGCAACGCCAGATCCTTAACCCACTGAACAAGGCCAGGGATCGAACCCGCAACCTCATGGTTCTTAGTCGGATTCATTAACCACTGTGCCACGATGGGAACTCCTGCTAATTTTTAAGTAAGAGAAAGATCCTAGGACAGAAGAGGAACCTGGCGTCCCCAATGGAGTGGACGGGACCTGCTCTGTCACCGTCATGATGCCACAGCCCAGGCGCCCTGGAGAGCCGTCGTGGAGATGAATGGGGAGCCAGGGGACTGCCGCCGAGGGGCCCACCCCGCGCTGTCCCACGGGGAGGCGAGGTGCTGCCGGTGCGCACCGTGCGGTCCCTCTTGCGACGGGCACACAGGAGCCGTCTAGGCGCCGCAGCCCCGGCCCGCAGAGCCGATCTGGGAGTTTGTCGAGGGACTGGCGGCTCGGTGCCGGGCCTGCTCACTGTTCCAACACCAGCACCTGGGTTTCTGACGCGGAGCAGGAACTGCTTTGCTAAGGGACAGAGCCCAAGGGGGACCTGCGGAGCACCCCTGCTCCCCAGGGCCCGGCGCGAGGCCTGACGGAGGGGTGGGCTGCACCTCGGAGGCTCTGCAGGGCCACCTGCACACGGCCGTCGGCGCCTCCGCCCTCCTTCGGGCCATTGAAAAAAAGGAGAAAAGAAACACAGCGAGCGCAGCAGAGCGGAGCGGAGCGGGGCGGGGCGGCGCGGCTCCCTGGTGCGCGCAGGGCTGCCAGAGCCTGGATGCCTCTCTCACTACCCCTGTTTACGTTTCAAAAGATCGAGCATCAAAACGTGGAAACAGCTACCCTATAAAGCAAGCACCACCACAAAAATTCCAGCTGTTTTTCTAAGGGCCCCAGAACCGCCCGGGAGCTGCGGGCCGCTGGGCAGCCCGTGGACCCATGGGCACTGTGAGCTCCAGGAGGACGGTCTGTGCAGGGGGGCCCCTTCGTGGGTGTGGGCCCGGGGTAGTCCCGTCTTGGCCTCTCTTTAGACCACAGACGGTGTGGTCCAAACTGCATGCTGGTGAGTGAAAGAAGTCAGGTTATAAATGCACGATAATCGCAGCACAGAAAGGGTCCCCGAGCGACGAGAAGTAAGGAAATGGAGCTTCACACGGCGGGGGGGGGGGGGGGGGTGCGGGGGACATGCGCACCCCAGGTCCGCCCTCCACGGCAGCTCGCCAGCCCCCGGTTCCCGCCCGACCCCCTCCTGCATCTGGACCTCGGCCAGATGGAGCACCCCATCTCTGTGCATCTCCCCCGATTCAGCTCTGGCGTGTGCAGCTGGGCTTTGGCCTTCGCAGGCTTATCTTCCGAGGGTGAACTGAGCTTTTTACAGGGTCTTTCTGTTCCCCTGGGGCTGGTCAGATGGGACAATCTGCAGACCCCGGGAAAGCTTAATTGGCCATGTGACCCTGGGCTCGCGTCCCCGCCCCAGCCCTGCCCAGCTGGTTCCCCACCAGGAAAGTGAGCCAGACGATGGAAACAAATAGGAGGCAAGCCTGCTTGGAAGGGCCCCAGAGACAAGACGAGGCCCCTGTCTCCCCTGGCTCCTAGCAGAGCTGTGAGGGCTCAGAGGAACCGGCCAACAGTGGTGGCTTTGGGGCACAGGTGGGAGGAGCCAGACTGTGCCCGGGGGCCGAGGAGGGCCCTGTTCAGAGGGGAGACAGGCCCCAGTGGGAGGCAGAATGTCTTTCTCCACGGGACCCTTCAAACACTGCATGTCTGCATTCCATCCTCATCCCAGACACTGTGCTTCTGGACTTTGTCCCCTGCTGAGGGCAGGGCTACTCCTGGTGCCCAGAGTCCTCTGTCCACCCATCCCCCTGGTGGCTCAGCTTCCTGAGCTGGGCGGAAATAAACTCCTGGAAACAGGGTTTAGACTGAAGAGGTCACTCTTGCCTACTGCTCTGCACAATGCCTAGAAAAAACAATCATTCATCTACCCACTCACCCATCCACCCACCCACCACCCATCCAACTACCCACCCATCACTCCTCCATCCACCACCCAGCCATCCGCCACCTGCCCGTCCATCCACCGTCTACCCATCTGCCTCCTGCCCATCCATTCACTCATGCATGCATCTACCTTCCACCCAGCAACCCTCCCACACATCCGCCCACCACCCACCCGTCCATCACCTGTCCATCTATCCAACCATCCATCCACCCGCTATGAGGACCAGAATTTGGGTCTTGGGGCCCTGAGGGCTGTACTCTAGCTCCCGCTCACGGCAGGGCTGATGGTGCTGCAGTGTCTTGCCATGAGCACCTGCCCCCGCTGCACCCCCATGTGAGCCCCCTTCCGTGGAAGATGACCCGACACGACTGGCGCTGGATGGCATGGGTGCCTGAAGCGTGGTCACCATCGCTGTGACCGACAGTTCTGTCCCAAGGCTGGGAAGGGGACATGACCTACTCCCCGATGCTCACTCCTGGTCGGCTCTGTGACCCTGCTGGGGGGAGGATCTCCCATAGCCGTGTGAGGTCTGGGTCCCTTTTCTCCTTGAGCCTATGGAGGTCTCGGGGTCTCATGGGCCAAGGAGCCAGCAAGGGGCTAAAGTGGGGGAGCTGGGCCTGATCTGCGACACGGCCCTTCGGTCCCCTCGGGTGGCTTCCCCCGCGTGCCCCAGAGGGAGACACTAGCTTGTGGTGTCCGTCCTTCTTCCTGTCTCTGCCCTGCCCCTGACACTCTTCCTGGGCCGGTGCAGCCCCAGCTGCAGAACCCGCTGTGCTGGGGTCCTTGACGGCACCTGGCACCAGCCCAGGAGCAGACGGACTCTGCCCGGTACCAAGATGCCAAGAGGCACAAGAAGCTGGGGCGATCCCAGCTGGCCTCAGCCTCTGACTGTGGCCCCTGCACTGCAGCCACCAGCTGACCCGTGGCCGAGCCAGCCCTCCCGTGGCTGCTGCTCTGTTTTGACAGCTGAGCAGAGACTGATTAGAGAGGCTGGTCCCAGGCCCCGAGGGGGCTGCTGGGTTTGAAGATTTTAGAAAGCAGCCATCAGGAAAGTGCTTCTGAGGCCCCCGGTGGCCATGGGGCCCTGCTCCTCCCCAGCCCCTGGTGGGGTGCTCCTGGGAGAGCAAAAGTTACCCTAAAAGGCCTGAGTATGGGCCCCTCTGCCCACAGCCGGGGCCTCCGTTTCCCCATCTGAAGAACAGAGCCGGCACCGTGGCCGGCTCACATTCTCACTGTCGGACCGGGGCAGAAGCTGGGGTCATGAGGATGCTGAGGTTCAAAGGTCACATCGAGGGCTGGGGTGGAACAACACTGGGGTGTGTGGACCCCGGGGGCCAGGCTCATCCACTGGAGCCCCTCCTCACCAGGGCTGACGGCTCCGTGCTCCCCAGCTACGGGCACGACGGCAGGTACCGACGGGAGCGGTTCCCTGACCTCCACTCGCGCCAGCAAGCCGCCCGTCACCAGGGCGGCTCTCAGGACAACCTGTGAGCTGGCATGATGACAGAACCCCGCTCCTGAGAGAGGAGGTGAGTCCAGTGCCTGGGGGACACGGCGCTGTGTCACCCTGAGGCCAACGGGGTGGGGACTGGAGGTGGCTCCCCCTTCTAAGCATTCTGCCCTGGGGGTCCCAGTGCTCCTGCTGGCCTGTGGGCAGCGCCCGGCCCTCCTCCTTCGGTGGCCTGTGCCCAGCCCTGGGGAAGGAACTCCTACGGGAGAGGGCTGTCTGGCTGGGGTGTTGTGAGCTGGCCTCTGCCCAGACTGCCAACCACCAGCCACGTGAGCACAGCCAGCTGGGACCAGCTGCCCGCCACGCCACCCGTCCAGTGCTGCCCCTGAGGGGCTGGGCAGAAGCACTGTGCCATCAGGAACGGGGTTCAATCACAGGGTGCGACTGAACCCCCCGTGCTGGGGCGGCTTGTTACCCCGCTGTGGGGAACTGGACCCCCAGTCTCTCAGGCTCCACTTTCCTCCCTGGTAAGTGGGGCGCTGGGCGGATGGAACGGGACACGGCTCAAGCTCTTGGCACAGTGAGCAGAGGCCAGGGATGGCTGTTGTCACGCTGTCGCTGTTGGCTTTGTCCCGGGACTCCCGAAAAGGAGTGTCTTCCTGTGGGAGAGCAACACGGATCCCAGCTGACCATCTGGTCGCAGTCCCCGTCCCAGACGCTCCCTCCGGGCTGCTGCCAAGACTGCGGACCCGAGGTCTCCAGGGTCCCTCCCCCGGGGCCGCTGGTCAGCCCACCCTGCTCCATGACGCACCCCGTCTTTGCACCCAGATGTGTCCTGAGCGGGGGAACGTGGAGAGAAGTGACCGGAGGAGCCGGCGCCCCTCCCGCTGTCACCGTAGGCGCCAACAGCACAGAGGGGCCCTTCTGATGCCACAGCAGAAGCTGGGATCAAAGGCCCGTCCCGGGGAGGGGACAGGCGCTCGCTCCAGCATATTCCTTATTTGCGGATGGAAAGCGCTTTCGGAGGCTTTTGTTTTCTCACACGCGGCTTTGTCCAGTGTGCTGACGGAAGCGCGCCATCCCCGGGCAGGGACCAAGATGCCTCTGACCTGTGCCCCAGCTCCAGGCTCCCCAATCCCCCGGGGCCGGCACCCCGAACAGGAGGCTGGGGGCGGTGAGGGCACGTTCCTCCCTCAACTGCTGCCTCCACACGTCTGGACACCAGCACGTCTGGGACAAGGGGTCCAAGGTCGTGCTAGGCTGGAAACTTGGTTCACGTTTAAAAGAAATCTCACGGAGAGCCTCTATTGCCTGTGTATCTCTTATCTGTCCACCTGACTGTCTGTCTGTGTCATTCATCCATCCATCCGTCCGTCCCATCTATCCACCTACTGTCTGTCACCTATCCATCCGTCTATCCATATCACCTGTCCACCTATCATCCAGCTATAATCCATGCATCTGTCTGTCTGTCTTTCATCTATCACACACGTGCACAGGAAGCCTATATAAATAAATATTCGCATTCATATTTACAAGGTGGAGCAAACACCAACTTAGGAGGCAGGCGTACAGCCACCTTCTCGGAGCCCAGAAATCTGCCCCCTCCGTCCTCGCCCCTCCCTAACAGCCAGGGGAGGAGCCGGGAGGCCCCGTGATAAAGGGGCAGATGGGGGAGAGGGCAGAGCCGTGAGCCGGGGGCGGGACGCTCCACCGCGGATCTCAGGAGTGTGGGTGGCCCGCCCGGGGACGTCCTCAGGCCATGAGAGAGGGTGGGCCGGGGTCCACCGAGGAGAGGCTTCCCGGATTTCCTGCTGGGCTGGTGGGCGGGCAGAGGCCTGAGCTGTGGGGTCGCCTGTGGGGCCAGGGCTGCGACGGCAGAGCGAGTGGGAGAGGCCGACCTGGAAGGCGTCTCCTGGAGCCTGTCAGCCCGGGCCCTCGGGCCCACCGAGCCGAGGAGGCCGGTTCTGTCCCTTGTGCGCAAGACTCGACGCGTCAGAGGGCGTAAAGCGCTAGACGTGGGCTGACGAGGAAGAGCCCAGCGTGGGGGGCGGACGGAGGCGGAGATGAGCCGACAGCGGGCGGCCTGGGGGTGATTCTGCCCCGCGGGGGCACCTGGGCGGGGGCCTCGGCGGGCGGTGAGCCCACCCGGGACAGGTGTCCAGAGTGGTGGAGCCGTCTGGCGGGGGCCGTGCAGTGGGGCTGACAGACAACCCGTGCCTGGGTTGCGTGCGTGGCCTGTGGCTGTCGCGGGGCTGCAGGTTGACTGTCGACCAAAAGCCAGCGAGGAAACCACTTGGACTGGGCATCTGGGTTCCCAGCCCTGGTCCACCCCTCGGGCCAGACATGGAAGCCCTGGGCCTCACGCGGGCGTGTAAGAGCGCCTCCCTCCCTCCCCCCCTCCTTCATCTCTAAACTCTTTCTTCTGCTTTTTGGGGCCACACCTGCGGCACATGGAGGTTCCCAGGCGAGGGGTCACATCGGAGCTCCAGCTGCTGGCCTACGCCACAGCCACCGCAAGGATCTCGCAGGATCCGAGCCACACAGGCAACCTACACCACAGCTCGTGGCAACACCGGGTCCCTAACCCACTGAGTGAGGCCAGGGATTGAACCTGAGTTCTCGCGGATCCCCGTCAGGTTTGTTTCTGCTGCGCCACAGTGGGAACTCCCAAGGATTATGACATCTTAACGTTACCTGCCCAGAGGGCACGGCGAGAGGAACGCCCATCGCCTGGGTGAAATCCTAGCACGGAGCCTGGCACACGGTGCCCAAGAAGGGCAAACGACCCCAGTACCCAAAGACGCCATTCTGTGTGACATGTGCACACACACAGCGATGTGTCTAACACGCTGTCACGTTCACCACACTTGACACCGCGTGTCATTGAACACGCTGCTGCGTGTCCTACACAGGGGTGCCCGCCCGCCTCCAGAGCTTCCGAGCTGGCCGTCTGGGGTCCTGAGAGAAACTTCCTCTTTGCCATAGCTTCCTGAGGCTCTGCCTGCAGAGTCTGCCCCCAGGTAGGGGGTCCCGGGGCTGAGCCAACCTAAGGCTGCCGGGCTGAGGTGCCCCAGGGGAGCAGGGAGGGGATACGGGGCATGGGGGCGGGGCGAGGTGGAGAGGTTTCGGTGCCCGGCTGGGCACAGCTGCCTGTAGGGGGCAGGAGGACGGAGATGCTGTGGGAACCACAGAGCTGGGGGTCCCTGAGCACCAAGTCCCTGCGTTTGTCATTCACTCAGGCACTGAGACCTGTCCCCCCACCCCACCCCACCCCACCCCACCCCCACCCTGGCCTCCGGGGCCATGAACCGACCAGGCACAGCCGGGCTCCAGGATGTGCCCAGCACATGCCCGGCATGGCTTGAGAGCCCTGCCGGCGAGCAGGGGAGGGAGCATGCCCCCCGCTTCCCCTCCTGCCTTCGAAGAGGAGCCCGGAAGAGTGAGAAACGCCTCCTTGATGGCTTCTACAGACCGCATGCTGAGATGCTGGTTATGCCGGGTGAAGAAGACACAGGATGAAAGTCTGTGCCACCTGTTGCTTTTCCTCGCGCAGCCACCAGAAAATAGGAAGCGGTCTCGTGGCTGGCACCCCTCCGCCCTCGACGGCGCTGCTTCCTGCTCTACACGTCGGGCCCGACACGCTTTCCAGAGGGCACCCACCCCAGACGCCTGGTTGCCAGAAGGCGTCCACCCCACCTTCTGGGGGAGCCAGGCCAGCCACTGGGCACGAGGCCCGACCCGTGCCCGGCAAAGCTTTTCTAGGTCCTCCCGCCTGCGCCGGGAGGCGACACCGTGCTGCGGGGACACACGTGGAGACCGAGGGTCCAGGCGCAGAGACGCTGAAGAAGCCCCGCCTGGCTAACCCTCCCTGAGCCCCTGCTCCTGCCCGACGCGGTGGGATCGCCTGGTCCCTGCGGGCTCAGCTCCGAGCCACCAGAACAGACGGCGCAGGGGGCCTGGGCGCTGAGCGCACAGCCCTGGCACTTACGACGGCAGGCGGACCCCTCCGGGAGCCTCTGAGACTTTAATTATCCCCTGGGCACCAGCCCGGCATAAACACAGCCTAGACATCCATGAAAAGCAGGCTGCCGGCCGCGAGCCCCTCTTGGAGAGAAACGCAGCCTGGGCGCCGGGCGGCCGGCGAGGACGCTCACGTAACCATCGGATCCCGCAGGCCCTGGGCTGACCTGGGGCGGGCACGCTCCCCCTCACGGGGAGTGACCACCAGGCCCGGCGTGGAGGCCACCGGCTGCCTTCCTTCCGCTGGGACAGAGCTCCGGGCGAGGGGCAGGAACACATGTGGGCTGGTCCCAGTTTAGCATGTATTTATAGACAGGCACGGCTGCCAGCCGAGTGGCACCCTCAAGGTCAGCTTCCTGCCGGGCCCCGCGGCCAGATGTTTACTGAGATTGCGGAGACCAACCCGCCCACGCACGCCCGGCTTTGTTCCACAGCCATGCTTGGAGGCCGCTCCACGCTGGGGCCTGGCCAGGCTCCGGGAGCTCCGAAAGGAGCTGGCACCGGGTCGTGGTGCGCCAGGGGCCTGAGACATGGAAGCACTGTGCAGACGAGGGGAGGGGATGCACGCTCTCCCGGGAGGGGTGCCTTCTCAGGGGATAGGCAGGGCAATGCTGGAGGTGAGTTTTGAAGGATGAATAGGAGTTTTCCGAATATCCCAAGGAGAGAAAAATAGCATGAGCGATAATACGGTGGTGAGCAGGGAAGAGGTGTGTGTGGGGGGGTGGCTTCTGCCCAGCATATGAGGAACACGGCATCTAGGGACGAAAGACAGAGGGTCTTGAACCTCGATGTGGGTGAAGTCCCCAGGAGAGCTTGGGATGCAGCCCCCAAGCCCTCCTCGGACTCAGTGCTTCTGATCCAGTGCACCTAGCGAGACAGGAGTCTGACCCGGGGTCACAAACCCCTCTTTGAGAGACCGAGGCTCAGAGAAGAAGAGCAGTCCGGAGAGGCTTCCTGGAGGAAGCAGGCAGGAAGGGTGAGTTGGGCTGGGACAGGGAGGGCGTCAGGGACGCCACAGCCGAAGGGCACAGAGAGCAGCAGGCAGCGCATGACAGCCACCAGCACACGCCAGGCGCTGACTTTGTGCTGACTTGGTATTGCAGTGACGGGGTCATTCTGGACACCTTATATTAAAAGCAATTGCACCGTTTCCTTTTTTTGTTTGTTTTTGATTTTTGCCTTTTTAGGGCCGCACCCGCAGCATATGGAGGTTCTCAGGCTAGGGGCTGAATCGGAGCCACATCTGCCGGCCTGCACCACAGCCACAGCAACGCCTGATCCTTAACCCACTGAGCGAGGCCAGGGGGTCAAACCTGAGTCCTCCTGGATGCCAGTCAGATTCGTTACTGTTGAGCCACGATGGGAACTCCCTCCTTTTTTGTGTTTAAACGCAGCATCTAGCACATTTAAGATGACCTGATACTCTGGATATACCGCATGACACACGTACTCACACATCTTCATGATGCAATATCACACTCACACATGCTCACACGTATGTGCATATACACAGGGACACACCCAAGGCACACGCACATGCAGAAGTGCACACACGTGTGCAGGCGTGCTCACTGAGGACAGCCCCACCAGAGCTTTAATGGATTCTTAGTAGCCGGGCGGTGAGTGGGACGCACACGCTGCCTGAGCTGTCCCTTGGCCGTGCCCTGGCCCTCGGGGCCCTGATGACAGGCCTGTCCCTTCTCCCTGTGCTTCTGTTTCATCTGCAAAACAGCCCCAGTGGCCCTGCTTCCTGGGCAAGGGGGACGTAGCAATCTCAGCTGACCTGCCACCCGCAAGTGCCCTGCCTGTCGTGGTGCAGGCCAGCTCAGTGGGGAGTGTGACTGTGACCCCGGCCCTGCAGAGCCTGGCTGAGGCCCCGCAAGCCCCCCACCCCTCCGGCTGCTCCCCGTGGGATGAAGAGGCTGCAGCAGGATCAGGGTGGGTTTCAATCCCGGCCCGGACTTTCCGCCCAGGGAGGGGCAGCCGCTTTCCCCTGGGCCTCGTCCCCCAGAAAAGGTGCTGAAACGGAGCGGCTCCTGCTCGGAAGACGGGAAGGCCCAGGCCTGGAGCTCGGCCTGGCCGGCGGCCTCCACGGACGACACTGGACGCGGGCGTGAGGCACCGGGGGAGCCCAGCGCCCGGCGGGTGGGGCGCAGAGCCCCACACCTCTCTCCCTGTGTGGTGTCCAAGCGTGGCAGGTGGCAGGTGGCTGGAACCAGCCTGGGGGGCCCAGTGCGGGGGCCCCACCTGATGGGCCCTCTGGCTGCTCTCTGCTGGGTGGGCTTTGGCCGTAACCTTCCTGGACGAGAACTGTGGACTCTGCTCGTTGTTGGGGACATTTCTTCCGATTGTGCCAATGGGGCCACCTCCTCCAGCAGTGGGACCTGGTCCTGGCCCCCTCGCCCTGTCCAGCTGTGTCTTGGTGATGCCACACGGACACCCTGGCCTTGCCCCTTGCCGGGAACCCAGAGGAACCCCATTCCACAGCGTCCCCAGAGGGCAGTGTCCGGCCGGCCACATGCCGGGCCCGGAGGAGCGGGGCCTGTTTGCACATGTCCACCCTGGCCCAGCCGCCTCGGAGGAATGCGGAAAATGCACCGGTCACATTCTGCAGGGCAGCCGTGCCCAGGCCTTCGGGAAGACGCGATGGCCGCTCATGAATGTGGATTCTGTTTGGCTGCTGGCTGGGATGCTGGCCTGTGAGCAGCTCAGAGGCAGGACAGAGGCTGTGAGCAGACAGCCAGGGGACGGAACGTCCCCTGTCCTGCTGCTTGCTCCCGCCCGCCGTAGGGGCTGAGGGCGGCTCTGGGCAAGGCTCGCCTGTGCCACATGCACCCCTGCCCTCACCTGGGCAGCCACTCGCCTGGCCTCCCTCCTCCACTGGCTGCGACCTCTGGCCAGGTGGGGTGGCCGAGCCCAGGACCAGTAGCTCAGCTGCGTTACCGCCGGCCCTCTAGGGAACTCAGACTGGGCCCCTGCCTCGTTCAGGGCTCCTGGGAGGCTGAGGGGGACTTGACCGGGGCTCTGACTTCCCCCTAAACCCATTTGTTTTCACTCCAGGGACTCCCGCCCCAGCCTGGGCGGTGGGACAAGCGCTGGCCCTCGCGCTTTGAGTGCTGGGTGATGGGGAAGACGGGGTGGGGAGGGGCCTGGGACCACGGCGTCAGGATACGGCAGGTAAGTCCCCAGGGTCTCCCAGACAAGCCCTGTCTCCTAACCTCTGTCCCTGAGCCTCCCCATGGTCACAAAGGGAGCTTATACTGGGAAGTGTCCTGCGAAGAGCCAGCTCCGTTTAGGTTTAGACAAGGATGTAATTCTCAGAGGCTGCTGCGGTCCCAAGAGCTGGGATGAGGAATGAGCAGGGGACCTGGAATGTGATGCTGTGTCACAGCCCCGGAGTCCTGCCAAAGTAGCCGCTGATCTCACCTTCCGTCGCCGGGAGTCAGGACTGGCGTGTGAGGGGCAGACCTGACAGTGCTGATCGTGGCCAGGCCCCGGCCCCTCAGCCCCCGCCTCCTCCCCTTCCCCAAGGCGGCCTGGCACGCCCCGGCAGGGGGTATCTGCAAGGGTGATGCGGACCCAGAAGGCTGAGGGGCCTGAAGCCTTGAGCACCTGAGGAGGGAGGACGACAGAGGCTCATCTCTGTGGGGGCGGGGGGGGGAGCCCTCTGGGTACACATGTGACAGGGCTGTGTGGTGTCCCCAGGAGCAAGGAGGGCAACTCGTGCACGGCACACACGTCTAAAGTAGGCCCACCATTCATGCTTCCAGGACCTTTGGCTGCATAGAACAAGCCAGCCCCAGGGTGGACACAGCCCCAGGGTGTGCAGAGTACAGGCTGGGTACACTTGTGCAGTGAACGACCTGCCCAACTGTACAGACCTACTGCTCCTGCTCCCGAGGGAAATGGTGGGACCGAGTGAAGTACAAGATTGCAACCAGTCACTGTGGACAGTGTCTGCACCCCGGCCATGGCCATCGGGTGAAAGGTGACGATAAACTAGCCAGGGAGAGGCCCCAGGCACATGCAAGGAGGTCTCACAGAGTCACCCCACCCCCACTCTCCTCACGCTCAGTTCAGCGCCCAGCATGCAAAATAGGCCAACTCCATTAGAGGGCGAGGTTGGCAACAGAGTCCAGAAAGCCCCCCAGCCGGGGTGTGGTGAGCGCGCTGCCCCGGGCTCAGGGACACAGGGCTCTGAACACAGTGTCACTTTCACGTTCACCGGGGACAGTCTAGCGGGGGATGGGCTGGCCCACAGACCACAAGAGGTGGGGTGCAGGACTGAGGGCGGAGCAGAGGAAGGGGCGTTCTGACGGCGGAGGTGGGAGGGAGGATGCCGGGCGTCCAGGCGCAGGTGGGAAGGGGGCATCGTCCTAGGTGCTGAATGGACCAGCAGGGCTGTCCTGGCAGAGAACAGCCTGACTGTGGCCGTCCTCAGCTGCTGGGTTCCAGCCCTGCAGTGGCCGGGGCACGGGCTGGTTGTGCACCTTCCCAGCTGTCCTCCCCACCACACACCTAGAAGGATGCCAAACAGAGGGGCGGGCCGGCCGGGGTGGCGGCAGCCCCGCTGGGGAGGCCTGGGGAGGGAGGTCCCCCAGGACCCGGGCTGCGTCCCGCCTCGGCGGCACGATGGTTCCCTAACGTCGGCCTCTGTCTGGGACTTGCAGCGGGCCCTGTGCATCGGTTCAAGGCTTCTGCATCTTCAGGACCCTCCCAGAGATCGCGGGGGTCTCCGTGAGCCCCGGGGCAGGAACCATGGTAGCATCTGCGCGCTCGCATGCCTGCCTGTGCTCTGGGGCTCCGTGCCTCAGCCTGTCCTATCCTGTGATGCCCTGCGAAGGTCCCGCACTGTCCTGGGGACGTGCCCACACAGTTGTTTCTGGAGCCTGCCCTCTGAATCTACAATGCCCACCACCCCCAGCCCCTCCTTTTGGAGAAGGAAGCGGATGGAAACTGAATTCTGAGAGTCGAAACCAGAAGGGATGGGGTGGGGCTCAGCTCGGAAGTCTCTGGGCTCCGGAGGAATCACAGTGTGAGCCGAGGTCCAGGAGCACATGCGTCTTTGGCACCATCAGTGGTGGCAAGTTTCCAGCAGAAAAGAGGTGAGAGCAGGTCTCTGCTTCCAGGCCACCCCCGTGCGCACAAATAGGAAGACAGGCAGAGACCCACTGGGCTTTACCCAGGGAGGGAGGCAGGACGGTGCCTGGCCGGAAGGTCAAGCTGGAAAAGGGTGCAGGCCCTGGAAAGATTAGGCCCAAAGGGGACGTAAACTCCCCATCAACATTCTCCAGAGGCAGCTGCGCGCGAGCCACCCTGGCAGGTGTGCGGCCCAGGATGACAGGACCGGAGGCAACAGAGGCGTCAGGTAGGAAACTTTCTCAGGACGGTTCTGTGATTTCGGGGGTGGGACCTGGCTGCTGTGCTAGGAGTGAGTTCCCCGTTGCTGGGGGTGTTCAAGCAGAGTCGGTAACCTGGAGGCAGGATCTGGTGGAGACTGAGGCCCAGATGAGGGGGCTGAAGTCCATGACTTGGAAGTCCTCTCTAACCCTGGGACCGGGCTGCTTCGGCACTGGCGGGGCGGTGGCCAGCCTGGGGGCCAGCTGCAGGGTCTTCATGCCCTTTACCCGCGCTTCCCAGGCACGCACGGCCTCCCTCTCTGCCGCCAACAGGACTGGCCCTCTGCCCGCTCACAGGGGGCTCTCGGCAGGCTCTTAGCTGCAGTTTTGGACTTGCCGGGCTGGGCACAAGGTACGCGAGGATGCCCCCCCCAGGCCACCTTTTCGGAGGTGGCCCTGGCTGCCCTTCCTGCCGCGACTCCACCCCAGCTGCCCCCCAGCTCCCTGGCTGGTCCTGCTTGTGGTCAGGAAGGCGGGTCTTTGCTGGGTCCCAGGGCACCGGGGACAGTGTGGGGCACCCAGAGGGCTCAATATGTATTTGTTCAAGCAAGAGGAAGACGCGGGCGAGAGTCCGATGAAACGGAGAGGGGCTCCCAGCCACCGCTGCTCGCTAGCTGTGCTGCACTGTCCAAGTTACTGAACCTCTCTGGCCCTCAGTTTCTTCATCTAGAATATGAGGCACCACCTACCTCCCCAGAGGAGGACTGAGCGCAGTAACACGTGGCACAGTCCCTACATAGAACCAGAGCAACTGCTCCAGCGCCAGTCCAGAAAGGGTTAACAGTCTCCGCAGCTGCTGGGGCGCTGGGGGCAGGAGCCCCCACAACCTCCGCTGCGCCCCAGGGCCTGGCCCTCCGACCTGTGTCGGAGGCAGGGTCTGGTGGCCGCGGGAAGTCCCCGCGAGCCCGGCTGGCCTTCCCTTCCGGCTGCCGCCGTGCGGCGCCGCGTCCCCACGGGTCCCTCTGGCCGAGCTCCCTCGGCGCGCCGAGCCAGCAAGGGGCGCGGGCCGGGTGGGGGCGCCGCGTGGCCTCCCCAGCAGGGACGCAGCGGCCCGCAGCCCCCGGCCGGAAAGACCCCACCCCGCTCCGCGCGCTGCCTCCGCCGCGGTGCCCAAGCGCCGTGGGGGCGACCCGGAGGAGGCGGCAGCCCCGCTCGGGGACTAACCGCTGCGATCCGCAATGAATGGCCGCCCCCGGGCTGCCCGCGCCCCTGGCCGCCCCCGCTCCCGCCGGAATCCCCAGCCGCGTGTGCCCGCTCCCCGCAGTCTGTCCCGGCGGCCCCCAGCTCCCCGGAACCCCCCGCTCGGCGGCCCCGATGGGCACGCAGTTCGGGGCGCCTGGGCTGCACTTTGCAAAGTGTCCCGCGGAGCTGGTCTGAGCTCTGCCAAGGGCGCCGGACAGGGCTGAGGCCGGGCGGGCCGGCCGCGGCCCCCGCCGAGCCCCCGGCGCGCCCTGCTGTCCGCCGCGCTGCACGTCCCGGCCCGAGAGCGAGGTCGGGGCAGCCGGGCCGCAGCGCGGCCAGGGCCGGGAGGGTCCGTCCGGGCCCGCCGGGGCGCGCCGCCGAGGGCGCGGGGGCGCGGGCGGCCAGGTGACCCCCAGGGCCAAGCCCCGAGGCCCTCCGGAGACGCCCGAGCTGGTAGCGCTGCCTGTCCACACTCACCTCCTGCTCCGAGGGCCCCGCGCCGCTCGCCGCGCTGGCGGATGCAAACGAGCTCCCGGAACGGCAGCCGCGGCCGCCGGCGCCCGGCCCGCGCGCAGCGCTCTACGGCGCGGAGGCGCAGTCCTCATCCCTGACCGCAGGCCCGCCCGGGCCGCGCAGCGCTCTGCCCCTCCCGGGCGGGGTGGGGAGAGGACGAAAGCAACCTCCACCCGCTTCCCAGGTCGGGCCGCGCGGGCCAAGTCTTCGCCAAACAAGCTCCCGGCGGCCGGCTGGGTGCTGCGGCGGGCCCTCCGCCCAGCGCTGGGCGGCCCGCGGGTTGGCCCCCGGGCGCTCGGCAGCTTCGGTTACCAACTTCGCCCCCCTCCGCCCCCTGCTATTTTTAGCCCCGCTCTTCCCAGGTGAATGTTTCCTGGGATCCTCCCCAGTGATGGGGGGTCCTGGTGGGAAAGGTATGCGAGCCAGCAAACCCAGCCCAGGCCTCCTGCCAGCCCACCCCCAAACTGGCGGGGCTTGCTGCTGCTCAGCAGCAAAAGCTGGATCTAGCACGACTTTCCAAACTGCTGGCATAAGTGTACCCTGCGGTTTCCAATCGCTTCTCTATCTCTGGCCCTCACCAGATTCCAACCCCGGAAACACACCCCCAGTGCTTCTGGCCAGGAGCGTCAGGGGGCCGCACCACTGTCACTTGGCACCTGCTTGGGGAACTTCAGTTTGAGGTCCTCCCCTGCCTGGAAGGTGGGAGTTGATGGTTCCCCAAATTATAGGGCCTTTGCTCTGGGCCCCCATCCAGCCTCCGCCTGTCACAGACTAGAGCACAGACAGTGGGAGGCTGGGACCGTGCCGTCCCCGGAGCAGGAAGGGCCCTTACAGGTCCTCTGCTCAGTGGTTCCGTCACAGATGAGGACATCCAGGCCCAGAAAAGGCAAGGGACTGCTCACAGCCGCACAGCCCAGTGCCTGGGACACCAGAGGGGAAGGAGGGAGAGGCCGGTCCCGGGTGCGGACATGTGGGTCCCTCAAGGTCAGGGGGCAGCCCTCGCGGGGAGCATCCAGCAGCAGGTGCAGCTGCTCTCCATTCTGGACAAGCCAAGGCAGGACTTAGGATGCCTCTAAGAGGTGAAGTTGGGGGGAATTCTTCACTTTACAGAAAGGTATCCTTTCAGAATTAGCCCTTTGAACAATGTTCCCCCTGAGAGCTCTAGCCACAAAGTTCAAGTTTCAGCCCCGCTTAGGGATACCTTTATTATGTAAAGCAAGGTATAGGTAACTCGGCCTTCGGCCCAGAACCCTGCTTGCTGGCTGGGAAATGAGCGGGCAGCTCGCTGTGCTTGCAGCCTGTGTGTCGGAATCAGTGGTCCAGCGCTGAGCTCTGCGTGTGAAGTCACAATCAGCTCAAACACACTGAAGCAAAGTCGGTTTTCCTGTGGCTGCTCATCACAGCGTCTGAGGAGGTTCCAGAAATCCCTGCCAGTTGTCTCAAAGACTTGGATTGGACAAGGGGCTCCGAGGCCCCGCTGCCCAGCCCTGCTCGGCGCTCAGGGGCTCCGAACCTCAGCTCACGTTTCCATGGCATCACTCGGGGCCTCTGGGTCCTGGGATCTCGCTCTCCACGGATGGCGGCAGGGAAGGGGCTGAGCACCCCCGCCAGGTAATCGGTATTTCAATCAAGTTGGTTTCCTAAAGTTTCTAGTGCCGGGGGTCCCCTGGCTCAGACAGAGTTCCCAGAAGGTATTTCCTTCCTCATTCTTCCTAATGGGTCTATTCTTGTTTGTAAGAAAGGCCACATTTTCAGAGCTCAGGGGTGTGTGTGTGTGTGTATGTGCACGCGCGTGCACACACGCATGCACGCGTGTGCGTGCCCAGCCACGGCACATCCCCCACACCCCTTGGTGTGACACGTGTTCTCTCTTGTGAGTGTGCAGAAGGACAGAGGTCTGCACTGCCGCCAAGACCACCCTAGGAGGCGGGTTACCATCCTTCCCCTCTCATGAGGGCGGGCAGGGGGGGACGGGGGTGGGGGCGGCAAGCCTCTGCTGTTCCAGGGCCATCGTTCCACACAGCCGGGAGCTTAGCCCTCTGGGTGGGTGACACTGGACAGCCCCTGAGCCCTGGCTCCAGTCCTCCAGGTGAAACCAGAGCTTCTGCATCAGGGGCTGCAGTGGCCCGCAGCAGGGGAGACCAGAGATGCTGCTGAGCCTCCTACAAGGCACAGGCTGGCGCAGGACGAAGGTGCTCCGGCCCAGACGTTGGTGGTGCCAAGGGCGAGGACCCCAGGCCCAGTGGCCTTTGGGGGGCCTGAAACCTAGGCCTCTGGATCCCGGAGCCTTCGCTCCCCCTCGCCCCGCTGGACTGGAGCCACGTCCCCCTCTCCGGAGTCGCTGCCCAACAGACCACCCCCGCGGGGCTCTGGGGAGGGGGTATGGCCAGTAGGTCTGGGGGGAGATGGGGGCACTCCTGCCTGTTTGCTGACAAGTAACAGAGCTAGAAGGTTCCCGGCTGAGCCTCTGCTCTCCAAAGAGGAGAGGGCCTGGCAGGGGTGCAGACGTGGAGCCTGGAGTCCCATGGCCCGCCACCCCCCAGGGACCGAGGTTCCCTGGCCCCCTGCACTGGGAGAGCCGGTCAGCTCCTGAGTCATCCACTAGCTTCTGCCTGATGTCAAAGTGAAACCGCGCACCCAGAGCCAGAGCAGAGGTGGGAGGAGGGAGGCTCCAGCAAATTCCAGGGCCGTAGTGTCACAGGGCCGCTGCAGCTCGACACCAACGGTGCCTGGGGTGTGGACACCCTAGTCCAGGCAGCCTCGCACCCCGAAAGCAGCATCCACCCCGCCTGGGGGTGGGACTTCTCCAGGGGGTTCCCGGGGGACGAGACCTCCTGCCTTGGACCAAACCTGGGCCTGAGATGTGCCAGGTCGGATGTTTCAGCTGTCCTGGAGTGTCCCCAGCAAGTGTCCCCTGCCATCTGGGGCTCCTCAGCGCCTTTACCAGATGGGGAGAGTGAGGCAGGGAGCCCGAACCAGGACGCTGGAGTCAGTGTTAGAGCCTCTCGCGGGGCGGACTGACTGAGCCCAGGGAGAGGGCGTGGTGGCCAGAGTGGCCGAGCCCCCAGTGCCCCACTTCTCCCGCGGGCGGGGGTGTGTGGATTTGGTGGATCTCGGCCCTTCCACGCGGCCGCAGGAGACATCGGTGTACATGGAACCCAGGAGCGCCCAGGGTGTGTCCTGTGCACTGTCCCCGATCTCTAGGAAGTGGGCTCCAGGGCACCCGTGTCATGAGCATAACGTTGCCAAACAGTCTGTGAACTCAGGGAGGTTGGCGCAGGCAGGCCTGGCCTCTGTCCCGTGCTGCGCCTGCCAGCTGTGTGTCCCTGGGCAAGTCTGCAACCTCTCTGAGTTTCTGCCTCTTGGGCTGGAAGGTGCAGCAGTGATGCCCACCACTCAGGGATCTGAGGGGCTGAGAGGGCAGAGCAGGGCCCGTGGGGTGGGGTGGCGGGGCGGCCCCTGCTCCTCTGGACAGCGGCTGGGGTGTCTGGGGGTCTTGGCGCTGCTGGACGTGGTAGCGGTGTGCCAGGAAGCAGGAGCAGGAGGTCCCAGGACACGAGGGCCCATGATGAGCTGCTCTGGCCCTGATGCCCCCTGTGCCCTCGGGCACCCCAGCCAGGGCCTACCTACAGTTCGCTCCTGACATCAGGGGGGAACACTCAGGCTCTCGAGGACTTTACAGGAAGCACAACCTGGAAAGAATAACTCTTCATCTACACGCACGGTGCCAGCTTTTCTGCCCGAGTGCAACTCTGGTCCCCAAGAGGCGCCTGCAGAGCTGCTTTGACGGGCTCTCTGCGCATCTGCAGGGCCGGCTGTGACGCGGGTGGAGCCCCAGCGAAGGTGGGTCAGTGGGGGGAGGTGGGGGGGAGGCCGGAGCAGTGGCCGCGTGGGTGGGGCCGGAGCGAGCAGCCGCTTTCCAAGGAGACATTCCAGACCGGCGGTGGCGTGACTCAGCCGCTGGGAGCACGGCTGTTTCTGCCCATCTGCCTGGCTTTCAGTGGCCACGTGTGTGAGCAAAGGGTGGGGGGAGAGGGACCGTCCCAGGGAGGGTCCCACTCACGGACCCGGGCACACCCTCCCTCCACGTGCCACGCACACCTCCCCGTCGCACGCATGTGGGCAGCCCCGGCCGTGGGACCCACGACTTGGCAGAGGGTTGGGCCTTGCAGGACGGCCAGCCCTCCTCACCCCCCCTCCCAGGAACAGCTCCTCCGCCTCCAGGAAGCCTTCCCTGCCCTGCACCCTGGCTCAGGGATCCGATTTTTCCCAGGCTGCTTCCAGCTGGGCCAGCAGGCAGTGGGTGGCCCAGGTCCAGACCCCAACTCTGCCATCGGTCAGCCATGTGGCCTGAGCCTCAGTTTCCCCATCTGCTGTGGGAAGTCAGGCTCCTTCCTGAATGCACCGGGGCCCATGCGTGCTCTTCACCGCGCCCCCAACCCCGGCATTCTCGGCCCGAGCGTCCTGGATTCAGCCTCCCGTGGGCCTTCGATCTGGGAATCCTTCTAATGAAAAGAAAACAGAGGTGGCGGAGACCAGCCCGGCCGCGGTAACCCAAGCCAGCGCCTGGTGCATGAATGGGCCCTTTCATGGGGCGGCCGCAGAGCGAGGGCCTGGGCCGGAGAGGTTCGTGCGCGGCAGAGGGAGAGGCAGTGCCCGGGGCAGGCCCGGGGCAGGCAGGAGAGGGGAGCGGCCTTCGGCTCCCACCTCGGGGCCTCGGAGCCTCCGGACCCAGGCCTCAGCCTCCTCCCCATCCACGTCCTGGACGCCCCCCGACACCCAGCCTGGCTGCCAGCCGCCGGGTCCAAAGGCCACTGTCATTGTTTGGCTCCTGTAATTACGTCTCCGAGGGACCACTACAAATTTACATCTTGCTCAGCTCGGGCATTTATGCGGAGCCTGCGAGGAAGGCCCCGCTGTCAAAGGCGCATTGATGTGTGTTTTTGTGTTGCTCGGGGTGACGGGCCACAGCGCGCGGACACAACTGGCCCTTTTAGCCGCGCGGCTCTGGGCACAGCGGCGCCCTCACCACCTGGGCCTGTGTAAACGCCTCCGCCGCGCCGGCCGTGAATGACTTCAGTGTACGCGGGTTTTTTCCTTCCATACCTGGCCACCAAAACTGCCAACATTCTTCCAGAAAAATGTGGCAAGTTTCTCTGGGACGGTTTACTCCGGGAAAGGCTTGTCCGCCTCGGTCCGGCCCAACACATGCCAGGTTTCACTCCGGGAAGCGATGCGAGAGAAAAGCTGTGCTTCCGTTCCTGCCACCTGCTGCTGGGGCCAGCCGGACTTCCTCCGGACTGGCCGGGGGCAGAGGCTGGTGACCATACTTGCCGGCTGAGTCTCCGAAGGGGACATGACAGGCTCACTGTGTGCTCCGCGTTCTGAGTGCCTGGCCATGTCCAGCCTGCAGGGGCGAGCAAGCCCCCTGTCTGGGCAGAGCCAGTGGGCCAGGGTCTGGAATCAGCCCGGGTACCTGGGTCCCGCTCTGGAGGCCAGTGGATGTTCGGGAGGCCCCGGGCGCGGGCACAGGCTGTGCAGATGTCCCCCCCTGTCCCTGCCAGGCGCCACCAGGATGCCAGGAGGCTGCCTCTCCCCCATGGGCCAGTGCCCATCAGGATGCCTCCTCGGGGAGAACACTGATGCCAGGAAAGGAAGGGACAATAATGGGTAGGCTGGTAGGTGACCTGACCTTGGTTCTGTGTGACCACGCATGTGTGTGCACGTGCATGTGTGTGCCTGCATGTGTGCACACGTGTGACCGTGTGCATGTGTCTCTGTACCTGTGAGAGGGTGTATGTGTGTGTCTGAGGGTGGGTACGTGTGTTTGCATGTGTGTGACAAGCATGTTTATGCGCGAGTGGACGTGTGTATAAGAATGTGGGGGGGGGCAGTTCCCGCCGTGACACAGCAGAAACGAATCCGACTGGGAACCATGAGGTTGAGGGTTCAATCCCTGGCCTTGCTCAGTGGGTTAAGGATCCAGCGTTGCTGTGAGTTGTGGTGTAGGCCGGCAGCTGTAGCTCCGACAGGACCTCTAGCCTGGGAACCTCCATATGCTGGGGGTGCGGCCCTAAAAAGACAAAAGACAAAACACACACATACAAAAAGAATGTGTGTCCATGACTATACATGAATACATCTGCGACTGCAGGTGTGCACGCTCGCGTGTGTGCCTGTGTTCACACCGACTCTCCAGCATCCGAGGCCAGGCCTCTGTCGGGGGCCCGCCGCTCCCCCTGCCTGCAGCGGGCCTGGCGCACAGAGCCACTCGTGCCCGCTGAGAGGTGACCGAGCAGAGTGCTTGGAGCCACCGGAGGAGCCTGTGAGGATGAGCAGGTGAGGCCGGGTGGGCCCCTGTCGGAGGAACCCTCTCGCGGTCGACCATGCGAGGGCACCCAGGCTCCTCGTCTTGCCCGGACCGTGCCCACACAGGGGAGGGTCTGGAGGCCCGTCCAGAGGCAGGGCTGCGGCATCCAGGTTCCCATTCCAGGCTTGCCTCTTCCTAGCAGGTCTGGTGGCCCACTGCCACCTCGTCTCCCTGCCCCGACCCCAAGGGCTGTAGGGTCCCCCACGCCGACCAGCACTGGAGACGCTGCCTCTCGTGTCATCAGTGTCCTTCTTTCCTGTCTGCCTCCACACACAGGTTCTCACACACTCAGCACACCCTGAGAGTTGGCACTGCTGCCCCCAGCGCCTGCCGGGTTCCCTGGGCCCGGCCTTCCCGGGGCCTGGCCGCGGTGGGTGCCCCACACATGGATGAGTGGGGCCCCACAGACACGGGTCACGAGAGCCAGGGGAGGCCAGCTCAGCCCCTGGGCACGGAGCCCTCCCTGCTTGTCTGTGCCTCGGTCACCCAGGGTGTTGGGGGGGGACAGACTCCCCGGAACGGCTGCGCATTCCCCGCTGTCGTGGAGCCCAGGGGCTTGACCCGTGGGCTCTGTGGCCTCATGGAGGCCTGAGCACGTGGGCTGGCTGACCGGTCTCTCAGGCTCTCAGGTAAACCTTGGGACCGCAGGCCTTCCCTGAGCCCAGGCCGGACACTGGAACAAGGACAGGCAGTGCTCCCGCGCGGTGCCCTGGCCCCAAAGAGGCCTTGTGCCCAGGCTCCTTATCCTCCCAGGTGCTCCCAGCTTCCAAGCCTCGCGCCTCAGCGTGACCACCGCCCTGTGGGGCCCTCGGGCCCACGCCTGGCTACGTCCTGCCCACTGACCTCCCAGCCCTGTCCCCCCTGCAGCCACAAGCCTGCCCCCCCCCGGATACCCAGCTCCCACCCCTCAGGCCTCCCTTTCTCCAGCGCCAGCCTCCGGAGAGAGCAGGGTTTATCTATGATGGCGTCCCCAGGTTGTCCCTTTCCTTGGGGAGGTCACGGAGGGGCCACGGAGCCTCCAGAGAGAACAGCGCACCCGGGCGTGTGGCCTTGCTCTGGCCTCATCTGTCAACCGAGGGAGAGCCGGGCCCTCTTGTCGCCGTCCCCAAGCTGTGCTGGCTGGACTGGGGCCACGTGTGCCTTCAAGTAAAGGCAAGATTTAGTTCCCAGCTCGGCCTGCTCTGTGGCCAGTGCTCAGCCGCCCCTGTGCCCCAAGACTCTGGGTGGGACCGTGAGACGGGGGTGGCGGTGCTGAGGCGCCAGGGTGGTGGTGATGAAGTTGCTGATGGCGACGCCGGCAATGGTGGGGGCGAGGACACGGAGGGTGGGGACGGTGGTGACGGCGATGAAGACAGCGGGGATTTCGCACGACCCCGCTGTCGCCGCCCGGGAAGCCCCGGTCCCCGGCTTGTGACACAGGACTCCACGTTCCGCAGTCTCTGCGCGTGTGAGGGACAGGAAGCGGCCGGGCACCCATGTCCTGAGTCCGTCATCTCGTCACCTGCCCTCTGGGCTCCGGCCCCCATCTGCGAAACAAGGAGACGGAACTGCGTGATGCCCCAAGGGTCCGCAGGGGTCCGGGCCTTCGGCCGTTTTAGCTTTACAGCAGCGGCTTCGCGGGGTCCTTCTTCCCCGCTCAGATGTCTGTGTTTCCCGCTGCTGCGTCCCAAAGCCTGCCTCGCTTGTGCTTTCAGCTGGGATGTCCCGCTGGGCCTCTGACGTGAACAGAGACACACGCACGCCCGGGAGACCCCCAAGGCCCCAGGGTACACACATGGGTGCTTCAAGATTCACGAATGAAGCACAGCAAATGCACTGGCTTCGCTGTGAACCAGCGGGCCAGCTCCCGTGTGGATCGTGGGCGGCTGGCTAGTTAGGGTCACTCGCTGTCATACCAGCCAGGAAGAGGGGGCCCCAGGGGTGCCACATCCCCAGACCGTGACCCCTGCCGCCCGTGAACGCGTCCCCCGCGGCCCGCCTTTCCAGCACGGAGCTCCGACGCTGGCTCTGAGCGCGCCTCCACGAAGCCTGGTGGGAGCTCTTGACCAGGTCACAACCCGCTTGGAGCTCAGGGCTCCTCGTGTGTCCGGGCGACAATCAGCCCTGCCCAGCCTCTCACACCTTCTGGACATGAGCCAAGCCCTCTGCAGACACTCAGGGCCACGGCTCTCTGCCCCGGACACCACGGCCGCAGGGAGGCAGCCAAGGGGGACACACGCCATCCATGTCCCCTGGGATGACCTCCGCAGGGTCCACTCCCTTCTCTCCTGGAGAAGGTGGCCATGGGGGAGGGGTGGTTCTTGAGGTCCTCAGCTGGGGGTCACCTGGGAGCCGGGGACTCGGGTCCCTCCTGGAGTCTTCCTGCCCCGGGAGGCTCTCAGGAGCTCTCTGGGGAGACATCTCTTTAAGTGACCAAGAGAAGAGCCAAGTGCGGGGGTGGAGTGTGTCCCGTTGTCCTGCCCGTGACCTGTGGACACTCGGAAACGGGGTCCTCGCAGAGGAGCTGGACTTGAGATGCGATCATGGTGGAATCAGGTGGCCGAGTCCAGTGGCTGGGGTCCTTATGAAAAGCGGGGGATTTGGACAGACTCGGGGGAAAGCGTGGTGTGGCCCTGGAGCCCCCAGAGGCTGGGAGGGGCAGGCAGGAGGGAGCTGGCCTTGCACACCCCTGGGTCTGGGGCTTCTGGCCTCCGGAACTGCAGGAGGACGCGTTTCTGCTGCTTTAACCCACCCAGCCCGCGATGATTTCACAGAAGCCCTGGAAAACTAGAGCACTGGGGACTGAGACGTGGGGTGACAGAAACGGGTGTCTGTAGTAAGAAACACAGCAGCCGATGCAGGTGGCATGCGGCTTCCACCAGAACGGAGGCTCCAAAGTGACATAACACGTGCTGCTTTTCCTGAGCAAACTGTCCGGATTTAAAACACACAGCCTCGGGCGCTCCCCTGTGCCTCAGTAGCAAAGAACCTGACTAGGGGCCATGAGGATGTGGGCCCGATCCCCGGCCTCGCTCCGTGGGTCACGGATCCGGTGTCGCCGTGAGCTGTGGTGTCGGTCGCAGACGTGGCGGCTGCAGCTCTGATTGGACACCTCGCCTGGGACACTCCACGTGCTGCGCGGGACAAGGGTAACACCCATGGCCGTCTTCTGGAGCCTTCCTCCACTTCCGGGGTCCACCCTGGGAGTCTTTGGGCTCAGGGCAGGTGGGGACCCCCTCCACTTCCCCCACACCTTGCGTGATGCAAAGGCCGACGCAAGTTGCACACCCGCAACAGAGCCAGGATCCCGCCTTCACTGTCCCCGGAAACTCTTCCTTAGGTGTCAGTGTGAAAAGGCAGTTCCAAGGGACGGCTGTGCCATTTTTACGGAAAAGCAACAAGAGCTGACCACTCAGGGACAGGAGCCCGCGGACAGGCTGCGCGGCCACCTCGGCCCGGGCACTGAGGGTAATTTGGCAATTTCCCGGTGTGGAAAATTTTTGTGTAAAGAACAGGTATTATTTTTGCAACAGGGAAACGATGCAAATGAAAAGCGGTGGCCCCAGCCCAGGAGCTCAAAGCCGTGCTGCCTGGGGTGGGGGTGGGGGGTCAGTGCGCAGGAGGGGGTGTCCCTGGGACAGGGCTGGATGGAGCAGACGGCTATGCTTTCTGAGGCTCGGCTCGGCGGGGTCGGCCGCTGTGACTGCCTGATATCTGGGGGCCTCTACTTCCCTCGGCCTCCCCAGCCTGAGAGGAGAGACGGGGCTGGAACAATGTCACGTCATGGAACCGTCATGAGAACGCCTATGAGCTCGGCCGGTGCTCTGGGAATGTGAGCATCCCATTCAAGGTGAGGGGCTGGGCTCAGAGAGGCCAAGCGATCTGCTCCAGGCCACAGAGCGATGGGCCATGGGCTGACATCACACCTTCCTTGGTCTGACCTCAGTCTCTGTACTCCTTCCACGTGGAGAAGTGAGGAGAGGAGGGCTCGCAGGCCCTGGTCTGGCTGGTGGATTCCTGGACCCCCGGGCAGACCTCAGGCTGGTTTGGAGCAGCAAGGAGGGGGCTTGGCCTGGCCTTTGTGCCAAGGGCACGGAGGAGTCTGGGAAGAAGCAAGCAGGCCTTGGGCCCAAGGTGTGGATTTGTGTGTCACTGGCATGTCACCTGCATGTCAGGCTGGACCTGGCCCCCTGACGTGTGGGTATAGGCGTGGTCTGGGAGGTGGGTTCCTGTGTGAAGCGGCAGGTGTGTGGCCAGAACGCGTGCACGGGCCTCCGTATCACAGGTACGGGGTTTGCTCCTGGGGCCACCTGGACACGGTCCTCTTGCAGGAAGCGCCCTGATGCTCAGAGGCTGGGGACCCGTCTGAGGGCGCCCGGCAGGAGGTGGCTTCGCTCTGGGAGAGATGACCTGTGCCGGACCTGCGCCCTGGCTCCAGGCCGGGGAGGGGAGTCCCTGGCCAGAGCCCCCCTGAAGCTGGGCTAGAGGAGCAGGACGCTGGGGACACTGCCTCAGAATCGAGGAGGTGTGCGGGGAGCGGGCAGCCACTGCAGAGGCCACGCTTGAGGCCACAGGTCCGCGGTGGCTCCCAGCTACCGACTGACGGCTTTGGAAAGCCCTGGAAGGGAGGGATGGAGCCCTGAGCCCTGAGCCGGGCGGGGCCCGCCCTGGGTCTGCGGCTGGAGAGAGGGCTGCCCAGCACGCGGGCCCCGGCCCTCCCCTCTCCTCAGTCCTTCGAGGCTGGGACCGGCTCCGGAGCCCGACCCAGAGGCTCGGCCATCTGCGCAGAAGGCCAGGCCCTCGATGCCAGATCCCCTTCTGGGGGCAGAGGCGGGGCGAGCAGGACAGGCCCGCCTGTGTTCCATATAAGTGCCGGATTGTTCTCTCTGCCCGAGTCGGCTATTATGCGGAGGCCGGTCCTAAAATAATATTGCATTTCCTCTCCCATCACTGGGAGGAGGACGCTCACCGGAACCCGCCGGGCGGGGGTGCTTTCTTGTGCCGGCCCCGGGGACTCGCGCGCCTCCCGGCCGCTGGGGAGGAAAGCAGGGCTCCGCGCCGGCCGCCGCCTCCCAGTCCCCAGCGGGGGGCGGCTCTGGGACAGCGCTGCCTCTGTCTTTTCTCAAACGTGGCTCTGGGAAGGTCGGTCTCCTCCCTGGATTGTTCAGCCTGCCTGGCGGGTCGTGAGCCCGGGGCCCCAGCGACGAGGGCCAGGGACCGGCTGGTGACAGACGGCGGGTCTGGCTCATGAAGGCCCCCTGGGGGGCGGCGGTGCTGGTCAGCACACACAGGGGTGGCCGCCGCCCCAGGCGCCCTCGCACGGCCCCCTCCTCTTTGGGCCACTCCCTGCGCGCCTGTCCCAGCTCGTCGCAGTGGCTGGGACGCACCCTCCCCTCCGAGGGGCTCAGAGCCCTGCCGTGCTCCTCGTCACGGCAGGTGTGCAGGTGCCCGAAGCACGAGGGCGGAGGGCAGAGGCCACTCCTCGCGGGATCCCTGGTGGGGACGAAGCTCAAGCTTCGGTGCCGCCCAGACACTTGCAATCCCAGCCCCACGAGCTCTGGGACCTGGGCTTAGGCGCCTATACTTGGTGTCCTCACCTGTAAAATGGGCTCAAAGACTCATGTGGAGGCTTCGCTGTGAGGATTGAGATGAGATAGTGCACAGGGCCCAACATATAACCCAGTACATGACGCTGCTATTATTAAAACTGAAGAGCTGTGTGTAGTTGGAGCTTATGCTGATTTCTTTTTTTTCTTTTGTCTTTTTGTCTTTCTGCCTTTTCTAGGGCCGCTCCCGCGGCATATGGAGGTTCCCAGGCTAGGGGTCTCATCGGAGCTGGAGCCGCCGGCCTACGCCAGAGCCACAGCAACGCGGGATCCGAGCCGCGTCTGCAACCTACACCACAGCTCACAGCAATGCCGGATCGTTAACCCACTGAGCAAGGGCAGGGACCGAACCCGCAACCTCATGGTTCCTCGTCGGATTCGCTAACCACTGAGCCACGACGGGAGCTCCTGATTTCTTTCATTTACTGTACAGGCATTTGCTTCGTACCCATCATAGGCCAGGCCTTCTGGTGGGCACCGAGGGCACATGGAAAGGGAGGAGGCAAGACGGTGGTGGTGGTGCTGCTGCTGGTGGTGCATTGGGCCTCCCGGTACCCCCTAATGACCCCCATCTGGAACCTGTGAATGGGATCTTATTTAGAAAAAGGACTTTGCGCATGTCCCCAAGTTCAGCATCTCCAGCTGAGGTGATGAGAATCATCTGGGTGGGTCGTAAATCCAGTGATGGGTCCTTATAAAAAGGCAGAGAGAGGAGTTCCCGTCGTGGCGCAGCGGAAACGAATCCGACTGGGAACCATGAGGTTGCAGGTTTGATCCCTGGCCTCGCTCACTGGGTTAAGGAGCCGGTGTTGCTGTGAGCTGCGGTGTAGGTCACAGGCAGGGCTCGGATCCTGCATTGCTATAACTGGGGTGTAGGCTTGCAGCTGTAGCTCTGATTCAGCCTACCCTGGGAACCTCCATATGTTGCTGGTGTGGCCCTAAAAAGACCAAAAAAGAAAAAAAAAAAAAGGCGGAGAGAGACTTGAGACAGAGACACAGAGGAGAGACCATGTGAAGATCGAGGCAGAGCTGGGAGAGGTGCAGCCACAGCCAAGGCTGTCTGGCGCTGGAAGAGGCAGGAAGGACCCTCCCAGAGCCTCTGGAGGGGGCTCGACCCTGTGACACCGCGAATCTAGAGCTGAGGGACCCTAACTTTCTGTTGTTTGAAGTCCACATGCCCAGGCTGCCCCACAGCAGTTAACACAGGGTCTCGGGCTCTGGGGGCCTCGGGGAGGGCGGTGGTCGGGATCCAGAGCCCCGGCTCTCTCTTGCACGTGCTGCTGACTCACTGGGTCTCCCTGGGCCCCTGCTTCTGCATCGCACCCCTGCCCTCCGAGGCACAGCTGTCACAGGTCCCCTCTTTCAGAGTACAGACCGCAGGTCATGCCAAGACAGCCTGCGCCCCCCTGACCCCTCCTGGCTGGTCACCTGGGGCCTGCATGGGGAGGGGGTGGCTGGGAAAACTCTCAGCCAAGAGCGAATGGACCCCAAGCAGGGGGCTTGACCAGCCCACAACTCCCACCCCGTCTGACCTAAGAGCTCCCAAGCGTCGTCACAATCCTGGGACAAGAGCAAAGACCCTTGAACACCCCCCACCCCACTGCAAAGGGGGGCACCTGTTTGGGTGCAGTGAGCAGACCCGCGGCGGAGACCAGCTGTCTGCGTCTGTTTGAAGAACCACAGTCAAAGGGCAGGTGTGCCTGCAGGACAGGTGTCTGGAGCAGAGTGGCCGATGACTGTCCCAAGGGGCCACGGGTGCCTGGTTAGCCTCCGGAAAGCAGAATTAGCCCCTTCCCAGGTTGACCAGCAGCCGCGTTCCTGGGAGAGCCGGTGGGCGTTAAAATCAGGCGCCCTGTGACTGAGGGAAAGCTCGAGCCCGGCGAGGAGAGCCTGCAGGTCGGTCGGGGGTGGGGGTCTTGCAGGCTGGCGGGACGCCGAAGAACCTGTCCCCGGGGCTGGCAGTGCCCTCCAGGTACTGGGACCACAGTGTGCCCCAGGGGACATTCTGCCGCCTCTGAGGGCACCCCCGCCTCCCCCGCACGCCCGCCCCGGTCCTATCCTGGGTCCCTCCTGGCCCCGCTCCTCCCTCTGCTGCTGCCGGGCTGGAGGCGGCTCCCGAGGAATCAAGCAGCCCACGTGGCTGGGACTGTGGCTGTGCTGCAGGGGACGCGGAGTCCCCAACAGGTGGCTGGAGGAGTCGCGCCTGGAGCACGGAGGCTGCTTTGTGGCCCTTCCAGAGCAGACACTGAAACTCGAGCACGTAGTCACAGGTGAGACACGTGTTGGGTCTAAAAGGGTGACAGAAGGTCCCATGCTTTGGGGGACCTCCCAAGTGGTGCCTTCATCCCCCAGCAAATTTCCCTTGAGAGTCGAATGTTGTCCCTGGGTGTTCTGCGTGTCTTTCTGAATTGTCATGGGGCCTCAGGGGTCTAGGGGCCCCAGGCAGACCGCCCCTGGCCCCCCTGTGGTCTGTCGGGGTGAGCAGCTCTCTGCCGCTGAAGGACCGCTGCTTGCGCTGAGCCTGAGCCCGGGGGACGCCTGCAATTCGGGTGTGCCAAGGCCAGACGTGCCGGGGACAACTTCAGCAGCAAAATGGGGGCTGACGGCAGTGGACCTGCTGCCGGGCCACGAGGGTGCAGGGCAGGGCTTCGATCCGCGCAGGGCGCCGCCCGGAAGAAACGGGAAATGCTGCTGCGAGAATCGCCGGCAGATGCTAGAATTGGCGGCTCCGTGACAAGCAGAGTCCACACAGTCGCGCAAGAGAGCCGTTAAGCACAGAGAGAGAAAGAGTCGTCCACAGCCCCGAAACGAGGGCAGCACGGAGCCAAGCACTGCGCGTCGCCCCTCCTGGCGTGGGCCCCGGAGGTGGTGCCCAGGCCACGCTCTGAGAAGGCACGGCCTCAGTTCTGCTGGATTCCCACCAAAACGTACAGCCCTGGTCTCACCGTGAAAACTATCAAACACAAACCAGGGGACCCCCTGAAATAAGTGGCCGGTGCTCTCTCCTCAAAGGCGTCAAGGTCATGGGCGGCTGAGGGACGATCTGGGTGGGAGGAGACAGAGGGAGGTGACCAGCTGACACTGTGGCACCTGGCTGGGCACCTCAGCCAGAGGAAGGCCTGCGCGCGTTGGCCGGCCAGGGGTCTGAGGCCGGAGGGCAGGGGGTGGTTGTGAAGTCCCTTCATTGCTCCTGACTCGGTCCCATGGCGATGTTGGGGCCGCAAGACGGGATCGGAACTCTTGGTGCTATTTTTGCAGTTAAACGATTCCGTACCATGCTTTCAAAACAAATAAATAAACACACAGACAGATGAGAAGGCCAAGGTCAAACACCTCAGCCTCTGGATGGAACAGCGCAGATGGTCAGGGCTCAGCCCTCTAGCTCCTTCCCCTCCCGGAGCAGACTGCGGGTGCCTCCGCCACCCGGATTCCGCTCCTCCGAACGGACTCCAGTTGGCCAACAGCCCTCCTCGAGACAGTGTAGACATGGCGAGGGCAGGGCTCTCAAGGCACTGGGGGCCTCAAGGCAGCGTAGACGCAGGCACTGGGGCCTCAAGGCAGCGTAGACGCAGGCACTGGGGCCCGAAGGCAGTGAAGATGGGGGGCTGGGCCAGGGAGCGGAGAGCTGACCACCGCCCCCATCTCTCTGTGATTCTATCCCTGGAGTAGCTCCAATAAACTTGCAGATCGAATGAGCGCCCAGCCCTGAGGCCGAACCCTCTCCTCTGTGGGGCCTCCTGGGAAAGCATCTGTGGGGAACAGAGGAATGATTCCCAAAGGTGCCCACGTCCCAACCCCAGAATGAGCGAGTGTCGCCCTGCATGGCAGAGGGCCTCTGCAGGGGGGCCTAAGGTAGCCGTCCTGAGACTGCAGGTGACCCTGGGTCACCTGGGGCCAGTGTCACCACGAGGGGCCCGGCAGGAGGAGGGCAGGGCAGTCGGAGTTGTGAGGGGGTCTGCAGATGCTTCGCTGCTGGTTTTGAAGACAGAGGAAGGGGCCACAAGGCAAGGAGGCAGGTGCCTGAGAAAATGGAGCCCAGATTCCTTCCTGGGGCCTCTGCAGGGCACGTGACTCTGCCGACACCTGGGTTTTAGCCAGTGAGACTTCTGACCCCCAGAACAGAAAGGTACTGAGTGCGTGTGGCTTGCAGCCACTAGGCTTGTGGTCATTTGTGTCAGCAGCCGCTGGCTTCCCGTCCGCTGGGGGGGGACACTGGTGACAAGGAGTTGGGTCGTCTTGAGGGTAAACCATGGGCCAGCCTCTCGCGCTTCACACACCGCAGCCCCTGAGTTCCCGCGAGAGGGCCGAGGCGGTCAGAACCAACCTCGTCCTGCACACGCAGCAGCCGGGGCGACGACAGGCTGTCGGCGCCGACGGTGACCAGGTGGAGGCCGGGGTGGAGGCAGCCCCTCTGCTGCGATAAGGTAAACGGGACCCTCGATTCGCCTCGCTTGTGCCCATCAGAGCTCTCATTTGCCAAGAGTTGCAAGGATGGACCAAGTGCAGCCCCAAGGCCAGACAGTCCCACGGAGTGGACTGCTCGTGGCCAGGGCCCTCTGGTGGCAAGTGACAGAAAACCTGGCCCAAACGGACTAAAGCTGGGAAGGAAGTGTTTAGCTTACATAACGGGAAAGGCCGCTGGGGGCCCTGGCCTGTCAGGTGGCTTCTCCCACAGAGCAGCCTGAAGCCCTCCTGGTCCAGCAGCAGGTGGTCCCGGCCGACAACACAGAGAGCCTGGTCACAGCCTCTGAATGGGTCTCATGCGCATCACGGTGACTGGGGGACGGATGCTCGGACTGGAGGGGATGAGCCGTGGGCCTACCCTGCAGCTGGGGTGGGGACAACACCAGCCTGAACCCCCGAAGGCAGGTACAGAGACTTAAACCAAAGAAGAAGGGAGACAGGATGCTGACGGTTAAAGACCAATGAGTACGCAGGGCGGGGGCTCAGCGTCCACTCTGCACATGAGAGAACGGGTGTCCGCTTCCGCCGGAGAAAACACAGCCAACACTCGGGGCTGGGGTTCAAGGCGGGGATCCCAAACAGCGCCATTCCAGTGCGATTTAGAAAAATCAACACCGTTTGAGACATCACAAACTTTCCAGAAACAAACCCACGAAAGGTGTGCAAGACCTTCATACAGGGACACGCAAATGAAGGGCCACACCCCACCCATGGGCTGGGAGACTCAGCGGCTTAAAGATGTCAAATCATCCCAAACTGACCCGTGGATTCAGTGCGGTTCCAATCAACATCTCAGCAGCGCTTCTGAAATCAACACGCTGCTCCCGAAGTTTCTGTGGAAAAGTAGAGGGACAAATGTAATGGAATCTCGAGTTTCTAGCACATGTCACTCACAATGTCTGGGATGCAATCCAGACGTGCCTGACATACAAAGAAACAAGAAAACGTGACTTATCCTCAAGAGAAAAGACTCCTCACGGAAGCCAACCCCGAGGTGGTCAAGATGTTAGACTCAGCAGACAAGGGCTGTAAAATCCTCTTTCACTAGGCTCAGGGATAGAAAGAAAATTATGTTTTTAATACGTGAAAAGGCAGCAAACCTCAACAGAAAATAGAAACTACAGAAAAGAAGCAAATGGACATTCTAGTGCTAAATAAATACAATGTCTGAAATGAAAAAATCACTCGATGGGCTATACAGCAGAATGCAGAGGACAGAGGAAAAAAGTCAGTGATATTGAACACAGATCAATAGAAATTATTTACTCCGGAAGCAGAGAGTTCAAGATTGCAATTAAAATTCACAGAGGCTCAGGGACCTATGAGATAATATCAGAAAGTCCACTGTACATGTAATTGGAATTGCAGAGAAGAGGAAGGCAGAATGAGGCAAACAATTATTTGGACACGACAGCTGAAAATGCCCCCGATGTGGTGAAAGACACAGATCTACAGATTCAAGAAACCCACTGGATCCCACGCAAGAGAAATACAAGGAAGACTACACCTAAGTACATCACAGTCAAACTTCTGAAAACCAAGGATTGGAAAGCAACCAAGGATAAACAGCACCAAAAACCCAGGGAGCTAATGGCCCCCATGACCACTGAACTCTCACTACAAACAGCAGGAGCTGGAAGACAGTCCAACACCTTTATTTATTTATTTAAAAAGTTGTCATTCTTTTTTTTTGGCTGCACCCACAGCACGTGGACGTTTCTGGGCCAGGGATGAACCAGTGCCGCAGCAGTGAGAATGCCAGATCCTTCAGCATTAAGCCACCAGGGAACTCTGTGGAACATCTTTCGAGTGCCCAAAGTAAAGCAAAAAACTGTCCACCCAGAATTTTATGTCCAGCAAGAACATCCTTCAAGAATGAAGGTGAAAGGGAGACACGTTCACCAAGCGCATGCATTGCTCGTCAGCCTGTATTATGAGAAAGACTAAACAAAGTTCTGAAGTCTGAAGGGAAGTGACACCAGGCGGAAATTCAGATCCTCTGAAAGGGATGAGGCGCGTCGGACACGGTAAACGTGGGGGATGGACGGCTCTGAGGACAGCAGCAGACCTTCCCCGACCTCGGCATCCTACGCGGGGGCCTTAAACTGGTCGCTACGTCCACACGAGTCCAGCGACAATCATCGCAGGATGTTTGCTCAGAACTGACCAGGTGACCCTCAAACTGATCTGAGGACGTAAAGGACCAAAAATATCCAAAGCATCACTGAAAAATAAGAGCCAAGCTGAAGAGCGCATACCCGCTGCATCCCAGACTTATGCTAAAGCTACGGGTACTGACCTAGGAGTCAATAAATAGATCGACAGGGCAGAACAAGCAGTTCAGAGAGAGACCCACGTTTAGTCATTTGATTTTCAACAGAAGTGCAAAGCAACCCAAAGGAGAATCTTCTCAACAAATGGTGCCGTCACAGCGGGATGTCTATTCACCCAAACGGATTCAAGACAGGCCACAGACTTGGTAAAGTCTAGAACCATAATGCTTTTAAGGAAAATGTAGAAAAATCTCTTCACAACTTGGGGATTGGCAGAAGTTTCTTAGGATGTAAAAATCAGTGCCATATACCAAAAATATTTATAAACTAGATTTCAACAAAACGAAAAACCAGTGCTCATCAAAAGCCATCGTTAAGAAAATGAACAGGCAAGCCACACACTGGGAACAAATATTTGCAAAGGGTATATCTGACAAAGGATTCGTGTCCAGAATACACAAAGAACTAGGAAAAAAAAATTTTTAAATGGGCAATTTGAACAGATAGACCTTCACAAAGAAAGAGGTACAAATAGTCAATAAGCATAGGAAAGGGTGCCAACATCACAGCCAACAAACAGGTCAGTGCAGAATCACTCTAATTCGCTTTTCGGATTTTTCCTACCAGAGGTCAGTTTTGCTTGTTCTAGATTTTATACAGATGGGTTTGCGTGGTGTGGAGTCTCTCTGGAGGTGCTGGTGGCCCATGGATTGCCTGGAAAGAGGCATGAGGGCACCGTCTGGGGTCTTGCACCTGGACAGATTTTGGCTGATATTTGCTGGAACTATTGAATGGCATTCTTAAGATCTGTGCAGTTTATTCCATGTAAAGTTTAGCTGAAAAGAAAATCCAGAACTATAAGCAAATACTGACCCTTAGTTAATGATGCACATGTTCAAGCATTTTGGGCGATGCCTACAAATGTCTGCAATTTATTTGGAAATTCAACCACTAATACGATGTACTGACAGATCAAGAGATGCGCTGAGATACGCTAAACAAGTATATTCACTGTTAATTGCAGGATCTAGGTGGTAAGTATGAGGGCGATCGTTGCAGAATTCTTTTAAGCTTTATGTTTGAACATTTTCATCACCAAATGTTGGAGAAAAAAGAAGAAAACATAAGACAGAATTACATTCGTAGTGCTTTTCTTCTCCCCAACGAAGAGCTGGTGTCTCAAATAAATTTTAAATACTTCTAAAGTCAATGAGAAAAAGACAACAACATCTTAGATAAGTGGGCAAAGATTCGGGTAAACACTTCATAAAAAAGGTTATCTCAGTGGCCAACAGCTTTTGGAAAAGTTCTCAACATCCCTTGTCAACAGTGAAATGACACACAATGTATTCCTTTGACACACAAAAGAGAAAGACAAAAATGGGGGGAAAACCAACATCAAGGAAACAAACCATAAGAAGAGACGACGCCAAGTGTTGGCTGGGAGACAGAGCCCCTGGAATGCTCACACACGGCTAGCTGAGTGCAACTCACTATGAACCCTCTGAGCACAAGCTTGGTGGCGTCTAAGAAGATCAAGGATGTGGCACTTCAATGACCCAGTGGTTCTACTTCTGGGGACAGTCCTGACAGATTCGGGGGTACCCAAGTGCACACAGGCACAGCCGAGAATGTTCATTGGGATGCAGCTGTAATCTTCCTGCACTGAAAACAAGCCAAGAGTAGACACTAAAACATGGGACCTTCACACAATGCGACACAACGCATCCCAACATGTGGGTGAATCTCAGAGACCTAATGTTGGCCAAAAAAAAAAAAAAAAAAAAGTCCAGGCATGTGGAGATTTAAAGGGTCATAAAAGACTACTGCAGGCAACCACATGCCAACACAACGGACAAGCAAGAGGAAATGGCAAAATTCTGAGAAAGGCACAATCTCCCAAGACCGTACCAGGAATAAACAGAAAATATGATCCGAAAATCACCAGGACGGAAACTGAGTCAGTCATCAAAAGACCCCAACGAGCAAAGTTCTAGACCGGACGGCATCCCAGGTGAAATCTATCAAACACTGCAGAAGAAAGAACACCTCTGAGCTCACTCACGAGGCCACCACCACCCGATGACACAACCAAAGATACCACAAAGAAGATAATTACAGGCAATATCACCCATGAACACAGGTGCAAAAGTCCTCAGCAAAATACTAGAAACGGACTCCAACAATACGTTAAAAGGATCATACACCATAATCAAGGAGGACTTATTCATGCAGGGATTCTTCAGTATCTGCAAACCAGTCATTGTGATACACCACACTGAAGACTAAAAACCACATGAACATCTCAACAGACACACCCCAGCGCCAGCTTATGATAAAGCCCTCCAGAAAGGGGGCATAGAGGGAACCTACCTCAACATAATAAAGGCCCCATGTGACAAGTCCACAGCTAACATCGTACCCAACGGTGGAAAGCTGAGAGTATTTCTTCTAAGATCAGATTTAAGACAAAGATGCCTATTCTCGCCACTTCTATTCGACAGCTTTGCAAGTCCTAGCCGCCATAATCAGAGAAGAGAAAGAAACAGAAAGAGTCCGAACTGGAAAGGAAGAAGTAAGGCTACCGCGGTTGGCAGATGACATGATGCCATCTATATACAGGAAATCCTCAAGATGCCACCGGAACACTGTAGAGCTCGTCAATGAATTTGGTAAAGTTGCTGAATGCAGAATGAATATGCAGAAGCCTCTTGCGTTTCGACACACTAACAAGGGAAGCTCAGAAAGAGAAATTAAGGAAACAACCCCATTTACCACTGTAGCAAAAAGAATAAAATATCTAGGAATAAACCTAGCTAAGGAGGCAAAAGACCTGTACTCCAAAAACTACAGGATGCTGAAGAAAGAAATCAAAGAGGACACGAAGAGGTGGAAGGATACAGCATGTTCTAGGATTGGAAGAATCAATACTGTCAAGGTGACCGCACGACCTGTCAGAGTGAGCGCATGACCTGTCAAGGTGACCGCACGACCTGTCAGAGTGAGCGCACGACCTGTCAAGGTGACCGCACGACCTGTCAGAGTGAGCGCACGACCTGTCAGAGTGACCGGACGACCTGTCAACGTGACTGCACGACCTGTCAGAGTGACTGCACAACCCAAGGCAATCTAGAGATTAGGCACAATCCCTACTAAGTCACCAATGGCATTTTTTCCACAGAACTAAAACCAAAAAATTTTGAATTTCTAGGGTAACACAAAAGACCCAGAAGAGCCAAAACAATCTTGGGAAAGAACGTAATTGGAGAAATCAGTCTCCCTTGCCTTCAGACTACACTACAAAGCTACAGTCACCAAAACAGTCCAGCCCTGGCACAGAAGCAGACATGTAGGTCAATGGAACAGGATAGAAAGCCCAGAAATAAACCCAAGCCCCGTGGCCAACTAAGCCGTGACAAAGGAGGCAAAACACAACGGAAAGACGATACTCCCTGCAATAAGCAGTGCTGGGGAAACTGGACCACATGTAAGTCAGCACAGCCTCTAACACCACAGACAAACACAACCCCACAACGGGCTAAAGACCTCGACGTCAGACCGGACGCCATAAAACTCCTCGAAGAAGACACAGGCGGACACTCTCTGACGTAAATACCTTTTTGATCCCTTTCCTAAAGCAATGGAAACAAAAACAAACACATGGGACCTAATTAAATTTAAAAGCTTTGCACAGCAAAGGAGAGAATAAACAAAATGAGAGACACCTGTGGACAGAGAGAGAGAGAGAGAGAGGGAACGTATTTGTAAAAGATGCTGCTGACAAGGGATTAACCTCCAAAATATCCCACCGAGGCGCGATGGGATCAGCGGCTTCTTGGGAGCACAGGGGTGTGGGTTCAGTCCCCGGCCCGGCACAGTGGGCTAAGGATCTGGCACTGCTGCAGCTGCAGCTAAGGTTACAACTGTGGCTCGGATCTGATCCCTGGCCCCGGATCTCTGTATGCTGCAGGGCAGCCAACAAACAAACAAACAAACAAACAAACAAAAACGCCAAAATAGCTCATACAGCGTAATATTAAAAAGAAACAAAAAAATGAGCAGAAGGCCAAAACAGACATTTCTCCAAAGATGTACGGATGGCCGAAAAAGCCATATGAAAAGGTGCTCAGTATTGCTAATTGTTAGAGAAATGCAAATCAAAACACAAGGAGGTGTCACCTCACACCAGTCAGAAGGGTCATCATTAAAAACTCTATAAAAAATAAATGCTGGAGAGGGTGTGGAGAAAAGGGAACCCTCCTACGCTGTTGGTGGGATTGTAAATTGGTGCGGCCACTGTGGAGAACAGAATGAAGTTTCCTTAAGAAACTAAAAATAGAGTTGCCATATGGTCTAGCAATCCCAGTCCTGGGCGTATAGCTGGAGGAAATTCTCATGGGAAAAAGAGACAGGAAACAAACCGAAACCGAGACAGGTGCCCCTGTGTTCAGAGCAGCACTACTTACAACAGCCAAGATCGGGAAGCCGCCTCGATGCCCATCGACGGACGGGTGGAGAAAGAGGACGCGGTGCAGAGACACGGCGGAATGTGCTTCGGCATCACAAAGGATGAAATAATGCCTTTGCAGCAGCATGGATGGACCCAGAGACTCTCATACGAAGTGAAGTCAGACAGAGAAAGACAAACGCCACATATTACTTAGATGTGGAATCTGAAAAAGTGGCACCGGACTTCCCGCTGTGGCACAGTGGGTTAAGAATCTGACTGCATCAGCGAGGGTCTTGCGGAGGCACGGGTGTGATCCCTGGCCTGGCACAGTAGGTTAAAGGATCCAGTGTTGCTGCGGCTGTGGCGTAGGGCACAGCCATGGCTCGGTTCAACCCTTGGCCTAGGAATTTCTATATGCTGTGGGTGTGGCCATAAAAAAAAAAAGGAAAAAAATGACACAAGTGAACATACCTACAAAACAGAAACAGACTCACAGACAAAGAACAGACTTAAGGTGGCCGGGGGCGGGGGGCGGAGGGGTGCGGGGGGGAGGCAGACAGTCCCAGGGGACGGTCGCCCGGCAAGGTCCTCCTGTGCAGCCCAGGGCGCTGAGCTCAGGCTCCCGTGATAAACCGTCGTGGAGGAGAGCACAACAAGGGCGACGGAATCGCCTCGCTGCCGGCGGAGACTCCCACCACACTGGAACTGAAGGGTGCTTCATAGAAATACGAGATAGAAAATAACGAGATAACGATAAAAATGAAATGAAAGATTAAATCCGCCCCCCGCCCCCCCCAAAAAGGCCAGACAGGAAGCAGAGCCTTCCCAGCGAGGTCCTGCCCACAGCCTCGCCATCACCGGCCTGGCCTCGGCCGACCCTGGCTGCCCTTGGGGTCCCGGCCGTGGGCGTCCGGTTGCTGGGCTGTGCGGGCCTCAGGGGTCGGGAAGCGGGTGGGCGGGTGGGTATGCTCCCGTGGCCTGGCTTTTCTGTCGAGAATCGATCCCTACGGGAAACCGGCGCCCAGCCCACCCAGTGCTCGCGTCGGGGGGGGGGGGGGGGCCTTCCCGGAGGCGGGGGCGGGGGGCAGTCCCGCCCTGCACCCGGGCTCCGCGACCTTCCAGCTGCGGGGTCGGGGGCAGGGGTCTGACGCGGTCTGTTTACTTAGCTGGGCCTGCTCCCCACCCCCTCACTTTCCCTGGGCTGGGGTGCGCGGGGCAGGCGCGGCGCGGACCCACCCTGCTGGGGCCTGGGCCGTGGGGACTCAGCCCGCCCGAGGGGCCACGAGGCCGCTGGGACGGAGCAGCTTCGTGTTTCCACCGTCGCTGGGTCCTCACTGCCCGCTGCCTCCTGCCCCCGCTGTCTACGCCTCCTGGGCTGAGTCACGCACCTAACAGCTAACACGGTTTGGGAAACGGTTAAAGCCACACATTTTTTCATCACACGAGCAACACGAGGACTAAGGGACTCGCGACTGTCCGTAAATGCAGCCGGAAGTAAATTAACTTGCTTGGCCTCGAAATAGACTTGGGCCGTGTGGGCCAGGCTGCAGCTGCCTCAGCCCAAACGGCATCGCCGCTCCGAGCCCACCGCTGCTCCTGGGGACACACACCCCGGCCTGCCCCACACCCACCGCCCAGGAGAGGGCGGCCTGGGAGCTGCCCCCAGCCCAGAGGAAAGTGGGGGGCGTTGGGAGAGGGCAGCAGACCCGGCCTGTGCTCCGCAGCTCTCAGGACCTCAGACCCCCCCAGGAGCTGCGAGGGGCTCTGAGGGGAGGCTGGCTGGGCGCCCACCACATGCCAGAGGGCACTGCTCAAAACAACCCCGACTTCACCCCCACTTCACGGTGGAGAAAACTGGGCTTCCAGAAGGTTCTCTGGGGCTTGCCCACCGTTGCACCACTGCCTAGAGGGTAGGGATGCAGTGTAAACCCGCTGGCCTGGGGCTTCTCGCTCATGTCCCTTGAGCTGGGTGTGGCTCCTGCAGATGGGAGCCGCCTGGCTGTCCCAGGACCAGCCCGCTGCCCACGGTCAGGTCAGGGGCCACTGGAAGGACAGCAGCGCCCTTCCACCACGTTGCCTCTTCATTGACCCCCCACCCTCGACTTGGCCCCCGGGAAATTCCGGTCCAGATCCCCTGGCGGCTAGTAGACTGTGACGATGACGAGAAAATTAATGACGTGTACACACACACACAGGCAGACGCATCCTCAGAGTACACGAGAGCCTGCCCCACGCACACCCGCAGGCACACATCAACACCCCTGCCCAGACCTCCCACCCTACACACACGGGTCCCTGGGCAGGACACACACAGCTACACATACACACACACAGGCACACACGGGTAGGTACACAGGCAGGTACACACACAGATCCCCCCCCCCACAGATACGCACCAGCACACGTGCACCGTCCCCCGCGCGGCCCACTGGGGACCCTGCAAAGCTGGGCTTTGCTGAGCTCCGACTTTGCGCATCTGGAGGACCCTCTGGGCATCGCACGGCCGGACCCCCGGAGGCTGCCATCAGGATACGTGTCTCAGGCTGGTGCCTCTTCCTCCCCCTCCTTGGGGAGCAGCCACG
Source organism: Phacochoerus africanus (assembly GCF_016906955.1). NCBI lineage: Eukaryota > Metazoa > Chordata > Mammalia > Artiodactyla > Suidae > Phacochoerus > Phacochoerus africanus. The sequence goes on from NC_062551.1 coordinate 1,198,326, forward strand.
TGGCCTCGGCTCGAGCCCAGACACTCATCTTTGTCTCCTACCACGGGTCCCCAAGGCCTCTGGCAGGGCTCTGCCGCAGGGCTGGGGGTGGCCCGCAAGCCTCCGGGACCGGGCCAGCCTGGGTCCTTCTCGGCTTCCCGTGTCCTGGACACACTGCCGCTCACTTGCAGTGGCCGACCCGCGTCAGGCCTCGGCCTCCTGGGGTGGGGGTCCCGCCGCAGCAGGGTACAGACCCCGGGGGGATGAGCAGGAGTGGCCTGGTCCACGCGAACGGCTGAATATGGGCGGGCAAGTGTTAGTCTCAGGTTTCGGTTGTGCAGTGGGACACCAGGGCCCGGGAAGGCGAGGGTTATTCAGGGTCACCGAGCAACCCGACTGATCAGCTCTGGTGAGCGCTGCAGCCAGCGGGCTGCATCGTGGATGCCGCGAAGAGGCCGGTTGGTTCCGTTTAGACCTGAGACACTGAGGCTCGGCAGGGCTGAGCGGTCGGCAGGCCGGCAGATGGGCCCAGGTGGACCCGAGTCCGGTTCCGTCCGGTGTCCTGCGGCCCGGCCCCCTGGGCGCACCTGAGCCCGCGGGCAGAGGGCTGTGTGCCCACTTCTGGCGTAGCGGTGGGAACCCACGGGCAAAGCAGCTCGGTGGGGCCGAAACCCGGGGTGGGAGGGTCCTTCCAGCCCCTGGACGCCCGGCAGGCCACAGCCCCCGGACTTGACTCATCTCCAGCCCTTCCCTGGCAATGCCCCCATCTCAGCTGCCCATCAGTCCTGGAACTTTAGAACTAAGAGGCCCCCTTGGAAGCCGACAGAGGTGGTTCTAGGACGCGTAAAAAGAAGCACTGTTTAACCGGCCGAGAGGGAACCCGGGGAACGGGGCCCCTTGGGAGGCCGTGTGGGCTGAAAATAGAAATTAAATTCAAGGCGGGTTTAGATAAACGAGCACACGATAGTAAAGCTGCTGTTTCATGTGTGCCAATGAGCCCGGCCTGGTGCAAAGCCCTTTCACAGATGCCCCCTTACTCCTCAAAACGTGGCTCTCGGGAGCTTTCATTACCCCTGCTGGGTGAGGGAGGCCCAGGCGCGGACGGCTTGTGTGGCCGCTGGGCTGACACGGCTGGTGAGTGACAAAACCAGGCCTTGACACTGCTTCCCTCCTCGTCCAGACAGCCGGCCGGGACCACGGTGCAGGCCGCCAGCGCCCCCTAGTCTGTGCTCACGCCAGCCTCTGCACTGCAACCTGCCTCCTGGGCTCCGGGGACTCAGCCGCAGGAAGCCGACCGTCGGCAGCCTGGCCCCAGGACCCGAGGCGCTGCCTCTGTCTCTCCAGCCTGCTGGGAGCGCCGTGGCCGGGGATCTGCATGCTGGCGGGTCCCGGCGACCTGGTCCAGAGCTCCAGGTGTCCCGCCCTCCCGGAGGGCTGACTTCCCTCCGGCCGAGGGTGGGGGCCTCACGGACAGTCTTGGTTTTTGATTTCTTCGTCCAATCCACGCATTCACAACGGGATCCATTGTATTTACCGAGGGCCTGTTGCATGTGGAGCGGGGCCCCGGAGGGCTCGGAGGAGGAGCAGCAAGGGTCAGAGCAGAGACGAGAGAACTAAAGACTAAAAGACAGCAGGAAAAACCCACAAAGCAGGAGCTGGGTTTTTGAAGAGCTGAACACAGCTGACAAACCCTTCG